>NC_058386.1:99768436-101054270 GCF_018350175.1 Felis catus | reverse complement strand
TCGTGGGATCAAGTCCCATGTTAGGCTCTACATGAGCCTACTTGAGATTCTCTCTCCTTCTCTCTCTGCCCCTCCCTTGCTTGCACTCTCTCAAAATAAATAAATAAAACATTTAACTAAAAAAACCCTGGTATGTATGTATGCGTGTGTGTGTGTGTGTGTATATATATATATATATTTTTTTTTTTTTTTAATTTGAGAGAGAGAGAGACCGACCATGAACAGGGGAAAGGGGCAGAGGAGAGAGAATCTCAAGCAGGCTCCAGGCTCAGCACAGAGCCCAAGGCAGAGCTTGATCCAATGACCCTGGAATTATGATCTGAGCAGAAATCAAGAGTCAGATGCTCAACTGGACTGAGCCACCCAGGTGCCCCAAGAAGCTGAATTTAAAAAAATGATACACCCTGAACAAAAAGGGTGTATCATTTTTTTTAATTCAGCTTTTATCCTATATTTACATACAAATTCAAATTTCAGTCAAATTGTTCATTTACAGTAGTGAGGTTCAGGGGCACCTGCGTGGCTCAGTTGGTTAAGTGTCTGACTTTGGCTCAAGTCATAATCTCACAGTTCATGAGTTCAAGGGCCACATCAGGCTCTGTGTTGACACCTCAGAGGCTGGAGCTTGCTTCACATTCTGTGTCTCCTTCTCTCTCTGCCCCTCGCCCACTCACACTCTGTCCTCTCTCTCTCAAAAACAATAAACATTAAAGAGATTATAGTAGTGAAGTTCTTCTAACCATAAGCATATTTTCTTTTAACGTTAAATGGGCAATAAAATATTTTTGAGATTACATTCAAGCAAATCAAAAGTTCATTCCCTAAAATTAAGTACTAGAGCCATTCAAATAACTAAATGGCATTAATGAGCACTTGGCTCATAAGCTCAGTTAATAAGATAAACTTATGAATACTGCTATATACAATTCTTGATCATGAAACCTACTTCTGCAAACATCCACAAGGGTATGCTGAGAACCAATAAAGAGAATATCAATTACATGTTCCACACTTAATTTACAAAGTCATGGTAATACTCAAATTTGAGCAAAGACCTCCAATCTTTGCCTAATTATTTATAATAATTTACTCCACAGGTACAGTTTGCTCAAAATGGACACACAGTAAGGTATTCCCTCATTTTTTTAAACAAATTATGCAACTGTGCTCCCCAAAATGTTCTGCATGAAGAATACACAGGTTTGGGGCTCAAAAATTCACTTAAGATCATAAAAAGGCTCAAGATCACTATTATTACTATTATTGTCTCTTCCATTTCACTGAAAACTGTTCAGACCATAAGACGATTTACAGTGCTTGCTAAACAGTAGCCTTTGATTAAAAAACAAACCATCTACAGTCCAAACTATAGATCTATGACACAGATGAATACTATTTATGCTTATTCAGAGCCTAGATCAAACCCTTTGTTAAAATCAGAACAGGCAGAAAAAAAATTTCAAGATGGATATTCATTCAGTCTTTAATACAAACACATGTTTTCCTTTTTCAAAGAGAGGAATTAAGAAAGAATCTTACTGGGGTACCCGGGTGGCTCAGTCAGTTGAGCATCTGACTTTGGCTCAGGTCACAATCTCGTGATTTGTGAGTTCAAGCCCCACACTGGACTGACTCGCTGCTGTCAGCGCGGAGTCCACTTTGGATCCTGTCACCCTCTCTCTGCCCCTCCCCTGCTCACTCTCTCTCAAAAATAAATATTTAAAAAAAGAAATAAGTAAAATAAAAAATAAATAAAAATAAAAAAGAATCTTACTACCCAGGCTGTGGCTTTTAGTATATCTATCCTTTCAGAACCTTTTCTGTATGCATTGGCATATGCACATTATAAATACTTCTAGAGGAAATTTATTATACGTGGTATTTTACAACTTGCTTCTTTTTCCATTTAATAATATATCCTAAGCATCTTCCTACATCAATCTTTATCTTGATTAAAACACTATTTTAAATGGATGACCAGTACAAATCCATATTTCTGAACATTATGTTTACATGCATATTTTAAAAGAGAGACAATACACAACATGATCAAACAATGCAAGAAGTCATCTCATTCATGCCACCCCTTACCTTAAACTTCTCTGGTTCCCCTTGAAGGGTTTCAGAACAAGCCTTCCCAAAATGTGCCACTTTGGCATGTGGATTACTTTAAGCTGAAGTCAATCAAGGCCCAAAGACCCAGGAAAAGCTTTTACCTCCCCCTTAACTGCCTGAAGGAATTTAGATAGAGGGCTTGGTCCAGGAAGAGAACTATCATCAGAGATCACTACAAAGAATATGGGCTAGGTGTGGTTAAGCTGGGGGAGGTTCTGCAGGGCCTGTAGATCAAATTCCTCTGGGTCTCCCTGTCTCTGGAGGCCAGGCAAATATTTGTTTATCAAACATTTGTTCTTCTCATCTTCTAGTAAACTGTCTTCCTCCCCTTTGAAGTCCCAGACCCCTACCCCTTTCCCTTATCTCAAGATGGCAAGTAAGCGTCAACCACCTGACTGCCTGTGGATCTCATATTCTTATGTGGCTTCTGTATGGACTCAGATTTGCTCTTCTCCTGTTAGTCTGTCTTATATCAATTTCCTAGCCAAAGCACCTAGAAAAGTAGAAGAAACAAATTTCCTCCCAAACAGTTGGGTGAGCCAGGCAGGAGCAACTGTACTGGCTGATTACTGCTTGCTCCGCGGCTGCGGCAGCTGAGAAATTCTGGCACCTCTGATAAATGTGGCAGAAGGTAGGAATTCTTACCATGTCAGTCTTCTTAATCTCTGCCTGCAGGGCCCAGTGGAAATGAGAGTAGTGAGAGTCCTTTCTTTCCTTTTCTAAATTTAGATCAGTAAGAAAAAATATTTGTGGAACTAGTTCCTTGGGTGCAGCAACTCTGGTAAAGATCTGAGCACTCCTGATTTTTATTGGTCTTTTTCCTCCCAGAGAGGGTCACTGTTTTTGTCTCTGTTGTGTTGTCATAAGAAGGAAGGCCATGGGGTAGAACGCAGGCATAGGCCCTAGAAGCCTGCTGTTTGAGCCGGCCTCACTGATTGGTTGAGTTCATGGTTCTCACCAGACCGGTGTCTGTTTAGACAAACTTTGCTGTGGGTTAATGAACACATGAGGTAAACGCTGTTGCTAAGAAACATCTTGGAAGCCAAAGCCACAAAATTGGAGGGCATGGGTCAAGTATTTAAGAACTGTTACAGCACTGGCCACCTAATCCAAAGTCTCCTGTGTTAGGATAAGTTGGTCACAGAACAGGTTAGATTTACACTAGGTCACTTGCCAACCTCAAAAAAAATTCCATGCCAGGTACTCTGTAAATCACACGATCCCCAACCCAGTGGCACACCCCTCTTAAGTATTAGTTTGGCTCCAAGAGACCCAAGGCTTAGCTAAAGCTGTTAATATACATATACAAAAAGCTAGATGAGGTTTTCCTTTTGTCTTGTTCTATGTCTTGAGAGGTTGAGAACATGCTCTCTTGTCTCTGCCAGCCAGAAGATGCATGTTCCAGTATGCATCTTGGTGACCAGTCAAATAGGGTTCTGAGTCACAAGCAGCACTCTTTTCATCTGACTGTGCCAGCTCTCAGGGGAGTCTGTTATGAGGGGTCCCAGTCCATAAGGGGCTTTTGTCATCTCAACCTCTGTTGTTTTGTTAGTGCTGGAAAAGCCCCGTTCTAGTAGTGCCTGCCGGGCGTCAGATTAGTGGGTCTGGGACTGGAGGTGTCCCGTGTTCTTGTGGGAAAACAGATGCTGTTTTCACCACACCATTCTTACAGTCTATAACAACAAAGGGCTTTACTTTCTCAAACAATCTTTGGGAGTGAACTTTCTGGATTTTGTATGGCCTGAATCTTTTACTATCTTGTGGGATGCCTCTTGCATCCTTGGTTAAGCCATAAAAAGGCTTCCTGATTTGAATGGCTATGGACATTAATAGATGCTACTCATCAATGGCTAGATGATGGATCTTCTGAAATGAAAAGGTTCTATAGTTGAAAAAAGAATTCTTAGAGAGCTCTCATCCTAAACAATTGTCTTAATGGTACCTATGGGAAGACCAAATTAAAAAGTAGATACAAAGATGGGGCACCTGGGTGGCTCAGTCGGTTGAGCGTCCGACTTCGGCTCAGGTCACGATCTCACAGCTCGTGAGTTCAAGCCCCGCGTCAGGCTCTGTGCTGACAGCTCGGAGCCTGGAGCCTGCTTCACATTCTGTGCCTCCCTCTGTCTCTGCCCCAACCCACTTGCATTCTGTCTCTCTCTCTCTCTCAAAAATAAACATTAAAAAAAACAATTTTTAAAGCAGATACAAAGAAACAGAAGAGCTAGCCTTAAGAGACTCCCTTAACAAATGAATGGAAATTAGACTTCGTACAAAAATTAAAGTCCCTAACATAAACTCCATTTCATAAAATCTGGCCCATCTCCTCAGCAAATTCCTTTAGCCCCCAAAGCTCCTTCACTTTCCCCAGAAAATCCCTTAAAACACCTAGCTGCTTGCTTCAGCTTCCCTTTCCCCACAAGATTTGCAGGGAGCACTCCAGCATGATCTCTAAGCCCAGGGTAGACAGGTTACTCATGTAAATACTAAAAGTCAGAAAATAAATTTCACAGAAACACCCAGGATGGACAATATGGCTCAGATATAAGGCTTATTTGGCTGGGTTCTATAATCAGGCTCCTCCAGCTTCCTGCCTTCCTGTGCAGTCCCAAAGAAGTCATGTTCCCCAGACAGGAGCAGATCTTTTCAATTATAAAGTCCTTTTACCTCTACTTTCAGAGGAGCCTACCACATTTAAAGAGGAATTAAAAAGACTAATGGCCATTTACAATCCCACACGTGGGGACCCTGTTTGGCCGCTAAGGGGTGTTCTTCCCACCAATGATTATGCAGACAAGCCAGACCACCCCCCTGAAAACCTCCCCACTTTGGATTTCTACTAGGCCCTCCTACAAATATCATCAACTAAAGGCGAAGTTCAGGGGCAGAAAGGGAGGCTTTTCCCCTTAAGGTGAGTCTGAGGTTCAATTGTACACTCAGAAAGAAGGCCTTTATGTAGACTTCACAAAGGCATATTGCATTAAACCCTGAAAATGCTTGCTGTTTATCTGCCTAAAAACTGACAAGATATTTAAAAGATTTTTTCAGGGGCACCTGGCTGGCTCAGTCACTAGAGCATGTGACTCTTGATCTCAGGGTTGTGAGTTCAAGCCACATGTTGGGCACAGAGCTCACTTTTACAAAAGTTACATATATGGGGGAGGGACAGGGAGGGAGGGAGGGAGAGACATGGAGAGACATGGAGACAGAGAGAGACAACACACAGCTCTGTGGTTGGAGACTAGCCAGACTGGAAGCTAATATTCAGAGCCTGACAAGAACTTTTTTTTTTTTTTTTTGGTCTCCTCCCCTAAGTAAAAGTAAAACTATGTACCCAGAGGGAAAGAAAAATCTTCTAAAGCCCTTGTGAAAGGATTTATGGGTGGATCAACCTACGAGGCCATTTAAGTTGCAACCCAATTCTTTGAGGGATTGAGAGCAATTGTCCTTATCTTACAAATCTTTGCAGAACTAGAAATGCAACTCTAGAGGCAATTCAAAGTTCTGCCTATTCCTTTTAACCCATCCCAAATCCTCCCCTATTTATCTCACAAGGCTTGTAAATATTGGCCTTAGGAAACTGAACTCTTTCTCGGAGGAACTTGTACTCTTTCCCAGTGCCTTTGAGATTTAAGGGTAAATTCTTATCTAGACTATCCCCAATTTCACATGAAAAAAAAAAAGAGAAAGAGAACTTTTCAAAATACAACTGCTAAAAAGGCACTAGAAGGCACAACTGCTAAAAATTTTAAAACAAAAACTCTAAGGTCTATACTTGCGTCTGTCTGTATGTTTGTGTGTTGTAGATGGGAGGCATCTTCTACGTCCGGATGATATTACTAAAGTTAATGTGTACAAGAGTTCTATTTCATTGGCTTAAAATTCAGTGCTTATAAACAAAATACTACTTAGGTTCTCAGAAATATAACAGAAGGTAACCCAAATGCCTCTCAGGTTTATGTGATCTGGAAAAATACTCAGTACTGAAGCCAGTTGAAGTTCATTAGTCTAAAACAGCCATGTCTTGGGGAGCCTCGGTGGCTCAGTTGGTTAAGTGTCCAACTTTGGCTCAGGTCATGATCTCGCGCTTTGTGAGTTTGAGCCCTGCATCGGGCTCTGTGCTGACAACTTAGTCTGGAGCCTGCTTCGGATTCTGTGTCTCCCTCTCTTCCTCTGTCCTTCCCCCACTCACGCTGTCTCCCTCAAAAATAAATAAAAACTAAAAAAAAAAAAAAAAAAACAGGCATGTCTTTAGAGTTATCAACACTGAATATAATGCAGACATTCAAATTTTATTCTGCTTAGGTTTACTACTCAAATAAGTTCATGTTATAGCTCTTACAAAATCTGTCAGCAAGAAAAATAGCTTGGGATAATGGCTGACTGTTTAATATCTCATGAAATTTTTCTGAGTAGTCTAAACATAACTTTTGGGAGCAAGTGATTTAGATATCTGTGAGATTTAAGTGGGATAAGAGTTTTTAGGTGAACTTCTGAGTAATAATTATTTTATGGTATATGTGCTTAAAACTAGCTTCTAAAATCTTTTCAATAACTTTCAAGTTTAGAGTTTAGCTAAGTCAAATGACAGAAATTTACTGAATATCTAGATCATTTCCAAATAAGATAAAATAATGAAACATTAATTACTGAAAACAGGTTTTTATTTACTTTTGGCTCCTATTACAGATAAACTAAAGATAAATACATCTTTTTATCTCTACCTGATCCATCCAGAATTTGTAAACTTAGGGAGTATTCTTATTTCCACAGCAATATAGTTACTTGCATAGGTTCAAGAAGAATCTGTTCTGCTGATAACAGGACACAATTGGAAACACTGTTTATAGTACCAAGGCTTTGACTGGAATGCTACGTTTGAGAGAGACGTGCATAGACATAGGACCAGACAGCTTTAAGGAGCTAAGGTGGACTTTAAGGAGCTAATAAAGCCCCTTGGAAAAATCAGCCTGGTACTTTATTTACAGGGTTCCTGGTAGCCTTACGAGGTAAGGAAGGAAGGTCACTTTCTGGCAGGTACAGGAACCTAAGGACATCCTAGGAACCACGACAAGAGGAATTAACCCAAAACTGTAAGTATTACAGGTTAAATCAGATGGCAGGTGTTTGGCTTGGCTTTCTAGCCTCAAGAGGCTTTTAAAACGTCCAATCTGAGATTCCTTATGAAAAGTTTTAGCAAAGCAGATTAAAAGAACCTATATGATAAAAACCCTGAGTAGCGAAAACAATCCTAAAAAAGAAAACCAAAGCTGGAGGCATCACAATTCTGGACTTCAAGCTATATTACAAAGCTATAATTATCAAGACAGTACGGTATTGGCACAACAACACACACACAGATCAATGGAACAGAATAGAGAACCCAGAAATGGACCCATAAATGTATGGCCAACTAATCTTTGACAAAGCAGGAAAGCATATCCAATGGAAAAAAAGTCTCTTCAGCAAATGGTGCTGGGAAAACTGGACAGTGACATGCAGAATGAACCTGGACCACTTTCTTACACCATACACAAAAATAAACTCAAAATGGATGAAAGACCTAAACATAAGGCATGAACCCATCAAAATCCTAGAGGATAAAACAAGCAAAAACCTCTCTGACTTCAGCCACAGCAACTTCTTACTTGACATGTCTCTGGAGACAAGGGAAGCAAAAGCAAAAATGAACTATTGGGACACCATTAAGATAAAAAGCTTCTGGGGGCCTGGGTGGCTCAGTTGGTTAAACATCTGACTTCAGCTCAGGTCATGATCTAACCGTTTGTGGTTCGAGCCCCACGTCAGGCTCTGTGCTGACAGCTCAGAGACTGAAGCCTGCTTCAGATTCTGTGTCTCCCCCTCTCTCTGCCCCCTACCCTGCTCATGCTCTCTGTCTCAAAACTAAATAAACATCAGGGGCGCCTGGGTGGCCCAGTCGGTTAAGCGGCCGACTTCGGCTCAGGTCATGATCTCGCGGTCTGTGAGTTCGAGCCCCGCGTCGGGCTCTGTGCTGACAGCTCGGAGCCTGGAGCCTGTTTCAGATTCTGTGTCTCCCTCTCTCTCTCTGACCCTCCCCCATTCATGCTCTGTCTCTCTCTGTCTCAAAAATAAACGTTAAAAAAATTTAAAAAAATAAAAAAAATAAAAAAAAATAAAAAAAATAAACATCGAAAAAGTAAAAAAAAAAAAAAAAAAAAAAGATAAAAGGTTCTGCACAGCAAAAGAAACAATCAGTAAAACTAAAAGGCAACTGATGGAATGGGAGAAGATATTTACAAATGACATATCAGATAAAGGGTTAGTATCCAAAATCTGTAAAAACAAACACAAAAACAAAAAACTTACCAAACTCAACACCCCAAAAACAAATAATCCGGTGAAGAAATGGGCAGAAGACACAGACACTTTTCCAGAGAAGGCATCCAGATGGCCAGGTGACATATGAAAAAATGCTCAACATCACTCATCACCAGGGAAATACAAATCAAAACCACAATGAGATACCACCTCACCCGTCAGAATGGCTAACATTAACAACTCAGGCAACAAAAGATGTTGGCGAGGATGTGGAGAAAGAGTTCTCTTTTGCACTGCTGGTGGGGATGCAAACTGGTGCAGCCACTCTGGAAAACAGTATGTAGGTTCCTCAAAAAATTAAAAATAAAACTAGCCTACAAGCCAGCAATTGCACTACTAGGTATTTATCCAAAGGATACAGGAGTGCTGATTTGAAGGGGCACATGCCCCCCAATGTTTATAGCAGCACTATCGACAATATCCAAAGTACGGATAGAGCCCAAATGTTCATCACCTGATGAACAGATAAAGAAGATGTGTATGTACACACATACATACAATGGAATATTACTTGACAATCAAAAAGAATGAAATCTTGCCATTTGCAACAACATGGATGGAACCAGAGTGTATTATGCTAAGGGAAATAAGAAAAAGACAAATGTATGATTTCACTCATATGTGGAATGTAAGATACAAAACAGATGAACATAAGGGAAGGGAAGCAAAAATAATATAAAAACAGAGAGGGAGACAAACCATAAGAGACTCTTAAATACAGAAAACAAACAGGGTTGCTGGTAGGGTGTTGGGTGGGGGGAAGGGCTAAAGGAGTGAGGGGCATTAAGGAGGATACTTGTTGAGATGAGCACTGGATGTTACTCGTGATACATCACGAAATTCTATTCCTAAAATTATTACATTATATGTTAACTAACTTGGATTTAAATTAAAAAAAGGAGCCTATATGACAAATCACTATTCTTGCTGCACTTATGTAAATAATCAGGTCAGGTTTATTGAGACTAGACTGAATTTGCAAATAAACTGATCTTACTGTGATTATCTTTGATAAAAATGGGGATGATTGCAGAGAGTAATACACCATTATGAATATCAAATTCTAGTGCCATTGTCTCTTTAAAAAAATTTTTTAATGTTGATTTATTTTTGAGAAAGAGAGCGTGCAAGTAGGGGAGGAGCAGAGACAGAGAGAGGGAGACACAGAATCCTAAGCAGGCTTCAGGCTCTGAGCTGTCAGCACAGAGCCCGCCCGACGTGGGGCTCAAACTCAGAAGCCGTGAGATCATGACCTGAGCCAATGTCAGATGTCTAACCAACTGAGCCACCCAGGAGCCCCTATTAATTATCTTTTAGGTTCTACCTATAAACTGGACTGGATCTTGAATTCAGAAGTCTCCTCCAATATTTGGCTGCAACTCTCCAAACGAACATTTTTTTTAATGTTTATTCATTAATATTAATGAATGCACGTGCAAGAGAGAGGGAGTAGGGGAGGGGCAAAGAGAGAGAGGGGGAGAGAAAATCTAAACAATTTCCGTGCTGTCAGCACAGAGGCCAATTCAAGGCTCAATCCTGCGAACTGTAAGACCATGACCTGAGCTGAAATCAAGAGTTGGATGCCCCATCAAGCCACCCAGGCACCCCACCAAACTAACATTTCCAAATTTTTCCCACCCTTCTTTTTTAATTTCTTAATATGTTTGTTTATTTTGAGAGAGTGAGTTGGGGAGGGGCAGGGAGAGAGAGGGAGAGAGAGAATCCCAAGAAGGCTCCACACTGTCAGCTCTGAGCCCAACGCAGGGCTCAAACCCATGAACCCTGAGACCATGACCTGAGCCAAAATCAAGAGTCAAACACTTAATCAACTGAGCCACCCAAGAACCATCCCCCCCCCAACCTTTCTGATTTGGAATCATCGAGAACTAATATTGTCCCTTTTCCAAAGCCATGCAATTTAAAGCTGGACAACTTGATATAAACTTTCGGAGAAATCACAACAGCTCACATATAAACAATTTTCATGCCTGTTGCTATGTGGACCACTCAGATCACCAGAGACATTCAAATTACAGACCAGGAAAATCTTTCAGAATGCCAGTGCCTGCCCTCACTCCATCTGAAGATGCTTTGAGCTGGACATCTACAAATCCTCTCAACTGGCTGCCTTCAGAACTCAGAAACTGGGACTATAATCTGCTCTAATTATTAACCTTTGTTTTTCTTTCATTTCCACAGAAATTGCTCTTATAAAATCCCAGATTGTTTGTACAATAGCCCTAACTTTGGAAGCCCACCTGCATCACCATCTCCTGAAATGAGACACCACTACTTAACTGAACTGATGTATTCTCAGGACTAAGAGACCAATCAGTTCACTGAGATGGAGAAATGTACCAACTCAACTTCTGGGCTGTGAAACTTCTTGGGCAAGTTTCAGAGGCAGGTCTGAAGGGTTTCAGAACAACAAGCCTTCCCAAATGTACCACTTTGGCATAAGGGTTACTTTTTAAAAATTTATTATTATTAATTGATCATAATTTCTAGACCCAGTGTGGGGCTTGTACTCATGACTCAGAAATCAAGAGTCCATGCTGGCTATGTGCCAGGTGACAACACTTCCTTCATCTGTGAACACAGCCCAGCAAACTATCAATAGCAGGGCCTGGTATTGCAAGGTTTTGCCTTTTCATTCTCAAAAGATAATTTTTATAACTTATAACAAGGAGAGGGAAGGATATATTCTTGGCCCTTCTCTTTTTGCCTATCCTGAGAATTTGTGCCAGCCTTCTACTTTGTAATGTTACCGTTAGATTACTAACTCTGAGCCACCCCAATGAGAAAGAACAAATCGTAAATTGATGTCGACACTGTTAATCACCAGGTTAAAAAAAAAAGAGGGATACAGGTCATCTCCCGGAGGTGAAAGCAGTCATCAGGTCATGTCCACAGTGGTTGGCCATGAACAAATGTCTTCTGGTCCTCTGCTTGGGTGGCAGTAAGTCGCCAGCAGAGAGGGCTGAGAAACACAGGTGTAATGCCTGATCGCTACTTATTATTAACTTGAGTTGAAAACAACAGGACTTTGTTGAAAATGTCTGATGCCTACCGCTGGAGTTCTGAACTGTTTACTCACTTCCTTGTAAACATAATCAATTAATTTGGGGCCTGGTAAGAAGTGAAGAGTTTCCTGTAATCTTTGCCCCAAAATTTCCCTAATTTTTACTAAAGGGCAGCTCTGAATCAAGTACACTGTAAATTAAAATCATCTTACCCACAAGTGAAACTTGTTCACCATCACTGAATGCATTTGTGCTGACATAATGATAGAAATCACTCTTTCATTTTAAAGATAAGGAAACGAAAGCATAAGGAAGTTAAATGATTTGGCTAAGGCCATAGAGCTGATTAGTGGCACAGAACTGGAACTTATTCTATTTGATATTTATTAAGATCAAGATTAACTTATCCTGACAGAGTGATTAGGACGCAGTACTTAAAAATCTGATGGTTATACAAGTGCCATACCAAGCGAGGTTCTTTTAATAGATGACTTGGTGAGAGCCTAACACCTACCCTAGATATTTCTCAGAATTAAGTACTCTCTTTCCTGATCATGTTAAGATCTGAAGCAAGTTCTAAAACAAATTCTTTATAAAAGCCAACATCTTTTCTTTTTCTCCTGTAAAAATACTTAGTTCTATCTGAAAGCCACTCGGCCACCTATATATTTAGTGAGTGCCCGCGTGTTCCAAACTATCTATAAACTAATATTCATTTCCCTCCATGCCATCATTTTAGCTACATGTAAATATTTTTTCTAACCTACAACATGCTGAAATGAAACTAAAAAACGTCTAATCCCATTTAACAGAAGGTCAAAACCTAAGTATGAGCTTGTGTGATTCCACAGCCCAGCCTCTTTTTTCACCATGTTACTTCTGATAATAACTAAAATATGTATGTGATTTACATTGAGAATGTTTTCATTTGTGGTATCTAATTTAACCTATCCAACATATCATAGCTCCATTTGAAATATGGGGAAACTGTGGTCTTCTGATTGTTACTCATCAAAGTTCATGCAGTAAATGACCGTCAAAACCAAACCCAGTGATTAGAACCATTATAGGTCTAAGGAAATTACTGTATGAATTACTGGCAGAAGGGTTAGTCTGATGAGGTAGCAGAAAATGTTAGTTCCTTGCCCTTTCAAGGCTTGAAAAATTAGCAGGTAAATCATATTGAAAGGTAAATCGTATAGCAATACAGGATTGTATACACAGCAGAGGCCTGTGTTTTGAGGCCAACAAAACTATTATAAGTATAAAAGTTAAACCACACGTTAGTATTTATAGATTCCAAGGAAAGCACAGTGGTAGCAGCTTTACCTAGTTTAGAACATCAGCCTTAACTCACTCGGTTCAACCTCCGTATGACCATTTGAGGTCAAGCTATTCCCAGTCTATACAGGTAAAACCTCAGTTTTCACCACGACCCATATCCTTGAAAACACATTATAAAGGCAGACCATGGTAAGTGAATCACACACATCCTTAACAAAGACTGGGTATCAATCATACAAAAATCAAACTCCAAAATGCATTATACAGCAGCACTAAAACTATACCATAATGAAAAATAATAAAAGCCCAGGCCAAGTCCTACAAAATCACCTAAAATATGCTTTTAGGGGCACCTGGGTGGCTCAGTCGGTTAAGCATCTGGCTCTTGACTTCGGCTCAGGTCACAATCTCACGGTTCATGAATTTGAGCCCCACGTTGGGCTCCATGCTACAGTGTCAAGCCTGCTTGGGATTCACTCTCTCCCCCCCACCTCGGCCCCTCTCCCGCTCATACTCTCTCTCAAAATAAATAAATAAACTTTGAAAAATAAAGTATGCTTTTATCACACAAAGGACAACCTACCATTAGGTATAATCACAGTAACATAAAGCACAACTCATAAGTTTGGCCTCAGATTCTTATGGCGAATACAATTATAGGGGCGCCTGGGTGGCGCAGTCGGTTAAGCATCCGACTTCAGCCAGGTCACGATCTCGCGGTCCGTGAGTTCGAGCCCCACGTCGGGCTCTGGGCTGATGGCTCAGAGCCTGGAGCCTGTTTCCGATTCTGTGTCTCCCTCTCTCTCTGACCCTCCCCCATTCATGCTCTGTCTCTCTCTGTCTCAAAAATAAATAAAAAAAACGTTGAAAAAAAAAAACAATTATCAACGACTGCTTTGGTTAATTTCTCAGAGCTCGAAAAGTCCTTCATTTCAAATTATCTGGAAGGCCTTAGAAGTTTTCTCCTTTTTCATCTAATACATTTATTTATCAACGCAGAGGAGTTCAGTCAACAATTTTTTACCAGGCCCGCATTTGCTACATGCCAGCCACTGTTAACATACTGACGTTGGAGCTCAGCTCAAAGCAGAAGGTGCCCAAGGTGTGCTGTTTGGGTTGTCTCAAGCTGAAAACCATTTCCTAAGTGCTAGTTCAACATTTCCCACCTTAGCTCAATTTATCCAAAGATACCAAATTAGTCAATTTTGATCAAAGCGGTACCATAAAAAAACGTGTAGCCAAGGGGCACCTGGGTGGCTCAGTCACTTAAGCGTCCAACTCTTGACCTTGGATCAGGTTGTCAAATCAAGTCCTGCATCAGGCTCCTTGCTGGGGCCTGGAGCCTGCTTGAGATCCTCTCTCCCTCTCCCTCTCCTCCCCCCAACTCTCTTGCACATGTGCACACTCTCTCAAAAAAAAAAATGTCTAAGAGATCTTCATCTTTTGAAACACAGCATGCAATGGAAGAAAAGCATCACACTACTAGAATCAGAGAAATGTGAATCCAAATCCTACCCCTGCACCTTAATAGCTATTTGGACCTTGGGCAAGTTACTGAGTACTTCTGAGCTTCCGCAAATTTCCCCTCCTCTGTACTACGGTAATCCCAGAATCTCAAGCCCAGAAGCCCAACTTATTCTTCAACCTATTCTATACCCATCCAAGTTGGTAAAATAGGCCATCTTTCAACATAGTAATGACCCATATATCATTCACATCTCCAACAAATTGAAATTCAAGTCTTAGCACTTGAAATTTTAAAATAAATGAAAATATTCAAATCAGAAAGGCAGAAAAAGATAAATGAAAGTAGAATTCACAAATTATTAAGGTTTATCTGTCCACCTTGTTCTTTTAAGAGAGAGAGAGTATGAGCACTGGAGTGGGGGAGAGGGGCAGAGGTAAAGAGAGAATCCTGAGCAGGCTCCAAGCTCAGCACAGAGTCCGACACAGGGCTTGACCCTACAACCCTGGGATCACGAATCAAGATCCCTGAGCCGGAGTCGAGAGTCGACGATCGACGATCGACCGACTGAGCCACCCTGATGCCCCTCCACCTTGTTCTTAATTCATCCTCACTTTAAGTATTTATTCCAAACAGATTTGGAATTGTTACATGGGATTTTTTTTCCTTGATAAGATCTGAGATAATCAGTTTTAAAAAAACTACTGTCACAGGTTTTGAATCTTTTAAATCAACTAGCCCAAATCTGTTACTTTATAAAACTGAAGAAACTGGGACATAGAATAATATGGAGGATAAATAAAAACTACATTTTAAAAGACTTTTCATGACATAGGAGTGTTCAATACAGAATACTGAATGAGAAAAAAGGATTATGACAATCTACACACAATATGAGCCTAAATAAAAAAAATAAGCATAAAAGAATGTGGATTATATTCTTTATACAATTCTGAATTTCATAAATTTTCTATAAGAAACATATTTAAAATTTAAAATATTCACAATATTCTGTTTCCAATTAAATGGGGTATTTAATTCATAAAAAGTTATGAAGAAAATAGAAATGTGTAGGCACTGAAATATGTAGAAATATGTAGTGACTTGCTCACAATCCCACAGCTAAATGGAAACAAAGCCAAGACAAGAACCCAGGCATCAAATCCAGGGCCCTTCTCATTGTACCACGTGACCTCTAAGACACGAAAACAATATTTGCTCCCTAGTAATTGCAATGGAAGAACTGGTAAAAAGCTGGAAGCCCGGGACTTTGAAATTTTGTGAGCAATACATGCTCTTTTTTCCCCCTTAAATAAAAAGTAAAAGAAAAAGAGCACTTGTTCAATTCAATTATCAACTTACTTTACCAATACTGTTTTTGTCTCCTCAAATCTACTGCCAATGACCTTAAACTGTGCTACAGATTACATTTCATAATACTATTACCAGATTAGACCACACAGATAAAGCTGGAGAGTTGACAGCTCATGATAATCTCCCAGCCTCAAAAGAACATCTATTTTGCCACATCTGTCTTTGGAACCCTGCACCACATAGTGCAATCCCTGGCATAGAGTAGGTGCTCAATAAATGTTTATTTTATAAAGCGTAACTTCCCACCCCTCACATTATCACTAGCTACCAGACTTTTAAATATTAGAACAAAACTAGTAAAATATCATAATTTCATATTTGGAGTCTGTAAGCATTTACAATATAAAGGATTTATTAAACAGATTGTTTACAATCAAATGTAAGGGGAACACGTCAGTAGAATATTTCAAGCACTGAACAAATTAATTTGCACATTAATTACAATAATTCTTATCTATTGAAATGGGCCTAACCTTTACTCGGCATTTTTTTTCTGTGTAGTTGGAGTCACTGAATGCACTAGAAAGCAATAAAGTTCCAAATATAGCACAAGGGGCACTGGACTAGAACCTAGACCCTAGTCCAAGCTCTGCCAATAATCAGACACATAATCTTGGGCAATTCACTTTTTCTTCTTTTGAGTCCTAGTTAACGTACTCATAAAAAATAAAGAGCTGAACTACAAATCACCAGGGATCCTTCCGATCTCAATTTTTTTAATGATTTCTTATCCGTAAAGATTCTATATTCAGATATTTTTTCATTGCATCAAATACAATTATCTTGAATGTTAGTTTGTCGTATTATTCGATAATCAAAACTTAGCACATTTCCTACAAATATAGAAATATTAGTACCATATATTCTTTTTACCATCTTATGTTAGGAGCAACAGAAGAAAACAAGAAATGTGAGCATCTGATAGTCGGGCCTGCTTTGCCAGTTGGGCTGACAGGAACCACGGTGGATTTTACAATACAAACCACTGATACATAAATACACACACGTATATATCTATATATACATACGATGGGTGAATACTTATTTTTATTGATATACATATATGTGTGCAAATTTAAAAAATTGTATGTAATTATAAAATACTTGTTTATGGTAAGAAATCCAAACAGGACATTAGGCCACGTGCAAATTCAAAAGCGTCCCACCCCTCTCCATCCTCCCTTAAGTAGCCACTGTTAACATTTTTCTTGTGTACCCTTCAAGAAGTTATCCGAGGCCATTCAAATATGTAGATGCGTGTGTGTATAAATCTTTTTAAACCAAACTGCTGCCACTTCTTGAATGGTGGGGAAAAAATATCTCAAGCACTGGCTTCATAAAATGTTAAATACGTACATCGAAAGTGGTAGCACAGTTGTACGGTACCAAGTGTATACGCTTCGGAAGTGTGCAATGAACTGAATATTTAATTTTCTTCCTTGGAGACTCTGGGCAGCAGTTGCGCAGAAAGAGCGGTGAGCAAGGAGCCAGACAACCTGGGTTCCAATCTAAGTAGTTGAGTAGCCTTAGACAAGCCTTGAAATCTTCCTGTGCCTTACTTTCTACTTTTGTAAAATATCAGTGTTGGACTAAGATCCCTTCCAACTCTAAAATGTTATAGTTCTAAGATGGCCGTCTGTAACAGTTCTATTGAACTGGTTTTAAGAAATGTGAAGTAAAAAAAGAGAAGAAAGAAACACTATAGCAACCTCCAGTCTTACAAGAGTACATTTCTATGCGTCATTAGCCATCCGAGGCATAGTGGGACAGACCTAGGGACAGAATTCGATTTGAAAGCAAAGTAGTAGATTATTAAAATCGGATAGGCAGGTTTTTACAGAGCTTTGATTGACATTTTTCTTTTTTTTGGAGGTGGAGGGGGCTGTTTTAGTTTCAGCAATAACCACTCCCCCTCTTCCCGAAAACAATTAAGTGTATTAAGGAGTTAATATAATGAAACTGAAAGTTAGACTGAATTTTGCTTTACTCACAGAATATCCTGGGGAGGTGACTAGGGCAGCAAAGATCGGAAAGAATTACTAGCTAATTTCCTCTCCCGGAAGCTCTCCGGTTCCTATTCTTTCTGCTTCACAAGCCCCCGGCAGACACACTCCACCCAGCTCCGTACCTGCCACAAGCATCAGATTCGGGGGGTGGGGAGAGGGCGGTCCCTTTGATAATTAAAAAAAAAAAAAAAAGTTCTTTGACTCGATTTACCTTAGGGGTCACAGGGGTTGGGAGGGCACCGACCGGCCCGAAGCCACACACCCACCCACGCCTTCCTTCGGCGCTCCCGGGAACCTGGGCAAGGAGCCGCGGCTGGGCCACCCGCGCCGCGCAAGGGCGGCCTTCCCGCCCTCCCCCGCAGCGCGGGGCCCGCGGGGAGGGGAGGGGGAGGAGGAGGAGGAGAAGTAGGAACCCGTACGGGCAGTACCCACCGCGCCAGGAGAGTCAACCCGGATCGCCCGCGGCGCCTAGCGCGGTCCGGAGGGGAGGGTCCTGGAGAAGGGGCGGCCCGAGCCCCAATCTGGAAATGCCAACTCCGCTCGGCGGCCGGGCCCCAGCCTAGAAGGAAACGGAAGTCCCTTCGTCTCCCTCAGGCGCACCCACCAGCCCGCCCATCTCCCGGAGGAGCCCCGAGTCGGGGAACCCGAGGCGCGTCCGCGACAGGGCCTCAAAGAGACACCGGCCACGGTCCGACGGTCTCACAGCCCCGGCCGCCCCACTGGGCCCCCTCGCAGGCTTCTTTTTGCTGCCCCCGCTGGGAGGCCAGCCCCCCGCCCTGCAAGGCCCCTCCTTCTTCGCCCTCCGCCATTTTCGAACTTACCCTTCGGGCCCCGAAGTCCCTCGAAGAGCGCTGAGCCCTCCCGGGGCGCAGCCAAGGTCCCGCCACTTCCCTGGGCCGGAGCGGGGCTGCCAGGACAATCGTGGCCCTCTTCCCCCCCCCCCCAACCCCCACCCCCCCCCCAGCTGGAAGCCCGAACCTGACCTGGCCGTCGCGCCTGCGCAGTGGGCACGTCGCAGTCCCCGCCCCCCGCTCAAGCGTTTCCTCTTTAGCCTCGGGGTGTTTTTTCCCACGGCTTTTACCTGCTGGGCTCTAGCGTTGAGCAGCAGGTGAATTGGGGTAAAAGGATGAAAAGAGAGCGAACGAGTTTTCTTACTATAGACCAGGCACTGTGATAGGCTTGTGACGTGTTCTTTGTTGTGATTTTGGCAACCCTGTAAGATAGGCACTCTCTTATTAAGTCCATTTTACAGACGAAATTGACATCCAGAGAGAATTAACTACCTCCACTAGCACGCAGCTAGTAAGTGAGGGAACTGAGGTTGGAATACGGTCTGTATTCAGGGCGCATGGTTCAGTCGGTTAAGCATCCGACCTCGGCTCAGGTCGTGATCTCATGGTTTTGTGAGTTTGAGCCTCACGTCGGGCTCTGTGCTGACAGCTCAGCCTGGAGCCTGCCTCGAATTTTGTGTGTGTGTGTGTGTCTCTCTCTCTCTCTCTCTCTCTCTCTCTCTCGGATTTTGTCTCTCTCTCTCTCTGTCTCTCTCTGTCTCTCTCTCTCTCTCTCTCTCCTGCTTGCACTCTGTCTCTCACGCGCTGTCTCTCAAAAATATGAAAATGAAGAGCCTGGAGGCTGCTTCAGATTCTGGTCTCCCTTTCTCTGCTTCTCGCCCTCTCTCACTGTCTCTCAAGGGTAAATAAATGTTAAAAGATTTTTCTTTTAAATATATGGTTTGCGTCCTAGATGGCAAGGGTAAAAGGCAAAAAGAATTGAAGACACAGTCCGGACAGGAAGGGGAATGGGAGATTAAGGAAGAGTAAATGAATAGGGAAGAAGCAGAAGGCAGGGAAACAGGAAATCTGGTACATAAAATGCTGATCTATCTTGGATTTATTTCAGATATGCTGTAAGATTGTCAAACAGACAAATGATTTTTTGTTTCACAAACTTGGGCTCCCTTATATGTTAGCATAGTGAGATGAGAGGTTCTGAATGAGAATGTTTCATTGTAAGGGGAAGGTTATAATTATCACCTGCCACCTGAAATCATGCTGCCCTTCTTGAGAAGGGAACTTGGAGGGAGGAGAAGAGAGGAGAGACTTCTTTTTGGTTTTTAGGCTTTTGCTAAATATTAGCCCCTCTGATCCTCTCTTACTGTCATGGCTCTGGGAATCTCACATCTTACATATTTTGTAATAGCAATTGCAAGAAAATAGTTATCTCATTTATTTTTTTTAATGTTTATTTATTCTTGAGAGAGAGAGGAAGACAGAATCCCTAGCAGACTCTGCAGTCATCACAGAGCCCAGTGCGGGACTGGAATTCACAAACCGTGAGATTGCGTCCTGAGTGGAAATCAAGAGTCCACCGCTTAACCGACTGAGCTTAACCGACTGAGCCACCCAGGCACCATAGTTATCTCATTTAATTCTCACAGCAATCTTATGAAATATGTATCTATCATTATTTCCATCTCACAGATGAAAACACTGAGGTTTAGAGAGATTAGGTGGCTTGCCCAAGTTTGTGAAACAAATTATCAGCACAGAGCCCGATGTGGGGCTCGAACTCATAAACTATGAGATCATGACCTGAGCTGAAACCAAGAGTTGGACGCTTAACCAACCGAGCCACCCAGGTGCCCCCAATAGCTAAATTTTAGAGTAATTTGTTACCCGACAGTAAATAATTAATACAAAGGCTCTACACAATCACGGTCCTTCTTACCTTTATGTCTTCATTTCCTATTCTTTTCCCTTAATCCTTAGGTTGTCCTGCCTCAGGGTCTTTGCACTTGTTCACTCTGCCTGGAACACTTCCCCCAGATATCTCCATGGCTTGTTCTTCACCTCCTTCAAGCCTTTGCTTAATTGTCGCCTTCTCAATAAAGCCTACCATGACCACCATATTTGAAATTACAACTTCTCTCATAGCACTCTCAATGTCCTTTCTCTATTCTACTTCCTCCCTTCTGCATGGCATCTATCACTTTCTAACATACTATATGGTTATTTTCTTTATGGTGTTTATTTATTGCATGTCTCCTCCTTCCATCCCCTACTATGCTATAAGCTCCAAGAGGACAGGAATTTTTATTTTGTTCACTGATCTATCTATCCCAAGTACTTAGAACAGTGTCTGGCACAGTTAGGTACTCAGAAGATATTTGTTGAATGAGTGAATAAAAATTTCACAAACATGCCAGACCCTTAGGTGAATTGTCAGTTGGGAGATATGAATAGCAAAGGCAGATACATCTGGAGTATGGTATTTAGGTTTTATACAAAGGGACACATAGAGGTGTGAAGTTAGAGAAACACAATCTAGGGGTGCCTGGGTGACTCAGTTGGTTAAGTGTCCGACTTCTGCTCAGATCATGATCTCACAGTTCATGAGTTCAAGCCCCACATTGGGCTCTCTGCTGTCAGCACAGAGCCCACTTCGGATCCTGTCTCCCTCTCTCTCTGCCTCTCCCCACTTGCCCTCATTCTTCCTCTCTGTCAAAAATAAATAAACATTGGGGTGCCTGGGTGGCTCATTTGGTTGAGGGCTGACTTTGGCTCAAGTAATGATCTCATGGCTCCGGCGTGTGAATTCGACCCCCTGTGTCAGGCTCTGTGCTGACAGCTCAGAGCCTGGAGACCGTTTCCAATTCTGTGTGTCCCTCTCTCTCTCTCTTGCACTCTGTCTCTGTCTCTCTCTCTCAAAAATAAAATAAACATTAAAACCTTAAAAAAACATTAAAAAAAACGAAAAACACAATCTATAGAGAGGTTGATGTTTTGTTGTAATTATTTTTGGTTGAGAAGAAGGAACATTTAGGGAAAGAACAAAAGTATATTAGCATGAACCCTGTGAAACTGCCAATGTTCAACAATTGCCAAGTATCCCAAACAGCAATTTAATACGGAGAAAGGAAAATTGATGGCATAAATACTCAGCAGAAATGAAAAGGAGATGGAATCAAGCATGAGTAGTGGCATTAGCCCTGAGTAGGAAAAAGGATGCGTCCTTAGGGGCTGAAAGCAATGAGATGCGGTAAGCAGAGACAAATTTTGGGGGTAGCCACCACACACCTCAATGGCAGCTGGATTCTGGGGAAACTAAAATGTGTAGTTATCTGCGGAGAAGAACAGCCAAGGTTTAGCACTATAACACTTTTTTGCAAAGGCAGTTTAAGTGAAAGCCCAACTAAATAAAGAACAGAGTTGTTCCGAGTGAAGGAAGGTGGGCTGAGCCCTGACGTGTGGGCGTTACCCTCGGAGCCATCAGTTTCATGTACCTTCTTCTGGCAGGCAGGGGTACACACCTGCATAGGATTACCCTTGACTCATCACAGAACAGCCTCTGTGAAGGTCAGTCGTGCTGAACAGTGTCTATCAGCAGCACCTGCCCTGCAGTCTTCTGACTTTTGCTCGGGTGACCGGATCGCTAGCCTCTCACCGCCTCCTTGCTGCCAGAAAGACTGCGGCTGTAATTTCCTGTCTTTGAGCAGTCATAGAGACGCCTGGCCTTATCTCGCGCCAGCAAAACTTGCATCTCCAGCCAGCCCTCCCTTTTTTCCTTTGCCTTTATCTTCCAGGACTCAGTCATTCAGAAGTGACTTGCCTGTTTGTGGTAGAGATAGAAGAGTGCGCTCTCAACTTAAGCTAATGGAAAATTCCACCTGGGCTTTCTATATACGAATCTATTCCTATGGTTATACACAGTGTATTCGCTCTGCAAAAACCCAACAACAATATCAAGGTCAGGATGTTGTCATGGTGTGTCTGGAGTAGGGTGGAGATACATGTTACTGGAGTTGAGGTCCAGGAGAGAGGCTGGCATGTTGGAGGGATCGTCGCCCAGGATGGTTGTGGAATTTGTGTTTAGGGAGGAAGACTATGAACAAAAGGCTACAGATGTCAACGGATGCAAGGAAGTGTCCTGAATATACATAGATAATAATTGTTAGCATTTACTGAGTGTTTACCATATGCCAGGCACTGTCTTAAGTGCTTGGCTTAGTTTGTCTCTCATAATCCTCTCAGTAACCCTATAAGCTAAGTGTTCTTTGTTATTTTTATTCGTCTTGACTCAGAACCTGAGATGGTGCCTGGTATATGGTAGGTACTCAAGCCAGATCAGGTCACTCCTCCACCTTAAACCCTGCGATGGCTTCTCACTTGGTAGAGGCAAGCACTGGGAGATGTGGGAGTCTAGAGAAGAGCTTCAGACGGCGGAGAGTGGATGAGAGCTGGCTCTACACGGGACTTCAGTCTTGAAGGACAACCGAGAGTTAGCTAGGTGACACAGCGGGAGAAAGTCATTCTAATCAGGCATGGTAGCATGTGCTAACTCATGGAAGTGGAGCAAAACAGCGTGTAGTTGGAGAATGGCAGTTAACGCCTTATGGCCAGACCGTACCTGCTAGTATTTATTGAGTGTTTTTTATGTTCACACTGTGTTAAATGCATTACACAGATGACCACATTTAATCATCATGCAACTCTAGGAAGGTAATGTTACTATCCTCATTTGACAGGTAAGAAAACTGGGGACAGAAAGGTTAGGCGGTCCAAGGTCTCAAAACTAGTAAGGCGGAGGTGTGGGTAGGTGGTGATATGGGGATGGATGGAGCCTGACAGAGAGCTGAGGCTCTAGAGAGGTAGTCAGGGCCCAGATGAAATCCTTGTGTATTAGTCTACTTTAGCTGCCATAACAAAATACCACAGACTGGGTGACTCACACACCAGAAATTTATTTTCTCATGGTTCTGGAGGCTGCAAGTCTGAGATCGAGGTGTTGGCAGGGTCACCGTTCTTTCGAGGTCTGTCCTCTTGGCTTGCAGATGGCTGTCTTCTCTGTGTGTCTAAATTTAAGTGGTCTTTCCTCTTGTTGTGTCCGTATCCTAATCTCCTCTCCTTGATGAAGACAGCTGTCATATTGGATTAGGGCACACCCTTATCACCTCATTTTAACTTAATTTCCTCTTCAAAGGCCTTATCTGCAACTACAGTCACATTCTGAGGTACTGTGGATTGGGACTTCCACGTGAATTTGGGGGAGGGTATGATCTAGTCCATAAAACCTTGCGTGGCACATTCGATCATTTGGCCTCTATCATATAAGGCAGTGGTTCCCAAACCTGATGGTGACCCAGAATCACCAGAATCACCAGAATCACCTTTGTGATGCTACTCATTCTTGGATACTCCCCCCCCCCACACCCCCCCCCCCCCCCGGTGGCTGTGTGATTCAGAGTCAGTAAAACTAGGTTATGTTTTGGGGAAATGTAAAGCTTCCCCACAGTCTCCAGCTCATTCTGGTGCTGTGTCTATCTGGGCTATGTTTTGGGGAAATCAATTCCAGGTTGATTTCAGATAGAAATGTGAAAGGCAAAACTTCAACATTTTTAAAGAAAATACAAGAGAGTACAATTTCATCATAGGGTAGAAAATGATTTCTTAGACTAGTGGTGTTCATGCTTTTTGCTCTTATGTCTCTAGAAGAATTTTGAAAAATTATGGATCCACTTTCACATGTTTCATGTGACATAAAAAGGTTTTCATTATAAGTTAAAATAATTACAAAGGATGTAATTTCCAGTATATTATAAAGATTGCATTTTTTTAAATTTATTTTTGAGACAGAGAGAGACAGAGCATGAATGGGGGAGGGCCGGAGAGAGAGGGAGACACAGAATCGGAAGCAGGCTCCAGGCTCTGAGCCATCAGCCCAGAGCCCGACGCGGGGCTCGAACTCACGGACCGCGAGATCGTGACCTGAGCTGAAGTCGGCCGCTTAACCGACTGAGCCACCCAGGCACCCCAAAGATTGCATTTTTTAAAGGAATTTCTATACCCAACGTGGGGCTTGAACTCACATCCCTGAGATCAAGAGCCTCACACTCCACCGACTGAGCCAGCCAGGTGCCCCTCCAATGTATTATAAATGTTGGCATAAAAACCAAATCTATCATTAGTTTAACTGAATTTTAAATACCATAGTGATTTGGTACCCACTGTCATCCACTTGAAAATTAAAGGAAAAAGCTCTTCTGTAGGAGCCAGAAAATTTATATCTATTTTTGTCTTTAATTCATTTATCCATTCCACTTCCACCATAGAATTTTATCTTAATGTGATATATTTTATACTTTAAAGTCTTTTATTGATCACCCTATCATATTTCTTTGCAGCAGAACAATGAATATAAAACATTTTTTCAAGGAAATGTCCTATCGACATATTTTTAGCTATTAAAACATTTCTCTAGATTGAGTTATTCATGAATTGGTATAAAATTGCTCAAAACATAAATATTTTATACATTGATAAGTGAATGGAAAACTTAAAAAGTCAAATGTTATTAGAAATGCATCCTTGAATGAGCTGGATATTTTCCCCCTCCCGTGTATGGAGGGATGGATACAACCTGTTGCTGGATGAGAGTTTAGGTTCCATTCTATTTCTGTTTTTATCTGATTGGATATGTGCACTGAGAAATTTGCTCACACATATAAGAATATGAAAATATAAATAGTATTGTAATTACATTGTAGTTTAATTATCTGAACTCTTTCTGAGTTCTTTGCCAAAACTCACATGGCGATCCATCAGAAATGTCATTTTATGATCTATTGTCTGGCTACCGGATTAGATTTTCCTTCAAATTTGTTGAAAGCAAAAGATTGGAAACCACCTGACTGGCAAAAGGATTTGTTACTCATTCACTAGAGTCATTCACTTTCTCAGCTTCTAGGAATGATACCCAAAAGGCTTTTTAGATGACTAGTAATTATACTTCTTTACTTTTTCATTGAGGGGTAACTTATTTAATCTGATATACTCAGAAAGGGTTGGGAAAATAAAAAATACTGTTAATTTGAATATTTGCCAATATCATATTTTAAAATAAATGCTTCTATTTTATCTTGTCCCGTGAATATATTTTCATCAAAAGTTTTTGGAGCTGCTGATGTGAGTTTATTCAGTTTATGGAAAATGCCCCACTGTATAATCTAACTGGCAGTCAGTCCTATTCATCAACAACAAAAGTCAAATACTTATTTTGTTTTAAAAAGTCAGACTTTTGCTTTTCAATTCAAATAAAAACGTGGTAATGCATTCCTTGTAACAACTATCTCATTTCTGAATTCGAATTCTAAGATAGATGAAGCTGAGTCTTGCCATGAATTTGCTGCCTGGATGAAATAAGGCACTGCCAGCTTCAGGATTTCTTACCAAAGCTCTCATTGCTTTCTTCTCATGGACCTGTCTCTCAGAAGCACAAAAAGACGCAAGAATTTGACTAGCAGAGGCTTCCTCAGCATCAGTAGGTTTTAAACAAGTAGAGAAATTGATTGAATTGTACACACATGTCCATATCCTTGACACCTGGATTCTACAATTAGTATTTTACTATGTTCCCTTTAATACCCTTTTCCATCTACCTGTCCCTCTATCCATTGTCAGGGAGGAAGACCTTACTCTGCCCTCTAGTCTTTCTAAGTGGACTTAGAATCAAATTGTCATGAGACAGATTGACAGGAGAAAACCAAATTGAATAGACGTACATATGGTAAATCTACACTCGACAGAGATTCCAAAGACAGTGGGGTGACATGAAGCTTACGTGAACTAAGGAGAGGGTAGGGGCTGAAGATGCAAAGGGGAGAAGGCCATTAGCAGGAAGGTGAAAGGAGATGTTTGGAAAAACAAGGGCATTCTATTATGCAGGTAAGTTGCTTAGGTAAAGGGAGTCTCTGTTGATAGCTCTTTTCCTGGTAGAGGCTCCCCTTTCCAATGTAAAATTAGGCAGTTTTGGCGGAGGCAGAGAGCTTTTCCTGCTTCTCCTGGATTTTGGTTACTTTTAACTTGAAATAATCTTTATGCCAAAGTGGCCCATCTTGGGGCAGCCTGCTCTGGGCCCCTATACCACACATCAACGCATCGTATGTGTTTATGCATCTTAAAGTAAGTTTCAGACATTAGTACACTTCACTCCCGAAAACTTTAACATGCATGTTATTTACCCTCGTGTTCTTTCGTTTGAAACAATCTTCATTCTCACCCGGAAGCGACCACTATTCTGATTGTTTTCTCTGGGAATTCATTTTCCCTGTTCTATAATTTAATGTACAGTATGTACACTTCAAACGTTTTTCTTCTTTTTTTAAAATTTAAATCCAAGTTAACATATAGTGTAATCATGATTTCAGGAATAGAATTTAGAGATTCATCACTTACCTATAACCCCCAGTGCTCATCCCAACAAGTGCCCTCCTCAATGCCCATCACCCATGTGGCCCATCCCATCCCTCACCCACCTCCCTCCAGCAACCCTCAGCTTGTTCTCTGTATTTAAGACTCTCTTATGGTTTGTCTCCCTATTTTTATCTTATTTTTCCTTCCTTTCCCCCGTGTTCCTCTGTTGTGTTTCTTAAATTCCACATAGGAGTGAAATCATGTGATATTTGTCTTTCTCTGACTTATTTCATTTGGATAACGCACTCTAGTTCTACCAGTATGTACACTTTTAACACCAATGTATTGATTTGCTCCCTTGTTTGGCTCACCAGAGGTTTCATACTTAGCGGAATGAACAATACTAAGATTCAGACTGGGGAAAAGGGATACAGGCATTTGTGAAAGGAAAGGTGGAAAAGGAGACCCAGAATGAAGCCACCACACAGGCATTCTGAAATATTTCACTTTTGGGGTGCCTGGGTGGCTCAGTCGGTTAAGCGTCCGACTTCGGCTCAGGTCATGAATTCGCAGTTTGTGAGTTCAAGCCCCGCGTCAGGCTCTGTGCTGACAGCTCTGAGCCTGGAGCCTGCTTCGGATTCTGTGTCTCCCTCTCTCTCTGCCCCTCCTTTGCTCGCACTCTGTCTCTCTGTGTCTCTCAATAATAAATAAACGTTAAAAAAATTTTAAAAAAGAAATATTTCACTTTTAGGAAAGAATAGATATGAAAATGGAGGATCTTCAAAGCTGTCCATACTTGTAAACACCTTAAAAGTCTTCACATACCTTCAGGGAATATGTACCCTAGACCGAAGATCGCTGTCCTGGATAGGGTGCATAAAGTATGACTGTAAAACAAAACAATGAGTAAATTTGACTGTGTTAAAAATGAAAACCTCTGCAGAAGAATAAACACCATAAACAAAGAGAAGAGACAAGATATTTACATCATGTAAGAGATATGCGATGAGCATGCAGAATAAAAAGAGCTGCTTCTTAAAGAAAAGCAGATTAAAGACAAACAGCTTAACAGAAAAATTAACTAAAGATAGAAGTAGATAATATATACAATAAAACATGCCTCATATGAAATTATGTTCAATTTCACTAGTAATCAGAGACATGCAGATTAAAACAATAAGAACCCAAGAGAGATGAAAATACATGTCCACAAAAAAAACTCGACAAGAATGTTCATAGCAGCCTTATTCATAATAGCCCCAAACTGAAAAGACACCAGAAAAATGGATAAACAAACCGTGGCATATTCATACAATGGAGTTTTACTCAGCAATAAAAAGGAACAAACTAGGGGCGCCTGGGTGGCTCAGTCGGTTGAGCGTCCGACTGCGGCTCAGGTCACGATCTCGCGGTCCGTGAGTTCGAGCCCCGCGTGCTGACAGCCCAGAGCCTGGAGCCTGTTTCAGATTCTATGTCTCCCTCTCTCTCTGCCCCTCCCCGTTCATGCTCTGTCTCTCTCTGTCTCAAAAATAAATAAACGTTAAAAAAAAAAGGAACAAACTAATGATAGAGGCAACAACCTGTATTAATCTCAGAAACATTATGCTGAGTCAAAGCAATTGTCCCCCCAAAGAGTACATACTGTATCTAGAAGAGACAAAACTAATCTATCATGGAAAAAAAATCAAAACAGTGGTTACCAGGTGGAAGTGAGAGCAGGGGTTGAACTGGAGGGGAAATAGGGAACTTTTAAAGGGGGGGTGGTAATGTTCTATATTTTTACAGAGGTTTACATTACACAAGTGTGTATGCATTTGTTAGAACTCTGAATAGATAGTCCTGTGTATATATTTTACCTTAAAAATTTGTAAGCGAATGTTTAACTCTTGTAGACGATATGTATGCCGAAGTGTTTAGAGGTGAAGTTTATTTTTATTTTATTATTTTTTTAACATTTATTTATTTTTGAGACAGAGAGAGAGCATGAACGGGGGGGAGGGTCAGAGAGAGAGGGAGACACAGAATCAGAAGCAGGCTCCAGGCTCTGAGCTGTCAGCACAGAGCCCTACGCGGGGCTCAAACTCATGAACCACGAGATCATGACCTAAGCGGAAGTCGGACACTTAACCGACTGAGCCACCCAGGCGCCCCTAGAGGTGAAGTTTAAAGATGTTTTTAATTTACTTGGAAATACATACCAGAATATGATGAATTCAATTATGGATGGAGGGATGGACAGATACGTGATCAAACAAATATGACAAAATGCTCATAAAGCCACCGACTGAATTCACTGCACAATTTTTTAAACTTCACTGTATGTTTTTTTAATTAAAAATTTTTTTTAAACGTTTATTCATTTTTGAGAGACAGAGAGAGACACAGTGTGAGCAGGGGAGGGGCAGAGGGAGGGGAACAGAAGATCCGAAGTGGGGTCTGCCCTGACAGCAGCAAGCCTGACGCAGGGTGAGGTCATGACCGGAGCCCAAGTGGAATGCTCAACCGAGGGAGCCACCCAGGCGCCCCACCCTTTATCAATTGTTAGCAGGTTGCCACATTTGCTTTATCTCTCCATGTGTAAATATACACTTTTTCCCTGAATCATTTGAGAGTAAATCGCATGTAATCCCTGAATACTTCAGCGTCCATTTCCTAAAGGAAAAGGATTCTTCTACCCAACCACAATACATTGATCCCGCTCAAGACGTTTTAACATTTGTTACCATGTTATTGTCTGATTTATAATCTAGATTCAAATATCTCTAATTATTGTAATAATGAGCTTTAGAAGTGTTTAGAACTGCATCTAGAATCCACTGAAGTGTCACAGATTGTATATAGTTGTCACTTCATTCAGTAAAGCTCCGCAGCCTTTTTTTGTGCCTTTCCGGACATGGACTTTTTTGAAGAGCCCAGGCAAATTGCTTTGTGGGATGTCCTTACATTTGCATTTGCAACATTTAAAAGGAAGAGGAACCAATCGGTTTCTAGGCCCCTCACTTAGTGTCAGAAACGGCAACAGCTTCCACTAGGTGGAAGGATGGAGACCTTGTCAATGGAATCAGCTGTAGCCTCAACCCATCGTGCTTGTGCTTCGGATGCAATCACAGCTTGGTTGTGTGGAGGGGCTCAAGGCTTGTCAAGCTTACACGTGAGACGAGTCAAGGCCAAGGCCTGAGTGATTTGGCTGGGAAAGATACAGTGAGCGACTTCTAGACTTAGACATTTTATTACTTAAGCAGATAGCAAAAAGAGGAAAAAGCCTAAGGTGCCTGCTCCCCAAGATCCTTGTTCCACACACTAAAAAGGACAACCCCGAAACAACAGTGTTTCAACATTGCTAAGGAGCCCATTCTGGGCTGCCACTGAGGGGTTTTATAGTCTGCAGCTCTATTCTGAAGACACAGGACAGAAAGCTTCCTATGCTGTCAGAACCGGGGAGGTGATGAGAAACGGTCTCATGACAGCCTCCCAGGGAAGATAGGGAGATGAGTGGGAGATGACCTCATAGTAGTTCCTTACGGAACTCCAGTGCTCTTGTGTTTCAGGAGGATCACAAGGCATTCTGCCAAAACTCAGAGATAGTTCAAGCCTTTGCCTGTGTGGAAATGTGTAATGTCACCATGGAAGAGCCATTTCCATGATAAGGCTATTTCTCTGTTGACAATGGATAGAAACAGTAGCAGCCGTGGCCTTGGGTGAATGCAAAGACTCAGGCCTCTCTCGCGTGATGTGGCATTGACCTGGATCGATCATGATTTGGAGGAAGTCTAAGTTCAGATCTTTTAGGTAACTGGCTATATTAGATTAGTTCCTAGAACCCTTATGTTGTCCTAGAAATCGATTCACTTCCCTTCGCCACACTCTGCTAAGGGAGAGAAGGGATTAGTGGTAGTTCACAAGTTTGGCTTCTATGTTAATTGCAGTATGCTCTACTTTTAATTTTTATTATTTTGTCCTTTCTAGAGTGTAGGCTCCATTTTCTCAATGAATTCTTTGGGTTTTCTTTAGAAATTCCTGAGTGAAGCTCTCTTTCTATGTTAAGGAAAGAGCTCTTAACTGGTGGTTGGGACTAAATAACAGTTGCAGCTAGATTTCTGTCCAGAGAGAGCACACCAAGTCAATAGTTCTACTTCAGGATGGTGTCTGAACAAGGCCCGTTCCTGTTCGGGTATGCTGCATGTTACAAGACATTAGAAAAAATTAAGACTAACATTCAAAAAGCCAATAACCCACGGGAAGCCTGTGGACTATTTTAAACATACCGTATTGGAAACCTGAAAAAAAAATGTATGCCAATGATCAAAAATACTAGGCACTTGGGAAATAAAATATGCTGCTTGGTTAGTTGGCAAAGTCAAAGGGGCTATTGTAAGGGGGAAAAAGGCATCTTTCAAAAAATGGAAATATAGCTTCTAATGAGGAGTCTGGAAAATATGGCAGCTCAGATACAAAGTAGAAATTACATGGGCTAAAAAAGAATGGGGAGTTCTTTGCCAGGGACTCTAAAACCCCTCTCTGAAATATATCCAGGAGAAAGCCAGCTAGAGAATCAGTGGGATTACAAGGATTAAAAAGGGATTTGACGTGTGGCAGGAGCCTGGGAGGTGGGGGTTTCAGGTTGCTGGTGCCTTAAATGGGAGGGCTTTTGCAAAGCTTTGGGTGAGGCCCTGGTGGAGAGGTGACTAAGAAAGTTTTATCTTTCTCTCTCTCTCAGTGTCTTCTTTCTACCTCCTACTTCCTTCTCTCCCTGCCCTTTTCCTGAATCTGCTTTGCTTTGCTCCTGAATGTCCCTTATCTGCTTCTCCCTGACTGGATCTTGGTCATTTCCAAATTGTGGTGCCTAAGGAGTGGGCAGGATGCTAGAGTGTGGGTTCGCTCTGTAGGCACACATGTTCTCACCTAATATTGGTAGTAAGAGTTGTCTGCACCTAAGTAGCTCTGATCAAGACTCAGGGAGGGGCGAATAGTCTCACCAAGGTCCTTTGCTTCTTCCTCTGGTGTTTGGAGAGGTTAGACAACCTGGTCACCCTTGGCCTAGTAGGGTTTAGCTAGGGGAGGCTGACACCTGGTGGTTACACTTGGGAGGTGCAGAGGAGTTCTTAGTAGCCCCACCCCTTTACCATTTACTCACCATTTATTGAGCTATTAGCATGATATGAATCATCTCATTTAAAACACACAACAACCCTCTGAAGTATCATTATTTTAACTTGACATATGAATTATTTGTGTTAAATCTTTATGAACCGATTTAAGCAATGGGGTAAGGGATTATTATTATTTTTTTCTTTACTCGGCTCCTGCGACAGTACCTACCACATGGTAGGTTCTCAGGAAATATTTGTTGAAATAATATTTTTTACTTATCAACATCATGAAACTTCAAGAGGACAGTATCTTTATAATAGAATTGATGTGAATACAGTGCCACCAAGCCAGATAAGCCTAGACTCAGTCTGTTGCAACTCTGGCTTAAATGCTCTTTCCTAGAAGTCTCTCCATCTCAGATACTTGGAGACCAAGTCTGCTGCTGGGAATATTTCAAATCTATTGAAACTCTACTCACCTGCAATCATCGTACACTCTATCGTGGACCTCACAAGGCTGAGTTTCTGTTCAAATGCAGCCATTTCATATTGAGAAACCACCAGAAAACTACAAGTTTCATTCAGCTGGGGCTGTTCAAATGCTGTTTTCTTAGACTCCTCTACCCAGACATTAGGTGCCCAAGATGGATTCTTGTTGATAGGAACACTGAAGATGTCTGGGACGATGGCCGATTTGTTAGAGAATCGAGTGGCAACATTCGGTGAATGACAGAGAGAAAGAGAGGGAGAGAGACTGACTAACCAGTAGGTTGTTAGATGACCACAATGAAGAAGAGAAAACGAATAGATGGGATGAACCTCAAGGAAGCAATGTCGGAAGAGTTATGGCCTGGAAGTAGTGATGAAATAGTAGGAAAATGCCAACCCTCTCTCTAGGTCCTGTGATATATGGAAATGCAGGGGAAGTGGTGCGTTGAGGGGGGAACCATGTTTCATTTAAGGTCACAAAATGAGAGAGTTTCCGTAGAAGAGTTTGCCTATCTTTGAGAATTGTCTAGGGCCAAATAGAAAGGTTTGGGAGGGAGAAGTGCAGTGGGAGTTTGGGTGGGTGAGAAAGCACAGAGCGGTGTGGAGACCAAAGGAAGAGAGGGGATAGATGGTCAGAGGAGGCTTCATCTCAGTGGCCAAAATGATAGAATATAAAGAAGGGTGGTATTAGCTTTCCTCAAAGCTAAGGCAGGCTGAGGCCCTCAGTTATGGTGGGAGACTGGGACATTTGGAGTCATTATTTTAAAACTCATCAGGGAGGATTCAAGTGGAAATGGGGGTTGCAGAGATAAAACCAAAGCCATAGGAGTGAATAACCTTGGCAGGTAGAAAAGATAGGGAGCAGAAGGTGAGTGGCGCCTTGAAAAGGCTGAAGAGTCCAAGACTACACATTGGCAGACCCCATGTGAGAAAGAAGAGTGTTTTTAGAGGTCAGTACGCTGCCCCACAAGAAAGGCTATGCTCTTAGCCCCACAAACTTTATTGAGCTCCTGGTCTTCTGATGTCAACATCTTTTGGAAGACAGCTTTCTGAAACTTCTTGGCAGGCTCTTCATACTTCCTTTTCAAAGTTCTTGTTGATCTTCATGGAATTGATTAAGGTCTGTGCTCCTTGAGAACATGGATTAACATGTTTATCTCTCAGATGCCCCTCTATTTCTGTCTCTGCCTATTTGACTGTTTTCATGATGGGAGTAAAAGAAGTAAAGCACTTGAGGATCCAGAGAGATTTTGAGGTGGCAGAGAGGGAAATTGAGGAAATGCATGTTGATGTTCTCATTGTTTCCTGTACAATGGAATGCATGGTCATGGGCTGAAGGTGAGGGGGGTAATTCTTATCTCATATGGTTGTAAGCATGAAGCAAGATAGCAGATGTGAAGCATTTAGCACAATGTGTAGTTTGATGAATTGGAGTTTTATTATTTTTTTAAAGTGTATATATATATTTTTTTAGTAACCTCTACACCCAACTTGGGGCTCGAACTCACAACCCCAAGATCAAGAGTCCCATGCTCTTCCAACTGAGCCAGACACATGCCGCTACATTGGAGTTTTAAAGAGCTCTCTTTGGAGGAGTCAAAGTCCCGGCTGGGCATAGAAATAGTCAAGGAGGGGCACCTGGGTGGCTCAGTTGGTTAAGCATCCGACTTCAGCTCAGGTCATGATCCCACGGTTCGTGAGTTCGAGCCCCCCATCAGGATCTCTGCTGTCAACACGGAGCCTGCTTCAGATCCCTTGTCCCCCTCTGTCTCTGCCTCTCTCCCGCTCTCTCTCAAAAATAAATAAACATTTAAAAAAGAAAGAAAAAAGAACTAGTCAAGAAAACTGACAAGGGTTGGGCAAAGTTCAATAAGTGGGGAAATGGTATGGAACTGGGTAGGTGGTGTGCAGCTAAGCAGCACTTGGCAATGGAGGAGTGAACAGACAGGAGCTGGGATCTAAGCAGAGACAGACCAGCAAGCAACTAAAGGTCAAAGAATAAACTGAGGTTCCATCACATGGTATAACCTGAAGCAGTAGGTTTTAAGTGAAGCATAGATCCTGGGAAGCCATTTGCTAGCCAGGGCGTTGGCGTAGACCCAAAGACTATACCTTTCCTGAGATGAACTTTAAGGGCCATTTATTATGACCCATTATGGAGGCTAGAGAGCCCGACTTTGTATTTTTATCTCTGCAACCACTAGCCGGTATGATTGAGAGGGTTTCCTTAGTAGGTAGAAAGAGGGAATAGAGACGTTGGGATGGGAGAAGGACTAGCAAGAGGAGAAATGAATGGGGACACTTAGTAAAAGGCACATTGCTGGAGTGTTTGGTAATGGGATGAAGCAAAAAGAGGGAGAGTGTTGTGCAGGATAGCGAACAACTAAAAAAGAAGGGGAAGCAATGGAATAATAATGCTATGGTTTCCCTCCGCCAAATATAGTACCTAGGACCCCAATATGTAAAGGACAGAGACTGAATTCTAAATAATAACATAATAAATCTCTAAAATATGAAGTGAACTTATTTATAAAAACGTATTAACACTGGACTAACAAAATTACTAAAATGAAAAAACTGAGTAAGCAGGATTGATGCAAAGCATTTCCCCAGTAACGTTTTAAGTTCTTTGTCTCTCGGAATAAAAGATGTTGCTGGGCTTTATTTTATTTTTTAAAGATTTTATTTTCAAGTAATCTCTACACCCAACGTGGGGCTTGACCTCACGACCCTGAGATCATGAGTTGTATGCTCTACCAACTGAGCCAGCCAGGCGCCCCTGTTGCTGTGCTTTAAATCAGGAGGAAATTTTAAAATTCACTTGTTATACTGTAAAAAAATATCTTCGTCCTATTTTCAATAGGTACTGCTAACATCCACTGGTAGTATTTTAACAGTCGCTGTTGCTTGACAAATATGGATGTTTGATGAAATCCAATCGGCTAAATTATACTCACTTGTCCAAAGAGGAGCATTCTAGGGAAATAAAAAGAAATCCTCAGCATGTAAGCAGCATCTATACAAAAAGGAAGGGAATAGGAACAAGGTGTATTAGTTTCCTGCGACTGCTGTAACAAATTACCCCAACCTGGGTCACTTAAAACAACAGACATTTACACTGTCACAGTTCTGGAGGCTGGAAGTCTGAAATCGAGGTGTCAGCAGGACCTTGCTCCCTTCAAAGGCTCTAAGGAAGATTCCTTCCTTGCCTCTCCTTAGCTTTCATTGGTTGCCGACAATCCTTGGCGTTCCTTGCCTTGTAGACACATCAGTCCAATTTCTATCTGTCTTCACATGGCATTCTCCTTTCTGTGCATCTCTGTGTGTCTGTGTCCCAAATTTCCTTTTCTTATAAAGACACCAGTCATATTGGATTTAGTGCTGGCCCTAACCCAGTATGGCTTTATCTAAACTTGATGACGTCTGCAAAGACCCTATTTCCAAATAAGGCCACATGCACAGGTTGTGAAGGGGCGTGAATTTGGGAGACACTATTCAACCTAGCACAAAGGGGAAATGTACTCCCTCAAGAGCTGGTGTTACCAGGACAGAAAGTGTACTCCGAGTTTCTGAGACTACCACTGGGGATGGCAGAGGGGTGACTGGTAGAGAAACTAAAGAAGAAAGGCAGAATTAATGATGATGGTGAAAGCAAAGGTCTTCACTACTTGTTCGTTATCCAGATTTCTCAGTATCTGGGTAGAATGGATGTCTGGGGGGCTCCCTGGCCTGCAGATTGAAGCTATTAATGTGACCTATGTGGTCAGAGTAAAGTATTGTGTATAGAAACCAGTGTTGCTTCGGAATGAGCCTTCTGGAGCGCCTGGGTGGCTCAGTCGGTTGAAGCGTCCGACTTCGGCTCAGGTCATGATCTCACAGCTCGTGAGTTCGAGCCCCGCGTCGGGCTCTGTGCTGACACTTGGAACCTGGAGCCTGCTTCAGAATCTGTGTCTCCCCCTCTCTCTGCCCCTCCCCTTGTCATGCTCTGTCTCTGTCTCTGACCTTCTCTCTCTCTGTCTCAAAAACAAAAGAAAGAAACATTAAAAAAACTAAAAAAAAAAAAAAAATGAGCCTTCTGTATGGAGGAGTGAGTTAGGCTGTTCCAACAGAAATTCAGGGTATGGAAACGGGCAGCTCAGTCATACTGCTGATGGGATGTGTAGCACCCACCCAGACAGGGACCCATATCCCACCACCATTCAGCATATTAGAATTTGGCCCCTTCCTGGAGCTGGGTCCATAGCTACACCAATGCTAAAAAGCAAGGTCCACCTTCACCTAAACTCAAACCAAGGTTCACATATATAATACCATTTAAACTCTTTAGAACCAGCCTCGCCCTATGTCTCACCACTAGTCAATACATTGCCAGACAGCCCATGTAGCGTCCCTAGCACTACTCATCAAGCCGAAGTGAAAGCTCATACACTGGCCACTCCATGTACACATCTCACCTCTAAACACGTGGGGACAGCCATATCTCCCGAGAGCCTACAGCCATTCCAGTCTCCAACATAGCTTGACAGAGTCCTGCTCAGATCAGTGCTCGTTGCTCATTCCCACACAGTCCTCAGCAAGTCAGGAGATAGCTCTTATCTGAGAACTGGGATGCTACTCACACATCTTCAAAGTTTTCCATGAGATTGCAAGAACGAACATTGTTAAAATGTCTGTACCCAAACCAGTCCGCACATTTAAATGTTTATTTATTTATTTTTGAGAGAGAGCGAGGGAGAGGCAGAGAAAGAGGAAGACAGAAGCTCCAAAGCAGGCTCAGGAATGAGAGTGCAGAGCCTGATGCGGGGCTTGAACTCACGCGCCGTGAGATCATGACCTGAGTTGAAGTCAAGACGCTTAACCGACTGAACCACTCAGGCGCCCCAGCAGTCTACACATTTAAGGCAATCCCTACCAAAATATCATCAGCGTTTTCCACAGAGCTAGAACAAACAATCCTAAAATGTGTATGAAACCACAAAAGACCCCGAATAGCCAAAGCAATCCTAAAAACGAAAAGCAAAGCCGGAGATATCACGATTCTAGGTGTTAAGCTATATTACAAAGGTGGAGTCATCAAGACAGTATGGCACAAGAACAAAAACAGACATAGAGATCAGTGGAATAAGAAGAGAAAACCCAGAAATGGACCCACAACTGTATGGTCAACTGATCTTCGGCAAAGCAGGAAAGAATTTCCAATGGAAAAAAAGACAGTTTCTTCAACAAATCGTGTTGGGAAAACTGGACAGGAACATGCAGAACGTGCAGAATGAGTCTGGACCACTTTCTTACACCATATGCAAAAATAAATTCAAAATGGATGAAAAACCTAAATGTGAGACAAGAAACCATCAAAATCCTAGAGGAGAACACAGACAGCAACTTCTTGGGCCTCAGCTGGAGCAACTTCTTTCTGGACACATTGCTGGCGTCAAGGGAAACAAAAGCAAAAATGAACTATTGGGACCTCATCGAGATAAAATGCTTCTGCACGGGGAAGAAAACAATCAACAAAATTAGACGAGATCAGGCGCATTCAGGGTGGTACGGCCATAGACCAATCAACAAAATTAAAAGGTAGCCTACAGAATGGGAGAAGATAATTGCAAATGATATATCTGATAAAGGGTAGTATCCGAAGTCTACAAAGAACTTACCAAACACAACACCTAAAAAACAAAGAATCCAGTTAAGAAATGGGCAGAAGACATGAATAGACATTTTTCCAAAGAAGACATCCAGATGGCTGACAGACACATGAAAAGATGTTCAACATCACTCATCATCAGGGAAATACAAATCAAAATCACAATGAGATATCACCTCACACCTGTCAGAATGGCTAAAATTAACAACAGGTGTCAGTGAGGATGCAGAGAAGGGGGGATGTTACTCTTGTGCTCTTGGTGGGAATGCAAACTGGTGCAGCCACTTTTGAAAACAGTATTGAGGTTCCTCATAATGTTTAAAATAGAACTACCCAATAATCTAGCAATTGTACTACTAGGTATTTACCCAAAGGATACAAAAATACAGATTTGAAGGGATACAGGCATTCTGATATTTAGAGCAGCATTATCAACAATAACCAAGCTATGGAAAGAACCCAAATGTCCATCGACTGATGAATAGATAAAGAAGATGTGGTATATATACACACACACATATATATGGCAATGGAATATTACTCAGCCATCAAAAAGAATGAAATCTTGCCATTTGCAATGACATGGATGGAGCTAAGCAAAATAAGTCAGTCAGAGAAAGACAAATACCATATGATTTCACTCACATGTGGAATTTTAGAAACAAAACAGATGAACCTATGGGGGGGAGAGAAAAGAGGGAAAAAGACCACAAGAGACTCTTAAAGATAGAGAACAAACTGAGGGCTGATGGAACAAGGTGTGTGGGGGATGAGCTAGATGGGTGATGGGTTTCAGGAGGGCACTTTTTATGATGAGCACTGGGTGTTGTATGTAAGGGAGGAATCACTGAATTCTACTTCTGAAACCAATATTGCACTGTATGTTAACTCACTAGAATTTAAAAAAAAAATTGAAAAAAATTAAATTTTCCATGAAATAGTCCTGTACCAGACCAGAACCCATACTCATATCAGTGTGTAGCACACCAGTGGACAGATTTGAACCCAGAGAAGAACAAGAACCATAGCTCACTAGCAAGTCTATACACATACTTGCTTTAGCATGTCACGGGAAGGTTAGCACAAAGACCAAGACTTACCTGTACTTCCTCGAGATCTCTCTATTCTACAGAATGTACAAAGCCAAGACCAGAGAACACACTTATCCCGTTATTCATTAAACCATCGGAGCTCCACACCCAGAACAATAATCCAGAGTTATTCCATCACTCATCACCCTAGGAGACTTTCCCTAACAGGACAAGGGTCTATATCGCAGATCACTTCTTAGCAAACCAAGAGAAAAAGCCTTGTACAGAAAAGGGATAATATATACCACCATTGAACACCATACCAGAAAGTCCTTGTTGACCAAGATCGATAACTATGTTCGCACTTAGCTCATCAGGCAACAGCCCTCACTTGGATAAGATCCTATACCTATCATCATAAATATCAAAAGCGCAATCGAAACTAGACCATCAAACTCCCATACCACCACTTAGCAAAGTGGGAGCATTCATACAGGCGGACCTAGACATCTATTCATCAAAGAAGGAATGAGCCCCTGTGAAGAACCACGCCGTTACTTGGCCATACCCCACCACACCACCATAGAGCCCATCTCAGAGGAGCCTGTATTGTCTTACCAAACCACGTGGCCCGCTATGAGACAGCGTCAACCTAGAACACAACCCTCACCCGTGCCACCCCTCCACACACCAGAAGACCAGAAGACGTTCTCTTCCCAGACCACACTTTGTGGTCACGCCAGACCTGGGCACACCGGGACAAGGCCTCCACAAAGACAAACGCTTAAGCCTAGATCATCGCTCAGCCCATATGGAGAGCCCCACTCCTCAGCTACCACCAGGTCTAGGGCACATACCTTCATCTCCTCTTGGCACCATTGGTGCCTAATCCTTCCCAGACAAAGGTCAGCATCCACTGCACCACTGTGCACCCTAAGAGGCAGCATTTGCCCAGGGAAAGGTCATTTCTTTTTATTTTTTATTTTTTTAATGTTTATTCATTTTTGAAAGACAGAGAGAGAGAGCACAAGCAGGGGTGGAGCGGGGGGGGGGGGGGTTGGGACACAGAATCCGAAGTAGGCTCCAGGCTCCAAGCTGTCAGCACAGAGCCCGACGCGGGGCTCGAACTCACCAACCGTGAGATCATGACCCGAGCCGAAGTCGGATGCTCAACCGACTGAGCCACCCAGGCGCCACGGGAAAGGTCATTTCTTTCTCCCTGTATCAGTGCTTCACACATGAAGAGATAGTCCAGACCGAACTGGGGCCTATACCACCACGTGATGAACGAACAGACAGCCTCAGCCAAACACAGAGCTCGTGAACACATCGCTGCTCAGCAAGTCACTGGACAGTTGGGGTCATCAGACCACTGATCTCTGTATGGAACATAGTCTGTCCAGGTCGGGGCTTGGATAGGCGACCGCTTGGTACAGATGATGCAACCTCAGAGGGCATAGGACTAAGTCCACACACCCCCATTTGACACACCGGGAACCATCAGAACATGAGTCAGACCTGAGCCATTGCTCAGGATACTAGGAGAAGGGCCTCCCCAATCAGACCTGGACACAGATCCCTGCCCGGTGCTCAGCACACCGTGACACGGACACAGCCTTAAGCCATACCCCATCCCACCACTTGCTCAGCAGAACAGAGTGTGATGCTGGCTCCAGCACCAGCTGAAACAACTGCCTGCAGGACAGTATCTTCCCTGTTCCCGTAGCCAGCAAGGCACAGGACAGTCCTCGCAGAGGATCTGTCCGCTTGCCATCCCCTCGGAAAAGGAACTCGGTGTTCTTAGCTGCTCACGAGAGTGGAAGAGAGACTTGGTTCAACCTGGGACCTCAGTCTTACCCCCTGGCAGCATGTCTGGACCCAGCCTCCATCCAGAACCCTCTCTTGTATCTCTTCGTTCTTCTTCACTCCTCTTCTACTGGGTCCTTCCCCACAGCCCCTCTTGTAACCTACTGAGTCTCTCTCTTCCATCGAAAACACCAAAGCCAGCTCTGTCTCCTTCTCTTTCTATTCACGTCAGAGCCAAGCTTTTAGAAGAGCATTCCGTAGCCCTGCCTCCACCTCCCCACTTCCCATTCATTCTTCCACCCCTGTAAGCTGGCCTCTGCCATCATGCCTCGGCTGTGCAACCCTCTCCTGAAGTCACCCGTTACTACATCCAAAGTTTGCTTGTCCAGCCTCACCTCCTGGACCTGGTTGGGGGATCAGACACTGGGTTCCAACTTTCTGCATGAAACTCTCCCCTCCCTCATGTCTTTGGATTCTATTTTCGCATCCCCCTATCTTTCCACATGCCCCTCATGCCGTCCCATGTCCCTGGTGAATGCTGTACTCCCCCAGTGTCCCCTTTGCACAACTTCCAGGTGAACTGTGAGTCTCCTCTTCGGTGACCCCTCCCCAGGAAGCTCTGGCTGATCCCACCCACGGTACCTGGACTTGCCTCTCTAGCACAATGTGACCTTGCATTCTGGGGGGGTACATCTCTCCCCTTTTAGAGCTTAGATCCTCACAGGCAGGAACCTCCCGTCACTCACCTCTGAATCCCCTGTTCAGGGTGCAGAACCTGGTCCCGAACCAGCGCTTGATAAAAGTGTGTGCCTCTGGAGCTGGAGGCCTGTGTGTTTGGAAGCAAGGGGGAGGCTAGGACCCGTGTGCAGGATCCTGCATGTTGCTGGGGTGTGGGGGGGAGCTGCTGCAGAAGGTGGGAGGGGCCGTCCAATCAGGCCCGCTCCCAGCAAGTGGCAGCAAGGGCCACCTCTAATAACCCCCATTAAGGGCTCAGTAAATGCGTGTTGAATCAGCTGAGAGGCGTCTGCACAGACTTAGCCATCATGAGAGGTGTGAAGAGCCCTTGAATTCCCGCTGTTAGTAAAGATAATTTGGCAGGCAGAAGAGAGGGAGGTTGCATGAGCGGCTTGTAGAGAGAAGCGCCCAGCTGCAACAGAACATGAAGTAGTGGCCCTACAGTTTCAGGTCAAGTGCAGGGCTCTGAGGGCTTCTGGGAAGTGAGGGGAGCCGGGCCCCTTCCCGTACACAGAGTCAGAGCGCTCTCCGTAGTAATGGCTGGAACACATCCACACTCTGACGGTGATCCCATCGTAGAGGCGAGGGGTGGCTTCCAGGGTGACCAGCCGGCTCAACTGTCCTGGGACTGGGTGATTTCCAGAGAAGCAACACTTTCGGTTTGCAAGCCGGGACAGAGCCCCAGGCAAACTGGGACAGTCAATCACCCTTGGTGGCAGTGGAAGGAGTATCAGGCTCCCTTCTCTTCTGCTATTTAGAGCACAGGAAATCAAGGGTGCATTGGTTTGAGGTGCAACCCCATGAGGGTATACCAGTGGAACTGTGGGCCTGTATCCAGTTTGCAGGGGGTGGGTTGGCGGGGGGTGGGGGGGGCGGGGGCGGGGGAGGGTTGCTGCCTGGAGGTGGCATGGGTTGGCCCGCTTCTGGAGGGCTTATCCTGAAGGAGTTGGGTCTCAGCCCTGGTTTGGGCAGGGATGCCGTGAGGGTTGATGCGTGTGTTAACCTTCTGTAAGGGCCAAACCCTATGTGCAGGCTGCATATGAGATATGCGATAAGCCTGAAATTACCCTGTGCTGTTTTGCCACAGTATAAAACATACCAATCACTGGTATGGCTTCATGACCACAGGTCCCCGAAATTTTAGGGCAGTTTGTACTACAGTGTCAACATTGTTTTGTTTATTGATTTGTAATTGAGAATAAAATCACATCACATAAAATTTGGCATTTTAAAGTGTACCATTCAGGGCGCCCGGGTGGCTCAGTCGGTTGAGCATCCGACTTCAGCTCAGGTCATGATCTCACAGGTCATGAGTTTGAGCCCCACGTTGGGCTCTGTGCTGACAGCTCAGAGCCTGGAGGCTACTTCAGATTCTGTCTTCGTCTCTCTGCCCCACCCCTGCTCACGCACTCTCTCTCTCTCTCTCAAATATAAATAAACATTAAAAAAAGTTTTTAAAAATAAATTGTGCCATTCAATGGTTTTTAGTGTATCCACAATGTTGTGCAACCATCACCACTATGTAATTCCAGAATATTTTCTTCACCCCAAAAAGAAAGTCCAGGCTCCCAATTTCCTCCCCCTTCTGTCCCCTGGTAACCACTGATCTACTCTGTCTCTGGATTTTCCTATTTGGGAAATTTCATATAAATGCAGTCAAACAATGTGTGGCCTTTGTGACTGGTCTCTTCTGAAAAACGCTTTCAAGGCTCATCCACGTTGTACTCCTATCAGTATTTCATTCCTTTTTGCGGCTGAACAACATTCCATTTATGGAGATATCACATTGTGTGTATCCGTTCATCGGATCGGTTGGTGGGCATTTGAGTTGTTCCCCTTCTGGCTTTGACTAATATTGCTGCTCTGAACATTCAGGTACAAGCTTTCACGTGAAAAGAATGTTTTCAGTTTTCTTGGGTACGTACTTGGAATGTAATTGCTGGGTCACATGGCAACTCTCCATCTGAAAATTTTAAGGACTTGCCAAACTGTTTTCCACATTTTGTGCTATTTTACATTCCCATCCTGTACCTGAAGATTCCCATTCCTTCTTTTTTTTAATGTTTATTCATTTTTGAGAGAGAGAGAGAGCCTGCGCGAGCGAGCAGAGGAAGGGCAGAGAGAGAGGGAGACAGAGGATCCCAAGCAGGCTCTGTGCTGACAGCAGCGAGCCCGATGTGGGGCTCAAACTCACAAACCGCGAGATCATGACCCCAGCCGAAATCAAGAGTCGGGCGCTCGACTCACTGAGCCACCCGGGCGCCCCTGAAGGTTCTCATCTCTTTATGTCCTCGCCAATACTTGTTATTTTCCATCAAACATAAATTATATAAAAATAAATTATAGCCATCCTAGTGGATGTGAAGTGGCATCTCGCTGGCATTTCCCTAATGAATAACGGCGTAGAGCCTCTTTTCATGGTCTATCGGCCACGTATCACATATCCTGTTCAGATAAATGTCTCATTCAGGTGCTTTGGGCATTTTTTAATTGGGTTCTTCTATTCTTTTTCTTTTTATTGTTGGGCTATAATTGTTGTGTTGTTGAGTTGCATATTCTGGGTACTGGAGCATTTATTTTTTACAATAGTGAGGTTCATGATCTGCACGTGGTCTTGATGCCACACGCTCCACGCCCGCCCGGGGCTCCGGGGTGGAAATTCTGTGGTTCCGGATCTGAGAGGAAAGTGCATCCTGCCACGGCCTCAGAGAGAACAATTGGAGCTTGCACCTGGCCTCTCCGCGCTGCTTGCTGTGAGACAGATTTTGCCTGCGATGCTTAGCCTGTTCTGGATCCTCCCGTATGGTCGCCTTCGCCGGTAATGAACCATACATTTGTAAGCATTGTCAGGCTGGGTCTCTGGGTCTTCTGTAGCAGGCCAACCCCGTTTTCACTCCCGGGAGCTTGAAGGAGGGGGAGTTGTGCTTGCTTCTCGTCTGGAGATCTGGGGAAGCAGGAGGATTGTGGAACGGAGCCACACCAGCGTGCCACGAAAGAACTGTCATGTGCCATCTAGACACGCGGCGTCTAGACGTCTAGACCTAGGAGAGTGGCCCGAGGTCTGTCTGATTCCAAAGCCCACCCTTTTGATTACTCCTCTGTACTGCCTTTTATCTTTTCTTTAGGGATCCCTGTCACAAAGGAAGTCTTCCCATTTTATCGCCTTGTCTCTCTTTTTGGAACTGAGACTTGGCATGTTTTTCCTTCCTTCTTTCCTCTCTACTTGCCTTCCTCTCTTGATTCCCTATCTCCCTTAGTCCTTCTCCCTTCCCTTCTTCCTTCCTTCCCTGTTGTGCTTCTTTCTTTCCCCTCTCTTAAAACCCCTTTTCTTGGAGCGCCTGGGTGGCTCAGCCCGTTAAGCATCTGAGTCCTGATTTCAGGTCAGGATCGCAACCTCACTGTTGTGAGATCGAGCCCCACGTCCATGCTCAGCATGGAGCCTGCTGGGGATTCTCTCTCTCTCCCTCCACTTCTCAACCCCACTCATGCTCTCTCTCTCTCTCTCAAAATAAATAAATAAACTTAAAAAAAAAATTCCTTTTCTTTCCTTCCTGCCTGCTTCCTTCCTTCCCTCCTTCATCATTTACCATTGGGATTCTCCCATTGTCTATGCCGTGATCTTGCAGCTCTGAGTAAATACCTCACTTAACCCACTGCTTCACAGTATCTTGTAGAAGATTCATCTTAGCTTCCTGCAGCAGCGTTGCTGGCAGATCATGGAGAACACGCCCTATCCCACCTTACAAGTAAGTGACAGCCAGGGTGAGATAGCATGCTAAGAGCACTGCCTACAAATGGAAAGTGCTGGGTGTTTTCCTTGGGTCTCTTTACCTTCCCAAATCCGTTCTCCACCTTTTCTGCCCTCCCCTATGCCCCAGGAGGCTAGCCTTTCCCTGCTCTGTGTCACATGGGCTTTCATGCCTTCTGGCTTCTGGTTGGGTTTGGCCAGTGGCAGGCACTGACATGAGATTGGGGGGGTGGGGTGGGGTGGGAAGAGAGAGAAATCGGAGTCTTTATTCTTTCTGTTCCCTTCCTGCCAGGCCGTGGTTCTGGAAAGGGCAGCATTCCTCAACGGCCACGACTGCTGTTGGGCAAACTTCTTCCCCACCTTCTCCTCTCACCAGGCTCTGGTATTACTTCCCTCTCTTCCTCTTCTGGCCAAGGGGTAGCAGTGATTTCCCTCTGTTGCCAGTCCCTGAACACCCTGCCATCCCTTGTTGCTTCACTTATTCCTGCCAACATCTTCATTCAACTCATCTCAGGTAAATCCTTTGAGTGTGCCATCTGTTTCTCGCCGGGACCCCGCCTCAAACTAGCAAGGCAAAGAGCTGCCCTAGAACTGGGGCCAGGATGGTGCCATTTCCATCAAGCCCGGGGCCCTCCTCCCCACCAAATGGGAGTACTCGTTGTCATGGGCGTAGGTACTAGAAAAATACGCGACTACAAATCTGAAGTAGGGGTGCAAGAGACACTCTTCCATACAAGGCTCTTGGGCTTTTTGTGCAGAAGTGAGGTACAACGGCCAGGCTTTGCCAGGACTACCAGACCCTAAACAAAGAGGATGGTACAGAATCACGATTCACTCCTGACTCACTGGTTTGGGTCAGGGTGGCTCAGGTGCTCTCGAATACAGACTCCATAGGAATGAACGATGTTATCTGAATCAGAGTGAGTGATAGATCAGGATGTCACTTGAGTCCTTAGTAGGGCAGTGTGAGTACCGGGTATTTCCTTTGTCTACATTGTTCCCAAGCCAGCTATATGACATCCTCTATGACCTCCTGGAATGACAGTAATCATCTAAGGTGACTACCGTGGGTCTCCTGGTTTGTGCTAATTGTTCCCGTGGCTGGAATTCAACCACGTCTGTGCATTTCTCATAACTTGGAGGGGAGGCAACGCAAAGATATTTATTTGCATCAGTGTCAAATTGCACAGGGCACCCGTGTAAAGGAGGTTATCATGGGCACCTGGGGAGATATGAAAATAAAGAAGATGGTACCTTATATTTCTTGGGTGTTGATTTCCGTGCCCAGCCACAGAGACACGTAGTGGAGCCCTATGTAGAGAGATGCTAACTGCAAAAGCTGTTGGATCTGGCTTCCAGCTGAAGAGTGATGGTGCGGGAGGGAGCAGTCCCCCGATGCCTTGATCATTTGCAATTTCAGTGGTATGAGGAGGCTAGACTCTTGCACAGATGTGGCGGTAAGAAAAATTATGCAAAACTTGCAAATAAGGCAGAAGAGTGTCCTTTCCATGTCCTATTGGATGGAGGCTTATACAACAGGTCTGCCCAAAGATGATTTAATTCTCTCGGAAAATGCGTTTTGTTTGACTTTCTATTGACTATTGATTAAGGCCAACTCTTTGTGAAGTCTCTATTCACTTGCAGATTTTTGTTTGTAGAGATGCAAGAGATTCTGTCCAGGAGAAAAGACAGCACCAGAGGTAACAGTTGTATTTCCCTACAGGACATTAATGAGTATTGTATCCAATTTAGTAATCTTATTCTGGAATTATTTCTTTTAGGGCCTGTAAGTATGCACTTATTTTCAAATTCTCCTTTGAACCAACTTACTAAACTGTTATTTCTTCATTACGGAGTTAAATAAAATTGGTATAGGTGCTAACTTTATTATTTTATTATTTTTATTTTTTATTCTTTTTAGAGAGAGAGCACGTGAGTGGGGGAGAGGGGGAGAGAGAGAGAGAGAGAGAGAGAAAGAATCCCAAGCAGGCTCCACACTCAGTGCAGAGCCTGACGTGGGGCTTGATCTCACCACCCTGGGATCCTGACCTGGAACCAAATATTGGATGCTCAACCGTCTGAGCCACCCAGGCACCTCTAGGTGCTAATTTTATATTTTGTAAGAGTCATATTCTTTTTTAAAAATGTTTATTTATTTTTGAGAGAGAAGCAGAGACAGAGACAGAGTGTGAGCAGGAGAAGGGCAGAGAGGGAGACAGAATCCAAAGCAGGCTCCAGGCTCCAAGCTGTCAGCACACAGCCTGACGCAGGGCTCAAACTCACGAACTGTGAGATCGCGACCAGGCCGAAGTCAGATGCTCAACCTACTGAGCCACACAGGCGCCACTTTAAGAGTCATATTCTTAACTTTCTAAAGATTAGACTTTGGACACCGGTGGCGGTGGCAAGGGTGAGGGACTCTGAAGGTGTTTTATTGAGCAACGGGTATCATGTGAGAAGGAGAATGGTGGGTGCTATATGTTAACTGTAGATGACGGATATGTTTGTAAGGACATTAGGAACACCTCCCGAGGACTCCCAGACATCACTTGGTGAAACAAATATTGTACCCAAAGTTCCTGGTTTTATCTGGACTGTGAGGACGAAAGGAAATCAGGAGAGGGAGCCTGCCCAAGTTTCACTGAGATATTATTTCAGAACCTTTTCAAGAAAACTTCCAGTTGGATATCTTTTTGCCAACTCTGATTCAGTGTATCTAACACTGAGCTGATCTTTTCCCTCAAATGTTCTCCTACCGTTTTCCCTACTCTATGGAATGGCACCTCTGCTCACCCAGTCCTTCAAGCTAGAAACTGGAAAGTCCTCTTCGACTTTTCCTGCTTCTCCATCTTCTACTTATAATCAGTAAAGTCAGCCTAAATAAAGAGGTAAACTGAAGCAAGCTGGAATTACTGGAGATTGACTTTGTTCAGGAACAGCAGAGGAACTGCAATTTGGGAAACGCAGGCCAGTCTGGTGAAGGCTTGGGGCGGGCTGGCTTCGTGGGCGGAGTGCAAAGAGTGGGGGAAGTCCAGCCCCTGTCAAAGCAGTAAGTTCGCTGGCTTGAGGATGGGGAGAGATTCCTGGTGGGTGTTCGTTGGTCAGGAGATAAGCGTCAGTCTCCTGTAAATCAGGAGGTCTCTGATTTACAGAGAACTGGTCGCTCGGTTCTTAAGTTCCATACTTCCAAGTGTGCGTCTGTAAGATTCTCCATTTTATATCCTCCAGTTTCATTTTATTCGTTCGTTTGTTTAGTAATCTCTGCACCCAATGAGGAACTTGAACTCACGACCTGGAGATCAAGAGCCACATGCTCTACCAACTGAGCCAGGCAAGTGCCCGTCCGGTTTTACACTGAAATTTTTTTCTACACTCGAGTCTTCCTAATTCTGTCTCATAAACATGTATCCCTTCTTGTTCAGTCTTCCTGTTACCGCTTTTTCAATTCAGTGCCTTATCACCTCTCACTTGATTAGCCTCCTCACCTGCTTCAGGTTCACCTTTCTGATCACCCATCCTGCCAGTGTGGTTTATATAACGTTGCCGGTTTCATGTCACTAAAAGAAAATTGTAATCCTGTTACTCCTCTGATTAAAACCCTTCAAGGGAAGCCAGTGTAGAAGTGGAGTTCGTGGGATTTGACGATGGAATGAACCAAGCAATCAAGGGTGTGGGAAAAAAAAAATCTTCAAGGGTTTCTTGCTGCGTACAGGGTAAAGTCCAGTCCAGGCTCTTAGCACTAAGGCATTTTATAACCCGACTCGACCTGCTCTATCAGCCTCGTCTCCCGACCTTCCCTAGCAAACATCCTGTACAACAGTGACATTGCACTTCCTACTGTGCTCTTTCCAGCTTCCTTGTGTTTGTGCTTTCTGTTCCCTTTGTCCCAAATGATTTCATTTGTCTTTTCTGCTAGGTATATTCCTCTTCACCTGCCAAACTCCTCCAGGTCGAAGTCATGGGTGTCTCCTTAAATTTTGCACCCTGCACGCCTTACTTACCCCACCCTGGTTCTGATGCTGGGAGCCCTTGAAAATACCCCTATTATGTAATATTAAGTGAAAGAAGCAAAGTGAAATACAGTACATATAGTAGTCTCCCGTTCATTCTAGAAAGAAGGAGGGGTACCTGGGTGGCTCAGGCATCTTACTCTTGATTTCAGTTCAGGCCATGATCTCATGGTTCATGAGTTTGAGCCCCACGTGAGTCTCTGCACTGACAGCGAGAAGCCTGCTTGTGATTCTCTCTCACTCTTTCTCTGCCCCTCCCATGTTCTCTCTCTCTCTCTCTCTCTCTCTCTCTCTCAAAATAAATAAACTTAGGGCCTATGGATATTTAAAAGAATTTTTTTAATGATAGAGAAAGAGAGAGAGAGAGAAAGACAGAGTGAGAGGGGGAGGGGCAGAGAGAGAGGGAGACACAGAATCTGAAGCAGGCTCCAGGCTCCCAGCTGTTAGCACAGAGCCCCACGCGGGGCTCGAACCCACAAACCGGGAGATCATGACCTGAGCCGAAGTCAGGCACTTAACCGACTGAGCCACCCAGGTGCCCCAAATAATAAAACGTTTTAAAAAGAAAGAAGGAAAAATTCTAAAAACATTCATATATCTGTTTATCTTTTTTAAAAGAAGCACAAGACGAATAAACCATAAAACGACGAGGTTGATTACCGACAAGAGTTTGGGTCAGCGAGCAGAGTTGGTGCAGAGAAGATGTGGGAAGGAATGACCCTCCTGGGGATGCATTACTGTATAGTTTTCACTTCTAAAGCACATTAATATTCTATATATTAAAAAACAAAAAGTAAATAAGGACGAGAAGGGGGGAACATAACTCAACTGAAAGCGAATGAACCACATTGTATTTTAAATAACCACCCTTAAGGTGGAGGTGGGGGCAGAAGAAAGGATTAATCCAAGTCATTTAGGAACTTGCAGTCTGAGGCGAGGTGGGGCTGAGGCAAGCAGAACTCCAAACAGATCCTGAACTCTCTTCAGCAGGCTGGGTTTTCCTAGCAGTAATAGGCAAAACAAATCTGCAAGACTCAAGATACAGGATTGAGCAAATGAGTAAATGGGTTGATGTAGTTGGGAGTTTCTCTCTGTGAAAGAAGGGACATACAAATATGAAATGAGGGAAGGCAAGAAAGAACCCTGTGAGAATGGATTGGAATTGGGAGGATTGGTGTGAACTCATTATTTCCGAAATATGTACATATATGTATATATGCATGTTAATGTGCTCGGTTACATACATACGTATGTGTATGTATATGTATGCATATATTTCCTAGTTCTGTCTGATGGAAGGGCCAAGAGGCAAAGACACCCCAATAGTAATGAGCACACCTAATGCTCAGATCTTTATCTCTAATACTGTTTCCTCCCCCAAAGGAACCAGGCTCCTCAGAGTAGTGGCAGATTCCAGGGCTGGGACAGAGTAGGGATGAGATAAACCTAGAACATCTTTTATAGCATAAAGTAAGGAAGTGCTTTAAAAACAATGAGGGCATGTCATAAGTATACAGGAGCCAGCTTGAAGGAGCTCCCATTGGCCAAGTCTGGGAATATTTGAGCACCAAAAACGTTAAGTATAGTGACAAACTATAAATCATTGAAAAAGAAATCTTTGAGTCCATACTGACAATCCGTCCATCCATCCATCCATCCACCCATCCATGAGGAAGAGGGGTAGGCTCTTGTTTAAAGTAGAGTATCAAGTGCCCACTGATTAATGTAGAAAGAATTCTGAAGAAAAAAAAAAGAATTCTGGAATAGGAAAATTAACGCTTTGTAACTATCGTAGTAAAGATTGGATCAGGCAAGGATCACCAAAGGGTACTAAATCCAGGGGGAATTTTTTGGGGTGTCTGGCTGGCTCAGTCAGTAGAGCGTGCAACCCTTGTTCTCAGGGTCATGAGTTCAAGCTCCAGCCTGGGCATACAGCTTACTTAAACAATTAATTAATTAATTAATTAATAATCCCAGGGGTAATTTTTTATGAGGAGCAGGATATTTGCATTGTTTTAAGATGTCTCCTCTACAGGATTGTTTATTAGTTTCAAGGAAGAAAAAAATAATTATGCAGCAGAGAAATCTGACAATCCCTTAAACTAGGTGATTAAAATCAACATCGCTGGGGTGCCTAGATGGCTCAGTCGGTTGAGCATCAGACTTGGGCTCAAGTCATGATCTTGCGGTTCATGGGTTCAAGCCCCATGTCGAGCTCTGTGCTGACAGCTCAGAGCCTGGAGCCTGCTTCAGATTCTGTGTGTGTGTGTCTCTCTCTCTGTCCCTCCCCCGTTTGTGCTCTCTGTCTCTTTCTCAAAAGGAAACATTAAAAACACTTTTTTAAGTAAAAAATAAAAAAAATCAAATTAACATCACAGATGGAGGACCAATGGACATCATACCTCCAGTACTAAAACCCTGAGAAGGACACAACATTGCCTATGGAAGAGTTCAGTCAAGAATACATACACTGGAATATTATTCAGCCATAAAGAGGAATGACATACTACCACATGGGTGAACCTTGAAGACATATGTTAAGGGAAATAAGCCAGGCACAAAAGAACAAATATTGTATGATTCCACTTATATGAGGTACCTAGAGTATTCTAATTCACAGAGAAAGAAAGTAGAATGGCAGTTATCAGGGGCTAGGGAGAAGGAGGAGGGGAGAATGGGGAGTTATTGTTTAAGAGGTACAGAGTTGCAGTTTGGGAAGATGAAAAAGTTCTGGAGATGGATGATGGTGTTGGCTGCACAATGTGAATGTACTTAATGCCACTGAACTGGACACTTAAAAATAGTTCAACTGTGGGGCACCTGGCTGGCTCAGTCTGTAGAGTATGGGACTCTTGATCTCAGGGTTGTGAGTTCTAGCCCCACATTGGGTATAGAGATTACTTTAAAGAATACATAATTTCAGTGTAATCATGAGGAAATATTAGATGAACACAAAATGAGAAATGTTTTATTTATTTTAAAGGAGGGGATGTATTCTTCAAAAATGTCTATGTCATAAAAGACAAAGAAAGCAAAAAAAAAAAAAAAGGGAAGGCACCTGGCTTGCTCAGTTGGTAGGTCATGTGGCCACTCTTGATCGTGGGATTGTGAGTTTGAGCCCCATGTTGGGGTAGAGATTACTTAAAAATAAAATCTCTTAAAAAAAAAAAAAAAAGACAAAGAAAGCCTGTGGGAATGTTCCAGTAAAGGAAGCTAAAGACACATGATGTTGGTTTACAAACTGAAGTATTTAGGGGTAAGGGCAATGATATATAATACTCTTAAATAGTTCAGGGGAAAATACAGATAGATAAAGCATGAAAATGATAAAGCACATGGGGTAAAAAGTTAACATACGAATCTGGGTAAAGGTGTTGGAGGACGTCATTGAAAGCGCATGACCCCCGAGTGACCCATGAGCTAGACCCAGGCAATCGGAGGCCCCTCACCTCCTTTCTTGTCCTTGGAATGTATGTTCTGCCCACTGTTCCCACAGTGGGAGCTGTCCCAAGAACATAGCCTTGAGAGAATAAGGTGTTGAGACCATTTGGACTATATGTGGCGGAACCCCATTAAAGCTTCTATATAAGTTTTTAAGATTTGGGGGCACCTGCATGGCTCAGTTGGTTAAGCATCCAACTCTTGGTCTTGGCTCAGGTCATGATCTCATGGTTTATGGGATCAAGGCCCATGTTGGGCTCTGCACTGACAGTGCAGAACCTGCTTGGGATTCTCTCTCTCCTTCTCTCTCTCTCTCTCTCTGTCCTTCCCCTGGTTAGGTGAGCTCTCTCTCTCTCTCTCTCTCTTTCTCTGTCTCTCTCTCTCAAAATAAATAAATAAACTTAAAAAAATACACTTTTAAGATTTGGTGGGTGGGTGCAGAGATCTACTCATCTTGTAGCCACCCAAGATGAGGCTTGCGTGTAAGTTCTCTTGCTTATTAAACCTGCCATCTACCAATCTAGAGTGGTTTGCCTCTTTTTTTGGTCTCTCACTGCCCTCTATGTACTGGGGCCAGCTTTAGAATTTACCCAGGAAGCTCCTAAGGTCTCAAACCAACAAAAGGTATCTTTGATACTATTTTTATTATAGCATGCTTGCTGCAAATTTGAAATTATCTCCAAATAAAAAATCTAAAAACAAAACAATAGTAACTTTATAAGAGTATGTGTCATATTGTGATCGTGGCTCCACTAGTCTGTGAGTAATCACAGACACCAATTATGTCCTTTTTTAAAGTAATCTCTACACCCAACGTGAGGCTCCAACTCATGACCCCGAGATCTAGAGCCATGTACTTCGCTGACTAAGCCAGCCAGACTCCCCAGACTACATCTTAATCACCATTGTCAGGGCCTGGGAGTGGGTGGGTGCCTTCACAGGACAGGACAAATGGTAGGTATGCAATGCATGTTTGATGATTGACCATAAACGTTTGCAAATGAATGCCCCGTAAAGGTTGTGCTGATGAGGGTTATTTCCTGGGTGATGTTAGGTAAGGGTTCAGGCAAGTTAACAAATCTATGCTGGGGGCACCTGGGTGGCTCAGTCGGTCAAGCATCTGACTCATGATTTTGGCTCAGGTCATGCATGATCTCAGGGTCTTGAGATCAAGCCCTGCATCAGGCTCTGGACTAGGTATGGAGCCTGCTTAAGATTCTCTCCCCAGGACCCCTGGGTGGCCCAGTCGATTAAGCATCAGCCTCTTCATTTTGGCTCAGGTCGTGATCTCACAGTTCATGGGTTTGAGCCCCTCATTGAGCTCTATGCTGGCAGTGCAGAGCCTGCTTGGGATTCTCTCTCTCTCCCTCTCTCTCTGCCCCTCCCCTGCTCACACACTCTGTCTCTCTCTCAAAATAAATAAATAAACTTAAAAAAAGAAAGATTCACTCCCTTTTCCTCTACCCCTCTCTCCCTCCAACCACGGCATGCTCTCTCTCTGAAAAAAAAAAAAAACACAAAAACAAAAACAAAAAATCTCTGCTCGTTCTCTTATCAAAAGCACTTATAGGTTTATTTTTTGTGTGGTTAGTATCTCTTTTCTTTTTTTAAATTAGAGTATAATTGACATACAACATGTTAGTTTCAGGTGTACAACATAATGATTTGATATTTGTATGCATTGCGAAATGATCACCAAAATAAGTCTGGTTACCGTCCATCACCATACAGATGAGTTAAGAACTCTTTTTTTATGATGAAAGCTTTCGAGATTTACTCTCAGCAACTTCCAAATGTGCAAGACAGTATTATTGACTATAATCATCATGTTGTACACTATGTCCCCATGACATTTATTTCATAACTGGAAGTTTGTACCTCTCGATCCACTTCACCATTTTACCCACTCCCCTCTCCCCTCCCTTCTGGCACTCACCAATCTGTTCTCTGTATCTATGAGTTTTGTCTTGTTCATTTGTTTTGTTTTTTAGATTCCACATATAAGTGAATTCATACAGTGTTTGTCCTTCTCTGAGTTATTTCACTTAGCAAAATACCCCTCAAGGTCCATCCACGTTGTTGCAAATGGCAAAATTTTATTCTTTTTTTATGGCTATATATGTACCACATCTTTTGTATCCATTTATCCACCAGTGGTCACTTAGGCTATTTCCACATCTTAGCTATTGTAAATAATGCTGCAGTAACATAGGGAATGCATATATCTTTTTGAATTAGTGTTTTCATTTTTTTTTGGATTGCTGGATCAAATCCAGAAGTGAGAAGTGAGGTTGCTGGATCCTATGGTAGTTCTGTTTTTAATTTCTTGAGGAACCTCCATACTGTTTTCCATAGTGGTGTAGATTTCTTGACGTGATTGCCTCTTCCCTTCAGGGATTCATCTGATGTCACAGGAATGCCTCTGTAAAGCATGTGTTATGAATTCCTCAGTTGTGAGTATGTTAAGGCTTTCCAAACAATTTTGTGCAGGCTATGTTGAAAGTTACCATATCCTGTTATCTCTGTAATTGAGCAGACGCCCTGAAAAATTTGTGAACACTCCCACACCACCTTCACAAAAAGATATGGTTGTAAGCCACAAAGAAGTCACATGATTCACTGAAGAAACTATCCAAACAAGTGCCTGCCTCATTATATATGCCTCTAATTAAGAGAATGACTCATCAGTAGTCTATGACGTTTAATTGTTTTTACTGCTGCTTTTGACTATTTAAAGAAAAACACCATAATTCACTCATTCATTAAATTTAAAAAATTGTTGAATGTCTACTATTTGAGGGATATTATTCTGGTCACTGAGAACCACAAAACAGGTATGCCTCTGATGTCATGAAGTTTACAGTATAGGGGAGGCAGATATTAGACAAGCAAGGGTATCAGAGATTACCTTTGTAAAACTCAACATTTCAAAAAAGATAAAACAGATTCCCAGGCTTAAGACTCACTGTTCCTAGAAATGATTTCTTTAGGAAGTTTGGGTATATACATCTTACGGTTTCACAAAATTCTTAGTCTTTCTATGTATCTCCGCCTTCGGTTGAAAGTTAATGCTGTTGGCTTGTCATTAATAGAAGTAATAGAATTAGCTCGACAGGAATTTTCTCAGTAACGTAAGAAATAAGTCCTATATCAGTGGCCAGTGGGAACAGATGGCACACGCAAATTTTTTGAAAGAAGCATTTAATAAAGCAACTACTTGCAAAATGTAGGTAGTATGTCGAGAATCTGCAAGTGATATTCCAGAACCTGGGGCTGGCAAGGTTATTTACATCCTTATACCTAAAGCAGCAGAGGGAAAGAGTGATTTCTTGAACCAGGGCGGGGGAGAGCAAGTGCCATGTGGCAAAGGCTACCTGACAGGCTGAACTATGACCTTCAGGTGAGGGAAACAGCCAGCCTCTCAGGGAAAAAGTCATAGAGGTAAGTACCCCAACTTCATTCTCCTCCATGCCTGTGATTTCTTGCCAGTCCTCCCCATTGGCCAAACCCAACTGAGAGCCAGGGGCAATGGAGCTCATGGATGTATGTATATGGTTCGGGACAGAACAGAGTGGGGAGTGGATCTGGAGGGAGCAAATCAATAAAGGCTAAGCAGCGCACATCCTTACTACTCTTTTCTCATCACAACCTGTGTCTTGAACTGTTTGACCGAACCTATGCTACATTTTCTTTTCTAACATTACCATCTCATAATCCCCCTTTTAAATGTAAAACTGGGGGTGCCTGGGTGGTTCAGTCGGTAAAGCGGCTAATTTAGCTCACTCCGTGATCTCGAGGTTTGTGAATTCAAGCCCTGCATCCGTCAGGTCAGCGCAGAGTCTGCTTTGGATCCTCTGTCCCTCTCTCTCTCTGCCCCGCCCCTGCTCACATGCATGCAATCTCTCTCTCTCTCTCTCTCTCTCTCTCGCTCTCTCTCAAAAATAAATAAACATTAAAAAAGAAAAAAGTTCATCTTTGGGAGCTAATGCTCGTCACTTTTTCTTCGTTGTTATAGAGGCTGCTTTTATTTTTTTAAGTTTATTTATTTATTTATTTTGAGAGCCAGAGAGCACTTGAGTGAGCAAGTGGGCAGGGGAAGGGCAGAGAAAGAGGGAGAGAGCGAATCCCAAGCAGTCTTCTTGCTGTCAGCACAGAGCCTGATGTGGGGCTCAAACTCACAAAATGTGAGATCATGACCTGAGCCCAAACCAAGAGTCAGAGGCTTAACCAACTGAGCCACCCAGGTGTACCAAGGCTGCTTTTAGACAACAGGCTTGAGCAATGGAAACTTGATGGGGGCAAAAGGCCCCATAGGACTCCAAGCCCCTGGCTGAGTACAAACAGGCCCATTAGGTGGCCCACCCCAAAATATCCATAGGCCCCGGGGCTAAGGTTGTTCTAGTTCTGTCAAAAATGCTGTTGGTATTTTGATAGGGATGGCTTTAAATGTGTAGACTACTGGGGTGCCTGGGTGGCTCGGTTGAGCATCCGTCTTCGGCTCAGGTCATGATCTCACTCATGGTTCATGAGTTTGAGCCCCATGTCAGGATCCATGCTCATTGCTGAGAATGTGGATCCTGCTTCGGATTCTGTGTCTCCCTCTCTCTGTCCCTCTCGTGCATGCTCTCTCTCGCTCTCTCAAAAATAAATAAACATGAAAAAAATTTTAAAAATATATCCATAGGCCCTAGGTAACCGATGGGTTACTTACAACCAGGCTCAGTTACCAAAAAAGACACAATTCCATTAGTCTCTGTACCTCCTCGTCTTCCCCCTTTAAATACAACCCCCACCCACTGCCTCAATGCAGACAGTCTCTGCCTTGCTGTCCTGCCCAACACTCCCTTGTGGCATATTCATTAAACTTCTGTCTCCTTACTTCTGCCTTGGGTGAATTCTTTCACCACCCGTGCACCGGTTCCCACCTCATCGGGTTGCCCCACATTTGGGTGCCCCCAACGGTTGAGAGAGACACCACAGTTGTGACTTTTGGCTTTCTTCTTCCCACCCTCATCCCTTTGACTGAGATATTTTCATTGGCTCTGGGTAACCCTGCCCAGTTCAGCACACGTTCTAGAACATTGTTTTAGCAAAGGTCCTCGTGGCAAGTTTTGCTTTAGCCCTGTGAGTGGCAAGCAGATGTGCCGGAATGAGATGGAAAGCACTTATTTGTGTCAGACTAATAAGTCAGTCATCACTCCAGTTCTGTTTACCTCCACCCACCGCCTCCCCTTGCCTGACAACCTCACCCACGATTAGAATCATTGAGAACAAAGACACCCGACTCCAAACGACCAGGTTCAAAGATACCTCATCAGAGGAGGGATGAAAATGGTTGGAGGACTATGAACCTGAAGAACTAGTATTTCTTGCCCAGGCTGGATGATGAAAACGAAAAAAATTGGGGGAGGGGGATGATGAAATTTTTAAAAAGGTAGGCTAATAAAGAGTTCTGGCATCCACGGGAGAGAAAAACTCCAATTTCAGTTTGGTGGCTACCTTTGGAGAGGAGGTAAAGAGATCCAGGCAAAGGACAGAGGGAGCTCCAACTGGGGCTTTTCTTTCTTTCTTTTTCTTTCTTTTCTTTCTTTCTTTCTTTCTTTCTTTCTTTCTTTCTTTCTTTCTTTTTAGAGAAAGAGAGAGCAGGAGCAGGGGAGAGGGGCAGAGGGAGAGAGCAAGAGAATCTTAAGCAGGCTCCATGCTTAGCATGGAGCCTGATGCAGGTCTCAATCCCATGACCCTGGTATCATGACCTGAGCCGTAATCAAGACTTAGGTGCTCAACTGACTGAGCCACCCAGGTGCCTCTATATATATATATTTTTTAATTTTTTTTCAACGTTTATTTATTTTTGGGACAGAGAGAGACAGAGCATGAACGGGGGAGGGGCAGAGAGAGAAGGAGACACAGAATCGGAAACAGGCTCCAGGCTCTGAGCCATCAGCCCAGAGCCCGACGAGGGGCTCGAACCCACGGACCGCGAGATCATGACCTGGCTGAAGTCAGACGCTCAACCAACTGCTCCACCCAGGCGCCCCTCTATATTTTATTTCTTAATGGGTGAAGCTCTGAAGCATATGTAAGAAAATGCTACAGTCTGAGAGTGAATGGTAGGGTGCTGCTTATGCAATTCTTTGTACTTTTCTCGGGGGGGGGGTTACGGTTCAGGGGTGGGGGGGCACAGGTGACCAAGGAAAGCAAACAGGATGTAACGAATAGTGCAATCATCTGTCTACCAGGGTCCCAATGGGGTTCTGGCAGCATGTTTCTTCAGTCTAGCCACACACAGCCTGCCCCACAGGGCTCTGTGATCATGATATGCATAGTTTGGAGACCTGACAACGTTTGCATTCCTTGCTCTGGTCTACAAAGGAGGTGGTCCTCTGTCTTAGGAGCCAGTGTGTAGAGCCTCCCTGATCAGGTCAGATCTTGGTTTGGGCACTCACTTACCGGCTGCGTCACTCCACCTGTCTGCATCTTAGTTTCATCATCTGTAAAATGTGATAAGAATGTCAACCTGTGTCAAAGGGTTGTTGAGAGGATTACGGCCACAGACTAAATTTTATGATATTTTTATGCTACTATTTTCCCAGACAAGCCGAACTAATGGGAACAATCCTCTAGTGTGAGAAGTAAGGGAGAGGATTCATTTTCAGAAATACTAAATGAAAACCGTGCTGTCTAATTAACAATAGGTTTTCAACCTGTTGGAAATATGTATGAACCCCCCTGCCCCCACCACGGTGGAATCCCAAACCCTTAGACACTTCACTTCCTGGTTCTTTCTTCCCCTTTCCATTTTGTGGGCTTATTTTCGCGGGCTGTGCAATGAGCATGTGCCAAAGAACAAAGGGAGGAGGGACTGAGAGTCTCTGCCTCACCTCAGAGAATGTATGTTTGTTCCAAGCAGACTACTTTTTTCCTGACATGGGCATCGGCGACATCTGGGTAAGGCTGTAACCTCTGTAGTACCCAGCCATTGCAATGAGGAATCAGGGGAGGGATGTGCACGCTAGGAGATAAATTGCCTGCTGTAACTGCCCCAAGTGCCTGTCCATCAGACACTCACTCTTTAAAAATTTTTTTTTAATGTTTACTTATTTTTTTTTTAATTTTTTTTTCAGCGTTTTTATTTATTTTTGGGACAGAGAGAGACAGAGCATGAACGGGGGAGGGGCAGAGAGAGAGGGAGACACAGAATCGGAAACAGGCTCCAGGCTCCGAGCCATCAGCCCAGAGCCTGACGCGGGGATCGAACTCACGGACTGCGAGATCGTGACCTGGCTGAAGTCGGACGCTTAACCGACTGGGCCACCCAGGCGCCCCTAATGTTTACTTATTTTTGAGAGAGACAGAGACAGAATGCAAGTGGGTTAGGGGCGGAGAGAGAGGGAGGCACAGAATCCGAAGCAGGCTCCAGGCTCCGAGCTGTCAGCACAGAGCCCGACTCGGGGCTCGAACTCACAAGCTGTGAGATCATGACCTGAGCCAAAGTCGGACGCTCAACAGGCAGAGCCACCCAGACGCCCCCATCAGACACCCACTTTTGCAGGAATGTTGATTAAAGCTTCACTTCACTGTGCTCCGAGTCTCCGCCTCCTCCTTTGATTGGAACAGTGGGCTTATTTCTAACATCTAGCACAGGGGTTGGCAAACTTTTTCTGCAAAGGGCCACATAGTAAACATTTGAGGCTTTGTTGGCCATATGATTTCTGTCCCAACTAGTTAATCTGGTGTTGTAGAGAGAAAGCAGTCATGCGCAATACCTAAAGTGGTGGGTATAGCTGTGTTCTAATAACATTTTATTCATTATATCCATTAATAACCAGTGGAAGTCAGGGGCCTGATTTTGCAGGGCTCAAGAAGGGATTGGGGGAACAGAGACTTCATCCTGTGGGGAGAGGGCATACATCGCAAAGACAGGGTTTGAGGGTAGGTGTGAGGGACGGACTCCTGAATGGGAAACAGCTTAAAAGGGGAGAATTGTGAGCTGGGGAGGAGAAAGAAGAGAATTAGGGAAGAGTTTTCTAGATTATTTGCAATTTCACGCAGGTGTGGCCCTTCTGGGTTCTAGGGATCCTGATGTACTGTCCTCAGTCCTCAGGACAGCAAAGCAAGGACTAGTGTGGCTGAGGCCCCTAGGCTGATCATCTCAGTCCAGGAGCTACCTATCCATTTATCACAGTGTACCCTGAAAACTCAGTTTCGGGGAGCCTGGTGGCTCAGTCAGTTAAGCATCGGACTTAGGCTCAGGTCATGATCTCATGGTTCTTGAGTTTGAGCCCCATATCGGGTTCTGCTCTGGCAGTGCAGAGCCTGTTTGGGGTTCTCTTTCCCTCTCTCTCTGCCCTTCCCTGCTCATGTGCCCCAATCTCTGTCTCTCTCTCAAAATAAATAAATAAGCCTTAAAACAAAACAAAACAAAACAAACAAACAAACAAACAAAAAACCCTCCCAAATGGAGTCACTTGCAAACCAAGACTTAATTGCAAGACTTAATGTGACCTTTAACCAGTCAATCTGGAATTTCCTGATCACCACTGGTGAAGTAATTTGCATGATAAGACCCCCTGCCCTTCTCCCTAAGGGAAGGTGACCTTGCCTGAAACAGTCTTTTCTTTTGTTAATAACTTCCTTGTTTCTGACTATAAAGGCTTCCATTTTGTTCACTCTTCTGTACACGGGATGCTGCCTGATTTATGAATTGTTGAATAAAGCCAATTAGCTCTTCAAATTTCGTTAGTTAAATTTTGCTTTTAACTGCACCATGACAAAGTGCCAAATTAGGAAAAAAAGAGTACCCAGGGTTCCACTCCTGATCTTCCCACTGACCTTACTGGATGCACAGCTTTGAAATACATGCCTGAAATCTTAAGTCAGGAACTGTTCAAGGTCTTCTACATGCAGACCAGGTAATTCAAACCAACCCTCTTTGTAAAGGCAAGTAAAAAAAAGTGGACAAAGCACATGAAAAAGTGTCTAAAACTATAAGAAGAGAGGTGCTTGGGTGGCTCGGTTGGTTAAGCATCAGTTTGAGAAAGGCAAAATGATGGGTCAATTTTAATCATAATAAACATGGATGCAAAAATCCTAGGGGTGCTTGGGTGGCTCAGTTGGTTAAGCCTCTGACTTTGACTCGGGTCATGATCTCATGGTTCGTGAGTTTGAGTCCCGCGTTGGGCTCTGAGCTGATAGCATGGAGTCTGCTTGGGATTCTCTCTCTCCCTCTCTCTCTCTCTGACCCTCCCCTGCATGCTCCCTCTATAAATAAATAAATAAACTTTTAAAAAATTAAAAAAAATTCTAAACCAAATTTTAGCAAACCAAGTCCGGCAAAATATGGAGGAAAGGACAATATATCTTAAAGAAGTTGGGTTTATGACCAAAAATGCAAGGATATTTTGACATTAGAGAAGCAGTTGTTTTAGTTAGCCATATTAACATATGAAAAGGGAAAATCATGCGGTAATCTCAGAAGATGAAGAAAAAACATAAAAAATTCAGTATCAAAGGGCTCCCAGGTGGCTCAGTTGGGTTAAGTGGCCAACACTTGGTTTTGGCTCAGGTCATTATCTCTCTGTTCGTGGGGTTGGACTCCTTGCTCATAGCACAGAGCCTGCTTGGGATTCCCTCTCTCCCTCTCTCTCTACCCCTCCACTGCTCATGCATGCACTCTCCCTCTCTCAAAATAAATAAACTTAAAAAAAATATTTAAACACATTCAATATCCATTCAGGGGCACCTGGATGGCTCAGTTGGTAGAGCATGCCACTTTTGATCTTGGGGCTGTAAGTTCAAGCCCCACATTGAGTTTAGAGACTACTTAAAAATAAAATCTTAAAAAAACATCAATATCCATTCATAATAAAAACTAATAGCAAAGTAGGGATAGACAAGAATGTTCTTAATTTGATAAGGATCTTAAAAAATTATTTTTAAATGTTTTATTTATTTAATTTTTTATTAATTTTTATTTATTATAAATTTATTTATTAAATTAATTAATTAATTAAATTTAATTAATGTTTTTGAGAGAGAAGGAGAAAGAGAATGAGTGGGGGAGGTGCAGAAAGAGGGGGGAACAGAGGATCTGAGGCGTGAGGCAGGATCTGCACTGAGGGCAGTGAGCCCGATGTGGGTCTTTATCTCACAAATTGTGACATCATGACCCGAGCCCAACAAAGTTAGAACACTCAACCAACTGAGCCACCTAGGTGCCCTGAAAAAATTTATTAAAAAAATTGTTTTATGTTTATTTGTTTTGAGAGACAGAGAAAGGGAGATGGAACACACATGTGCGAACGGGAAGGGGCAGAGAGCAGGGTGAGAGAATCCCAAGCAGGCTCAGTGCTGTTAGGGTGAAGCCTGACTTGGGGTTTGATCCCACGAACTTTGAGGTCATGACCTGAGCCAAAATCAAGAGTCAAATGCCTAATCGACTGAGCCACCCAGGCGCTCCACGATCTTGAAAAATTTTAAAGCCATCATCATATTTAATGGTGAACAATTGAAAGCTTTTCCTCTGGGATCGTAAACATGACAGAGATGCCCACTATCATCACCATTTGTCTTTAACATTGCAGTGGAGGTCCTATGCAGTGCAGCAAGGGGAAAAATGGTATAAGGTTTTGAGAGGATAAACCAGAATTTTTATTATTTGTATATGACATGACTGTGTGTGTAAACATTCTAAAAGTACACACAGATCAATGATCAAAATTAATGGGACTGTTCAACAAGGATGCTGGATAGAAGATCTATATATAAAATTTAATTTTTTTTCCGCATAATGACAACAAATAGAAAAATGGAAATTAAAAAAAAGATACAATATGCCAATGGCATCATTAAAAATACATGGAATATCATGTTGAGGAATTTTGAGGTAAGTGTACTCATTGTGGGGGGTCCACAAAGGCTCCCTCTGTGGGCCACCGATGTGGGGTCTCCTGATCAGATGGGGGGCCATCAGGGGGAGACCAGTGGCACAGACAGTGAAAGAATCCACCCAAGGCAGAAAAAAAGAGATAGAAGTTTGTTGAATATGCTGCAAGTGAGTGGCGGGTGGGACAGCAAAGAAGAGACTATCAGCAACAAGGTGGTGGCTAGGGGCCACAGTTATTGGGCGGAGTGGGGGAGTATGGGGACGTACGGAATTTTCCCTTTTTTGGTAATCTCAGGAACTGTGCCTGGTTATAATTGGTCAGTTAGGGCCTATGGTTATTTCGAGATGGGTCGCTTAATGAGCCTGTTTGCATGCAGCTTGGTGGTTGCTGTGGGCCCTTTTGCCTTCATCAAGTTGCCATTGCTCAAGTGTATTGCCTAAAAGTGGCCTCTAATCGATGTCTGCAATTTACTTTGCAATACACCAAGAACGACATGGATTAATAAAGGATAGAGGGTTGGGGAGATGAATAGATACATGACCAAGGAAGTACAGTGAAATGTTAATGGTAGAAATCAAGGTGGTGGGTATACGGGTGTCCACTGTAATATTCTCACACCTTTTCTGTATTTTTGAAAATTTTCATAACAAAATGTTGGAAATGCCTTGAAATAAATATAACAGGAGATGTTTATACACTCTATGGATAAAAATATAAAATATTATTAAAAAACATCATGGGGCGCCTGGGTGGCGCAGTCGGTTAAGCGTCCGACTTCAGCCAGGTCACAATCTCGCGGTCCGTGAGTTCGAGCCCCGCATCGGGCTCTGGGCTGATGGCTCAGAGCCTGGAGCCTGTTTCCGATTCTGTGTCTCCCTCTCTCTCTGCCCTTCCCCCGTTCATGCTCTGTCTCTCTCTGTCCCAAAAATAAATAAACGTTGAAAAAAAAAATTTTTAAAAACATCAAAGAAAACAAATTTTAAAAATTTAAAAAACATTAAAGAAGGGGCGCCTGGGTGGCTGAGTTGGAACATCTGACTCATGATTTTTGGCTCAGGTCATGATCTCATGGTTTGTGAGATTGAGCCCCATGTAGGGGTCCACACTGACAGCTTGGAGCCTGCTTGAGATTCTCTTTCTCTCTCTCTCTCTCTTTCTTGCTCTCCCTCTCTCCCTCCCTGACTCAAGCTCACTTTTGCTCTCTCTCTCAAAAATAAATAAAATAAACTTTTTAAGGAAAACATTGAAGACCTAAACAAATGAAAAGATACACTGTGTTCATGGATCAGAAGACTAAATATTAGTGTCACAGGAAGTCATTCAGAGGATATGACCACCCAAGACAAGCCTTATATGGAAGCTCCCTTGCTTATGAAAACTACCACCCACCAATCTGGAGTGCTCTGTCTCTTTTTTTTGGTCTCTTCCTGCCCACTGTATTTGTGAGTGGAGAGGAGGCAGTTTCAAATTTCACCTAGGGAATGAACCAACAATTGTAAAAACATCAAAGGATCTATAAATTCAATGCAGTGATCTATAGATGCAATGTAATCTGTAGGTTGCAACTAAAATCCCAGCAGGTTTTCTTGGTGGAATTTGACAAGCTGATTCAAAAACATACAGGGCAATCCACAGGACCAAGGATAGCAAGGCACTCTTGAAGAACAGGGAGGGAAGACTTACTATAGCAGATACCAAGACTCATTGCAAAACTATATTGATTGATACGGTGTGATATTAATGCAAATAAAGATAAGTGAGCCAGTGGAGCAGAACAGAGGGCCCAGGAACAGGCTGCTGATCTTAAATGCATTAAAATTAAGAAATTCTCTTTATCAGAAAATACCATAAGGTGAAAAGGCAAGTCACAGAGTGGAGTAGACAGATATTTGCAATAAATCCAGTAGAAAAAAAAGGCTGTTTTCCAAAATGAATCAAGAATTCCTACAAATCAATAAGACAAAAGGCAACATAATGGAAACATAGGCTAGAGACATGACTCCACAAAATTGTAAATCCAACTAGATAATAAACATACAAAAAGTTGCTTAATCTCATTAGTAGTCAGAGAAATGCAAATTGAAACCACAATGTGATGCTATTGCGTACCCACTTGATTGGTGAAAATGAAAAGCCTGACGCTAACAATGGCTGACAAGAAAATGGAGCAATAATGAGACTGTAAATTTTTGCAACCATCTTTGAAAATTGTCTGGTATTATTTACTAAATTTGAACATATACATATTTCATGAGTGAGTAGTTTCACACAGGTTTATACCTGGCAGAAATACCTTACTATGTACCCCAGATATATAATATAATATAATATAATATAATATAATATAATATAATATAATATAATATATACATGTATGCTTAATAGAAGCTGTCCTTCAAAAGTAGAATAAATAAAACATGCCATGTTCATCCAATGGACTATTATATACCAATGAAAACAAACTATAGATACAAACAGAAACTTATGGTGTGTAAAAAAAAAAACTTATGATGTAGAGGGTTGAGTTGTTAGTTCCTGTTTGGTCACTTATATGAGTGAGATTTGTATCATGGCTTCCAGGGGCAGCAATAAAGTTAAGGTGCCTTTCTGAATGGCCTTTCCAACTGTGCTTCACAGTAATATATGGCTAAGCCGTGTTTTGTATAGACATATATGTATAAGCCAAGTGCTTAGGAAAGGGCATCCCATAATTTCTGAAGAGTGGAATAGATTTAGGCTCTGTTTTGGCCTAGGGATGGTGCCCAGTTTGCTAAATGCTGGAATGCAGATGAGTATGGGCCCTGCCCCCATCCTTGGGGAAAGCTGTCTTCTCTTCTACAGTCGCAGTATGAATACAAGCTCTTGGCTGAGAATGTCCTTGTAGGCCCTTCAAGCATGTTGAGAAGCTGCATGGCTATGGGCCTGGTCTAAGCTGGGGCTGACTTTGGTCTGCTAGATGTCGTTGCCAGTATGGCTAAGGGACTATCTCTCAGAGTGCTGTGGCGGTTACTGTACCATGACTTGTACGTGCTCACTAAATGCTGATTTAATAAATGAAAGAGTGAATGGTTGAGTGAAATAGGGTATACAGTTGACTCTTGAACCACACAGGGGTTGGGGTTCCAATACACACCCCTGTGTGGTCGGAAATCCATGTAACATTTTTGACTTCCCAAAAACTTAACTGACAGCTTACTGTTGACCAGAAGCCTTGGCAAACAGTTAGTTGACTAACACATATTTTGGATGTTATACGCATTATGTACTGTATTCTTACGGTAACGTAAGCTACAGAGAAGAAAATGTTGTTAAGAAAATTAAAGGAAGAGAAAATACATTTACAGTACTGTACTATATCCAAAAAAAAAAAAATCCATGTATAAGTGGACCTATGAACTTCAAGCCCGTGTTTTTCAAGGGTCAACTGTACTTTTTTTTTCCTTTTCTCTCTGGTTTATTTTCACCTGTCGACTCAATACCGTTTATTTGTTAAGAATTGAGGTCTCCATGCCTGGGATCGAGTTAAGCTCATCTGTAAATGCTGGCCCCACCACCCTGGCACCCAAGGGTTGACTGTACTTATATGAACGCTGTTCTTGGCAGATGCTGTCTTTTGGTTTGACAAGTGGTGGTATGGTCTTGGTTTAATTTAGACTTGAACTCCAGTGTGCTTAATTACGGTTTTGGAATGGCTCTGGAATGGCGGGAATCATGGCACAGATTTAGACTTCCTGTTCTAGGGTTGGCTCATGTGTTAGGCTTATGTGGTTTGGGCCCTGTTATGGGTAGGGACCATCCTTTGCTAAACAGTCATATGGATATAGACAGGAGAAATCCTACTGATCTGGTATGTGTTAGAAGATTGCATGCTCAGCTATTTGGGGAGTAGGGGTCTGCATAAAGGTTCTGAACTAGGCAGAGGGCCATCCCTCACCTTACCGGCTACTATGGTTAAGGACTGTGGGCTATATCAGGGTTCCTTCATGTTGGGCTAAGACATGATATGTGAAGGAATCCTGGACTGAGCAGGGACCATGTATAATTGCTGGGCTGTAGTATGCATATGAGTGCTGCTCTTGATAGAAGATGATTTAGAAGGAAAAAAAATCAGTCAAGGAAAAGGATTGTTCAAAATATGATGGAATATCACTTAAAATACTGCTGCAAAAAGTCTAATAAGACACCAACAAAAAGAATACCATCAGGTACTAACCATGACCATGTGGAATTTATCTTAAAATGTGAAGATGCTGCAGTATGATGAAATATATTAATATTATAATATTTATTGTATTAATAGGTGAAAGGTAGAAAGATATGATCCTGTAGATATATGCCCAAAAAGACATCTGAGAGAATGAAATGATTCCTTATCATAATATTTTATAAAACCTTACTTAAACAGGAATAGATAGATATTGCCTTAATAGGATAAGAACAACTGACCTCAAACAACAACAACACCAACAACAAAGCAAGCATCATCTCTCATATTTTTTTTCTGAACTACCTACCTCCTGCCTGCATTTTTATGGCTTGATCAGCACTCAACGGGGTATGCCCTACAGCAAAGGATTACAGCTTAGAATTAAAAAAACCAAAAAAACAAAAAAACAAAAAAAAAAAAACAGCTTTAAGTTTCAACCATCTTCTGGAATTGAGAATAACCTTTCAATACCTGGCTCTGACAGAAGTCAGGATGCTGCCCCTGCAGACAGATGTGTGAATCTGTGTAAATAAAGTTGTCCTGGAAACCGATGGTGGGGGCGGGGGCTGAATTGGAGCTGCAAGTGGGGCAGCTGGTGAGCACGAAACTAAAGTATTCCTTTTTTGTGGGCTGAGAATGTGAAAGAGAGGGAGTGTCACAAGATTATGAAACCCAGAATTGAGAAGTGTTCTGTAATGAATGGTCTGGGCTGATCGTTCTGCCTGCGTGCGTGTGAGCGAGAGTGACAAAGGGAAAGAGGTTGTCTGGCGTGGAGCCTGTTGGATACTTGAAATATTTAAGCGCTACTTCAAGGGCCAGAGCATGAAGAAGCTTGGGTGAAACCATCAACGAGGATAGATGAGGTGGTCTATACTGGAATAGCTAATCATCTCAGCTCTTAGGCCCCATTTTCCTCACCACCTAGGTTTCCATTATTTGGTTTGCTAGTTTAAAATGATATCCTTTGACTGCCACCTATGGCCTGTATAGCAATCACTAAGCTACTTCTAGATTTCTCCTTCACTCCTATTTTGGGTTGTACTTCTACTTTGTCAGAGAACATTCCTCAACTCTTATTCTCTTATTTGTTTTAGTCTTAGATATATAATTAATAACTACTAAATTCTCATTATCTGTTCTTTTTACCAAAAATTTCCTATCGTCTCTTAGTTGGATGAAACTTGACCCCTAGTAGAATCCTCAGAAAGAGTTTCTGAATACAAAATGGAGGCACCAAGGGGCACCTGGGTGGCTCAGTCGGTTTAGCGTCCAACTTCGGTTAAGGTCATGATCTCGCGGTTCGTGGGTTCGAGCCCCACGTTGGGCTCTGTGCTGACAGCTCGGGAGCCCGGAGCCTGCTTCGGATTCTGTGTCTCTTTCTCTCTCTCTGCCCCTTGCCCGCTCACACTCTCTCTCTCTGTCTCTCAAAAATAAACATTAAAAAATGTAAAAAAAATGGAGGCAGCTGGGTGGCTCAGTCGGTTAAGCATCAGACTCTTGATTTCAGCCCAGGGCATGATCTCATAGTTCCTGGGTTTGAGCCCCCCATCGGGCTCTGTGCTGACAGCGTGGAGCCTGCTTGGGATTCTCTCTCTCCTTTTCTCTCTGCCTCTACCTCATTTTCCCTCTCTCTCAAAATAAATAAACTTAAAAAACAAAATGTCTTCAGTTTTTGAAAGTTTAAAACTAAAATCCTTGGCTCATAATTTTTTACTTGAGTTTCTTTAAAGCGTTTCTTCACTCCTATCTTACTTTGAATAGATCCTATCAAGTGTTTGATGCTGCCTAATTTTCTTTTTTGTAAGGTCACTTTTTTTCTCATTCTTTTTGCCTATAAATCCAAAGGATTTTTTTCTTTATCATTAATGTCTGTTTTCTTAGACTGTGTCAGAATTGATGGTCAGTTTTCCCAACTATAAAATGGGCTCTATTTTTTAAAAGATTTTATTTTTAAGTAATCTCTACACTCAATGTGCAGCTCAACACATTGATGGGGTTGACGTTACAACCCCAACATCAAGAGTCGCATGTTCTACCAACTGAACGAGCCAGGTGCCCCTAAAATGGGCTCTTTAAATATGTAAAATCAGGTGTTCTTTCATTCTAGACAGTTTTGTTAAGATTTTAACCTCAAAAATATTGCTTCTGTTCATTATTTGCTTTTTCCTTTTAAGAGATTCCAAATATATTATATCTAGCAGTTTCCTCTTTACCTTTTCATTTTGTTTTGGTTCTCCTGGCTCTTTTTCATTGTCATTCTTTCTTTCCTTTAATGTATTATTCAATATTATCCATTCTCCTTTGGCTACTTTGTAATTTGGTCTTCTGAGTTCTGAGATGATTTTGTCTTTTTCTTCAATTTTTTTTTCCTGAGTTCGGTCAGCACTCTCCTGCTTATTTCTATTCTGAGTTTTTGATTTTTGATTCATAGTATTCTTTCATATCTGTAATTACTTGTTTAATATATTTAACTCTTTTTTTTCTTATAGTAGCTTTGTGTGGATGTTGGGTTCCTTTTCCTTTTTATTTATTTATTTATTTATTTATTTATTTGTTTGTTTGTTTATTTATTTATTCATTTAGAGAGAGGGAGGGGCAGAGAGAGGGGGATCCACAATCAGCCCAGAGCCCAATGCAGGGCTGATCTCACGACTTTGCTGAGATCATATGCTGAGCCGAAATCAAGATTTGAATGCTCAACTGACTGAGCCACCCAGGGGCACTGGGTTCCTTTTTTAAATCATTATACATTGCTGGGAGTTCCTGGTTCAGCATTAACAGTTGATGTAGTAGAAAAGGGGTTTGGATGCCTTATTGTTTTATTGGTTCAAGAGCACCCTCTCCTGTTGATATGATGAAGCACAGTTTCTTTAATAAATGGTGCTTTTGTGGGGGAAGGGGCATTTGAACTTCTGATTCTGTGATGCTAGTCCTCCAATAAATACTTCTCCCTTCCAAGTTACTGCCTCCTTCTTTCTTAAGTCTTTTGTTCAGTGGAGTTTTCAGGTGCCTTCCTTTTGACTGTTAGTGTTCAGATCCACCAGGTCTCAAACCTGTTAGTATTTACTTAGTCAGGATGTGACTTTCTCCTGAGTATGAACTCTAAGTGTTGTTATCTTGTTTTACCACTGCTGGTACCCTGAAGAAGCCTCCTGTTCTCCACACAATTCCTGTCTGACATTTCATGTAAATGGAGCTGTATAATATGTGGCCCTTTGTGACTGGCTTCTTTCACTTGGCATGTCTTCAAGGCTCACCCATGTTGTAGGAGGCCGTAGTTTATGTTAGGATTCACTCTTTGTGTTACATATTCTATGGTTCTTGACACGTATCCTCAATTATGTATCATACAGAATAGTTCACTGTCCTAGGGGCACCTGGCTGGCTCGGTTGCAACAGTATGTGACTCTCGACCTTTGGGTGGTGAGTTCAAACTCTACAGTTGGGTGTAAAGATTACAAGGGTGGGGGGAATACTAAACTGCTCTAAAAATCCTCTATGCTCCACCTATTCATCCCTCCCTGCCCCAAGCCCCAGGCAACCACTGATCTTTTTACTGTCTCCATAGTTTTGCCTTTTCCAGAATGTCATATATGTATGTGATTCATACAGTATGTAGCCTTTTCAGATTGGTTTCTTTCACTTAGTAATATGCATTAAGATTCTCCCATGTCTTTTTTATGGGTTGATAGCTCATTTTATTTTTTTAGCACCGAGCAACAGTCCATTGTCTGGATGTACCACAGTTTATCCACCCACTTTTTGAAGGACATGTTGGTTGCTTCCGAGTTTTGGCAATTATGAATAAAGCTGCCTTGCTCCTTTTTCTGTTTCCCATATCTTGCTTCAATTTTGAAAGATATTTTCACCTGTATAGAATTGGTGTGACTAAGTTGGCAGTTACTTTCTTTTAATGCTTTAAAGATCTCTTTCCAGGGGCGTCTGGGTGGCTCAGTCGGTTGAGCGTCCGACTTCAGCTCAGGTCATGATCTCGCGGTGTGTGAGTTCAAGCCCCGCATCGGGCTCTGTGCTGACAGCTCGGAGCCTGGAGCCTGCTTCGGATTCTGTGTCCCCCTCTCTCTCTGCCCCTCCCCCGCTCATGCTGTGTCTCTCTCTGTCAAAAATAAATAAACATTAAAAAAAATTTAAAAAAAGATCTCTTTCCATGGTCTCCTGGCTCCTTAGTCTGTAGTTGAGAAAATAAATTCATTTGAACAATTTTGTTTTAGTTTCTCTTCTGGTTAATTGATTCAGTTTTTAGCCGTGTCTAATCTACTCTGCACCTTATCTACCAAGATCTTGGTTATAATTTTCACTTTTATAATTTCTAGTGGGTTTGTTTTCTTTTTTTTAATTTTTTTAATTTAATTGTTTCTTTTTTAAAATTTACATCCAAATTAGTTAGCATATAGTGCAACAATGATTTCAGGAGTAGATTCCTTAGTGCCCCTTACCCATTTAGCCCCTAACCCATCCCATAACCCCTCCTGTAACCTTCAGTTTGTTCTCCATATTTATGAGTCTCTTCTGGGTTTGTTTTCAAAACTGTACTACCACTTTTACAATTTCTAGTTCATTGAGAAGCAATTAAATAAAGCTTTTCTCAGTATCTGGCATCCTAATGAGTCTGTTGTTCTGATGGTTCTTGCTCATTCTGGGCTGTCTCTCACTGTGTGTCTGGCTACCTTGAATTATGTGTTAGATATCGTATTTGAAAATTATTGACAGAAATAATTTGAAGTCTGGAATAACATTATCTTTTCCTAGAAAAGATTTGTTTGCTCTTCTCCAGGTGCCTGGGGGTACTAAGAATATGGGATTACTTTAACCCAAATGTAAACCTTGATGTTTTCTGAGCCATTTAAATAACAAAAGCTGAAATGCAGACTTTATGAAGACTGATTTACTTCGGGGTCATCCTGACTCTGGAGTGTGATCCTCTATTTTCCAAGCCCAAAGCAGGGAATAGTTTACCCTAGATTCTAACTTTTTTTTAAATTTATTTTTAAAATTTGTACCCAAGTTAGTTAGCATATAGTGCAACAATGATTTCAGGAGTAGATTCCTTAATGCCCTTTACCCATTTAGCCCATCTCCCCTCCCACAACCCCTCCAGTAACCCTCTGTTTGTTCTTCATATTTATGAGTCTCTTCTGTTTTGTCACCCTCCCTGTTTTTATATTATTTTTGCTTCCCTTCCCTTATGTTCATCTGTTTCGTCTCTTAAAGTCCTCCTTTGAGTGAAGTCAAATGATATTTGTCTTTCTCTGACTGACCAATTTCACTTAGCATAATACCCTCCAGTTCCATCCACGCAGTTGCAAATGGCAAGGTTTCATTCTTTTTGATTGCTGAGTAATACCCCATTATATATATATATATATATATATATATATATATATCATGTCTTCTTTATCCATTCATCTGTTGATGGACATTTGGGTTCTTTCCATACTTTGGCTATTGTTGATAGTGCTGCTATAAACATTAGGGTGCATGTGCCCCTTCGAAACAGCACACCTGTATCCCTTGGGTAAATTCCTAGTAGTGCAATTGCTGGGTCGTAAGGTAGTTCTATTTTTAATGCTTTGAGGACCCTCCATACTGTTTTCCAGAGTGGCTGTACCAGTTTGCATTCCCACCAGCAATGCAACAGATATCCTCTTTCTTAGTCTTGTTGATTATTTCCTCCCTGTGCAGAAGCTTTTTATTTTGATGAGGTCCCAGTAGCTCATTTTTGCTTTTGTTTCCCTTGCCTCTGGAGACGTGTTGAGTAAGAAGTTGCTTCGGGCAAGATCAAAGAGGTTTTTGCCTGCTTTCTCCTCGAGGATTTTGATGGCTTCCTGTCTTACATTGAGGTCTTTCATCCATTTGAGTTTATTTTTGTGTATGGTGTAAGAAAGTGGTCCAGGTTCATTCTTCTGCGTGTCGCTGTCCAGTTTTCCCAGCACCACTTGCTGAAGAGAGTGTCTTTATTCCATTGGATATTCTTTCCTGCTTTGTCAAAGATTAGTTGGCCATACGTTTGTGGGTCCATTTCTCTGTTCTCTATTCTGTTCCATTGATCTGAGTGTCTGTTCTTGTGCCATACTGTCTTGATTACAGCTTTGTAGTATAACTTGAAGTCTGGGATTGTGATGCCTCCTGCCTTGGTTTTCTTTTTCAAGATTGCTTTGGCTATTTGGCATCTTTTCTTGTTCCATACAAATTTTAGGATTATTTGTTCTAGCTCTGTGAAGAATGCTGGTGTTACTTTGATAGGGATTGCATTGAATATGTAGATTGCTTGGGTAGTATCGACATTTTAACAATATTTTTTCTTCCTCTCCAGGAGCATGGAATCTTTTTCCATTTTTTTGTGTCTTCTTCAATTTCTTTCATAAGCTTTCTATAGTTTTCAGTGTATAGATTTTTTCACCTCTTTGGTTAGATTTATTCCTAGGTATTTTATGTTTTTTTGTGCAACTGTAAATGGAATCGATTCCTTGATTTCTCTTTTGGTCGCTTCATTGTTGGTGTATAGGAATGCAACCGATTTTTGTGCATTGATTTTATATCCTACAACCTTGTTGAAGTCATGAGTCAATTCTAGCAGTTTTTTGGTAGAATATTTTGGGTTTTCCATATAGAGTATCATGTCATCTGTGAAGAGTGAAAGTTTGACCTCCTCCTGGATGATTTGGATGACTTTTATTTATTTGTATTCTCTGATAGCAAAGGATAAGAATTCCAATACTATGTTGAATAACAGTGGCGAGAGTGGACATCCCTGTCTTGTTCCTGACCTTAGAGGGAAAGCTCTAAGTTTTTCCCCATTAAGGATGATATTAGCATTGGGTCGTTCATATATGGCTTTTATGATCTCAAGGTATACTCCTTCTATCCCTACTTTCTTGAGGGTTTTTATCAAGATGCTTCTTACTATTTTAATTATTATATCATACTTTAAAATTTTTCACCTTATAATTGTTTTAATATTTAGTAGAGCAAGATTTCCAACTTATTTTTTTATAAAATCCCAGATATTCTTGCATATTTTTACTTAGATGAATCTTCAATTTTTTTATGTTTATTTATTTATTTTTGAGAGAGAGAGAGAGAGAGAGAGAGAAAGAGAGAGAGAGAGAGAATGAGCTGGGGTGGGGCAGAGAGAGAGGGAGACAAAGAATGGGAAGCAGGCTCCAGGCTCCAGGGTCTGAGCTGTCAGCACAGAACCCAGCGTGGGTCCTGGTCCCACAAACCACGACATCATGACTTGAGTGAAAGTCAGATGCTTAACCGACAGTTATCCAGACTCCCCTACTTAGATGAATCTTTAAGATCATTTTTTCAACTATCCAAAAAGTACCATGGGGTTTTAAAATCAAGATTGCTGTAGGGACACCTGGCTGGCTCAGTTGGTAGAGCATGCAACTCTTTATCTCGAGGTTTAAGTTCAAGTGCCATGTTGGGTGTGGGGATTACTTAAAAATAAAATCTTAAAAAAAATTTTTTTTAATGTTTATTTATTTTTGAAGGAGAGAGAGAGACAGAGTGTGAGTGGGGGAGGGGCAGAGTGAGAGAGAGAGGGAGACACAGAATCAGAAGCAGGCTCCAGGCTCCGAGCTGTCAGCACAGAGCCCGACGCCGGGCTCGAACCCACGAACTGTGAGATCATGACCTGAGCTGAAGTCAGACGCTCAACCGACTGAGCCACCCAGGTGCCCCAAAAATAAAATCTTTAAAAAAAAAATCAAAATTGCTATAAATTTATAAATAGATTTAGAGGAGTTACTGAAACCTTTGCAAAAATTTGATCTCTTGATGTCTCTCTGGAAAAAATTAGTCTCCTTTATATAGGTTTTACACAATTTCCTCATTAATATAGTATTTATGGGGCACCTATAATGTGTAAGGCACTGTTTAAGATGCTGGACGTAAAAAATAAATAAAGTTCCTTTTTTTTGTGTGGATCATGCAATCTAGTGAGAGAGAAAAACAGCATTATAAAAACAAATAAACGGGGTGCCTGGGTGGCTCAGTTCGTTAAGCGTCCAACTTTGGCTCAGGTCATGATCTGATAATTTGTGGGTTCAACCCCCGCATTGGGCTCACTGCTGTCAGCGTGGAGCACACTTTGGATCCTCTGTCCTTCTCTCTCTGCCCCTCCCCCACTCGCACACATGCATACACTCTCTCAAAAATAAATAAACATAAAAAATAAATAAATAAAAATAAACAGCAAATAGACATATAGTATGAGAATTGGTAAAGCTGGATAAGAGGATAGAGAATTAAGGGAGAGGAATGCTACTTTTTAAAAAAATTTTTTAACATTTATTTTTGAGAGACAGAGAGAGACAGAGCATGAGCAGGGGAGGGGGAAAGAGAGAGAGAGGGAGACACAGAATCTGAAGCGGGCTCCAGGCTCTGAGCTGTTTGTTAGCACAGAGCCCAACACGGGGCTCGAACTCACGAACTGCGAGACCATGACCTGAGCTGAAGTTGGACACTCAACCGACTGAGCCACCCAGGCGCCCCTAGGAATGCTACTTTATATAGAATGGTCGGGGAAGCACTTTCTGATAGGTGAAACTTGATCAGAAATTTAAAGGAGGTGAACAAACCAGCCATGTAAATATCAGGGCATTACAGGCAGTAAGTACAAAGCCCCAAGGCTCAAGTGCAATTGGCTTGTTTGAGGAACAGCAAGGAGCTAGTACAACTGAAGGGCAAGTGTTACTGTCTAGGTAGTAACTGGGGGCCAGGTTATGAAAGTCCTTACAGGTCATGGGAAAGATTTTGAATTTTATTCTGAGTGAGTTAAATTTTTTTAATGTTTATTTTTGAGAGAGAGAGAGAGACAGAGTGCAACTGGGGGAGGGGCAGAGAGAGAGGGAGACACAGAATCAGAAGCTCCAGGTTCGGAGCTGTCAGCACAGAGCCTGATGCAGGGACTCGAACTCAAAAACCGCAAAATCATGACCTGAGGAGAAGTCAGATGCTTAACCGACTGAGCCACCCAAGCATCCTTATTCTGAGTGAGTTTAAAAGCCGCTGGGAGGTTTTAAAGAAAGAAGTGTTCTGTCTGACTTATTTATTTATCTATTTGTCTATTTATAGTTTATTTATTTATTTTGAGAAAGAGAGAGGGAGAGGAGCAGAGAGAGAGAGAATCCCAAGCAGGCTCCATGCTGTCAACACAGAGCCTGACATGGGGCTCGAAACCATGAACCGTGAGATCATGAGCTGAGCCAAAATCAAGAGTCAGATGCTTAATCAATCGAGCCGCCCAGGCACCCCTGATTTATTTTTTTAAATGACAGTATTTTTTTTTTTTTAGTTTATTTATTTATTTGGAGAGGGAAGGGGAGGGCAGAGAGAGATGAGGAAAGGGAATCCCAAGCAGGCTCCACACCGACAGCATGGAGGGGCTCGAAACCATGAACTACAAGACCGTGACCTGATCCAAAATCATGAGTCAGACGACTAAGCAAATGAGACACCCAGGCACCCCTGATCACTGTTATTTCTATGCAGCGAATAGGGGAGCAAAAGTGGAAGCAGGGAGACCACTTAGGTCCAGGAAAGAGATGTTGGTAGCTTGGGCAATGGTGGTAGTGGTGAGCGTTCTGTGTGGTCAGAGCACAAAGAACTGAGCCAGGGGCCTCTTCTATTGTAGGCGTTTGTCAATCTAGAGATGCTCCTTAAGTGAGGGTGGCAGGTGAGACAATGAGTTAGTGACCTGAAGCTACCAGAAAGGTAGACCTTAAACCCTGGATGACCTCTCTGTCTCTCTGTCTCTCTTTGTCTCTGTCTCAAGCACCCGCACCCACACCCACACACAGACACACACACACACAGGAAACAGTGGACAGGCAAGCAGTGCTTATGAGTGGGAACTAGGAACCAAAGAGATGGAGCTCCGTTGGAGCTGAGGGCCAGCCAAAGGGGGTCTGCTAGCGCAACACAGACCCTCTTCTGGAGAAGGGACTCAGAGGACTGTCCTCTGGAAACGGGGAAACAAACAAATCTTCAAACATCAGCTCCAGACTGCTAAGGCCTTCAGAGGAACCATCACTGAGGTGAGATTTGAGTGAGGTGAGACACCCACAGAGGTTAGCAAAGCATGCAGGGATGCTTTCATCCTAAGGGGGTTTTCCTACTCCCAAGAGAAGCTCAGTTGCTTTTCTGGCGGCCTCATGGAGCTAGGAGTACAAAAGTTGGAATCTAATGGCCAACTTATCTTTGACAAAGCAGGAAAGAATATCCAACGGAATAAAGACAGCCTCTTCAGCAAGTGGTGCTGGGAAAACTGGACAGCGACATGCAGAAGAATGAACCTGGACCACTTTCTTATGCCATACACAAAAATAAACTCAAAATGGATGAAAGACCTAAACGTAAGGCATGAACCCATCAAAACCCTCGAAGAGAAAGCAGGCAAAACCTCTTTGACCTTGGCCGCAGCAACTTCTTACTCAACACATCTCCAGAGGCAAGGGAAACAAAAGCAAAACTGAACTATTGGGACCTCATCAAAATAAAAAGCTTCTGCACAGCGAAGGAAACGATCAGCAAAACTAAAAGGTAACCGACAGAATGGGAGAGGATATTTGCAAATGACATATCAGATAAAGGGTTAGTATCCAAAATCTATAAAGAACTTATCAACTCAACACCCAAAAAACAAATAATCCAGTGAAGAAATGGGCAAAAGACATGAATAGACACTTCACCAAGGAAGACATCCAGATGGCCAACCGACACATGAAAAAATGCTCCACATCACTCATCATCAGGGAAATATAAATCAAAACCACAATGAGATACCGCCTCACCCCTGTCAGAATGGCTAACATTCACAACTCAGGCAACAGCAGATGTTGGCAAGGGTGTGGAGAAAGAGGATCTCTGTTGCCTTGGTGGTGGGAATGCAAACTGGTACAGCAACTCTGGAAAACAGTATGGAGGGTCCTCAAAAAACTAAAAATAGAACTACCCTATGACCCGGCAATTGCACTACTAGGCATTTATCCACGGGATACAGGTGTGCTGTTTCAAAGGACACATGCACCCCCATGTTTTTTTTAATTTTTTTTGCACCCCCATGTTTATAGCAGCACTATCAACAATAGCCAAAGTATGCAAAGAGCCCAAATATCCATCGATGGATGAATGGATAAAGAAGACGTGGTATATATATACAATGGAGTATTACTTGGCTATCAAAAAAAAAGATGAAATCTTGCCATTTGCAACTACGTGGATGGAACTGGAGGGTATTATGCTAAGTGAAATTAGTCAGTCAGAGAAAGACAAAAATCATATGACTTCATTCATATGAGGACTTTAAGAGATGAAACAAATGAACATAAGGGAAGGGAAACAAAAATAATATAAAAACAGGGAGGGGGACAAAACAGAAGAGACTCATAAATATGGAAAACAAACTGAGGGTTGCTGGAGGCGTTGTGGGAGGGGAGATGGGCTAAATGGGTAAGGGGCATTAAAGAATCTACTCCTGAAATCATTGTTTCACTATATGCTAACTAATTGGGATGTAAACTGTAAAAAATAAAAAATAAAATTAAAAAAACATGGTAAGCAGAATAGAAAGCTTGGAAATAAACCAAGTGCATACAACAATTTAGATTTTGGAAAGGTGGCATTTTGAAATCAGTAGAGAAAAGATAACATTGTCTAATTAAGGTGTCTGGAAAACTAGCTAACCAGTTGGAAAAATATAAATGATGTACTACCTCATTCCTTATTCCAAAATACATTGAAATGTATCAAAGATATAATAGAACCATAAAAATAGTGTAAGAAAAAAATGGGTGAGGCTTTTGTAAGTGTGGCACAAAACCAAGAGGCTGTAAGAGCAAAAAGACATAAATTCAACTACATTAAATTTTTTTAAACGTGCAAAGCATAAAACACCATAAATAAAGATAAAAAAACAAATTGGGAAGATATATTTGCAACACATATGACAGACAAGACTTTATTTATTTAATATAAAAAAGAATTCCTACAAATCAATAAGGCCAGTAACACATTAGGAAAATAGACAAAGGATATGAGAATATACAAATGTAGAAATGTATGAAAGATACTCAGGCTCATTAATAACCAAGGAAATGCAGGGGCATCTAGGTGGCTCATTTAGGTGTCTGCCTCTTGATTTCAGCTCAGGTCATAATCTCATGGTTTGTGAGTTCAAGCCCCACATTGGGCTCTGCACTGCTTGTGCTTCTCTCTCTCTCCCTCTCTTTCTGCCCCTCCCTGCTTATGCTTACTCCCTCTCTCTTTCAAAATAAATAAACAAAAACTTAAAAAAAAACCCATAGAAATGTAAGTCAAAATATTTCATTTGACCTACCCATTAGGTTGGCAAAGATTTAACATATTGTCAATTCCCAGGGTTGAGAAGGGTACAAAGTAACTGTCACTCAACATTGATGAGAATATATATTGGATCAGTATTGTTGGAAAGCATTTTGCATATCTATAAACATTGTATATCTATTAATATTTTAAAGGTCCAAACTCTTTGATCTAGTCACTACACTTTGGTGAAGCTGTCGTGTAGAATTACTTAGATGGATATATAGTAATGATCATTGTGGAATTATTTGTAAAGATGAAAAATTAATGAAAAACCCTTAAATATAGGGCGCTGGTTAAATAGATCATGGTAGCCCATGTGGTAGAATTCTACATAACAATTAAAGGAATTAGGTAAGTTGCTCTTATAAAATTTTTGAAACTTTTTAAAAAATGATAATCTTTATTTTTTGAGCAGTTTTAGGTTCACAGCAAAAGAGCAGAAAGGACAGAGCATTCTCATATATCCCCTGTCCCCACACGAGCACAACCTCCCCACAATTGTGGTACCTTATACCACAGCAGTACATTTGTTACAACCGATGAACCTACATTAACACATCATTATCACCCAAAGTTCATGGTTTACATTATGGCTCATTCTTCATGCTGGACGTTCTATGTATTGTATGGATTTTTAAAAGCAAGTGTGGAAATAAAGAGCATGATTTCATTTTATAAACAACTTTATATATAAATATATCTGTGTGCATATGGTATGTGTGTGGATTTGTGTGTGTCAAATTTGAACGAGAATTGTCCTATTTGGGGATTTTAGCTGAGGTCCACTTTCTAAAAAATGGGCCGAGGACCAGCCAGGCAGTCCCTCCAGCATGCACAAAAATACAGAAGGGGTTCTTCAGCCATCATTCTTACCACCTCACCAAGTCCCTATGAAGAGAAAGACAGAAATCTGAGGCAAATTCATTGACACACAAACAAGACATCAGATTCAGGAGTTAACAGACTACAGGCATTAACAGACTAAGGTGATGGATGTCATAGTTTTCCCATTCAAATGTGGGGGTTCCAAGGGAACCTCTCAGATGCCTCTCAGATGGCTCTTTTAAAATTTTGTTTTTAAAAATTTATTTTTATTTTTTAAAATTTATTTTACCTTATTTTTATTTATTTACTTTGAGAGAGACAGAGATGGCCCAAGTGGGGGAGGGGCAGAGACAGAGGGAGAAAGAGAATCCCAAGCAGGCCCCACACTGCCAGTGCAGAGCCCGATGCCGGGCTCGAACCCACTAACTGTGAGATCATGAGCTGAGCTGAAACCAAGAGTCTGGCGCTCAACCGACTGAGCCACCCAGACCCTCAAATTTTTTTTATTTTTTAATATTTATTTATTTATTTTCAGAGAGAGAGAGAGAAAGAATATGCACTTGTGCCCGCGAGTCGGGCATGGGGGCACAGAGAGCGAGAGATAAAGAGAATCTCAAGCAGGCCCTGCACGATCAGCGCAGAGCCAGATGCAGGGCTCTAATTCATGAACTCTTGAGCGGAAACCAACAGTTGGCCGCTTAACTGAGCCACCAGAACCCTCCCTCCCCCCCCCCCCCCCGCGCCCCCCCCCCCCCCCCCCCGTCTCCCGCCGCAGCTAAACCCTTCAAAAACTAGGGTGGCCCCTGGGCTGCAGAAATTTGGAGACTGTTAATTTGAGTCCTCTGGGAAACAGGTGCTGAGAGAGAGTTAAGAGTGTCCAAAGCTTATTGGGTAGGTAACTCCTGGGAAAGATAAAGCGAGGGAAGGAGAATTGGACAGGGAAAACTTGACATTTCACACCTGTGAAGAGAAATGGTGGGGGTGCGGGTGGGGGGGCAGAATTGAGCAGGGAGAGCCTGCAGATGGTGATGGGGATAGGACACCGGTGAAAGCAAAGCGGGCAGAGAGTAGGACTGGGCAGAAAGAACCTGAGACCACGATGCAGATCTGACAAGGTTTCAGCCAAGCCAATGGTGAGCTCCAGAGCAAGGATTGCCAGTTTTTTTTTTTTTTTAACGTTTATTTATTTTTGAGACAGAGAGAGACAGAGCATGAACGGGGGAGGGTCAGAGAGAGAGGGAGACACAGAATCGGAAACAGGCTCCAGGCTCTGAGCCATCAGCCCAGAGCCTGACTCGGGGCTCGAACTCACGGACTGCGAGATCGTGACCTGAGCCGAAGTCGGACGCCCAACCGACTGAGCCACACAGGCGCCCCGAAGGATTGCCTGTTAAAGGAAGCACATGCTGAGCATAGAATGGACGGGTAGGTCCTAGTACCCTGCCATGCTCAGTCTTTGGCTGGAGGATGCCATCCCCGAAAGAGCATCTTGGTTAAAACACTGCAGTGGATCCTGAATGAAGTCCAGAAGGAAGCTGCACTCAAGCTGTTGTGAAGTTGTCCCGCTTTCGGCAGGCAACCTATTGAGGTGAGGGGTCCCCAGCAATAAGAGTCCGTGGGGTATGCTGTCAGGGATAGGAACTGAAGGAAGGCGGCAAGAAATCAGCAAGAGAGCCCCGCGTGCAAATTGCATTACTGGGCGGTGTGGAGGTTTGGGGGGCATCTCTGAAGAATCCATGTAAGTGTCCTCCTAACCTCCACCTCCCCCAAAGCGAGCCTTTTGAATATCTGCCCCACGGAGGACATCAAGACCGGCCTATTTTGGCCAGGAGAGAGCGACAAAAGAAAGACCAGATAAGTGAAAACAAAAACAAAACACCAGAAACAAAATCCTCATCTCTTTTTCTCTAACCTCCCCACCGCCGCCCTTACCCTAGAGGACCCAGAAGCAGCTGAGTGAGGGGGGAGAATGAAAGAGCAGTAGAGGTCAGTCTGGACCCGGGATGGGGGGAAGACACTGGCCAGAGTGGTTGGAGACAAAGCTGTTTTGTATTTACACTCTACCCAGTTAAAATTATATGCATAGGTCTAAACATACATTGGAAAAAGTTCGGAGAGATACATATTGTTGTTTATGGTTATTACTAGGGAGTCAGGGGAAGTGAAAGGTGGAACACAATTTTATGTTTTACTTTATATGCTTCTGTATGAGTTTTTTTTTTTTAGACGTTTATTTGTTTTTGAGAGACAGAGAGAGACAGAGCATGAGCAGGGAAGGAACAGAGAGAGAGAGAGAGAAAGAGAGAGAGAGAGGGAGACACAGAATCTGAAGCAGGTTCCAGGCTGACAGCCCAGAGCCCAACGCGGGGCTCAAACTCACAAACCGTGAGATCATGACCTGACCTGAAGTCGTTGCTTAACTGACTGTGCCATCCAGGCGCCCCCTGTACGAGTTTTGTTACATCAAGCACTACCTACTTTCAAAACGAACGAAAGTAAGTTAAATAAAACAAGTTGTTTGAAATAAACTAACTGAAAATTATTTCATTTAATTCCATTTAATTGAATGAATCTCAAGCAGGATAGACATAAAGAGAGCCACGACTACATACATCATAGTAAAATCAATTCATTCTTTATATTTTTGGGGTTTTTTTTAGTGACCGTTAAAAGGTTTATCCTCAAATTCTGGGAAGATGGCAGCTTGAACGAATGTCCCTGGCACACTCTTTCTACTCAATTCTGCTTGAGAATAACACAACAGCCAGGGTAGGCAAGGTGAGGGAAGCTGGAAGCTGCATCTAAGGCCGTATTTAAGATCCACTAAGTGGGGATGAAGAACCGATTCGAGCCAAGGTTGCACTCTTCTTGGGCAACCTCCAGATAATGACTAAGCATGGCAGGGGTGCCAGTGCCTGACCATTTTTGCCCAATGTGGGCACTTCAAATAGGAGATCTTTGCTCTGGAGTTACTCCGTCGGTTGGCTGAAACTGGTCCATCACCTTAGAGCTGGGTGAGAGTCAATGGATAGTGGCAGAGGATGGGGCATATCTGTTGAAAGCTGGGACAATGACACTGATTTTGTGGTTCTCTGAGAAAGTTCAGCCTATCCTTCGAAGCTTGGACCTGCCAGCCCGCTTTCCTGAGGTATGACGGGGGCTTGATTCAATGGTGGACCTCCAGGAAAACGATTCTGTTGGCCTGAGTTGCTTTTAGTCCTACGGTTAGAAGAAATTTCCACTTGCATTCAGGGAGACATGGGACAGAGAGGCTTGCTCCCTGTGCCTCACCAAAGGCATAATTGCTCTTCATGTAGTTTACCTCTGACCCACAAGAGCAAAAACTGCTTCACCTTTCACCATTCGCTGGTTTACCACTGCTCAGGAGACCCTAATTGCCTGACCTGATTGCTAAGGAGTCAAAAATCACAAGCAGGCAAAGAGAAAGAACCCATTTAAGAAAAATTACTAACTAGAGGGAGGAAGACTAACTTGAACAATTAGCCAGGTGGCTCCCATTAGTGTAGAAAGGAAGAGTCCGAGTTATTAAATAATTAAACAAATTAATATTTGTAAAATGTCTCAACCAGTGCCTGGCACACACTATGCGTTGTATACACGGTTGTCAAATAATGAACCATAAGAAAAAGCTTGGGATTCTCTCTGTCTCCTTCTCTCTCTGCTCCTCCCACACACACACACACACACTCTCTCTCAAAATAAATGAATACACTTAAAAAAAGAATAAGAAAGTGAACATAAAGAAGGGAAGAAATAAATAACGGAAGAAAATTTCTCTGAGTTGAGGAAAGAGTATGGTTTGCAGATTGAAAGGGCTCACTGAGTCTCACGAATGATAACAAAAAAAACACATGGAAACCTTTTCTTGTGACATCCTTGCATTCCAAAGATAAAGGGAAAATCTTACAAGGTTCCAAGCAGAAAGAACACTTTCTGGCTTCCCGCTGGCTTTGGACAACAGGAGGCACTGTGGATGGGTGGAGGCAGCGGATAGGGAGAAGCCAGAGTAATTCTTCACCTCCCTCTCTGCCGCAGGTAGCATCTCTAGCAGTGATTAGAGCCCCTCTGTAGCCCCAGCTCCTACCAGACAGGCTTCCACTGGGTAACCCTGGCCCCTGGGCTCCCTTAAAACCACTTCCTGCCTTTGGCTCCCCGGCCTGGGGGTAGTAGTTACTCTCCGCTGTTCTTAACCTCTGGCTGCCCCTTATCGTCACCTTTTCGATTTACCAATTCTTCCATTACTTGGGTAATCCATTCCCTGTGTTTTTATCTTCTCTCTATTTTATTTATTCATTTATTTAGTGATCTCTACACCCAACGTGGGGCTCGAACTCATGACCCCAAGATCAATAGTCACATGCTCTTCCAAATGAGCCAGCCAGACACCCCGTATATTCCCTTCATTTGAAATATTCAGAGCCGTTTCTATTTTCTGGTTGGACTCTGACTGACACACTTACAAAGGCAAATAAACTAGGATTAGACTTTTAATCTATGACATGGAAAGCCAGAAAGCACTGGAACACTATCCGTAGAACACTATCTATAGTTGGGAGAAGAGAACTTCTGGCTAACAATCCTACACCAAGCTGTGAAGGGCTGCTTCTAAAATGGCTCCCAGTAATCTTTGCCTCCTGGTGCTCACTCCCTTGTGTAAGTCCCTCCTTTTTTTTTTTTTTTTTTTGATGTTTGTTCATTTGTTTGTTTGTTTATTTATTATTTAGATAGAAAGCCAGTGCAAGCAGGGGAGGGGCAGAGATAGAGCAAGAGAGACTCTCAAGCAGGCTCCATGCTGAGTGGAGCTCAGATCCCACATTGAGTGGGGCTCAATCCCGCAAACCGCTATATTACGACCTGACCCAAAAATCAAGAGTTGGATGCTCAACCGACTGAGCCACCCAGGTGCCCCTAATTCCCTCTTCCTGCATGTGTGTTGGTCCTACTGACTTGCTTATCACACACAATGGAAAAAATGATGGCACATCACTTTCATAATTAGGCTATGAAAAACTGTGGCTTCTGTTCTGCTTACCTTCCCTCTTTGGCTGTTCTTGTACTCTGATCTAGAGAGCTACCTGGCAAAGAACTGAGGCCCTCAGTCCAACAGCTTGGCAAGGAACTGGATCCTGCCAATAACCATGTGATGGAACTTGGAAATGGATCCTGTCCCAGATGAGCCTTGAGATGAGACCACAGCCCCAGCTGACAACTTTGCAGCCTGTGAGAGACCCTGAGTGAGCACTTTGAAATCTTATGAGAGACTGTGAAGTAGATGACTCGGTTAGGCCATGCTGTTCCTGACCCATAGAAACTGTGAGATCAAAAATGTATGTTGCTTAAGTGGAGTTTTATTTTTTTTTACGTGGAATTCAAGATTAAAAGCAATAAGCAATACAAAAGGCACATAAATTGTTCAGCCTTTCATGAAGAGGTGAGCCATAAACCTTTATGTACTTAATTGTTATAGCAGCTTAAGATTTAAAGCAAAACTCTTAGAAACACAAGATTTTGACAAAAACCACAACCACGATGTGAGATTATAATATACCTCCTTCGGAACTTAACTGATCAAGTACACAAAAAATAAGCTAGGAAATAGATAAGTTGATTAATATAACCAACAAGCTCAACGTATGACTATATATATCCATATCCATCCACAAATGTAATTATTTTCTCTTTTAAAAGTTTATTTATTTTGAGAGAGAGAAAGAGCAAGAGATAGCCAGAGAGGGAGGGAGAGAGAATCCCAAAGAGGCTCTGTGCTGTCAGCATGGAACCCAACATGAGGCTCAAACTCATGAACCATGAGATCATGACCTGAGCTGAAATCAAGAGTCAGATGCTCAACTGACTGAGCCACCCAGGCGCCCCTAAAAATGTAAATTATTTCCTAATGCCCATTAATTGTATGTATCATCACAGAGGGAAAACTTCATAAATTTAAGAGAATTTCTTTTTTTTAATCTTTTATTTATTCATCCATTTATTTTATTTTATTTTATTTTATTTTATTTTACAAAGAGTGCAAGTGGGGGGAGGGGCAGAGGGAGAGAGAGAGACAGAGAGAGAGAGAGAGAGAGAGAGAGAGAGAGAGAGAGAGAGAGAATCTTAAGCAGTTCCATACTCAGCATGGAGACCAACATGGGGCTCGATCCCACAACCCTGGGATCATGACCTGAGCCAAGATAAAGAGTCGGATGCTGAACTGACTGAGCCATCCAGCAGCTCTGAGAAGGGATTGTAGAGGCTGCATTTTCTCATTATAATCCAGTGAAATTAGAAACGAATAATAAAAAATGACCAAAATATCTTCACTATCTAGAAATTGAAGAACATCAATTTAATCCTCCATTAAAGAGGACGTAAAAGGGGCGCCTGGGTGGCTCAGTCGGTTGAGTGTGTGACTTTGGCTCAGGTCATGATCTCCCGGTGTGTGAGTTCAAGCCCTGCATCGGGCTCTGTGCTGACAGCTCGGAGCCTGGAGCCTGCTTCAGATTCTGTGTCTCCCTCTGTCTCTGCCCCTCCCTGCTCATGCTCTGTCTCTCTCTGTCTCAAAAATAAATAAAAACATTTAAAAAATTTAAAAAAAAGGACGTAAAAACAAAATTTATAAAAATGTTAGGAAGTAACAAAATGTGAATATACCAAAACCTATGGGATCACCTAAAATTTTACTTAGAAGATTTACAGCTTTAATATTTTATTTTTTAATATTTATTTATTTTTGAGAAAGAAAGCACAAGCAGGGGAGGGACAGAGAGAGAGGGAGACACAGAATCCGACCCAGGCTCCAGGCTCCGAGCTGTCGGCACAGAGTCCAACACGGGGCTCGACCCCACAAGCTGCGAGATCATGACCCGAGCTGAAGTCGGACGCTTAACTGACTGAGCCACCCAAGCACCCCACAGATCTAAAGCTTTAAATCAGGAATCGCAAAAGTGCTCAGCGTCTAGGTAGGTGAGGCAGATGTGGGAAGGGGCTAGATGTAAAAGTAGAGGTGGGGCCTATGGAGAATTAGAAGGTCCATGACCGCCCTAAAAGCATTGAAGTCCACCAGTTTGTGATTACCCATTTCAATGCTTTCACTATTGAAACAGAAACAAAAGAAGATGCAAACTAATGTACTAAAAGCACAATTGCAAAGCTGCAAAATTATCTAAAAGAAAACATGAACCAAATTAATAAAGATAAGCTCGGGGTGCCTGGGTGGCTCACAGGTCTGTGAGTTCGATCCCCGCATCGGGCTCTGTGCTGTCAGTTCAGAGCCCGGAGCCTTCTTTGGATTCTGTCTCCCTCTCTCTCTGCCCCTTCCCCACTCATGCTCTCTCAAAATATGAATAAACGTTTTTAAAAAATAAAAAAAAATACAAAGCTCAAACTAGTGAAATAGAAAATTGTTGCAGGTTGGGTTCCCTGGGAAACAGATGCCCGGGAGTAAAGGATCCAAAAGGTTTCCTGAGGAGGAACATGTGTGAAGAAAAGGGGGCAGGGCATGTTGTTAGCAATGCAGATGTGACAAAATCTCTGCCAGCTCATCGGGGAGCTCCATAATGAAGACCACCCATTAGAAGGGTCCCGCATGGGGCAGAAAAGCCTATGCCCCAGTACCACCACCTTGCCCGGTCATTAGCACTGGGCATCCCAAGAGCAGTGTGACCCTCAAGTCAAAATCCCAGGTGGATTCTTAAGGTACTCACAGCTGGTAGCACACCTTGCAGCTGGGAAGTTAGTCCTTTCTTTCTTTCTTTTTTTTTTTTTTTAATTTTTTTTTCAACGTTTATTTATTTTTGGGACAGAGAGAGACAGAGCATGAACGGGGGAGGGGCAGAGAGAGAGGGAGACACAGAATCAGAAGCAGGCTCCAGGCTCCGAGCCGTCAGCCCAGAGCCCACGCGGGGCTCGAACTCACGGACCGCGAGATCGTGACCTGGCTGAAGTCGGACCCTTAACCGACTGCGCCACCCAGGCGCCCCTCTTTCTTTCTTTTTTTTTTTTTTTTAACATTTATTCATTTTTGAAAGGCAGAGAGAGACAGAGCGTGAGTGGGGGAGGGGCAGAGAGAGAGGGAGACACAGAAACAGAAGCAGGCTCCAGGCTCTGAGCTGTCAGCACAGAGCCTGACGCGGGGCTCAAACTCACGGACCACAAGATCACGACCTGAGCCAAAGTCGGCCGCCTAACCGACTGAGCCATCCAGGTGCCCGTAGTCCTTTCTTGAAGTGGGGTCTGACTGGTGATTTTCAGCCACAAAACCCATAAAAAGTGGTATAAAAAAGTTAATAAAGGCTCGATAAAATGAAATGCTGGCTTTAAACAAATGAGTTCAATTTATTAAAGCTTCCACCATTTTTGCGCGTGTGCACAAGCTACAAAATTGTTCTGCAAGTGGAATTTATGTGCAGAAATCTGCAGAGAGTGGACATTTAGGATATGTTCAATGGTATCAGGTAAAAAGAAGTAGCATTCAAATACCTGCCTTCTGCAGTAGGGCCTCTAAATCCCTCATCTTTTTAAATCAAATTTTCTTTTTTTAAAAAATTTTTTTAAACTTTTATTTATTTTTGAGAGACAGAGACAGAGCATGAGTGGGGGAGGAGCAGAGAGAGAGGGAGACACAGAATCCGAAGCAGGCTCCAGGCTCCGAGCAGTCAGTACAGAGCCCGACACGGGGCTCGAACCCACAAGGGGTGAGATCAGACAGGAGCTGAAGTTAGACATTCAACTGACTGAGGCACCCAGGTGCCCCATTTAAATCAAACTTTCAATGCCAGGCTTCCACTGCCCTGTAAACAAGAAAGCCATTAAAAAAACATGTTTTATCAATTCTCGTGTGTTTATTTTTTAAAAATTTACATTTTTAGATGGAGATCAAGGTCTTCATTTTTTTTTTTTTTGATTGGCATCGTGTGTCAGGACTGCCAGATCAAAATTTGGGTTGTTTCAAATATCTTAGGTATGTATTCAACTAGTAGCTCTCTACAATTATTTGTGATCAAGATAGAATTTCTTTTTTTTAAGGTTATTTTATTTATTATTATTTTTTAAATGTATTTTATTTAAAAATTTTTTTAACATTTATTTATTTTTGAGACAGAGAGAGACCGAGCATGAATGGGGGAGGGTCAGAGAGAGAGGGAGACACAGAATCTGAAACAGGCTCCAGGCTCTGAGCTGTCAGCACAGAGGCGGCGCGGGGCTCGAACTCACGGACCGTGAGATCATGACCTGAGCCGAAGTCAGTCGCTTAACCGACTGAGCCACCCAGGCGCCCCTAAATGTATTTTAAAGTTAGTTAACATACAGTATAGTCTTGGTTTCAGGAGTAGAACCCAGCGATTCATCTCTTATACATGACACCCAGTACTGATTTCAACAAGTGCCCTCCTCAATGCCCTTCACCCATTTAACCCACCCCCCACCCACCACCCCTCCAGCAACCCTCACTTTGTTCTCTGTATTTAACGGTTTCTTATGGTTTGCCTCACTCTCCATTTTTATCTTATCTTTCCTTCCCTTCCCCTATGTTCATCTGTTGAGTTTCTCAAATTCCACATAGGAGTTGAAATCATCTATCTGTCTTTCTCTGACTTATTTTGCTTAGCACAGTACCCTCCAATTCCATTTTTGAATACTTGAAATTAAGATAAGGCTACTCCTGCTAGAAAGCAAGAGAGGAACACTGTATCGGTTTGAGGTCAGTATCCCCCAAGATCAGGAAGAGTATCTTGGGAAGGGCTGGGCTGGGACCTTGGATAGTGTATGTGAATCTGCACTGGACCCCTGAAGATTCAGAGATTTGGGGGACCCAGATTGCCCCAGCTGCCCCACTCACTGAGATTTCCTGCCAGTTTCTACACTGGCTTGACTGGCATAATTCAAACAGGAAAAACTCAGAGCCATTCCAATTTTCTGGAGCTCCATAACATCAAAAAGAGCCAATGGGATGTATTCCACACACTGTATTATGGCATTTCTTTAAGGAATTGCTAAAATATATGGGGTCCCATTGTTTTGTAGTACTCCTACATATTTTATCTAGATTAGATTCTAGATAGCGAAAAGATCCATTAATTAGCTCAGGAGATTTAGCCCAGCAAGTATGCAGAACATTTGACCTCAATGTCAGAAATGGAAAGAAACTGCACTGTCCAGTATACTGATCACTAGCCACACGTGGGTACTGAGCACCCAAAATGTTGGTAATCCCATTGAAAATGTGCTGGAAGTGTAAACACATGCAAGATGTCGAAGACGTGGTATGAAAAAGAAGAAATGTGAAATATCTCATAATTTTCATACTGATGAATACTGATATATTTTGGATATATTAAGAGAATATATTAAGGTTTATTTGACCTATTTCTTTCAGCTTTTTTTTTTTTAACATAGCCACTAGTATTTAAAAACACACATGTAGGGGTGCCTGGCTGGCTCAGTGGGAAGGGCGTGGGACTCTTGACCTCAGAGTCCCGAGTTCTAAGCCCCAAGTTGGATGCCGAGACGACTAAAATAAATAAAGTTAAAAATCACACGTGTAGCTCACATCTGCCACTTGAGTCGTATTTCTATTGTACAGTGCTGCAACGGATATTTACTGTGACGTTTCCTGAATTCCTGTTCTTAAAAAAATATATATTTATGTTTTAAATTCCAGTATAATTAACACACAGTTTGAATTCCTGTTTCTTTGACTCACTCGGGAGTTTCAACCAGCACAGGAATATTGGTAAGCCCATCCTTATGGCTTGCTGTGGCTTTAACTGTATAAAGGCCGATGGGTGTCATTAATTACTGTGTTCATCGTCAACTCTCCGTAATCTTTTGATTAATGGGGAGGGAATATGAAGACATCCGGCGTCTATGCACACCGGAAAGTGCACGTCGAGAGAGGGGAACACGACGGGAAGGTCAGAAGCAGGGGCAGCAACAAGACAACAAAACCCGCGGTAAGTTATCCTGCACCGCGACTGGCTCCAGCCAGTCCTTTCGCGGACCGACCTGTGAAGGCCAACCTTCGAGGTGTGCGTTCGGCTGACATCCTGTGGCTGTGTGCCACTGCGTACCGCCCGAGCACCCGGCTGGACATCAGCTGCCGGAGGACGAACCCGAGCGGCGGCGGCTGTGCGGCTGGAGCCGCTCCAGGAGGGACCTGGCGCCACTAGCCCGGCGCGGGGCGGGGGAGGGGCGGGGTGGGGAGAGCGGGAGAGGGGGGAGGGGGCGGAGGCGGCGACAAAGGAGGAGGCGATAGCATCCGGGGCCGCGACGCCGGAAGATGGGGCCGGCGGCCGCTACCCTAAGCCCGGAAAACCCGGGAGTTGCCACTTCCGCGCGGCGGAGCCGATGTCCCCGGAGCCGCTCCCGCCGCCCTGTCGCCTCTGCTCCGAGTGACCGGGTCCCCGGACTCCGCGCCCGCGCGCCTCCCGCCTGACCCGGGACTGGGCCCGCCCGCCCGCTCCCCAAAGCCCGAGTGTTCGTAAAGGACAAGTAACGTAAACTCTAGGCTAGCTAGACTAAGGAAGGAAGAAAAGGAAGAGGAGGTAAAATGCTAGTAATGACAATGTAGATAAAAACAGATATATGTTAAAAGACTTGAAAGAGAATCTCGTGTGCAACAAATGTGTGCAACAGAATCCCGCGTGCAACAGAAAGAATGATGGATTTCCTGGCAAACTATAAACTACTGAAATTGACCCAAGAAGTAGAAAACCGGAAGAGAGCAGTAACTGTGGACGGGCATTGAAAGTCAGCGGGTTCAGTTGGTTTCATAGCCAAGTTCTCGATAACCTTTAAATAACAAATAATTTTGATGTCAGTTGCTCCCTTCTAGATTAATGTTTTTCAAAACATCTGTGGTGCAGGACCCGTTTTTAAAACATTTACATTTGTGGAGATCTGCTTTTGTGAAATTTAATAAGAATATTAGAGAAATAGGCGAAGTACAAGCACAATTTTTAAAATTTAAGATTCATCGGAAATAAATTACGTTTCATTAAATGTAATGAAAACCAATTTAGCATAGGGACAAGAAAATAATTACAAAAGCGGAATGCAGTATTCTTTGATGAATCCAGCAATCACTGCTTGGGTGTCATAACGATGCCAAATTATTATAAACGTTTGTAACCGCTCTCCATTTCTGCACTTATCCCATCATGGGTCGGTAACAAACAGTTCAGAGACTGGCACCAGTTCTCAGAGCACAGAAAAAGATGGAGAGATCCCAAATTCATTTTGCAAAGCTAGTATATCCTTACATGTGGTTATAGGATATTAAAACATTTGTACAAAATACACACAAAACCCAAACAAAATATTAATAAACGTAATCAAGCAGTGTAGCAAAAAATGATTCAACATTAGGAAGTCTATCAACATAATTTATGACATGAAAAAATTAAAAGAGGAAACCCGTAGTGTTATGTTAATAGAAACGGAAAAGGCATTTAAAAATTCAGCAGCCATTCTTAATAAATATTTCAAGTAAAATAGAAATTTTAAGTAAACCATTTAAATATGATGAACATGGCTTACCAAAACTCAACAGCAAGCATTACACTAAATGAGAAAACAGTAAAATCATTTGCATAAAAATCATGAACGAGAGAAGGATGCTGTCACCACTATTATTCAACATTGTTTTTGGATGTTCTAATCCAATAAGACAAGACAATGGAGTAATATGTGTAGCTTACTAATAGTGGTCGTCAAACTTCTGTTCTCCCCTTCTTTCTTAGGAATACAGTTTTGTCTTCAAAATTCTATTATCTTCTTCCTTGGAAATATAGTTTTAGCTAAGGACATGGCAGAGAGACTCTATTGCCCAGGTTCTCCTGAAGCTAAGTGCAGCCATATGACTGTCTTTGCACCAGTGGAATATGCACAGATGTGATGAGGTCAATGTAGAAATTGTTTATCCTAGACTTTTCTCCCACCTTGTTCCTCATGGGCTGGGATGTAGATGTAACCATAGCTCAGCCTCAATCATGCAGGTGAGTACAACACTCCACTAGATGGTAGGGCAATGAGATGAAAGGAACATGGGTCACTGAATAGCCTGGAGGAGCAGGGTTATTTGTTCCAGCAGCCTGGCCTGTGTATGAAAGAAATAAACTTCGATTGGGGCGCCTGGGTGGCTCAATCGGTTAAGCGTCTGACTTCACTCAGGTTATGATCTCGCAGTTCATGAGTTCAAGCCCCGCTCGGGTTATGATCTCACAGTTTGTGAGTTCAAGCCCCGAGTTGGACTATGTGCTGACGGTTCAGAGCCTGGAGCCTGGCTCGAATTCTGTGTCTCCTTCTCTCTCTCCTCCTCCCCTGCTCCCGCTCTGTCTCTCTTCCACTCTCTCACAAAAATAAATGAACTTAAAAAAAATTTTTTTAATTAAAAAAAAAAAGAAATAAACTTTGATCTCATTTACACCACTATATTTCTCTGTCTCTCTCTCTGTCTCTCTCTCCCCATCAGGTGTGTTCAGCTTTTACCACAACTAAAATGAATTTGCACATTAGAAAGAATGTGCAAAAAATTATATTTGTAGAAAGTTACTAGATTCTAGTTTTACAAGAACTACCAGAAGTAATTAAAGTTTTTGGTAAGGTGGTTAACTATATGAAAATAGGCAAAAACTAATAATATTTCTTTGTTATCAATAACCAGCTAAACATAGTAAAGGGAAAATATTCTGTTCACAACACTGACAAAAATGTAAAATACTTGGGAATGAGTGGAAGAGGAACTATACAGAATTTATATGATGAACATAAAGTAAGATCTGAAGAGGGGTGCCTGGCTGGCTCAGTTGGCAGAGCCTGTGACTTTTGATTTCAGGGTGGTGAGTTCAAGTCCCACGTTGGGTGGAGAGATTACTTAAAAAAAAAAAAGATATGAAGAAATGGAAAGACATAATATTATAAGAACAGTTATCTTCCCTGAAGGACAAATATAATGCAGTTCAAATAGGGCTCTTAGAAAAGTCTCATATTATTTCATTAATCATAAAAATTAATATTTTATTCTTTTAAATGAGTTAAATGTTCATATGGTTCTAGTTCAAAAGTTACCAACAGGCATGCAGCTCTCTTTACCCCTCCCCCACCCCTCCCCCAGCCAGTCAGTTATCTTTTGCATTGGCAATTTAGGTCACCAGTTTCTCCCAGGTACTTTCAGAGACATTTGAATCATTTTTTAACACAATATTCACATTGTTCTTCATATTGCTTTGTCTTATCAATGTAACTTTTGAGATGTACATTGAGAGCTCGCTTCTTGTTCCTTTGTGTATACAGAGTTTCATTTTAGCCTGACGCAGGGCTCTATCCCATGACTCTGGGATCATGACGTGAGTGGAAATCAAGAGCACTGGGTGTTGTCTGTAAGCCAATTTGACAAAGAAAAAAAGGAAAGAAATAAAGAAAGAAAGAAAGAAAGAAAGAAAGAAAGAAAGAAAGAAAGAAAGAAAGAAAAAAGAAAGAAACAAAGAAAGAAAGAAAGAAAGAAAGAAAGAAAGAAAGAAAGAAAGAAAAAGAAAGAAAAATCTAGAGTCAGATGCTCAACCAAATGAGCCACCCAGGTGCCCTGCAGCATGTGCATTTTAAATGCTTGTACATATTGGGGCACCTGGGTGGTTCAGTCACTTAAGTGTCCGACTTCAGCTCAGGTCACGATCTCGCTGTTTGTGGGTTCGAGCCCCCCCCCCCCAACTCTCTGCTCTCTGTGCAGAGAGTGCAGAGCTCTCTGTGCTGTCAGTGCAGAGCCTGCAACGGATGCTCTGTTCTCCTCTCTGCCTCTCTCTCTCTCTTTCTCAAAAATAAACGTTAAAAATTTTTTTTTGGTCTTTGCTCTTCTGTGAAGTGTCATTTCATTTTACATTTTTCTAATTATGATGAAGTTTGAACATGTTTTCATATGTTTAAGGGCCATTTATAGTTACGATTTATGAACTGTATGCTCATATTCTTTGCCCATCATTCGACTAGGTGGTTGCTCATTTTCTTATTGATTTTATTGTGACTCTTTATATGTTATGGAAATTGGTCTTTTGTGAGATTAGTTGCAAGTATATTTTAGGAGATACTAAAAGTATCATAAAATCACCATGATGAAAACAATGTGGTGGGGCACCAGGGTGGCTCAGTTTGTTCAGTGTCTGACTCTTGATCTCAGCTCAGGTCTTGATCTCAGGGCCATGAGTTCAAGCCCTGCATTGGGCTCTGCACTGCACATGAAGCCTACTTGAAAAAAACAACAACAGTGTGATACAGTGATACCATGTTAGTGAAATATAATTTATTATATTATATATATTAGTGAAATCTATATTATATTATATATTAATGAAACTTAATGAAATATAATTGCCCAGAAACAAGATCCAAATATACATACTAAATTAATAGATAACAAAAGTGGTACTTTAATTCAATTGTTTGAAGAATCGATGTCAGCACAATTGGCTATCCACAGAAAACAGAGCCGTGCCCCTGTATCGTACCGTATGAAAAATATAATCTAGATGAATGAACAATTTTTTAAATAAAATGATTTTAAGGCAATTTTAGATTTAGAGAAAGATAGCAAAGATAGCATAGAGTTTCTATATACCTCACATCCAGTTTCTTTTATTAACATCTTACATTAATATAGATGGTACATGTGTCATCATTTTTTGGTTGTTGTTTAATTGTTCCAGCTTGGGCTATCAGGAGTGCTTTCAGTTTGGCTCCTGTGTCCCTTTGACACACCTTCATCATTGTGGATTTTTTGGAAGCACTTTTCTTGCTTTGGGGCCACTACAAGTTGTTGCAGGCTCATCTTGTACATGTTCTACCCTGGTTTTAGAATCAGCCATTTCTCCAGGGAGTCTCTGGGCCTTTTCTTGAAGAATGCTATCAGAAACCAAACTCGGGGTGTTAGGCATGCTCATTGCTGCTGAGGTGTCATTGCTTCTAGGTCCTCTCAGCTGACAGAGCAAGGAGATGTTTGTTTGTGGGTAACCAGAATACATATATACGTATTTCTAAATATTCCTTATGTAGTTATCCATATCTAGATTAAGCTAAACATGAATTCATACTGATATCTAACTCCACTCTGTTACCACATAAATCATACTAGCTTCCTCTCACCTTACTTCTCTGAAATGTTGGATGAACAATTTTATTAAAGAAATACAAAATATTTGAAAAAATACAAAATATTTGAAGAAAATTTGGAGAACTTTTATTGAGGTCTAGGAGAACATTTTTGGATGTCAGGGAAACCTTTCCAAATGAAGCACAAAATCCAGAAGCCATTAAAAAATTTACATACGATTGACTATTTAGATTAAAAAAAATTTTTATGTTCCCAAACAATATAAACAAAGTCAAATGACACATGCTATATGCTATATATTTGCAACATATGTAATACATATAGGGATGATATTCCTCATACACAAAGAGTTTCTAGGAGGTAAAAGCCTAATTGAAAAAAAAAATGGGCGGGGTGCCTGGTGGCTCAGTCAGTTGGGCGCCTAACTCTTGGTTTCCAGTCAGGTCATGATTTCAAGGTTGTGAGATCCAGCCCTGCATCAGGCTCTGTGCTGGGTGCGGAGCTTGCTTGGGATCCCTGCTCTCCCTCTCTTTCTTCCCCTCCCCTGCTCATGCTCGCACTCTCTGTCTCTCAAATAAATAAACATTTAAAAAAACAAGTAAAAATATTTATTCAAAAACACTTACTAAATACCTCCAATTACAAGGTCCTGTACTGGGCTTAGGTATTAAAAATGACCGAGACTGTCTTACAGCTCCTGCATTTGAAAAGCTAGAATTTTTATGAATAAACCTTTAAAAAAAAAAAGGAAAAAAATGGGCAAAAGATATGAATAAACAACTCATGAAGAGAAAATCTAAATGCCCAGTGAATGAAAAGATGTTCAACCTCCCTAATGGTGATGGAAATAATTATAGTAAAATGAGATACTGTTTTCATCATTAAGATTTAAAAGTTAAAGGGGGCACCTGGCTGGTTTGGTTGTAGAACATGTGACCCTTGTTCTCAAGGTTGTAAGTTTGAGCCCCATGTTAGGTGTAAAGATTACTTAAAAATAATATCTTAAAAACAAAAGATTTAAAAGTTAAAGGATTAACAACATCGTATGCCATCAAGGACTGGGGAAAATATCACTATCAACTTTGCTGGTAAGAAGTAAGTCAAGGTAACCCTTTTGGAGAGACATCTGAAGGTAGATTTTTTTTTTAAGAAAATTTTTTGAGTTTATTTTATTTTTAGTAATTTTTACACCCAACACGGGGCTTGAACTCACGACCTCCACATCAAGAGTTGCATGCTCTTCCAACTGAGCCAGCCAGGTGCCCCTGAAGGTAAATTTTTATAAGTGAAAATACACATACATTTTAATTTCGCAATCCTCAATTTCAGAGTCTCTATAAATAAAAGCACTGATTCATTAGGTTATACACTAAAGAATGCTTATGGCAGCATTGTTATAATGTAGAGGCAAATCTGAAAACTACCTGAATGTTTAGCGGTAGGGGAATGGATATCCATATTATAGAATCTGACACAGCTATTGAAATATGAATTAGATATACAATTTATTGGCCTGGAAGAATTTCCATAAAGCCTCATAACATGAAAAAAAAGATTATTACAGAATAGTGTATCTGGCATGATTTTGGGGTGGGGGCGGGACAACCAAAAACAGTGGCAACAAAAACCCAGTATATGTGTATCTTTTAGTGTGAACAGAGGCCAGAGAGGAGATGTGTTAGGTTGGGTTTTCCCACTGTTAGACACTGATGTAAGGGTTTGAGTGCAACTAGTCTATTTGGGAGGTGATCCTAGGAAGGAGATAGAAAAGTAAGGCAGGGAAGGAAGGAAACCCATGCAAGGTGCTTTAGTGAGCAGGCATGGCTGTGGGCAATTGGGTCTCAGTCCTACTGGGGATTTCTAGGTGACTGTGGAACACACTTCAAGGTTGTGCCACCTGGGCAGGAGGTGAGGGGGCTGGCAATATTCCCTGCCAGTCCCATCGGGGCATGGCATCACTTCTTATTTTGGCTGGGTTGATGGAGTTTCAGAAGGTTTCACTTAGCCATTTCTATCATGATGGCTTTTCCTTGTCATGTGAGGGCACAATTTGAGGGTTCTTCTAACTGCTGAATATGTTTCTTCCAATAATACACTTAAGGACCAGAGAAATGACCATGGATCCAATGGTGTGGATCCATTGGATTCACTGTGAGACTTGGGCCAGGGCTCTATTTCCTACCAAGTCTCCGTACATCCCCTCTAACAAAGGACCCCATGATGGTGCCTTAGGTTCCCTGACATCAGCTCCCCAAAATATGGGTATTCTTCCCCCCTCCCCCAAAAAGTCACACAGATAAATGGCCTAGGTCCTGTTGATGCAGAGTAGCTGGAATCATAACTGTATATATTTGCTGTGGCATTGCAGGGTCCTTCCTCAAGGGGACTTGGCCTTTCTTCACTTGATCAGTCCTGGGTCTGGGAACCTGCTCAGGGATGGAAACTAAAGGATCATGATTTTTCCACTGCAGCAACTGACAGTAGTCTACTGCTCAGGTATTCTTGATTTGTTTATTTTTATTTTTAGTTTTAGTTTTATAAGCAGTACCCTTGCTGGGTTCTGTTAGGAGCTGAATTGTGTTCCCCCCAAATTCACAGTTGAAGTCCTAACCTTCAGTGTCTTAGAATGTAATATATTTGGATATAGGACCTTTAAAAAGGTAATTAAGGTAGAATGAGGTCATTTGGGTGGGCCTTAATCCAAATTGACTGGTGTCCTTATAAGAAGAAGAAATTAGGACACAGACAACAAACAGACTGAGGGGCAACCACGTGAAGACTCAGCGAGAAGGCAGCCATCTGCAAGGCAAGGAGAGAGGCCTCAGAAGAACCTGACTCTGCCAACAATTTGATCTTGGACTTCTAGCTTCTAGAACTGTGAGGAAATAAATTTCTGTTGTTTAAGCTACTAAGTCCTGTATTTTGTTAGGGCACTCTTACTTAACTGGTACAGCTTGCCGTATATATTGTTCCCAGGAATGCCATCGTTTATTAGCCATCTCTACCGACCCCTACAGGTCAAAGCCCCATCTTTGCCATTCCAGACTTGGTGTCTATAGTGGTTACTACACTTACCTTGACTGTGACAGTTAACTGCTGACACTTGGTGTCTGCTCTTCTAGAATCCTATCATCCCCTTTGACACCTAGATGTGTCACTATCTTACATAATGGTCTCCCCTATCATGAACCCCGACCCGTAGAAGACAACCGCCATGGAGCTTTTCAATAATGCCAGTAACACATTCCTTGTTGTCTTAATAAAAAAAGTGTCCTCTGGGCCCTTCCAGGGGACACCATCAACTAGTGTGTTTTCTGGTCTTACGTATGAAAGCCACTCTAGTTTGCCCATCCCTCTGAGCTTTTTGCCTCTTCTCTCAGTACTCTGTCAAGGCAATTCCAACAACTCCACTTCATTTACTATAGAGGCTTTGTTTTTTCCAAGTTTCAAGGAGCCATTCCAGCAGCATACTAGACTGACTCTGTGTGTCCTTGCCAGGATGTGAAATCCTGAGTCATGGGAGAGTGTTCCAATATCAATACACTCTTCCATATCCAGTGTTATATTCTTCCCGGTTCAGGACCCTCAAGATCCATTCCCGGGTTTATTGTCTCAATTCCAGCAAGTGTATATTCATCAAGTCCTACAACTGTTCAGTGAATAATCTCTTTTATCTCCTACTAGAAATGGTATTTCCCTGCTTGGGCCATACTAAGAATTGTCCCTAGCTCTCTGTCTCTAGAAGAAATATGCGGAAGTGGGGCAGATCTTGAGAAAGACAAGCATCCTCCTCCTGTGTAACTTTACTGCCCTCACAATCAAACCTGGGTCTGGAAGAGATCAAAGTTCCCATGACGGCCTTCTGCTTCCATACTGTTCCTTGACTTAGTGATTGGCTGACCAAACCTGTCATCTGCTTTCTTTAGCGTTTCTAAGGCCATCGATAACAGCAAACCAACTCCTTGATTCTCAGTTTTCATCTTTCAAGGGCTGGCGCTATTGCATGAACCAGTGCATTTCCTTCCATTTGTGTCCTATCCCAATCCAGCATAGGTGAAAGTCTCATCAATTGTAATTCTACAACATGCCAGGGACTGCCACCAGTCTACTTACTGGGAGTAATGAGGTCTTTGTATTCATATGCTGTACAGATAATCCAATTCAAGAATCCCATCCTGAAGGTCCACTTCAAAAGACCACTTCTGGTACTGTCTTACTTTGGATGAAACAGACCCTCCGATAAATTGTTGAGAGCAAGTGGTTTATTTGGAAGGCAACCCCAGGAATCCACAAGGGGAAGTGGGGAAGTGAGATAGCGAAGACATGGAAAACAATACAAGGTCTGTTTATGAGCAGGTCAGTGCTGTGGGAAGCCGGGAGTTGATTCTATTGGGACCTCAGGAAGACAAAATAGAACATGCCTCGGGTTTTCCACCTGGGAAACAAGGAAGCTGGGATATTTTTCCTATATTCATGCTCATCACTGATGCGTCTGCTCCTATGGACCTTAACTCCTTGCCACTTCTGGCTAAGCACACTCTGTGGCCAAAAAGTCCTCGGGCACAGTCGCAGGTGCTCACAGTAAGAAGTCACTGAAACAGAAACAATGAGTGCCTAGGGGATATTGGGAGAAGCATCGACACAGGATGTGAACCTTTTCTTTATACACACCGTGTCCTTTTTCTGGTCGAGGAGAGCGCGGGCCCTGTGTACTGGCTGCCAAGGGGCAGGGAGATGAAAGGTTTCCTCCTTTAGACTTTGAAGTGGGTGGTACAGCCCACCAGTGCTGGACACACTGGGAATAGGATGGTGGACAGAAAGTCCACTGTGTCTACATGTCATGATCGAGTTAGGTCTCTGGGATATTCTCTCATAGTTGCTTATACTGACTTATCACTCAGAGATGCTTTGTCTGCATGTAACTGAATAAATACAAGAGCTGAAAAGTGTGGGTCTGTGGGGTTTTTTTTCCCTCACAGAGCTAGAAGGCTGGAAGTCAGGGGCTGCTGGCATTTGTTCAGCAGTTCAACAATATCGGGGCTGATGGCTTTGCAGTTCTCTTGGCCTTTCCCTCAGTGTCACTAGATGACCTTTACAGCTTCCCATTCAAGGCAAGAATAGGGAAGGAGAGGAAGGGACTGACTTGTGTCAGGACAGCAAAAGTTTTCCCATAGAACCCACGCATTAGTTTCCTATGCCTGCCATAACAAATCTCCATAAATGTAGAGTCTTTTCTTGTTGTTGTTTTTAAAAAATTTTTTAATGTTTTTATTTATTTTTGAGACAGAGAGAGACAGAGCGTGAGTGGGGGAGGGGCAGAGAGAGAGGGAGACGCAGAATCCGAAGCAGGCTCCAGGCTCCGAGCTGTCTGCACCAAGCCCGACGCAGGGCTTGAACCCACGAACTGTGAGATCATGACCTGAGCTGAAGTTGGATGCTTAACCAACTGAGCCACCCAGGCGCCCCAATGTAGAGTCTTAAAACAACACAAACTTATTATCTTCCAGTTCTGGGTGTCAGAAGTCTGAAGTGGGTTTTGCTAGGCTAACCCACAGTAGGGTTGCATTCCTTCCAGAGGCTCTAAGAGAGCATCAGTTTCCCTGCCTTTTCCACCTGCCAGACGGTGCCTGTATTCCTTGACTGGTGGCCCCCTTCTGACTTCACGGCCAGCCATCGTATCACTGCCACTCTGCTTTGGTTATCACACCTTCTCTGACTTTTTAGCCCTCCGTGCCACATTTAAGGATCCTTGTAATCACATTGGGCCCAACCGGATAAGCCCTCTTCTAAGGTCAACTGATCAGTAAGCTGAATTCCATCTGCAACCTGAATTTTTGCCATGTAACCTAGCATATGCATAGGCTCTGGGGATTAGGATATGATCGAGGGGAACATGATTTGCCTACCACAATCCACTTTTGTCTCATTGCCCAAAATTCCAGCTAGAAGGAGGCTCGAGAGTGGGAGGTGGGTTAGCTGAGCAATGGTGTCGGCCATACTAGCACTTCTCAAAGTTTGTAATTACATATTTCTTGTATGATTTTCTCCCCTCATAGACCCTATTTCCACGAGAGCAAGAACCATATCTGTTTGGCTCACCATTGTATTTTCAGAATATAATGCCATACCTAACATATAGTAGCAGCTCAGTAAATTTTTGGTGCATAAAGGAATGCATGAACAAGTTCATAGATACACACACACACACACACACACACACACACACAAAAGTATACCATAGCATTTTCTGGGTCATAGCCAGGAACTGGAAGCAATCTGTTCGTCTGTAGGAAACTGGTTATACAAATAACTTTTTAAAAAGTAAACCCCTGCTCCATGTTTACAAAGGAATATTCAGCCTTTATAAATAATGACACTGATCTTAAATGTGGTGACATGAAAGAATGTTCGTTATTTATCACCGGGGGAAAATGCAAGTTGCAGAACAGCATGTCTCATATGACCCTATTTGTGTGATAGAGAATAAACGAACCTTATTGCCCTGGGGAGGGAACAACACAAGGAACCAGAAAGAACAAAGAGTCTAATTCTTGGCTTTGAATTGTTCTGGGAACACACACTAAGCACATTCCTGTCTCATGGTCTTTGCACTGATTGTTCTTTCTGTCTGGAATACTCCTCCCTCACATATTAACATATTGATATTAATTAACATTTATGTTAACATATTAATAGCTTGCTCTCCCCTTTCATTAAGTCTCTGTCCAATGTCACCTTCTTAGAGAGGGCCTGACTTCAACACCCTGTCTTAAATAGCATGCCCTATACCATTCTCCATTCCCTTGATCCACTTTATTTTATATGACATTATGTATCTATTTGTTTAATTGTTTATTTGTTTGAGTTTATTTATTTAGGTAATCTCTACCCTCAACATGGGGCTCGAAGTCACAACCCCCAGATCAAGAGTCACATGCTCTACAGTCAGGTGCTCCTTGTTTAATGGTTTATTATATTGCTTCTCCACTTGAACATAAGTGCCATGAGGCCAAGAATCTAGGCGATTCTGATGCAGGTTGCCAAAGTGCCTCAGTTTAAGAATCACTTTTTTTTTAAGTTTATTTATTTTGAGAGAGAGAGAGAGAGAGAGAGAGATAGCAAGGGAAGGGGAGAGAGAGAGAGAGAGAGGGGGAGGGAGAGAGAGAGAGAGAGAGAGAGAGAGAGAGAGAGAGAGAATCCCAAGTAGGCTCCCCGCTGTCAGCGCAGAGCCCGCTGCGGGGCTCCATCTCACAAACCATAAGATTGTGACCCAAGCCGAAATCAAGAGTTGGACACTTAACTGACTGAGCCACCCAGCAGTTCTCAAAGTGTGGTCTCCAGACCAGTAACATCAGCATCACCTGGGAACTTGTTAGGAAGGCAAATTCGCAAGTGTCACCCCAGACCTACCGAGTCAAAAACCCTGGGAGTAAGGCCCAGCAGTCTGTTGTTAACAAGCCTTCCAGGTGATTCCAATACCCACTCAAGTCTGAGAACCACTGACTTTGCTGTTGTTGTTTATAATTTTTTAATCTTTATTTATTTTTGAGAGAGAGAGAGTGAGAGAGAGAGAGTGCGAACATGGGAGGAACAGAGAGAGAAGGAGACACAGAATCCGAAGCAAGCTCCAGGCTCTGAGCTGTCTGCACAGAGCCAGATGCGGGGCTCGAACCCACGAGCTGGGAGATCATGACCTGAGCCGAAGTCAGACGCTCAACCGACCGAGCCACACAGGCGCCCCTTTGCTGTTGTTTTTTAGGCAGCACTCCCTGGCTCTTTTTCCTAGGGATCTTTTCCAAATAGAAAGAGGCTAACTCTTCCTTATTCTTTCCTCTATGCTGCTCCTAAGAATGTTCTGAATAAGATAGAAACATTGAAATGCTGTGTTTAACTTACCTTAATTTAACTTAAATTTTTCTTTAACTTGACTGTCTAGAAAAGGGGATGACAGTAAGCACTTTTGGCTTTGTGGGCCACACAGTCTGATGCAACTGTGCAACTCTGCCAGTGTAGTGGGAAAGCAGCCATGGACAATATGGAAATGAATGAGCACGGCTGTGTGCCAATAAAACTTCATATATGGACACTGAAATTTGAATTGTCAGCAATCTGGTGGCATAATGTGTACGTAGTATGCTATTATTTTGCATTTCTCCGGTTACATTCATTTGGCCTCTTCTGTGAAGTGCTTGCCCATTTCTTTTGCCCCCTTCCCTATCTGCTGAAGGGAAGTCATTCCAATGGGCAGTACCCTCAGTCATTCATTTTGTACGGAGGGATATGAAGCCCTGATATACGAACGCACGGTGAATCCTGAAGACTGGCAAGTATCTTGTCTCACTGGAGGCATAGAAAGAACAACGCTGAAATACCAGTGACAAGGGTGTCTGGCAAAGAGATATGAAGATGGGCCCCTGGGGTTTGCTCAAAGTGTGCATATCTTCGTCTCACGTTAATATTCACCAAAGAACATCCATTTCAGAGTAGATTCAAAACCAACCAGAAGCCAAACTTCTCCTTGGCCACCACAATACTTGTGCAATGGGCCCCTGAATAGGTGGTTATGCGAGCAGGGAGGGAAGCAATGCATGGGCCCAGGGGCATGGGCTTCCCCTCCCCAAGGCTGAGTTAGCTACTACCCCTGCTGAGTGCCCAAGAAGCCAACAGGGGAGACCAGTGGTGGGTCCTGTATACAGTGCCAGCGACTAAAGGGATGCTAGCCAGCCACCTTATGGTCTGGATTACCTCAGACCCCTTCCACCTTGGAAGGGACAGTGAGTTGTCTTTAATGGGATTGATACATACTTTGGATTTGGGTTTGTTTTGCCTGCCTGTACTGCCTCTGCCCAGGGCTACCGCCTCCTCATTTGCTTCACAGGTTTCACTCTCCAGTAAATGCTTTGCATCCTAACTCAATTTCAGCTTTGGCTTCCTAAAGAATGCAATCTGCGACAACCTCTTTTCTAGGGGAAAATGAGACACTTGTAATGCGTGGCATGCGCTGAATGATGATTACTCAAATTATCAGTGATGGTGGCTTGAAATGGAATACAAGTGGAGGGCAAAGCTTTGGGAAATCAAGTGGCTAGAGCACTTAGTCCCTATGGTGACAGCGATGATTGCAAAGGATGTGGCTAGGGCTAACTGCTTCTGATGACCGTAGAGAGCTTATACAGAAAAGAGGACAAATGGAAAGCCTTGAATGCACAACACAGATCATAGTGGAAAATCAAAGAGCCTCAATGTCACCATTCAAGTAGTCTTTATTCTCCTGGAACTGTAGGAGAGATATGCCTGAAGATCATGCTCAGGGGCTGATTATAAATGTTGCAGAGGTACAGCATCAATTAAACATATGGCCTTGTTAGAACTCTTAGGTTAACCGAAGGGCACTCCTGGGGAAAGAATAGAACCTTAACACATTGGGTGGAAATATTTAGGCATAAACAGAAGAGGTTGAGAAAAATTTTGCCTCCACATTTCCCTGAACCTTCCTTGCCAGTAGAAGCAATCATACATCCTTTGTCTAATGGTACCAGCCCTTCCTCTGCATAAAAACCACTTGGTGACTTCCATTGGGGTGTTTGCTTCACAAGAAATACTGATTCTCCTCAGGACCAACCCCCACAACAATTCATTGCCTCTGCCCCAATAAGAATCATTGGATTTCAGTGTAGCCTGTAGGCCCATAGATCCCTGAAGTGGATCTATGATGTGCAATCTGCTCAGTGCCTACTTCTTAACTATACTCATAGACTGCAGTAGAGTTTCCTGGGTTGTGGGATTTTCAGTTTTAAAACTGTGAAAGTACCAAGAAAATTCGGGTCAGTTGGTCACTCTACTGGGAGGACACTCTTCACTAAGGCATTAAGAAATATATCGGTGAGGGGAGCACCAGTATTACTGAAAAGCTTTATGGAATATCTTCTGTAGGCCAGAGATGATAGTAGGAGATGCTTCAGTGGAACTGGACACCCTGATTTCAATAAGAATAGTGGGGTCTTAAAGGGTAGAGTCTCGGTGATGGCACTTAACTGTCAGAACTAAAGTGGGTGCAACTCTCATAAAACACAATGATAGAGTGTTTTGACTTCCGTCTGTTGCAGTGAGTGATTATGGAATTTTCTGGGAATGAAATAGACGTGATATAGAGAAGCAGAAAAATTCTAAGTCTGGTGGGCAAAAATGTTGCAGACTCTTGAACTCTTACTCTGTTCCCTGATCTACTAAGCCAGTCCACAGATCTGGAGCTCTTCATTAAGGTGAGGAGAGATCTCTTTGAGAAGGGACCTTACTGTAATCTATCACAGATGTATACTGCAAATCTCCTTCCAAGTTTTCATCAGACTGGGGCCTGTAGTCATTTACTAGGAGGCCATGACCAGGGTAAAAAAAAAATATCCAGAACCTTCTGAGGTCTATAAGATTCTGGCTCTGAATTGATGTTAATTACTGGAACCACAGTATGCCATTGTGGTTCACGTCCAGAGTGGGGACTTATGGAGTCAGATGATAGATTAGGTCTTGGTCTGAGTTCATTTCAGTGGGAACTTGGACCCATCTTGGCCAAATCACCACACGTTATTTTTCTGACTCATGATCCATGGAGGGAGGGCTCTTATTATAGGAAAGGTGAAGTACTATCCCCTGAAACTGTATGCCTCTCTCCTTTCACCTGTACTGCCAAGAAAGTAAACCAAAGCAACACCAAATTCCTGAGGCAACTGAAGAGATAGAAGCCACCACCAAAGACTTGAACAATGAAACTGATGACTCCAACCACATGCCCCTGTATAACTTGCCTGTTTGGCCTGTGGGAAAAGGCATATAAGTTTTGGAGAATACTTGTGAATTATTGTTAAATTAATCGGGTTGCGACCCCAATGAAACCGTGTTTCTTAATGTGGTGTCTTTACTGGATCAAATCAACCCAGCCTCTGGCACCTACTGACCCAGCAACTATCATCAGCAGAGATAATCAGAAATAGTTTGCACTCACTCTCTTATCTCAGGGCTATCTCCAATCATGCTGTTTTCTGTCATAATCTAGTCCAGAAGGAAGTTGTCTTTTTATTCCACAGGCATAATACCGATCCATTACATTTGTGGCATTATGCTAATGAATCTGAGGGGCAAGAAGAATCAAGTGTTCTAGATGCCTTACGACCAGAGGATAGGAAATAAGCCCTGTGAAAGTTCAGGGGCCTGCTACGTGGATGACCTTTCTAGGGATCCAGTGATCTGGGGAATGTCAGAATATCTCTTCTAAAGTAAGAGATAAGTTGTTTTTCCTTGCACCACCCACCACAAAGAAAGAAACCAATACTTGATGGACCCCTCTGGATTTAGGAGGCAACACGTACCATGTTTGGCCATGCTGCTCTAACCCATTTACTGACTTACCTGTAAGGCTGCCAGTTTTGAGCGGGATCTGAAGCAAGAAAAGCCTCAGCAACAAATATGAGTCTGTGGTACAGATGTTCTATGAAGCCTCAATAGAAGCCTCCTGGCACAGACTCTTAGGGCGTTGAAGTAAGGCCATGCTCTCCTTAATTGACAGTGACTCTCCCTTTGAAAGGCAATGCCTCTATTGCTACCAGGCCCTGATAGTGACTGAATTACTGACCATGGGACACAGGAGACTATGTGACTTGAACTGGCCATTATGAAATGGGTATTGTCTAATCCACTCAGTCATCAAGTGGCCATGTGCAGCAGCATTCCATTGTTCAATGGGAACTGTGTTTGAAATCAGGTCTCAGAAAATCGGGAAGGTAAAAGTGAATGAAGAAATGGCTCAGGCTCACATGGTACTTGCTCCTACTACCTGACTGCCTTTCCATCATACCTATGGCCTCAAGAAGAGTTCTCTAATAACCATTTAACAGAGCGAGAAAATGTAGGCATATGGCTTTATAGATGGGTCTTCATGGTAGGCTGGCAACTGGTAGAAGTGAGTCATAGGTGGCTGGCAGACCCACTCAGGGATGGTCCCTAAAGACAGAAAATCCTCCCAAGTAGTACGTCTGATTGTCTTCTTTGGTGGAAGAAGAAACGGCCTAATATATTGATGTAGACTGATTCAGGGGCAGAGTCTAACATGTTGACTGGATGGTGAAGAATGTGGAAAGAACTAGATAGGAATTTGGTGATAAGGAGGCCTAAGAAAAATGTATATGCACGGGCCTATTAAAATGGGCCAGAGTGTGAAGAGATTTGTGTTTCATATAATTGCCTCCAGAGGACATCCACCATGGAAGAGGCTCTCAGTAATCAGGTGGCTAAGATAACCTATTCTGTTGATTTTAGCCTCTCCGGCTACCATAGTGCTTGCTCAGTAGACCCACGCACAAAATGGCTGTGGCAGCTGGGGTGGGGTGTATATATGGGGTCTTCCCTCCCTGAAGCTGATCTGTCTACTATCACTTTGAATTGGTAATCTGCTTATCAGCAGAGACCAGACGCTGAGGCACCAGCATGGCACCATTCCCTGGGGGGACCAGATAGTCATCTGTTGGCAGATTGGTTACACTGAACCCCTTCCATCACGGAGGAGGCACCGACTGTCTTCACAGGAATAGATACACATTCTGAATATGAATTTGCTTTTCATTCTTGCAGAGCTTTTGCCAGCACCACCATGTGGACTCACAGAATGCCTGATTCATCACCATGGTATCCCACCCAACATTGCTTCCAACAAAGGAACTCAGCTTAGCTTGAAGGAAGTGTGGCGATGGGCTCATCACCATGGAATTCATTCGTCTTATCATATGTTTCATCACCTAGGAATACCTGGCTTGACAAAGCCAGAATGGTGAAATTTCCTGTGGAAGGCTCAGTTATGGTGCCATAGCCTGCAAGTTTGGGGGCTGTCCTACAGAGCCTAGTATATACTTTAAACCAGAGGCCAATATATCATATCATCTCCTTTGTAGCCAGAATGTATGGGTCCAGGATTCGATAGGTGGAGGTGGGATTGACCCCTCTCCCTGAAGAAATATTTACTTCCCATCCCTACATCTTGGACGCAGTGGGTTAAGAGGTTCTAGTGCCGGAGGAAGAGATGCTTCCACCAGAGGATGCCTGAGGATTCTGATGTTTTGGAAACTGACACTGCCTTCTGGCCATTTTGTGTTCTTCATGCTGTTTAACTAACAGGCAGACAACGGGTTCATTGTATAGACCAGGGTGGTCCATCGTGATCACCAAAGGCAGATTAGATTGTTACTATACAATAGCAAGGAAGACTATGTCTAGCACCCATGGACTTCGCTGGGGTGACTCTTATCACTCCCTTGCTCAGTAGTACCAGTCAACGAAAACTGGTAACCCGGTCAAGGTAAGATTATAAGGACTCAGATCCTGTGGGGATGAAGGTTTAGGCCACTCCACCAGGGAACGTATCCTGTGCTACTGAGATGCTGATGGAAGGTAAGGGAAACGTGGAGTGGGTGCCAGAAAAATTGAAGCAACGATTATCAACTTAGTGCCTCCTTCCAGCTACAGAAGCAGGGACTATAACAACTATGTTTTATGTTTAGAGCCCCCTTTCCCTTCTGGTCATTAATATTTTAGATTTCATGTGGGAGTATGAATGAATTGTCATCCCCCTGCAATGGTACAGTAGCTGATAGGAATTTGTACATTCCATTTGAGGGCATGGGTTTTTCATCTGGACAAAGGGCAAGAGTGGTGTGGAGGGGCAAAAGGAATGGTCAATGCTGGGAATTCTGTTTTCCCTTTCAAGATTCACTTTATACCCTTCTCCAACCTGCTCTCTCCCCTGACCCATATTAATTGCATTTGCCAGGCTCCCCCACATTACAGCTTTTAGTAGCTATCGGCCAATGGGAGGTATCAATAGGGGAGATCGAGTGGTGGAAGGAGAGAAAGGTCAGGGAATTTATTCCCCACATTCCCTCCGTAAAGGGATGTGACTTGGCAATGATTCCTCTGCAGAAGGCCACAGTTCCTGTTGAATGTTCCTTTCCTTATTATTTTATTTTATTTTTCCTTATTTCCTTAGGTTTTGGTAACCATTCCCTCTCCTTGCCCCTTTAGATTTGGGGGTGCTAATGTCTTCCCGTGTTGCTAGCCCTGAGGTGCTTCACTATCCATTGTTGATTTCCCTTAATCCTGCTCACATCCTTGTGCGTGGTTCCTTCATTAAACTGTCTTCAGGGGCGCCTGGCTGGATTAGTTGGTGGAACATGCGACTCTTGATCTCGGGGTTTTAAGTTCAAGCCCCATGTTGGGTGTAGAGTTTACGTAAACATAAAATCTTAAAAAAAAAAAAGCTGTCCTTAATTATCCACTTTGAGTATGTTGTTTCTTGTCATAAACCCAACTGATAGAATTCCTAATATTTGTGTGTGTGTGTATAATTACTAATATTTGTGTGTGTGTGTGTATATATATATATCTTCTCCTGTTTTTGTAATTAGTCTTTACAGAGGTTTATCAGTTTTTTTTTTTCAACGTTTATTTATTTTTGGGACAGAGAGAGACAGAGCATGAATGGGGGAGGGGCAGAGAGAGAGGGAGACACAGAATTGGAAGCAGGCTCCAGGCTCTGAGCTGTCAGCCCAGAGCCCGACGCGGGGCTCGAACTCACAGACTGCGAGATCGTGACCTGAGCTGAAGTCAGACGCTTAACCGACTGAGCCACCCAGGCGCCCCAAGGTTTATTAGTTTTATTAGACTTTTCAACCAGCCAATTTTTGGTTTTATTGATCTTTTGTATTGGCAATTTTCTTTTTTTATTAACATTTGTTATTTTAAAATGTCTTTATTTCTGCTTTCATTTACTCTGTTATTGTTTTTGTAACTTCTTTTTGTTTTGTTTTGTTTTTGTTTTTGTAACTCTTAAATTGGATGCTTAGCTTTTTAATTGCCAGCTTTGCTTCATACGAAGGTTTAATGACATAAATTTCTTTCTAAATACCACTTTGGCTGCAAACCATCATTTTAAAATTAGTTTCTTTCCCTTTCTTTGTTTCTTTCTTTGTTTCTTTCTTTGTCTCTTTCTTTGTTTCTTTGTTTCTTTCTTTGTTTCTTTGTTTCTTTCTTTGTTTCTTTGTTTCTTTCTTTCTTTCTTTTTAAGTAGGCTCTATGCCCAAGTGGGGCTTGAACTCATGACCCTGAGATCAAGAGTCACTTGCTCTACTAACTGAGCCAGTCAGGTGCCCCTATTATTTTTGATATGTAATGTTTTCATTATTGTTGTTAAGTATTTTCTAATTTTTAGTATGATTTGTCTGACATGTGATTTCAAGTATGTTTTTAAATTTCCAAACATAGATGTTTTCTTTATCTTCTTTCTTGTTATTGGTTTCCAATTTAATTGCAGTGTGGTCACAAAATGTGAAATGTATGAGACTGATTTCTTTGAAATGTGTTGACATTTTTTTTAACCTAGTGTATGATTAACTTTCACAAATGTTCCATGCACTGGACCACCACTAGATGACATATTGCTTTTGTGTGAATTAGGAAAATATGCTCTTTCTTCCAGATGGATGTAGCACCACACCTGAGCATGTTGTTCGGCAAGTGGAGCATGGGATGGGTTTTGACCCCCACTTGTCCCCTTGGCTAGGTGCTTTTGATCAGTGAACAATCTGTACATGGTGGCTCATTCACATGTTCTTGTAAAGAATGTTTCTTTTTAAAAATTTTTAAAAAATGTTTATCTATTTTTGAGAGAGAGAGACAGAGACAGAGTGCAAGCAGGGGAGGGGCAGAGAGAGAGGGAGACATAGAAACAGAAGCAGGCTCCAGGCTCTGAGCTGTCAGCACAGAGCCTGACACAGGGCTCGAACCCACAAACCGCGAGATCATGACCTGAGCCAAATTTGGATGCCTAACCAACTGAGCCACCCAGGTGCCCCAAGAATGTTTATTTTCTAGTTGCTAGGTACAGTGTTTTCTGTGTATCTACTAGAACAAACTTATTTGATATTTAAATTTTCTGCATCTTTCCTGAGTTTTTGTCTGCTTCATCTATGAATTTATGAGAGAGATAAATTAAAGACTCACTCTGGTGGTGGATTTGTCTATTTCTCCTTGTAGTTCTGTTAATTTTTGTTTCATATATTCAAAGCTGTTGAGTTCATTCAAGATTAGGATTATTTCATTTTTTTCTGTTGAATTGAAATTTTTATCAATATATTGTAAACGTCTTTATTATTTTTCAGTATTTTTAAAAGATTTTATTTTTAAGTAATCTCTACACTCAACCTGGGGCTTGAACCTCAAGCCCAAGATCAAGAGACATATGCTCTACTGACTGAGCCAGCCAAGCACCCCTTATAAACTTTAAATCTAGTAATTATTCTCCCCTGGAGTCTATTTTGTGTGATATTAATCTAGCTGTAACAGCTTAATTTTTGTTGATCATAGTATTTGCCTGGTGTATTTTTTCCATCGTTTTTACTTTCAAATTTATTGTGTACCTGTTTTAGGGGTGTCTCTTAAAAATAGCTAGACTTCTTTAAATGCAGACTGATAATCTTTACTTTTAACTAGAGCATTTGGTTCATTTACATTTTATGCAGTTATTGATATATTTAAGTTTAAACCTACCATCTTCCTCTATTCTCTTTGTCCCACTTTTCCAAAATGTTTTTTCTCCTTTCTTGCCTTTTTTGGGGATTGATTAATTTTTTTTCTCTTTCTCTCTTTCAATTTTCCCCCCTCTGGTAGTTTGGAAGGTATATCCTATGTTAGTGGCTATCCTAGATATTTTAATATGCATATTTAACATAATTAAGTCTTCAGTTAATAGAAATCCAATACTGATACACAGCATTCTAGGGGACAATTCCACAAAGGCTACAGTTTTTTCATTCATTCTTCCATTATTTTATTTATTTTGTCTTGTTTTGCTTTACCTTACAATGACCTAAAATTAACCTATCACTCCACGCATCAGACTGTCAACATTGAAACTACCTAATCCCTAGCCTTCACCACAGACCTCGGTCCCTGCCTAGTCCATCAGTACCCAGTAGCCGGTGACATCCCCAGTGAACAGTACTCTCAGCTGCTGAGACAATACCAGATACTGATAGCAAAGAACAGGCAAGCCAACAACAAAGATGCAAAAGATATGATAGCTTTGCAATCTTATGGCACAAACAGCCAACTGGCTCTGAGGAATCCCTAAAGGAGTCATCATAACATGGAAAATTAGTTCTGCAGACTCTGGGAGAAGGGAAAATCAAGGCTCAAAGGGCATCACTGCAGTCAGGTCATATCATATTTGTGGCATACTGAATGGTACACATACTGCACACAGTTCAGCGTTTGGAAGGAGAAATCACTGCGATAAAGTGGCAAGGTAAACCACGATACAGCAGAATGTTGTCAGTGGCTCTCAACAGGGGGTTATTTTGTACCGCAGGAGACATTTTGCAATGTCTGGAGATATTGTTGTAACAACTGGTGTGTGGGGAGTGGGGGTGGGGGGGGGGGGGAGGGAGGGAGGTTCTACTGACATCTAGCGGGTCGAGGCTGGGGAGGATATTGCTAAATAATCTACAATGCACAGGGTCCTCCCTGTCCTCTGCAAAGAGTTACCTGGACTCACATGTGGATAGTGCCCACTGCTATAGATTATAGAGTGAAGTATACATAAGCAGCAGGATAGTGTGCCTTGTATCACCGAAGCCATCGTGTAATAATGATTTTACATTTTTTTAAGGGAGGATGAGGTACAACAAAGATTCACTATGCCTTTGTGCACTTTAAAAATATTCCATAATAATGAAAAATGAAAAGATCAACGGGCACTCCTATCTCTGAACCTCCTTGAAAGGGCAAAGGGTTTTTATGAACAGATGTCCTTGAAACAGAACGGTGTATGTTTTCTAATGAGTGGCTTTAGGATTTCGAAATCAGACAGGACATTAGGAGACTAGACATAGCTGATGAAAAACAATCATGAACAACGTAGTATTTTCCCAGAACTTCTGAATACAGCCTATCCCCTGAACAGCCTTTCAACACAAATAAACATGGTCTATTTGGCGAAACTTGCCAAATTTAGAAGATACTAGTTTAAAGTTCGTACCTTAATATATGTGTGGTAGGATTTCTTCCTTTGGTTGTCTATATTTTCTAAAATTTCTGCCAAACACGTATCATTACAACCTTTTTATTTTGAAAAGTTGCACAAATGTAACAATCCCTGCCTGTCCTTCACACAGACTCCTAAAATGTTAACATTTTACATTTGCTTAATCATCCTACAGTTTTCTTCTGAAACATCTTAGCGTAAGTTGCAAGGTAATGCCCCATTATCTCTAAATACTCCACGGAGTATTTAAACAAGGACTTCCACGTTAACCGTAGTACAAGTATTAAAATCATGCAATTTACATTGATATAATATTATTACTTAGTCTATAGATATTCAAATTTTGTCAATTGTCCCAATAATGCCCTTTTTAGCAAAACAAAAATGTTCTTTTTCTGGCTGGGGATCAGTTGTCCTGTCTGTTGTTTCTATTAATCCGGAGGAGTTTCTCAATATGTCTCTTTGTCTTTAGTGACTTTGACGATTTTCAAGAGTGCAAGCAAGCCAGTGATTTTGTAGACTGTCCCTCAAGATGGGTTTGTTTGATGCTCCCTCATGACTAAATTCAGGGTATGCGAATTTTGGCGTGATGAACGCTACAAAATTGGTTAGTGTTTTTCTTAGCACCTTATCAGGAGGCACATGATGCCCATTTCTGGGCGTGCTGATTTTCGTCATAGTTAGGACGGAGTCCGCCATGTTTTCCCACAGTAAAGTTTTTATTTCGCCTTTGAAATAGTATTTAGTCGGGAGATACTTTTGAGACGGTGTAATGTAAACAAGTTGTTTCTTATGGTACTTGCGCCCCCTAGTCTTGTGTAAGGTTAGAGTGACAGAAGCCGATTACAGAGGGTGTCAGCAAGGGTTTCCAAGGGTCAATTTCTCTCTTCCTCGCTAGCTTGTCTTCCTTGTATTAGCATAATGCCTAACACATAGTAAATGGCTGCTTCTTCTCTGATTAATTTCTTTTTTCTCAGCAGTTGGTAGGGTGTATTGTAGCTGATCTGCTTATGCTCGTCTTTCCCACAGACTGTGAGCTCGCTGAGGGTAGGCACAGTGGCTTATTGCTTCTCTACCCCCAGTGCCTAGCACATATTAGGTGCTTGAAAAATACATGCTTGAATTAGTGGCCTGGAGTAGGTATCACGGAAGAAGAGAAGCTGAGTCGGCCCGAGGATGGCACTTTTTCCTGTTCTAAAGGGATGCCAGGGCAACAGGGCAAGGGTTGTAGGGGGCGCGGTCGGCGTAGTCACTCTGCAAAGGGACCCACGGTTCTCAGCCACCCGGTTGGAGGCAGGGCCTCGGGTTTCCGCGGGTGGGGAGGAAAGTGGGGCGGGAAATCGAAAACCGAACTCGCAGCTCCCGGCATTCCCCGTGGGCGGTGCTCCCCTTTGACCCCTCGCTCGCGTGCTACACATCCGGGCCTCTGCTACTAGTGAGGGGAAGATGGCGGCCGCAACTGTGGTGGTTCCCGTAGAGTGGATAAAGAACTGGGAGAAATCAGGGAGAGGCGAATTGTGAGTGTCCGGGCTGGAGGCGGGCGCACGGCCGGGCCGGGCCCGGGCGTCAGTCGTGCTCTCCCAAGTGGGGAGAGGTTGGGGGGGGAAGATGTGCCCCCTCCCCCATCCGGGCGGCGGGTGTGGAGGGTTGGCTAGGAGTTTCGAACTCGGGGAGGAGAGGTGCTGGTCACCGCCGCCGACCTCCTACCTTCCCTGGCCTCCCCGAAATCCCCGTTGCCCGCTGTAGTCTGTCCTCCTTTAGTCTCTTACCAGAACTCCCGTTTCGCCCCTGCGGGTCCCCGCGCTCCAGCTCCGTCTCTTTTTGTCCCCCTCTTCGCTTGAGCTCACTTGGCTCCTTTCTTTTTTACGGGGCCGCGCCGGGGGGGTTCGGACTTTTTGTCTCTCTGTCCCATTTCTTCACTCTGCACCCGTTCGACTCCGCAGTTTGGAGCCCGGCGCCTCCTCTGCCCGAAGTCCGAGGAGGGCGAACCGTCCCGACTCCTTCCCCTCCTCTCCGCCCGCCGCCGCGATGCCTGGGGCGTCGCGAAGAGCCCCGCTTGGCACCTCTCGTCCTCCTGGGGAGCGGTCTTTCGGATCGTCCCGGCCTCGCGCGGCGCGGCTGGCCGTGGGAGAAGTGTAGCTGGGATTACCGCTTTCCCCGAAGACCTACCGGCATTTCTTTGCTCCGTCTTTTCACTTTAGAGCTATTTCGGGTCTGATTCAACTTTCGTCATTAAATGTTTCCTAAGCCCCATTTTGTCCTGGGACTGCAACTAATTTTGGCAACTCTCCAAGGTTCTCGAGTACCTGGAATAACGCGTTTCCTTTAGTCATAAAACTTGTTTTTTTTTTTTTTCCCCCCGGTAATACAGAAAACAGTAATTTGCCATACCAGCGGTTTCCTCGCCCAAAATTTCAGTTTGCGCTCTCTCGGAAAAAAAAAAAAAAAAAAGAAATCGTTTAAGCAGCAAAATAAACCCCAGATTCAAAAACAAGTAACTTATTTCTAATTTTTTTCTCTGAATCGCGTTATTAGCTAAAGCTCAACATTGTATGAGATTAACTCTCTTTGGCCATTTTTGCGGTCTTCCCCTCCCCCCCCCCCCCGTTAGTTAGTTTACGGTTGCTCGTGTTGCTCGTGCATAAGATAACGAATCTTTGGAACTTCGTTACTTCGAACGAAATCGGGGAACGTGTTCCCCGATCTTGAGCGTGTAATACTGCCAGCCTGTATGGCCTCCCCACCTCACCCCCCGCTCCGCGCGCACTCGCAGTGCTTTATGAAGTCTTAGCAGTGTGAGCTCTAGAATTGTATTTCCTGGGTAAGCGGCGGTCTTAGCCACTTAACTAGCTGAGTGACCTTGGGTAAGTTCCTTAACCACTTTGACCGTTTCCCCTTGAGTAAATTGGGATTAATAAGTACTCTACTCAAAGGATTGTTGTGAAGACTAAATAATGCCTCTAAAGCACTTGGCTTATAGTAAGTGCTCAAGTGATAGCTATTAAAAGTAATATTATTCCAATCTTTAGATATTTAAACTTCTCTGGACAGCTCTTGCTCTTAAAGTCTGTACCACTCAGGTTAGCAGTTAATTGGTCTTTGACTTTCTCCTGTGTACTCTTGTACTCTAACGAATTGAGAGACCCTTGAAGAGGGAACTATGTTTCATATTTATTTTGGTTCAACCCTCCCGCGCCAGCCCCCGCCCCGTGCCCGCCTCCCTACCCCTCTCCCCCTCTCCCCTCACCTTCCTGGCGTTTGCTTAGAGTGCTTACTGGTTTATAAAGTGAAAAGTCTATTTGATAAACATTCATTTGTAACTGTTAGGAACATGTTCCAGATTCTTGTACATGCTGTTTAACAAATAGCTATTAAGTCCCTTGTGTGTAGGGAAGGCAGGATGGGAATTTACCTAACCAAACCATTATTTTCATCTGTATTAGATTAGGATAATCTCCCCAAACTGATAAATCAGTTCACTATTTTGTTTAGTTATTTAGGGTCTGTCATCTTTATAGATTGCTCAGCTTCCTCCTTCCAGCTGTTTTTGACAGTTTTATTTCACCTTAGAATGAGTGGTATTAGGGATAGAAGGTGAAATTCTGCTTGGCTTCTTACTGGCAGTGGTTGGAGAAAAACAATGATGTAGGAGATTGAAATACCTTGTCAAAATGACATTTTGTTTTCACTTTATGTATATTTGCATGATCCATGCTCCCTGTATTGTTCCTGAAGAGCTTTTTCAAAACTGTTGTTAGGGCTTATTTGTATGTAGTTATTCCGTGCTTTGAGGAGTGTAGTTTGAAGTATAGTAAATTCAAATCAGTATAGTCAGTTTTATAATTGTATTCTGTTATATGAAGAGTGTAAAGTTGTTAGTTGTGTGGCAAAATGAAATATTTTAAGTAGGCAAATACATCACCATCCAGTACTTGGGCTTCATTTATCTGACCTCTTTCCCTTCTTTGAAAACTTTGTTGTGTACAGTCTGACTTTGGAGTGTTTGTACCTAGCATTTTCATCTTATTAGAATGAATGGTGTTGTAAATATATTACCCCAAATCCTTTCCTTTGTCTGACAACAGAGCCTCTTAAATATAAACCAGCAACTGGTACTGTTAAAAATGAAGGTAGTGTGCCAACAAATTATTAGTGAATCCTTTTAGAGATTTGGCTTTTAGAATATGGCCAATATTTAAGATAATGTCTTGGGTGGGTTTTTAGTTTTTTTATGAGGCAAATTAGCAGATGAGCTTTAACTTGACTGAAAACTACCTTTTTAAGAAAAATGCATGGTGTATTTCATGAGGTGGTTCATTTCTTGTCTCTCACTTCCTACCAGTGTATTTTGGGAGTTGTAGTCAACTTCAGGAACATAGCGCTAAAGCAATACATGAGAGTATGGGGCATTTAGTAACTTGCAGAGAGGGCAGTTTCTTAATTGTGCCTCATGGAAAGCAACTGTATTAAGATGGAGAGTGTTGGCTTTGAAGAATAAGCTTTGTTAGGTAATCATGGGAAAGAAAAACTATTTTGCTTGTCTGAATGGTCCATCACACACCTACCTAACCTATTGTTTCGAGAGATACTGATGTTTTTGATGATAAATTATAGAACTCTTAGGACTACCAAAACATAATTGTTGTCTTTCTTAGTAACACTTAGAGCTATTCTTACAAGTTTCACATCTAAATGTAAACTTTTGAATTCTGCCACACGTGAAAGATTCACATTTAATCACTTTAATTTTGAAATTAGTTTCTTGACAACTTTATGTTAGCATAGGACTTGCGTGATTATGCTAACAAACTGGGATGTACTGGTAGATCCAGTGGTGAATTCTGGTTTTAGTAGAAATCATTAACACAGTGAACTCAGCATTCTTTTGTGTCACAAGCAACCTTACTGGAGGATTTATGTTCCAGGGTCTTAATCTGAAGATGTTAGCCTTATGTCCATACTTGGTCTAGTTTAGAAATATTTTTATTTGTTGAATATTATCTGTTTGTTTGAAGATCTTCATTTTTCTTTTTAAAAATTTATATATTAGAATTTTTGTTAGATATTACCTTATTAATCATTGGTAATTATAATAAACTTTTAAAATTTAATTGCCAGGTGTTGTGATTGCCATTCTTATTCTTCTGCTACTAAATGATTTTATACCTTCCAGAACTTCTCTGAGTGCATGTGGATGTTCATTAAATGTCTGACCTGAATTTTTTGGAGGGGGGTGTGTGTGTGGGGGGGGCGGTTATGGCAAATAATCATTCTAAGAGATTTGTCTTGGTAGTTGGGTCTTTTTTTTTTCTTCAAAAGATGCTCTAAATTCAGCTGAAGTTTTATCTGAAACCCTTTCTTCGTATTTTAGTTTTCATTGGCGTTTATTTTCTCATTTTGATCTGTATTCACAAGTTAAGAATAAGTCTTGGTCCATTTTCCTGGTAAGAGAAATGCATTTTTCAAAAAAATGTTGTAGCAAACATCAGGAAATTTTTCTAGGCTATTGCTTTCTTTGTTAGAAAAATTATTCTCCAGCGCTTAAATATTAAGGTAGAGAGAGTGCTATTTAATGTACTTGTGTGCAGGAACCTTTGTTCTTTTTTAAACATTTCCTGTTCCCTTTCCTCCTCATAAGTGAATATTTTCATTTTCATAAATGCATGATTCAAGATAAAACTGCATGCCCCGTATTCATTTTTGTGGGTTATATTTCTATTCTGGTAATGGTAGTAGAGGTAGTACTTTGCTTCACCAAATTGAGCCTTTTTTGTTGTTTTGCTTTTAAGAATTAATTGAAGCACAGATCAACATCAGTGTGAAGCCACCTTTGAGATGTTGACCATAACATCTCAAGTAGCTCAGGCTTGTGCTCTTTCCTTTTTTATTGAAAAGCGGGATCAAGTGAGGTGGAAAGCTAAATACTCAAGTATTCACAAAATACTTGAGTCCTTGGAAGAACCTAAGACATTCAGTTTAAGTTTCTTTGACAGAAAGTAGATTCTGTCTTTGTTCTCAAGGACCTGAGACAGCATCTCCACAATAGTACCAAGTTGTTTTAAAAGTGGAAAAACTGGTGAACTCAAGTATTTGGAGGTTTTTAGGGAAATCAAATAATCATTTGGACTGAGGAAGAATATTTGATTATTATTTTTTTTAATGTTTATTTTTGAGAGAGACAGTGTGAGTGGGGAGGGGCAGAGAGAGAGAGAGAGCAACAGACAGACAGACAGCATCTGAAGCAGGCTCCAGGCTCTGAAATGTCAGCACAGAGCCTGATGCGGGTAGGGCTCGAACCCAGGAACCATCAGGTCATGACCTGAGCCGAAATTGGATGTTTAACCGGCTGAGCCACCCAGGGGTCCCTAATATTTGATTATTTTTAAAGCCACATTAGAGGCACCTGGGTGGCTCAGTTGGCTACACGTCTGGCTTCGGCTCAGGTCACGATCTCATGGTTGGTGGGTTTGAGTCCCGCGTCAGGATCTGTGCTGACAGCTCAGAGCCTGGAGCCTCCTTCAGATTCTGTTGTCTCCTTTCTCTTTGCTCCTTCTCACTTTGCACTCTGTCTCTCTCAAAAATAAATATTAAAAAAAAATGCACATTAAGTGGGTAACTGCTAGAGGTAGTTTTGTTTTTTTCTCCCTTTATAATTTAGGGAGTTCTCCCCTTACAATTTATAATATAAAAACTGATTAACAGGTGCGGTAAGACATGCAGCATTTAGAAACAGAATTGTGTCTTTCAGGATATGTATTTGATGATCTTCTATTCGTGAATTACTTAGGGAGAAGAATATGGACAAATCTTCTGATTGGGGGAACATTCTTAGCAACTGGTTTAGTTTCCTCCTACAACTAAGGAAGAACTGTTTTATACTAGGGAAATAAAAGTATCTTATGCAAATGAATTGCCTTACCCTAATAAACCATTAGTGATTCCTTACACAATTTGGGTAAATCTTTGAGATGCCAGTTAATACTTCACGATGACATTGTCACCTGAATCCTAATGAATATGTGGCCTTGTGACTGGCAAGATGGAATTATATTTCAATTACGGTATTTCTTAAAATTGTCTAACATTGGCTGTACCATTGGATTAAGTGGGATGAAGTGGGAACACTGACATTCCCCCCTTCCCACTGGAAGGATTATTGTGAAAGATATATGCATTAAGCTTAGTAAAACAAATGGAAAATGAAGCTACTGAAAATGTGAATAAGCAAATACATTCACCATAAGAAGGAATATTTGGGGGCGCCTGGGTGACTCAGTCGGTTAAGCATCCAACTTCGGCTCAGGTTATGATCTCAGGGCTCATGAGTTGGAGTCTGCATCGGGCTCTGTGCCAACATCTCAGAGCCTGGACCCTGCTTCAGATTCTGGGTCACCCTCTCTCTCTCTCTGCCCCTCCTCTGCTCACGCTCTGTCTCTCTCAAATATGATAAACATTAAAAAAATTAAGAAAAAAGGAATATTTGACCTTGCTTTTTAGTAGCCTGGGTACAAAGGGAAAGATGAGTTACTTGATTCCATTACATTCTTCTGTCAAAAGCCAGTTTCCTACTACTACTTTCTAAAGGGAATTGAACCTTTGGGGACAGTTAGAATCACAAGGAACTGTTTTAATACTTTATAGCAAATATTGAAGTGATCTCGTTTTTTTTACATGTTTATTTTGAGAGAGAGAGAGAGAGAGATGGGGAGAGAGAGAAAGAGAGGGAGGGGCAGAGAGAGAGAAGAGAGGGAGAGAGAATCCCAAGCAGGCTCTACACTGTTAGCACAGAGCCTGACACACACAGCTCAATGCAGGGCTTGATCTCATGCGCTGGGGGATGGTGACCTGAACCAAAATCAAGAGTTGAACATGCAACCGACTGAGCCACCCAGCTGCCCCAGTATTGAAGCCATCTTGATACACTTTCTTATATATTTATTCTTAACATAAAAGCTACATGGTAGACATTTTTAGGTTACATTTCTCATGCTTGTCTGAAGCAGATATTTCTGTGTTGCGTATTGGAAGGAAGATTGATTTTGCTTTATATTTCAGATAAGCTTGTGGTAGGTTTAACATTTTGAGAAATTAAAAGCTTAACCACTGTTCTCAACACATTGGAAGGCCTGTTTAGTTTTCCAGGGAAGTAGTTGAAAGTACTTGCGGTAAAACTTAAATTAGTTTATTTTACCATTTATAATGTGCTCTCTGCAAATTTTTCTTTGTTTTCATTTTTTTTAAATAGGAGTTGGTTAAAAACTAATAACTAAATGAGATTTTCAAACTATGCAGATTTCATCTCATAATTATCCTCCATTGGCAAGGCCTTTTTATTTGATTTTGAAGATGGTTTTGTGACCTACAACTGAATTGTTGTTAGGAAAAGTTTATTGACTTTAAACTACTTTACTCTGCTCATCATGATGATGGAGTATTGAAATAATAAAAAGACACAGAATGGTGAGCTGCACCAGCATAGATAATCTGCAAAGTAGATGATCACCCACTCTGTGGGTGATTGTGATGTGACATATTTCACTTTAGGTGTGATATAGAGGCTTATTTTCTAAGTCTTAAAAATTATTTGTTTTATTGATTATGGCAAAAGTATTGCTGGACCTAAAAGTAAAAAACATGTGCATTCATGGGTTTTCTTTTTTGTTAGAGCCTTGTGCAACTTGTAAGATTTCTTTTTCTAAATTGTGCAATTAAAAAAATATTGAAAAGTGCATAAAACTTAAATGTAGAGCTTAAAGAATCAGTGTAAGATGCACACCCATGTAACTCTCACCTAGGTCAAGACAACATAACTGCCCTTCCAGATTGCACACTTTTTACCTTTCCATGGTAACCATTTTCCTGACATTTATGATTTTCTCTTCCTTGTCTTTAGTTTTTTTTTAATGTTTGTTTATTTTTGAGAGAGAGAGAGAGAGAGAGAGAGAGAGTACAAGTGGGAGAGGGTCAGGGAGAGAGAGTACAAGTGGGAGAGGGTCAGGGAGAGAGGGAGACACAGAATTCGAAGCAGGCTCCAGGCTCTTGAGTTGTCAGCACAGAATGTGAGGCTTGAACTCCTGAACCACGAGATCTTGACCTGAGCCAAAGTCGGACGCTTAACTGACTGAGCCACCCAGGCGCCCCTTATTTACAGTTTTACTACCCAGTGAGCTTAAGTTTGTTCTTGAAAAATTTTTAAAGTTTATTAAATTTTGAAAGAGAGAGTGAGAGAGAGCGCGCACACAGTCAGGGGAGGGGCAGAGAGGAGAGACACAATCCCAAGCAGGCTCCACACACGCCATCAGCACAGAGCCCAGTGCAGGGCTGGAACTCATGAACTGTGAGATCATGACCTGAGGTGAGATCAAGAGTTGGTGAGATCAAGAATGGCAACTGAGCCATTCAGGTGCCCCTGTGCCTTGAATTACTTATAAATGGAATCATAGAGGGTGTGTTTTCTTGCATCTGGCTGCTTTTGCTCAACCTTATGCCTTTAGTATGCATTCATGTTTTTGTATTTGTTATTCTTTGATTTTCATAGTTACAAGATTGCATAACTCTACCACAGTTTCTCTTGTGCACTGATAAACAGTTTTGCTGTTTTGAATGTTCAGCTATTACCAACAGTGCCAATGGAAACATTGTTACATAGGTATCTTGGTGTACACAAGCATGTATTTTTGTGGGATGTATGCTGAAGTGTAGAATCACTGGGTTCTAGATTGTGACAAACTGCAGCTCTGCTATAAACTGTGAATCTGTTTCAAAATATACTCCCAACAGCAGGTGTATGAGAGTTCACATTGCTTCACATCCTGGCTAACATTTAATATTGTCAGACTTAAAATTTTTTGTCAATATGATATGTATGTGTATGTAGTTTATTGGTGCTTGTATTTTCATGGGCATCTTTTTATATATTATTGGCCATTTGGATTTTTGATTTCTTGTGAAAGGCCTCTCTATATTCCGCCCCCCCCCCCCCATTTTTCTATTGGGTTGTTTGCATTTCTTTCATTGATTTGTAAGAGTTTATATAGTATGTATTTGTGCCCTTTGTGGGTTATACTGTATGTGTGGCAGATATCTTTTGTTACTCTGGCTTGTATTTCCATTCTTAGAATGGTACTTTTTGATGAACAGAAGTTACTCATTTTAATGTCAAATTTATTGATCATTTGCTTTATGATTAAGTAGTTTTTTGTGTTTAAGCACTCTTTCCTCATTCCAAGGCAAATGAACTTATCCTATGATTTTCTGGAAACCTACTATTTTGCTTTTCATTTTTAAAAGTTTTTTATTTATTTAGTTTTGAGAGAGAGAGCAGGGGAGGGGAAGAGAGAGAGGGAGACACAGAATCTAAAGCAGGCTCCAAGCTTTGAGCTGTCACAGCCTGACGAGGGGCTTGAACCCAAGAACTGTGAGATCATAACCTGAGCTGAAGTCAGATGCTTCACTGACTGAGCCACCCAGGTGCCCCTTTTGCTTTTCATTTTTAAGCCTTACCTAACTGGAGTTGATTTTTATGTGTGCTGTAAAGTAAGGTTTGCATTATATTGTTGTGGATGATATGTATGAAGAAAATCCAGCCTCACACAGATAAGTAGTTGGCAGAAGGAGGAGAATTTTAATAGTCTTTTCAGGTAATTGTAAATATTCTTCTTTGATATCATGTCAAAATTTGTCAAGTGGTAGTTTCTTAATGATTTGTTGTAATGCCAAATCCAAAACTGCATCAGTGAACTTTTTGTACTTTGTTAAATTAAAGTGCATTTGTCTCTCTTTTACTTGGAATCTTTCACCCATGCATTATTTTGCAACATCATGCATTGATCAATTGGAAAATACTGGTTCACTGAATGATGCAGCTCTTCCAAATACTAACACAATACATTGTATTAAATAAGAAAACATGTTCTTTAGTATCATCACTGAGATAATCAGGAAAGATTTATGAATTGGGAACTAGTCAAGTCTGTGGTGGCAGCTCTAAGTTTTCAGAATTCAAATTTTTATTTGAAACCTTACATTTTATCATTGGCAACAACAAATTCTCTCAGTTGTTTTCCTTGAAGTGACTGGCTCAGTTGGTTTATTTTTGAGAAAATGCCTGCCAAAGACCCAAGTCTGAATAACCATGGTTTGAGTTGTTCTTTCAAGTAAAGATGGCGTTCCATGAGAAATCAGCTCACAATTTAAATAATTGCTTAAGTGATTTTCCTGGAGGCAACCGTAGTATTTTGGTGTGTGTCAGAAATGCTCTGTGTGTACTTTCCATTTTTCACATAGAATATTAAAATACATGTTCTTAAAAAAAGACTTGCTCTCAGGCTCAGGATTTCATTAATATGTTTTACTGCTTCACCAAGCACATTTTTTTATTGTAGATAAAAACACATAACAAGAATAGCCTTAACACGTTTTAAGTAATAGTACCGTATTGTTAAGGATAAGCACAATGTTGTACAACATATCTCTGGATCTTTTTCGTCTTGTGTAACTGAAGTTTTATACCCATTGAATAGCAACTCCCCATTTGTCTTTCCCTGTAGTCCCTGGCAAACACTGAAATTATATTTTTTGCTTCTGTGAGTTTGATTCCCTTAGATACATCTCATATAAGTGGAATTGTGCAATATTTATGCTTCTGTGACTGACTTATTTCACTTTGCATACTGTCCTCAAGGCTCATGTATGTTGCAATATATGACAGGAATTCCTTCTTACAGCTGAATAATATTCATTTGTATGTATATGCCACATTTTCTTTATATATTCATCTGTTGATGTACATGTAGGTTATTTCTACTTTTTGGCTATTGTGAATAATGCTGCAGTGAACATGGGAGTGCAATACCTCTTTTTTTTTTTTTTTTTTTTTTTTTTTTTTTTAAAGTAGGCTCCACGCTCAACTTGGGGCTTGAACTCAGGACTTGATCAAGAGTTGCACACTCTACCCCATGAGCCAGCCAGGTGCCCCTCAGAAATACCTTTTTGAAATCCTGATTTCAGTTCTTGTGAATAAATACCCAGAAGTGGGATGGCTGGATTATAATTCTATTTTTAATTTTTTGAGGAACTTCCATACTATTTCTCATAGTGGCTGTACCATTTTACATTCCCAGCAACAATGCACAAGGGTTCTAGTTTTTCTACATCCTCCCTAATACTTATTTTATTTTTTACATTTATTTATTTTTGAGAAACAGTGAGACAAAGCGTGAGCGGGAGAGAGGCAGAGAGAGAAGGAGACACAGAATCCGAAGCAGGCTCCAGGCTCTGAGCAAGCGGTCAGCACGGAGCCTGATGTGGGGCTCGAACCCGTGAACTGTGAGATCATGACCTGAGCCGAAGTCAGACGCTCAACCTACTGAACCACCCAGGCACCTTATGTTTTATTTTTTTTAAGAATTAATTTTTTTGCAGCAATTTTAGATTTACAGAAAAAATGAGAGGAAGGTACAGAAATTTCCCATTTACCCCTTGTCCCCACGTGCATAGCTATCTGCCTTATTTTCAACATTCTCCACCGGAGTGGTACCTTTGTTACAATTGATGCATCTATATCAACACATCACAATCACCCAAAGTTCATAGTTTACCTTTGGCTTCACTCTTGGTGTTGTACATTCTAAGGGTTTGTATAAATGTATAATGACATGTGTCCTCCATTAGGGTATCAGGGTATTTCTACTTTCCTAAATATCCTCTGTGTCTGCCTGTTCATCTCTGGCTGTCCGCAACCCCTGGCAGCCACTGATCTTTTTGTTTGGTTCTTTTTAAATATTTTGTATCCTTTTGTTGAAGATCTCATTTTATTCATGCATCATTTTCCTGAACTCATTGAGCATCTTTATGATAGTTATTTTAAATTCTTCATCAGGTAACTCATACACCTCTAATTCTTCAGGGTCAGTTTTTGGAGACTTGTTCCTTTTATTGGGCCATTTTCCCTGTTTCTTTACATCCTTTTAATTTTGTGCTTGTATGACTGTATTTGAAAAAACACTCTTTTCTTCCAGTGTTTATGGATTGGCATAGTACAGGGAAAGGCCTTAACCAATCATCCTGGCTATTGGATCATCTGGGGGCTTCTCAAACCTTCTCTGTGGATATGTCTTTTGGACTTATGTGTATAGATTCCATATTAAAGGTATTTTCCAGTTTTTTCCAGAAGCTTGTACTCATTTGCTTGGACTCCTTTGGTGTCCATCTGTTGTCCTGTGCAGTGGCAGCATACCATCCAGCTCTTTTTTGTTTTTAGTGGGCCCCAGGCGGCTAGAGTATGTTGGGTACTGTCAGTGCCCTAGGTCAGGCTAAACAGAAGTCCTTCAGGCAGTCCACCCAAAAGCTGGAACGTTGGGCACATGCTCCAGTCTTCTCTTTGTCCCCTGAGGGAGAGGTTGCTGAGCTGTTTTGGTTTCTGTTTGCTGTACTGTGGATTCTCTGGATCTGCAGCTCACCACCCAGCTGTTTTTTGTTGTCAGCAGGTCTCGGGCACCTAGAGTACGCCAGGTCCTTCTGTGCTTCTGATGTTACGGAAAGAAACTAGTCTCTCTGGCAGCAGCCCCCACCCCAAGTCAGAATGTTAGATGTAAAGTCCAGTCTTCTCTTTCCCTCCCCAGGGAGAATTCGGGAGCTGGGAGTTTTTTTTTTCCAGTTGTGTGGTGCTGTGCCAGGAGGAGGGACAATGGTGAAAGGGTGACATGAATTTTATTGCTGGCTTTGATGCAGTTGTTTTAGTGCTCACCTGGAGCCTCTTAAGTGGTTTCTGAATTTCTCATAAAGGGACTTGGCATGTATATTGTTGTTGAGTTGGTGTTTCTATAATTTTTATCCTCTCTGGGAGGAAGGAAGGCCTGGGGCTTCCTGTTCTGCCATCTTGCTGATGCCACTCCAATTAAGTACCTTTTTAAGTGAAATGAAACCAGCTCTTGTTTTGTGAATGGTCATGAAAAATAAAATGAAACAGTTTAGTGACATCTTACATGGGACTGGCTTTATGCTTTCCTTTGATCTCTTGATCACGAAGAATCAGTGAGGCAATTTGATGCAAGTGCCTTTGATATGTGCTAAGGTGCCAGCAGTCTTTCCTTCCTTTTATTTTGAACCGTTAGTGCAAATGTTAATACCGCAAAGAGGGGAAATGATGTCTTAGTATTATTATGAATATGGTTTTGACCTTGCAGAACTCTAGTAAGTGTCTTGGGGATTAGGGATTCGTGAACCACACTGTGAGAGCTGCTGTGTTACCAAATTATAACTGTTCCCTTCTATCCCTATTTTTGAATCTTTTTAAAAAACTAGTGTGGGGCACCTGGGTGGCTCTGTTGTTTTATTGTCCGATTCTTGATTTCAGCTCAGGTTGTGATCTCACCATTTGTGGGATTGAGCCCCGTGTCGTCAGTCTCCTCCTTGTTCACAACTTGGAGCCTGCTTGGGATTCTCTCTCTCTCCCCTCTCTTTCTCCTCCCACCCCCCCCCCCCCCCCCGCCATGAATAAATACAGTTTAAAAAAACCTAGTGAATGAATGTTGAATTTTGCCAAGTGTCTTTTATGCATCTGTTAACTCATGATTTTTAAAAGTCAGTTTGATGTGGTGAATTAATTTGAACCAACTTTGTGCATTTGGGATAAACTCACATTACTTTTGAGGGATTTCAATATTATTTTTCCATTTATCTAGATATTTAATACTGCACATGTTTAAATATCACAGGACCCTATTATTAACTATCAGTTAATATTCATTTAGAATTACCCATGTACCTGCCACTTTTTCCTCATTTCTTGTTGTAACTCTAAAGTTCTCTCTAATAATTTTATCCTGCCTAAGAAATGTCCTTAAGTATTTATTTTAGTGCGTGAACTCAGTTATTGTTTGTCTGAACTTCAGTCATTATTTTGTCTTTTCTTGGAACTATGTTTTTTGAGTATAGAATTTTTAGGTGGGCAGGTACTTTGTTTCAGCACTTTGGATGTATCTTTCCACGCTCTCGTTGAGAAGTCCTGAAGATAGTCCCTCCCCCCCCCCCCCCCCCCCCGTTCTTAAATGATTTTGTCTTTGATTTTCTCTAGCTTTACTATGGTATGCCCAGTTGTGGATTTCACTTAGGTTCTAGAAAACTGAATTCTTGGCTATTATTTCTTCAAATACTGCTTTTGCCCTTGTTCTCTCTTTCTGGAATTCCAATTAAGCTTATCCCTTTTCACTGTATTCTATGTATCTATCCTTCTTTGCAACATTTAAATTAATCTAATGAAGAGGTTTTTAAAATACAAGTATTTTTTCAATTTTCAGGTTTTTTTGTTTTTAAACTTTATTATTGGAAACAACAAATCTCAAACAGATGAGAAAGTAGAATACCAATGAAATCATCAATCAGATTCAGTAGTTCTCAACTGCTGGCTGGTCTTGTTTCATCTAAAACCCCACCCGTTTTCCCATTCTACTGAAGTAAATACCGTTACATCTGTGAATATTTCAGCATTATCTTTTAAAGATAACTTTTTATAGAATTTATAAGATCTTTATAAAATATTCCAATTGACTCAGAAATGTTAATTTAAAAAAATACTTGAGATAGGGTCCAAACATTGTGATTGATACATCTCTTAAGCCTTTTTTTACCTTGAGGATTCCCTAGCATCTTTAATTTTTCCTTGCAGTGTATTTATTGAAGGGACTGGGGCATTGTCTGTAGAGTTTTCCACAGTCTGAATTTAGGTTCATGGCTTTTTTTTTTTTTTTTTAAAAGACAACTTCATAGGTGGCTTGGTGTATTCTTTCAAAATCAGGGTCAGGATACACATAATGTTTGATTGTCTCTTGTGATGTAAACAGTTCTTGATAGATGCTGACTTAGATCCTTCAATTTATTAGGAATCTTAAAATGGTTATGTTCTTCTGTCATTCCTTCTTTATTAGCTGAAATACTTCAGTACAGAGACATTTCTTATCAACTACAGGTTCATATGTGAAAAACAGAGTAAGTGCTTGATTTTTATTCTTTTATTTACCACTTTTCAAAAATAATGAATTGATTCACTAGCATCCTTCAGTTCTGACCAATTAGGGTTTTTAGGTTTGTTTTATTCTCATTATAAACTAATGGATCTAAACATATACATTTCCAAATATTTTTAGTTGATATAATATACTCTATAAGGATCATCTATATTAGGATTGGAAATTAATACATATTATTTCTGTTTTATTCTAGTTTGCATTTATGCCGGATCCTCAGTGAAAATAAAAGCCATGATAGTTCAACTTACAGAGGTAAGACTTTTAAAAGTATCATAGCTATTATTTTTGGTCTGGTCAACATTAATAGATGTCCTGTTTTCTGTTAAATTGTTATGAATTAAAAACAAAAGGTTTGAGATATAGTTCATATTATATAAAGCTTTTATGTGAATATATTACAGTTAGGATTAAAACTATAGTTATGGTAAGACTATATATCTCTGTATGGATGTTATTTGATCTGCATAATCGTCATATGTTGGCTTTTATAATTGCGACATGATTAGCTAAATATCAGCAGTTGGTAGCTGTATTAAAAATTACAGAGGCTAGTTATCAGTCATAAACAGAAGAGAAAAGCTAGCCTGGAAAAACTATTCTGATCTTGTTTGCACTAGGAAATTTCCAGAAACTGAGGTTGTGTTTTTACTAAAGCTGGTTATGTTTAGGTGGTATCTAGGGATCTTATTAAAGACAGTTGTCATGGAAAACATTAAAAGCAAAGGAGTTGTTTACTGCATATCACAAGTATGATTTATTAAGTAAAATTAATTAAACAGGATGTAAATTTTAAAGGATTTTACAATTTATTTTAACATTTATTAATTTAAAATCAGGCATTAGATTTAGAAAAGGAGAGGCAAAAACAAAAGCAGTTATGTCTAGTAAGTTTAAAGCATTTTCATATGTAGCTTTCACTGAGGGTAGAACCTGTAACATTTTTTCAATCTGGAAAAAATAATTTATAACCAATAATTTATTTTAAATAAAGAATGATTGAATAAAATTAATTATAGTTATATAAATTATGTCTGTGAAAAGACAAAAGCCATGTTTATAGATTTGTTTTATCAAAAATTAAATATTATCTTAATATGAGAGTGTATATTTTTTAAAGAATGCTTGTATTTTGCTAGTGGAAAGCATTTTTTTAAACAAATGAATTAGCCATTGCTTTTCCTGTCATTTGGGTAAGACCTATTTTAACACTTAACATTCCTAGCCCACATCCCCACTTATTTTCCAATTTATCCTGCTTATAAAGTTGCATGATCATTTATAAAGATTTCTGAGGTTGCTATAATGCCTTTTCTTTTGAATAAATTAGTTGACTGCCAGAAATGTAAGAAAGTAAAAAAAAAAAAAAAAAATTCCTTTCTAAAAGCACTTGGATACTTAACTTTTTTTCTTCCTTATGTTTTTTTTAGGTTTGTTTATTTATTTTGAGAGAGACAGAGAGAGAGAGAGAGAGAGAGAGAGAGAGAAAACGAACAAGCGGGTGAGGGGCAGAGAGAAGGAGAGACAGAATCCCAAAGCAGGTTTCACGCCCTCAGCACAGAGCCCAATGTGGGGCTCGAACTCATGAACTGTGAGATCATGACCCGAGCCAAGATCAAGAGTCAGATGCCTAACCGACTGAGCCACCCAGGCTTCCCTATGTTTAAAACAAGTTTACAACTTCTCAGTTAACGTCTGTCTTGTTTATGATTAAAATCTTATGTGGGTAGAATAAGAGAAAGAATTCTCAGAAAAACTATAAATAGTGTAACACAGAATGATTACTCTTCAGTTTTAAATGGGACTGTATGGATCTTTAATAAATATCAGATTATTGTTAATTTGTACCGTTGTTCTGATTCACATATGAAACCAAAAACAGTTATGAGTGTGGCCTCATTGGCTGAATTGCCAGTGCTCTCTTTCACCTGCCCTTGCATGCTTCCTCAATATGTACATTCTTTGGCCAGTCTCTGCCACCAATCAGGCTTTGGTCTAAAGGCCTCAGTTGGTAGTCTATGCAGGAAACTAACTGAATGTTACTTCTTCAGAATTTCATTTAATCTGTCAGGGGGATTGCGTTTGGGTGGTCCCTCAGCCGTTTCCCTTTCTGCCCTTCCTTTGAATTTAAGGGAGGCAGTTTCCCTTGCACAGACTACTTCTCCTTTTTGTAAGTCCCTTCCCCCTAGTATAATGATATTGTAATGATGGCTGATAAACATGAATCGTCCTGACAGAACCAAGAACTAGCGTCTTCAGTGTTCTAAATCCCACAGAGAATATCTAAGAATCTCTAGACGTCCCCTTTACTTTTGGCTATCCTTAAAACTAATTTTCTGAGGGGTACCTGGCTGGCTCAGTCGGAAGAGCATGTGGTTCTTGATCGCCAGGTCGTGAATTCGAGCCCCACGTTGGGCGCAGAGAATACTAAAGAAATAAGTAAATAAACTTAAAAAAAAAAACCCTGCTTTTTCTGAAATGTTGGCGTTAGGATAAAATCTTTATTTTTGTGTATAATAATGTTTGTTAGGTTTTCCTCCACATTGTAAATGTAATGGTTTTCAACGTTAGTATAGAATTTACAGGATTTTGTGGGGTTAGCCTTGGTAATCTTACACTACTGCTTCTTGTTTCTCTGGCTAAAATACGATAGACTTTCCTAACCACTTCAATGGGTATTTAAAAACATGTGAATTGAGGACTGTCTTCGCTATTTTGTGGATGACATTGTGATTGTTTTATGTCACTTGATGTCAGCAAAATGACCTGGGCTATATGTTCTCTAATCTCCTTCTCTGAATAAGATTAGTATTCCCTCAACCCCTAATGAACCCATATTCTTCTGGGAATTTAGTTTATGATGCTCAACTTGTCCTTCTAAGAGTGACTGCTTTTTTGTTAAGTTATCTGAATAACTTTTTTTATTTTGAATTTTTTAAAATATTTTTTTATTAAAAATTTTTTTTCTTAACATTTATTTATTTTTGAGAGACTGAGAGAGACAGAGCGTGAGCAGGGGAGGGGCAGAGGGAGAGGGAGACAGAATCCCAAGCCAGGCTTCAGGCTCCAAGCTGTCAGCACAGAGCCCTATGAGGGGCTTGAACCCATGAACTATGAGATCATGACCTGAGCCTAGGTCGGACACTTAACCGACTGAGCCACCCAGATTTTATTTTTTTTATTTATTTATTTTTTATTTTATTTTTTTATTTATTTTTGGGACAGAGAGAGACAGAGCATGAACGGGGGAGGGGCAGAGAGAGAGGGAGACACAGAATCGGAAACAGGCTCTAGGCTCTGAGCCATCAGCCCAGAGCCTGACGCGGGGCTCGAACTCACGGACCGCGAGATCGTGACCCGGCTGAAGTCGGACGCTTAACCGGCTGCGCCACCCAGGCGCCCCCCTTTTTTTTTTTTTTTTTTCAGATTTTATTTTTAAGTAATCTCTACACCCATCGTGGGGCATGAACTCACAACCCCAAGATCAAGAGTTGCATGCTCTACCAGCTGAGCTAACTGGGTGCCCCTGCCTGTACCTTTTTTTTTTAAAGACTTTATTATTTATTTTATTATTACTAAATTTTTTAATGTTTATTATTTTGGAGAGTGCACGTGCACACGAGCAGGGGAGGGGCAGAGAGACCAGGAGATACAGAATCCAAAGCAGGCTCCAGGGTCCGAGCAGTCAGCACAGAGCCTGGCGTGGGGCTCGAACTCCGAACTGTGAGATCATGACCTGAGCCGAACTGTGAGATCATAACCTGAGCCGAAGTTGGATGCTTAAGTTACTGAGCCACCCAGGCTCCCAAGATTTTATTTTTAAGTAATCTCTATACCCAACATGTATACCCAAGTGCCTCTGGATAACTTTAAATGAATATTATTTGTTACAAAAGCATTTTATTGGAAATTGAAAGCATGAAATTGACCTCATATTTCTACCATACTAACAAATAGAAATTTTTTCCTTTGCGTTTTGGCTTTTGTATAGTTTATCATAAGTATAATGAAGGCATATTTATGAAAAAGGTGCTCGACCATGTTTAATAATGAATTCTTCATAAGGAATTGGGATACTCTGGCTATATTTCTTTAGCAAATAATTTAATGGACAAATTGATTTCATTGTAAAATAATTATAAATTAATAAAATTGCAAATAAATAAAGTTGTTTAAAGGGGTATCGATATAAGTTTTGATTTCTATACTCTTCCTTTTTTGTGACTAGTAAAAACCAAGGGAGAAGATTTTTAAATATTTGATGGTTTACTTGCTATTTTGCCCTGAAAGATTTTTGATTCCCTTCAAAAGGGGATTATAAATTGACTTTACTTTACAACTGTTTTTTAGAGCTTCTTGTTTTTCTACTTTTTTCAATTTTTGTAGTTGACACATAATGTTACATTAATTTCAGGTGTACAACATAGTCATTCAACAACTCTGACTCTATACATTATGCTATTCTCACCACAAGCATAGTTACCATTTGTCACCATACAATTGTTTTTCTACTTTTTAAAAAAGTTTGTTTATTTTGAGAGAGAGTGTGCGCGTGCACATGCAGGAGGGGCGGGGGGAGGGCGGAGAGGGAGAGAATCCCGAACATTCTCCACACTGTCAGCATGGAGCCTGATGCAGGGCTCGAACCCACAGACCGGGAGATCATGACCTGAGGTGAAACCAAAAGTCGGATGCTTAACCGACTGAGCCATCCAGATGCCCCTGTTTTTCTACTTTGAATGGGAGAAAGGAGGTAAAGTTTTCAGTGTATAGGACTAAAGAAAAATATGGTTAGAAAGAGGTATTCACCTGACCACTAACTCCCCCTGACCCCCAAATTCCTCCTCCAGGAAAGGAGGCTATGGTAATAGCAAATGAGACTACTTGTGGTTGACAGTTCTCGTTAGACTGCCATTTTATGTATGTACATATGTAATTATTTAAGTTTGAATTCTGATGAAAATAGAGGAGAAAAGATCTAGATTTGGGTAGAAATTTCTCTGACAGTAGGATATGGATAGAACTTAATTTTATATTAACTATTATTCTTTACCTGTTGCCCTGAGATTGAATTGCCTATAATCTGAATATATTTAGAAAAATCTGTGAAACTTGCTGGTGAAATAAATGGTTAATTCAGTTTATATCCACTTGCTGGAGTTCAATGCTGTCCTTAAAAATAATTTTGGAGACTTTGGTAGCATGAGAAAATACTTTAAAAAGTGTTTATGGGGGAATCAGAATACCACATGATGTGCACTGTGGATGCAAATATGTAAAATATGTAGACATGTAGAAAAAGATGGGAAGGAAATGTTTAAAGCAGTAGTTACTGTAGTGGAGTCTAGGTTAACTTTTTTCTACTTTTAGTATTGTGTTTTTGTGAAAGTAAAAGGAAAAAAACATGCTAGAGAAAAGCATCAAAAGTGTATTTTCTCATCATTATTGATACTTATAATTCTGAGAAGTAGGAAATATAGAAGTCTTCCCTCAGAGGGTCTTTTATGTTCGAGAGATTGTGTTCTCACATTCCTTCTTTTATGTTCAACAGATTTCCAGCAAGCTCTTTATGAGTTATCATACCATGTCATTAAAGGAAATCTAAAGCATGAACAGGCATCTAATGTTCTTAATGACATTAGTGTAAGTATATATACATATGTTTTCTATTTTAATAATTATTACATATTTGTTTTTAAAAAAAATTTTTTTTAATGTTTATTCTTGGGAGACAGAGCACGAGCGGGGGAAGGGCAGAACGAGAGAGGGACACAGAATCTAAAGCAGGCTCCAGGCTCTGAGCTGTCAGCATAGAGCCCGACGTGGGGCTGGAACTCACGGACTGTGAGATGATGACCTGAGCCAAAGTCGGACGCTTAACTGACTGAGCCACCCAGGCGCCCCACGTATTTTGCTTTTGATACAAAGATCTCTAAAGTGTAAAACTTGCGTTTCATTTTATTCAAAATTATAGTAATGTTTTAGGGCAGTATTGGTAAGCCGTTGTTGCTAGGCGGAACTAAAGATATTTTAATCTTTTTGTCTCGTTGCGATTACAGCAGAAAATGTTAGGTTAGCTGGGAGGGCAAAAAAAAAAAATCCTGCATTATAATGAAATCAAGGTATACCTAATTAAAAATGCTACTATAAAAATAATTTGTCTAGAATATTTTTCTCCCAATATAGCATAGCAAAGCATTTTCTTTTGTTTGTGGTTATGTTTAGATATTAAATATATATATATATTTTAATTTTTTTTTCAACGTTTTTTTATTTTATTTTTGGAACAGAGAGAGACAGAGCATGAACAGGGGAGGGGCAGAGAGAGAGGGAGACACAGAATCAGAAACAGGCTCCAGGCTCTGAGCCATCAGCCCAGAGCCTGATGCGGGGCTCGAACTCACGGACCGCAAGATCATGACCTGGCTGAAGTCGGACGCTTAACCGACTGCGCCACCCAGGCGCCCCTTAAATATATTTTTAAAACTTGAGGATTAAAATTATTTTTAGAGAGAGACAGATCGAATGTGGGGAGGGGTGGGAGGGGGAGGGAGAAGAGAGAGAGAGAGAGAGAGAGAGAGAGAGAGAGAGAGAGAGAGAGAGAGGGAGAGAGAGAGAGGGAGGAATATCTTAAGCAGGCTTCATGCCCAGCTTGGAGCTGATGAGGGGCTTGATCTCACGACTGGAAGATTGTGACCTGAGCTGAAATCAAGAGTCGGTTACTGAGCCACCCGGGCACCCCTAAATTATTTTACATTGAGGTTGCATAGTTCTTTTTTTTTTTCTTAATGTTTATTAATTTTTTTGAGATAGAGACAGAGTATGAATGGGGGAGGGTCAGAGAGAGAGGGAGACACAGAATCTGAAACATGCTCCAGGCCTGAGCTGGTGGTACAGAGCCCGACGCGGGGCTCGAACTCACAGACCGCGAGATCATGACCTGAGCCGGAGTCGGACGCTCAACCGACTGAGCCACCCAGGTGCCCCTACATAGTTCTAACTAATGCTCACTTGATGCCAATTTTCATGTGTTTGCTGTGTTAGAAAATATGAATAACTAGATTTTTTTTCTAACCTTTTTAACGTGATTATTATTTCACTCTTTCATTTATTAGAGAAGTTAAGTTAGATTCAGACCAGATACTTTTCATGGGTGTTTGGTATTTGAATTGTATGATGAGCTTTCAAATTGTTAAGGGTGTTAATTATTGTAAACCAGTAGTTAAGTTTCTTCACTTAAGTGCAGTGTATTATTCTGTTATTATTAGGCTTGGTTTTAACCTTGTATAAATAAATTACTTACCCAGTTGAGAAGAGCTTTCATAATAAGTTCCAGTGAGGTAAGACCTGGAGCTTCTTGATACCAGTATGAATTTCCCCTGTGTTGTTTTAAGCTTCTGTAGCCTTTTGCTGTTAGGATAGGTAATCTCCTTTGTATGCTTTTTGTGCTTTTCAAGGATAGTCTTAAGGAACTTCTATGTTTAGCTGTGGGATTTTTTCCACCTACATACAGTAGAGGCCCAGTATGAGTTTCTCTTTTATCCCTAAACTGTATCTATTTGACTACAGCAGTATTAATTCCTATTGGAGTAGTCTGTATCTTCAACAACTAATATTCCATGTTGAACACTCTGGTCTGGCTCCCTCATTTCTGGTCTTTAAGTAGCCTGAGTGCTTGCATTCAAGTAGACTTAGTGAAAGTTCATAGCCCTTAAACTTTTGAGACTGAAGTCTGGTATGCAATTAAGGTTATTTACTTCTGTAAATTGGCCACTGGTATAGAGTTTAGTGTATTTATGGATTTGATTCTAATACTTTTTCCCATTTTTTGAAAATGAATAGTTCAAATGGATTAAAAAAAGTTTTTTTGATGTTTATTTATTTTTGGTAGAGGGAGAGAGAGAGAGAGACAGAAACAGAGCGTCAGCATGGGCGGGGCAGAGAGAGAAGGAGACACAGAATCCGAAGCAGGCTCCAGGCTCTGAGCTGTCAGCACAGAGCCCGACACAGGGTTCAAACTCACAAATTGTGAGATCATGACCTGAGCCAAAGTCGGATGCCCAACCCACTGAGCCACCCAGGTGCCCTGAAATAGATTTAATATGTATTTTGTTCTTACTTAGCTTCCCCTTTCCTTTGAGTCCTTCTGTATACTTTTGCAGCTGGATCTTTGCCATGGCTTTCTCATAGTCTTGTATCTCACTGCCCCATATCTTCTTAGCCATGGAGGCATATCTTGCGTGTCTCTTACAGCTGCCAGTTTTTTCGGTAGAATCATATTTTTTTCCTTTGGTATCTGAAAAAGGCTAGTTTAAGGGTTGCTGTAGTGCTAGCAAACTAATTGCAATGATTGAACTATGATACTTACTAAAGTCAGGAGACAAATCTAGAATAAATGTTGAAATTTTCATCCAGAAATGAGGGGAGAATTTTGGGTTTTTTCAAAGGCTACAAACATCAGTGCATAAAGAAAATAAAGATAGATTTTTGGTATTATTTTCATCTTCAGAAAATCTTGAGTTCTGGAACGACAGCTTGTAATTGTTTTTGTATTTTTTAGATTTCTGTTCTGATACTACTAGGACTTTCGCTTAGATCAGTGTTAATTCAGGCATGAGCACAACGTTTAAAGTTGTAGATGAAAAATGTACCATTTTTAACAGTCTTGTTTTAGGTAGGTATAAGGTACTCCAAATTCCAGTGGTTTCTAACATGAATTTCTTTGGAAAAATGTCACTCATTTGTGCTCTTTAATATTTCCTGAAGTGCTTGCTTAGGTTTCTGTTTTTTATGAAGTTATTACACTGTAGACATTTAAACATTTTTTTTCCAAGTGTTGTCTCCCTCTTTCTGTTTTCTCTGTATTATGAAACTTGAAGAATTTTATTATTTGTCACCATAGTGGTGTTGGGGTTTTGTTAGGTTTTAAGTTTTACTGAAGAGTGTTGTTCTGAAGCCATACTTGCTGGTATGCTATTCATGTATTTACTGTGAATAATTATATTTTTATAATTAGGAATTTCGTGAGGATATGCCCTCCATTCTTGCTGATGTATTCTGCATATTAGGTAGGTATTAAGCCTTTATTTCACCTGTAAAAGTGCTGTTTGGTAAATTAATATACTGTGTTAAATAAAATGCTTTCTTTCAAACAAATGTTTCTACAAATCTAGATTGTATTATTTTACTTTTATAGAGAATGTGGTGTTGTAAGTCAAATGTGAGTATAATCACTGTTTATAAACTAACTTTAGATGGTTTTAGTTTATAATTCAAATAGTTGGGAGTTTTTTGGAATGTATGTTTATATAAAATTGAGCTAAATTAAGTCATTTCAAGTAAAAAAGTTTTCTGAAGTTCATTTAGTCTGAATTATTCATATTTTAGTAACCACAGGATTAATCTTCTTCACTTCAGGTTATCAATGAATGTGAGAATCCCAAACTTAGGACACTCAAGAGATATTTACTTTGCTATTATATATACTCTTTTGATTCTTCTTAATTTTAGAAAGAGCAAGAAGAGCCAAAGTAATTAAAAGTACTTTTGTTTTGAGGATGAGAAACCAGCTTTGGAAATAGCAATTTCTCTCTCCAGAATAAATAAGAATTTATGCAAGATGGAAAAGAAATATTTCTTTGACTTAGAACAAAAGGTAGTGTCTCTCCATGGGAAGCATGGATTTAAAAAATAATATATATTATAAGTTTATTTCTCTAATTTTAGATTTGAATTAAAATAACTTTGAGCACAGTTTTCTCCATCAGTATTATGCTTTCTAGAACTTTGATCTAATAGAAACCTTTAGCAGACATGATAGTATTCACTTTAAAATAAGATATCCTCTGAGAGTTTGTCAAGCTGGAGTGAATTAATTTAGCTCATTAATCTTAATTCCTAGAATAGATAGGTTACTTAAATGTCTTACTGAGAATCTGGGAATTTGATCTCAACAAATCTAAATGCCTGGTGCTTGATCCTTCAGGATATTTAAGATTTCATAACAGCAGTAACGTCAGGAACAGGTCAAAATGTATGTGGACTGTGAGTGATAAATGAAAAGAGCAAACCACTGATAGGGTGACCATATGTCCCACTTTGTCTTGTTTTCCATGGCATAATTAATAGTGCCTTATTTCAGTCTTAAAACTGTCCTGGTTTGGATCATAAAGTATATGTTCATACTGTCTATTGAATTGATTTATGCCAGCGACAACAAAAAAACCTCTTAAGCTGAATTTTTAAAGCAGGCAGTAAAGGTATTACATTATGTTACATATAAATACAGCATGAGACAAGTTTAAAAAATTAAAAAAATGCTTTTTACTATAAATTTGTAGGACTGAAAGTGATTTGTAGGTAACATTTTGTGGAAGCTGTTGTTCCTTGATAGTGTCAGGAGTATATTTTATGTCTTTCTTTGGGTGATCATAGGTTAGCTTACTAGTAAGTTCTAATAATTTCTTTATTGGTTTATTCTATTAGGATATATTTTCCTTTCATAGTTATTTAGTAATATGAATTATTGTTACAAGTCATTGCTTTTTACTGATAACATGAATTTATGAGGATTGTTTGGTTTCTCTTGGGAAATTTCTTTTAGCCTATCAATTTTTTTTTTTTTTTTTTTAGTGTTTATTTAGTTTTGAGAGACAGAGAAATAGAACCTGAGTCGGGGAGGAGCAGAGAGAGAGGGGGACACAGAATCTGAACTGTCTGAGCTGTCAGCACAGAATCTGAGCTGTCAGCACAGAGCCCGACACGGGGCTTGAACCCACGAACCGTGAGATCATGACCTGAGCCGAAGTTGGACGCTTAACCAACTGAGCCACCCAGGTGCCCCTAGCCTATCAATTTTTACAAGCAAGATTAGAATGGCAAACTTAGAGAATTTCACTCACCTGTTCCCTCACTCACCCATCCCTACCCTTAGCAGAAAAAAAAAAGATCCAAGGATGACCCTAGACCAAACTAGGGGAATAGGAGTAAGAATGGAAGCTACCTGTAAGATAGTGATAAGGGTAATAACGTAGATGCCATTTTTGGAGCACCTTTTATGTTCTAAGTATTATGTTACGCATTTAATTTCATTTTAATCCTCACAGCAACTTCTGTAAGGTAGGTTTACAGATCAGAAAATTGAAGCTCAGAGAAGGGATTTTTCAAGGCCTTTTATTTAGCCAGTAAGGCAGAGTTTGAACTTGGGTGTTTTTGATTCCAGAGACCATAATCTTTTTACTGCATCATTTTATCTTTCTAATATTTTAACAGTTATAAGAGAAATCAGTGCTGTACTTTCCTGGTTAAGATAGCAACTTCTTTAAAAGACTAATTATGTAAGGATGAGGGAACCTGAGAGCTATATTAACGTGGAAGGGGAAGTCTGAAGTAACTTGATGCACTGATGGGATCTCTGAGCTGGATTGGGTGGTTGGTGATCCTGGGGCCTAGAGTTGGAAATGCCTGAGGGCTTTTTAGTAAAATCATAGGGGAAATTAAAGAGAATTTACCAAGTACTGACTCAAGGTTGATGAGTCAAAGATAATGAATAAATTTATTAGAATAGTTTCATAAGTTAGGACAAAAAGAATAAAGAAAACAGGGAAGGCATACATACTTGCGATAATAGAGTCCTGTGTTGATTGTTGAGGTGGATCAGCAGAGGTATTTTGATCAGGTCACGTAGCTAAGAGGAGAGCAGACTTGGCTTGAAGAGAATGAACCTGCTACCCAGGTGCTCTGATCTTAGGGACTTTTCGGATAGATCTTAGGGACTTTTGGGCCTTGGTAGATAGATGTTGGTTAAAAGAATGGGTCCAGTTTAGTCCTGACCCCTCAAGATTAATATTCTTGAAGTTCTAGGTTGAGGAGGGACCAGAAGACCAGACAACAGGGAAGCAGCTAGGAGTCCCTGGAAGGGATTGATGAGATCCACATGGATTAAAAGTCTTATTGACAGGATGAGATTGTATTACAGTTACATTGTATAAATTACACCCTGAAATTCTCTTAATACACTTGAGCTAACCATGTGCTTAGCTACAGTGGCCAGGATATTGGGAAATGGCATTGTTGAAGAAGGGAAAGGGGAGAAGGGCCAGGAAAATGGATATGTTTGATGATAAATTCCTTTCTCTTTTGATTCTCAGTGATGGCAATAGAAAGTAAACTGAAGCAAAGCAGTGGTAGGACATCTGGATAGAACTGTAGAACCCTTAGAAGACAATTTTATTACATCTCTAAAATTAGTGCCTCTTCTAAATTATGAGTTGAGTTAAAGCAATAATCCTGAGATCAACCTTGTAATCCTGTCAATCCTTCTTGAATTTTTTTTTTTTGATGCTTGGCATTAAAAGCTAATTGTTTTATTTCCTACATCATAAAATTGACAAATTTTCTGAATAATTTACTGAAACTCGGGTCTCAGTTTTTAAATATTTCAGTAGGAAGAAAATAAAAATCATGAATAAATTTTTATTTGCTGACCAGAATTGTAATTCAAAATAAGATGTTAAAAATATTCTTTTAATACTGTCTCTTCATAGAGTTGATGGCCAGGTAGCTTGGTTAGAATGTGGTACATGGTACCAAGGTGGCCAGAGTCAAGGGTTTGATCTTCACAAGTAAGAGGATCTTTAGTGTTAGAAGCGATCTTTGTTCTCACCCAGTCCAACTTTCCACCTAAGGAACAATCGTTCTTTAGTATCTCTGATGTGTGGTCATTTAAAATTTGCTTGAATATTTCCATTTTTGAGAACAGTAATTTTTCGAAGTTTTGTTGCTTCTAGTGCCATAGCATGTAGTTCCTGTGTAATCAACTTACCGTTTTATGAGTATGCCATTGGTCCCAGGGTCAGTCTCCAGCATGAGGAGAAATTAATCCTAAGCATTCATATGCATATGAAGGACAGCTCATGCTTACTATATTTACACATTTTTTTCCAAATTCAGAAAGAGGGGTTTAAAAATTAGTTTTAAAGAAAATAAGTATCCTATTATAGTGCTGTAGAGAGTCTAGAAAAATCAAACTTTTGTCTTTTTTTCTTCCATCATTATAGATATTGAGACAAATTGTTTAGAAGAAAAAAGCAAGAGAGACTATTTTACACAATTGGTATTAGCATGTTTGGTAAGTTATAAAAAAATACTTTCCTTTCTAGATTTTTACGTTGAACAATTGTAATCATAGTTAATCATGTTAATGGAGGAGGATAGTGACACTCACTTGGCTATTCATTCATTGTAAGGTGAGATTTGGATTTTGAAATCGAATGCTTTGTAAAATTAGACATGCTGATTATTTCTATGAAATATGGATGCTTCATAGCACTTAAACAATCTGTATATTTTAAACTTTTGGTCATATTCATGACCTAGAAAGTTCTAAATAAGGAAAAAGGTAAGCATCTATCAAGTGAGTAGAAATGATGTGGACAGCTTTTAAACTGAACAGTTTTTCATAAACTCTTTATTAGGCAAGGAGAAAAAGAATGGAGGTAGTTTAAAAATAATAAATTCAAGAACTTGTCATAATCATTGTCTAGTAAACCATTTTGTGTTCATAAATTTAGAACCGAGGAGAAATGCTATTACTCAGACCTGGAAGAGTGTCCTTGTCTTTGCTGTACTAGAATTTGACTTAAACAGTAGAAACTAAAGGCTGAAGTGCTATATTAATCTTAAAGAAAAATTCAGTTGACAGACTCAACTTTAATCAGAATTTCATCTGTAGTTCTTACTTGTAGGCTGTGTACAGCACGCATGTAATTTTTTAGTGAGTTTTTAAAAGAGCTATATGTCACATATTTCAGTATTTGGGGAGTCATCCTTTTTGTTAAATTGAAGTTCCAAGATTTTTTTTTTATAAATTAAAAGTTGTTGATATATGTTTAATGTGATTTTTAATATTCTTGTTTGGGAAAAATTATTTTGAATACATTAAGATTGCATATGCATTGGAATGCTAAGGAATAAATGGCCTTTAATATTTTTTAATACAGTATTTAGTTTCAGACACAGTTCTAAAGGAACGCCTGGATCCAGAAACATTGGAATCATTAGGGCTTATTAAACAATCACAGCAGTTCAATCAAAAGTCAGTTAAAATCAAGACAAAGCTCTTGTAAGTACATGTATCTTTATGTTGCAGATCAAGTATCTGAGTATGTTTTCTTAGTTCTCATTTTGAATACTAGAAGTTTCTAAAGGCAGTTTGAAGATTTTTTTTGTTGCTGTTAGCATGTATTGTGTTTTTTCCCTTTTAAAAATAGCCTATGATTATTGAGTCAGCAGTGAACTTTACCTGTATGAAACCAATGTTAATTTTTCTCCATATTAGAAGTTAAAATAATAGTGCTTTTATTATTATCAATAAGATAATTTACAACTATGGATACACTCTAGTACATCTTAGTGATGGAAATAGTGGTATGTTATTGTTCCTTGAGATTAGCAGTATTCTTTCTTTGTGTTACTGGTTTTCCCTGTGTGATTAACATTGAGGTGTCTCTTGTGAGCCACTGTTAATTTTTATTTTAAAAGCTACATGAAGAAGTAAACTTTGAACAACCATTCTTACTATTGTTGTAAATAAGAGAGATAAGAAAATTCAATGAGAAGAATACAATAATTTTTAATTGAATTAATTTTATCCCCCTTATGATGTTTATCTAATTTCAGTTATAAGCAGCAAAAATTCAATTTGTTAAGAGAAGAGAATGAAGGTTATGCCAAGCTGATTGCTGAATTGGGGCAAGATTTATCTGGAAATATTACTAGTGATTTAATCTTAGAAAATATCAAATCTTTAATAGGTAAGACAAATATCTATATACAGTATGTGTTACTAAGTTTTTTTTAACTGTTGGAGAATATCCATAAAGAGAAAGTGAGTGTGTTCCCTATAGGTTTCTTTTTTTTAATTAAGAAATGAGAGAAGTGTCTATCTTGTACTTTTAAGATTTTATCAATACTAACAAAATTTGGGATGATACTGGGGTGCCTGGGTGGCTCAGTTGGTTAAGCATCTGTTTTTTCTTAATTGAAGAATTTTTTTAAAGTTTATTTATTTTGAGTATTTTGAGAGAGAGTGCACACGCGTGCATGCATGTATGCTGGGGTGGGGGACAGGGAGAGAGGGAGAGAGAATCCCAAGCAGGCTCTGCCCTGACAGTGCAGAGCCCAACTTGGGGCTTGAACTCATGAACCGTGAGATCCTGACTTGAGCTGGTATCAAGAGTCCAACGCTTAACCACCTGAGCCACCCAGGCATCCCTAGCGCCTGACTCGTTCTCAGCTCGGGTCTCAATCTCAGGGTCGTGAGTTTAAGTGCCGTGGTGGGCTCTGTGCTGGACATGAAGCCTACTTAAAAAAAATTTGGGATGGTATTTATGAGAAATCTTTTTGTGACAGTTACCTCTGTGTTGGTATTAGTTTCTGCTCTCTCTAGTATTTCTAGCTTTAATTTTTAAGTATTTTTCAGTAATTTTATAGGCAAAAAATAAGAAATGTGAAACTTTAATAAAATCTTTACTGAACTCTTGAAACACGGAGATATTTAGTTCTTTTGAACTTGATTTAAAAAATATCTTTATGAGGGACTTTGATACAAACCTTATTTTGTCTTTACAACAGCCTGCTAAGTGCAGCAGATGTTGTAAAAGATAGGGAAGTGTTATTCTCCCTACCTTTTAAATAGAGAATTTCTTTAGCATTACTCTTTTTATTTGCATTGAGTGGAGGAAATCATTGGCTTCTATAGAAAGGAGGAGTGAATGGTAGAAAAGTAGGGTAATCCTTATTTTTCTGAATGGAAAGAGTTTTTGCTTATTTTTTAGGTGTGTGCTATCTTAAGGAAGATTTCACAGCACCTAGATGTCTTAGATTTTGAGACCTGTTGGAGAAGCCCTGTTCCCTGCTTCACTGATTATATTTTAAGGGACGTTTATGCTCGACTTCTCAGTTTTTTCTTTGCTTTTGAAATTCATGTATGACTAAGAAAGAGAGAGGAAGTGTCCCAATCCTTATGCCTTTCCTCCATTCTATATGTAGGGTCCCAGACAAAGCTAGATTTACTATAGTTATCTTTGCTTTTAGCTCAGGCTTTTGGTGATCAGCAGGTATAGCATGTAAGAAGTTTTTATTTTATTTATTAATTTTTTTTTAACGTTTATTAATTTTTGAGAGAGAGAGAGAGACAGAGTGTGAGTGGGAGAGGGCTAGAAAGAGAGGGAGATACAGTATCTGAAGCAGGCTCCAGGCTCCGAGCTGTCAGCACAGAGCCTGATGTGGGGCTTGAACCCATGAACTATGAGATCATGACCTAAGCCGAAGTCGGATGCTCAACCGACTGAGCCACCCAGGTGCCCCTATTTTATTTATTTACATTAAAATGTTTATTTATTTTGAGAGAGAGCAAGGAAGAGGCAGAGAGAGGGGGAGAGAGAGAATCCCAAGCAGGCTCTGCATAGCGCCAAGCCCAACACCGGGCTTGAACTCATGGACTGTGAGATCGTGACCTGAGCCGAAATCAAGAGTCGGATGCTCAACCAGCTGAGCCACCCAGGCGCCCCAGGAGCTTTTATTTTAAATTTACCCTTTAGTTAACATACAGTGTAATATTAGTTTCAGATGTAAATATACAACACTTCTGTACAACACCCAGTGCTCATCACAAGTGCACTCCTTAATGCCTATCACATATTTCACACATTCCCCTACCCGCTTTGAAGTGAGTCTAGTTCTGGCAGCTGATTTACTCTCTTTGCTACTTTCTCCTGTTAATTTACCACCAAGACTGGTAGCCCATGCCTGCAGGGCTCTTGCTGATCTGTGTGGCAGTGACCATTTTTAAAAATCCTCCTACAGGGTTTCCTTTCTATTCTTTTCAGGATAGGCTCTACATTTTTCTTGTAGCATTTTGATCTAGTTTCAGATGCTTGGCAGTATTGCTCTCCATTAGGTTTGTCTTTCCTTACATCTTGCCATGGACTCTTTTAAGATGATATTTCTCACATAAAAATTTTTGTGCTATGGGGCGCCTAGGTAGTTCAGTCAGTTAAGTGTCTTGACTTTGGCTCAGGTCATGATCTTGAGGTTCATGAGTTCGAGCCCCACTTCAGGGTCTCTGTTAGCACAGAGCCTGCTTCAGAGCCTCTGCCCCCTAACTCCTCCCCCACCTCCGGTTATCTCTCTCAAATAAATAAACTTAAAAATTTTTCATTGTGCTATGTAAGCTCCTCAGTTGTTTGTATTTTATCTGTTGTTGACTTTTTTTTTTTTTTTGAGAGAGAGGGAGACCACGCCTGCCCAAGTGTGCACACTGGGGAGGGGGCAGAGGGAGAAGGAGAGAGAGAATCTTAAGCAGGTTCCATGCTGGGCATGGATCTCAGGAGTGATCTTAACAACCGTTAGATCATGATCTGGGCCCAAATCAAGAGTTGGACACCTAGACTCCTGACTGACGGAGTCTTCCAGGTGCCCCTGTTGACATTCTTATCTATCCTTGTTTCTTTTAAGTTTTGTCCTTGTGGGTTTATACCTTTTTAGTCCTTTGCTATTTTAGGAACATTTCACAGAAGGATTTTCTTGAAGGTATGCTTTTATCTAACTGGGAAAATAAACACTACTGTCTTATCTTGAACTTTGCTCTCATACGGAATAGGTTATGTTACTGTCTCTGAAGAACAATGTGGTAGTCACAACTACAAGCTCACGATATATATGGATTTTCCATGAATATAAACAATTTGATTTCTTGGGCTAAACCCCTATTCTGGTCTATCAGCTGTACCCCCAAGCACATTAGACCAGAAGCACTCACATGTTACCTCCTCAGTATCGCCTTCCCTGGCCACCTCCCTCAACACTCCCTTTCATTTACTAGTTTTCCTTCTGAGCACTATCACCATATAATATGACATGAATTTTATTTTCTACCCCCATGGGAGTGCAAGCTCCACAAAAGCAGTGGTCTTGTTTGGTTAGTATCTCTAACCTCAGTGCCTAGTGTGTAGGTGCCAAATAAATACTTGCTGAAAAATACGTGCATCTTTCTCTCTTTCTCATAGAGTTTACAGTGATTTCTTCACCTCTCTTCTTTGACATGGAGAATTTTAGTAAACTCAACTCCCTGACTCAGGGTTTCTCTCTGGGTAGCTGAGTCCATCCTCCTCCCCATTGTCTGAGAAAGGAGTTTTTCATCGACGTGAAAATTGAGGTTAAGACTCCAGTTCCAATGAGTATTCTTTCAGTGTTAAAAATTTATTGGATTTCCCCTCAATGCAGACTCCATGCAGGCCTTGTCTCATCTGGCCAAAGCTGTTCACTGACACAGTATCTTATTTTTCATGGCATCTTTGGATGAGTTTTCCCTTGTTTATTCCCATTGATTTCTCTATAGGAGCAATCTGGACATAACACCTCTTACAAAACTATCTCAGGTCTGATTTCCTTCACTAACCATTGGCAGAACTGATGCCTAGTTTGAGAGGTATGCATTTAAATGCGCTTAAATTTCAGGACACTTGGTCTGATCAGAAGAACTCCTTATTTATCATACTTTAATTAAAACCTAGTCATTTGTTCCCTAAAAGATTCTGGCACATTAAAATGTGTATATCCTAAACAAAATAAACAGTGTTTTATAGCCTGTGAGACAGTGGCTGTTTACTTCATGAGTAAGCAAAGAAGCAGAATCATTGAGTCCACCTGATGGTTGTGATCTCAAGTCTGACACTAAATTTTAAAAACTTATGAAATGGAATGGATAGCAATTAGTAGGCTCTTCAGCTACCAAGTCATAGACCCCACGCAAATGAACCCTGCATCCAGATGGCAAAAAGCATCTTTTAGAGGTCACCTGGGTGGCTCAGTCCATTAAGCGTCTGACTGTTGGTTTTGGCTCAGGTCATGATCTCAAAGTTCGTGGGTTCAAGCCCCACATCGAGCTCTGTGCTGATGGTGCAGAGCCTGCTTGGGATTCCCTCTCTCCACCTCTCCCCTGCTTGCTCTCTCTCAAAATAAATATAAAAATATTTTTAAAAAATCTTATAGAAATTCAAAGAAAGATATCAGAGATGGACTCTTGTTGAACCAAACTATAGGCACTCTACTTTTCTGAATGCCCTTTAAATAAAAGTAATAGCTGGGTACTCTTTTTCTTTCTTCTAAATTAGGGGTCAGCAAACTTCTATAAAAGGTAAAATAGTAAATATTTGCTTGCTTTGTGGGCCATATGTTGCCCTGTTCAACTCTGTTGCAACTATTCAACTCTGCTATTGTAGTGTGAAAGCAGCCATAGACAATATGTAAATAAATGTGTTCTAGTATAACTTTATTTATAGAGACCGACTGTATTTGACTCACGGGCCGCAGCATGCTGATTTCTGCTCTAAATCAAGAGTTCTGGCTAAAAATTAGTTTTGGGGCAGGCTAACTGGAGTTTAGTTTTAGGGAGTGCAAATGGTTCTTCCCGATTTTGGGTTTAGTGGTCCAGGATCTGTTTGGCCTAGACTCTAACCCTTTCCTTCTCACCCAAAAGCAGAACCCTCTTCACCAAGCCTTGGGACCTTCGTTTGCTGTCTTGTGTCCAAGGCTGTAGATTTTGCTGGGGGTGGGGAAGCCTGGGGTGGGGGCCTCTGCACCTTCAGTCCCACAAGTCCTCTTGGTTACTTGGCAAGTGACCAGAGGGCCATTAAAAACCAAGTAAGACTCCAGGCCAAATGATTCTTGGGCAATTGTGGGACATTTAACCCCTCTGACTAATTTTTCTTGCGTGTACTTTAGTGTACTATGTATATACGTACTTAGTATTTTATTGGACCAATAAAATAATTGTATTGGACCAACTACAAGTGTTTGATTGGACCAATCTGGATATAAGGGCCATTCAGCCTAGAGGCATCTTATCTTTGTGTCAGCTCTCTGTGTCCCTTTGAAAGGGAAGCCAGTTGACTGCTTCCTTTACCTATGTTTTTGCTTTATTGAAGTTTCTTTACTATTATGCTAATTACAAAGAAGTTGTTTTTTCCACTGTGACAAAGAAGACGGCAGTTGCTGTTCTCAAGCATACTGTTTTTTTTTTTTAAACATTTTTTTTTTCTTACAATTATACTTTTGTTAGGTACGTTTCTCTGCATCTTGGTTCTCTGGTTCTTTCCTTCAGATGTGCAGTTTTTTGCAAATACTACTACTTCTTAGAAATAGTCCAGCATAGGTTTTTATTAGCTTGTTTTAGTCCGTTTGGACTGCTATAACAAATTACCACAGACTGGGTGGCTTCTGAACAACAAAAATGTATTTCTCCCAGCTCTGGAGGCTGGAAATCCAAGATCAGGGTGCCAGCATGGTTGGGTTCTTGGTGAAGGCCTCCTCCAGGTTGCAGACTGCTGACTTCTTGCTGCATCCTCACATGGTACAAGAGGTAGGGGACTTCTCTTTTTTAAGGGCATTACTCTCATTCATGAGAGCTCTGCTCTCATGACCTAATCACCTCTCAAAGACCTCATCTCCCAAATACCATCATATTGGGGATTAGAATTTCCACATATGAATTTGGGAGGTGGGGCACAAGCATTCAGACCTGGCCTGTTTCTGAAGTCATTATAGATGCCAGATCATGTCCTTCTGTTCACAGCATGGTTTTTCTCTGTCTCATAAGGTCGTTTCTGTTCAGAACATGATGATTGAAGCTATCTTTCTGTCTTCTTGTCTGAAATGTACAGGCTGGACATCTCTCCCAGTCTTGTTTACAATATTACCTTGGGATTTTTTTTTTTTCTGTCAGTAATCTCAATTTGGCCCACTGCTAAAACAGGCATTGTCAGTTTAATCAATATTTTTTTTTTTTTACTCTAGTTGCAATCACTTGCTCTAATATACTAGTCATCTTGTCTGTCTTTCGGGGGAAACTTGAGTTACTTTTCAGTGCATTGCTTCAAAGGCCTGTCATCCAAAAGGTGTGAACTCTTTTAGGCCTTTTATTGATCTCCATATCACAAGCACCTGGCACATAGCAGGTAGTTATTTAATGTTTATTTAAATGAAGGAGTGAGTACATTCCAGATCTGTCACTTATTTTTCTACTTGCTCCTTTCCAGTATGGTTCCGTTTGTTCCTTGAAAGCCATAAAGGCATTATATGTGTGTATATATCCTTAATGTAGCTCGTGATCGAGGTAGGGAGCTAGGCTTCTGCTCTCTTTCAAGAGCACATGACTGTTGAAGCTTGGGCTAGACAAATAAGCCTTTCTAAGATGGTTGAGCACAAGAGTGCCTATGTTCTACCACAGCTGCCATTAGAAAAAAAAATTATTTTGGACATTCTAAGCTTACTGATTATTACTAGAATCTTATTCTATATGAAATAGCTTAACTGTTACTTAGCAAATCTTTAAGGCTTTAAAAATCATTTTCTAAATCCTGGGTTTGGTTACTTGTAACATCTTATGGAGCAAAAGTCATTCTAATTGGTTGGACTAACTTATGACACCTGAGACACTTAATAGAAAACTCAAAAACCAGTTTTTCTTTTGTGAAAGATGCAAAGGTTGATATCTGTTATAAATAGAAGTACATAGCTTTTCTTTTAGATTACTACCTTAAATTGCACCTAGAAAGAAATTGGTAGCTCACAGTGCAGGTCACTGATAGAATAGCCTTGATGCAGTAATACTGTTAAAAAAGACATGAGGGTGGTTCACACTAGCCTGCTGAAGGTCTCAACTTTTGCAATGTTAATGAAACAAAACATTTCTATGTAACATGTTGCTGTTCTAGTCCTTATTTCACAGGTTTTGTGTATGTAGCTTAAGAGGTAATTATAAACCCACAATTTTATCAAAATTATATTTAATATATCTTTTTTTCATCTCTGATAGAGTATTTTTATTTAGTGATTGGATTTTATATTTAGTAAGTTAAGAGCAGTTATAAAGCTGGAGAATTTGCTAGGTCTTACTTTCATAATCTTTATTGTCAGTGTTAGAGCAGGTTGGAGGCATTTTTTTTTTCAGCTCTATTCAGGCATATTTGACATAAATAAACTGCATATTTCAGGCATACAATTTGAGTTATAATGTATGTATACATCTGTGAAAACATCACTGCAATCTAGATAATGCACATTTCTGCCACCTCCTGCCCCCCACCCCCCAATTTTGTCTTGCACCTTTGTATTTCATCCTCCTTCACTGTGTTTCCTCTTCTCCAGGTAACCACTGATCTGTTTTCTGTCACTGTAGATTAGTTTGCGTTTTCTAGAATTCTTTTATAAATGGAATCATACAGTGAGTATTCTTTTTTGGTCTGGCTTATTTTATGCAGCATAATTATTTTGTGATTCATCCATGTTGTTGCTTGTATTATTAGTTCTTATTATTGCTAAGTAATTATTCCCCCTTACATACTACAGTTATACTGAACTACAGTTTGTCCATTTATATGTTGATACACTTGAGAGTGTACTATTACAAATAAAGCTGCTATCAGTTCTTGTGTACAGTCTTTGTATGAACATAGACATTTATTTCTCTTGGGTATATACCTAGGAATGAGATGGCTGGGTCATAGGGTAGTTACCAGTTTAACTTTTGAGGGACCTGGTAGTTTTACAAAGTAGGTGTACCATTTTACATTTTATATTTCCACCAGCTGCTTTTAAAAATTCCATTTGCTAGGTGCCTGGGTGGCTCAGTAGGTTGAGTGTCTGACTCTTGATTTCGGCTTGGGTCATGATACCAGGGTTGTGGGATCAAGCCTTGTGTTGGGCTCCATGCTGAGCATAGAGCCTGCTTAAGATTCTCTACCTCTCTTGCTCTGCCCCTCTTCTCCAAATGCTCGCTCTTGCTATCTCTCTCTCTCTCAAATTATAAAAAAAAAATTCCATTTGGTATTTTGGAGTCACTTTTACATTCGTAAGCCATACCTTTTGGGGGTATAGGGAGAGGCAAAAATATTTAGAAGTTTTCTTCTCAGACCTTCAGGTAAATATTTCTTTGGAGAATTTATGAGAATCTGGAGCTTTTTTCAGTAAGACATGATCCTTTGTTAGTCTTTTTTCCCCTTAGTATGAGAAATAGAAGAATATGTTTTCTTTGGATTTTATAAAAAAAAAAACAAAACAATAAAACGAAACACTTTTTATATTTGGAGAGTTTGGTTTCGTAAGTGATTGCTAAGATGCTGTGAATCATATATTAGTTTTATAGTATTAAAGATAAGTGTGGAGTTAATAGAAGTAACTCAAACTCTCTTATAAAATAGGTTATATAAGAATTTTCTTTGAAAAAATCTCTTAACTCATGTATAACACACTGTGTTCAGAACTAACATTTCCAAGTTCAACAGTTGTTTTTTTTCCTTCCTCCAGCATTAGAAGAAATCAGTATTTATTTGCTTGCCCCAATGAAGTGGCTAGCTTGCATTTAGGAGCTACGTCTAATGAAACATGTAATTTAAAATTCTAGAATTCCATTCAGCTTGATGTACAAGGCCTGTGGGAATTGATATACATTGAGGGAAGAACAGATTGATATCTCATGCTCACTCTGGGTCATAGGCATTCATTTTATTGAGAGGAATGGTGGGTATAATCTGCTGTATTGTTTAAATTTATTTGTCTCTTTGGGGCACCTGGGTAGCTCAGTCGGTTGAGCATCCGACTTCGGCTCAGGTCATGATCTCACAGTTCGTGGGTTAGAGTCCGGCATCAGGCTCTGTGCTGACATCTCGGAGCCTGGAGCCTGCTTCGGATTCTGTCTTGTCTGTCTCTGTCTCTGCCCCTTCCCCGCTCGTGCTCTTCTCTCTCTGTCTCTCAATAAATGTTAAAAAAAATTTTTTTTAAATTTATTTGTCTCTTTTTTGTTGTGTGTAAATATTTGCATTCTCATAAATTAAGTACACATATGATATGACTGCACTATAATGTAATTTTGGTAACAAGTGAAGCTGAATGCAAGTGAAATTAATAATGTATCAAGAATAGGATGGCTGAGGGGCGCCTGGGTGGTTCAGTTGGTTGGGTGTCCGACTTCGGCTCAGGTCATGATCTCGAGGTCTGTGAGTTTGAGCACCGCGTCGGGCTCTGTGCTGACAGCTCGGAGCCCGGAGCCTGCTTCAGATTCTGTGTCTCCCCCTCTCTCTGCCCCTCCCCCGCTCAAGCTCTGTCTCTGTCTCAAAAATAAGTAAACATTAAAAATTAAAAAAAAAAAAGAATAGGGTGGCTGATAGGAATGTCTTTTAAATCTGTGTCCATCGGCCCTTGTTAGCTTACCCTAAGAGATTAGCAAGGATAAGTAGCCATCGGCATCTATTCAGTGCTTGTTTTGCTTTCCTTGGCTACCTACATTGTCTGTTTTTGTCCTCTCTTTGCTTGTGTTATCTATACTCTTTTGTTACGTCCCCAACCCCTTGGTATTCTCTCATGTCTTCAGTATCAGTAGTATACCTGTTTTCTCTTTAGAATGCTGCCAGAAACCACAGATATAAATCAGTGGTACAGTTATATTTTGTAGTTTTGTTGTATATGTAAGATGAACTAAGAAATGATTCTAAAAATGATATTCTACATATGTGAACCTGAGCTTTTAACTATTTACCAACATTCCAGGTGCTTCTGCATAAAACATTAAAGAAAAACCTTTAGTTGCCTAACTTGTAAATACGTTGATTGTCATATTATCCTGAGAATTAAAAATGTGGATCTTTTTCACTAGCCTGAGTAATCAAGAACTGAGACAGTGTGGTATAGAAGAAAGTTTACTTAGTGTCACAGGTCCTGGACTCCAGCCCCAGTTCTTTTATTAACCCACTTTGTAATCCTGGGCAAGTCCTATTTCTCATCTGTAAAATGTGGGCAGTGGACTTGATCATCTTAAAAATTATAAAGATTTTCCTGTGGTGCAGGGGAAGCAAACTTATAAAAGAAGTTGTTCTTAAAAACATTTTGTCTTTTTATGTAAGTTGTCCCTGAAAGCTAATGGCTTTATTAGAAATGATGTATAATCACTTTTGAATTTGTGTATATCTCATCTGTTGCAGGATGCTTTAATCTGGATCCCAATAGAGTTTTGGATGTCATTTTAGAAGTGTTTGAATGCAGGCCAGAACATGATGACTTCTTTATATCTTTATTAGAATCTTACATGAGTATGTGTGAACCGCAAACACTGTGTCATATTCTTGGGTTCAAATTCAAGTTTTACCAGGTAAAAAAAATGTGCGTGTGTGTGTGTGTGTGTGTGTGTGTGCGCGCGCGCGTACACAGATATATGTATATATATAGAGAGATTAATCTCATGGTTTTATATTTGCAACTTAACATTTGTAAATTGGTTTTAGCTCAGCCATTCTAGCAGAGGTGGTAGATAAATGGATAACTAACAATGCCTTGTGCTAAGTACTATATTAGTAGTATGATTGGTGTGATGTGAAAGCCTAGAGGAAAGCATGATAAATTTTTGCTTTGGGGGAGATGGAACCAGAGAAGACTTTATAGATATAACCCTTTTTAAACCTGGTCCTTGAAAGATGAATAGGAGTTTGTTGAAGTTGTCTGTTCAGAAGTAACAAATAGTGTGAGTGAAGATGTGGCAGTATGAACGTATATGACAGATTGAAGAAATGATACATAGTCTGATGTGGCTGGATTGTAATATGCAGGGAGAGAAAAGAAGAAACAGGAAGTAAAGTTGGAAAGGTAGGCACACTTTAGATTGTCAAGGGTTTAGAATTCTGTTGTATAGACAATGACCATGGGAATTTTTTAATGCATGTTTTACATCATTTTTCACCTAAACCACTGTAATAGTTATCTAGCAAGTCTGTGCCTCTGATTATTTCTCTTTAAGTCTTTCTTTCATGTTATTACTACTGTTACGTTCTAAAAGAGATTGAATTGACACACTGCTCAAAAACCTTTGTCTGTAGGATAAAATTCAAACTTCTAAATGTGGCAGAAAAGGCTCTTCGCAATCTGGCCCTATTCTATCTTTCCAGCCTTATCTTTAGTGTTCCCCCCCCCCCCTCAAATCTGATATTCTAGTCATATTAAATTACTAGCCATTTCCTGAACTTAGGTATAGATGTTGCTATGTATAGACCCTTATTTACATGCAGTTCCTTATAACTAGAAAACTATTCTTATCCATCTCACCTGTCTTTTCTTCATCTTGAGGACTCCTATTTATTCTTTACGATCAAGTGCTACTTGCTCTGTAAAGTCTTGGCTGGCACTTCACCCATGCGGAATTAGTTACTTCTTAATCTCTTCTCCTAAAACTTGACACAGATTTCTAGCACTTAGCAGGTTATATTAGCATAAACTATATCTGTGTCCTTTGCCAGACTGTGAGCCATTTAGGGCAGGGTCTTTCTTTTACTAATTTCTCTGGATTAATTGACTGCTTAGCCTACAATAAATGCTCACTAATTGTAAATGAGTGATCTGTGTTTTTAGTAAGCTAGTGCTCACGATAGCATGGAAGATTTTAACACAATAAGGCCTTTATTGTCCTTTTGGTATAGCTTTGCTAATTTGTCTGCCTGCCTATGATATTCAGTCAAGAAATACTCATTTATGGGGTGTTTATGATGTGCTGTTGCTTTGCTAGGCAATGATGATACTCTGGTAAAGAGTATCTATTCCTGTCGTCTGGAGCTCAAATTCACATTTCTTTTAGGATTCTCAAAAGATAACACCACTTAATGCCTCTGCTTATCTTGCATTTTCTATTCTCTGGGATGCTCCAGAAGAGAAATCAGATCAGAACTTCATGTAACATTTTGATACCAAACAAGACACATGGCAGGGTTTCTAGGCTGGAGTACTTCACGTTTGTCCAAAAACTAGCGATGGCAGCTTTTCCTGTTCCTACCAGCAACCAAGGAGTCCACTCTTAGTACAGGGAAAGAGAAGTTGAAGTATTCATCACATCTTAAGATGTGCTGTGATTGCTTTGGGTTTGAGAACATGAAGCCAACTGCTGAAGCGATAGGGTAGCTAAAATTTAACTTGGGCAAAATTGATTAGAACATAGGTTAGGGCTTAGGAGACTGTAGGTTTCAGAACATACTACAGTGAATAATGATGACCTACTGCATAACATCAAGTATTATTAGTTGAATGTGAGTTTTAGAATTTAAAGATCTTTATATGAAAATGTTCCTCATAACGATAACACTTTTCAGCTGAATTAAAATATTGGGGTTGACAGTGTTGGAATAATCTTTTTTTTAAAATAGATTTTCTGATATAAGAAATACCTAATCAGGAGACATTTGATTTAGAAGTAACCTATTATTGGAAAGAGTAACCCTTGTATTGGCTCTGTGTAACACCATTCTTTTGTTTCTGTTGCCTGAGCTATCTTGTTGTGCAAATCTGCAGTCTTAAGGACCACTGAGGATAGAGGAAGAAATGTCAAAGATATTAGATAAATTGTGGTCTGGGAGGTAAAGTAAGGACAGCCATGAAAATGAAGAACTGCTTAGGGGATGTAACCCTGGGAATTGGTATATATGGTCACCCTTGTGTATTGGTCCCTTGCCTGACCCCGTCCTCCCCTCTTCCTTTCACTGCCTGAAAATGTTTACTCCCCTTGCCCACAACCTGTATTTTCAACCAGTTGGGAATTATTTGGATTAATAGGCTTCTTCCCTCCCCTCTCCCCCCCCCCCCCCTTAATGCTAGGACTTCTAGACAGAGCTAATTATTATCTGCTGTGAAGTCTGTGAGAGTGATTTTATTCTAGTTCCAGCCTGGGATCAGCTATACTGGATGTTTTGACTTGGAAGGATGGTAGGGGATGTAAGCAGTTTTAGAGCACATTTTGGAAAATTTGGCAGGCACATCTGCTTGATTCCCATAACAGGGATGGCTGTAATAGAGGGCTTAAGGATAGCATGAAGATCAGCGTAAAGGTCAGAAAGAAAGGTGTCCTAGAAAGTGTGAGGGTACCAAAAGATAAACTTGGCTGGAGTTGTCTTGCCACAGGAAAGAGAAAGGAGATGATGACTCTCACCCATATATCAAGGCCCTTGATTTCTGGATTCAGAACATGGCAATAGTAGTAATAGTGGTGTCATGGTTAGGTACTATTATAACCTAAATTCACTCACTTAAGAAATGTTAATCAATGGGGCTGGTTCATTCGGTGGAGCATGAGACTCTTGATCTTGGGGTTGTGAGTTTGAGCCCCACGTTGGGTATAGATATTACTTAAAAAAAATAAAATATTAAAAAAAAAGAAATATTGATCTAGCACTTTTTATGTGCCAGGCAATAATGTTCTAGGTGCTGGGACTACATTTGGAAACAAATAGAAATTCTTGCCTTCATGACGCTTATGTTCCAGGTAAACTATGGTATGTTAGAAGGTGATCAGTGAGATGGGACAAAAAAAAATGTAGAGCAGGATAAGGAAGAGTGGGAGTGCCAGAGTGGTAGGTTGCAACTTTACATAGAAGAGCGAGAGTATGTACCTCATTGAAAAGGTACATTTAAGCAAAGAAACAAAGGATGGGAGGTGTAAACAGATATTTGGGGAAGAGCCTCTAGGGAAAGAGAACAGCCAGTGCAAAGGCCGTAAGGTGTGAGCATGCCTGATGTGCTGGAGAACAGCAAGGAGACCAGTGTGGCTGGATCCGACTGATTGAGTGGGAGTGTGGTAGGAGATGAGGTCAAAGATGAGAGACCACATCACATAGGGCTAGTGCCACAAGGGTTTTGACTTTGATGCTGTGAAGCTCTTAGAAGATTTTGAGTAGGAGAGTGATGTGACCTGACTTAATTTTTTCATTTTGTTTCTCTTTTATGTTTTCACTTTATTATGAACATTTCAAACATATAGAAAAGAGTGAATAGTGTAATGAATACCCATAATCCCATCACCTAGAAGTAAGTTTATTAACATGTTATACTTTTTTTGGAAATAATTTATATTACAGATACCATGAACGTTTACTCCTAAATACGTGAATTTGTACTTTTTAAAAGTAAAGACTTTTTCTATATAACCGTGATACCAGTTTCATATCTAACTAGACTGTTACTATATAATAAACTCAGACCATATCCAGATTTCCCATATTGTCTCCCAAATAATTTTACAACTGTTTTGTTCAAACAATGATCCAATCAGAGGCCATGCATTGTATTTGATTGTTAGGATTCTTCAGTCTCTTTTAATCTAGACTAGTGTGTCCCCCCCACCCACCTTCCTTCCTTTAATGGCATTAACTTGTTGGGACCATTACCGTGGAAGACTCCGTTAGTCTTCCAAGCATTAGATATATCTGATTGCTTTTCCATGGTTGGTTTAATTTGTTCTTTATTCCTTGTTTGTCTTGTGTACTTAGAGTTAGGTCTAAGAGCTTGACTGTGTTCAGGTAAAATATTTAATGGCAAAAGGCTTCATAGGTTGTGTTGTATGTTTCATACCATAACGTCTCATACCTGCCTGATTTTTAACGTTCCGATAAGTTGATGACAGTCTAATTCCTTTATTCAACAATGACATTTCCCCTCACGTTAATAGGAAGTTATCTGTAGGTTGATACTTTGGCACCATGTGAATATCCAGTTTTTCATTAACCTTACATTAAGTGGCTTAGAATACATGGATGATCTTTTCCTGAATCAGTTATTTTCTTAGGGGTTCCAAATTACTGACTTACTAATGTTACCGTGTCTTCTGCATTTATTAGCTATTATTCGTCTGTAAAGAAGAATTGTTCCTTCTCAACTTGGCTTGCTTGTTGTCCTGAAATACAGTTCTACTGGAAAGGCAGGACAAATGCTTCATTCTCCACCCCCATGCCCCATTAATTACTAGCTTTCAGAGTAAAGAGTTTCTTTAGTGGCTGCCTCTAATGGTGACATGAGTGGTATGTGTGTATGTGAGAGAGCGAAAGATAAGAGAGACAAAAGACACTGTGTACATGTGTGGTTTGACTTAGGTTTTCAAAGAAGCAATATGGTTATGGTAACAGTTGGAAGTTAATGAGCTTCTGAATATATTTTGAAGGGTAGAGCCAGTAGTATTTGTTGATTGATTAGATACACAATGTCCTAAAGTAGAGTTAAGGCTATTTCCAACTTTTTTTTGGACTAAGCAGTAAAAAGGATGGTGTCATCATCAACTGAGGTAGAGTAAATTTCGGGTGGAATGGGTTTGGCGTATTGGGGGTAGGAATCAGGAATTGAGTTTTACATATGTAAAATTTGAGATGTCTTAGATATCCAAGTGAGATGTTGAGTAAATAACTGGATGTATAAATCTGGTATTCAGGAGAGAGGACTGCATTAGAAATAGAAATGTAGGTGTCAAAAGCATGTAGATGATATTTAAAGTTGTGATACTAGATGAAATCATCAAGAGTTGGGTATAGGAACACAAGAAGAGAACCCAGGGCCCAGCCTTGGCACTCCAATGTTAAAGGGCCTAGGAAAAGAGGGGCAATCAGCAAAGGAGATATAGAAGGAATGTACAAGATAAGAGGAAAACAAAGAGAATGTAGCATATTGGAAGCTAAGTGGAAGAAGGAACAATGACCTCTGTTAAATGCCTCATCTTAAATGACTAAAATTTGGTCATTGGATTTATCATCAGGGAGGGCAAAGCTAGCCATTTTAGTAAAGTTGGGGTGGTGTTAAAGAATAGGGAGAGTGGAATTGGAGATAGTGAGAATAGACAACTCTATAAGGAGTTGTTACAGAGAGGCACAAAGGTAGCTGGCAGAGGAAGTGAGCTCGAGAGAGAAGATGTTTTGAAGATGGGGAGAGAACATATTTTTATGCTAATGGGAATGATTGAGTAGAAAGGAGGAAAACTGGTGATATAGGAGAGAGAGGACAGAATTATTGGAGTAATGTTCTTGAGTAGGATAGAGAAGAGTTTATGGTATAAATGGATGGATTGACTTTAAATGGGAGCATAGAGAGTTCATCTAGAATAACGGTTGGAAAGGCAGCACATGTAGGTACAGCTGTTGGTAGGTGGATAGATGTGATGGTGGAAGTTTGTAGAAATTTTAACGATTGTTCCAGTTTTCTTGCTGAAATTGAAAACAAGGTCATCAGATGAAAGGATGAGAGAGGAGGTATTGAAGGTTAGGAGAGAATGTAGAAAACAGTTTATATAGGAGGGTAGGAAAGTGAATGGATGAGAGAAATAGGGTATGATTGTCCGGCAGCATTAAGGATCCATTTGAGGGTGGATATGTGAAATTGACATTTTGAGGGGGGTTGTAGTTATTGGTAATATTAAAGTTTAGGATATGGAGTGAATGGCTGAGATGGGGAATAGGAGAAGATCTTTGAAAGAGAGGAGCTCAGGGTGCCAAGAGGCCAGCATGATGGAAGTATCATTTACATATATGTGAAAACCTCTAAAAAATTAAAGGAATAGTCAGACAGAGTGACAGTGAATCAGAAGCTATAAGATCATTGCTAAGTGAAGGGCTGTGACCCACGAGTACATAGATGGCAACAGTAGGACCTGACTGAAAACAGCAGAGCTCTGTCCCTCAATAAAAGCAACTAATGAACTGGCAAAAATTGTCAATAAACTTTTAACAGAATTCTGGAATTTAGTAAAAATAACTTACAGCAACTGAAGAAAGGCTTAGTGAAGAAAGAAGCTGCTGCTTTGGGCTAAGAGAGCACTGTTATGTTATAAATTGCCTGCCTACTGTCCCTCAATGATGGCCATGAAGATAGAAGCCTCCACTCCTAGCGTAGATTGGTAATGCCAGAGGACACAAAAAATTGTGAGTTGCGACCTCTCTGGCTTTTCTCTGAAGGACTGGTGTAAGGGCCTGTTTTGTTTGGCTTGACTAGGAACATCTCCAGAGCTGGGGTGGCTTTTGCCAAAAGGATTTGAAGGCACAGCTACTAGCTTTTGCGGCCTGGAACAAGAGACAGCAGTGAGAGAAGCAATAGAGAGACTGAAAGCCTGGGAAGAAAGAAGTTGGATAAGGAGATAGCATGTGCCAGGGAATTGGAACAAAAGGCCATGCTTATGTCCAGAACTGGATAAGTAATTAGAAAAGGGCTGAAAAGATCCTAAGCTTTTTCCTCTGGCTGGCATTCAGGCTCTGTGCAAGCAGGAAGTGAAGACTAGGAATTGTAAATGGCTTGCCCAAGTGTTGAGGCATGCCCGAACACAGAGCCAGTATGCAAAGACTGGGAGAGTGTTTTTTCTCTTTCTTTTTTCTTTTTTTCCGGGCTTCAGGCCCTTAAGAAAACTCAAAACAGTAGCTGACCACTAAGCTAACAACAGATTTCAGTGGCCACACACGACAATAATACCGACTTTATAAGTCGTCACTAAATAAGAAAACAACAGTAACCCACATTAAGCATCAACAAACCCCAGAGATGGGGCATAATTTGATTTTCAGAGTTGTCACATAATAGTCAAAATATCCAGTTTTCAAAAAGAGATAACGAGGTATGCAGTGAAATAAAGTATGGCTCATTCACAAGGAAAAAAATAAACAGAAACTATCCCTGAGCAAGCCCAGGAGATGGAATTACTAGATAAATAATTTAAATCATCAGTCCTAAATATGTTTATGATCTATAGGAAACCATAGGCCAAGAGCTAAAGGAAACCAGACAGAATATCAGTAAAGAAATAGAAATTGTAAAAAAGGAACCAAACAAATTCTGGAGTAAAAAAGTAAGATAACTGAAATGAAAAATTCACTAGAGAGGTACAACAGCAGGTTTGAGACGGCTGAAGAAACAACAAGCCAACTTGATGAGCCAATTGAAGTTATCCGGTATGAGGAGCAGAAAGAGAAAAGAATGAAGAAAAATGAACAGTCTAAGAGACTAGAAGACACCATCCAGTACCATTATGTGTATTGGAGTCCCAGAAGCAGAGAGAAAAGGGACAGAAAGCATGTTTGAATAAATAATGGTTGAAAATTTCCCAAATGTGATGAAAGATGTGAATCTACACATTGAAGAAGCTCCACAAACACTGAGCAGGATCAACTCAAAGAGATCCACACCAAGACACATTATGCTCAGATTGTTGAAAGACAAAGATAATTTTGAAAGCAGCAAAACAGATATGACCCCTTGCATACAAAAGATCCTCAATAGGGTTAACAGTTGGTTTTTCTTCAGAAGGCATTGGGTGGCATATATAAAGTGCTGAAAGAACAAAACTGTCAGTAAAGAGTTCTGTATCCAGCAAAACTACCCTTCAGAAATGAGAGATTATGACATTCTAAGATAAACAAAAGCTGGGGAAGTTTGTCACTAGTAGACCTGCCCTACAAGAAATGATAAGGAGAGTCCTTCAGGCTGAAATGAAAGGATACTAGACAGTAATTTGAAGCTATATGAAGAAATAAAGAATATTGGTAAAGGTAACTACATAGGTAAACAAAAAAGCCAAAATTACCAATATTATTGTAGTTTTTGGTTTGTAGCTCCTCCTTTTTTCTCATATGATTTAAAAGACAAAGGAATAAAAACAATTATAAATCTAATTGGAACATAATATAACAATATAAAAGGGGGAAGGATTGAGATGTATAGGTACAGAGTTTTTGTATACTATTTAAGCTAAGTTGGTATTAGTTCAAAGTACATTGTTAGAAATTTAAAATATTAATTGCAGTATCCACTAGGAAAATAACTAAAAAACAAAGGAAAGAAGGGAATCAAAAAAGTACACTACAGAGAAAAAAATCAAACACAAAAGAAGGCAGTAATGGAAGAAATGAGGAACAAAAAATGATATATGTAGAAAACAAATAGCAAAATGGCAGAAGTCCTTCCTTGTCAGTAATTACTTTAAATGTAAATGGATTAAAATTTAGTAAATGGATTAAAATTTGTAATTAAAAGGCAGTTTGGCAGAATGTATAAAACATTCAGCTCTATGCTTATCGAAAGACTCACTTTTAGATCAAAGATAGAAATGTGTTCAAAGTGGAAGTATGAAAATAGATATCCTATGTAAATAGTATCCAGGAGAGAGCTGGGGTGGCAATTCTAATATCGGGCAAGATAGACAAAAATTTTTACTGTAGACAGCAAAGGACATTATATATTGATAAAAGGGTCAACCCATTAAGAAGATAAAACAGTTATAAACACATGTGCACCAAATAGAGCCTCAAAATACATGAAGCATACACTAACAGAATTGAAGGGAGAAATAGTTCTACAATAATTGTTAGAGATTTCCATACCCCCTCTCATTAATGCATAGAACACCTAGACAGAAGGAAACAGGACTTGAACAGCCACTATAAACCAATTAGACTTAACAGACACACACAGAAAACTACCTAGCAACAACAGATTACATATTCTTCTCTAGTTTACTCAGGACTTTCTCCAGGATAGACCCTATCGTAGACCACAAAACACTTCTCAGTAAATATAAAACATTGAAATCATACAAAATATTTTCTTTGACCACACTGGAATGAGACTAGATCACAGCAGTAGTGAGGGAGAATGACTGGAAGTTCAGAGCTGAGTGGGCTTTAGGGGAGGGTGGAGGGAGAATAAATACTCTGAAAACAACTATAAAAGAGCAAAGATGACTCATACCCCACCTGTAGGCCTAGTAGTGTGAGGGTCTGGGGAAAATAGCCACCACTTGACTGGGTTACAGTGAGAGTAGTGTTCCTGTAGAGTGCTAGGGTCTGCTCGAGCAAGAAGGTGAAGGGAACAGAGGAGAGGTTCAGGATATATAGGGGGTTTTGCTGAGGATGGATTATGAATTCCAGAGGATTCCATGGAAGTTTTTCAAGAATGCAGAAAGGTGGGTTAGGACAGGACAGGGATTGTGCAGAGCAATATGAGGATTAGAGTATGGGAGTTGATGTTTGGCCTGGGAGTCAGGGGCTTCTTGTGAACTCATTAAAACAGAGATAATGGGAATAATGAGAGTGTTCCTGGTGGATCCAAGTCAGAAAGTAAGCTTTTGTGGGTTTGCTCTGAATCCCTGACCATTTGTTTTTATGGGAAAATGTTTTGATACTAAATAATCATTTATGTATTTAGAATTAAACTTGTTAAGTTGAAGATGTACCTGTCTTAACAAATAGAGTGAACAAAGACTTCTTTATATGATATCCATTAACAAAGACTTCTTTATATGATATCCATTAGTTTGGTTAGCTTCCTTTGTTATGTCCATAACACCTATCACAATTGTGGGGAGCCTCACAAAGAACTTGTTTTCAGCGCTGAGTAGAAGCAGAACATAATGTATTGTCACTGTTTGCTTTTTATTTGCATTTTGCCGTTTAGTAATTGCCAGTTGTCCTGGCTTCAGTCTTCCATTCATCTGACCCTGAGCAGTTTAAAAATTCGGAGAAAGTCTTTTTGTTTCTGTGTAGGGTCCACAGGGCCGGCTTGGTTGGAATTGACCATTCTGTATTTTAAAATGTTGATTTATCCATGTGTAATAAGTATAGAGACCTGTTTGGAAGGGGAAATCAATTGACAAGCAGATACACTTAGCACAAAACCGCAGAAATAAAAGAAGGGGGAGAAAAGTATAAAGCAGACATGGATAGTTTGGCACTTCCAAATTTGTCATTCTTGTCTGTCTGCATCTCCACTGAGAACTACTTGGAAAAGTGAGTTAAGAAAACACACATAAAAACTGAAACCAAAAGTAATTATTATGCAGGGTAAAATATCACTTATTCTCTTTAATTTTCAAATTAAAAAAAATATTAGCATGTACTGTGAAGTGTGTCCATTTTTGAAACCTTTCTTTGTGTTCATCAGAAGATGAAAAGGGCTGTTTACCTAATTGTCTTTGTCCTCAGTTCAGATGTTATGTATGATCAGGAAGAGCAGTGAAGCTTATTGTTGATCTAGAGTTATTTGATGTAATTGTTCTTAGTTATTGGTAGGTAAAGAATATGGTTTTAGTTGTACTTTATGCACTAAATAGAAACTTTTTTTTTTTCAAGGAACCAAATGGAGAGACTCCTTCATCTTTATACAGAGTTGCAGCAGTCCTTCTACAATTTAATCTTATTGATTTAGATGATCTTTATGTACATGTAAGTCAAGTGGGCTGCTAAGGATATTTGGCTGTCTATCCCAGGGGTGGGAAGAGGAGTAGGCAGCCATATAGTACTTCAAGATTGGTCCTAGGCTCTCCGGTTCTAATTTTAGAAGCCCTAATGCATTATTGCTTTGTGTTTACTTTATGAAGTGAATGAATGTAATTCTTTGACAAACTGTGGAAATTAAGTACCTTTTGTCACAGAGTTTGAGGTTGGCTATGAAATTAAAGCTGTTAATGTCAGCAAGGTGTATCTCACTGAGAGGGAGCCAAGTCCTAATCAATGTGGTTTTAGACTTTTCTGTTATACACAAATTGTCAGAAATATGGGATTACCTAAAATACTTTTTCCTTCTTCCCAAAATGTTAATTGTAGGCATTCAAGATGAATGGGGAAATGTATACTTAAAAAACAAACAAACAGTAATTGCCATTTAAAACCATTTAAAAACCATCAAAACCATTTAAAATGGTTTTCTTATGTTTTTAATGTTTTTAATGGTAATAAATGACTGGTATTGTGCTTCTGTTGCTGGACCCAGGATCTGGAAGGGTGTGTATGTTAATGTGATTGATGACCTTCAGTTTAGCAACAGTTTAGCCTGTCAATTTGAAAAAACTAGGTTTGTAGTATAGAAATTCCTGTTTATTTGGTTATATAGTAGGATATCTATGGACTTAACTCTGTCCAAAGCTGACAACATCGTCATTGTCTTTGAAATCATTTTCTGACTTCCTTGTCTGTCATGTACTATAGTTACAGACTAAAACTTAGTCTCTACCTTGGAAGCAGTCATAGTCTAGCAATGGAGAAGACATTTTGCATTATATAGTAACTACTATATTGGAGGTACTCACAAAGTGCTGTGGGGGCTCAGTATAGATAGTAACCATGTCTGTTTGGGGGCATTTTGGAAGGCTTTTCCAGACTAGTGATGTTGAACTGGGATGTTGGTAGATGACACGGTGTTGGCCTGGCTTTAAAGGCGGGAAGCTTTGTAGGTAGAATTAACTGAATATAAAGGCAGGAGTATTGAAGGGCTTCATTATTATCTTAGGGGAACATCAGGAAGCTCCGAGTACTTGGAGCCTCGGGTAGTTTATGGGGAGGTGGATGAAGATGGAGAAGAGTAGGTTGGGGCTACACTTTCCAGGGCCTTTTAAGAGCCATAGTAAGGAGTTCGGATTTTTTCTTGTTGGGAGTAGAGAGCCCTTCAAGATTTAAAGTAGAAAAGTGATGTACAAACTGAGAACATGGAAAATTTGTCAGTAAAAGGGGAATTCAAAGACAGGTATGAGTCTATAGGCAAGTATAGACTGGTAGGACAAATGGAAATATGATAGATGGTGATAGATTTATTACTGAAATGTTTGAGTTTGATAATAAATGCAAGTGGCCTAAGTGTTCCTGTTAAGGTGTCAAAGATTTTGAGATGGGATTAAAAACCAGTTTATTGTTTATTTTTCACGAGACTTCTAAAACCTAAGGACAGATAAAGGTTGAAAGTAGAAGGGTGGGAAAAATATACCAGGGAAATTATTGCTGTTACAGACAAAATAAACTTTTTGGCAAAAAGAGATAGTCACTTCATAATTAATAAAGTTGTGTTCTCTAGGAAGATAAAACAGTTGTAACTTTGTATGCACTTAATTGCATATTCTCAAAATACACAAAACTAGAAATTGAGAGTACTGTAAGAAACTTACAGGGGTGCCTGGCTGGCTCAGTCAGTAGAGCATGTGACTCTTGATCTCGGGGTTGTGAGTTTGAGCCCCACATTGGGTGTAGAGATTGCTTAAAAAAATAAAATGTTGAAGAAAAAGAAACTTACAGTTCATTATAATGGGATATTTTTATTTATTTATTTAAAAAAAATTTTTTTTTTCAACGTTTTTTATTTATTTATTTTTTGGGACAGAGAGAGACAGAGCATGAACGGGGGAGGGGCAGAGAGAGAGGGAGACACAGAATCGGAAACAGGCTCCAGGCTCCGAGCCATCAGCCCCAGAGCCTGACGCGGGGCTCGAACTCACGGACCGCGAGATCGTGACCTGGCTGAAGTCGGACGCTTAACCGACTGCGCCACCCAGGCGCCCCATAATGGGATATTTTTAGAGACAGTTGTATTAATCTAGGTAAAAGATGAGGACCTACAGCAGGTACATAAGTAAAGCAATAAAAATGGGTTTGATGGCCAGTGGAGAACAGAAAGAATGAGAAAAAGTCTTGCTTACCTTCTTGCATCAGTCCTCAGTGACTTTTCTCCCATTTTTGACTAATGGGGATGAAGTCTGCAATATGTAGCTTAATCTTTCACTATGTTTCTTTTCATTGTTTACTGATTATTTACTTCGCATTAGACTTAGTTACTGAAATATATTATGCATTTCTGAGGGCAGGAACACTGAGTGCTTAGAAGAAACTAGTAAATAACGATTTGTTGGCTGTATTCTTCTGTGTCTGGGTTTTTTATCTATTTTATGAAATATCTACATTAACCATCTTCCACGTGTACAAGATGGCTGTACTAGAGATAACGTGATCCTTTTTCATAATGGAGAGTTGACTGTACACATGCTGCTTTCTCTTTTGTAATAAACTAGAAACTAGTTTGTGACTTAAGTCAAATAGTAGGTATTAGGAAATGAAAAGTGAGATGTCAAGTTGTTCATAATTTTTCTACTTGAGATTTTTCATCTAGAGGAAATAAATTTACCCCTTCATATAATTCAGTAGCTAACCTCTCCCAAATTGGATCCTTATGAAGTACTTTTTAAATATGGAGTTTGGCCTTTAAAGGGGAACTCTGATATTTTTCATGGAACAGGCATACATTTTCTTGGGTACGTTAATAAATTGAATGGTAAGCATCACTGTTGTATTATTGTATTAATTTAGGACTTCTAACAGAAAGAAGATAAAAGAACTTCGAACTGCTACTTGATTTTAAAAGGTGTACAAAATTCAGGTACTTAACTTTGTTAGATTATAAGAAAATAATTGAGAGAAGCTTATTTTGAAAGCAAACCATGGCCATTAATAGGCTAGGCCTTATTTACAGTTTTATCAATTCAGGGAAGATAGTGTTTGCTTTTTATATGTGCAAACAGTATTAGCTATTTTATGAAACATTAATGAACCATTTTTAGCTTCTTCCAGCTGATAATTGCATTATGGATGAACACAAACGAGAAATTGTAGAAGCTAAGCAAATTGTTAGAAAACTTACGATGGTTGTATTGTCTTCTGAAAAAATCGACGAGCGAGAGAAAGAAAAGGAAAAAGAAGAGGAGAAAGTAGAGAAGGTATATAGTTCATTTTTATAAGATTAACATTGTCTTCTGGATTTAGAATTTGAAATTTAACTTGTAATAGTTCATCAACTTATGGGAGAATAATTTATTAACTTTAAATGTAGTTGAAATCTGGTTTTTGGAATACTAATTTGCAAAGGTGGTTTTAGTTTTAATCTTATTGGCATCTTCCCAAAAGAGGCCGCTATGTTTTTCTTACACAAATTTCAAAGTGTATTCTAAGTAAAATATATGACTATATTTGTGCTCTGTGTATTAATGTCTCTCAAGTCCTAAGGGGATTCTCAAATATGAATGAATTCTAGTTCCCTGTGGCACAATAAAGTATTAAATAGAACTTGATTTAATTCCAGGTCTATAAACTCTCATGCTGGGTCTGCTAAATCAAAGAGCAAATCCTGTTGTTTTTTTTTCAATAGCTAAAAAAAACTTTGATTTTACTTTCAGGAAAATACTGCGTTTTCCATGGTGGCAGCCGTTGTTGACATATAATATTGTCGTGTTTAGCTCAGTTTTTTAAATTAAAAAATGCCGAGATTTATTGGTGCCTATATTCTGAGGATCTTCACTATAATTGTTCATTTTTAGCCGCCTGACAACCAAAAACTTGGTTTGTTGGAAGCCTTGTTGAAGATTGGTGATTGGCAGCATGCACAGAACATTATGGATCAGATGCCTCCGTACTATGCAGCTTCACATAAGCTAATAGCCCTTGCTATTTGCAAGCTCATTCACATAACTATAGAGCCTCTCTACCGAAGGTATGTTACTATATGCTTTTCTAATCATTGAGGTAGAAATAGCTTAGGACTACAAAAAAATCTACATGTTTATCTTGTCTCCTCAAACAAGCAAGTACTTCTGTATGTTTTATTAGAAGGTAAGAACCATTCAGAAGCGTATCAGTCTTATATGTATTAATCAGTGACTTGTCTCCTAATGTCTAGACCAGGTGGTGCAGAATGCGTGCTGCAATGCAGTCTAAAAATTGTAGCTTAGATGTCTAGGTTGGGTGTGCTCCATTGAGAGTGAAAACACCACTCTTCTCTTCTTGACTTTTCCTCCTCTCTTGGGGGTGGGCAGAGAATTCCTAAGGTTTTTACTTAGTGTAATTTCCCTCTGTCCTGGGTTGAGTGGCTCTGAGTGAGGACATTGCCTCTCTGCTTGCCTTACCTCTCCTGGCATATAGGCTGCTGTTCTGAAAATTGCTAGTGCAGCCTTTCTCATCATCCCTAGTTACTGTGTCCATCCACCCGTCCTCTAGCCCTCAGCCTGCTTGCAGGTTACTTAGGAGCAGTACTGGCAGCAGCTCTGGCTTCAGCCCCACAGATCAGAGCCTGCGTCCAAGGCCCCAGTCTTGTGACTCGTGCATAGCTGCCGGCTGCTGCCTTCAGTGCCACTGGGGCTGTGGACCTTGAAGGCTTCTTCTCAAAGAGTGACCCCTGTGACTCCACAGCGGGACACCTGCTCAGCAGGTGAGAACTCTGGGCATGCTGTCCTTTTTAGTGTGACACCTTCTTTCATTATGCTGCTCACCTTCCCTACACCACCCACCTCATACTCAGTCTAAGTAGGGGAACCCAGACTGAGAAATGTTTATTTACTTGAACCACTGTTGTTATATCCATATTTTTCTCTTTTATCTTCCAGTGTCTCTGAGGTCCATCCCTTGTTCCCCATTCCCATATCCAAATTCCTGATACTGGCCAAGTTTAAGAACAAATTCATACAGTGTATGTTAAATGTTACTTGAAATCTGCGTTTCTCTGATTTCCTTATGCAGTTCATTGGAAACATTCTCTAAGCTCTGGCTTTTTCCAAATGAGTATTGTTTTTGTCTTTTTCTACCCGATAAATTATCTGTATTAATGAAGTTAGGCACAAGTGATATATAGAAAGCAAATTTGAGCAAGAAAAGCTTTACTTACTGGTAACTTAAAGTGGTGTATTACATAGTATACATATAAATTTTGCTTCTTTTTATAGAGTTGGCGTTCCTAAAGGTGCTAAAGGCTCACCTGTTAATGCTTTGCAAAATAAGAGAGCACCAAAACAAGCAGAGAGCTTTGAAGATTTGAGGAGAGATGTCTTCAATATGTTCTGTTACCTTGGTCCTCACCTTTCTCACGACCCCATTTTATTTGCAAAAGTGGTGCGCATAGGCAAGTCATTTATGAAAGAGGTTAGTAAGATTTTTTTTTTCTTCCAAGCAGAAAACTGAATTTTGGAGTGAAGGTGTTCTGCGTATATTTGTGTTATGTGTATCACTAGGAATAAAAAGAAAGTGAACTTAATTTAAGAAAAGCGTATTTTGAGTAAGGTTTGGGGAAAAGTCCATTGTGTCCTAACCACACACACATGCGCGCGCGCGCGCGCGCACACACACACACACACACACACACACACACACACACACGTGCGCACGCGTTAATCTAGGTAGAATATTAGTCAAGTCCCCCGCGTAGGAAAATATACTTTGGACAAGTGATTGCTTTTTGAATCCCCTTTTCTTCTGATTTATTTTCTTGGCTGCAGTTTTGAATCATTGTCATTATTTGTATGAAGTCAGACTGTTGAGGAGCCATTCTTTTCTAGTAAACTTTGTGTTGAAATAAAATGTACAGAACATAACACAAGTCATAATTGTACACCTCAATGACTTTTTTCCCAAACCGAACAGCCAGGTATCCCCAACCCGGATGAAAAAATAGAACAATACCAGTACTCCAGAGTTTCCTTTGTACTCCCTTCTAGTCAGTACCCTAAGGGTAACCATTTTTGTTATTTTTAAATTTTAAAATCAGCTTTGAGTTATAATTTACATACAATTTACTTCACCAATTGGAAGTGTACAATTTGATGAGTGTTGACAAATGAACACAGTTGTGTGTCCACTACCACAATCACAGAGAATATTTTCATCACCCCAGAAAGTTCCCTCTTGCCCCTTTGCCTTCAATTCTGTCCCTTTGTTACTGGTTCCTGGCAACTACTGATAAGCTTTCTGTCACTATAGTTTTGATTTTTCTAGAGCTTCATATAGATGGAATTGTATAGAATGTACTCTTTTCTGTCTGGTTTCTTTCACTGAATGCTTTTGAGATTCGTGCAAGTTGTTGCACGTGGCAGTAGCTTTATTGCTGAGCAGTATTATACAGACATACCAGAGTTTATGCATTCACCAGTTGGTGGGCATTTGGGTTGTTTCTAGTTGGGGGCTATTGTAAATAAAGCTGCTATGAATATTCCTGTACAAGTCTTTTTTTGGGGGGGGGGGCGTATGTTCTTGTTTCCCCAGGAATGGGATTGCTGGGCCATATGGGTAAGTGTATGTTTAACTTTTTGCCAAACTGTTCCAACATGTCTGTATCATTTTGCATTCCTGTATATGACATCCAATGGCTCCACATCCTCATCAGTACTTGTTATTGTCACTCTTAAATTTTAGTCATTTTAATGGGTGTGTGGTGGTACTGTTGTGCTTTTAATTTGTTTCCCTGATGATTGGAAATGTTGAGCATCTTTTCATGTTCTTATTTGCCATTTGTAATCATCATATATCAAATTGTCTATTCAGATCTCTTACCCATTTTTAATTGGGTTGTCTTTTATTATTTCTTTGATTTGCCTTTTCATTATGTTAAATGTCTTTGGAAGAGCAAAATTTTAAATTTTGATTAATTCTAATTTAGTAGTACTTTTCTTTTATGGTTTCCTCTTTGTGTTCTAAGAGATCTTTGCCTAACTTAAAATCTTGAAGCAGAAAAGAATACATAATTTATTTTCAATTGTAAAACAAGGCTATCAAAAGGATTTGCAAATTGTTACAAGCACAAATACAGTTTTCTCCAGTGTTTGGTGATTGCATCTAATTTTAATTTTTGACAACAGTAACTGTATACAAAATTTACCAGCTGTTGTATATTAATCCCTTGACACCTGAAATACTTGATTTGGCTTTTACTGCTTAGCTGGTAGATTTTTTTTTTAATGCTCACAGTTATACAGTGTGTAAAGGTACTAAAGCAATCTGCTAAGTAGTTTATTACTATACAAATCATTTATTGTATAACATGTATAAAAAGGAAGTATAATGATGTTTCATTATCTTAATCCTTATAGTCTGAAAGGGATGAGTTATGTTAACTAGTGCCTGTTCAGAAAAACAAAAGGGTCCTGTCTTTCCTAATGCCTCATATTGGGAAGCATATGAGGTCAATTTGTCCCGTTACTGCTGATGTTAGTATCGATCACTTGGTTAAGGTGATGGGCTACCAGGTTTCTCTAGGGTACAATTATTCTTTCTCCTTTGTTGTTAATATGCATCTTGGTGGGGAGATACTTTGAGACTCTGTCAACAGCCTCTTTCTCATCTTACCTTCACCCACTAATGCTATTCTCTTTAACTGAACATCTTAATGTTCAGATCTCTTGTTCTGAAATTCTTTCTTTGGCTACAAGTATTATAAACCTGTGAGCAGGAGACCAAACAACTGACTTGTGGAAGTTTATAGTAGACAGACATATGCATAAATGTATACAATGTTGTTACCAAGATGTGCAGGTGCTAGAGGGTCACCCTTCCCCTCTGCCATCTCCACTGCAGCTCTCCTGTACTTCTGTTCTGTCACAGTTGTGCCTGGTGCCTGCCCTTAACTCCAGTCTCTATTTTTGCAGAGGTAGAAGGGCAGAAAGGAAGAGGAAAAATGTTTATTTTGATCACAGTGTGGGAAGAAATCTGTCTTCTCTCATTGCTAAGGTTGTGGTAGGGAAAGTGAATCTTTCCAATGATCTGAGTTAGAATTTTGGTTTATTTTTACCCATAAAAATATTTCACTATAACAAATCATTTGTCCTGTGTTTTCAAGTTTAAAAGGCTTTTGTTGCCTAGCTAAGAATTTAAGGTTTACAAGATTGTTCCTAGAGGGCAGATGCGACCTTGGTTCCAAGTAAACTTCTTTAACAGTTCTCTTATTTATAAGCTTGAGGGTTGCTTGTATATATGAATAATGCATATTTTAAAAATATAGGTTATATACTTTTACCAGCTGTCATTTAGCAGAATAGTCTTCTAGCCTACAGTTATTTGTAATAATTTATCTCTGTGTATTTCTTAAATTTGAGTTACATCACATTAGGACCATCTAGTACAATGATCTTCAAACTTTAGCATATATTAGAATCACCTGGAAGTCATCTTAAAACACATTGTTGGGTCCCATCCTCAGAATTTCTGATGCAGTAGGTCTTGGGTGGAACCTACTGAAGAGAATTTGCATTTCTAACAAGTTATTTCAGCTTTAAAAGAGGGGGTAGCCCTAAAGAAGATTTCTGTATGAATGGACAGACACATTTTGCTATCTTTAATTTTAATTGCAGAGCATAGCTTTAATGTGGCTCACCTGACATATTTCAATGTTTTTTGACAGTAGAGTCCCTTGGTGCTTTTTTTTTTTGCATCCAGCTGATGTTAATGGATTAAGTTGTTTATGACATTGATAGCTAATATTGAGCTCTTATTCTGTGCCAGGCTCTATACCCTTTATGCTTTAGGTTAAGTAAATTATCCTAGGTCACTTAATTATTAACATGGGGCAGGGCTGAGATCTCAATCCAGGCAATCTGGATTCAGAGGCCAAGCTCAAAATCTCCACACTCTCCTGCCTATACAAATACACTGTGTCTGAAATTAAAGAAATGGTAGGTTATCTAAATTTTCTAGTTCTTGAAATTCCTTGCTATTTTAAATCAGATCTTTGTTAGTGGTATTTTGTTATTTTGTTTATCTCTGAAATCTCTGTGTTCATGTCAGTCTGTGTATCTCATCTCCAAACTTTGCTTTCTTTGATGGGGGTGTGTGTGTGGGGGGGTGCTATTCATGTTTCCATTGTAGCTACAGCATTTTGTTTCATCTTAATATGTATAGCAGTGTTCAGAACTTCTTTCTGATACAGTGAGAGTGAATCCTCTTACCTTCCCTGCCTTATTTATGACCAGTCCTCTCCCCCGCCAAGCTACAGTCTGAGTACTGGGTTCTCCTTTCAGTGTTTTCTCTAGCCTATGATAGGAGAGCGGATGAGCTTGGTGAGGCTGAGTATAACCCTCGTTTAGAGTACCTCTGCTTTCTCTTCTGAGATCCTCTTAACCTATCCTGTACTAGGCACGCCCAGCCCAAGTGAGTATCCAACTCCTTTGGGCTTTGACTCCCTCAGCCAGCTCAGCACAGTTCCTTTGAAAGATGGCGGGCTTTAGCAGCTGGTTCTTCCTTTGCTGGAGTCCTGCTGGGCTTGTATTCACAAGAGTTTTCCCTCAGTCTACTCACTTACCTTACATGTCTTATTGCCTGGATTTTGTTGACTTACCTTCCTTGGTCTGTACTGCTTCTGGGATTGGGTTAAGGGCAGGAGCCATACCACACTGTGTCTACTACCAGAATTTGTGTGTGTGTGTGTGTGTGTGTGTGTGTGTGTGTGTGTTCCCTTGAAGTTAATAGCATAGTTTCCCCTTTTCTTGCTTGGTTGGTGGTGAATACTTTTACCCAGTGAAAACTGGGTGCCTCAGTTGGTTAACTGTCTGACTCTTCTTGATCTCAGCTCAGGTCTTGATAACACAGTTTGTCAGTTTGAGCTCTGTGTCAGGCTTTTGCACTGACAGCGCAGAGCCTGCTTGGGATTCTATTTCTCCCTCTCTCTGCCCCTTCCCTGCTTGTGTTCTCTTTTCTCTCTCCCTTAAAATAAATAAATAAACTTAAAAAAACAAAACAAAACAAAACAAGACATACCTTGTTCATTGCATTAGGGATTAGGGGAGAGAAATTCTGTGTTTATGCTTCACTCTGTCATCTTGATTCATTTGTCTGGCCAGGCTCTTTATACATTGTTTCTTATGTTGGCCTTTGGTAAAAGCCGAAGTGCTTTAAATTGATTCACAGATGAAGTTTAGAGAAACCTAGAGTCAGAGAGGGTCAGAATATTCTTAGACTGGGCATTAGATGATATTAGGAATAGCTGGGTAATGATACTGTGGTATGTGGAAGAATGTCCTTTTTAGGAGATGCATACTGAATTATTTTGAGATGCGATGTCATGTCTGCTATTTTTTTTTTTTTGGTCAGTCAAAAAAAGGGGGGCAGTCTACAAAGTAGGCATATAGGTGTTTATTGATAGTGTGCTATCCATTCAACTTTTATGTAAACTTGAAATTTTTAATGATAAAAATTTGGGTTTCTAGGAACAGAATCTACCTTAGACCATTGATTCCAAAACTCTAGGAACTAGTTACTTTAGAATTTTGTGTTGATGTTTTTTGTTTTGCTTCTCAAAATTGAAGATCTACCCTGGCAGTGTAGGTTAGAGCCCAAAATTAATATTCCTTTTGGATGAAGGTACAAGTACAGTGGAATTATACCATACTTGTACTTCATCATGCGAATGTGGCCAGACTTGTTCCATCAAAATACTCGGTGTGTATATCTAAGAGTAAGGGTGAATTGGAGAATTTTTGTTTTCTCTCTGTTTGGTTCAGTTGCCCAGGTCTCTTGCCACATTCAGTGGGAGTCTATTTTTTAAAGTAATGGGTTTTCATGTGACATGGCCCCTAAATACAAGCCAATTACTTCATTTCATGTTCACGTGATTTCATCTTCCCATCCCATGTTCATTTTATAGTGATTTCTTCTAATACTACAGAGGAAAAACAGTCTTGTGTTGGACTTGAATAAAAGATAATGTGTCTGTGTACATGACAGATAATTTAAGAGATTTTAAGGGTAATTGTAAGTATATGTAGTTTTCGTTGTACGTATTGACTTTAGAACCTAACTTGCCCACAAAGAATCTTTATTTAGGGCTGTCCCCCAAACAAATTAATTAAGGCATTACGCATTGACTGTTATGTTAACAGGTTTCATCAGAATGATCTGTTAGCTACTTGTTAGTTATGTGACCTTAAACTGGTCATTTTTTTAAAGCCAAAGATGAGTGGTAATAATTTGCTGTATCTATTCCTGGGGTTGCAATGAGAATCAAATGAGATCTAAACACTAATTAGATACTAACGTTAATTAAGTATTCAAATTTAGAGTTAAAAAATGTTGTCATGAATTCCTTAGAACATAGTAAAGTTGTAACTTACTTTTATAAGTTGTCACTACACTAGCTTTTGATGATTTGTTTTAAAGTGGTAATATACTGGGACGCCTGGGTGACTCAGTTGGCTAAGCATCTGAATCTTGATTTTGGCTCAGGTCGTGATCTCACAGTTCGTGGGATTGAGCCCCACGTCAGGTTCCATTGGGCTCTGGGCTGACAGCACGGAGCCTGCTTGGGATTCTCTCTCTCTTTCTCTCTGTGCCCCTCCCCTGTGTTCATGCATGCTCTCTTTCTCTCTCCCTTCCCCTCTCTCTCAAAATAAATAAGAAAATATAAAAAAATACAGTGTTGATACACCTTATTTCCATCTTTAAATAATAGGTACTACTTTAAAGTACCAACGTCATTTCCCACAAGAGCAGATTTGATTTTATATAGGAATGCCTTTGGCTTCTTTACATTGTGGTGGTAATCAGATGTCACCCCCCCCCCCACCCCCATTGTGGAAATTTATAAATTAGTAACAAAAATTTTCATCAAATGAAATTTTTATTGCTGGGGTTTTGGGAGTGGAGTAGTCAAGGGTATATGGACATGTCAGTTTCCAACTTTAAGTGGATACAAATATTGTAAGGATATTTTTAAGACAGGGGTGCCTGGCTGGCTCAGTTGGTAGAACATGCAACTGTTGATCTTGGGGTGATGAGTTCAAGCCCCACGTTGGGTGTAGAGATTACTTAAAAAATAAAATATTTAAACAAATATTTTTAAGACAGAACCTTGCATTATAATTCTTACTGTCGAAGAGACACTGCTATCGTTGGCACCGTCTGTTAAGCTCTTCTGTGTACTTTTGCTGTTATAAGCCTTATATAAAGCAAATGAACTCTGCATTTGGGAGACCAAATTGAATCTACAACATCCTTGCTATTTAATGAGGCTGAGCAAGGAAGAACTGTTAGGATGTTTATATTTGTCCTTATATTGTCACATGTACTAATTGGTTTGAACTAAGGTCACCTTCACTATTACTGGGTATCTTAGTGTGACAGTTCTAATCAAGATGTAGAATCATACTTAAGGTAATAAATTACAAATAAGGTCTTAATTTTTGCCATTAGCTGTGCTTTTTACTTAAGAGAGACATATAAACATACAAGGCTAGGCAGATATTAAGTCTATTAATAGGCAAATGTAGACTATGTACAAACAGTATAATTTTAACAGTATATTTTATACAAGAAAGAAGATGGAATTTTTAGTGTGTATCAAATGCACATTGTAAGCAATTGAGTCAACAACCCCCGTGCCTCCTCTCAAAGACTGTTTTCTGAAATTGAACTTCAGTGTTCAGTTTCAGAAAAAAAATTCAAAGTGTATAAACATAAAAAACATTTGTGAAAAACTCTCATCTCTTAGAGGTTTGGCCATTCGTCTCTGCGGATGCTGTTTGATTCTGTCTGTAATCCTTTGGCTCTTACGCCAGGTCCTTAACATTTTGGTGTATACCAGCCCAATTTTCAACTGCTGACACCTGCAGGTCTTTTGTATGAGGGCTTTTCTGGCCCTGGGAGCCTGTGTAAGCAGTATAGAAATTGGTGTCCTAGAATTGCTGGGGAACTAACTCACCTCATTTCCTCTCCCTAGCTCTCAACCAGTGAAATGATAGGAATTGGTGTATAAGTATCATGCCTTGAGATGGGATAATCCTAAGATGTATTTCTACACAGACCCTCTAAGTCCCCAGTGGGATTAAGCTCCCATTAAACCACAGGAATAATTTCCCACTGGGAGTTCCTAGGATTACTTCCCAAATAAACTATGGCAGCACTTTGAATAGAGTCTGCTTTTGGGGAAATAGAAACTAAAACATGGGGGCATATTCCTTTAAATAAATTCAATATGAAAACCTTAATTTTCCCTAAAGATAGATTTACAAGGCAATTTTTTGTTTTACAAAAGACTTCTGTTATGAACTCCATTTATAAAGAGAATTCATTTAAATAAATCACATACTCATTCATTAAGTGCACTGAAAATACCCATTTTTACACATAGCTTGTTAGAACTATGCTTGTGTAAAACAGCACAGTTTCATGTCATAATCAGCATTTTAGCCAAAGTAATTACTTTTGGGGGCAAATTTTATGGAACCAAGTATAGCTATTTAGCATTTTGTTTGCTATATTTTCATGTTTAAACCACTCCCACAAGTCCATTTACTGCAGTTTGAATGCTACGCATGTGGTAGGTAGGGCGACCATGTGCTTTATTGTTTAAACCAGGACACACGGGATAGAAAGGTTGTGCCGTTACTTATGCTGGGGTAAAAAGAACGAGCACATGTGGTCATTCTGTGTATAGGTGACCATATTATTAATTCTTTGGTACAGATTTGCAGTCTTAGTACAGATTTGGATTGATTAAAAATGAAGTGTGTTGGAAGATAGAAGTTTTTCCTTTAGTATCTCTGTTTTCAGAAATTATGTAGTATCAATATTACTGATTATTTCTAAGCATTTTATAACGATTTAAGAGTTTCTGATCAAAAAATAAAAACAAAGCTCTGAACCAAAACATTGAAAGGCAATTCAGTTCTCTCTTCTCCAGGCTCAGTAAACCCGTGTTCCTGTAACTTTTAACCTATAGGTTATATTTTCCTATTTCTAAGTTATTTTCGTGGGTCTTATTTGGATCCTTTCTAGCAAAATGATTTTCCCAATAGTTTTAAGACACAAATGTGAAGTTCTTAGCCTAGTGTATGGCACATAGTACTCAATAAATGATAGTTAATAAGAATGAGAAAAATAAGGAAGGTGAAAATAGGGTCATAATTTACTTAGATGTAGCTTCAGGTTGAAATCTAGTCACAATCTTCAGTATTTTACTTTTTTCCTCCTTAAATATAGTCTAAAGTAGCATTTCAAATATTCACAGGTTAGAGGTACTAAAAACAGGTCGTTAGTAATAAAAGTAATTTATCTAATTAAATCTACAATGTTTTCCCAAGCTTTCTTTCTTTACTCTCCAGAAGCCCCCTCTTGGTGGACCTACATTCTTTTTGTGCCCAGTTTTGTTATGCAGTCCTATCATCTGCTCCCTCTTCAAGGGCAAGAATGGAACCTGCTTGGGGCCATTTATAGCTGATTAGTTTGTCTCGGCATAATTATGAGTGCTTGATTTTATTCAGACTTAAAAATTCAGCTCCTAATAGTACATTGGCAAGCCTTACTTTTGATCTTCAAGAGATTGTCAAAGATAGGAACTGTCTTTGTCAGTTTCTCAAAGATAGGAACTCTGTTCATCTTTGAATTCCCGGTGTCTGGCACATAGTAAATGAATGAATGAAGTGGATGTCTTCTGTCCACCCCCCCTTTCTTCCTCCCATTTCTTCCTGGGCTGGCCATTCAATAAAACTCTAGTGTTGTACTGTGGGAATGGAGAGTTTTTATTTACACTGAATTAAACAGCAAATTAAACTAAAAGAAAAAGCATCAGGGGAGTCTAATGTGTGTTTACATTCTTACCAAACAAAAGGAAATTACTTTTACTTGCATGTACCTTTTGATTTTTTTTTTTTGTTCATCTTTGTTGTAGTTAGCCTTTGATAGAAATCTTTCTCAGTGCTCTTCTCGATAGTTACATTGTGCTTTCCATTTTTTTTTTTTTGTCTTTGTCAAATTTTCCTGGTTATGCAATCTACAGAATTGACATAGACATTAGAAATTTAAATAGTAAGGGAATTAGGACAGTTTAGTAATGCTGTAAGAAAATTTTTTATTTCTATGGAGGAAACTACATGTAGCTTTATTAGAATCATAGTATACTAGAAAAGGAGTAGCTTTTATCCCCACCTAGTTCTTCCAGTTATGACATACCCTTATTTCTGCCTCCCACTATACACCTAATACGCCACCAGAATTACCCACCCCCAGTCCACCAACAAAACCTAAGCAGCTATTACTTTGTTTTCTGTCAGGCCACTCCTTCATAACCTGATCCTTATTTGCTGACCAGGAAATATATTGACTTAACATTTGTTTCTGTGAAAGGGAACCATATCTTTTAAAACTGTTGATTAAAAAAAAGGATTGTGTATGTTTTCCCTTCAAGGTGACATGGCAGTCTCCTGGAATTAGTCTTAAGTGAAAATGTTGCACAGAAGTTAGGCTTCTCTGTAGTGATACCCATTAAATTACTCAAGTATGAAAACGTAGATGCACAAAACACCCGTTTCTGCCAAGAAAATAATAAGCTTGTTAGCTGCCTGTTAGCTTTTCCTCTTCCCTCACTTGGTATTGAGTTAAACCCTTCCCAGAAATCTAGATTGTCCTTGATTATCAGTGCTTCAGTTGTCCTTTTGGCCTTTGCATGGTCCTCCCAACTGTCCAGCTGCTTATACACACACAAGTATTACTCACTATTTCGTTTTGAATGAATGGACAGCATCAGCATCAAACATGACACTTCAGTGGTCCACCTGCAAATCATTGATACAAAATGACCCAGGTTTTTTCATTCTGTCCAACTTAGACAATGGTTTTGTCTTTGTTATTAATATTTTGGGCTTATTTCTCATTGAGAGTTTAAGTAATGGTGAATTGAAACATAGTTTAAATTGCTTTGGGTTAAATTTTTTGTTGTTAATGTTTTAGTCTTAGATTTTACTAATTCTGTAGCGGAAAACCAGAACTTCTGGATGGAAAAATGCAAATGCATTATAAACTGAGTTGTGCTGGATACAATCTTACAATAAATACTTAGATCAGTTTTAGGATGCTTTGGTTTTTGATAATGAGGTTGAGAAAGGAATTGGCTTATGAAATTGACATTTAAAATTCATGAATGTTGCAAAATAATTTGGAAGTTAGAAATATAGGTGAAATTTTTAAATGTTAATTGGTAACGCTGGCTATATTTAAAATCTACATTTGTTTAAAAAGTAAGGAAATAATTCACAATCATGTACAAGTTAATTTTTTCACATTAGAAGCTAAATTGTGACATCATAATCTTAACCTTTTTGCATTTTATTTATAGTTATTTTTAATTTTAGTTTCAGTCTGATGGAAGCAAACAAGAAGATAAAGAGAAAACGGTAAGAGACAAGAAAAATCCAATGTGTCTGATATTTGTCTATGTATAGCATACTGTAAATTTTACTGTGGTCAGACTTTAATTACCTATGTGAATATTTTGTACTCTACATGCTGGATAGAGCTTTTGGAATATCATACATTTATCATTTAAGATTGACAGTTCCTGGGGCGCCTGGATGGCGCAGTCGGTTAAGCGTCCGACTTCAGCCAGGTCACGATCTCGCGGTCCGTGAGTTCGAGCCCCGCGTCAGGCTCTGGACTGATGGCTCAGAGCCTGGAGCCTGTTTCCGATTCTGTGTCTCCCTCTCCCTCTCTCTCTCTGCCCCTCCCCCGTTCATGCTCTGTCTCTCTCTGTCCCAAAAATAAATAAACGTTGAAAAAAAAAATTAAAAAAAAAAAAAAAAAAGATTGACAGTTCCTGTTTTGGAAGATTACCATGTTGAGAAGGGAAGAGGGATTAATGAGTCCCTCCTTCTCTTGCTGCCCCTTTCCTTACCTCACCTCATTGCTTTCTCAGATGGAGAAACACAAATATCCATTGTGAAAAGGACAGTGATAGTGTGGGGAATTAGGTGTGTTTTATGAGAGGAAGGAATGAAAGTTTTTCCAAGGCTGGCATAAACTTGTTTTTTCTTTTGGGGGGGATTAATATGGACCTTTTACTGAAATCATTTTTCCTCCCTTCTTCGTAGGAAGTTATCCTTAGCTGTTTACTTAGCATTACTGACCAGGTACTACTTCCATCTCTTTCTTTGATGGACTGCAATGCTTGTATGTCTGAGGAACTATGGGGAATGTTTAAAACATTTCCCTATCAGCATAGGTAAATACATAAATTTTTATATTTTTCACTACTATTCTAGTGCATTAGCCTCTGAGTGTTTAACTTTTCCTAATTCTTCATTTCATTGTTTTTTAAGGTATCGTCTGTATGGCCAGTGGAAGAATGAAACTTATAATAGTCACCCACTTTTAGTAAAAGTTAAGGCCCAAACAATAGACAGAGCCAAATATATCATGAAGTAAGTTTTAATTTATTTTTCTTCATATTAATCTAATGTATATCTGAGTCTAATTTACTTTCTTTTAACCAACTTATGTCTGAGTCTCAATTCTGAGGAAGCCCAGGAGTATGTGCTAATGGCATAGTTTATGATATACTGCAGATAGAATGACTATCAGTTTTTGTGTTTTTTTTTTTAGCTCATTTTGACTACTAAGTTTTTATAGTTGTCATGTTTGTATAGCTGTAAAATCCAATAATCCTCTTTAATGATGAGTCTTTTTTTAAAGGACAGCCTACTATGGCTTTTGCCCAATTTGCGTAAGACATTTAATGACTTGTACAAGGTGATCAAAGTTCTTGAAATTTCCTCTGCCAGAAGTTACTATAATGAAGATTTTTCTTTTTTGGAAGATCTAATGGAATTATGCAGAACTATCTCTTTGAGTCAACTTTTGAAAGTTTTTATTTTTTTCATTTGTGTGCTTTATTTTCATGTCATTAAAAACGTAAGAGTGATGTTATTTTACCTTGGTAAACTGAGATTTAATCATCAACATCATATACTTCAGATTAGAGTTGGTTTGTATACTAAATACACTGCTATATTGCAAGTGTTTTCAGCAAGGCTATTGATTGTCGTTTCTTTTATGTTTGTGCAGTGGTATGGTTATTCTGATTTAAAATAGTTCACTCTCTAGTTTAACTAGATCCAACAGTATGCAATGATAGTGTTTGTGCCCAGTGATATCGTCCCTGGCTACAGTCTGCTGGGGAAACAAGTGTGTGCACAATCACAATCAGATCTAATAGTTGCTGTTATATAGTATGTATAATGTTCTTTGAGAAGATAGAGAAGAGAGTGAATTATTTCACCCTTGGGAAGTTGGGGAAGGCATGGAAGGAGATACTAGAATTGGTCCTTCCAAAAGAGTTCGGTCTTAAGATTTCCCCAAGTAGAGTTTCTAGCTTAACAACAGCAGCTAAGCTAATGTTTATGGAGCCATTAATATTTGTGTGTGAGGCCCTGTACTATGTGCTTTATAGGGATTATTTAATAATACAGTTGACCCTTGAACAACATCGGTTTGAACTATGCAGGTTCACTTATATGTGGATTGTTTTTTCAGTAAATATATTGGAAAATTTTTTGGAGATTTGGAACAACTTACAAATCACATAACGTAGAAATATTGAAAAAGTTAAGAAAAAGGTATGTCTTTAATGCATAAAATATGACTAGTAGATACTAGTCTTTTATCATTTGCTACCATAGAATATACACAAATCTATTATAAAAAGTTAAAATTTATCAAAACTTATATGTATACTTAACAGACCATACATGGTGCCATTTGTAGTTAAGAGACATGTAAACAAATGTAAAGATTTAGTATTAAGTCATAACTGCATAAAACTAACTATAGTACCTAGTGTACCATTGTAATAATTTCGTAGCCACCTCCTGTTGCTATGCAGTGAGCTCAAGTGTTGTGAGTACCCGCTTAAAACACTGTGTGGTGCTAATCATCTCTGAGCAGTTTCTCTCTCCAGTAAATTGCGTTATTGCCATAAAAAGTGATGTCTCATGGTTCTTATGTATTTTTCGTGCTTATTGCAATATCATAAGCCTTACATAACAGCCTGGGACTCATATGAATTGCCTCTAGTGCTGCCAGAAGTGCTCCCAAGTGGAGCAGTGTCATGACATTACAAGAAAAAATTGCTTAATGTGTACCATAGATTGAGGTCTGTGGCTCAGGTACCCGCCATTTCAAGATAAATGAATCCAGCCTAAGGACTGTTTTAAAAAATTTTTTTAAATGTTTATTCATTTCTGAGAGAGAAAGAGAGAGAGAGAAGAGACCGAGTGTGAGGAGCAGGGGAGGGGCAGACAGAGAGGGAGACACAGAATCTGAAGCAGGCTCCAGACTCTGAGCTGTCAGCACAGGGCCCGATGTGGGGCTCGAACCCACAAACTATGAGATCATGACTGAGCCAAAGTCAAATGCTTAACTGACTGAGCCACCCAGGCACCCCTAAGGATCGTTGTTTAAAAAAAAAGGTGCGGCGGGGTGGTGGGGGGGGGTAATTCATGAAGCCATTGCTACAGCTATATGAGCAGATGTGAAAAATTTGTACTTTTTGTGAAATATTTTTTGATCTTGTATTGAAAATGCAGCTGTTTTTATGGGTGCAGGATTACCATAAGGAAGAAATATGTATAGACTCTAATATTTGAGAAAATGCCAAGTCATTTTGTGATATAGGAAAGTGAAGGATCTGAAGCTGGAGAATTTATTGCCAGCAAAGGATGGTTTGATAATTTTAGAGATGTTTGGCTTAAAAAAATGTCAAGATAACAGGAGAAGTGGTTTCTGCTGACCAAGAGGCAGAAAGTAGATGAGTTCCCAGACACCTTTAAGAAAATCACTGAGGGACACCTGGGTGGCTCAGTCAGTTAAGCATCTGACTCTTGACTTCGGCTCAGGTCATGATATCATTGTTCGTGAGTTTGAGCCCCGCATGGGGCTCTGTGCTGACAGCGTGGATCCTCCCTTTCCCTCTGCCCCTTCCCCATTTGCTCTCTAGTTCTCTCTCAAAAAATAAATAAAGTTAAACTCAAAAAAAAAAAAAATCATGGAGAAGGGATATCTGCCTAAACAGGTTTTTTTTTTTTTTTTTAACTTTTTAATGTTCGTTTATCTTTGAGAGAGAGAGAGCGAGCGAGCATGAGCAAGGGAAGGCAGAGATAGAGGGAGACACAGAATCCAAAGTAGGCTCCAGGCTCTGAACTGTCAACACAGAGCCCAATGCGGGGCTTGAACTCACAAACCACGAGATCATGACCTGAGCTGAAGTTGGATGCTTAACTGACTGAACCACCCAGGCGACCCCTGAACAGGTTTTTAATGCAGACAAAAGTTACCCTATTCTGGAAAATAAAGCCACAAAAGACCTTAAGGAAGAGGCGCAAGTACCAGGATTCAAGGCAGGAAGTGATAGGCTAACTCTACTGTTTTGTGCAAATGCAGTTAGAGTGCCCTTATCTATAAAGCTGCTAGCACTTGAGCCTCGAAGGGAAAAGATAAACATCAAGTGCCAGTCTTTTGGTTGTACAACAAGAAGGCCTGGACAACAGCCTCTTTTTCTGGATTGAATCAATCCAATCTTTTCAGTTGATTGGTTGAATCAATCAATTGATTCAGATCAACTGGTTCAGTTGATTCAATTGATCAGGGCTTTGTCCCAGAAGTTGGGAAATACCTTGCAGTAAGACTGACTTTTAAAGTTCTTTTAACAGGGGTGCCTGGATGGCTCAGTTGGTTGGGCGTCTGACTTCGGCTTGGGTCATGATCTCATAGTTCATGGTTTCAAGCCCTGCATCCGGCTCTCTGCTGTCAGCGCAGAGCCTGGAGCCTGCTTCAGATTCTGTGTCTCCCTCTCTCTCTGCCCCTCCCCTGTTAGTTCTCATTCTCTCTGTCTGTCTGTCTGTCTGTCTCTCTCTCTCTCTCTCTCTCTCTCAAAAATAAATAATAATAAAAAAATTTAAAGGTCTTTTCATATTGGACAGTGCCCTTGGCCACCCAGAACCCCATGAATTCAACACCAGAGGTGCCAAAATGGTCTACTTGCCCTCAAACACAGTGTCTCTAGTTCAGCCTCTAAACCAGGGGGTCATAAGGACCTTTAAGACTCATTACACACAGTACTTTATGGAAAGGATTGTGAACACTATGAAAGAGAACCCCAATAGAACATTATGAAATTCTGGAAGAATTAATTACACCATTGAAGATGCCATGATTGTTGCAGAAAAGCTGTAAAAGCTATCAAGTCCAAAATAATGAATTCTGATGGGGGAGGGGGGGAACTGTGTCCAGATGTTGTATATGACTTCACAGGATTTATGACAGAACCAGTCAAGGAAATCATGAAAGAGATTGTGGATATGGCAAAAAAGGTTGGGAGTAAATGGTTTCAAGATCTGGATTTTTCAGAAATTCAAGAGCTATTAGACACCACATAGCAGATGACTTGATGGAGATGAGTGCTTCTGAATGAATGCAAGATGAAGAAAAAGATGTAGAAGAAGCAGTGACAGAAAACAGATTGACCTTAGACAGTCTGGCAGAAGGTTCTGATTATTCAAGACTGCTTCTGACTTCTCTTACGACATGGACCCTTCTATGATATGGGCACTGAACCTAAAGCAAATAGTGGGAGAAGAATGGGTATCACATTGAAACATTTTTAAAGTGGAAAAGCAAAAAAGTCAGGCAAATTACCATGTACTTCCATAAAGTAACACTGAGTGTGCCTGCCTCAGCTGCCTCCCTTCCACCTCCTCCGCCTCTTCCACCCTGCCATCCCTGAGACAGCAAGAACGGCAACCATTCCTCTTTCTCCTCCTCTTCGGCCTACTCAGTGCGAAGGCAGCGAGAATGAAGACTTCATGATGATCCACTTCCACTAATAATCATCCTGTGATACAGTTAAGAAACTTACCTGTTGTGTTTGTGTCTCTGTATGAAAGTCTAACCCTGTGGGAAGAACTATAAGAGACGTTTTTCTGTCCTCATCATGTAGGACATTGTGTGCAAGACTTATATGGAAGTGGATAGGCTGTCCTTACGTAGGCATTCGGTGAATGATATTTAACAACATTAATAATGTGTTCGTTTTCTTACTGGTTTACAACTTTGCTTTCAAAGAATTGTTATTACTGTAGTATGCCTTTCTCTTGTAATTGGACAAACTGCATATCAGCCTATCATCACAGGTAAGTGGTTTTCTAAATAAATGTAACAGTGTTTCCAATACTGTATTATGAATATGAGTGTAATGCTATATGCCATTAAAATTTTATAACGATTCATTCATTAGTCTATAGGCTAGGCTACCATGAAGCAATTGTATCGATTATACTAGGCTGTCATAAAACCAATCATATTGCTGCTGTTTCATTATCAGTGTATGAATCATTATACCTGTGAATGAATATGAATTTCTTTTCCACATTATCTTTTCATTTTTGATGTCTAGTGTTAGTACCTACATCTACAGTGTTTTATATCATATAAGATAATACTGATGTAGGTACTGACAGAGTGTTCACCTTGTAAATAGATGATGTAAACTTAACAGTATTGATAAATACAATACAGTACTGTAATTGTTTCCCTTATGATTTTCTTAATAGCGTTTTCTTTAGTTTATTGTAAGAATACAGTGTGTAATACACAGAATATGTGTTAATCGGCTCTTTATGTTATATTGGTAAGGCTTCTGGTCAACAGTAGGCTATTATTCGTAGCTAAGGTTTGGGGGAGTTAAAAATTATACACAGATTTTCAACAGTTGGGGGTTATTGCCCCTAATCTCCATGTTGTTCAAGGGTCAACTGTATATTAGATCTTACCAAATCTCTTGAATCTGTCTCTTCCACTCTGTACTGCCACTATAACTCATTTCTTTTATCTGGAGTATTATGGTGCCTTGTATTTATTGTTTCTTCAAGATCCCTTGGTGACTAACCATTGCCTGCAGATTACGATGTGTCAGCCTTTATGGTGTGGTGATGTGAGACATCTTTTGTGATCTGTCCCTCCCCATTTCCAACCTCTTTCCCTGCCAATTCTACCTCCAACCGTACTGAGTCCAGTTAAGTTTCCCTCAGTGTGCTGTGGTCCTCTTTATCTTTGCATATGTTTTTCGTTTCTTTTGTTGGTACAGGTTTTCCCTTACCTCTTTTTCCTCCCTAACTGGTGACCTCATCCTTGGAGGGTGGGCTTCAGTGTTAACCATCTCATGAAGCCTTCCGTAGCACATACTGCCTAGCACAATCGACTGTTCTTTATTTGCACCACCACTGTCCCATATGCATGTGATGCTGTCATACCACTGAGATACATGGCTAGGATTATTTGCCTTTTATATAATTATCTGATCTTCTGAATAGTTTATACATGCACATTGTTTAAATTTCAATAAATACAAAAAGGTAGATAGTAAGAAGTCTCACACCCTACCCCCCATCCACTCAGTCCTCCTAAAGGAAAAAAGGAGCCACTGTTTACTTTCTCATTTATTCTTCCAGATATTTTTATGTGTATACAGGTGAATACAAAGATACTGTTCTCCCTTTTTGTACTATTGATAGCATATAATTATTACTGTTCTGTAATTTGCTGTACTTGTTAGAGAATGTAAAATGTAAAAAATAGGTTGACTCTGTCTCCCCAGCTGGACTAAGCTTGAGAGCAGGAGCTATTATTCATCCTTGTATTCCTAGTGCTTAGCTCTTTGCCTGTCATAGAAGACATTAATAAGAATGAATTGATTAATAAAAATATTTATCACAGAAGGATATGTGTAGAATTTTTAATGTACTTGGGTTTTTGTTGTATTTGTTAGTTGTAACTATTTCACCAGGCTTGAACAATATGATTTTGGTATTGATTGAAGTTTGTATGTTGGGAAGGGAATATATTAATTTATTACTTGCAGAATTTCACAAATTTTGATTACTGTTTAAAAAATGAATTTGCTGTAAGGCATTCAGTAATTCATTCCACAAATGCTCACTGATTGTGTTCCATATGCCAGACACCATGCGTGGTAGCTTGAGGGGGAGACAAAATCAAGAATCTATTCCTTTTTATTTTTATTTTTATTTTTATTTTTTTTCTCTTCAGGGTGGAGGCAGAAGGGAATGGGATAAAAAGTATAGAGAAGAAGGGTTTGCTTTGGTAGTAGGATGACCACATGAAATAGTAGGCTCAGAAGTAAGGACAGGTGGTAGTAATTTGAAGGTGGAGCAGAGTATAGCCAAAGTTTAAAACTTGACAGATCTCTCTTCTGTGGGGGAAAAGGGAAACTGGGCCATGGAGAATGGGAAAGGGAAGCAGTTGATGATTAAATAATTTTGATTGATGGGTCAGTTTTGTCATAAGAAACTTCTTAATTAAGTTTGTTACTTCCAGAATTGTTCCATTCTTTGAACTATCAACTGAATTCATTATTTGCTTCATCATACTGTATTTTCATTCTAGAAAGCTTTCAGTTGTCAGCTTTTTAAGTTCCTAGATTTGTTTTTAAAGTTTATTTATTTATTTTGAGAGAGAGAAAGGAGAGAGAGCACAAACAGGGGAGGGGCAGAGAGAGAGAGAGAGGAGAGAGAGAGAATCCAAAGCAGGCTTCACACTCAGCACACGGCCCAACATGGGGCTTGATCCCAGGACCGTGAGATCATGACCTGAGCCGAAATCAAGAGTCAGCTGCCTAACCACTGAGCCACCAGGTGCCCCTTTAAGTTTGTAGATGTATTATGTAATGTCAGAAGAATTTAAGATGCTGTGTAATAATTTTGAGCTGTAAGCATTTCATAGATGTAAGTTTTCCAGAGTGTTAGTAAAAGAATACTGAGCAGAGGAAGAATTAAAGAGGAAGAAAAGGAGTAGAATTGATTTTTCAGAAATGGTTTCCTTTCAAAAATTATTTACATGAAAACCAGAGAACTTCCTATATCAAGGAATGCGGCATTAGCTATTACTCTATTAGGGTAACTGAGACAGATGGTATGAGGTATTTCATTGCATTACACTAAATTTTGTATTTTAATCCCTAAGCTGATAAATGAGCCCATCTAAATCTAAAATAATTCTGATTTGCTACAAGAGTTTTATGTGCTTGTAGAGTACATTAGGAGTTTTTGCTTATTAGACTTACTGTAAAATGGAAATGTGTATATTACAAATGTTAAGCATCAATATAAAATCTTAATATCCTTTGGTAGAATGCCTAATCAAAATAGCCTAAGGCCTACAGTAAAGTATATGAAGAATTTGGTTGTTTACATAGATCCATTTTAGATACTTGGGAAATACCTGTTTTTTCTTTTGTTTTTGTTTTTATGATACAACAAAGCTGTCAACATTGTGAGGGAAATGACTTAATTAAGATGATCCGTGCCACCTTTTTCTCCTCTTGTAGGCGTCTAACCAAGGAAAATGTGAAGCCTTCTGGAAGACAAATTGGGAAATTGAGCCACAGCAATCCAACCATTTTGTTTGATTATGTATGTTTTGAGGTTAATATTGCTTTAAGGGATATTTCTTTTTGTTATCTTTAAATCAGGACAAGTGGAAATGGAATGATGAAGTTTTAAAAATGGTAGTTTTAGGGGAAAAAAATCTTTAGCAAATGAGACATCATATAATCTAAAACCAAAACAGCATAGAATATATTTAACACATTGATCTAATTTTTTGGTAATATATAACAATGCTACTGTTATAAATAATCTAATACTGTCTTATTTACCATATGTTGATTTAGAGAAGTATTAAGAGATGCATTATATATGATTTTAGTTGTTAGAAACATTTGAATAGCATTTCATTCAAGCATAGCACTTTCATATTTAGAAAGAGATTTCTAAAAGACATTTGGCATTTATCATTCCGAAATTCAAGTTATTCCTGGAATTATTTCCTAATTGGAAAATGTAGCTTATGAAAATATTTTCTAAAGAAACGGAATAGGTCTTATATAAATACAAAATAGAAGCTACTTTATTTTTAAGCATGGTTTCTTAAAAAATATAGCCATAATTTAGCACAGAACGCCTCTTTTGATGAGTCAATGCCATCTATTCTTTGCTCTTATCTTCCAGATCTTATCACAAATACAGAAGTATGATAACTTAATAACACCTGTAGTAGATTCATTGAAATACCTGACTTCATTGAATTATGATGTTTTGGCCTGTATCCTTTCAAGTGAACTAACACATAGATTTCACATTTCATAGACCTTAATGGTGAACATTTTAGTTTCATTATTTTTTTTTCATTGTAAGTTCCATTAGTAGCCATATGAGGTTGATTCAGGTGGCTGATCTGAAGGTTGGCCAGCCAGGAGTTTGTGTATACGTGTCTATGTTGTATATAGGGAGAGAACAATGTTATGTTTACTAAACATCGTGATACAGGTGAAATCTGTCTTGCTTGCTGAAAGATGGAAAAGTGGCTAAAGAAGAAAAGTTGGTACTACATGGAGTGTAATTTTCAATGATTTGTAATAACTTGAAGCTAACAATTGTTTTCCAAGATGTGGTATTTTGTTGTTTTAAGGGTCTTTATTAGAGATTGTAGTGACCTAAAATTTTTCCTTAATGTATGAAAGATTGTATCATTGAAGCTTTAGCTAATCCGGAAAAGGAGAGAATGAAACATGATGACACAACCATCTCAAGCTGGCTTCAGAGTAAGTATTTTTATTTTTCCAAGGATGAAATTTCCATCTGTTGCAATTGCCATGTTATATATTCTATTACCCATGCTAAGAGCCTGTTTGTCAAGAGGTGCTGAGAATACTTAGCCACTTGGCTTGTTCTCAAGCTGGACGTCCAAGTCTTTGGCTGCGTAAGGAAGTTCATATAGTACTTATTCATTTTCCAACTCAAGAGTCCAGTATTGGCTATGATAGAATTTGTGCAAGCATTACTGGGGAGATGAAAATTCCCTTCTATTATTTCAGTGGAATTAATCTTAAAGGAACTATTGTCTTTTCTCTCTATCCTGACGTTTCAGTCATCTTAAAAGAACAAAAACTTGTTTGTTAACAAAAAACACTACTTTTTTTTTTTAAATTTCTTATGCTTTTGATTTCTAGCAGTGAGTTCCCTTTTCTTTCAACCTATCACGTTTGATAGCTGAATCTTGTAGTAGCTCCCCATTGCCCTTTAAAGTCTGAAATCTGGATTAAGTCATGTAAGTAAGTTCTTTTGGAATCAAGTCCTTACTCAGTGTATTAGCCTCATCTTTTGCCCCTCCCCAATGTTCTAGGTTCCATTAATACTGAACTTGTACTTTCCATGGCCTTTTTTGCACGTGTTATTGCCTCTACTTGGAATACCCTTCCATGCTGCAGCCTCATTTCCTCCACCACATCTTCTACTTATTCATTAGATTTCAGCTTAGAGGTCACTTTTCTTCAGAAGGCTTTCCCTATTAATGTTCCTACCCAAAGGTCAGAATTAGGTGCTCTGTTTCAGTATTCCCATGGAACCTTTTATTCATCATAGTTATGTCAGTTCACTTTTCTGTATCCCTCATTAGACTGTAAGCTCCTTGAGGGCAGGACTTGTGTTTTGTCCATCATCCTTTAGATGCTCAGCAAATAATTGTTGAAAAGGCTACAGATCACTTGATTTTTACTGGGATCTCCTCTTCTTGTCTTGACTGGGGTTTTCTCCTTACTCATGATGTGATAAGGACTATTGGTAAAAATTGGTCGTTTGTTTGCTTCTTGGTCTGGCAATGCTTTACCTGTTTGCTTGCCTCTCCACAACTAGTAGCATGTTTCTAGATAAAAAGAGATTTTTTGTGTGTGACTCAAACATTTGAGAGGCAGGTGTTTTGTTGATCATTCAAATTTACTGAGTGATCTGCAAGATTTTGTTGTGGCCTGATTAATTGTTGTGGCCCAACAGGCTCTGGAATCAGGTCGTATAGGTTTGAATCATTGTGCTACCTCATACCAACTATGTGACATGTTCCTTATTGATAGGTTGATAACAACCTGAGATGATTATTGCAAAAATTAAATGAGATAATTAACATTAAAGTACTTAGTACAGTGCTTCGCATATGTATGCTCAAGAAATATTAGCTGTTATTAATTCTAAAACTCCATTCAATGGCATCAGCAATACAAGTATTCCTAGCTCATTTTGTTTTAGAGATTGAGTTAGTTGAGAAATGGCGCTTAATATTGTGTTTTTTTTTTGTTTTTGTTTTTGTTTTTTGTTTTATGAACTGTTTTTTAAAAGCCCTATTTTTTTATTTCATATAGGTCTGGCTAGTTTCTGTGGTGCAGTTTTTCGTAAATATCCAATTGATCTTGCTGGTCTTCTTCAATATGTGGCTAATCAGCTAAAGGCAGGCAAAAGGTATTCATAGCAAATTATATGTAAATGAAATTCAGTAATTAGAGTACTTCTGGTGGTATTGGGATATTGAGATTGCTATTATCCTGAAAAACTGTTGGTTGTAGGCTTAAGTAGAATAGTTGCTCACTTATATATATGGAATTCTTTAATTAAAAGAAATTGTAATTTCATACATAAATACTTTTTTACACAAATGTAATATTTGGCCATATATATAATTCATTAAAAAGACAATTCATTTTGACTACCTATTAGGCTCTTGAATAAGTGGTTAGTTAATATGGTATATTGTAAATCTTCTTATGACAAGACATATTACATTATTGATTATGCTGCTGGACAGTAATTGAACTTTACATTAAGCATATGGTAGGAACATGTTTATTTTGAGGGTGTATATAGTATTTTTGAAACAATTTTTTAAAAAAATATGGACTTCAGAGATTACGTACAGCTTGCATACCTTTTGGATAACGTTCTCTTTTCTTTATAAATACTGAATTTTATTGTTTTATTCTGGACCCATATCACTGCTTAGAGTTGGAATTAGTGTGTATCTTAAACCTCCTCAGCAGTAGACGGACTAGACTCGAAGAACTGGAAATTGTTCCTGAAAACTATCTGGTAGAAAGCAAACAAAAGTTTTAAAGCTATCTGCTCTTCCGCACAAGTATTACCTAAGTAATTCTTGACAGATTCTTATTTTGGATTAGAGAACACTGAAAAAAATAATTAGATTTTAGGATTTTATCAGCACATTGCACTCTGCGCATCTGTCCACCATTCCTGTACATTTTACTCTTCTGTGTCTATGGGCCAGGAGAATGTAATGTTATTTTTAAGTCTATAGCTCAGTTTTCTGTACTGTGAATTATAGTTTTTAATTAAAAGATAGTTTAAAGAAAAATTAAAATATTTCGTTGGTACTTGTTGCATACTAATTTGCATGGAGGGCTCTCTTGTTTTCAAAACCTATGTTTAGGGAAGGCAAGACAAGTTGAGAGAGTAAGCACTCAATAAGAATCTTCAAACACTGCCTTTTATCTATTTTTAACTTGTGTCTTGCGTATGTCTAGCTTTACGTTTGGGAACACGTCTGTATTTGTTTTGTAGGAAAGAAGGTTTCCACTTAATCTTCATTACTTAACTAATTAAAGAGGATCTTGAAAGTCATATGTTGTTATTTCCATTGATAGTCCTAAGCTTTGAGAATTAAAATGAGTAACTATTGGCACAATAACAAATGTTTTTAAGGCTGTCATCTTAGGCTCATACACTGCAACTTGGAACTTCGTTCCCTTCCTTTTTTTTCTTTCTCCTATCCCTCACTCCCTCCATTCCTTCCAAGTGTGTGTGATTGTTTAGAGAGATGGCTCTATACCGTCAAATATATATATTGGCCACCTTGTACTGGAGGATAAAAAAATGCTGTGAAGAAGTGAAGGGGATTAAGAGTACACTTACCATGATGAGCACTGAGTAATGTATAGCACTGTTGAATCACTGTATGAGTAAAACTGACATAAACTGTATGTTAATTATACTTGAATTAAAAAAAAAAAATAAAAAACATTTAAAAATGCTATGAAGGGCTTTTGGGCCAAGTGATAAAAATAAAAGATGAACTATAGATTAAAGTATGGAATCAGTGTTAGATTTACTAAAGTTGATAACTATGCTGTGGTTATGTAAGAGAATAATTATATTCTTGGAAATACATTCTTAGGAATTTTAGGGGTAAAATGTGCCCTTAAAAGTGATGTTACTTACTAAATAAGTTACTCTCAAATGGTTTGAAAAAATTGTGTGTGTGTGTGTGTGTGTGTGTGTGTGTGTGTGTGTGTGTGTAGAGGGAGGGAGAGAAAACACAAACGATAAAGAGAACAGGAGTCCAAATGTTAATAGGTGAAGTCAGGGTAAAGGGTATATGGCAGTGCTTTGTACTATTTTTTATCTTTACGTACTGTCTGTACGTTTGAAATTATTCCCAAGAAAATGTTAAAGTAAATATATTACATGTCTCAAATATTGTTCAGTATAGTTCCAGAATGCAGTTTTTCCTTAAAAACCACATTAGCCCCTTTCTGCTCCATATTTACATACAAGCAATTTAGGGATTCTCAGCATGTTAATTATAATATATTGTAACTTTTATGTTTGAAGTTTCAACTCTAGACTGTTTCTTATTTTTTCTAAATAGTTTTGACCTGCTTATATTGAAAGAAGTGGTACAAAAAATGGCAGGAATAGAAATAACAGAGGAAATGACGATGGAGCAACTAGAGGCCATGACTGGTGGAGAGCAACTAAAAGCTGAGGTGAGAGTTGCTAGTTTTTTAATGGACTTTTTAAGTTCAAAATAGATGCATGCTCATACTAACGAATCCAAACAACACGTAAGTACATGAAGCCAAATGTCAAAGCCATGCATAACCCTCCTCTCATGGCTGTCCTCATCTCCCTTTTGAAAACTGTGATATACTAGTTATTTAAGCCCTTTCAAACAGCTGAAACAAAGTATAAAAGACAGCAGTGCATCTGTAAGGGAAGTAAATACCAAGTGTTCTGTGGTCCTTGATACCCCAACTGGTGTTAATCTGAACATCATCACTCTGTTGTTGAATCTTGAAACTAATGACTGTAATCAGCAATTGTGTCACTAAAATAAATTTGTGAAGAGAGGAAAGGAATGTAGAATAAGTTTTTAATCTTCAGGATTGTAACTGATCCTCTTCTGTGTCTTTTTCAAATCAGATAGCATGTGTTATGTACTATGCGCTGGTAAATTTATGTCTTCTCTTGTGCAGGGTGGTTATTTTGGCCAGATCAGAAACACTAAAAAATCCTCCCAGAGATTAAAAGATGCACTATTGGACCATGATCTTGCTCTTCCTCTCTGTTTGCTTATGGCTCAGCAGAGGAATGGGGTAATCTTCCAGGAAGGTGGAGAGAAACATTTGAAACTTGTGGGAAAACTCTATGATCAGGCAAGTTAAAGTGGCTTTTGTGCTTGTGTGGATTTCTTTTTCATCCTGATAGTGGAAAATATGGAATGTGGTATAATTTTCATTTATTTATTTTTTGTTTTTAAATGTTTATTTTGAGAGAGAGCACGCGCAGGGGAGAGGCAAAGAGAGAGGGAGAGAGAACCCTAAGCAGGCTCTGTGCTGTCAGCACAGAGCCCAACGCAGGGCTCAGTCTCAGGAACTGTGAGATCATGACCTGAGCCAAAATCAAGAGTCAAATGCATAACTGACTGAGCCACCCACACGCCCCAGAATGCGATATAATTTTTAAAATGTCATTTGCACATCATATGAGTGTGAAACAGCTCTAATGTAAAATAGGCATTTTTGAACTAGGGGGTATTTCTGTGCAAATTATGGTATTTAAGAGAAGGCTCTAGGAAACGTAATCATATGTATAAGATTTTCAATTTAAGTAGTTAACTTCAAGTTATTTGCTCTCATATCTTTTCCTGATCTCTGGAAATCTGGAAATTCAGTCAGAACAAAGTAGATGTGATGTTTATAAAATATTTCTGTAAATATTAGGCACCAAAACCTATGATTAGCCTACAAGATGTGTTTACCACCAACTGTATTACAAGGGAAAAAAGAGATCACATATATTTTATAAATGAAGTTTTCCTCTTTTAAGGGCAAGGAAATTCTGTATACGTAAAACTGTTGTTTTATGTGATGTAGGGGAAGTATATTCTACTAAAAGTGACGAAATAATAGCTTGGAACTTGAGACCTGGTTGAACATTAAAGCCTTAGGTTGATGAACTTTTCAGGGCCTTGGTATCTTTTGTGGTAATATGATTACATGATGATGTTTATAGATTGTCTTTAAAGTTCTTCTAAGTTGTAAAATTTGAATTCTTTATTGTTAATCAAAATATTGTTAAAATGACCTATTGTAATCATTTTGGAAAATGTTTATGTCGGTTTTGTAAAGTGGTAGCACATTTGTGTTTTTTGTCTTATTTTTTAAATTTAGTGTCATGATACCCTGGTACAGTTTGGTGGGTTTTTAGCATCTAATCTAAGCACAGAAGATTATATAAAGCGAGTGCCTTCAATTGATGTGCTCTGTAACGAATTTCATACACCCCATGATGCAGCATTTTTCCTGTCTAGGCCAATGTATGCACACCACATTTCGGTAAGTGTAAGTGTCTTTGCTGCCATTCAAGAATGATTCCAAAGTAGTTCTTAACTATAAATGTGTTTTAGTTTGAAATAGATATAGATTACATGTCTCTTGGAGACATTTTTTTAAGTTTATTTCTTTTGAGAGAGACAGAGACTGAGTACAAAGCGGGGAGGGCCAGAGAGAGAGGTGAGAGAAAATCCCAAACAGGCTCCACACTGTCAGCACAGAGCCCAGTGCTGGGCTCGATCCTATAAACCATGAGATTATGACCTGAGCCAAATCCAAGAGTCAGATGCTCAACCCAACTGAGCCACTCGGGTGCCCCTTGGAGAGTTATTCTTTTGTTAACGTTCATCTCTGAGAGGTGTACGATGACAATGCTCCCTCTAAATGTAAGTCTCACTGGTGCTATAATTTTACTGTTACTGTACCCCCAGTTGTCCAGGTTGATGTCGTATGGGCCCTTTAGAGCTAACTATAGTGCTCAAACATTAGATGAGCGTCACCAATGAAGCATCCTAGAAACTCGTCCTGTGTCCCCAGATTCTAATTTAGTGACTTGCATAGTACCTGGGAATTTGTTTTGTTTTTGTTTTTTAATAAGCACTGGTTGATTCTGATGCAGGAAGATATGGTAATGTCATTCTGCGGAATACTCCCACGGAATACAGAGGGTACTATTTCTTCAGTTGACAATATCCCCGTCAGATAGTTGACTTGCTGTTCGTAGTGCCTTGAGAGAAATAAAGACACTAACAGAAAGACTTAACCACCCCAAACACTCTAAAAACTCTTGTAGTCTGTGTTGTGTAACTTCTCAGAAAGGGACATTCATGGTTCTTGTTTTCTTTCTCTCCCCCCTAAATGAGACGCCTAAAAAGAAAAAACAACAAAAGCAAGCCAGAGCCTTCCCAAGCAGAGTATCCCACTAGCGACTGTAAGGATGTTGGGGGAAGAGGACACTGCCCTCCCTCCTTTTCTCTCTCTGCCACCTGGACTCTTGCCTGCAAAGCAGTGACCTGGAAGGGGAATGGGCTTTTCCTTTCCCTTCGGACCATGGTCAGCCCTCTGTTTGGAAACCTTGGTACTTCTCCACTCTGACTGGAGCCCCAGTGTATTCTTCATCTTTGCGTAGGCTTGAATTCTGGCCCTTCTGTTTATTTGTTGTTGTCTGTACTGGGTAAGGCTTTTCACTCCAGATTTTGGGGAAGATCTCTGTCCTTTCTTTTAAACTAGGATCCTTCTTTGTTTCCGGTAGAAACACAGAATTGTGTAGTATAGGTGTGGAGAAAAGACGCTGAGAAATTTGGGGTCTAATTGATCATTTAATCAACCATCAGCTGTTAGTGTTTACATATCAACTGGTGCAGTGTCACACTTCCCTCTAACAACTGTTAATTGATTTAATTATCACTTTCAGCATTATGCAACAATACTGTTGCTATTTCTGCTATCTTCTCTGAAGGGAAAGGGGGACAAGGGGTAGGATTAGGCCTCTTTTTTCCCTTTAGAATCTCTCAATCCAGGAAATTGTATGCTCTTTTTGCATAGTTGTGTCTTGTGTTGTCGCCCCATCCCTCAGTAGGTCAGTCTCAGCTATGCACCAGGGGACCTGATTTCTTGAAGGACTGAGGTGGGAGAATTGCTTCATCTCAGGAATTCTGACCTGCCCTGTGCTATACTGAGAAGTGAACACACTAATCAGCGATATTGAACCCTAGCAAACAGGAACACCTGGTTGCCTGAGGTTGGCTGAACTTTTCCAGGTCAGAAAATGGAGCAGGTCATTCCTACCAATAGCTACCTCTTCTGTAGCCTGTGTAAAATATTAGGTCTTTGTCATTTAAGAGATACAAATTCTAAACTGAGAAATGTCATTTCCCCGTCAGGGTTGCAGAAGAAAACAAAGGGCCACATAGAGGTGACTATACAGACAAGTCAGGGATAAGTCTGTTACTGACAGACCACATTGGAAAGGGAGTTCTTTGGAAACCTTGGTTGCGCTAGATGGACATCCAGATTTCCCTAGAGGAGCCTTGCTTTTGCTTCTTGGGTGAGGACCTCTCTTGAAGAAACTTCGAGGAGAGGGTGTGAATGTTGGGGGACTGCCGGGTCCCTTCCGTAAATGGACTACCATCGGGCCCTCACGGGAGTGATTTAGCCGACCAAACACTGTTCAGGTTACTGGGCCAACAGGAGCTTTTTGAACAGTCGTTAGAAGTATAGCAATAACTGTGGATATCAGTTCTAGTCATGGATTTAGTGCCCCAAGTGACTTGAGATGTAGAGCTGTTATGCCTCTTTATTTGACTGAAGGTGTAAGCTTGAAGAGGGAGTTATACTGACTTCAGATGAGGAAATCTTCATCCTAGTTAAATATGAAGTACAGCTGTCTTTTCTCATCAAGCCTTTTTTTTTTTTTTCTTTTTAACTAGATAGGGACTAGGTGGGTGCCTAGCAATAGTAGTGATATTCGGAACCAGACGACTGGGGAGATGGGGGCTGTCATACCACATCATTGCCCCCTCATGCCTATAACTTAATTTTCAGTTTTAATTGTTGAGACCCACCTTGCAACACAGTTATGAAAGAAAGGCTTTCCCCCAGTTCATGTTCTAGATCTTGCCCAAATCAGGTAGCCAAGCTATCTTGTACAGATAGTTTTAACACTGATTGTCCTACGTTTTGTTAGAACCTCAGCAGATGTCATTCCGCCTCACATAGGTTCATATTAGTTACCATCAACAGGACCTGGCCTCAGAGGTGAAAGACCCTTCCTTATCCTGGCTATTCTCTCGGGTCTGTGATGTAATTGGGACTTCTCTCTCAAAAGTAATATTCTTTGTAATTTTGTCACCTGTGTAGTTCTCTAAAATGGGGTAACAGGAGGTAAATCTTCCACCTATAGAATAATTATAAGATTCTCTGATTGTAATTCTCATAATTGTAAGATGCTGCTTAAGTTACCCTCTGGAACCCAGTACTTGGTATGTCTTCCGTCCGGTTAGCCTGGGGTAGAGAGGCACTCCGGAGGGAAGACAGCGGGACTGTAAGGAGCCGAGCCTCTTAGCATCCACAGTCCAGCCCTGGAAGTGGAGCCTTTGATGTCTGACCTTCTGGTTCTGGGTTCCCTGTTCAGCACAAACTGTGATGATTTAAATGCTTCTTTATTTAACATAAAGAAGAAGTGAGTTTTAGATCTCCTGTTAGGTTCATCTTCAGGGATGATGCCTCATCCCCACAAAATTTTCATCCTAAAGAGACCGAAGGATAGGAGACAGTAGCAACAACACTTTGTATTCTTCTTCTTCTTCTTCTTCTTATTTTTTTGACCTTTGGTATTATACCCTATGAACTGATATGTAGTTCCTCCCGTTGTACTAACAGCTTCTTTTCCTCCTACCGTTAAGAGTATGGCCTTCCTCTGACCCTCCTCCAAAATTAGGATAAACCAGTCAGGCCTAAAAAAAGCTGCAGAGCCAGTTCCCACATGCTTTAAACTCTAATCTACCATATCCCTTCATAGAAAGTCTTATTTAGCTTACCAGCAGGGCGACCAGCTCGTCCTGGTTTGCTTGGGACTGCCAGTTTTGGCACGGTACTCTTGCATCCTGGGAATCCCCTCGTTCACTGCCAAACCTGAACACTTAGGCACCCTACTTGGCAGTCTTATAGTAACTTTCTCATACCCTTTCTTAATGTTGATCGAGATTCTTAATTGACAAATTGTAACGGCCAGTAGGGGCTATGTGTAGTGATAAAACATTCTGTGCCGGTTAGCTATTACTAGTTCCATTCTGCCTCTTTACTGGTGTTAAGACCATTTACTTGGTTCCCTTGAAGATCTTAAAAGCAGGAATGGAAAACCTACATGTTCAGTCTTTGATATAGTAGTAAGAGAGAGTAGGGTGGGTGATCATGGATGGTGGAGTGGGCACACATACGCTATTTACTTAACAGGTCAGGTTTAATAAGAATCTGCTGAAAAGCTCCTAGTGAGCACACAAGATTGGAACAGCTTCCAGGGATGATTTATCTTAAAATAAATGTTGGTAAGAAATCAGAATGTTTTGACTGGTCATCTTCTGATTCTTGAGAAGGGAACATAGGTTTTTATACTTGAAAGTCAATGCTATAAATTGTGTTGTGTTTGTTTTTACATTTTATCTCCAGTCAAAGTATGATGAACTTAAAAAATCAGAAAAAGGAAGTAAACAGCAACATAAAGTTCACAAGTACATTACATCGTGTGAAATGGTGATGGCTCCTGTCCATGAAGCAGTGGTCTCCTTACATGTTTCCAAAGTCTGGGATGACATCAGCCCTCAATTCTATGCCACATTCTGGTCATTGACAATGTATGACCTTGCAGTTCCACACACCAGCTATGAACGGGAAGTCAATAAACTTAAAGTTCAGATGAAAGCAATTGATGACAATCAGGAAATGGTAGGTTTTTGTTCTAGTAGCTCAGGTACAATAATTTCATGGTATTAATTCAACATTACCCATACTTTGTATTAACTCAAGTTCCTTAAAGCTACGATCTTACTGCTATATAATATTTTCTAAGTGAGTTAGTGGTGACCTCTCAGTGGGAAGGGGCAGGGGCTTGGTGAATACATGGAGGTTATGATCACACAAAAGGTATTATGAGTTTGCTTTTTTTTTTTTTTAACCGAAGACTATGTTAGCAACTTAAAATGATCTGTGTGACTCCCAATTACAAGAGCAGTAGGAGTTCCCAAAAGGAGAACTCTTTAGCAGAAGGCTTTGTGAAAGAGGTGAGTCTTAAGCTGGGTAGGCTTTGAAGATGGATTAGGTTTGGAAATAGGGAGGCAGATTGGCCACTTGAGAGCTCCAGCAAAGGTGTGAAGTAATTTAAGGTTTAAAGAGACCACTTTTATTCTAGTGAATGGGCTTAGTGATCAATTTGAATGGTTAGGATGGGGCCAGATTATGTAGAGCAGTGGAAGTTAGGAAAGAAGACTAATAAAAAGGAGGGCTGTATTAGATTCCTCAGCAGGGAAGTGATAATGGTAAAAATGGTACTTTAGAAAAAGCACTCTTGACAGTGGTATGAAGGATGCATTTGTTAGGGGGAAGGGGCTGGTGTTAGGCTGGAGACCAGGTAGGTGGCATTTTGGGCAATTCATTGTGAAGTACTGAGGTAGTGGGAATGCATGAGACTTTATAAGCATTTGGGATGCTGGAGTGAAGAAGGAAGAGTCAAAGATGACTCCATGCCGCAGACTAAAAGTACCAGTGCTGGAAAGGTAGCCTGTTTTGATGGGAAGACGAGAGTTTGGATTTGGTGAATGGTGGTGAATGGTGGTGAAAGCACACTCAGGTGGACTCCTCGATACCCCTGTGAAGTAATGAATATGAAGTGTCAGCATTTATCTCTTTTTGAATTTTTTAATTCAAAGAGAGGGAGGTAATGTTCCTCTAGTTAGAAAAGTATCTAACTTCTACATTGTAGCCTCCAAATAAAAAGAAAAAGGAGAAGGAGCGTTGTACTGCCCTTCAGGACAAGCTTCTTGAAGAAGAAAAGAAACAGATGGAACATGTACAGCGAGTTCTACAGAGACTGAAACTGGAGAAGGACAACTGGCTTTTAGCAAGTGAGTGGTTGGACTTGTTAAATTCCTGCTCCTGCTAAACTACAAGAGCAAACCTCTGTGACTTCAGAGGTGTTGAAGTGTATTATGTTTGTATTTCAACTCAGTGTTCACTATCCCGTTCTTGGGTGATTCATTAATGCAGAGTCGACCTCACATGTTCGCTGAAGGAACTGATTTAGTTTACTGGTGAAAGTAATTATAAACTACAATATTGGCAGCTTATCTTTCAACCTTTCTGGATGAAATCATATTTCTGGAGAAATTATAGATAGAAAAATGTCCACAGAGTGAAAATGAAAGTCTTATCCCAGGCATGACCTTTTGGTTACAAACTATAGAGTTTGTGGTTTTTTATAGCATTCTCTACACTAAAATTAATATGTTGTCATGTTTAGTGGCCTTGAGGCACTTGAGGAAGAAGTTTACCACTTAATATATTCTTCCCTTATTTTTAGAATCTACCAAAAATGAGACCATCACAAAATTTCTACAGCTGTGTATATTTCCTCGATGTATTTTTTCAGCAATTGATGCTGTTTACTGTGCTCGTTTTGTTGAATTGGTACATCAACAGAAAACTCCAAATTTTTCCACACTTCTTTGCTATGATCGAGTAAGTTCCTTTTATTGCAACCTTTAAAAAAAAAAGTCTCACACAAAGATAGCTAAACATGATAAGCTATAGAGGTATTTATTGTGTGTGTGGTTAAAAGCATGAACTCAAGAGCCAAGTGCCTGAACTTGAATCCTAGCTCTGCTACTTTCTAGCTATATGATCTTTGGCAAGTTTTTTTTAACCTCTCTGTGCCTCAGTTTTCTTACTGTAAAATGGGGTAATAGTACTTGCTTCAGAACATTATTGTGAGGATTAAATGAGTCACTACACACAAGCTCTTTGAATAGTGCCTGACACGTAATAAGCACCCCTAGTTAATCTATTAACTCATAATATGGGTTTATATGTTTGTCAATAATAGGTAGAACTCTCTTCTTCATTCTTAACCTTCACCCCCTCAAAAAACAACAAAACGGCTTACACCTTTGCACACACATAAAAGCAGGGATGCTTTTCAGTATGGTCACATTTATGTAATTTTGCATCTGGCTTTTTTCTTAATAAATTACTGCATTTATGGTTTAAAAATGTAACCTATGTCACAGCATGTCAGCTGCCTTTTTCTTGTTTCTATGAACCTCGCCTCTGCTTACTGTCCCCTTAACCCCAGTAATATCTATGGCTAAGTCTTTGTTGAAGAAGTTATGTTGTAATAATAATTACAGTTTTATCCTCTGTCATTGTACATCAGCTTATTAAAATAAAAGTTTGTTGTTGCTCTTGCTTTATGAATGTGCCATTTCCTCACAAAAGCCAAAATCTTTAAAGGTTTCTGGAATTGTGAATATAAAAGGGGAAGATATATAAACTAACCTGTTTAGTTTATTATGATTTGCTGTAACACAACCGTTTAACATTTTGGACTAATTTTGACATTGATTTGTTTTTATTTTTCAAACATTTTTCCTGTAGGTTTTCTCTGATATAATTTACACAGTTGCAAGCTGTACTGAAAATGAAGCTAGTCGATATGGGCGATTTCTTTGCTGCATGTTAGAGACTGTGACCAGGTGGCACAGTGATCGCGCCACATATGAAAAGGTATGGCTAATAAACACCCTAACATTTTACCCGTGTGTATAACAACCACTCGCAGTAATCTTTAGGTTGTTCAGTTTTTTGAGTTTAAGATTGAGTTGTAAAACAGTTTTTAAAATTTAAGCATAATTCATTCATTATTAAAAAGTGCTGTTTAAAAAAGCCATATCTCGAACTGACACGCCAAGTTAATACTATCAAATAAGCTTAACATTTCTGTGAAAACTACCTATCATTCAGATCTTGTTTTTGCATGGAATCATTAAACTAGTCCTCTTAAGTTTTCAGTTCCTGCTATTTTGGGGGCAGAATTTTTCTAACAGCCTTTTTTTTTTTTTTTTTTTTTTTTTTTTTTTTTTTAAGGAATGTGGAAATTATCCAGGATTCCTTACTATATTACGAGCAACTGGATTTGATGGTGGAAATAAAGCTGATCAATTAGACTATGAAAACTTTCGACATGTTGTGCATAAATGGCATTACAAACTAACCAAGGTAAAAAAAAAAATTGTGTTTCTTGAAGGTGGTTTTTTTCTCTTTATACTTAATATTTTTATAATAATAGGTCTTAAAATGTTTGTTGTAGGCATCGGTACATTGCCTTGAAACAGGCGAATATACTCACATCAGGAATATTTTGATTGTGCTAACAAAAATACTTCCTTGGTACCCAAAAGTTTTGAATCTGGGTCAGGCTTTGGAAAGAAGAGTGCATAAAATCTGCCAAGAAGAAAAAGAGAAGAGGCCAGATCTATATGCATTGGCTATGGGGTAACACAATTATACTTTAATGTGATTTATGAGACTAGATGACAGAAGGATTCTGAAGACTTTAAAATGTTTTACAGTGTTGAAGTTTATCTTCTGCCTTACTTCAGGAGATTATGGGAGATTATGCGATCATGTTCCCACAGGCTGGTGAGAGTTGTCACTTCTGATTATCAGCTTCCGGTCTATACTGGATGATAATTTCAAAAGTCATATATAGTATGTCTTGGTTTGGAGGAAATGTAATTTTATCATCAGTTGATATTTGGATCTTCAATAGTGAAAAAAAGACAGTTTGAGGATCAGTTTACATTTTTATTTTTAAGAAAGCATCTGGGGCTCTCTCTAAAGACCTTCAGGAACTTACTGAAAATTAATATTTTTTATTCTCTGGCACCAAGTAGGGTGAATCATTTGCTAATTTTATTCTTTTAAACTCCATGTTTGTACTTTTTGATTTGTATTTGTATATTTAAACACTTTGTGCGACTTTCAGCTACTCTGGGCAGTTGAAAAGTAGAAAGTCATACATGATACCTGAAAATGAGTTTCATCACAAAGACCCCCCTCCGAGGAATGCAGTTGCCAGTGTACAAAATGGGCCTGGTGGTGGGCCTTCTTCTTCATCGATAGGAAGTGCATCCAAATCGGACGAAAGCAGTACTGAGGAGACTGGTATGCTTATTTGTAGAAGTTTATAAGTGATACATTTCGTTTGAACAAACTAAGGTGTTTTATATCACGTGACAAGTAAAATGCTGGCTTAGTATTATTTTTTATTCCCTAGGTAGGAGTATGTAACTATCAAGACTATCAAGAAGTAATTAGCCCTTTGTTTCTTTAGAAAGAATGAATTAGAATTCATCTCTAATCATTTTGCTGTGAAATTGTACTTTATTTACAATTAGGGACTTGTCAAATAAAACCTTACCTTTTTTTCAGATAAATCAAGGGAGAGATCTCAGTGTGGTGTGAAAGCTGTTAATAAAGCTTCTAGTGCCACACCAAAAGGGAATTCAAGCAATGGAAACAGTGGCTCTAACAGGTAGGAATGCTGTGCTGTATGTCACAGTTCTGAATTCTTACATGATTAATCTCATTAGCCATGAATGAAAGAGGGTGGTAGTTGAATACTATGAAAGTCATTTATGTTGGACTTTTGAATTTTTTGAGTACCCCTAATTTAATGATGTGCGTAACCATTCTCCATATGTTTTCTATAATGCCAAGACTGACATTGTTTCCTCTGCTGAGTTACGCAGGTGAAGGTAGGTAGTGAAGTTAAAAAAAAAAACATTTTAGTGTTGGGATGCCTGGGTGGCTCAGTCTGTTAAGAGTCTGACTTCAGCTCAGGTCATGATCTCGTAGTTCGTGAGTTTGAGCCCTGCATCAGGCTCTGTGCTGACAGCTCAGAGCCTGGAGCCTGCTTTGGATTCTGTGTCTCTCTCGCTCTGCCTTTCCCCCACTTGTGCTCTCTCCCTCCCCACCCTCCCCCCCCCCCCAATAAATAAACATTAAAAAAAATTAAAAGAAAAACCTTTTAGGATTGAGTACTTGCTATGGGCATTCTGGGTAAGGATAATTAACATAAAAGAAGCCTACACTGATTTAGACCAGGGATCCATCCAGCCAAGTAATCCAGTTCCTGATAGTAGCACCCTTGGTTGGTTTGTGGGATAAGTTTTGGCTAACCTTGTAATCCTCAGAGGTTATGAACATATACAGAAAAGGGCCTGCCATCAGTTTAATCATTCTTTTTAATATGCTGTTCATGAATTTGGTCATTTATTGTTTATTGGATAAAGAAGTACTTCGTTTTTATTTGACTTAAAGTCGTTTAGTTTTCAAAGGGCTACTCTTAGTTCTGTTATTTTTGAAGTCCATAGGAAACCCTTCATGATTTATATAACATGGAGTGTGTTTCTTGACTATCTTAAAATCTCATGTTTTTATTCTTAAGCAGCAAAGCTGTTAAAGAAAATGACAAAGAAAAAGGGAAAGAGAAAGAAAAAGAGAAAAAAGAAAAGACTCCAGCTACTACTCCAGAGGCCAGGGTACTTGGTAAAGATGGTAAAGAAAAACCGAAGGAAGAGCGGCCAAATAAAGATGAAAAAGCAAGAGAGACGAAGGAAAGAACACCTAAGTCTGACAAAGAGAAAGAAAAATTCAAGAAGGAAGAAAAAGCTAAAGATGAGAAATTCAAAACCACTGTCCCCAGCATAGAATCAAAATCGACTCAAGAAAAGGAAAGAGAGAAGGAGCCATCCAGAGAAAGAGATATAGCAAAGGAAATGAAATCAAAGGAAAATGCTAAAGGAGGAGAAAAAACACCAGTTTCTGGGTCCTTGAAGTCACCTGTTCCCCGATCAGATGTTGCAGAGCCTGAAAGGGGCAAGTTTGCCTTTGTTTATATTTGTTTACTTTTGGTTCTTGTTAATGTGTAATAGTTGGTTCTTGTTTTCTTGTTCTGGCAAGTTATCTAGGGACTTTACTCGGGGGAACTAATACTTGATGACCTTAAAAGTTGGTGATTTTTCTTAAGTGGTTGGAAAAAAAGTAGAAATCTTACTGTGACCATTTTTCTTTTTGTGCTAACAGAACAAAAACGCCGCAAAATTGATACCCACCCTTCTCCATCGCATTCCTCAACAGTAAAGGTTAGTATAGCCTGAGGAAGGCAGCGTCCATGTTAGGCTCACCTGGTTGGAATACGTGTCCTGACTTCCTTCAAGTCTTGTGCCAAGTATTCACTGGAGCCACTGGAGGTTTTATATTGCATTAGAAAATGAATTTTTTACATATTGGTGGACTGATATTTTTTCCTATTGAGTATTTTTATTATAAAAATATTAAAACTTCAAGGACCTAGCACTAATTTTGTAGTGTTTCAAAGTGCAAGAGAAATTTTACCCAGAAGTGCCTCACTGCTTTAAGCAGTCATTTTTGGAGCGCAATGGTAGCTACAAGCAAATGAATCTTTTCGGCAGAATGAAGCCTATTTTTCAGCATAAATATTGAAGAATATATAGCAGTGAAGACTTCCTGGATGATACAGGATAAACAAGATACCTCTGAATTCATCAAGCTTCTTGATGAGCATCATACCGATGTGTGCCTTCTAAGAAGGAGTCTTGAAAGGAGTTCCATTTTAAAGTCTCCTTGGTGATCAGTTCTCCTGTAGTTGTGTATATTCAGTGAGCATGCAGCTTCTGTTGTATCTTCCCTTGGAGGTTTGTTTATACCCATTGGGTTCCCAACAAGTTGAACCTTGCGTTACGATAAAAGCAGATGTGGCATCCAATCCTACCACCCAGCAAAGAGAAACCCCAGGCATTCAACTGCAGCACAAAATCGTGGGTGTAGCCTTCTTGAAGACTCAGGGTAGCCATTCCTTGCTCCATATTTAATTTTAATTCTAAAGTCATCTAATTTCATGGAATCTTTGAATTTGCAGTACGTTGAACTTTTAAAACTGTAAGTTAACTAATTCTTCATCAAGAGCACTGTGGTGGAATACCGTAATTGATTTCTTTTTCTTTCTTTCTTTCTTTCCTTCTTTCTTTCTTTCTTTCTTTCTTTCTTTCTTTCTTTCTTTCTTTCTGTCTGTCTGTCTGTCTGTCTGTCTTTCTGTCTTTCTTTCTGTCTTTCTTTCTGTCTTTCTTTCTGTCTTTCTTTCTGTCTTTCTGTCATTCTGTCTTTCCTTCTTTCCTTCTTTCTTTCCTCCTTTTCTTTTCTCCTTTCTTTTATTCTTTCCTTTTCTTTTCTCCTTGCTTTTATTCTTTCCTTTTCTTTCTTTCTTTCCTTCTTTCTTTCTCTTTCTCTTTTTTCTTAAGTGCTTTTTTTGTGGGAGGCATGAGATTCACCACCAGAGGCACTTTGCAAAAAAGTGATTACTCTTTTAGACAATACATGTTGTTTTCTTGTTAATATAATGCCACTGAGTTTTTTGGGCTAGGTTTAAAAATGCGTGTATTTATAGTAGAGTCATAAGTAAAGTAAAATTTGAAACCTCCCAAGTAAAGAAAAACTATGAAAACGTAAGCTAACGTTCTTCCACAGTGACCTCCACTAGTTTAGACTTTCTATGGAGGGAAAAAAAATGTTTTGTTTTCTTAAGCCTCTTAACTTAACATTACCTATAACTTAAGTACAGTGTTATGAAAAATGTGGCATTGACATTTATTTTTAAATTATGAGCAGATAAAGATTTTTATTTGTTATTACATTGAGTACATATAATTTAGTTATTTTTTTAACATTACAGTTCCATTACATGGTTTTGCTTTTGTTTTTTATTGTTGATATTCATATTATAATTGACATCATGAGATTTATCCTCACAAGAAGTAGCTGGTTTATTTCCAGGTTACAGCCATACTTCCCAAAGTTCCTCTGGGTTCTGAGAACTATGCCAGCTCACCTGTCATCTCCATTCATTTTCTACAGGACAGTCTCATCGAACTCAAGGAGTCTTCAGCAAAGGTTTGAGTCTTTTAAAATCATCATGCCTAAGTAAAACAAAAAAAAATTCTTTACTTCATTTATTTAGTAGATACCTTCGCTCTAGTAAATTCAGTAAGCTAGTAGAATAAGCTTTAAAAATAACTACCACAAACTGAAACAATGGATGACAACGGTCCTTTTTAATGAGATTGTTACCAAATGCGCGTAATGTGGCAACACTTCCATAATATCTCTCTGCTTGCTGTGTTATGCATTCTTTTATGTTTCAAGATCTGGAAATACGTTTAAGGTTTGGGGAAGGGGTTGTTGGTTTGTTTTGGGGAGTAGGCTTACTTAATTTCTCAAAACAAATCTGTCAGGTTGTTTTCTGACGTTTTAGGACAACCCAAAAGACCAGAAGAGAAATTTGATGCATTCATGTAACTGTTCTAAAAACCGAGCCCATTCCAATCCATAAAATTCTATATTGCCTCTGCCGAGCTACCCTTTTGGTAGTTGTAGCGTAATATCAAGAAATATGGTTAATGTAAACTAATCATTCTCTTGGAGGGGGAATACTCAACTTGATGGTTGCGTGTAATTACATGTCAGTATTAATTCTTGCCTATTACTCTACTTTCTTGAGTATTTTTCTACTAAAAATAATGTGTAGTTTGTGTATCTTACTGCAGAGTTCATTTCATTATTGTAGTTGAATTGTCCATTGTTCATGTTATTTTGTCTACTTATTATAATATTTGTACCCTCTTTCACTTTGATTTTCCACTTTGCCTCCTCTTAATACCTGCTAAGTATTATTTCTTACTGGTGGGCCAACACAAAACGAAATTTTGAAACAAAGCCAGTTGACATTACTAACTGCTTTTAGATATATACCTTTATAATGAAATGTCTGTGGATATTGGGCAAATAAGCACACATTTTTTAATAGTTCAGGTTAGCCAGTGTGCCTTTGTGCTGAAACTGTAGCATTGTTTTTAGAGTATACTGTATCAATCAAAAGAGTATTAGCTGTACTGTGAATGCTTGCTTTTAAGGTAAAACTTTTTATTGGCTAAATTGTATTGCAATATAGTTGGTTTTCATAACCAGTTTGGGGTTGTGTATATCAGTCTTAACCATCAGTGGCTTGGTGTCGGCTATTTTAAATTCATTGGTTAACAGTGTTACCTTGTGAGTATTTATTTCCTGAAACATACTTTAAAGCAGTTTGAAACCTGCTGTGATAGTTAACTGGATTTTCTAATCAACGATGAAAATGATGGTTCCTTACATTTGCAGAAGCCTTTTGAAAATAAAACATGTGAGATAAACATGTTATCTCATTTCATGTTCATAACAGTGCTGTGAGGTAGATAGAACAGGAGGGTAGTGTCTTTTTGACAAATAAGAGACTAAAAAAGTTCTTTATCCTTTCCCAGTGGCGTGTAACTTGTTAGTCATACCAAAACTTGGACTAAAATTAAGATGATCTTCAAGTATTCCTACTACAATGAAAAAAATGGCACACACACAAAAAAATGTATGGTCCCTTGATTCTTAGCACCCGTTTCAACAGTAGTTGAAAGGAGTTCCTAATTCTGTTAATGTGTTTGCCTTGTTTTTAAAATTATACTACTACAAGTCAATCTCCCTATCCCCCTTCAGAAAAAGATAGTGATTTTCTGGGTATTTAAAATTCAGTAGAGTTATTCCACATTCAACCAAAAATTTTTGAAAATGGCATCTGAATGCACTTATAAAAATCAGGTGACTCATACCACTTTTCAGATCCTTAGTGTTTGGTATGGTAACTTGGTGATGTCATTAGGTGTTCAATAAATATTTGAAATGAACTCTTATGCTTTTGGACTTTGGTAAAGCATTCAAAGGTTAACTGGTCTGCACAGTAGTTGATGTTGCATTTTTCTTATATGTCTAGGAAGGTACAGTAGCATATGAATGTCTTAGAAAAACAACTTTACTGGACTTTGATCTCTAAAATTGACCATCTATATAAACTCACCGTTTCTGGGTAGCTTTTCCTTTTTCAAGGATTTGAGCGATGTGTGTCTCTTTCTTTCGTGTTGTCACCCGTACATATAAAATTGTTTCTGTGTGTTAGTTTAATTTTTTAGTTATGCTTTGTCCCTGGGATCCTCTTTTTTTTTTTTTTTTTTTTAAGTTACTTTCTATTTTTGCTTTCTAATCCATGGTAAAAGTAATACATGGATTTGACTTTTCAGGTGGATTAAAGGGAGAAAAATCTAGCTTAATATCCAAATCTTTTCTGTCTGTCTACCTTCCACCCCCAATTTCCAATTGGCATACTTCCAGTTTGGTCACTTGTGTTTTCACCTAGCAATCCTAGCAGCTGTATTTGATGAAGAAAGTGTGAAAAGCAGCATCCTCCTTTACCCAAGCTTCTCTATAATTTAGGAGGGCAGCAGTAACCATCCTCAAAACAGAATTCAGGTTTTAATTTTGTTCATCTTAAAGCAAGGATTTATAATCAAATGGAAGCCTAGAAGTGAGGCCATCTTTATATACGGTAGCCTTAATAAAGTCAGTGTGGCAGTGTTAACAGATTGTGAAAATCAGTCCTATTGTTTTTTGGACCCATTGATCCCAATGTCAAGAATAAAAGCAAATCAAAAGCACAGTCCAACAGCGCTATCTGCAGATCAATTTAACAAATCATTAATTTTGTTTGGCAAACAAGTATTGAGTACTTGGTGTGCACAAGGCATTAGGAAGTATGTAAAAGTGAAAAAGACACATTAATGAGCTCCCCTACCATACTGGAAACTGTGTTATGGGCAAAAATAAGTGACATGAAATTAATAGGGAATACTTGTCACAAAAAACGTTGATACAGAATAATCAAGAGATCACCACCAAGTGAATTGCAGAGTTGAGGGATGATTGAAGTGCTGATGGCTTTTGAGCTGTCTGTGAAGGTTAGTAGGATTTTAAGAGATTAAGATCAAAGTGAGCAGCCATTGTGGTCAAGAGAACTGCTGGGATGGACAGGGAGTTAGGGAGCCACTGGTAGCCACAGCATAGAGTGTATTGAGTTTGCCCATAGCAGGATATAATTGTGCAAAGATTGCGAAGAGCTTGGAAATACCTGAGCTAAGGAGTATGCATTTTATTCCACAGGCAACGAGAGACTGCCTGTTATTGTGGAAAAGAGAATATTGTGATCAGAACTATTCTTAGAAGGGTAGGAAGAAGGAATAGGGTTAGGTATGTTCCTAAACTAAGAATGTATTGGTTTTTCAGTTCCCTGCAATACAGAATTCAAGTTAGGCACAATTAAAAACTTTATTCCTTTGGAGGGGGTGTGTGTGTGTGCATGGGTGTGCTTGTGTGTACTTATTTGTAATCACACTCCCCTCCCCCCCCACCCCCCGATTTTTTTTTACTTTTATCAGGAGAATGAATACTTCCCTTAGAGAAATCTTTGAGTATTGCAGGAATATATTATTTCTTTTGTCTTATCAGTTTCATACGTAATATTAACTTAAGATATGAATAAACCTCACAATTAGAAAATCTTGAAGTGTTGCTTAGGGCATTAACCCAGCAAGAGCACCTTTCGGACAAGCACTTTTATGACTGTTTTTCATTCTCTTACTCTTTGTTATTAATAAACATTTTGTCTATTTCAGTTGATCATCAACTTTTAAACACTGACATTTTAAAGAATCTACTTCTGCATTCCTATGGCAGTATTTCTGACCAACTGAATTGAAAATATTTGGTGGTGTTAAATAAGTGTTTCTTTAATTTTCAAATGGATGGTTGTCTTTTTTTCATGTATTCCTTTGAATACCAAAAGATTTCCTCATGTAAAACTATTTGACTTTTGACTCACTATTCTTTTCATTCCTAAGGTATATCTAGGATTGCGTAGTTATTGTAATGAGTTATATTTTGTACACTGCTGCCTAAGACTTGTAATGTCTTAAATTGAACATAAGCTTATAGCACAGTTAAAAATGCTGTAAGGATAGGAATCTGATTACTTCCTTAATGTTTTCTAGATTTCCATATTCACTAGGTTATACTAGTGAATTATACGAGATTTCCATATTTACAACTTGCATAAGTTATTAAGATTATCTCTTAATTATTTAGGTAGTGTAGTTTTGATCTTTGGCTGTTTATTGCCTGTGGGCCTTTTTGGCAGAGAAAGAATTCATCGTTTTTCAGTCTTGGGAGTTGTTTTATCATCCTCAGCTGGCCAAATGGTTTTCTGAGCCATTAGAACCAGTAAGACAAATTTCCCAGTCAGTTGTGATTATTTGGTAGAAATTGGAGTGCTTTAAGAAGTAGGGAGTATGCAGCCTTTACATTTATAAAAATAATTTAGGGTAGTGTTTACATGGTATATGTAGAGGCAGAAAAGACTTATTAGTCAAGTCCTGGCTAGGTTTTTATACTTTTGCTTGCTGTCATCGGTTGCCTCCTAAGTGGATGGCAAAACTGTTTAAAATTTCCATGATTGTGTGGAGGTTTGTATTTTTTTCTTAACAGTAGAGAAAGCCCAGACACTTTCACATACGGACTCCTGTAGAGGTAGTGGTTATAGATCTTCACAACAGAGCTATAAAAGGAACTGTCGCTTGTAGATTTACTAATGAGTCTCAGTTAAGGCAGGAATGAACTGATTGAGTTTAAATGAATAATTTTGTAAGGCCATGAATTGAAGTCTTTGCATAATTTGTGCCATGTTCTTTTGTTTCACCTCTTGTAATCCAGACAGCTGACCAGTTTTGACTTTGGGTCTAACTACCAGTTGTCTTTCATTAAGTAAACAGTCAAGCAGGTTATGCCGATACTGGAAAACTAATAATCTTTAGTAATATTGCCTTAATTTAACAGCTCTACCTTAATCATACTCCTCCACCACTGTCCAAGAGTAAGGAGAGAGAAATGGACAAGAAAGATTTGGACAAGTCGAGGGAAAGATCCAGAGAAAGAGAGAAAAAAGATGAAAAGGACAGGAAAGAACGGAAAAGGGTTTGTAATTTTTTAAAAACTAGTTTGGAAAGCCGTTATATCCTGTATGGTGGTGTGTTTGTTGTCTTTTTTGAAGTACTAGTTTCTTGCCTGGCAGACTGTTAATTTAGTGTTTAAACTGATATTTTCACCCGAAAGTGTGTTTGAATCTTCTACGGTAATACGGATCTTCAGCCTAATAATCCCTGCCAGCTCTGCCTGTCTCTCATGTCATTTTGCCAAGTGTGGGACACTATTGGCAATACTCTCCGGTGCTAGTTAGCTGTGCCCTTGTGTAAAAGTAATATTTTAAAACAAAAACATAACCTCTTGATCAATGTAGTTCACACTTCTTGGTTCTAGGATCATTCAAACAATGACCGTGAAGTGCCACCGGACTTAGCCAAGAGGCGAAAAGAGGAAAATGGAACAAGTAGGTAGATTTATTAATACGTTTGAAGCAATCATCAAACTGAATTGGAAAAGGCTTTCATGATTCTCTTTTGTAATTTTAGTGGGGGTTTCAAAACACAAAAGTGAAAGTCCATGTGAGTCTCCTTATCCAAATGAGAAAGACAAGGAAAAAAATAAGTCAAAATCTTCAGGCAAAGAAAAAGGCGGCGATTCGTTTAAATCTGAAAAGATGGATAAAATCTCCTCCGGTGGCAAAAAGGTAAATTGGGAAAACAAAGGGACAGAACGCTTTTTCTTAAAAGTTTGACTCTCTGAATATCAGCACATACGGAGTTTTTTGGTAATCTGATAATCTCTTGTTAATTATTTGAGGGTGGGAAGAGGAGGTATTGGGGGAGGGCAGTTTATCTGGCAAATTCGAGCCAGTACGGTCCCAAACAAATTACTGGGAGAGTAGAATTAGTTTATCAGTGAAGTTTCCTTTTCCTTCATTCCACTCCCACCTACTTCTGTTCATTGACTTTTAGCTTTTCCTTTTTGTTTTCTTTCCCCCCACTCCACCAACAGTGATTTTAGTTTCTTTACATTCATGAGGTTCAAATACGGTCACATGTATTCTCCCTGATGAGTAACACTCTCATAAAGTCTTTATTAATTGTGATTTTTAAACATTTTTGTAACATTTTCTCCTAATAGACTTAATGTGTATGCAACTCGTATTTGATTTTCAAACTAAGTATAGTGTGCATTCTCTTAGATACTCATGGATGATATTCAGAATACATTTCCTGCATCTGCCATAAAGTAGGCAAGTCATTATTAAGGTGTAAAGTGTTTCGAAAGCATTATTATGCTATATATAGTCATAGTTCTTTTTTATCTTTTGTTTAATATTTTTTTAAAGTTTGCTTATTTTGAGAGAGAGCGTGCACGTGTGCGCAACTGGGGAGGGTCGGGGTGGGGGTGGGGGAGAGAATCCCAAGCAGGCTCTGCACCGCCAGCACAGAGCCTGATGGAGGGCTCAAACTCACAAACTGTGAGATCTTGACCTGAGCCGAAGTCAGATGCTTAAACCGACTGAGCCACCCAGGCGCTCCTGTAGTCATAGTTCTTAAAAGCAGTTTTGGAAAATTATAACGTGATTGTTTTAAAGTCTCTATATGCTTTAAAAGTGAGGCTTCTCCTTTTAAATAAGTATTTTTTTAATTGAGGTAAAATTCACATAACATAAAAATAATCATTTTAAAATGTACAATTCAATGGTATTGAGTATATTTACGGTATTATGCAATCAATGTAGCCAGTTCCAAAATGTGTTTATCACTCCAAAGAGAAACTCCATGCCCATTGAGCAGTCATTCCCAGTTTCCCTCTCCTTTTAGCACCTGCCAACTACCAATCTGCTTTCTCTCTCTATGGGCTCACCAGTTTGGGATATTTCATATAAATGGAATTGTATAATAATGTGGCCTTTTGCGTCTGACCTGTTTCACTTAGCACAATATTTTTGAGATTCTTCCATGGCGTAGCATGTACCGGTGCTTCATTTCTTTTTATGGCTAAATAATATTCCACTGTACGAATATACCACATTTGTTCATCCATTTGTCAGTCGATGGACTTTTTTGTTGTTCCCTTTGGCTGTTGTGAATAGTGCTGCTATGAATGTTTGTGTGCTGCTCTGAAGTGTTTGTCTGAAGACCTGTTTTCAGGTCTCTTGTCTGTATACCCAGGAGTGGAATTTCTGGGTTTTATGGTAATGCCATGTTTAACGTTTTGAGGAACTGACAAACCATTTTCCACAGTGGCTGGACAGTTTATGTTCCTGCCAGCAATGTACGAGGGTGCCAGTTTCTCTACGTCATTGCCAAGACTTGTTATTTTCTGTTTTTTTAATTTTTATTTTTAATTACGTTTTTTTAAAAAATTCTAGCCATCCTAGTGGGTGTGAAGTGGTATCTCATCATGGTTTTGATTTCACATTTTCTTAATGACGAATGATATTGAGCGTCTTTTCATGTGCTTGTTGGCCATTCATATACCTTCTTTGGAGAAATCTCTTCAGATGCTGTGGCCACTTTTAAATTGGATTGTCTTTTTGTTGCTCAGTTGTAAGACTTCTTTATATAGTCTGGATACTAGACCCTTATGAGCTGTATGGCTGGCAAAAATATTTCCTCCCATTCTGTACATTGTATTTCACTTTCTTGATAGTGTTCTTTGATGCATGAAAGTTTTTATTTTTGATAAAGTCCAATTTTTTTCTATTGTTGCTTGTGCTTTTGGCATCATTAAATAAGTTTTTGAAGAAAAATATGTGACTGGTGGGTGATAAAAAGGGATTTTGAGCTGATTTTTATATTTGGTTTTCGCTTCCCCAACTAATTCCACCATTCCTTATAGGAGTCCAGGCATGATAAAGAAAAGATAGAAAAGAAAGAGAAACGGGACAGTTCAGGAGGAAAGGAAGAGAAGAAACAATATCCTTTTCATCTTATTGGCATATTTAATCAGTGTGATGGAAAGCTTTGATACTGGTCATGTTTAGAATTGTACCCTTGTAGTATGTGGTCTGAATAAAGTTGAAGGGCTTAACTAGCCTTTTAGTAGTCTCTTCAGTTAACCCTCTCAAGTATATGAAATGTGGAAGGGGGAGACTTGGTATGTTTTCTTTTTAACTTCTGTGGTGACTGAGGTTGTTTTACGCCACCAAGATTCTCTCTGGCTGTATTGCCACCAAGAGGAAGAAAGGGAACAGAGAGTCCTTTGGGCTGGGGCGCGGGGAATAGAAGGGCAAGATGATGAAGCAGATGAGCAGGGCTGGTAGAGGTTGAGGCTACCAGGCTAGTCAGAGGCGAGTAGAACCGCGAGCTGAAGGATTGATTGCACTAAAAGTTGAGACATCATTCCTTTCTTGTTTTGTTTTTTCAAAGTTGTTTTCCCTTAATTTGTCATCTACTCATAAGTCCTCGGACAAGCACAGATAATGAAGACTTTCAATCAAGGTGAGTGTTCTCTCACCTCCTTTCGTGTAAAGGGAGAGATATAAAATGAGGTCTGATCATGCTGAGGAAACTAGATACGTTTTGCAGGCTACAACTAGAAGTTTGCACCTAACTGTAATGACCAGGTCTTTGGGTATAGATGTAAAATAAGATTCACAGTTATTTTTAAACTGTTTTCATCTTAAGCTTGCTGATTAGCCACACTGTTTTTTTTCTTAGCACCAAGATATATTTAAGAACATCTGGCTTTCTCTTCAGCACTCATTCCCGTCTTCTCTGGATAATTATTTACCTTTTTTAAGTACCTATAGCCTTGTAGGTGGTGCTGGCATCTGCACTTTACAGGTGAAGAAATGGAGACTCTGAGAGGTTAAGCTGGAGAGGCTGACAGAGATCCTCGCTGGCAGAGCCAATATTCAGAGCCTAGGTTTCCTTGCCCTTTAGTGTTCTGTTTTCCTTTTTGCCTTTTCATGCGTACGTGTTATCCAGAAATTTCTAGGTTTCTGTGCCTCATTTTCTACCACAGCCCATGTTTTTGCAAGGCCAGAAAATACCGTCTGTGCTTTTAGTTCTGGAATTTAAAATATGCAACTTTGTTTTCAAGGTAATTATGCCTTATATGAGATTTAAAAAGTGTTTAACCATCTTAAATAAATGGTATGTGGACAGTAGTTCACTCTGTCTTAGTGAAAAGAGTGTTCAGAACCTAATACAGTCTTTTTTGAGCACTCGGATCATCTGAATAGCTGTTGTTCGGTGATGCCTTAGGATTATTGGGATACGTAGGCTGCTTTGCCCTCTACGTTTAATGGCTTGAGATGACTGTATTTGAAGGTCTTGACTTTGTGGTAGCTCCTTTTCTTGCTTCCCTATTAGCGGTCATTTCCTAATGTATGCTTCCTATCTAGACCCTCCCCCTAACATTTGCTGCTGCTTTTATGAAACCAGAGAGAGAACCAAGGCTGTTCACAGTTAAATTAAGAGTCAGAAATGTAGGAAAACCCGTTCTGTATTAGGGTATGAGTTTTAGGGAATGGGTTTTGTCCTATTTATTTTGGCCGCAGGGTGGGGACTTGAGTTTGCCAGATGGGTAATGTCCTGATGGGTGGTGTGCCTTTCCAGCTTTGTCTGCTTGTTATCTATGTAGTAGAATGGGGTAAATGAGAGTTAGGAGAGAACGTTGAGAATTTAATAGACTTTCTTTAAAATCTTTAGGAAGATTGCCCATTCCTCAGTTCAAGTCATCCTCTCCCCCAACAACTAGCTGTTTTCCCTAGTGAACTATAAACTCTTAATCTTTCTTCTTTTTTTACTCTTCACTTTACTCTTTCTTTTGACGTTTTGCTTTTTAAAAAACTTTTTTTTTCATGTTTATTTTTGAGAGAGAGTGCGAGTGGGGGAGGGGCAGAGAGAGAGGTAGACAGAGAATCCGAAGCAGGCTCCAGGCTCAGAGCTGTAAGCACAGACCCTGACATAGGGCTCGAACCCATGAACTGCGAGATCATGACCTGAGCCGAAGTCGGACGCTCAACCGACTGAGCCACCCAGGCACCCCTTGCTTTTTAAAACTGCTTGCTTTCACCTGGTCTCATTTTTTAAAATATTTTATTTATTTTTGAGAGAGAAAGAGACACAGAGACAGAGTGCAAGTTGGGGAGGGGCAGAGAGAGAGAGGGAGACCAGAATCTGAAGCAGACTCCAGTCTCCGAGCTGTCAGCGCAGAGCCCGATGTGGGGCTTGAACTCACGAACTGTGAGATCATGACCTGAGCCGAAGTTGGACGCTTAACCGACTGAGCCACCCAAGCGCCCCTCACCTGGTCTCCTTATTAAAGAGAAGGAAAAAACCTGCCACTTATATCTTCATTAGGAATGAGTCAGCCATTGTGACTGACCACTTTCACCGTGATTCTATACACATCTCTCTTTACTCAGTACCTAAATATTATTCTTTGGCACGTGAAAGTTTTACTGCAGACTTCTTTGAGTTCTTACTCACATGGGCCATGGATTTGTACTTTACCTCTCTCTATACTCTTTCAGGACCAAAGGCATGAAAGATTGGCTTGGGTGTTAGATGTTAGGTCGGTGGTCTTGTAACAAAGCTTCTCAATTCAGATATCCTTTTACGATACATTTGGCTTGATGTTCATCCTGTTCAATTTCTTCTTGACAACTGTGTCCTATACTTTCTCCTTGGGTAGATTCTGAATTTTGTGAAGCTCTGGTTGATTTTTTCCTTCTTCTGGCTGTTCTGGCTGCCTCTTTTTTTTTTTTTTTTTAAGTTTTATTTATTTAAGTGATCTTTATACCTCACGTGGGGCTGGAACTCACAACCCCCAGATCACGAGTCCCACTGTCTTGCAACTGAGCCAACCAGGCGCCCCTCTGGATGCCTCTTCCTATTTGGATACATTCTAGAATTGGTCAAGTCTTTCTGTTCTTCTTTTTCTTTTAGAAGTTTCATCATTTCTGATTGGCACCATTTACCTTTAGGCTACTTTAAATCTGCTGCTCCCTGCTCCCTGCTTCCTGCTTCCTGCTTCCTTTTTTATTTATTTAATGTTCTACAGAAAAGAGAACTGCGACACGTGTCGCATTTCCATGATTCAGAGATGTTATTTTTTAAAGTTTACTTATTTATTTTGAGAGAGGGAGAGGGAGACAGAGTCACAGTGTGAGTGGGGGAGGGGCAGAGAGAGAGAGGGAGAGAGAGAATCCCAAGCACGGAGCCCAGAGTGGGGCTCAAACCCACAAACCCTGAGATCATGACCTGAGCCGAAATCAAGAGTTGGATGCTTAACCGGCTGAAACCCCCCCCCCCCCCCGGGCGCCCTGTGAAAGATGTTGTTAATTGTTGGGGCGCCTAGGTGGCTCAGTTAGTTGAGCGTCCGATTTCAGCTCAGGTCATGATCTCGAGTTCGAGCCCAGCGTCCAAACCCAGCGTCGGGCTCTGTGCTGAAGGCTCAGAGTCTGGAGCCTGCTTCGGATTCTGTGTTTCCCTCTCTCTCTGCCCCTCCCCCGCTCACGATCTGTCTCTCAAAAATAAATAAGTGTTAAAAAAATTTTTTCTTTTTTTTTAATGTTATTAATTGCAAGATTTATTGTTGGTTTCCAGGACTTTTTTTTTGAGTAGGATGGATAGGGAAATGACATTGATTTGTAAGTATCACCCTGATTTGAGAAAAAATAAAGTGAGATAAGAGATAAGATTAGAGAGAATAAAATACATAAATGTGACCCAGATTAAATTCCTTCCAAAGTCTTCTGTAATCTTTTCCTATCTCATAATTTTTATTGGTAAAATCCTTTTTTCCTTGTTCTCTGAATCTTCTGTTACTTGTTATTACTAACGTTTTTGTCCAAATTTATCTTATCTCCTTGATTTAGTCTTTTGAACACTACTAGCTGCTTTGCCTTTAACTATTCCCCGTGGTTTAATCTCTAAGAATTCCTGCCTATTAAAATTTGTCTCTTACAACAATCCTTTAGCTTCTCAGTATTTATTTGATATGTGTGGTCCTCAGTTCATGAGTGTCAAGGTTAGCTAACTTTTAAGAGTCCTTTGTGAGCCAGACGCTGTGCTGAGGCTTGCTCCCAGACTTTGAGAAGCTCAGTCTTCTTGGACTTTAATTTTTGATTTCAGAGAACATGAGCAGTGAAGCGCTACCCTGTCCATCTGCATTTGTAGTGTCCTAACGCTCCAGTTGTGATCCCCCACTCCATCCAGGCCCTATCGGTCTCCGGTTCTTCTCTCACCTCCAGTATCCTCCTTGTAACCTGTTTTATCCTTTAAACCCAGGGTTGCACATTCTTAGCCCCAGGGCAGAATGTGGCTTGTTAGTGTATTTTCTTGGCCTCACACAATATTTAACATTGTTTTAATTGATTTCCTTTAAAAATCAGAAGAGTTGACAAAATCCGAATTTCCGCTTTTCTCGAAGAATTGGAATATTTGGCAACATTGTGTCCTGCTAGACCTGCCTAGGTGCTGGCTACCTCCCCTGCCCCTTATATAGAGAGTGGGTCTTTTTTTTTTTTTTTTTAATAGTTTACCTCAGTCAGTCCCCACCCAGTTGACTTCATTTGTTTCCATTACGTATTAGCCTCTGTAAACCATTGATTTTGCAATTCCTGTTCTCAGCCTTTTTTCTTTAGTCCATACTTGGAAATTGACTTCCTAAGTGCTCAGAGATCGATCATTTTAGGAACATGTTGCCATGGTGAGGCACAGTCCTAGGTACTTGTAATATGTGTTGGAGTGGGGAGTGTGCGGTTAAGTTTCTTTTTCAGTTTCCCATTGCTTACATGTGGGCATGTCAGTTTGCCTAGAGTCCTAGCCACAGATTCCTGTGTAATGTACGAGTATGTTACTTATCCCCCTCCTTCGATTCTGATCTTGTTGAAGGCAGTGACTTCATCCTTTCCTTCTAATCAAACAACGAGGTATTTTTCTTTATTACCTGCTATGTTTCAGATACTCTGTTAACTTCACATGGAGAGCTATGGACAGAAGTATTACGTATACCTCTTTGGGATTGATGAGAAAGAGCATTGACTTTATTGCCCTCAAAAGGTGGTTCACTTTACTTACAGTATTTGATAGTACCCTGTTTAAAAGAAGTTTTCTTTGTATACTGCAACACATTTTTTGAGGGCGGGTTTACATGCTTTTATTTGGGTCTGTATGTAGTAATCATTAAATGTGTTAGAAAGTTTGTTAGGAGATTGAAATGATAGACACCGACTATTTTTCTCTTCGTTACCATCACTTATACTCTTTAATGGGTGTGCATTCTTTATACTGCTATTCGTACGTACCAAACAATTGGGCAGAATAGGAGGAATTTTCTCTTTTCCTTTTTTCCATTTAAGGTAGACCAAATGTTGACTAGGTGCTGTGCTGTTTCTATCGGGACATAGGCATGAGCACTTAGAAGAGGGCTCCCATGCCACATTTACCTCTGAGTGTGACTGTCCCTTACACGTGCCATTATCCTAAGAGGCACCCCTGGGTGTGCTAAGATTCAGTTCATCAGAATCCCAGTTTAATTCTGTGTTACATTTCTCTACATGAAACATCTTGGGAAGTGTGTTTATTGTGATAAGAATTCCTAGGTAGCAGTGTAAGGACAAATGAAAGGAGTAAAGTGGCATTAGGATGGTTGTCGCTGTGTCTTTCTCCTGTATCTTCTTTCTTCCTCATAAATGTTCATTTGACTTTCTGTCAGCCTCATCCATACATGCCTTTCTTCTGCGCGCGTGCGTGAGAGAGAGAGAGAGAGAGAGAGAGAGAGATGGAGGGAGAGAGAGAAGTAGGATCACGAAATCCTGACCGTTTCAGAAACTCGTGAAAATGAAGGTAACTAAACTCTCAGATGCCTCCTTTGAGGTGAAGACACTTAACCAGAAACAATCTATTTTGTGGGCTCATATTTTATAGTTTCTCTAAAAAAAAATTTTGTTGCCATTAAGAGGGCTCTTTTATGAAGAATCTATGTACTATTGAAACATTTCTTTAGGACCTTTTTGGTGAATCTGATCTTAGAGAGAGAGAGTGTGTGTGTGTGTGTGTGCGCGCGCGTGCATAAAGACATACCTCTGGTAAGAAGGCTGAATTTGTTTGCCTCTCTTCTCTACTTTGATCACCAGTCTAGCTGTACTTTTCTCCAGACCACCCTACTTTTCAAACTTGCTTCTTGCTGTCACAACTCTCTATAAAGTAACATTATTTAAAGTTGGCTGCCTCAGCTCTGAGAGGGTGTTCTTTGAGGGCATTCCATGCATGGTTTTCTGACGCCCTGACAAAGGAGGGGGAGGGTATGCTGGAGCATCAGGGAGATTGCAACCTTACTAATACATCAGGGCCTATTAATGGGGGTGTTGGGGGGAGGAAAGAAAAAAACCTCAGGATGTCCTGTCCAGATAATACCCAGTAGAAAGTGATGTTTACAGATGTAATCTTGTCTTTCTGCAAACATGGTATTACCAGTGCAGTTTGTAGCACCGATAGAGCAGAGATGTCTAGGGTGGGGGACAGACGACCGGACCAAAGCCCGAAGTAGAAACTCTGTGAGAAACCTCCACCGTCCTAAGTGTGAAAAAGATCTGTGTTATCTCTTGCATTTAGAGTCTGTGCTTTCTTGTTTACAATTGTTAAAGTGGCACATGTTTAAAAAAATAGTAAATAAAAAAATAATCTTAGGAGAATGTTCTGGGTAATGTGGTATAAATGCATGGGTAATAAGAAGAAAATATTACTCTGCCGGAAGGTAGAGTCCTAAAGGCTGAGTTTGGCACTGTTTCATCACTATATGACTTTCTTCTTGATGGCAGTTCTTTCTGAAGTTCACTGAACTTGGGGTGGTTTTCAAGTTTGTAATCCCAGCACTTCAGCATTGTTTTATAAATACGCTCTGGACATTGCCGAGAGACTGACATCCAGTATCTTCTTTCCACTTGCTCTTGTGCTTGCTGATTTGTCATTCCAGGGTATGGACAGACCCCTAAGCTGAAGGTCTCCCAGAGGAGGATGCCAAAGCTCCATGCGTCACTCTCAGAACGATATCTCCCATAATTAAGAGCTTCTGGTGCTGTCCATTTAATGGGAATCTGCTTTAAGTCAGAAGATGAATACACACCACCATCCTCTTGACGAGACATTCCAAAGTCACTGATTTTCAGAACATTATTTTCACCTCCAGGCAGTTTCTTGCAGCAAGGTCCCTGTGTATACAATTTTTACTCGAAATTCGCCATCCAGAAGCAGCATCTAATGAAAATTTCACTAACTGTTTTAGTTCATCCTTCTTTCTCAGAAGGGAGAGGAAGTCGCCTCCTGGAACCAATTCCTTAATGACATAGATAGGCTGTATTTGTGTGCAAACTCCTATAAGTTTGACAATATCAGGATGATTATATTGCTTGAGGATTTTGGCATCTTGTGAAAATTTTAATTTCAGTTCCCAGGAAAGATCATCTTTACATGTTTTAATGGCAACAGCAGTTTTATCCTTTAATGTGCCCTTAAATATATGTCAGCAAAAGTTCCCTTGCCCAGTAATTCTCCTACTGTGACATCATCATGACTGAGACCCTCATTTCTTATTCTAGTTATGGCCATCCCGATACCATGATAATCTCTTTATTGCAACACTTTTTTTTTTCAATTTGAAAAATTGAGATAAAATTTATATGACCTAAAATTTGCCATTTTAAGATGGTTTTTAGCATATTCACTATGTTGTAGCCATCGCCACTAATTCTGGAACATTTCCATCACCCCCAAAAGAGGCCCCATACCCATTAGTAGTCACTCCCGGTTGGTTCTCCCCTCCCCCCAGCCCCTGGAAACAACTAATGTACTTTCTGTCTGTATGGACTTGCCTGTTTTGGACATTTCATAAAAATGGAATCATGCGATGTGTGGCCTTTTGTGTCTGGCTTCTTTTACTTAGCATCATGTTTTCAAGATTCATTCATGTTGTAGCATGTATCAGAACTTCATTTCTTTTTATAACTGAATAATACTCCATTGTATGAATGTGTACCACATTTTGTTTACCCATTCATCCGTGATGGACAGGAACAATGATTTTTAAGTATTAAAATTGTAAGTTCAACATTAGTGTATCCACAACTATAATTGGTAATGTCAAGGTTATACATGGTGTGAACAGAATGCTGTATAGAAATGATGTGTAAATTATTTGTCAGCATTTCATGCAAGTGTGATTACTTTCCAAGGCCCTTCTAGCTCTGGTTTTATGAAATATGTGAATGTAGTATTTTCGTCAATAAAGTTTAATGCTTTAAGCATTAGTTTAAAATTTGAGAATAATGTTAGGCAGATATGAAGTTATTTGCCACATGTTGTAATGATCATGTTTTGAATTTATTTCAATATGCAGTATTTGAAAATGTCAGTACATAAAGGAAAGGAAATGAGTATAATTAAGTCAATATATTTTTAAAGCAATTTTTATAATTTAGCAGACATTGCATCTTAATATAAGTCACTATTAAAATCGTGTCCTTGTGAAAAATGTGATGTCATTTTTCTCTTTTTTTTTGTTGGTCATGTAAAATCGGTTCCTTTTCATTGCCGTGTGTTCTGTTTCCTTTTGACAAGCTGTTGCTTGCCCCTGTGGAGTATTTTACTTGTTTCTATTTCATTTTATCCTCCCTCCCTCACAGAATGTTCAGTGGTTTTTTTTTTTTTTTTTTAAAGCCCTCACACTGTACCTATCTTTAATGGTTTCGGAGAGTGGGCAATGAGAAATACACAAATATTTCATTCTTATCTAGAGACTTAATTCAAGCCTTGGTTATTGACAGAGCTCATTGGCTTTTCTTTATTTCTTAAGTCTTCCTTCTTTCCTTCCTTCTTGTTTTCCTCCTTTCCTCCTCTTTCCTTCCTTTCCTCCTTCCCTTCTTGCTTCCTTTTTCTCTCCTTCCCTCCCTCTCCCCCTCCTTTCCACCTGTTCCTCCCCTCCTTCCCTTTCTCCCTGTCGCCTGCCTTCTTTTCTTCCTTCCTTATCTATCAATATAATCACTTTGTTTCTTTCAGGTGAGATTGGAATGAAATGGTTCAGCTGTGACCAGAAATTTATTTTCCTGAGTAGATTGCCAAGAATTATGAATCAAGAGGGCCCATTTGCATCTTCTTAAGTTATTTAGTTATCTGCTTTATTGCTCCATGCCGAAAACTTAAAAATTGTTGAGTTGTGCATTACTGTATTTAACTTGTTGCTTAGTTTTCTACATGTTTATTTTCAGTAAATGGCTGAAAGTGTTAACTGTTCCATATTTTTAGCACAATGTGCTGCATACAGTTCCCAACAAGCAAATAAGGTTACTTGTGTACAGAATTTCACTTTAGGCTAACTATAAATATTGCCTGGGTTTAGTTGTTTTGGTTTTTGTTTGATTTTTGTTTTTGTTTTTGTTTTTTTTCGATCTGAGATGCTTCCTTTTTATTGCTTGAAACTGAAAATAAACAATTATTGAACCATTTTGAATTTACCTCATTTTAAAACTCAAGTTTTAATTTATTTTTGGCCTGTTTTTAATATTAGTCCCTAAAAACAAAGTGGGAGCAGTGTCTTATGCAGTGCTTAAGAATCATTTTATATAGTACGTGTATGACATTAAAACCTGTTTCAAAAAGAAAAAGGTACTAGCACTCACTTGTCCCTTGCCATTTTTTCTTGTAATTATGTTAGACAAATCTGGGGGGTAAAAATCAAAAACTTAATTGTGTTTTAATTCTACAGCTACAGGAGCTTTGTATTGCTGAACTTTCGTCTGGAAAAGTTTCACAGTGACATTTTTAAAAGAAAATTTTTTTATCTACTGAATTCTACCAGTGTAACCTTTTTTCTAAATAAACAATAGTTTTCTCAAATGATTGTATATCATTGTGTATATTGTTGCTTATTCACAGTAACTTAGCAAAGATAATTCAGTAGGGTTCCCAGCTCTCTCTTTTCATTTCTGTCCTAGTCCGTGGTCTACAGTGTTTTGAAATGATATCTCACCTAATAATATGAAAAAATCTTATTTGCTCACCTCTGCACCGGGGCGGGTAAACAGTGGGCTGAAACCATGCCTAGAATTATCCATTTACTCTGTTTCTTTGGAACCAGTGATACCTGTGCAAATTAATTTTTAGAGAATGACAAGGCTATAATTTTTTAAAGGATTGAGAAATGCTGAGCATATTTTAGAACTGGCAAAGGGATACAAATCTTGATGTCCCTTTTCAGGTAATTGTAATTTGCAAAAATTGATGGCCACAATAATCATGGGAGAATGATCCATTCAGTGACTGTTGAGCACCCATAATGAGCCTGGCATAAAAAGAAACTCTACATTGTTAAGATGATTTTGACATTGAGAAAATAACTGTGGTTAACCTCAAAATCATTGGTCTGAAACCTACCGGGGAGGAGGGGGGCTTCCCAGTTATGTTGCATTCACATTTTAAATACAGGATTGTGAGTTTGGATCAGTACTTGGCATCAGTATCTCTTCTCCTTATCCCCCATATTCTTGAATACAGGTGAGCTTCGGTTGTATCCTTGCTAGAAATACATTGAGGGTAGAAAATACTAACTTTGGATTTAACTGGGCCAAAATAGTTTATGTTGGAAGTAGGAAATCTGTATTTGTGCAGTGATAGCTATTTTTAAGCATCTACTGTGTTCTACGTACAAAGGACTATTAAGACGTAACTCCTGTACCTATGATAGCTTGAGAAACAAGGGCCAAATGAATGCTATTGGAGGTCAGCAAACTATTTATGTAAAGGGCCAGATAGTGAATGCTTGAGACTCTACAGGCTATGTATACCCTGTTGGAACTCCTCAGCTGTGCCACTATAGCATGAAGCAGCTATATGCAAATGATAGGTGATATGTAAATGGATAAACACGACTGAGTTCTAGCAGAATTTCATTTACAAAAACCTGCTATAGAGCCTCCTATAGAAGATTTATTTTAAAAAGAGTTGAGTGCCTCTTAGGCAGTAGAGGTACAGCCTTGAGCACAACAAAGTGCCTGCTTACCCTCACATGCCTTCCATTCTATTCAATGCGGCCAAAGAAATATTTGATGTTAGGTGGGGGGAGGACCTCTGAGGAAATGGGAACCTGGGTGAGGCAGGGCTTATTGCTCTCTATTTAGAGGGACCGTGTGGAATGAAGAGGTGCAAAGCAGGATATTTTGAGGCAGTTCCCCCGGTATGAATATTTTATTACTAAGTAATATGAGTGGGAGTAATCCCTAACCCCCTACCCATCTTGGAACCTTTTAAATGAAAATCATGTAGCATGCAGGATTCCTCTCAGGACCTAGGCTCTGAACTGTAGTGGCTGGTGTCTAAGCTCGCCATCTTTTTTTTTTTTTTTAATTTTTTTTTATGTTTATTTTTAGGAGAGAGAGTGTGAGCGGGGGAGTGGGGGGGAGAGAGAGAGACAGAAACAGAATCCGAAGCAGGCTCCAAGCTCTGAGCTGTCAGCACAGAGCCCGACGTAGGGCTCCAACCCACGAACTGTGAGATCATGACCTGAGCCGAAGTTGGACGCTTAACCGACTGAGCCACTCAGGTGCCCCTAATCTTGCCATCTTTTAGAAGGGAGTTTGTACCTTTAGGCTCATAAATGGACCTGGAGGAGATCTGTGGACCCTGCCCCCTCCAGAAATTGAGTGCAAGTTTATGGTATGTGCATTTTTCTTGATCTATAGCTTTCACTCGGTTCTCAAAAAGATGGATTTTAAGGTGGCAAGTCTGTTTTTCTGGGTCTTGATCCAAAGAACTCTAAACTACATAAACACATACAGATAACCCTGAACCTGTCTCTCTCGAGTGGGTGGGAAGTTGGAAGACAGTCCTGCATCCACCTCGTCTTAAACAGTAGGTGCAAAAGTTAGAATATCTTCCCTTGCCTTGTCAAACAATGTATAAGTGACTAACAATTTATTGTTGGAAAGTCACAGGCCCATGGTGTAGGGCCATTCTCTATTTCCTGGAAGCACCTTAGCCAAATATGGGTGGAAATCCTAGCAGCCTTATTTTTTTCCAACAATTGTGTAATTGTTTTATTTCTACCCTACCATGTTCTGGAAATGATTTATGAAAAAAAAAAAAAACAGTCCAGTATTTAAAAAGTAAAGGAGAAAATTTGATTTCTGGGTGAGGTGAATACCTAAAATGAAGCTAACACCCCAAAATATCATGTACACCTAGGCCTGAATCAGTTCTGAGAAACATGGAAGGCCACACACAGAAGGTGATGTGTCAGTTACAAGAATTACAGTGTCCATTAAATAAAACACCAGTCATGGAGAAGAACGTTTTCTGACAATGAAGCCTGAGACTTCTCCTTCGCATTCTCATGAAGAGCACACACGGTCTTCGGTAAACAAAACAAGGGGATATATCTTGTAAGGGCCCTGAATGTTAGCTGATGGCCAACACCTCAACTCATTCTAGTAAGGATATTTCTACAATGACCCCAAAATACATGGTCCAGGCACCCAGGTCTCTGATGATTTGGTTCAGTCCAGGAAAACATTTTCAAATATTCAGGACAGGTTTTCTTTTTTTTTTTTTTTAATTTTTTTTTCAACGTTTTTTATTTATTTTTGGGACAGAGAGACAGAGCATGAACGGGGGAGGGGCAGAGAGAGAGGGAGACACAGAATCGGAAACAGGCTCCAGGCTCCGAGCCATCAGCCCAGAGCCTGACGCGGGGCTCGAACTCACGGACCGCGAGATCGTGACCTGGCTGAAGTCGGACGCTTAACCGACTGCGCCACCCAGGCGACCCAGGACAGGTTTTCTAAACAGGGATTTGTGATGGCCTTACTTTTTATAAGCATGTTTGCAAAGATCAGAAAACTCATGTGACCATTGTTTGGTTTCCATGATACAAGAAACGTAAACAAGATCTCCTTAGTTTAAAAGCTGTGCCTGGCCTTTGATTTTTTTTTTTTTTTTTTTTTTTTTTTTTATGAATACTGATCTCTAAGGCTACCTTTTAGGTAGAACGGAGTTTATGATATTACAGCCACTTCATATTCTATCTTACCACTTTTCAGAAGTATGGTTTAAATGTTTAATTTGTTTTAAATTGAAGTAACATCTCTAGAGACACTGTCGGGGCCAAAGAGATTTTATTGGGTCTAGAGTTGAAAATAAAAAAGAGGAGCTGCGTAAGAGATGCTAATTCATGCCAGTTGCATACAGATTTTGTTTATTTATTCATTTACTTAAAAGGTTTGAGGGTGGGGCGCCTGGGTGGCGCAGTCGGTTAAGCATCCGACTTCAGCCAGGTCACGATCTCGCGGTCCGTGAGTTCGAGCCCCGCGTCAGGCTCTGGGCTGATGGCTCAGAGCCTGGAGCCTGTTTCCGATTCTGTGTCTCCCTCTCTCTCTGCCCCTCCCCCGTTCATGCTCTGTCTCTCTCTGTCCCAAAAATAAATAAACGTTGAAAAAAAAATTTAAAAAAAAAAAAAAAAAAAAAAGGTTTGAGGGAGTGGGGGAGGGGTACAGAGAGAAGGAGAGAGAGACAATCCCAAGCAGGCACTGTCAGCTGGGAGCCTGACACGGGGTTCGATGCAGTGGACAGATCATGACCTGAGCCGAAATCGAGAGTTAGGCACAACTGACTGAGCTACCCAGGCACCCCTGTTCCCACGGAATTTTAAATGGGATGATATTTTTGTACTGTATTCAAGGACTTCATGGTCCTGGTTTCATGCGGTTTGTTGTGGTACTTCTCTTGTAGGGTTACGTAGATAATCATTATCAAAGAATACTTATGAATTGTAATGAGATATGCCACTGCTAGTTACTATTATGCAGACACCTTTTGTGCCTTTCAGGTTAATTGATCCAGGGCATCAATAATAATAGAGACAAAAGATCATGCTTTCAAGATACAAGCAGAAAAAGAAGTGTAAAATGAGTCAGGTATTCCTAGCACATGCATCTGGGCTACTCAGGGTTAATGCCATCAGACTAGGTGTGATTTGGGAAGTCTTGTTCTCAACAGGTCAATCTGGGAAGACTTCAGGAAGGGTTGGATGGTCAGGAAGCCATTCTCTCAGGAGACAGAATGTTGAACTTGGAATTCAGACCCATTTTGGTATCGTGCAGAATCCTTGAAGCCAAACTGTTCCTATACTACTGCAAGATTGGAACATATTTGAGAGGCAAATACTTCCTCTGGATACTGTTCCATGCTGCCTCGAGACAGTTTCCTTCTTTTGTCTCTTTAAAAAATTATCTCTCTTTGATATATTTTTTAAAAATGTTTATTTATTGATTTTGAGAGAGAGAGAGAGAGAGAGAGAGAGCACGAGTGGGGGAGAGGGACAGAGGGAGAGGGAGAATCCCAAGCAGGCTCCACACCCAGTGAGGAGCCGATTGGGGGCTCAATCCCATGACCCAGGGGTCATGACCCGAGCCGAAATCAAGAGTCAGACATTTAACTGAGCCACCCAGGCACCCCTTTTTGTCTTTTCTCATGACTATGTCTGACATCACCAGTCTATTTATTGCATTCATCAATCACATTTTTCATAACTTTACAGGTAATTGCAAAGTTATTGCCTCTATGTCAAGATGATTTTTCCCGTACCTGTTTCCTCTGAGTGGGGATGAACTCCACTTAAACTTCCTCACCTGGTCTTTGCGGTGCCCTTTTGTTAATGAATTAAATCTAACAATACAGGTAAAGCACATAAAGAGGACCTGGTAGTGGCACGTACTCAGTAACTGTAGGCAATTTTTAATAGTGATAATATTTATACCAGTAGTTTCAAACTGGGAATCATCAGACTTAATTGGGAAACTTTAGGTTCCACATTCTAAATGTACTGAATTAGGTATTTTGAAGCATGGGCCTGGAGTATTTTTTTTAACACAGTTCCTCAGGTGATTCTAAGGTAGGGATGATATTTTGGAATTACAGAGTTTAACCAGCCTGCAATCCTGACGTCTCTGTTCTTCCCTCAGTTAGAAACAGAACCCATCCAGAGCCTGCTTATTTCTTTCCTTTTTAAGGTTTTATTTATTTTTGAGAGAGAGAGAGAGAGAGAGAGAGAGAGAGAGAGAGAGACAGAGCATGAGCAGGGGAGGGGCAGAGAGAGGGAGGGAGACACAGAAGCTGAAGCAGGCTCTGGGCTCCAGGCTCTGAGCTGTCAGCACGGAGCCTGACATAGGGCTTGAACTCACGAACTGTGAGATCATGACCTTACCGAAATTGGGCACTCAACCGACTGAGCCACCCAGGTGCCCCTAAAGCTTATTTATTTATTTTTGAGAGAGAATGAGCAGGGGAGGAGCAGAGAGAGAGGGAGAGAGAGACCCAAGCAGGCTCTGTGCTATTAGCATGGAGCCCGATGGGCGGAGGGGGGAGGGGGGGCAGGTCGATCTCACCAACCGTGAGATCATGACCTGAGCCAAAACCAAGAGTTGGGTGCTTAACCGACCAACCCACCCAGGCACCCCAAGACTTCTTATTTCTTCTTATCAAGTATTAAGCTCCAGGGACAACTCATCCTTAGCAAGAAGTATTTTAAAGGTAAGAGTGACAGCTTCTGTCCTGGGATCAGAGTTCATCAACTCTGCTAGCCCATGCTGCCCTTGTTCGCTCTGACCCCCTGCTTTCTACGGCCTCCCTTCACTTACCTTCCTGGATCTAACCGCTTGTGAACCTGGACGTATGTCGTCAGCAGGCATCCACTACCAAGGTAAGCAGTCTGGACTTGAGAGCTGCTTTCAATACTACTCATACTGTCTCCTTTAACTTGCAGTGGTTCACTTTTCTATGATTGTTGTGTTCAGGGCTGGGTTTCATCCTCCATTCCTTACTTTTCCTTGCATAATATCCTGATGTTGGTGAGAGGGGGGTTGTATAAAGTGTTTCATAATTCAGTGCCATAGATTTCTCTCCAACCCCTGCTCCAGCTGCATCCCACAATTTTAATGTTTATTTATTTATTTTGAGAGAGAGAGAGAGAGAGAGAAATAGAACGAGTGAGCACATGAGAGCAGGGGAGGGGCAGAGAGAGAGGGAGAGAGAGAATCTCAAGCAGGCTCCGCACTACCAGCGCAGAGCCCGGCGTGGGGCCCGGACTTCTGAGCCACAGTCTCATGACCTGAGCTGAAGTCGAGTCAGAAGCTTAACCAACTGAGCCACCCAGGTGCCTCTGCATCCCACAATTTTAACATGTGATATTTTCATTTTCATGCAGCTCAAAATATTATCCAATTTCCCTTATGATTTATTCTTTGACCCATGTGTCATTTAGAAGTGTGTTGTTTCATTTCCAAATGTTTGCAAAATTTCCCAGGTATCCTTCTGTTGTTGATACCTAGTTTTAGTTCTGTAGTGGTCAAAGAACATACTTCGAATTATTTAGATTATCTTAAGTGTAGTGAGGCTTATTTGATAGCACAATAGCCGGTCAACCATGGTGAATATTCCATGTGCACTTGAAAAGAACGTGTCTTCTGTTTTTGTTGGATGTGGTGTCCTATAAATGCCAATTAGGTCAAGGTGGTTGGTGGTGTTCCACATCTTCTGTGTCTTTGCTGATTTTCTGTCTGCTTGGTCTCTCAATTACTGAGAGAGGTGTATTGAAATTTACAAAGAGAAGTGTGGATTTATCTTATTTCTTCTTTTAGTTTCGTCAGTTTTTGTTTCATGTATTTTGAAACTTTGTGCTTACGTGCATGCACATTTGGGATTATGTATTCTTGGCGAATTGACCCCTTTATCAAAGTGAAATACTCTTCTTTATTTTTGGTAATATTCCTCATTCCAAAATCCACTTCCATATTAAGATAGTTTCTCCTGCTTTTTTTTTTTATTCCATTTGCAGGGTATATATATATCTTTTAATTTTGAAAATGGGTTTCTAGCTTATTTATTCAATTTGACAATCTCGCCTTTAAAAAATTCACTCACTCATTCATTTATTCATTCATTGATATCTATGCCCAGTGTGGGGCTTGAACTCACAACCCCAAGATCAAAAGTCATATTGCTCTGCCAGCTGACTCAGCCAGGCACCCTGGCAATCTCTGCCTTTTAATTGGGGTGTGTATTATTGATATGATTGGGTTTAAATCTGACACCTTGCTATTTGTCTCCAATTTGCCCCATCATCTCTTCCTTTTTTCCCTCCCTTCTTTTAGATGAACTGTGCTTCAGTTTCCTCACTGGCAAAATGAGGCTAATCATAACAACCATTTCATACAGTACTTCTAAGGATTAAGTGAGACAGTTTATATGGTGGTGCTTGGTGCATGTTTATATAGAACTAGATAAATTTTGTTTTTAATCAGAGGATGAAGAGCTCCTTAGGATTTCAACTCTGCCCAGGGTTTTGGTTCTAGAGCTGTTACGTACATACATGGCAGTTAAGTAGTTGTCTACAGGTGTAGTCTGAGTGGGCACTGAAAGGCCCTGATTCCCAAATATCCCCCCTACTGGCCAGCCGAGGCGTGTGAAATTCTCACCATTAAGCATTTTGTAGGAACTGGGAGATGCGCGTATCCATTAAGGCATTGTGAGAAGGGTCAATCCATTTTCTCAGAAGTACCGAAGCACAAATGATCTCTGATGACCCCGTCATGCTCCCATATTTCCTAGGAAGGCACTGAGAGGTTTTGCTTATCAAGTAGATAAGCAAAAGTCAGAGAAAGGGGCACAGCCTGATGCTGGGAGAACACCACAGTGGGCAGCTCAGGTGGCTGCCGGAGGGTGAAAGGAGACGTGAGAAAACTGCCCAAATGGACCTGGCCCCATTGGTGGTTTTATCTCGGGTTTGTTTGGGAACTTCAGCTTCTGGGTTCTGTATCTGCTGCTGTCCTCCTCCAGGTTCATTTGTAAGAGGGATATGTCACAACTGACATTTAATTGTTTGGCTTTTACAATTTTGGACTTGGTCATACTTTATATTTTATTCACCTCCAAAAGGTGAGGTGGCTGGCTTGGAAGTCTAACTGGTGGTGGGCTGGGAACAGTTGTGCCTTCCCACCTTTTGTTTCTTCACTGAGGATTTGTTTGGGTCCTGTGGATTGTTCAGTACTCTTCTAGAATGTAAGCTTCACAGGTGCAGAACTGTTGTTTAATGCCAGCACCTAACACAGGGCACAGGGTACTCAATAAATATTTGACCCAAGGGCGCCTGGCTAACTCAGTGGGTTGAGCATGCGACTCTTGATCTCGGGGTTGTAAGTTTAAGCCCCCATGTTAGGTGTAGAGATTACTTAAGATAAATTAAAAAATACTTTTTTTATGTTTATTTTTGAGAGAGAGAGACAGGCAGACAGAGTACGAGCAGGAGAGGGGCAGAGAGAGAGGGAGACACAGAATCCGAAGCAGGCTCCAGGCTCCGAGCTGTCAGCACAGAGCCCGACGTGGGGCTCGAACCCACCAACCATGAGATCATGACCTGAGCTGACATCGGATGCTTAAGCCACCCAGGCGCCCCTAGATTACTTAAAATAAAATCTTAAGAAATACATATTTGACCCATTTGTCATTTTGTCCAGGTGAATAGGAACAGGAAAAGAGAAGGAGGTATTTTTCCTCTCCTCTTCTATACTGCCACCTATTGCTCTCAGGACCCAGCCTGCAGACTGGTACCAGTAGTTCCATGATTGAGGTAGATTTATAGTCTATTGACTTTTGTGAGCTGGTCTGAGACCCTGACCACCCTTTGTTGTGGGAAAATATGTTCTGATTTCCAAACAGTTGACCTACAAATAACTTTTGGAACACAGCCCATTGAAAAATTTGAGATGGTTGTTAGGCTAATTCATCCACGCTTTTTTCACCAGGAAGCTCGAGTAAATGGATTTCCAGTTTGGTCTGTATATATAACAATGGTGCAACTCCTTTTCTATAACTCTGGACCAATAGAAAAGTTTCTCTTTTCAAGGTTGATATAATTATTTTTGACAGAAGATGAGTTGGCTAAAGAAAATTCTTTCTGGTTACTTTTATTTTGGTGTCAGTGGCCATTATTTGGGGAAGGATATTAGTTTAGAGCAACTTAAACAAATACTGGAGTTCAAATTTTTTCAAACACATTTTTTTTCTCTTTATAATCAAAATAACACTCACTGAGGCAATTTACATGGCAGATTTCCCAGGGTCTCTGTCATTGTTCAACTCTGTTGGCAGACATAAAATGTAGATGTCTAATGTCCTAAGAACTAGAATAGGCTAACCTTTGAAGAAAGAACATTATGGGTAATAGAGGATATCAGCCAGAGGGACCTTTCATGCCGTCAGTTCCCAATTATTTTAGAGCTGGTATGTTGAAAGATGAAGTCATTAGGAATATTTTAGGAGCCACATCTCACTGTTCCCTGTGGGATATGTCCAGGAAATTCTGACTCTGCCTGCTAGCCCAAATAGAGCTTAATCTCTTTCTCAAAGTAAGAAATACTTTGCGTTCTTTGTCTTGGTGAAACATTACATCTGTTGAGGCATGGAATAATTGATTTACTTTTATGTTTAATCAGAAAGTTTCCTTAGGACTTTTTAAAACCATAGTTCAGTTAACTAAACTTCCACTTAACCTAGCGCGTTTGAACATATTCAGTGGCTTAACTGAGATACAAGCTAAAATTAAAGAGGCAAATGAATTTCTATTAAAATTCTGATTCATGTAGCTTAGGTAAATGTTATCATTATTAAGAGTATGTTTTCTTTTAAGGGTGCCTGGGTGGCTCAGTCGGTTAAGCGGCCAGGTCATCATCTCGTGGCTCGTGGGTTCAAGCACTTCGTTGGGCTCTGTGCTGACAGCTCAGAGCCTGGAGCCTGCTTCGGATTCTGTGTCTCCCTTTCTCTCTGCCCCTGTCCTGCTCACACTCTGTCTCTGTCTCTCTTTCTCTCAAAAAAATAAGTAAACATTGAAAAAAATTAAAAAAGCAGAACAAAACAGTATGTTTTCTTTTGAGGAAGGATGGTAGGACACCTTATTTTAGAGGGAGAGGGAGGACGGGCTTGGTCAGGGAGAAAGTGAAATAAGATGGCAAGCATTTTTTTTTAAGTTTATTTCTTTTTTAGTAGCCTCTACGCCCAACGTAGGGCTTGAACTCATGACCCTGAGAACAAGAGTCACATGCTCTTCTGACTGAGCCAGCCAGGCACCCCAACATGGCAAGCATTTTTATAGCTGCTAGAATGAAGCATAGAAGCATCATTTATTCCCTGCACAACACCCTGCCCTTGCCCCACCTTTTTTTTTTTTTTTTTTACCCAAAGCCTTTAGAGGTCAGAGAGCTAGTAGCCTGTAAACTAAACTTCTTTACCATCCTAGGTACTCCTGGTTCACTTTACACAATAACTATGTTCCTCGAAAGCTCTCCAGAGTGCACACATACATAAATCTAATAATTTTCTCATCAACTCACACTTTCACTTCTGATCTTCATTTGTCAACAGATTATTAAACTAACCCAGTCAGATACTTAATAAGAGGTACTTAAACACAGAAGGGGATTCTACTGTTTTAGGGAAACTCTGGTGAATTATTTCATGAAACAATGAAGCTTTAGGAAAATGTGTACTCTTGTGTCCTAAATTCAAATTTCATACATTTCCCTTCCTGAAAGTGAGGACTGGCTGTGTTTTCTGTCTCTCACTTTTTTCTTTTTTGTAATTTTTTTTAATGTGTATTCATTTTTGAGAGAGAGAGAGAGAGCGCAAGCGGGAGAGGGGCAGAGAGAGAGGGAGACACAGAATCCGAAGCAGGCTCCAGGCTCTGAGCTGTCAGCACAGAGCCCGACGTGGGGCTTGAACCCACGAACGATGAGATCATGACCTGAGCCAAAGTTGGACGCTCAACCGACTGGGCCACCCAGGTGCCCCTCATTTTTTTCCATGTCTATTGTGATATTCCCCCTGAATTCTAGAAATGAAATTTTCTTACTTCATTTATTCATTTTGGTTATTTGTTGTCAACTGTCACAGTTACAGAACAATCGTTTATTCTACAAATGGTGATTGATCATGTAGGGTGTGGGAGGTACTGTACTTGCCATGGGGATCCACAATCAACCAAGGCAAGATCTGTGCCAAGGTACTTGCCATCTGGTAAAGGAGAAGGAGAAGGAGACTCCATGGGCAGTTCCTATGCAGTGTGAGTAGTGCTTTGAGAGGGAAGTGCAGGCTGCTGTGGGAGCACAGAAGATGAGTGGGAGGTTGGAGGGAGAGGGGTTCAGGGAAAATTGCTTGGGGTAGGCGATGTCTATAAAAGTGCAAGTCTCAGACAAAGTGATTTGTTAGCACATGTCAACATTTTATTCAACCAATTAATGAAAGGATCAGCAGATACACAAGAATGCTTTTTCAAAGAGCATTTGAAAAACAGGGCTTCATCTAACCGGTTGGGAAAAGAATGCCAAAATAAGATGACTAAGTTATATTCAAAACTGACTAATGTTTTCTAGTGCAATAAACTGAAACTTTGGGGGTTATTTACTGAACCAAACATCCTCCAAAAAATAAATTGCATTTTGGTAGTTTTCTGCACGTTAGCCTCTAACTTTATAAGACTAAAATTCTCTGGACCCTAAATGAGTTGTAGATAGTCAAAGTTACAAACCTAGAGCCAGATGACTGACAGGCTTATTAGAAACTGTGCTGCCATGATATTTAATACATTCTGCAGTCATCATTTTCCCTTATTTTCAAGTTTTAGGTAAGTTTTCCCATATAGTCTTATGGGACCTTGGACCATTTCTTATTTTTTTAAACGTTTATTCATTTTTGAGAGACAGAGACAGAGTGTGAGTGGGGGAGGGGCAGAGAAAGAGAGAGAGGGAGACACAGAATCCGAAGCAGGCTCCAGGCTCTGCGCTGTCAGCACAGAGCCCGACTCGGGGCTTGCACCCATGAATCGTAAGATCATGACCTGAGCTGAAGTCAGACACTTAACCGACTGAGCCACCCAGTTGCCCCAACCTTGGACCCTTTCTAAAGAGTGGTCTTAGCCACGCACAACAAAGCTGGTCTCATTGTGGTTTTGTGTCAAGACAATTAGTTGGACTTATTACTTAGTTAATCATTTTCTGTAATTCTTTTTTTTTAAAATATTTTAATGTTTTATTTTATATTTGTGAGAGAGAGAGAGACAGACAGATAGACAACACGAGCAGGGGAGGGGCAGAAAGATGGAGACAGGATCTGAAGCAGGCTCCAGGCTCTGAGCTGTCAGCAAAGAGCCTGATGCCAGGCTTGAACTCACGAACCTTGAGATCGTGATCTGAGCCAAAGTCGGATACTTAACTGACTGAGGCACCCAGGCGCCCCACATTTTCTGTAATTCTTGGAGGTGATGGAAATTAGATGTAGACTCAGTAGGGTAGATGATGTTGTTCACAGTTCTTTACTCTCCACCTTCCCTGTAAGAGGATTATGTATTCCTGCCCAATTGCCAGGTGACCTGCCACGCCTTTGGTGGCAGGAGTACAGATTTGGCTTGGGGCACAACTGACATGCTTTGGCAGTTAATAGAGTGTGAGTGGATATGACGCATGCCACATCCAAGTAAAGCTCAAGGCGATTACATAGTTTGGCTTAACCTCTTGTTTTAGCCAGGACAATAGTATAGCCCAGGTAAGGCCTCAGGCTGGCTCCTAGAATGAGAAGACTTTTATTTATATCTATGAAGTAAAGCTAAGAGCTGATCATGGTTGCAACTAGCCTGTCATAAGGCCACAGCTTACGTGTAATATGAACAAAAAATAAATGTGGCAAGCCACTGAGATTTCCCCCAAAGGTCAAGAATAAGATGAGAATGTCCATTCTTTCTGTTTCTATTCAACACTGTTCTAGGCAGGGCAAGTAGACAAGACAGTGATGTTAAAGGTATCTAAACTGTGAAGGAAGGAGTAAAACCATCCCTATTTACAGATGACATGATCTAGTAAATAGCAAATCCTGAGGAGTCCATTAGTAACGATTAGAACTAATAAATGAGTTCCACAAAGTTGGAGGATACAGAATGAATATACAAAAATCAATTATATTTTTATACAATGGCAACAAGCCACCTGAAAATGAAATTAAGAAAACAATTCCACTTTTAACAGTATCAAAAAGATTAAAGTATATAGGAATAAATTTAATAGAAGGAGTGCAAACCTTGTATTTTTAGAACTACAAAACATTATTGAAAGAAATTAAACATGAAGTAAATAAATAGAAAGACCTCTTGTATTAACATGGCAATACTTCCCCAATTTATCTATAGAATCAACTCAGTCCTTAACAGAATTCCAACTAAAAGACGGGCACATGAGGGGCGCCTAAGGTGTCACTAAGGTGACTCAGTCGGTTAAATGTCTGACTCATGGTTTCGGCTCAGGTCATGATCTCATGGTTCATGGGTTTGATCCCGTGTCAGGCTCCACACTCTGTGGGGCCTGCTTGGAATTCTCTCTCTCCTTCTATCCCTGCCGCTCCTCCACTCGCTCTCTCTGTCTCTCCTGAAATGAATAAGTAAAAACTTTAAAAAATGGGCAAATGATCTGAAATGATTTTTTCGAAGAAGATAGAGAAAAAAAAAGAAGATACAGAAACAGCCAAGAAACACACAAAAAGATGCTCAACATCATTAGCCATCAGGCAAATGCAAATCAAAGCCACAATGAGATAGAGACCACTTCACATCCAACAGGATGGCTATACTAAAAAAGATCGTAACAAATGTTGACCAGGATGTTGAGCAATGAGAACTTTCATATGCCCTTGGTGGGAATGTAAAATGGTGCCATCACTTTGGAAAAGAGTGGCTGTTCCTCAAATGGTTAAACACAGAGTTATAATTTTGCTCTACCAATTCTACTCGAAGGTATATACCCGGGAGAACTGAGAACATTCTTCTACACAAAAACCTGTATCCAAATGTTTATGGCAGCATTATTCATAATAGTAAAACAATACCATTGATTATCATCAATTGATGAATGAATAAATAAAATGTGTTATATCCATACTATGGAATATTATTTGGTCATAAAGAGGAATGAAACTATAACATGAATGAACCTTGAAAACATTACACTAAGTGAAAGAAACTAGTCTCAAAAGACTACATATTATATGATTCAAGTGATGTGAAATGTCCAGAATGGGCAGATCTGTAGATGTTGAAAGCAGTATCTAATTCTAGAGGAATTAAGGGGAATGATGTAGCTAAAAGGTATCAGGTTTTTCCTTAGGGTGATGAAATATTCTAAAATTGATTATGGTACTGATTGAAAAATCCTCTCTATATACTAAAAACCTTTGAACCGTACGATTTAAGTGTGTGAATTATGTGGTGTGTGAATTATATTTCAATAAAACTATTACCCCCAGACGGGCAGTTTTTTTGAACAGTGCTTGTGAGCTTGACTATGCTTCTGTCCATCCTGAGGGACACAGTAGCTGAAATACTTGTATTAAGAACATTTGACCTATAAAAAATACTGGTGGAGTTGGAGCTTCTCTTTATTTGGCAACATTTCTCATATTGTGGGTGTGATGACAAGAAAGCCTTTATAATAATGTTCATATGATTTTAATTTTTTATGTTTATTTATTTGTTTTGAGAGTGGGAAAGAATGCAATCAGAGGAGAGGCAGAGAAAGAGAGAGGGAGAGGGAGCAGGAGAGAATGGGGGGAGAGAGAGAGAGAGAGAGAGAGAGAGAGAGAGAAAATCCCAAGCAGGCTCCACACTGTCAATGCAGAGCCTGATGTGGGGCTCCATCCCATGACCCTGGGAACATGACCTAAGCCCAAATCAAGAGTCAGATGCTTAACCAACTGAGCCACCCAGGCACCCTCATATAATTTTAAAATATAAAACAGAGGCTTCTAGTAATTGTGGAGGAATGAAGTGGTCATATGCAACTTCTTGCAGGTAACAGTTATAAAAATTGATTTAAAAAACTCGTTAAAGACACCGGAAAGTGCACAAAATCAGACACAAGACCAAACTGCAAGGAGTGAGTTGTGAGTTTGTAGCTTTCTGGTCTGAAGACATTTCTCGGTCCTCATGGCTATGGCTGGAAGAAGTCGCAGCGGGAAAACACAGCCTTATTGGCTCAAGGTACCTTTCAGGGCTGGAAAATCAGCTGGAAATTAAGTCAGTCAGAGAAGGACAGATATCATATCTTTTCACTCATATGTGGATCTTGAGAAACTTAACAGAAGCCCATGGGGGAAGGGAAGGGGAAAAAATAGTTACAAACAGAGAGGGAGAGGGCAAATCACAAGAAACTCTTAAATAAAGAGAACAAACTGAGCGTGGAGGGTGGGTGGGGGAGAGGGGAAAATGGGTGATGGGCACTGAGGAGGGCACTTGTTGGGATGAGCACTGGGTGTTGTATGTTAGCCAATTTGACAATAAATTATATTCACAAGAAAAATTTAAAAAATGAGGAAAATCCTGGCAGCAAGAGAAGTATAGAAAGAATGAGACCCAAATTTCGAATATAAATTCTGCCCAAATCCTTTTTGACAGCTAAACTATGCCTGTGCAAGAGGATTCATGAGACCCAACACAGAACAGGTAAAGACCAGAGAGAAATCTACACTTGATACATGGCACGACATAGAGCAAGATCGGGGTATTTGCTACTTTTTTTTTTTTTTTTTTTTGGTAGGCTGTTTGGTTTAACTTTTAAAAAATTATCTTTATTTTTAAAAATCAACTTTATTGAGGTTTATTTCACATTGTATTTTTTTTTACTTTTTTATTTGGAATCAATTGTAAATTCACAGGAAGTTTCAAAAAATAGTACTGAGAGATCTGTGTACCCTTCTCTCAATTTCCCCCAGTGGTTATATATCTTACATAACTGTAGTACGGTATCAGCACCAGGAAATTGACATTGATAGACTGTGTGTGTGCAGTTCTGTGCCATTTTGTCACGTGTATAGATTAGGGTAGCCAGCAGCACAATCAAGATGCAGAACTATCCTGTCACCACAAAGATGTCCCTTGTGCTACCCCTTTATTAGTCCCATTCACCACTCTCCTCCCCACCATCCCTAACCCCTGATAACCAATGATCTGTTTTCCATCACTGCAATTGTGTTACATGGAGAATGTTATATAAATGGAATCATATAGCATATGAATTTTTTTGACCCTATAAGATTGGCTTTTCTTCACTTAACATAATTCCCCTGAGATCCATGCGTTTTCAATATTTCATGCCTTTTTCTTTTCTTTTTTATTTTTATTTTTAACGTTTATTATTGAGACACAGAGAGACACAGATCATGAGCAGGGGAGGGGTAGGGAGAGGGGGAGACACAGAATCCGAAGCAGGCTCCAGGCTCCGAGCTGTCAGCACAGAGTCTGACGGGGCTCGAACTCACGAACTGCGAGATCATGACCTGAGCTGAAGTCGGATGCTTAACCAACTGAGCCACTCAGGCGCCCCGCCTTTTTCTTTTTTTTTTTTTTTTAAGTTTATTTATTTATTTTGAGAGAGAGCGAGAGTACAAGCAGGGGAGGGGCAGAGAGAGGGAGAGAGAATCCTGAGCAGGCTCCGTGCTGTTGGTGCAGCGCCCAACATGGGGCTCGAGCTCACGCGCCATGAGATCATGACCTGAGCCAAGATCAAGCGTCAGAAACTTAACCGACTGAGCCACCCAGTCGCCCTGCCTTTTTATTTCTGATTAATATTTCATGAAACAGGGGCGCCTGGGTGGCTCAGTCGGTTGAGCATCCGACTTCGGCTCAGGTCAGGATCTCGTGGTCCGTGAGTTCGAGCCCTGCATTGGGCTCTGGGCTGATGGCTCAGAGCCTGGAGCCTGCTTCTGATTCTGTGTCTCCCTCTCTCTCTGCCCCTTCCCCGTTCATGCTCTGTCTCTCTCTGTCTCAAAAAAAAAAAAAAAAGTTAAAAAAAAATATTTCATGAAACAGATGTACCACAGTTTATTTAACCATTCACCTATTGAGGGATTTTTTTAGTGGTTTGCATTTTTTGGCTATTACAAATAAAGCTGCTGTGAGGGTTCGTGTACAGGTTTTTGTGTAGGTGTAAATTTTCACTTTTCTGAGATAAATGCCCAGGATTATGATTGCCGGGTTGTATGGTAGTTGAATGTTTAGTTTTGTAAGAAACTGTCAAACTGTAATCATTGATTTTACGTTCCCACCAGTAATGTACGAGGGATACAGTTGTTCCATATACTTGACAGCATTTGGTATTGTCACTATTTTTTATTTTAGCTGTTTTAATAGGTGTGTATTTATATCTCATTGTGGTCTTAATTCACATTTCTTCAATGGTTAATGGTATTGAAAAAATAAGAAATAACATTGCAGTGAAACTCACACAACGTAAATTAATTATTTTAAAGTGGACAATTCAGTGGCATTTAATACATACATGTGAAACCACCACCTCCATCTGATTCCAAAATATTTCCATCACTCCAAAGTAAAAATTCGTGCCCATTAAGTGTTTTCTCCTCAGCCCCCCCCCCCCCAGCCCCTTGCACTCACCAATCTGCATTCTAGCTCTATGGATTTATCTATTCCAGATAGTTCATATAAACCGATTCATGTAATCTGTGATCTTTTTGTCTGGCTTCTTTTACTTAGCATCCTGTCGCACTTATAATCATCCACGTTGGAGTGGAGATCAGTACTTCTTTCCTTTTTCATGGCCGAATAATAGTCCACTGTCTTTATATACCAGAATTATCCATTCATCCATTGATGGACATTCAGGATGTTTCAACCTTTTCGCTATTGTGAACAGCGTTGCTATGAACATGCAAGCACATGTGCTTATTTGAGTTACTTGTCTGCAGTTCTTTTGGGTATATATCTAGAAGTGCTTGTTTTTTTTTTTTTTTAACTGAATGCATTCCCATCTGTGCTTTGATGGAGCAGCAGAAAAATGAAGCCTGTGGACTTGAAGGCCAGCAGGACAGCTGGTAATTAGGTATAAAACCTTAGAGGCAAGGAAGCCATGGAAAAGCTCAGCGTCATCTCTGTCCAGATTCTTGGCCAACTGTCAAATTACATGGGCCCATGAGAGACTCCACAGGGAGTCAGGCTAAAAATCCAAGTGGATAGCTATAAGAGCAAAGCAAAGATATCATTTGCTGCATACCACAAAGGACACAAAGTTCACAGTTTGAATTCAGGTAAGTTAACTGTCTACTAGATTAAACACCCAGTAATTATAGGAATACATCAGAATCCAGAGTCACTACAGCATATTTTCTGTAATGACTAATTTTCAAACCAAAATACCAGACCGTGAAAGAAACAGAAAAGTGAGACTCAGGCCTAGGGGAAAAGGCAGTCAATAGAAACGGACTCTGAGTGGATTCAAATATCAGACTTAGCGGACAAATTTTTAACATCTATTATGAATATGTTCAAAGAATTAAAGGAAATTTTTGAAAGAATTAAAGGAAAATGTGTTATTGATGAATAACACACATATATGTGTGTGTACGTGTGTGTGTTTCATACATATGTAAATTTGAAGAACAGAAAAGACTGAAGAAATTGAAACATGAAGAGACACTAGTCCAACATATGTGTAATTGATATCCCTTAAGGGGAGGAGGAAAAAAGGAAGACAAAATATGTGAAAAAATAGTGGCTGAAAAGTTTAAAAACTATCAAGTGCACCTAATTCTTTCTAGCATCCTCTTTGTTGTGGGTGCTTTGCAAGAGGTTACAAAGGGGAGGAAGCAGCCTTTGGTGCTACCTAGGGGCCATTTGGAAGTGACGGCAATAATTTGGGTATAAAAAACACCCAGGTAATTTTAATTCTTTGAATCTTGGAATTTGTGGCTCGTCTCAGAGAAGGGCAACATCAGCAAGGGTTTCTAGTTAATAACACAGATCCCCAAATAGGAAATGGCCACAGCCTTGTCTGTGTTATTAATCAGGAAACAAATACTTTGTAAGAACTGAAAGAAAAAAACAAGGGTTAGTAATTTCAGCTACTTTATAACTGCGGAAGCCCTTACTCTATTTAATTGTAATCATGTATAGTTTTAAAGTATGCAAAATTAGCACAAAAACAAGAACACTAACAGACCCCCTTTGAGCTATTGTATTTGGGTAGGGTGAGAAAAACAACCTTCTGCCATGTGGGTAGAACCTGCAGAAGTAAATAACATTTTACACCCTCATGGTTGAGAACAAACCATATACTCAAAGACCACCTTTTTTTTTCTGAGTTACCAGTCCTCTACATAGCTTCTGTTTTTAAAATCAAATAGTTTTTTTTAATGCTCATTTTATTTTTGAGAGAGAGAGAGAGCGCGCGTGAGCGGGGGAGGTGCAGAGAGAGAGAGGCAGACAGAGGATCTGAAGCAGGCTCCACGCTGACAGCACAGAGCCCGATGCAGGGCTTGAACTCACGAACTGTGAGATCATGACCTGAGCCGAGATCAAGAATCAGACGCTTAACTGACTAAACCACCCAGGGGCCCCAGTCAAATAGTAGACTTTAATATGTACATATACAAAAGGGTAGATGACCTCACTAAAGCTTTAAATGTTAGCTTAAAAGTTAATCTTACAAGCATATTGTAAGACCTTTTATTGTCTGGGTTTTCCCTTGTAATCTAAATGTCATGAAGAACAAATACATTTATATATTAATGAGTGAATTAAAAGTGAATTTTTATAATGACCAGGTATTTTCACTTTTTCTGGATCTCTTTATTTGAATTTCTTTAAAAATTGTTGCATGTATATAATGCAATATTACACTTGCGTTATAGTCTTTAACGGAGTAAAATCAAGGAGAAGACATTCAGCTTCTTAGAAACCAAATTTATCAAATCACTGATTTGTGGGAGGATTCACTCTGATAGAAATATTAGATGAACTTGGATATGTGAATTTTAATATTTATTTAAAAATATTAAAAATACTTCACAGAAGTTTTCAGTAGTGCTTTTTTATGATTACTAGTTGATAGCTTGATATGTATTTTCATTTCTTTCTTTCTTGGGAGCCTAACATGCAACCATTTGACTGTCTCAGGTTGTCCGTTTCTGAATTGGTAGTTTCTGTGTGTGAACAAGTTTTCTTAAAAGGTCAGTACATTTAAAGCATCAGAAGCCTCAAGGCGCCTTGGTAGCTCAGATGGTTAAGTGTCTGACTCTCGATTTTGGCTCAGGTCATGATCCCAGGGACATGGGACCAAGCCCCGTAATGAGCTCTGTGCTGAGTGTGGAGCCTGCTTGAGATTCTCTCTCTCTCTCTCTCTCTCTCTCTCTCTCTCTCTCTCTCTCTCTTTCTCTCTCTCTGCCCCTCCCCCTCTTGCATGCGCATGTACTCTCTCAAAAAAAAAAAAATCAGAAATCTGATTTCTTCCTTCTGTAGGAATTCCTGAGTTCTTTCCTTCTAGGTTTATATAAGCACTTGTTACTCTCAATAAGCTAAACGGAGCAGAATGTCTTCTTAATTTTAAGACCTTATAATCAAATTTATTACCTCTCTCTGAAGGTAAGAGGAAATGTTTTAAATTATTTCTCTAGAAAATACTTTACATTCATATAGTGGAAGAATCATATCACACTTTTAGACAAGCTGGATATGCCCAAGTTGGAGTTCATGGCTGAAGTTTTTGCTCCTCTATTTTGTTATGTGCTATTTTCTGTAGCACTTATCCAGTCAATGTCTGAGCTGAGCTAGAGGTTCAATGCCAGCACACACACATTTTTTTTTTTACATTTTGACTTGGCTTATTCATGTATGTCTATAGGATTTCCTCACTTCTTACAAGAGAGAGAAAAAGAAAATGGACTCAAGAATTCTTCAGATTTCTCAGATAATTAGAGGTCATAAAGTTTCTGGACAAACCAAAAGCAGATGGGCACACCCCATTTCCTGTTTTCTCATTCCATGTAAAATTTAAGGCTTTAAGTACCTATATAAACTCATTCATATTATTGTTATACAGGCCAGGTAAATTCTTTAGAAGTGAAAACTCTGCTCGGTAAGCTATGCAAAGCCCGTTTCAAGTCTATTTCTCTTACTTGGATAATAAGTCTGTCTGTTTGGATTAGGTATTTACATCACGTGCACAAATGGCAGATTCCTACATCGATTAATCTCTGAAAATGCTCCTCCCAAAAGCCAGACACAAAGGGTTACGATTGCAAACAGATGAATGTACATGGCTAATTTCCTCTGTGAGGAGGGAGTAAAGGTTTTTCTCACTTAAACACACACTTAATTGTCTTTAGCCCGGGAGCAAAAGGAAATACAGAGACAAATACATATGTGACATTCACTAGAGGGAAAAAGAAATAAAAATGCCCATCCTAGGGACACCTGGGTGGCTCAGTCGGTTAAGCACCCAACTTCGGCTCAGGTCACGATCTCACGGTCCGTGAGTTTGAGCCCCGCATCAGTCTTTGCCCTCACAGAGAAGAGCCTGCTTAGGATTCTTTCTCTCTCTCTCTCTCTGTTCCTGTTCCTCTCTCTCTATCTCTCTCAAAATAAATAAACTTTAAAAGTGCCCATCCTAATAATTTTTTATGGGATAGTCACCATTATTCAGCCATATGACACACTGCTGTGAACCACTAGTTTCTTTCTATTTGACCTGGGACTTATCATCCCTAATCCATGGAATTACTTAAATAAGAGAAACACTGACAAAACCCCTGTAAGTCCATAATTCGACTTTTTGAAACTTTTAAAAACTTTCAGGTAAGTCTTACTGTAGCCAGGATGATATATATCCAGACTTTTGGTCTCAAACTGAAAGACAGGTGTCCAGTCATATCCAGCCAGTTTTCACCCTGGAAATGTGGTTGCCATCTTGACCTCTGGCTGAAAAACCAGACTAGGTTTTTCAAACTCTTAGAAAAACTTAAGGTCTCAGGAGCTTCTAAATGGCAGACAGTCATGATTTGCAAATACAAATTTTCTCTGCAGATGAGAGAGGGGAGAGTTAGAAGGAGCAAGGCCCTGCAGGAGTTTATTGTCCTTTATTGTTCTGATCCCAGAGGGTCCCTCTGGAGCCTGGGTTGTCACCTTTTCCTGTCATTGTTCTTGTCCTAGCATGTGGGGTTGGATCATGATACTATTCCCTAAGTGAGATGAGTGCACACAGTCCAGAAAGAAGAAGATTAGGCCCAGCTTCATGAAGCATTTCCAAGTCAGGCATTTAATTGTTTATACTTTTGCTGGTATGTTTTTAAATTTTTATTTCTAGACATTTAAATTTTATTTTTTTATTAGAGAGAAAGTGGGGGAAAGGAACAGAGGAAGAGAGAGAAAGAGATTGAGAGAGAGAGAGAGAGAGAGAGGGAGAGAGAGAGAAAGTCTTAAGCACCCTCCATGCTGAGTGTGGAGTCCAATGCAGGGCTCAATCCCATAACCCTGGGATCATGGATGCTCAAGTGACTGAATCACCCAAGCGCCCTGATTTCTAGGCATTTGTTAAGGAAACTTCCACTCCACAGAGAATGTGGTTTGAAGACCTTCTGATTCCCATGCCATGTTTCCTCACACTCTTTCTCCTTTTTACCCAAGAAGATAAAAGTTATTTGATCTATAAAAGTGATTTGATCTATAACTACTGTAATCCTAGGCCAACTGATAGACCATGCCCCAGTGGAGTGTAGATGGAGGGATTCTTGGTACCCTTTATTCGAAACCATCTTTGAAAACTGTAAAGAGGGCTGATGTGGCTGTTAGGGATCATTATGGGTAAAAGGGGGTTGGAATTTTTTCTGTTTGATTTTCGACCCTATTTATTTATTTATTTGTTTATTTATTTATTTATTTATTTAATGTTTATTTATTTTTGAGAGAGGGAGACAGAGAACAAGCAGGAGAGGGGCAGAGAGAGAGAGACAGAGAGAAACACACACAGGATCTGAAGCAGGCTCCAGGCTCTGAAGCAGGCTGCAGGCTCTGAGCCACCAGCACAGAGCCTGATGGGGGGCTCGAACCCACAAACTGTCAGATCATGACCTGAGCCAAAGTCAGACGCTTATCCAACTGAGCCACCCAGGCGCCCCTGATTTTGACCCTTTAAAATATTGGTATTTATATGCTAAATACAGCTAGAGGAAATAGGTTGGGGTAAGTTACATAGCCTCTACCTCTATTTTTAAAAAAAGTTTCTGTTGTTCATTTTGCCTTGGCCTCTGCCTGTTAAAATACTGATAATGACAGGATTCTCTTAGAGAATTCTAGAAAGTTGGTCAACAGCTGGCTCTGACAGGCCATTCCCAATTGCCCTTGAGAAACAATCAAATGCAGGATCCAGCCTAAAATACGAATAGACTGTATGCTAAAATGGCCGCTCTGAATCATCTTGGTAAGTTTGCTGGTTGCTGGCCTGCTTCCTGGTAGCATCTGTATCAAGACTTGTTCTGTCTTGACATAATCAAGATGGAAAAGGTTGTATTTGCCTAGAGGGAAACAACAAGCATCTTGCCATCATTGCATATTACTTTAGGTCATTGCAGACTCTTCAGTCTTGCCCATGACTGAGGACAGTAGCTTGCACTGTGCTTCTACATCCATTGTGCACGAAAGCCTGGCGGAGGAAGCACATGCCGTTTAACATACCAGAACTGTTCCAGCAATACCCATCGCTTAGCACCGAATGGCCTTAACTTTTGCACATCATGTTGCAGACCCAGACAGGATACCTGACAAGATACTTCTGTAATGCAGTGGTCCTCATATGTGGGCATATGTACTAAAAGAATGAAGTCGATTTTAGATTGATACCTATTACATAATTTAAGCAGAAGCTCGACAGGTCCAGGATTACGAAGTGCATGTTGGACCAAGTTTGCCAAGATCAGCATCTTTCAAGATGGCAGGGACCACCCAGGTGATGTTGTTGGGAGATAGCTCATCTTTCCGCTTTGAGTACTGAGTAGCAACTGCATGCCAGGCCAGTTTATACTTGTTATCACTCTAAAAAGCCCCTTGTGAGACAATGGATTCCTGCCACTGGAAACCAGTGTCCTAGGAAAAAAAGCCAATATAGTAGGGCAACCACGGGAAGTTGTTGATGAGTTTTTTTCCGGATGATTTTCTTGGGGTTACTGGGAACCTACTTTGGAGCATCGAGGGTTAAATATATGTAACAACTGAACCCATTCTCTTGAGTGAGGGCAATGAATGCAGCTTTGCAACATGTAGTATAACAAGAGCAGAAGCTTTGGGAACAAACGGACCTGGGTGTGAAACACATTTCTCTTACTTAACTTGCTGTGTTACCTTGGGAAAGTTATTTTACATTTCTGAGGTTCAGTTTTCTTATCTGTAAAATGAGAAGGCTAATACTACCTGTTTCATAGGTAGGAGGATTCTGTATCTCAGTTTGCCTGGGACTATCCCATGCATGATTTGTGTTTAATCCATGCATGATTATGTAATAGTGCCCTCTTCCTCTTCAAAGTGTCCTGATTTGGGCAGCAAATTATATCACCACTATCATCAGATTCAGCAATCAATATAAAGAGGCACAGTGTCTGAACTGTAATAAGTTCTTTTTTTTTAATTTATTTTTTTTAATGCTTATTTATTTTTGAGAGGGAGAGAGAGAAAGACAGAGTGCAAGTGGGGGGAGGAACAGAGAGAGGGAGACACAGAATCCGAAGCAGGCCCCAGGCTCCGAGCGGTCAGCACAGAGCCCAACGCGGGGCTCGAACCCACAAACCGTGAGATCATGACCTAGGCTGAAGTTGGACGCTTAACCGACTGAGCCACCCAGGCTCCCCTTAATTTAATTTTTTTAAATTTACATCCAAATTAGTTAGCATATAGTGCAACAATGATTTCAGGAGTAGATTCCTTAATGCCCCTTACCCATTTATCCCATCCCCCCTCCCACAACCCCTCCAGTAACCCTTAGTTTGTTCTCCATATTTAAGAGTCTCTTATGTTTTGTCCCCCTCCCTGTTTTTATATTATTTTTGCTTCCCTTCCCTTGTGTCTCTCTGTTCTGTGTCTTAAAATCCTCATATGAGTGAAGTCATATGATATTTGTCTTTCTCTGACTAATTTCGCTTAGCATAATACCCTCCAGTTCCATCCACATAGTTGCAAATGGCAAGATTTCATTCTTTTGGATTGCTGAGTAATACTCCATTGTCTATATATACCACTTCTTCTTTATCCATTCATCCATCAATGGACATTTGGGCTCTTTTCATACTTTGGCGATTGTCGATAGTGCTGCTATAAACATGGGGGTGCATGTGTCCCTTCAAAACAGCACACCTGTGTCCCTTGGATAAATACCTGGTAGTGCAATTGCTGGATTGTAGGGCAGTTCTATTTTTAATGTTTTGAGGAACCTCTATACTATTTTCCAGAGTGGCTGCACCAGCTTGCATTCCCACCAGCAATGCAAAAGAGATCCCCTTTCTCCACATCCTCGCCAACATCTGTTGTTGCCTGAGTTGTGAATGTTAGCCATTCTGACAGGGGTGAGGTGGTATCTCATTTGTATTGGTTTTGGTTTGTATTTACCTGATGATGAGTGATGTGGAGCATTTTTTCATGTGTTGGTTGGCCATCTGGATGTCTTCTTTGGAGAGTGTCTATTCATGTCTTTTGCCCATTTCTTCACTGGATTATTTGTTGTTTGGGTGTTGAGTTTGAGAAGTTCTTTATAGATTTTGGATACTAACCCTTTATCTGATATGTTGTTTGCAAATATTTTCTCCCATTCTGTCGTTGCCTTGTAGTTTTGCTGATTGTTTCCTTCGCTGTGCAGAAGCTTTTTATTTTGATGAGGACCCAATAGTTCATTTTTGCTTTTGTTTCCCTTGCCTCCGGAGACGTGTTAAGAAGTTGCTGAGGCCAAGGTCAAAGAGGTTTTTGCCCACTTTCTCCTTGAGGATTTTGATGGCTTCCTGTCTTATGTTTAGGTCTTTTATCCATTTTGAGTTTATTTTTGTGTATGGTGTAAGAAAGTGGTCCAGGTTCATTTTTCTGCATGTTGCTGTCCAGTTTTTCCAGCACCACTTGCTGAAGAGGCTGTCTTTATTCCATTGGATATTCTTTCCTGCTTTGTCAAAGACCATATAAAACCCATACGTTTGTGGGTCCATTTCTGGGTTCTCTATTCTGTTCCATTTATCTGAGTGTCTGTTTTTGGGCCAGTACCAGTCTATCTTGATGATTACAGCTTTGTAGTATAGCTTGAAGTCTGGAATTGTGATGCCTCCTGCTTTGGTTTTCTTTTTCAAGACTGCTTTGGCTATTCGGGGCCTTTTCTGGTTCCATACAAATTTTAGGATTATTTATTCTAGCTCTGTAAAGAATGCTGGTGTTATTTTGATAGGTATTGCATTGAATATGTAGATTGCTTTGGGTAGTATCGACATTTTAACAATATTTGTTCTTCCTCTCCAGGAGCATGGAATCGTTTTCCATTTTTTGTGTCTACTTCAATTTCTTTCATAAGCTTTCTATAGTTTTCAGTGTATAGAGTTTTCACCTCTTTGGTTAGATTTAACCCTAGGTATTTTATGCTTTTTGGTGCAATTGTAAATGGGATCGATTCCTTGATTTCTCTTTCTGTTGCTTCATTGTTGGTTTATAGAAATGTAACCAATTTCTCTGCATTGATTTTATATCCTGTGACTTTGCTGAATTCATGAATCAGTTCTAGCAGTTTTTTGGTAGAACCTTTTGGGTTTTCCATATAGAGTATCATGTCATCTGCGAAGAGTAAAAGTTTGACCTCCTCCTGGATGATTTGGATGCCTTTTATTTCTTTGTGTTGTCTGATTGCAGAGGCTAAGACTTCCAATACTATCTTGAATAACAGTGGCGAGAGTGGACATCCCTGTCTTGTTCCTGACCTTAGGGGGAAAGCTCGCAGTTTTTCCCCATTGAGGATGATATTAGCGTTGGGTCTTTCATATATGGCTTTTATGATCTCGGGGTATGATCCTTCTATCCCTACTTTCTTGAGGGTTTTTATCAAGAAAGGATGCTGTGTTTTGTCAAATGCTTTCTCTGCATCTATTGAGAGGATCATATGGTTCTTGTCCTTTCTTCTATTGATGTGATGAATCACATTGATTGTTTTGTGGATATTGAACCAGCCCTACATCCCAGGTATAAATCCCACTTGGTCGTGGTGAATAATTCTTTTAATGTATTGTTGGATCCGGTTGGCTGATATCTTGTTGAGGATTTTTGCATCCATGTTCATCAGGGAAATGGGTCTGTAGTTCTTCTTTTTAGTGGGGTCTTTGGTTTTGGAATCAAGGTAATGCTGGCCTCATAAAAAGAGTTTGGAAGTGTTCCTTCCATTTCTATTTTTTGGAACAGCTTCAAGAGAATAGGTGTTAACCCTTCCTTAAATGTTTGGTAGAATGCCCCTGGAAAGCCATCTGGCCCTGGGCTCTTGTTTTTTGGGCGATTTTTGATTACTAATTCGATTTCTTTACTGGTTATGGGTCTGTTCAAATTTTCTATTGCTTCCAGTTTTCTATTGCTTTCAGTTTTGGTAGTGTATATATTTCTAGGAATTTGTCCATTTCTTCCAGATTGCCCATTTTATTGGCACATAATTGCTCATAATATTCTCTTATTATTGTATTTATTTCTGTTGTGTTGGTTGTGATCTCTCCTCTTTCATTCTTGATTTTATTTGGGTCCTTTCCTTTTTCTTTTTGATCAAACTGCCTAGTGGCTTATCAATTTTGTTCATTCTTTCAAAGAACCAGCTTCTGGTTTCATCGATCTGTTCTCCTGTGTTTTGGTTTTGATAGCATTAATTTCTGCTCTAATCTTTATTATTTCCTGTCTTCTGCTGTTTTTGGGTTTTATTTGCTGTTCTTTTTCCAGCTCTTTAAGGCGTAAGGTTAGGTTGTATATCTGAGGCCTTTCTTCCTTCTTTAGGAAGGCCTGGATTGCTATATACTTCACTCTTGCGACCGCCTTTGCTGCATCCCAGAGGTTTTGGGTTGTGGTGTTATCATTTTCTTTGGCTTCTGTGAACTTTTCAATTTCCTCTTTAACTTCTTGGTTATCCCGTTCATTCTTTAGTAGGATGTTCTTTAGTCTCCAAGTATTTGTTACCTTTCCAAATTTTTTCTTGTGGTTGATTTCGAGTTTCATAGCGTTGTGGTCTGAAAATCTGCACAGTATGATCTCCATCTTTTGTACTTGTTGAAGGCTTATTTGTGTCTCAGTATGTGGTCTATTCTGGAGAATGTTCCATGTGCATTGGAGAAGAATGTATATTCCACTGCTTTAGGATGAAATGTTCTGAATATATCTGTTAAGTCCATCTGACCCAGTGTGTCATTCAAAGCCATTGTTTCCTTGTTGAGGTTTTGATTAGATGATCTGCCCATTGCTGTCAGTGGGGTGTTGAAGTCCCCTACTATTATGGTATTACTATCAATGAGTTTCTTTATGTTTGTGATTAATTGATTTATATATTTGGGGGCTCTCACATTTGAAGCATAAATGTTTACAATTATAGTCCTTCTTGGTGGATAGATCCCTTAATTATGATATAATGCCCTTCTTCATCTCTTGATACAGTCTTTATTTTAAAGTCTACATTGTCTGATATACGTATGGCTACTCCGGCTTTCTTTTGATGACCGTTGGCATGCTAGATGGTTCTCCATTCCCTTACTTTCAATCTGAAGGTGTCTTTAGATCTAAAGTGGGTCTCTTGTAAACAGCATTTGGATAGATTTTATTTTCCAATCAATTTTGTTACCATATGTCTTTTGATTGGAGTATTTAGTCCACTGACATTTAGAGTGAGTCCTGAAAGATATGAATTTATTGCCTTTATGTTGCTTGTAGAGTTGGCATTTTTGGTGGTGTTTTCTGGTCCTTTCTAGTCTTTTTTGCTTTTGGTCTTTATTTGTTTGTTTTTTTTCATCCCTTCTCCCTTCAGAGAGTCCCCCTTTCTTGCAGGGCTGGTTTAGTGGTCACAAACTCCTTTAATTTTTGTTTGTCTGGGAAACTTTTACTCTCTCTAGTTTGAATGACAGTCTTGCTGGATAAAGAATTCTTGGGTACATATTTTTCCAATTCAGGCCATTGAATATACCCTGCCACTCCTTTCTGGCCTGCTAAGTTTCTGTGGATAGGTCTGCTGCAAACTTGATCTGTCTGTCTTCCCTTGTAGGTTAAGGACTTTTTTTCCCTTGCTGGTTTCATGATTCTCTCCTTGTCTGAGTATTTTGTGAATTTGACTATGATATGCCTTGTTGATGGTTGGTTTTTGTTGAATCTAATGGGAGTCCTCTGTGCTTCCTGGATTTTGATGTCTGTGTCTTTCCCCAGGTTAAGAAAGTTTTCTGCTATGATCTGCTCACATAACCCTTCTACCTCTATTTCTCTCTCTTCCTCCTCTGGGACCCCTATGATTCTGATGTTGTTCCTTTTTAATGACTCACTGATTTGTCTAATTCTTAAATCATGCTCTTTTGCCTTAATCTCCCTCTTTTTTACTGCTTCATTATTCTCTATAAGTTTGTCCTCTATATCGATGATTCTCAATTCTGCCTCATCCATCCTTGCCGCCATGGCATCCATTGGAGATTGCAGCTCAGTTATAGCATTTTTTATTTCATCCTGACTAGCTTTTACTTCTCTTATCTCCAAGGAACGGGATTCTAATCTTTTTCAACTCCAGCTAGTATTCTTATTCTTGTGATTCTAAATTCTGGTTCAGACATCTTGCCTATATCTGTGTTGGTTAAGTTCCTGGGTGTTGTTTCTTCCTGGTCTTTCTTTGGGGTGAATTCCTTTGTTTCATCATTTTGTAGGGAGAAAAGGAATTAATGAGGTAAAAAATAAAATAAAAAAAATTAACATTAAAAATATTAAAATTAAAAAATTAAAAACAAACACACGCACACACACACAATCAAATAAATGATGCTAGATCCTAGGTGTGTTTTGGTTTGGGTGTTGAAAGGGGCTTGATAGATTAGAGAAAAAGGGGAAAAGGAAAAAAAAGAGAAAAAAGGAAATCATTTGAAAATTTGTAAAAATGAATAGTCACTGAAGTAGACTAAAATGAAATGATGGAAGTAAAATAGAATTTGAAAAAAATTACCCAAAAGTAAAATATATAGTAGAAAAAAATTAAAGAAAAATATTTTTAATAAAAATTGAAAATAAAATGAAATTTTTCTTTCTGTTTTCAAGAAAAAGGAAAGAAACGCAAAAGAGAAAAAAAAAGAAAGAAAGAAAATTGAATAGATGGACCAGCGAATAGACTGAAATACAACTGAAATTATTTGGTTTTCCCCCAGAAGTCAACTATAAAACACTATATAGTCCATAAAGTAAGCAGGTGGAGAGACTTGTGTTCCCGAAGGACGAGGTTGGCCCAGTTGGGCGGGGCTTAGTGTAACGGCTCCGTTCTCCACTAGGTGGCGCTGCTTAGCTTACCGTGGTGGATTGTTGTGGTGCTTTAGGTGCGTATGCGCATGCGCGGGAGCAGTGAAAATGGCGTCACCCGGGTACCGAGTCTCTAGTATCGGAACTCTGTTCTCCCCGATCAGCAGTCATGCACCCGTCCTTTGTCTTCGGCCTCTGTCCGCTGCCTGCTTTCACACTGTCCATGACCAAGCCCCAGGCAACACCTCCTTCCTGACTTTTGTCTCCGATGTGGCTGTTTTTCCCAACCCCTTACTTCTGAGGGACTGTGGCTTTGACGTGTTCCACCCCTCTGCAGAGGGTCTCACTGAGCAATGGCTGAATGCCGGCCACACCCAGGAACGTTTGTGGGTCCGTGCTGCCTCCAATGTCCAGAGAATCTGGCTGGGTGCCAGCCCGCCCCAGAAAAAGTTCACGAGATAGTGTAGCAGCAGCGTTTCAGGGATTATGGAAAATCACAACACACTTCTGGCACCAGGCTTCACCCTCAACGACCTTGTTCCAGCACCGGCAAATGTGGTTGTTCTCCCAGGTCCATTGGGGCCTTGCCTTTGGGGGACCCACACAGCCTCTACCAGGTGTCCTCGCAGCAGGGGAACTGCCTCTCCCCTTGTGGGCTGAAGAACCCTGGACCCCACTCTGCTCCTGGGGAATCGCCCTTCCCACCAGAGCACCGCCAGGTATCGAGCTGCAGAGTTTCAGACTCTGTGCTCCCCCTGTTTATAGTCTTAATGGAATTTAAATCCTCTCCTTTCTCCCTTTTTAGTTCAGTCCCTATGGCTGTTTCCACTTTTCCACTTTCTCTCCAGCTGCTTTTGGGGGGGATGCTTTTCCTGTATTTTCCCCCACCCCGTCTCCATCCTCTTTCTGCACATAAAATCGGCTCCCTGCCCTCCATGGCTTCTCTCTTTCCCAGTTCACCTCTCTGTGCCACGTACCTGCTGAATTCTGTGGTTCAGGTTCTGCAGATTGTTGTGTTAATCCTCCAATCAATTTTCTAGGTGTGTAGGAGGGTTTAGTGTTGGTCTGGCTGTATTTCATGGATGCGAGACACACAAAAAGCTTCCATGCTGTTCCGCCATCTTGACTCCTCCCCCCAGTAAGTTCTTAATGATGCTACTTTCTTATTACTTTACTATTAGGGATAATAACAAAAAATATCAGGAAAATAGTTTTATAAAAAGTCTTTTTTAAATTTAGGAAAGATTAATCACTTGAGAAGCCAGCTTGAAGAGAGTGAAGAATTCTTGCCTTAAACACAAAACATGAGATCCTTAGCAATTAAAACTCAGGTCATAAGTTACATGTAAAGAGTGGATTACTGACAAAGGATAGAAAGAATTGCCAAGTTTCAATAACAAAAAACTGGTTAGGAGACATGGGTTGCAGCCTGAACTGGTTAAGACAAAGGTTACAAGCAACCAACAATGGAGGAAGAACCATGCTTTGATTTTGGTTTTGGATGGCAGGACATCCCCCAAATTGCTTCATTGAAGGAAAGCCTAAGGATTCTTTTTTTTCTAAGAGTTGTTTTTTAAAATATTTATTTATATTTGAGAGAGAGAGAGAGAGACAGTGCATGAGTGGGGGAGGGGCAGAGAGCAACGGAGACAGAATCTGAAACAGGCTCCAGGCTCTGAGCTGTCAGCACAGAGCCCTATGTGGGGCTTGAACTCACAACCCGTGAGATCATGACCTGAACTGAAGTCGGACCCTTAACCTACTGAGCCACCCAGGCGCCCCAGGAATCCTAAGGATTCTTCAACTTGGTGTTTAAAGTTATTGGACATTGCACTTCCTCAGGAGTCACCAGATTCACAAAGCAAAAAAAGTCCGCTCTTTTAGCACCACCACAGGTTCTAAAAACAACATCTGGAAACCCTCCCTGCCTAGTTTATCAAAATTCATGTTTGTTAAATGTTTGTTAAAATTCATGTCCTGCCTCTCTTTTTATAAACATAAACATTTATTATCCTTTTAAAATCTGATTTAACATCCAATATAAGTCCATATGGTGGCAAAAAACAAAAACAAAAACAAAACAAAACAACAACAAAAAACAAAAACCAACCAGCAAAAGGAAATGCATTTCCAGAATGGTGGATTAAGGACTTCTGAAAATTTGCTCTATTATAAAAACAAGGTCACGGGCAAAAATTGTCAAAATCAACTTTTTTGGAACTTTGGAAATTAACCAGAACTTTCAGTGATATGAGGAGTATTTATTTAAGAAAAACAGAACCTTACAAGTTCTAGATTTAAGAAAATGTGTACTCTAGTAAGAACAGTGAGCTTTGTGCCATTTTAACTTGCCTAATCCCATTCCTTCCTCACCATTTCTGCGACAATAGAAAGCCAGCAAGTTTTTGAAACCATGATAGCTATAAAACCCAGCAAGCCTAGAAACCACTGGAGGGGTTAGGAGTTTCCCGGAAAGTTCTATCTTTAGAGAACTGTCACTATTTGACCCATCTGAAACTTTCTGAAAAGATCCTTTCTCAGGGCTTTCGTTTATTTGACCTGACTCAGAGCTTGTCATGTATGAAGAGCTCTGTCTCCAGATTACTTGTTAAAAACAGTCAGTGTCAATTGTTTAAAATCACAGCTGTCTGAGGTGGTGATCCCTTTTAAAAAGAGAGTGGTAAATAAGGGGCTAACAGGAAGCTGTCCAAAAAACTTAAACAGAAAAACTGAAGAATGAGATGTCCACAGGGAAGTTTGAAAGCTCTGACACATTCCTGGGAATCTCAAAGGCCACATGCACATTTGGGGCTGTGTGCATGCAAGACTAAGGCTGAGTTGTACACTGCCAGCCAGAGTGTTGAAGGCATGCCCCAACGCAAACACACACATGCACACACACACACACACACACACACAGCCTCTTGGAAAAGGCTCAGAGACTTATTGTTTCAAGGCATTTGAGGAAATCTCTGTTCACTAATGAGCTGACCGCTAATCTACCCAAGTGGAGACTATAGGGACTACATTTGTCAAGGAATACAAACTTGAGGAATTAGTGCAGTAATATCACCAAACAAACATCAGCAGCAACAACAAAAACAGCAAACCCTGGGGAGAAGGAAAAAAACGATTTTCAGAGTTGACACATTGTATTATTTAACATGTCCAGTTTTGGGCAAAAAAACCCAAACCAAAACAAAACAAAAACCCAAAACAAACAAACACACGGAAAACAAACACGTAAGTATGGCTCATACTGAAGGAAAAAAGGAATCGATAGAAACTTCCCTCGAAGAAGTCCAGACATTAGAGTGAATAAACAAAGACTTTAAGGTAGCTATTAAAAATATGTTCAATTAACTAAAGGAAACCATCTCTAAAGAACTAAAGGAAAATGTGAGAACAAAATCTCACCGAACAGAGAATATCAATAAAAAGAAATTAGAAAAAAGAGGCAAGTAGAAATTCTGTAGTTGGAAAGTACAATATAAGTGAGTGAAAAATTCCCAAGTGGTATATAACTCAAGATTGTAACTGGCAGAATAAAGAAGCATCAAACTCAAAGGTAGGTCACTTGAGATCATCCAGTCTGGGGAGCAGACGGAAAAAGGTGAAGAAACATGAACATAATCTCAGAGACCTCAAGCAATACCAGTTTATGCATAATGTTGATGGGCATACACTGGATAAAAATGTGGTTCATATGACTATATTAGCACAAAGGAGGGGGGTGGATAAGGATTTATATAAGAGTAAAGTTTTTGTATACTATTGAAATGAAAAACTAGATTTTTATAAATTAAAACTAAATATTTATAAATCGAAACTAGATCTTTAAAAATTAAAAAGTATTCTTAACACTAAGAAGATGTCAGTAACATGATTATTCCATTCAGTTTAATAATTACATGGGTATTAAAAATGGCAATTTGGTAGACTTGTAAATGTAAGTAGACATGCATACATATTGGGTAACCAAACAGTACAAAAATAGTATGCATAAAATATTAGAACTATGCCTTATATCTTCATATATGCCGACAGATTAAAAGTGAATATGGAGTCATAGAAGTAGAAAAAAAATTAAGTTAAAAAAATTTTTTTTAATGTTTTTATTTTTGACAGACTGAGAGAGAAAGAGCATGAGTAGGGGAGGGGCAGAGAGAGAGGGAGACACAGAATGAGAAGCAGGCTCCAGGCTCCAAGCTGTCCGCACAGAGCCCGATGCGGTGCTCGAACCTATGAACTGTGAGATCATGACCTGAACCGAAGTCTGATGCTTAACTGACTGAGCCACCCAGGTGCCCCAAAATTAAGTTGTTAATAGTAATCCCCAGAACAACAACTAAGAAACTGACTAAGAATAGGGGCGCCTGGGTGGCGCGGTCGGTTAAGCGTCAGACTTCAGCCAGGTCACGATCTCGCGGTCCGTGAGTTCGAGCCCCGCGTCAGGCTCTGGGCTGATGGCTCGGAGCCTGGATCCTGTTTCTGATTCTGTGTCTCCCTCTCTCTCTGCCCCTCCTCCGTTCATGCTCTGTCTCTCTCTGTCCCAAAAATAAATAAAAAAAACGTTGAAAAAAAAATTAAAAAAAAATTTCTTTAAAAATAAAAGAAACTAAGACTATATAACATAAGAAATGATAAAGGAATGCAATGATACACTAGAAGGTATCTATTTAACACAAAAGAGGCAGTAATGGAGGAAGATAAATAAAGAGGACAGAAGCCATATAGAAAACAAATAAAATGATGGATATAAATGATACTTTATTAACGATTACATTAAATAAAAGTGGATTAAACACTCCGATTATAAGGCAGAAATCGGCAAAATTGATTGAGAATACATGATCCAACTTGATGCTGTTTACAAGAAACATACTTTAGATTCAGCAACACAAATAGGTTGAAGATTAAAAGAATGGAAAAAGACAATGACCCAGCCTCAGTCTTTTTGAAGTATTATTATTTTTAATTGTTGAAATTAAAAATTATTGGAAAAATTTCAAAAAAATGTGGACAGAGTAATATAGGGAACCTCTATGTCTTTGATGACTTCCTTGCTTTCTGGTATGACAAGAGTTCCTAAGCTCATTTTGTACAATTTCTCTCCCCTGCCTGGAATCAACCATTTCTCCAAGAAACCCTGGTTCCTTTTATTTTTTATTTTTTTATTATTTTTTTTAACCCTGGTTCCTTTTATTTGTTGGTTGTTAAATTTGCAAATTAGTGCTCACTGTCTAGCAGGCTTTCATATATTATTTGGCAAAAGTATACTAGAAGGAACAAAGTTTACAAGTCAGGGTACTTTACTGCAGGGTCTTAAAATTTCCTTGTGCTCAGCACAGGGAGTGCCTCTATGATTCAGGAGAGGGGAAATATTGAAGTCATAGGTTAACAAACATCCAAAAGCTGATTTATTCATCAAAACATATCCCTGTTCGGGGGACCCTGGGTGGCTCAGAAGGTTAAGTCTCTGACTTAGGCTCAGGTCATGATTTCAGGATTTGTGAGCTCGAGCCCTGAAGCGGGCTTTGTGCTGACGGTGCAAAGCCTGCTTGGGATTCTCTTTCTTTCTGTTCCTTCCCCACTTGTGCTCTCTCTCTCTCTCTTTCTCAATACAAACTTAAAAAAATATATATCCCTGTTCAATTAGTATTCTTTCTCTTGGTCAGGCACAAAGTCTGGGTGATTCTATGATATTTGAGTCTATTCTCTGGAATGTCTATCATGAATCAGTTCATATGCAAAATTAGTTTTGACTTTCAAAACTTTGTGTATTTCAAGAGGAACCACATTTGAGTAAGGGAAAAAAAACTACCTCTCAGCTGGTTTTGATCCAGAACCTGGGTTGAGAACCGTAAATGTTTTCTAGTCTTATCCGTGATTGTTATTCCAGGCACCATCTTGATGCTGACAGCTTCCAGAATTCTGTCTTCCATCCAGTCTCTCGCCCAACATTGGAACCTACTAGATATGTCCACGTGGGTGTCCTACAGGCATCTCAAGTGCAATGTGTCCAAAATTGAACTCATCAGTTTCTCTTATCACACTTGTTCTTTTTCTTCCTGTGTTTCATTGAATGGGACCTCACATATGCCAGGCACTGTTTTAAATCATGGTGATTCAGTAATTCACAGGATAGACAAGGTCCCTGCTTGTTTGGGATTTGGGGAGACAGTTAATAAATAGAAACATGTATAAAGAAGGAAACTATTTGCTAGAGGTGTTATGTGGAGAACTGAAGTAGAGTAGTGTGATACATGGTTAGCAGATTGGACTAATGGGGCATTTCTAAGGAGGTTACATTTAAGCTGATATCTGAAGGATAGTAAGTAGCCAATAGAGCAAAATTGTTGTAAAAGACTCCATCCAGATAGAAGAAATAGCAAGTGCAAAGCCCCTGAGATAGAAAAGAATTTGGTCTCTTCCAGAATATGTCTTTGTGGAAAAAGTGTAGTAGTGAGCAAGGGGGAGAATGGTCAGTGGGGTTGGAGAGACAGATAGGGACCAGATCATGCAGACTCTTGTAAAGTCTGGTAAGGATTTTGTATTTTATTCTGAATGCAGTGGTAAACCATCAGGGCATATTAGTTATACGAGTGATAAAACTGGTTTGTAGTTAAAAAAAAAAATCAGGGGCACCTGGGTGGCTCGGTTAAGCTTCCAACTTGAACTCAGGTCGTGATCTCACAGTCTGTGGGTTCGAGCCCTGCATCTGGCTCTGTGCTGATAGCTCAGAGCCTGGAGCCTACTTCAGATTCAGTTCTCCCCCTCTCTGCTCCGCCCCTGCTCACACTCTATCTCTCTCTCTCTCAAAAATAAACATTAAAAAAAAAAATCAGTCTGGCTGTCGTGTGAGCCAGAGGTGAATGAATTTACCACGAAACTAATCGTTCCCTTCTAAGGGCCTATGGGGAGCCCTAATAGTGTGTGTCCATGGCCATATGTTTTAATAATATTTGCACAAGTCAGATTTTTAACAATTTGTTATAACTTCCATCTCTTTTCATTGAGCCTTCCCTTCCATCATATTTCCCCCGTTGTTGGTTGGTGGCCTATGGGAATCTCTGGGATCTGGCTACTGGGTAATTGATGGAAATTCATTGTGTGTAGTTAGGTTTATTGACAATGTAAGAATGTCTTCCGGGAACACTTCTACTCCCCAAAGTGTGCCTAAAGTGTGAGACCATGGGTTGTGCAGCAGTAACGAATGTGCCTCTCGTGCCTGGCATAGAGAGTATGTGGTTCGTGCAGAAGGAACAAGGCTGGAAGTGTACAGAGCCAGAAGCTAGTCTATAGAAAGTTCTTCTAATTGCCAGACTTGTAACATTTTACACGGAGGATTTGGTTCTTAGCAATACCTAATCAAAACGTAAGTTCTGACCTGACAGGGATAAAATCAGTAATGCAGCGTAAATGATGATAAATATACCATAAACATTTTTCTTTCTTTTTGATGGAAATCTAATTAAAAGGACTTTACCGGAATTTCTCTGTAAGCTCAAATCTATAGCAGTACCATAAGCAATTAGTATGTGTATGAAGTCTCATGTTTTATGCATCCCAGTGTATTGGACTGTGTTTTGTATATATGATCCATGCTTTCCAGACGGAGTCTGGCAGTTTTGCATGGACCAGCTTGTAAAATTGCCACTAATACAACAAAATGGCTTGCAGAAACAAATGCTCCAGTGGCAAATGCCTACACGTAGTGTCCAATGTGTCAAGGTCTGGAGCATAAGAGTGACGTGATGTACAATGGATAATATGTATCCTATGTGGATCCCATTTTAATTCAGAAATATTCACTGACCCAAATTCGAAAAGGACGGGAAGAAAAGTGTACTGGAAGCCAAAAACAAAACTGAAAGAAAGACTGTCAGAAGCATCAACGTGTTAAAACCTCTTCCATCACAACCGAAACTAAACACTCTAAAAATAAAAAAAAATTGTAGAATGAAGGAAAAAAACAACTATAACCAAGAAAACATTGATAGTGGAGATGATGACAAAAGAAAAGAAAGAAAGTTGTAAGCATCAGACACACCTCAAGAGGAACTGAAAAAGTGGAGGATGAAGGTAATAACAATGTAAAACACAATTTGTAGGGTCAACCGAGCGTGTATGAAAGTTCCATTCATTGACTTCAGTAAGAACTGTGAACTTTCCCTGTGCTCTTTGTGATGAAGAATAATTCCATTTCACATTGTTTAATGAAAGACATGTTTTTCCCAAGTCATTATCCCAATAGTATTTGCACAGAATCAAGCACAATGTAAAATGAATCTTATAAATGCTTAAATTAAGCTGTTATGAGATCCTCTTTAGCCTATCTCAAGACTAAAGATTATTGTTTTGCTTATAAACTCTTCATCAAAACAGACTGGATGAATATATTAATTCATGAAGACTCCACAGAGCACCAGGAGACTGTGTTTTTTTTATTTTTTTAAATGTTTATTTTTGAGAGAGACAGAGAGAGAGCGCAAGTGGGGAGGGGAAGAGAGAGAGGGAGACAGAATTCAAAGGAAGCTCCAGGCTCCAAGCTGGCAGCACAGAGCCCGACACAGGGCTCAAACTCACGAACCGTGAGATCATGAGCCAAAGTCGGTCGTTTAACCAAGTGAACCACCCAGGCGCCCCAAGAGGCTATGTTTTACTTGGAATACCTGAAAGTCAAATGAAAATGCACTAAACCAATGTCTTGAAAAACAGATAAGAAAAGACATTCAGTATAGTTGCAGCTATTAAATTTTTAAGTGAAAGAGGTTTTCTTTTCAGAAGTTACAAAGAAAAGCAGCATTCTTCAAAAACCAAATTTCATGGGAATCTTTCAACAAATTAATAAAGTGGGTTGATTATTGCATAAGTACTTGGAAAAATGGAAAAATTAAAATGTGACTTATTTATTCAAAGTAGCTTTTAAGAATTTATGGAACCTGGGGCGCCTGGGTGGCGCAGTGGTTAAGCGTCCGACTTCAGCCAGGTCACGATCTCGCGGTCCGTGAGTTCCAGCCCTGCGTCGGGCTCTGGGCTGATGGCTCAGAGCCTGGAGCCTGTTTCGGATTCTGTGTCTCCCTCTCTCTCTGCCCCTCCCCTGTTCATGCTCTGTCTCTCTCTGTCCCAAAAATAAATAAACGTTAAAAAAAAATTTTTTTTTTAAAAAAAGAATTTATGGAACCAATGAGGAAATGAAGGGGGAAATGAAGTTAGCAAGGCAGACACTAAATACTACCCCATTATTGTAGATTCTACGTTGGATGTGACAAGCACTCACCAGTTGGTTATAATCGGGCACTACTGTTGTGGATATTCCTCGATAATGCACCAACATTTGACAAGTGGAAGTTTCTTAGAAGTTAGTTCCAACATGGAATCCGAAACAATATCCGTGAACTTTTTGTGTTTTTGTACACGAGAAATCCATTACTGTCTCCTCATTTCGAATGGATATTTTTTAGCTATGCATGATTTTGTGACATCACGCATTGATCCTTTGAAAAATATTGCTTCACTGAGTTATGTAGATCTTCTAAATATTGACCTAATTCATGATACGATATAAAAATATCACGTTTGTTACTCTAGCCATGGATCGCACCGGAAAAGTACGTTTTGGAAAGTTGTCAAGCTCCTGGTGGCAGATGCAAGTTTTCTAAATCTCTAATTTTTACTTAAAAACCTGAATTTTCTAACTGGAAAAAAAAATGCTGTCAGTTGTTTTCCTTGAAGTGACGGTCTCACTTTGTTAATTTTAGGGGAAACGGCTGCCAAGAACCCAAGTCTGAATAACCAAAGTTTCCCTGTCGGTGGTTCTTCTAGGTAAAAATGGTGTTTTGTGAAAAAGGTGGCTTTAAAATTGCACAAGTGTTTGTCTTTGAGGCAATTATTATACTTCAGGATGCAGCTCAAGTGCTTTATATGTGGTTCCCAGTGTGTCGTACAGAATATTAAGAAACCATGTACTTAAGGGTCAACATAGATAACATCGAGAATTTTCACTGCTCCATCGAAGACATTCTTTTTATTTATTCATTTTGAGAGAAAGAAAGTGAGAGAGAGAGAGAGAATGAATCCCAAGCAGGCTGCACGCTGTCAGTGCAGAGCCCCATACAGGGCTTGAACTCATGAACCACGAGATCATGATCTGAGCTGCAACCAAGAGTTGGCTGCTTAACTGACTGAGCCACCCAGCCCACCCCCCCTTGTCAAACACATTCTTAAGTGCAGCTGGCTTTTTCTTTTCTTTTTAATTTTTTAAGTTTATTTATTTTGAGACAAAGAGAGAGAGAGTGTAGGGGAGGGGAATAGAGAGAGGGAGAGAGAGAATTCCAAGCAGGCTCCACACTGTCAGTGTGGAGTCGGATGCAGGGCCTGAACCCATGAACTGTGAGATCAATGACCTCAGCCGAAATCAAGAGGGAGACGCTCAACTGACTGAGCCACTGAGGCACCCCTTGGCTTTTTCTTTCTTTCTTTTTTTTTTAATAAAACTGCATATGGTGGTGACAAAGACAATGACCACTAGTACCATTTGGTGCTACTTCCTAGTTTCTTAGGGCTGCTTAACAAATTCCTACAAATTTGGTGATTCAAAACAACACACATTATTCTTTTGCAATTCTGGAGGTCAGAAGTCTGAAATCAGATTCACTGGGCTGAAATGAAGGTGTTGGTAGGGCCGTACTTCCTCCAGAGGCTCTAGGAGAGAATTCGTTTGTTTGCTATTCATTTTCAGCATCACGAGCCACAGTCCTTCATTCCTTGGCTCATGGCCCCTTCCTCCATTTCAAAGCCAGCAACACAGCATTTTGTTTTAGTCATTAGGTTACCTTCTTCTGTTCAAATCTCCCTGTCTCTGCTGTGATTGTTGGAAGAGGTCAATAGAGAGGACGTGACCACTGGTTGACCCTTGAACCGATCTTGGGCAATCGGAGGCTCCGCACCCCCTCTCCTGTCCTTGGAATGTACACTCTACCCACTGTTCTCTCAGTGGGAGCCATTTTTAAGGATGCAGTCTTGAGAGAGCAAAGACTTGTTGAGAACATTGGGACTGAATAGGTGACAGAACCCCACTAAGGCTTCTATATAAACTTTTAGGATTCTGGTGGGTGGATGTGGAGATCAACTCTTCTCACGGCCACCAAACACAGGCCTGGTATTTAAGTTTCCTTGCTTATGAAACCTACCACCTTCCAATCTGGAGCGGCCAGCCTCTTTCTTTGGTCTCTCCTTGCCCTCCCTGTAGAAGGCCAGTTTGCAAACCAATAATGACCATCCTAAAGAAACATGACAGAACCCCACTCCCCCAAATTGGTCTGGATGTCAAGACTGATGGTGCCACACATACACGAAGAGGGTATGAAAAGCTTTATTACTGGGGCCCCTGGGTGGCTCAGTCGGTTGAGCAACCCACTCTAGATTTCAGCTCAAGTCATAATCCCAGGGTTGTGGGATCAAGCCCCGTGTGGGGTTCTGTGCTAGACGTGGAGCATGCTTAAGATTCTCTCTCTCTGTCCTCTCCCCTGCTCTCTCTCTTTCTCTCTCTCTCAAATAATAATAATAATCATAACAATAATAATAATAAAATATAGAACTGTCTTTAAAAATGTTTATTTTTTATTTTTGAGAGAGAGAGAGAGAGAGAGAGAGAGAGAGAGAAGACACAAAATATGAAGCAGGCTCTAGGCTCCAAGCTGTCAGCACAGAGCCTGACATAGGGCTTGAACCCACAAACCATGAGATCATGACCTGAGCTGAAGTCAGACGCTTAACTGACTGAGCCCCCCAGGTGCCCCTGGAAGCTGTTTTAAGCTATCTCAACTTCATTTATGTGGTTGAAAACAAAGAACAGAGAAGTTCACTGTCTCACTTTTGCCTTTCCTCCCTTCTTTCAGTCTCTCTCAGAACTAGAGTAAGTAGCTAATTCAGTTAGTGCAGAGGGCCTCAAACTTCTTATGTAAATAGCCAGATAGTAAATATGTTAGGCTTTGTGGGCTGTAAGGTCTCTGTCGTAACTACTCAACTTACCATGCAAAAGTAGCCATAAACTCTGTAAGTTCCAAAAAAATTCTATTTATAGATTTTGAAATCCGAATTTCAGACAATTTTCATGGGTCACGAAATAGTCTTCTTTTTCTGATTTCTATTCAACCATTTAAAAATGTACATAAGACACCGAGTAGCATAGAGCCTGCTTGGGATTCTCTCTCTCCCTCTCCCCCTGCCTCTCTCTCTCTCAAAATAAGTAAATAAACATTAAAAAAAATAAGAATGTACAAACCACTCAGCTCACAGATCATACAAAACTAGTTGATGAGCTGGATTTGTCCTATAGGCTACAATTTGATGACCCCTGGATTCGTGTTTCAGAAGAGATGGGAGAGCTATCACCTTACAGTTATTTAACAATTCCCAAAACATTTTCCCACGTATTATTTCATTTGATTTTTAGACCAACTCCCCGAAGTATACATTCACATCTTCTCATTTTACCGAGGAGAAAACTGAGGCTCAAAGATCGGTCTAAAGCAGTGGCTCTCAACCCTGGCTGCACATTGGAATGATCTGGGGAGCTTTTAAAGAATATCAGGTTCTACTCCGAGAAATTCTGACTTAATTGGTCAGAGACCATGGCTGTCAAGTGGGGGCACTCTTGCTCCCTGTCTGCCAAAGGACTTTTGCCAATGTCTAGAGATAATTTTGGTTGTAATGACTGACGAGGGGTGGGCAGTGAACCAGCACGTAGTTGGTAGAGTCCAGTGATGTTTCGAAACATCCTACAAGGCACAGAACAGCCCTTCACTACAAAGAATTATCTGACCACAATGTCAGTGGCGCCAAACTTGAGAAACCCTGGTCTTGGGCAAGGCCCGCTATTGATCTACACGAAAAGCTCCCCGAGTGAGTTTCCAGGCGGTAGCTTGTTATCTATTGTCTACCTGTGGCTTGAAGCCTCAGTCATAACTTGGATAACTCATATCAAGAGACAATTGTGAATTTTCAAGGAAATATGATCCTAGCTCTTCACTGACAACATTTTTTTTTCTTGAGCTGCTAATAAGATGCTAAATGCATGGGTTTGAAGCTCCCTTTGTTTTATCTTGTCCACTCTGTGAGGTGATATTAAGGACAGAAAAGGCTTAGATAAGTCCTTCTTTGTTAACAGGGAGGTTTGCAAGAAATAGAGCTTATGTATTGACTTGAAAAGCTCCTGCTTTGAGACACACAGGAATCCGATTGGCTTAGGGAAGACTGCAAGTCTTCCAGAAGGGTGCAGTTAACTGGTGCTTTCAGAGGGGAAGGCACATGTGTGAAGGCCTGAGAGGTATGAGTCTGGAGAAGGAAAATGTAGAGAATGTAACTTTTTCCAGTACAGGTTACTGAGGTGGGATGGGGCCCTGGGAATATTAGCGCAAGTTGATTAGGGCATCCAGAAGGCACTCAAGAGAAATGCCGGAAAGATGTGTACACAAGGGTTCAAAACAACTTAATGCAAAGGGAGAAGAAAACATTGTGTGGGTCAGTGTTTCTCCCAATGTGGTCCTTGAATCATTTACAAAACTACTATCTGGGCTATTTGTTAAAAGTACAGAGTTTTCAGGCCCCGTGAAGATCTTTGGAATCAAGACCAGTGTGGGGCCCTGGAATCTCCACGTTTAACAGGCTTTCCAGGTGTTTCTGATGTATACTGAAGTTGGAGAAGCACGGGTATAAGCAGAACTTTGGCTCTAAATGGAGGATGGTTAAGATGACAGTGTAATTTGAAATAAGTCCCTTGCCTTAGGAAAGCATGTCTTCCTGAGAAGTCGTGTGTTAATGGAGGGTTTCTATATTTACATTTATTGTAATTGCACCCATGGGACTCATTATTACTCAAAGGAGGCCAAAGGTTTAGACTTCCGTAGTGTGCATGTTCACATTCAACCGATGTTTGAAAACATTTGGGGGATCTTGAATCACTGTATTATACACCGGAAACTAATATAACACTGTATGGGTCTGGAGAAGAGACTCATTCTACTGGAATTTAAATACAAACTTGAAAAAATTGGGGGATCTAATCTATTATTATCAATATTTGTTAGCTATCTAAAACAAAATGTAGGCATCTAAAAGTATTCACTTTATACCTATTTCTGTGATCCTTTAGCATTTTTGCCTTTCACAGAAACGTTTTATGTCAATTTTAAGCTCAGAAAATAGAGCGAATTAGGTTTAATGAAATTTGACAACCATGATAACATGCTTGTTATGATTATACAAATGAGATTTTTGTGGCTTCCATATCTGTTGCATCTCGTGTTCAAACAAAGATCTCACATCGGAGCAGAAATATGCTGATTAGATGAATGACATTAAGTACAAAATTGTATTGTGCTGGGTGCATTTGAATTTTACACAAAGAACAGACTCGGAGTCTGATTATCCCAGTCTCTGATTGCTTTGTCATTCACAGTTTTGATAAATGGTTTAATCATTTAATGAATTGATAATTTGCTATTGAGTCAACAAAATATCAAATTGCAAACCTTACTTATGAAAATCTGAAGACTAGCTGGGTTTTCATCCGTTGCGTTATTTAATCGTGTATATGTAATTGTTTGCATTTTTTCTACTGTCCTTAATCACTTCCACTTGATTTGATAAGGGCCTCACAGGCTCTCTGTAAGATTTTCATTTTGACGGGATGATGATAATACATGGCACATTGAGAATTACAGCAACTCGAATAGAGGAGAATAATGGCTTTATAGTGTGGAAATGTAGAGTCGCTATTTAGAAAATCAAATCGGTGGATAAATGAAATGCATTCCCAGCTTGTTTCCAAATTATCTGTTCAGTGAGGCCCATGTCAATCCACAGCGTTATCAGTGTAAAGGAATCCGGAAGAGTATAGAATTTCGGAATTAAAGATTGTTAGAGCTGGAAGGAACTTAGGATTTCTCAAAGTCAAATATCTAAAAGGGCCAGGTAATTAACATAAATGAATGATGTGCAGCAAACTGCAGTATAAAGGGGGGCCCCTCCCCTTGTTGCTTGTGGAGGTGTGGGCTCCGTGTTTGTAAATATTCTGATTTTTCACGAGGTGCCCAAATTTGGTTTTCTCTTTTCATCCTCCTGCTGAGTCGCTACCAGGACCTGCTTCTTAGTCACTGCTGATTGCACCAGGGACAGATGCCTGTATTTGAGGGATGCTGCTGACCCATAGGATGGCAGCCAACTCTTGTGGCCCCAGCTTGAATCGAACAGGGGCATATTATTACCTCGGGAAGTTTGTTTCATGACACATCAGAAATTTACCAGTTGGTAGCAGAGCAGAAAGAAGTAGACACGGAGACTGGAGCCAAGTCATGTTAATTGCAGAGCCCTTGCCACAAGGTCACACACTTCTGCAACTGAGGTCCTCAGGGTGGCTTAGTAAAAGGCGAAAGATTTATGCGATCTGAAGAGAAACCAGAGTATTCCTCAGGGTGGCTTAGAATCTAAACCCACACACCACCTAGGCCCCCACGCTAGGTAAGGTGTCTTATTTTAGCAGTGATCTAAGCCAGAGAGAAATGGACGTACTGTATTCAGAAACGTGTATGTGTAGCATTGGGTTAATAGGGATGAATGTACTTATCTTCCAGAACCATTCTAAGAATTAAACGAGAATATGTGGAAGGGTCTAGGTTAGTACCTGACACATAATAGGTACTTAGTCTACCTTCCTGGCTCCCTTCCTTTTTCCTCCCCCACCACCTATGTGTGGATATGTAGTGCTGGGCTCAGTCAAGGGCAGGATGCCAGTATCTGTGACTCAGGCCAATAATGGATAAAGAGGTTTTTTTTTTCCTACTAGCCGGCTGTTACCTGAAAGGCCTCTGTATATAACTCATATTTTTCCAGACTCAAGTCTTGAGGGGAATTGGTAAAAGAACTTGACCCTGACCCTGTCTGCCTGTGTCTGTCAGATGCTACTCTAGGTATTTCCAGGAGAAAGGGATTTAATAAGGAAATTAGATTTGAAAAAACAATTCTTGGAAGGACTGGAAGAGTGGGCTCTAAGATGGGCCTGAAGAAATGGCTCTCAGAATCTTGTAGAACTGATCTACCAATTGGCTACTACCTCTGATACCACCACTGGAAGGCTCAGTTCAAGAGCATAGCACCATGGCTATGGCCCAAGGAATAGAAGCTGGCATCAGGAAATGCCTCTGTCACTGATGGGAACTGCCTCTTGACACCAAGACGCTGGAGACTGGATTCTGGTACACGGCTGTAGAACTTTCTCAGGATTATCAGGGTAAAGGAGCCCAAAAGGTCAGGGCAAGTGGCCTTGGCTTAACTTCTGCTTTCCAAATCTCATACGAGTGCACATAATTGGTAGAAGCTATTGCACACCCAGAATTCTAGCTATGAGTCTGAAATATTTAATACAATCCCTATCAAAATGCCAATAGCATTTTTCACAGCACTAGAACAAAGAATCCTAAAATTTGTATGGAATCACAAAAGACCTTGAATAGGCAAAGCAGTCTTGCAAAAATAAAACAAAACTGGAGGCATCTCAATTCCAGACTTCAAGTTATATTACGAAGGTGTAATAATCAAAACAGTATGATACTGGGACAAAAATAGACACATGGATCAATGGAACAGAATAAAAAACCCAGAAATAAGGATCAATGGAGCAGAATAAAAAGCCCGGAAATAAACCCACAGCTACATGGTCAATTAATCTTTGACAAAGGAGGCAAGAATATGCAATGGGAAAAAGACAGTGTCTTCAACACATGGTGTTGGGAAAACTGGATAGCTACATGTAAAAGAATGAAACTGGACCACTTTCTTATACCATACACAAAAATAAACTCAAAATGGATTAAGGACATAAATGTGAGACCTAAAACCATCCAAATCCTAGAGGAGAGCATAGGTAGTAATTTCTCTGACATCAGTCATAACAATATCTTTCTAGATAAGTCTCCTGAGGAAATGGAAACAAAAGTAAACTATTGGGACTACATCAAAATAAAAGTCTTCTGCACAGCAAAGGAAACAACCAACAAAACTAAAAAACAACCCACTGGATGGGAGAAGATATTTGCAAATGACATATCCAGTAAAGGTTTAGTGTCCAAAATATATAAAGAACTTATACGACTCTATACCAACCTTCCCCCACAAATCCAATTTAAAAATGGACAGAAGACATGAATGGATATTTCTCCAAAGAAGACATAGAGATGACCTACAGACACATGAAAAGATGCTCAACATCACTCATAATCAGGGAAATACAAATCAAAACCATAATGAGATATCACCTTACACCTGTCAGAATGGTTAAAATCAAAACTCAAGAAACAAGTTTTGGTGAGGATGTGGAGAAAAGGAACCCTCATTGCACTGTTGGTGGGAATGCAAACTGTGCGGTCACTGTGGAAGACAGTATGGAGGTTCCTCAAAAAATTAAAAATAGAACTATCCTATGATCCAATAATTGTACTGCTGGATATTCACCCAAAGAATACGGAAACACTAATTTGAAGGCATATATGCACCTTGATGTTTATTGTAGCATTATTTACAAGAGTCAAACTATGGAAGCAGTCCAAGTCTCCATCAATAGATGAATGGATAAAGAAGATGTGGGGTGTGTGTGTGTGTGTGTGTGTGTGTGTGTGTGTGTGTAATGGAATATGATTCAGCCATAGAAAAGAATAAAATCTTGCCATTTGCAACAACATGGATGGATCTAGAGAGTATAATGCCAAGCGAAATGAGCCAGAGAAAGGCAAATACCATATGATTTCACTCATATGTAAAATTTAACAAAACAAATGAACAAAGGAAAACAAAAGAAATAAAACAAAAGAAACAGACTCCTAACTATAGAGAACAAAGTGATGGATGCCAGAGGGGAGATGGGTGGGGGATGGGTGAAATAGGTGAAGGGATTAAGAGTACATTCCTCTTTTTTGTTGTTGTTTGGTGTAAACGTAACTTAGTTTTTTAAAGCATTGTATTAGTTTCAGGCGTACAATACGGTGACTCAACAATCCCAAGCATCACCTGGTGAAGAGTACACCTACCCTGATGAACACAGTAATATATGGAGTTGTGGAAACACTATATTGTACACCTGAAACTAATATAACACTGTATGTTAACTACACTGGAGTTAAAAGAAAAAAGAAAAAAGAACAAACAGGAAAATAGGGAACATATACAGTAAAAACAAAAACAAAAGAGTCTATGAAATGTATTTTCAGTTTTCCAGTCTTTACAGCACAGAAGGCACACTCTAGGAGCAGGTGGGAACAAAGGTGGGAATAAAGGGTGAATCCACAGTGTCCTGAATGCTATCCTACATATTAGTCTGTGAAGGCTCTCAGGATCCCCTTGGACTGGGCCTGCCACCTCGTACCATCTGAATTCTAAACTGCAGTAAATCCTGATTACATTGGTAATTCTGATAAAACACATCTGTCGTTTTGTGCCTGTCCTTTACCTGCCCCCAGCTCACTAAGGTCCTATATTTTCTGCAGGGATGGTGGTGGGTGGGGGAGGGATGTAGGAACGACTGTCTCCTGATCACTGGGGACTTTTCAGTTCAGCATAAGGTCTCCCGGGTACAGTAAGTTTACCAGATCTTTACTTTTGTGCTTCTTGAGACAGTAGAGACCAAGTGAAAAATATGTCTTTTTGTTAGCTTTGCAATGCTATATGGCCCTGCATTTTATGTGATTAAAGTTTTGGGCCTCACTTATAGCATTTTAAAAACTGTTCCATACTTGCTTCTTGATTGTATTTTCTTTAGTATACTCTAGGGTTTGAGATAATGCTTTTAGTGCATTTAAATGGGGGGGGAGGGGCAGGATTCATTATACCTGGGTTTAAGATCATTATCTCTGGCAGGATCATAGCATGAGCCCACATCCTGAAGGAAAAAGTGCCCATCTATAGGGGTATGTATCAGTCAAGGTACCAGCTAGGAATAGTTGACACAATTTGAGTAATTTGACAAGAATTTAATTAAAGACATAGGTAGCTCTAAGGAATCCTCAAAGGAGAGTACAGGACTTCAGGGCTAGCAACAGTGGGGGATTTATTACATCTGATGCCTAAAGGGTGGTTACCAGAATGTGGTTACGACATTACCAGTGGTTACCAGAATGTGAGGAAGGTAACTATGTGGAAAGATCCTCTTAATAGCAGCTTGTTGCCTTCAGTAGGTCCCAAAGGGAGAGAGCTGGGAGAATAAATACTCTCTCACCATCCTCTAAACTCCTACTGGTGCTCCCCATTGGCCAAACCCAAGCAGAAGCCAAAAGGCAAGGGAGGCCATTGGCTAAGTCCATACAGGCCAGTTTTCTGGGGCACAAAGCATGGTAGAGAAGGTTGAAGATGGAGTTGATGGGCAAATGGAAGATATCCAGCACAGGCAGGATGGAAACTACTGTCTGAGCGAGCCTCACAGAAGCGACACAGCCCTGGAGGTCCTCATTCTTTTCCTTGGCTCCAAATTGGTACATTTGCATCTTTGGGAAGGTTCGCTTTTCTCACTGCTATGCCTACAGGTGTGAATGTATACATCTGCTGTGTCAGATAGTGTGGGTCTCCTCTTTTGTGAAATGTCCAGCTGCTACAAGTGAGGGAAGAGGTGGATCCGTGGAACAGAATAAGAAGCCTAGAAACAGACACCATCAGAAATCAATGCTTAACAATTGAAAGTGGCAAAAAGAAGTTAAGGAGAAATTGTTATTTCTTCTAGTTAACGATTGTGTCACCATTATTCAATAAAGCTATAGTCTGACCTCACATTTCACCAAAATAAATTGCATATGGATGACATAGTTAAATGTAAATAACAAAACAAGAGATCTAGAGGAAAAAAAATATAATTTAGGAAAAGGGAAGACCTTTTAAAACAAGGCCCCCAAGACAGAAACCATAAAGGAAAGGATAGATGTGACTGTATAAAAATCAAATCTCTGGGGCATCTGGGTGGCTCAGTTGGTTAAGTGTCCAACTCTTGGTTTCAACTCAGGTCATGATCTCATGGTTCGTGGGTTTGAGCCCCGTGTCAGGCTCCACAACAACAGTGTGGAGCCTGCGTGGGATCCTTTCCCTCTCTCTCTGCCCTTCCCCTGCTCATATATGCACACACTCTCTCTTAAAAAAACAAATATAGGGGCGCCTGGGTGGCGCAGTCCGTTAAGCGTCCGACTTCAGCCAGGTCACGATATCGCGGTCCGGGAGTTCGAGCCCCGCGTCGGGCTCTGGGCTGATGGCTCGGAGCCTGGAGCCTGTTTCCGATTCTGTGTCTCCCTCTCTCTCTGCCCCTCCCCCGTTCATGCTCTGTCTCTCTCTGTCCCAAAAATAAATAAACGTTGAAAAAAAAATTAAAAAAAACAAATATACTAAAAGAATGAGGTTTCAGCTGCTTAAAGTAAATAAAACAAAAATAAAATTTCTATATGCTGAAGAAATAAAAAGACAATGATATGCTGAGAAGACTTGTGACCTATGAAAAAGGGTTAACACATATGGTGTTAACAAATCAGTAAAGAAGATAAATATTCCAACAGGAAAAAAAAATAGGCAAAGGACAAGGACAGGCAGTTTACAAAGGAACAAATACAAATAGCCAATGAAAAAATGAAAGCAGTTCAAATTCACTGATAATAAAAAAAGGAAAATGAGCCCAAAACACCAGGCCATTTATCAATTTTTCCCCATGTTTTGCCTATCATGGCAAAGAATAAAGATAATGATAATAGCCGGTGTTGACTGGGGCGTGAGGAAATAAGCACTTTCAAATACAGCTGTTGGGAGAATAAATTGGTATCATCTTTCTGGAGGGTACTTTGGCAGTATGTTTCAAAAGTACGAAATGTGCATGCTCTTTTATGGAGTTGTTAAAATCACAGGCATTGATCCTAAGGAAATAATCAGATATGTGATTTGTAAGGAAACTCCTACAACACTATTTTATGATGTTGAAAATTTAGAAACCATCTGAATGCCTTAACAATATGGAATTGGCTAACTAAATGATACATCCACCAGTGAATCACAGTACATCCATGTGTTGGAATACTATTCAGCCATTAAAAATAATGTTATACAAGGATGACATGGAAAATGTCTGTGGTATACCACCAAGTGCAAAAAGCAAGCAACGAATCTGTGTGTATTGAGTGTATTGATAACATTGTGTTATTCATAGAAAGAAAGGAAATAAAATATTAATGAGGTTTATTTCTGGGTGGTAAGGTTATGGATGATTTTAATGCTTGTGTTGTTCAGCTTTTTGTTCCCAATTGTTTTGCATTACGAAAGCATTTTCTAGGGAAAAAAACCTAGAAATCACTATTACAGTGTAAACTCTTTTGGTTTTTTCTTTTGTCTATAAAGGCAACTGACTGAGGATAAATCATTTGTGTTCATAAGTGGTCTTGGGCCAAGTCCAGCCTGTTAGACCTATACTAAATTTCCATAAGCAATAACAAGAGTGGATCAGATTGTGAATAGTTCGAATGAGAAAATTGCTGGGAAACTCACCTGACTCCATTCTGCACTATGAAGACATTGCTTTCTCGGACACTTGCTTTTCAACCTCCAGTGGCCACCGAATGTCCCTGTGGCTCCAAGGAAATGCAGTGAAGACAAGCCTTTTTGGTCTTGGTAATGACTGTGGAGATTGGGGCAAGAAAAATAAATAGGCAGAGCAGCCCCAGAATTCTCTAGAGCCCTGCATAATGCCTACAGCCTCCTGTTTCTACTAACAACACATTTGGGCTGATAATGAGCAATGAGAACAAAGTGTTTGAGTCAACACTTCTCAGACTTGAAGATTTTCCAATACCATGTAGTAAAAACCCAAAGCCCCAGGTTGTGACCCTGGTTCTACCAAACACTGGCCAGATTCCTTCAATGGACAGATGGGGAAACTGAGCTCAGAGATGGAGAACCGCCTCAGGAGGCAGAAAGGGGTTACCCAACAGGCTGACTAGACACCTGCTTAGGGTACCAGTCAAGAGCAAAGGGGCCAACTAGTGATGCCTTTCCTGGAGGCAGAAGCCACGTAGCATTCACTCATCTCCACACACTGGGGTACAGTGCGGGGTCTGGCACATAGTAGGTGCTAAGAAAAGTTGGAATGGCATGCCTGACTACCATCCCTTCAGTCTGGATTAGGTGTCCCTCCCTAGTGGTGCCACAGTACTTGTGTTTACTTCTACCATAACACTTACGGTGCTGAGTTACAAGGATCCACTGACATGTCGGTTGGTTGCTTGAGGCCAGGGACTGTCTTTTGATACAATCTTCTGCACTTAGTGCAAAAGAAAGAAAAGTTTTTATAATCCCTCTCTGCTCTCCCCCATCCCCCATCCCCCCAAGGCGGCATCATGGTAACTATCAAATCTTCTCCCCCTGCCTCAACGGGCCGAGTTACAAGTTTGGAGAAGCTGGAGTTGGATCAGGGGTAGGAATAAGAGGTCCAGGAGTAGAGGTTAGTGAGGCTAGGCAGCTCTAAGTCGGCGGTGCCAAAAGTATCCCATTGGTGGGGTGGTTGGACAGAGAGACTGAGAGTAGGAGACATGTCAAAAGGGGGCTGATGACGTTGCGTATGATGTAAATGTTTCCTCTATCTCCCTGTGAAATCTTCAGTATAATCTTCAATGCTTTGTCAATAGGCTTTTGGGTGTGTGTGCGAAGAAGTATCAACACCGGTGAGCAAAAACAGGTGCTGCCCCTGGGAATAATGAATCTATGTGTTATAGATGCACACGCGCACCTCAGCCCCACGCTCTTTCCAGGACAGCTGATTTGTCTTATTCAAGTAGGCCTGTTATCATCAGCTGTCCTGGTATCTGAGATCCTCAGAGACCAAATGTGACTCTGTATAGGGTCAATCCCAAGTGTTCATAGAGTGGCTACCTCTGTGGTACTGACCCCTCTCCCTCTTTTTTATCTTTTTTTTTTGTTTGTTTACTGAGGTATAATTGACATAACACTATATTAGTTTCAGGTACACAGTGTAATAATTCGACAATTGTATATACTGCAAAATGATCACCACCACAAGTCCAGCCAATAATCGTCACTGTACGTGGTTACAAATTTTTTTTTCTATTAACCGTAGTCACCATGCTGTACATTACATCCTTATGACTTATTCACTTTATTTTAAATTTATTATTGTTATCATTTTGTAAAAATTGAAGTACAGTTGGATTATATTATATTAGTTTCAGGTGTATAACATAGTGATTCTACATTTATATGCATTATGAAATGCTCACCACATTAAGTGTAGTTACCATCTGTCACCATACAAAGTTATTACAGTATTACTGACTGTATTCCCTATGCTGTACTTTACATCCCCATGTCTTACTTTTTTATAACTGGAAGACTGCAACTCTTCATCCCCTTCACCTATTTTGCCCATCCTCCCCAACCCCTCTCCCCTCTGGCAATCACTAGTTTGTTCTCTGCATTTTTGAGTCTGTTTCTATTTCGTTTCGCTCCTTTGTTTCATTTTTTAAATTCCACATATAAGTGAGATTATACAGTATTTATTTCTGTCTGACTTCTTTCACTTACCATAATACCCTCTAGGTTCATCTATGTTGTCACAAATGGTAAGATTTCATTCTTTTGAGCGGCTAAGATTCCATTGTGTGTGCGTATATATACTACATCTTTTCTTTATCCATTCATCTATCAGTGAACACTTAGGTTGCTTCCTTGCCTTGGCTATTGTGTAGATAATGATACAAAGCCACACAAAGACACTACAAAAAAAAAAAAAGAAAAGAAAAGAAAAGAAAAGAAAAGAAAAGAAAAGAAAAGAAAAGAAAAGAAAAGAAAATTATAGGCCAGTATCCCTGTTCAACATAGACATAAAAATCCCTACCAAAATATTAGCAAACCAAATTTGACTTATTCATTACTGGAAATTTGTACCTTCTGATGCCCTTCCACCCATTTCACCCAACCCTCACCCCCAACTTCAGGCAACCACCAGTCTGTTCTCTATATCCATGACTTGGGTTTTTGTTTGTTTTGTTGTTTTACATTCCACATATAAGTGAGATCATACAGTATTTCTTTTTTCTGTCTGACTTATTTCATTTAGCATCATGCCCTCAAGGTCCATCCATGTTGTCATAAATGGCAAGATTTCATTCTTTTTTATGGTCAAATAGTATTTCACTACGTATACATACATCACGTTTTTGTTATCCATTCATCCATTGATGGACATTTAGGTTGTTTCCATGTCTTGGGATTTGTAAATAGTGTTGCAATAAACATAGGGATGCATGTATCTTTTTGAATTAATGTTTTTGTTTTCTCTGTATAAATACTCAGCAGTGGAATTGCTGGATCATATGGTAGTTATATTCTTAACTTTTCGAGGAACCTCCATACTGCTTTCCACAGTGGCTGCACCAATTTACATTCCCATCAACAGTACAGTAGGGTTCCCTTTTCTCCACATCCTCGCCAACACTTGTTATTTCTTGTCTTTTTGATTACCACTCTAACAGGTGTGAGGTGATATCTCATTGAGGTTTTGATTTTCTTTTCCCTGATCATTAGTAATGTTGAGCATCTTTTCATGTACCTGTTGGCCATTCATATATCTTCTTTGGAAAAATGTCTATTCACGTCCTTTGCCCATTTGTAAATGGGGTTCTCTATTTTTTGCTACTGGGTTGTAATATATTTTACATATTAACCCCTTATCAGATGTGTGATTTGCATATAGCCAGTTACCTTACTCATTAGTCATTGCTTTTTGGGTAATGGGAGGAAATATTTACCTTGAGCCATGACACCCATTGTCCTCTTCCCTGGACACTCCCTTGTCTATTCTCCAGATCATCGTGCTTCCTATCTGAACCATCCCCATTCCATCCTCTCTCCCATTCCTTCAAGGACCTACTCTCTGTTAAGTTTCCAGGCCACACCTCTTTCTGAGGTTGAGGACCTTGTAAACACCCTTGACTTCTCTCTTTCTCTTTTAGCCTTCATCCAATTCATCAGCAAATCCTTTGGCTCTACTTTGAAATACATTTAGAATCTGACATCTTCTCCCCACCTCTACTGCTACCACTCTCATCCAAGCTATCATCTTCTGTCTCATTGGGACTATCACAGTAGTTTTGTAAATATTCTCCCTGCTCTTACCCTTGTCTTGTACAGTCTGTTCCTTCCTTCCTTCCTTCCTTCCTTCCTTCCTTCCTTCCTGCCTTCCTGCCTTCCTGCCTTCCTGCCTTCCTGCCTTCCTGCCTTCCTGCTTTCCTGCCTTCCTTCCTTTATTTTTGAGAGAGGGAGAGAGAGAGAGAAAGAGAGAGAAAGAGAGAGAGAGAAAGAGAGAGAGAGAGAGCGCATGGGTGACAGGGAGGGGCAGAGAGGGAGAGGGAAAATCCCAAGCAGGCTCTGCGCTGATAGTGTGGAGTCTGATGCGGGGTTTGAAGTCATGAACCATGGGATTGTGACCTGAGCTGAAATCAAGAGTTAGATGCTTAACTGACTGAGTCTCCTAGGCACTCCTCTCTTTTCTTAACATAGCAGCCAGGTGACCCTTTCAAAACCAAAGTCAAATCATATAACTTATTTCTCCGGGTAAAAGCCAAAGTCCTTACCGAGATCTATAAGCCTTTCCATGACCTCACTGACTTCATTTCCTATTTCTCTCACCTATTACTACTCGCTGCACTCTAGCCACAGTGACTTCTTTGCTGCTCAAACACACCAGGCATGCTCCCATCCCAGGATCTTTGCTTATTATTTTTCCTACTGGCTGCAATGATCTTCCTCTAGATATCTACAGAGATCATTCATCACCTAAAGGTCTCTTCTTAAATGCTCACCATAGTAGCTTTTGTGCAAATTGTTGCTTTGGGAATGTGATCTAAGGGAGCAGGAGTAAGGGGCAAGGAAAATGAAACAGGAAAGGAGGGAGAGCCAGTATAAAGATCAGTTATGGAGTTGACCATAGCTATGGGACAGTGTTTTCTCAATCCTGCTGGATACCTGAGATATGCATGCCACGTGTATCAGCACCATTTTCTGGGAGTTAGAAAGGGAAAAGCAGAGGCTCCTAGGTGGCTTGGTCGGTTAAGTGTCCAACTCTTGGTTTCAGCTCAGGTCATGATCTCACAGTTTGTGAGTGTAAGCCCTGCATCAGACTCCGTGCTGCCTGTGCAGTGCCTGCTTGGGATTCTCTCTCTCCCTCTCTCTCTCCTCTCTCTCTCTCTCTCTCAAAACTAAAGATTAAAAAAAAAAGAAAGGGAAAAGCATTTATCCATCAGCTCCCCATCCCTCCTGCAGGCCCAGCTACATAATTTGAAGGATTCAGTGCAAAATGAAAATGCAGGGCCCGGTGTTCTGGTTAGATCAGAGAAAAGAACTCTTGATAATGTTACTAATTCTCTTCTTGTTCCTCCATGGCTCCTCTTTTCCCTTTTCCGAAGGAGTTAGGGAAACGTGCAAGCATTCCTTAGCACAATCTGTACCGTCATGGGTCATGGCATTAATACATTGGGGGATGAACAATGTTTTTCTTTCTTATCCTTTCTCACATTGGTGAGTTTGCCTGGACTGCTATGTTCCTTCCTCTAGTTTGTGGCTTTGGTTGGGTGATGGGTGCTGACATGAAAAATGAAACGCTCTCATAGACCTTGTGCTGCGTACGGCTTTTCATCCCAGTGCTTGTTTTGAGTATGCAAACAGCAAAATAGGGGCAGTCTTGACTCTCCATCTGTGGCAAAGACTGCTGGTTGATTACCAAAATATGTTCTTTCCCTAGGAACATGGTGTATGGCTACATCTTCCCCAGTCCCGTGTGCGGTAGGTGGAGCCATTTGACTATGTTCTCCCCAGTGGAATGTGAACGAAAGTGATGTGTGCCACGTCCAGGCCTTCAGAAAGTGAACGTGCCTCCTGGGCACTGCAACCCATCATGACCTAACTTGAACCAAACATGATATCCATGATTTAAGAGCTGGAGGGGCAGGCCCATAAAAGGAAACCAGATCCTTAAGTGATCACAGGTCAGAGCTGCCTTGTTTACCATGACTTTTGTGTTTACGTCACAAATATTATGAGAGAGATATATAAACTTCTTTTTAAAAAATCCCTGTATTGTTAGCACTCTTTGTTATATCAGCTTACCATTTTGCCCTAAACCACTGCAAATGCACTCTATATGGACTCATACCAGAGCCCCAGTTAGTACCTTTTTGCTGCTGTTAAACCTTGTGCAGGTGAAGGCAAGCCTTATTATACCTGTGAATAGAGATTGGTGGGAGCGTTTGCACAGACATGGCTGTCAAGTCACTTGTCCTTCTAGGGCGGAAAGTGACTTGGACAAGATCAGAGGTCACATTGAAGTTGGAGTCAAGGGTGCAGCCTGTCTCTGGAAAGCCCAACTGGCCCACGCAGGGACTGAATCCATTAAGACCTTAGCCTCATTAACAATAAGCACAACTCAATTGAGTTAATGATCCCAGGGAAAAAAGCCTGAGCATATGATAAGTTGTTTTCTTGAAAAATAGTAGTGAAAGAAAACCTTTAGAATTCTAATAAAGGATCCTAGACACAGAAGAGAAAAGTCACATTTTTGTCATTCTAACTTGATTCTACGGTTACTAAAGATTGTATTCTGTGGGAAATTTCACTTGAATGAGTTATTAGAGCTTCAGATTTACTTGAGAAAAGAAAAGTAGGGTTGTCAAAGAGTTGCCAAACCTCAAAGACACTTGATACAAGGTATTATGAATCTTTATGGTGCAGACAAGCTATCCTTTCTTTAGGTGGCAAGAAATGGAATCTTTTGTCTTCCTAGAAAGCCATGGAAAGCTTTTATTGATTTCATGAAAGCAGAATTGTGGGTTTAAGAAACATTAGCTGCATCACCTCCTCAAAGACACTGAGAAATGTGCACCCTTTAAACATGAAAGAAGTAGAGTGTGAATTAGTTTAGCTGCAAGTTTAAAGGGTGATCTTAGAAATCTAATTCTTTGGCAAGTAAGATGTACCCCTCTTTATAAATGGGGGACAAGAGGTGAACCTGCACAAAGAATTAAGCCCATGTAAGAATTAAATATTTATTTGACTTAAAACAAATGGAAGCAATAAATTATAAAAATGTCTTTGAAAAAAAAGTCTTTGAAAATAAATTTTCATCTCTTTCAGGGAAAGAAAATCCATCACCTGGTTAGCACCAGGTGGTATCAGTAGTTGACTGATATTTTTCTTTTTTTATGTTAATTTCTTTTTAAAATTTACATCCAAGTTAGTTAGCATATAGTGCTACAAAGATTTCAGGAGTAGTTTCCTTAATGCCCCTTAGCCATTTAGCCCATCCCCCCTCCGACAACCCCTCCAGCAACCCTCAGTTTGTTCTCCACATTTAAGAGTCTCTTATGTTTTGTCCCCCTCCCTGTTTTTATATTATTTTTGCTTCCCTTCCCTTATGTTCATCTGTTTGTTTGTTTGTTTGCTTGTTTATTTATTGATTTATTTTAAACATGATACTTAATTTTATTTTTTTTAATTTACATCCAAATTAGCATATAGTGCAACAATGATTTCAGGAGTAGATTCCTTAATGTCCCTTGCCCATTCAGCGCATCCGCCCTCCCACAACCCCTGCAGTAATCCTCTGTTTGTTCTCCATATTTATGAGTGTCTTATGCTTTGTCCCCCTCCCTGTTTTTATATTATTTTTGTTTCCCTACCTTTATGTTCATCTGTTTTGTCTCTTAAAGTCCTCATATGAGTGAAGTCATATGATATTTGTCTTTCTCTGACTAATTTTGCTTAGCATAATACCCTCCAGTTCCATCCATGTAGTTGCAAATGGCAAGATTTCATTCCTTTTGATTGCCCAGTAATACTCCATTGTGTGGGTATATATATACCACATCTTCTTTATTCATTCATCCATCAATGGACATTTGGGCTCTTTTCATACTTTGGCGATTGTCGATAGTGCTGCTATAAACATGGGGGTGCATGTGTCCCTTCAAAACAGCACACCTGTGTCCCTTGGATAAATACCTGGTAGTGCAATTGCTGGATTGTAGGGCAGTTCTATTTTTAATGTTTTCAGGAACCTCCATACTGTTTTCCAGAGTGGCTGCACCAGCTTGCATTCCCACCAGCAATGCAAAAGAGATCGCCTTTCTCCACATCCTCGCCAACATCTGTTGTTGCCTGAGTTGTGAATGTTAGCCATTCTGACAGGTGTTAGGTGGTATCTCATTTGTATTGGTTTTGGTTTGTATTTACCTGATGATGAGTGATGTTGAACAGTTTTTCATGTGTTGGTTGGCCATCTGGATGTCTTCTTTGGAGAGTGTCTGTCTATTCATGTCTTTTGCCCATTTCTTCACTGGATTATTTGTTGTTTGGATGTTGAGTTTGAGAAGTTCTTTATAGATTTTGGATACTAACCCTTTATCTGATATGTTGTTTGCAAATATCTTCTCGCATTCTGTTGTTGCCTTGTAGTTTTGCTGATTGTTTCCTTCGCTGTGCAGAAGGTTTTATTTTGATGAGGTCCCAATAGTTCATTTTTGCTTTTGTTTCCCTTGCCTCTGGAGACGTGTTGAGTAAGAAGTTGCTGTGGCCAAGGTCAAAGAGGTTTTTGCCCACTTTCTCCTTGAGGATTTTGATGGCTTCCTGTCTTATGTTTAGGTCTTTTATCCATTTTGAGTTTATTTTTGTGTATGGTGTAAGAAAGTGGTCCAGGTCCATTTTTCTGCATGTTGCTGTCCAGTTTTCCCAGCACCACTTGCTGAAGAGACTGTCTTTATTCCATTGGATATTCTTTCCTGCATTGTCAAAGATTAGATAGCCCTACATTTGTGGGTCCACTTCTGGGTTCTCTATTCTGTTCCATTGGTCTGAGTGTCTGTTTTTGTGCTATACTATCTCGATGATTACGGCTTTGTAATGCAGCTTGAAGTCCGGTATTGTGATGCCTCCAGCTAGCTTTATTTTTCTTTTTCAAGATTACTTTGGCTATTCGGGGTCTTTTCTGGCTCCATACAAATTTTAGGATTATTTATTCTAGCTCTGTAAAGAATGTTGGTGGTATTTTGGGGCGCCTGGGTGGCTCAGTTGATTGAGCATCCAGCTTCGGCTCAGGTCATTATCTCACGGTTTGTGAGTTCGAGCCCCATGTTGGTCTCTGTGCTGACAGCTTGGAGCCTGGAGCCTGTTTCAGATTCTGTGTCTCCCTCTCTCTCTGTTCCTCCCCTGCTCGTACTCTGTCTCTCTCTCTCTCTCTCAAAAATAAATAAACATAAAAAAAATAAAAAAGAATGCTGGTGGTATTTTGATAGGTATTACTTTGAATATGTAGATTGCTTTGGTTAGTATTGACATTTTAACAATATTTGTTCTTCCTCTCCAGGAGCATGGAATCTTTTTCCACTTTTTGTGTTTACTTCAATTTCTTTCATAAGCTTTCTATAATTTTCAGTGTATAGATTTTTCACTTCTTTGGTTAGATTTATTCCTATGTATTTTATGGTTTTTGGTGCAATTGTAAATGGGATCGATTCCTTGATTTCTCTTTCTGTTGCTTCATTGTTGGTTTATAGAAATGTAACCAATTTCTCTGCATTGATTTTATATCCTGTAACTTTTCTGAATTCATGAATCAGTTCTAGCAGTTTTTTGGTAGAATATTTTGGGTTTTCCATATAGAGTATCATGTCATCTGCGAAGAGTGAAAGTTTGACCTCCTCCTGGCCGATTTGGACGCCTTTTATTTCTTTGTGTTGTCTGATTGCTGAGGCTAAGACTTCCAACACTATGTTGAATAACAGTGGTGAGAGTGGACATCCCTGCCTTGTTCCTGACCTTAGGGGGAAAGCTCTCAGTTTTTCCCCATTGAGGATGATATTAGTGTTGGGTCTTTCATATATGGCTTTTATGATCTCGGGGTATGATCCTTCTATCCCTACTTTCTTGAGGGTTTTTATCAAGAAAGGATGCTGTGTTTTGTCAAATGCTTTCTCTGCATCTATTGAGAGGATCATACGGTTCTTGTCCTTTCTTCTATTGATGTGATGAATCACATTGATTGTTTTGTGGATATTGAACCAGCCCTGCATCCCAGGTATAAACCCCACTTGGTCATGGTGAATAATTTTTTTAATGTACTGTTGGATCCAGTTGGCTAATATTTTGTTGAGGATTTTTGCATCCATGTTCATCAGGGAAATGGGTCTGTAGTTCTTCTTTTTAGTGGAGGTCTTTGTCTGGTTTTGGAATCAAGGTAATGCTGGCTTCATAGAAAGGGTTTGGAAGTTTTCCTTCCATTTCTATTTTTTAAAACAGCTTCAAGAGAATAGGTGTTAACCCTTCCTTAAATGTTTGGTAGAATGCCCCTGGAAAGCCATCTGGCCCTGGGCTCTTGTTTTTTGGGTGATTTTTGATTACTAATTCGATTTCTTTACTGGTTATGGGTCTGTTCAAATTTTCTATTGCTTCCTGTTTCAGTTTTGGTAGTGTATATGTTTCTAGGAATTTGTCCATTTCTTCCAGATTGCCCATTTTATTGGCATATAATTGCTCATAATATTCTCTTATTATTGTATTTATTTCTGTTGTGTTGGTTGTGATCTCTCCTCTTTCATTCTTGATTTTATTTGGGTCCTTTCCTTTTTCTTTTTGATCAAACTGCCTAGTGGCTTATCAATTTTGTTCATTCTTTCAAAGAACCAGCTTCTGGTTTCATCGATCTGTTCTCCTGTGTTTTGGTTTTGATAGCATTAATTTCTGCTCTAATCTTTATTATTTCCTGTCTTCTGCTGTTTTTGGGTTTTATTTGCTGTTCTTTTTCCAGCTCTTTAAGACGTAAGGTTAGGTTGTATATCTGAGGCCTTTCTTCCTTCTTTAGGAAGGCCTGGATTGCTATATACTTCACTCTTGCGACCGCCTTTGCTGCATCCCAGAGGTTTTGGGTTGTGGTGTTATCATTTTCTTTGGCTTCTGTGAACTTTTCAATTTCCTCTTTAACTTCTTGGTTATCCCGTTCATTCTTTAGTAGGATGTTCTTTAGTCTCCAAGTATTTGTTACCTTTCCAAATTTTTTCTTGTGGTTGATTTCGAGTTTCATAGCGTTGTGGTCTGAAAATCTGCACAGTATGATCTCCATCTTTTGTACTTGTTGAGGGCTTATTTGTGTCTCAGTATGTGGTCTATTCTGGAGAATGTTCCATGTGCATTGGAGAAGAATGTATATTCCACTGCTTTAGGATGAAATGTTCTGAATATATCTGTTAAGTCCATCTGGCCCAGTGTGTCATTCAAAGCCATTGTTTCCTTGTTGAGGTTTTGATTAGATGATCTGCCCATTGCTGTCAGTGGGGTGTTGAAGTCCCCTACTATTATGGTATTACTATCAATGAGTTTCTTTATGTTTGTGATTAATTGATTTATATATTTGGGGGCTCTCACATTTGAAGCATAAATGTTTACAATTATAGTCCTTCTTGGTGGATAGACCCCTTAATTATGATATAATGCCCTTCTTCATCTCTTGATACAGTCCTTATTTTAAAGTCTACATTGTCTGATATACATATGGCTACTCCGGCTTTCTTTTGATAACCGTTGGCACGCTAGATGGTTCTCCATTCCCTTACTTTCAATCTGAAGGTGTCTTTAGATCTAAAGTGGGTCTCTTGTAAACAGCATATAGATAGATTTTATTTTCTTATCAATTTTGTTACCATATGTCTTTGATTGGAGTATTTAGTCCACTGACATTTAGAGTGAGTCCTGAAAGATATGAATTTATTGCCTTTATGTTGCTTGTAGAGTTGGCGTTTCTGGTGGTGTTTTCTGGTCCTTTCTAATCTTTTTTGCTTTTGGTCTTTATTTGTTTGTTTTTTTCATCCCTTCTCCCTTCAGAGAGTCCCCCTTTCTTGCAGGGCTGGTTTAGTGGTCACAAACTCCTTTAATTTTTGTTTGTCTGGGAAACTTTTACTCTCTCTAGTTTGAATGACAGTCTTGCTGGATAAAGAATTCTTGGGTACATATTTTTCCAATTCAGGCCATTGAATATACCCTGCCACTCCTTTCTGGCCTGCTAAGTTTCTGTGGATAGGTCTGCTGCAAACTTGATCTGTCTGTCTTCCCTTGTAGGTTAAGGACTTTTTTTCCCTTGCTGGTTTCATGATTCTCTCCTTGTCTGAGTATTTTGTGAATTTGACTATGATATGCCTTGTTGATGGTTGGTTTTTGTTGAATCTAATGGGAGTCCTCTGTGCTTCCTGGATTTTGATGTCTGTGTCTTCCCCCAGGTTAAGAAAGTTTTCTGCTATGATCTGCTCACATAACCCTTCTACCCCCTTTTCTCTCTCTTTATCTTCTGGGACCCCTATTATTCTGATGTTGTTCCCTTTTAATGAGTCACTGATTTCTCTAATTCTTAAATCATGCTCTTTTGCCTTAGTCTCCCTCTTTTTTTCTGCTTCATTATTCTCCATAAGTTTGTCTTCTATATTGCTGATTTGCTGCTCTGCCTCATCCATCCTTGCCCGCTGTGGCATCCTTTGGAGATTGCAGCTCATTTGTAGCATTTTTTATTTAATCCTTACTAACTTTTACTTCTCTTATCTCCACAGAAAGGGATTCCAATCTGTTTTCAACCCCAGCTCTTATTCTTATTATCGTGATTCTAAATTCTGGTTCAGACATCTTGCTTGTGTTTATGTTGATTACGTCCCTGCCATCATTTCTTCCTGCTCTTTCTTTGGGGGTGAATGCCTTCATTTAGTCATTTTGAAGGAAGAAAAGGAATTAATACAGTAAAAAAAATTAAAATTAAAAAATTAAAAACAACACAAAAAAAATCAAATAAATGTTGCTATATCCTAGGTGTGTTTTGGTCTGGGTGTTGGAAGGAACTTGATAGATTAGAGTAACAAGGAGAAAGAAAAAAAAGGAAAATGTTTGAACATTTGAAAAAATGAATAGAATGAAATAGAATAAAACAAAATGATGGAAGTAAAATAGAATTTGAAAAATTTACAAAAATTAAAATATATAGAAAAAAATAAAGAAAAATATTTTTAAGAAAAATTGAAAATAAAAATAAATTTTTTCTCTTTCTGTATTCAAGAAAAAGAAAAAGATGAAAAAGGAAAAAAATTGAATAGATGGACCAGTGAACAGACTGAAATACAATTGAAATGACATATTTTCCCCCTAGAAGTCAAACTCTGAAGCACTTTATAGTTCATAAACCTATCAGGTGGAGAGCTTTGTGGTATTCCTGAAGAGCAAGGTTGGCCCACTTGGGCGGGGCTTAGTATAACAGCTCCGTTCTCCATTAGACGGCGCTGCTTTGCTTACTGGGGTGGATTGTTGTGGCACTTGTAGGTGTGTATATGCATGCGCTGAAGGGGTGAAAATGGCATCACCCAGCTACCCAGACTCTAGTATTGGAACTCTGTTCTCCCCGATCAGCAATTGTGCACCTGTCCTTTGTCTCCAGCTTCCATCCATTCCCCGCTTTTACACTGTCCTTGACCAAGCTGTCAGGTTGCCAGGCAACACCTCCCTCATGGGTTTTAGCTCAGATATGGCTGTGTTTCCAACCCTTCACTTCTGAGGGACTTCAGCTTTGACCTGCTCAGAACCTCTGGGGGAGGGTCTCATCAAGCAATGGCTGGGTGCTGGCCTGCCCCCAGGAACATTCATGAGACTGTGATGCTGCTGATGCCCAGAGACTGTGGCTGGGTGCCAGCCCGCCCCAGAAATAGTTCACGTGGTTGTGTAGCAGTAGCATTTCAGGGATTATGGTAAGTCACAACATGCATCTGGCACCAGGCTTTCCCCTTAATGTCCTTGTTACAACACCAGCAAATGTGGTTGCTCTCTCAGGTCTGCTGGGACCTTTGGCTATGGGGCTGTGTGGGGGGGATGTGCACAGCTTCTACCAAATGTCCTCCCAGCAGGGGAACCACCTCTCTCCATGTGGTCCGAGGACCCTGGACCTCACCCTGCTCCTGGGGGTTTGCCCTTCCCACCAGAGCACCCCCAGCTGTCGAGCTGCAGAGTTTCAGACTCTGTGCTCCCCCTGTTTATAGAGTCTTAATGGAATTTAAACCCTCTCCTGTCTCCTTTTTCCCTTTTTGTTCAGTCCCTGCAGCTATTTCCAGTTTCTCTCCAGCTCCTTTTGACAGGGGTGCTTTTCTTATACTCTCCCCCATCTCCATCCTCTCTCTGCCAGGAAAAAGAGTCCCTGCCCTCTGCAGCTTCCCTCTCCCCCAGTTCACCTCTCCATGCTGCATACCTGCCGAGTTCTATGGTTCAGGTTGTGCAGATTGTTGTGTTAATCCTCAAATCAGTTTTCTAGGTGTGCAGGATGGCTTAGTGTTGATCTGGCTGTATTTCATGGGCATGAGATGCAAAAAAACTTCCATGCTATTCTACCATCTTGACCCCCCCCCACCCCCCAGTTGATGTTTTTAAAGTGGGAGAATGTATTTCGAATTAGTTGGGGATGTTTGGGATATTTTTCTTGAGAGTGAATGTTTTCCTCTCAGGTCTCAAGTAATCAGCATTTGCATGCTGTGAACTTTTTGTTATTTCACATCTTTGGAGCCTGGAGGTGCAGTATTGTCCATTCATAGCTAAGCAATGCCTCAGGTAGCTTGGTTTCATGACCATTCATCCCAAAACTTAGGGGCTTAAAGCCCTAATCATTTTATGTACTCACAATTCTGTTGGTCAGCAAACCAACAGAATTTTGCTGGTCCTACCTGGAGTCACTTATGCAGTGAAGCAGGAGGGAAAGGGTAGAGCCAAATGCAGAATGGCCTCCCCCTTCCCTCCTTCTCCAGGAGAAGACGGAAGGGTCTTCTCCTGGCCAAAGCTAACCAGAGCCTATCTGGCAAAGAGAGTCTTGGTAATGTAGGTTTTCTACCTTCCGGCAGTACAGGGGAGATTATAGAAGGCCAGATGTGGACTGAAGTACCTATAGACAATATCTGATGTAACTACTCTACCTCAAAGCAAGTTGAAAGGATTAATGAGATAACAATATACAAATTGTGTCATATGGTGCCTTGGCACATGGTGAACACTCATAAAGTGGTTCTGCTCTGTGTAGCTGTGGGCATAAATACACATACTTAATAGTCCCCTTAGATGTATCTTTCTTGCCTCTGCTAAATATTTTTTTACAAACTAGAATGTTTTTTTCCTCCCTATCCTCTCTTAGACTACATTAAGAGCTCCATATGAAATATTTTCTGATTTATTTCAAAATATTTAGCTGCTGGCTTTAAAACTGTTTTTCTATAAAGTGCTCTAAAATTATTAATGTAGCATGTTAGCTGCTTCTAAGATACTTCATTTTGCTTCAATGGCTACAAAGTGTCAGTTACCACTTGTCTCTAAGTCAGTTGTGGAACTCTACCAAATAGGAGTATCTCCGTGACTAATTTTCCTTTTATTTCTATGGTTTCTTTACATCTTGTTGCTCAAATTTTGGAGCTTTAAAGTGTGATGAATTTTGCATTAACACAAATCATGGAGATGACAGAATTGAAATTGCTTCGAGAAAGCAACTTGAGATCTGAGTTTTTCATCCTGCCAACATTGGCTAACTTCTTAGACTTCTTTGCAGCCATCACCAAATGGTCTCCTGTTGCTCTGAACTCTGACAGTTTTTCTCCTAAGGATGGATTTTGAGGGCCATCCACCAGGACAGTTTCTGGCTGGTAGAAATAGAGGCTTCTCTACACTTGGTGTTCCTGTGCACATGCTCGACAGTTGAATAATTGCACTGAGTGGCAGGAAATGAACAGGAAAAATGAGAATGAAATGAAAAAAAATTGGGAAGAAATCCTGTATGAGAAACCAGGTATAATTCCAATTCACCTTTGTCCAGACAGTTGTCAAGTAGATATTAGTTATGATGGCACAGTCTGCATTAGACAACGCACTACTCTGCTCTTGTGCTGTGTCAAATGTATACATACCATTGGTTGGTCAGCCACCTTTGGCCTTACTCTACCGCATAATTGTCTCACTTATACCTGACCGTGTACTTGATACCTTTATACCTGCCTGTGTATCAAACATATATCTTTAAAATGATTAAGTGGTTCCTATTATCTTTATGATAAAATTCACATCTCTTGCCAAGGTGGCCAAGGCCTTCCCTTTCCCATCCGGTCTAAACTCCTGCTACTCCCCACCTCATAGGTTATACTCCAGCTATACTGAATTTCTTTTTTAAAATTTTATGTATGTATGTATGTATGTATGTATTTTTTAATATGAAATTTATTGTCAAATTGGTTTCCATACAACACCCAGTGCTCATCCCAACAGGTGCCCTCCTCAATACCCATCACCCACCCTCCCCTCCCTCCCACCCCCCATCAACCCTCAGTTTTTTCTCAGTTTTTAAGAGTCTCTTATGGTTTGGCTCCCTCCCTCTCTAACTTTTTTTTTTCCTTCCCCTCCCCCATGGTCTTCGGTTAAGTTTCTCAGGATCCACATAAGAGTGAAAACATATGGTATCTGTCTTTCTCTGTATGACTTATTTCACTTAGCATAACACTCTCCAGTTCCATCCACATTGCTACAAAAGGCCAGATTTCATTCTTTCTCATTGCCAAGTAGTATTCCATTGTGTATATAAACCACAATTTCTTTATCCATTCATCAATTGATGAACATTTAGGCTCTTTCCATAATCTGGCTATTGTTGAAAGTGCTGCTATAAACATTGGGGTACATGGGGCGCCTGGGTGGTGCAGTCGGTTAAGCGTCCGACTTCAGCCAGGTCACGATCTCGCGGTCCGGGAGTTCGAGCCCCGCGTCAGGCTCTGGGCTGATGGCTCAGAGCCTGGAGCCTGTTTCCGATTCTGTGTCTCCCTCTCTCTCTGCCCCTCCCCCGTTCATGCTTTGTCTCTCTCTGTCCCAAATGTACATAAACGTTGAAAAAAAAATTTAAACATTGGGGTACAAGTGCCCCTATGCATCAGCACTCCTGTATCCCTTGGGTAAATTCCTAGCAGTGCTATTGCTGGGTCATAGGGTAGATCTATTTTTAATGTTTTGAGGAACTTCCATACTGTTTTCCAGAGAGGCTGCACCAGTTTGCAATACCACCAACAGTGCAAGAGGGTTTCATTTCTCCACATCCTCTCCAGCATCTATAGTCTCCTAATTTGTTAATTTTAGCCACTCTGACTGGACTGCGGCCCTGCCCACCAACATAAGTTACTCTGGACAGCACAGGGGAAGAGCCCTGCAGTTTGGAGCCACCACAGGGACTACCCAAAATGACAAAACAGAAGAATTCTCTTCAAAAGAAACTCCAAGAAGTGGCACCAGCTAATGAATTGATCAATAACGATTTAAGCAATATAACGGAACAAGAATTTAGAATAATAGTCATAAAATTAATCGCTGGGCTTGAAAAAAGCATAGAGGACGGCAGAGAATCTATTGCTACAGAGATCAAGGGACTAAGAAATAGTCATGAGGAACTAAAAAATGCTATAAATGAGGTGCAAAATAAAATGGAGGTGGCCATAGCAAGGATTGAAGAGGGAGAGGAGAGAATAGGTGAATTAGAAGATAGAATAATGGAAAAAGAGGAAGCTGAGAAAAAGAGAGATAAAAAAAATCCAGGAGTATGAGGGGAGAATTGGAGATCTAAGTGATGCAATCAAACCAAACAATATCCATATCATAGGAATTCCAGAGGAGAATAGAGAGAGAAAGCGGCTGAAGGTGTACTTGAACAAATCATAGCTGAGAACTTCCCTGATCTGGGGAAGGAAAAAGGCATTGATATCCAAGAGGCACAGAGAACTCCCTTCAGACGTAACTTGAATCTATCTTCTGCACAAAATATCATAGTGAAACTGGCAAAATACAAGGATAGAAAATTCTGAAAGCAGCTAGGGATAAACATGCTCTAACATATAAAGGGAGACCTATAAGACTCGTGACCGATCTCTCTACTGAAACTTGGCAGGCCAGAAAGGAAAGGCAGGAAATCTTCAATGCGATGAACAGAAAAAATATGCAGCCGAGAATCCTTTATCCAGCAAGTCTGTCATTCAGAATAGAAGGAGAGATAAAGGTTTTCCCAATCAAATAAACACTGAAGGAATTTATCACCACTAGACCAGCCTTATAAGAGATCTTAAGGGGGATTCTGTGAGTGAAATGTTGCAAGGACCACAAAGTACCAGAGACATCACTACAAGTATGAAACCTACACACATCACAATGACTCTAAACCCATATCTTTCAATAATAACACTGAATTGGGGTGCCTGGGTGGCGCAGTCAGTTAAGCGTCCGACTTCAGCCAGGTCACGATATCGCGGTCCGGGAGTTCGAGCCCCGCATCGGGCTCTGGGCTGATGGCTCAGAGCCTGGAGCCTGTTTCCGAATCTGTGTCTCCCTCTCTCTCTGCCCCTCCCCCGTTCATGCTCTGTCTCTCTCTGTCCCAAAAATAAGTAAATGTTGAAAAAAAAAAAAGACTTTAAAAATAATAACACTGAATGTAAATGGACTAAATGCGCCAACCAAAAGACATAGGGTATCAGAATGGATAAAAAAACAAGACCCATCTATTTGCTGTCTACAAGAGACTCATTTTAGACTTGAGGACACCTTCAGATTGAAAGTGAGGGGATGGAGAACTATCTATCATGCTACTGGAAGTCAAAAGAAAGCTGGAGTAGCCATACTTATATCAGACAAACTAGACTTTAAATTACAGGCTGTAAAAAGAGATGAAGAAGGGCATTATATAATATTTACAGGGTCTATCCATCAGGAAGAGCTAACAATTATAAATGTCTATGCGCCGAATACGGGAGCCCCCAAATATATAAGACAATTAATCACAAACATAAGCAACCTTATTGATAAGAATGTGGTCATTGCAGGGGACTTTAATACTCCACTTACAACAATGGACAAATCATCTAGACACAGGATCAGTAAAGAAACAAGGGCCCTGAATGATACATTGGATCAGATGGACTTGACAGATATATTTAGAACTCTGCACCCCAAAGCAACAGAATATACTTTCTTCATGAGTGCCATGGAACATTCTCCAAGATAGATCACATACTGGGTCACAAAACAGCCCTTAATAAGTATAAAAGAATTGAGATCCTACCATGCATACTTTCAGATCACAATGCTATGAAACTTGAAATCAACCACAGGAAAAAGTCTGGAAAACCTCCAAAAGCATGCAGGTTAAAGAACACCCTACTAAAGAATGAATGGGTCAACCTGAATTTCATCACCCACACCCACCAGCCACCTGCTCACCACCAATAATCAACAACCACTGACAACTCACTAACCCTGCCCACACCCTTTAAGCCCTGCTTATCACATCTGTCCATTAGGACTCTCCACTTCCAGCCATAACCAACAGTCCTGGCCACCACCATGATGTCTGTCCACCAGATATGTACCAACAACAGCCCAAGTTACTCCTCCTACTGCTCAATCCTTTGTTTTAGTCCTGCTGATTCTCCTTAGTATCTCATTAAATGTCCCTTGCATCAGTCCTCTTCTCCCTAATTCTACCTTGCTCTAGATCAAACCATCACCATCTCTCCCCTGGAATACTGCATCAGCCTCCTGACTAGGCTCCCTGCCTCCAGGTCAGCCTTCCCCCAATCCATCCAATGCATGCTGCTAAAGTGATCTTTCAGATATCTAAAAAGGACCATGTCCTCCCCTTTATAAAAGACCGTGATGGTCATTAGTGCTGTTCACCAAATATATCACCTGTCCACTTGTCGAGGCACACGGTAGGATCATACTTGAAATGATCATACTCCAGCCCCTTGAAGTTAGGTGTGATCGTGTGACCTGCTTTAGCCAATGAAATGTGAGAAATGATGAATGACATCTTGGGGCAGAAACTGTAAGAGTCGGTGTACAATTTGCCCTATTCTCTGTCTCTCTGGCTCCAGGTGGTGGCTGTTCTGTTGGTCTGGATCCATGTGATCCAGAGGCCCCCAGACTACTCACAATGGATATGTAGAATGAGTAGGAAATAAACCTTGTTGTTTGAAATCACTGATTTTGGGGGTTTTGCTGCAGTATAATCTGGCGTACTTTAAAGTTCAAACTCCTCAGCAAAATATTGATATCCTGTATAATCTGACCTCCACCTTCCAGTGTCTCTTTATACTGTTTCTCTCCTCACATCCCGTACTCTACACAAACTACGATTCCTGGTATGTGCTCTTGTGCTTTCCTGCTTTGATTATTTGCTGTTTCACTTGTGCTTCCAATTCAGCATGTCCAAAACCCATCTTTCCCTCTTAAAACTCTGAGAGCATTTCATCTGGGTCATTTTTCTATTTATATCAGGGTTTCTTATATATGTATTTTATCTACTCTGCCTTGAATCTCCTTCATGCCAGGGTTTGTGTCTAAACCGTCTTTGTATGCATCTACATATGTAGATCAATGCCCTTGATCATGTGAGTGCTTAAAAATTTGTCGAATGAGTGTACTCTGTTCCTGAAATACAGTATAATTATAATAGTCATCTTAATTTCCTTTTAATTTTTTTAACATTTATTTATTTTTTGAGAGACAGAGAGAGACAGAGCATGGGTGAAGGAGGGGCAGAGACAGAGGGAGTTACAAATTCCAAAGCAGGCTCCAGGCTCTGAGCTGTCAACACAGAGACTGACATGGGGCTTGAATTCATGAACCATGAGATCATGACCTGAGCCAAAGTCGGATGCTTAACCGACTGAGCCACCCAAGCCTCCCAATAGTCATCTTAATTTTTATGGTAAGTTTTTTTAAATTTAAAAAGCACCTTTAAAATAAAATAAAATAAGTCATTCAGAGAAAGACAGATATCATATATTTTCACTTATATGTGGAATTTGAGAAACTTAACAGAAGACCATTGGGGAAGGGAAGGAAAAATAAGTTACAGAAAGGGAGGCAAACCATAAGAGACTCTTAAAAACAGAGAACAAACTGAGGGTTGATGGGGGGTGGGTGGCGGGGAAAATGGGCGAGGGACATTGAGGAGGACACTTGTTGGGATGAGCACTGGGTGTTGTATGTAAGGGATGAATCACAGGAATCTACTCCTGGAACCACAAATACACTGTATACACTGTATGTTAGCCAACTTGACAATAAATTACTAAAAAAAATAAAAAATAAAAAGCACTTTTATTGAGGTATAATTGATATACAAAAAAAAAAACCTGTGCATTTTGAATGGATACAACTGATGAGTTTGGACATGTGCTTTCAGCCATGATACCATCACTACAGCTAAGGTAAGAAAACCTATCCATCACCTCTAAAAGTTTCCTTGCACCCCCCTGCTTTTTTGTTGTGATAAGAACACTCAATATGAGATCTACTCTCTCCACATGATTTTAAGTGCACAATACCATGTTGTTAACTCTAGGAACTGTGTTGTTTGGCAGATGTCTAGAAGGCTTTCACCTAGCATAACTGAAACTTTATACTCCTTGAACAATCATACCCCATTTCCCTCTCCCTTCCAGCCTTTGGTAAGCACCATACTATTCTCTACTTCTAGGAGTTTGACTCTTTTAGATACCTCATATAAATGGAGTCATACAGTATAAGTCCTCCTGAGACAGGATTATTTCACTTAGCATAATGTCCTCAAGGCTCATCCATGTTGTCACAAATGATTGGATTTCCTCCTTTTTTTTTAGGCCGAATATTATTTCCTTATATGTTATACACCACATTTTCTTTATCCATTCATCTGTTGATGGACATTTGGGTGGATTCCATATCTTGGCTATTGTGAATAATGGTAGAGTTTATTTGGGTGATTCGGTGGGTTAGGGAGTAGCTCTGAGGAAGTGTAGGGTAATTGATTAAGGGGATGGGATGGAAAAGGAAAAAGGGGAGAAAACAGTGAAGTTCATGCATTGTTACCTGGCATCTGCTCAAATCCTGACACTGTGCTAAGCATTGTGAAGAATTTCTAGGGAGAAGACACCGCTCTTGACCCCGTGAACTTATTGTTTGGTTTGGTGACAAAACATGGAGATTATAGTACAGACTTGAGTTACTAAAATCCTGATCCAGACAGTGAATTTTCAACTATTTCTGCAACGTGCTATTGTGTCTCTAAGGCTGTCGCACAAAAATTTTCAAGCAAGGTTAACGATAGTTTACCTCCATTTAAAAATTGCCATGCATTTAAATTTAGGAGGAGGGGTCAATTCACAAAATCGTGATTATTGCAAACCCAAACCATGACAAGCTGTTTTGAATATGAAAGGACTGGCTGATTGGAACTTGTTCCTACGAGGCTTTCTGTGGTTGATTCTATTCTGTGTGACTGGATAGCATTTTTAATCTCCAAAGCTCTCTGAAGCAATTTGACATGATTTGAATGTAGTGTGTGTGTGTGTGTGTGTGTGTGTGTGTGTGTGGTGTAGTGGTCAGTGGTGACAAATGTTTCATGTTTATCCTGGGGGGCTGGGAGGCCCTAGTTTGTAACGTTTGCCTATTTCTGCAGTATAAATACTTCCACTATGGCCAATTGTAAAACCTCCAGTTGAACACTGAGTGTGGAGTTGGGAAGAGAGGTGTACGATTAGCTCTCCATAGTTCCTGTGTGGGGCAAGGGAGGCAGAATGAGGGGTGAGGGAGACAGGGAAATAAACACCAAAGGAACTGCTTTAAAGACTCTAAAGGAAGAAGCAAGGCCGGAGGTTTGGATAACTTTGAACTACAGCAGACCCTTGAACAACACAGGTTTGAACTGTGCTGGTCCACTTATATATAGATTTTTTTCAATAAATATAGTACAGTACTGTAAATGTCTTTCTCTTCCTTATTATTTTCTAATTTTCTAATTTATTTTTTTATTTTTTGGAGAGAGAGAGTGAGCCAGGGAGAGGGGCAGGGGGAGGCAGAGAGAGAATTTTAAGCAGGTTCCATGCTCAGTGCAGAGCCTGATGGCAGGCTCAATCCCACAACCCTGGGATCATGGCCTGAGCCGAAATCAAGAGTTGGATGCTCAACCAACTGAGCCACCCAGGCACCCGTCTTCCTTATGAGTTTCTTAATGGCATTTTCTTTTCTCTAGCTTCCTTGATTGTAAGAATACAGTATTTAATACATATACTATACAAAATATGTGTTACTTGACACTTTATGTTATTGGTAAGGCTTCTGGTTAACAGTAGGCTATTAATAGTTAAGTTTGGGGGGAGTCAAGAGTTGCATGCGGATTCTCAACTAGGCGGGGGTTGGCACCACTAAGCCCTGTGTTGTTCAAGGGTCAATTGTACTTTATCAGCTTCCTAAAAAAGCAAAAGTTTTGTTAAACCGCACTGCTAACGGTGACGGACTTTCACCTGAGCTGCCTTGGCAGCTGTGACAAATAACATCAATCTTTGCTTTAGGAGATTTTTAGGCACTGATTTTGCAGTTTTAAGAAGTTACTCGGGGCGCCTGGGTGGCTCAGTCGGTTAGGCTTTTGACTCTTGGTTTCAGCTCAGGTCATGATCTCACGGTTCCTAAGTTCGAGCCCTGCATGGGGCTCTGTGCTGACAGTGCAGAACTTGCTTGGGGTTCTCTCTCTCTCCCTCTTTCTCTGCCCCTCCCCACTTGTTCTCTCTCGCTCTCTCAAAATAAATAAATACATTTTTAAAAAGATGAAAATTAAAGAGAAGTTACTCACTTTGGAACTAATCTATGGTGATAAAATCAGAATAGTGGTTACCTTCTGGGTATGGGGGGGAGGGGACACAGGGGCACATTCTGGGGTTCTGAAAACTTTCCATATCTTGATCTGGGTAATGATTATGTCTGTTCATTTATATCTCAATAATAAATAAATAATCAAAAAACTTTGCTCACGTTGAACATCCTGTCCCCTCCCTGCCAAATATTTCTTTTAGGCCTATGTTAGATTAAAAATAGTGGGAAGAGAGTGAGGGGCAGGGAAGAAATACAGATTATCTTATTAGGCAATGTACATCCCAGTAACTACTATATACGATGTGTTTTGCACAGTGTACATTTCACACTGTGCATTATTCATTACACACACGGTGGTATTAGCTCGGAAATTGGGATCAGGTAAATAACATCAGGAAGTAATGACTGTTGACATTACATGTAGTAATCTGTTTTCCCGGAACAAACTGCAAATGTATTCTGTTTGGAATTAATACAGTATTTTAAATTTTATCCATAAAAATGACTTATGAGATTGAATCCATTAGTTTAATGGAATATCACGATCATTATTCCAAACTTATTTATATTGCAATCAGTAGAATGGGATGTCTCTTCCGAATGAGAAAATGAATGTGAATGCCAAAGATTTTCTCTTATTTAATTTTAATAATTGTAAATCATCGTATGTGATACGTATTTTTCATATTTATGCCTGTAAGTAAATCCCACCAGAGAAAATAGAATAGGGGAAAGACACATTAAACCTTACCAACTGTTTCTCTCAGATGGTTTTAGGGCTTTATGTTTCCATGATAACATGATCAGCATTAAGGCACGATCCTTGTTGAGGGTCAGGTGTAGGCCAGGAATGATGAGCAAGGGAAGGCCAATGGCATGGCGCTCATTACTTGCAACATTGGAGGAGCCTGGCATTTCACCAGGATATTTGTCAAGGCTAGAGCTTCTAATCAAGACCTTGGAAGATCTTGGGATGGCAATTCCTTTTGGAAAGAATGCTAAAAAAATCTTTGGGTGGGATGTTCTTGGTGCCACTGACTCTAGAAATGAACCAATCAGCAGGCTTGAAATTTTACTATTAGACACTCACTCCTTTGGTTTGTAGTAGCCCCTCTGCAGGATGGTCCCATTAAAATATCCTGCCGCTTACAAGTTGTGTTTAGCAAGTTTCTTAACCTGTCTATGCCTCAGTATCCTCATTTGTAAAATGGAGAAAATAAGAGGACCCACATCATAGGCTTGTGATGATCAAATGGTAAATGCAACTCTCACATCAAGGCATGGTTGATTTATCATATTGTCAAATCTCTCTCCTAAAGATACAATTTCAGAGACGACACTCAGGAGGAATGAATGAATTTGGAAGCTTCTATATGGTGCTGTATCCCGGATAGAAAAAATAGAGGGTTCAGGAACCAAAGAGTGGAAACAGGAATGGCCCCACTAGCTATCACTCCCAGTGATCCAATGGAGGATTTTGTGTCTCCTGTCACTGTAACTCTATGCTTTACAGTGTAAAGGGGCTCACTCTCCCCAGGGGGACACAACAAGGATCTCATTGGCCTATAAGCTACAACTGACACTTGGATCCTTTGTGTTCCTTGTGTCCAATGACCAGCACCCAAGAAGAGGACCCACCATCGTATCAGGCATAATTGACCCTAATCGGCAGGAGATGGGAATAATACGTCCTTCCTTGATGTAGACCCTGCTCAAAACTGTCAGCCTTTTGTTTCGCCCACTATATGGGCCACAGCAGTATGCCTGTGTATGAATGTCTTGCCTCCAGAACCCAAACAGACCTATCAGACATTGTGTTTACTTCTTTGTAGTAGGGTTTACAAGATTCAGCATTTTGTCTCTTACTTGGGAGAGGATGTTCCTGCATGCCTCTGATATTACACCTCCTGAAAACTGTACTGAGTTATTAGGTCCCTGAATCTTTAAAGCATTTATTTCTCACCCTGTGGAGCATGTATCTTATCAAGGCCATCATCATGCTGGTCACCTCCTGCTTATTCTTCTGGATTGGCATGATGAGGTCAATCGATGTAAGAGATCAATGTGATCATGTCCTGAGGGATGTCCAAATGGTCCATATCTCTTTGGACTCCATTATGACAGAGGGTATGAGAATTAATTAGCTCTGAGGCAAAATCGTACGTGTATTTGTTGTCTTTTTCATACAAATGCTCCCTGTTTCTGATCCTCTTTCCCGATTGAAATAGGAAAGAAGACATTTACCAAATCAACAGCTGCATGTCATATACCTGAAGCCATGGGGCTAATTCTTAAACATTTGTTTAGTTTATTTATTTTGAGAGAGAGAGAGAGAAAGTGAGAGAGAGAGAGAAAGAGAAAAAAAAAAAAAAACATGAGCAGAGGAGGGGCAGAGAGAGAGAGAGAGGAAGAGAGAATCCCAAGCAGGCTCTGCCCTGTCAGCGCAGAACCCAACATGGGGCTTGATCCCATGAACCATGAGATCATGACCTGAGCTGAAACCAAGAGTCAGACAGTTAACTGACTGAGCCACCCAGGGGGGCTAATTCTTGGTTGAGTTGGCAGTAGTCTATAGTCATTCTCCAGGTTCCATCTTAGTTAATTCGGGGACTAGATTTTTTAATTAAGCAGGATATTATAGGAACTGCCATCCTTGCATTGTTTAAATCTTTACAAGTGACAGTGATTTCCACCATCTCCCTCGAGATGTGATATTACTTTTGATGTACTACCTTGTTCAGTCCCTGGGGGTAGGGAGGCAGCTTTAGAAACTTCTACTTGGCTTTCTCTACTATAGCAAGGACTCAACGTAGGGATTAGTCCAACTGCCAAATATGTCAATCCCAACTACATATTCAGGTACCATGAAAATGACCATCAGGTGAGCCAGCAGACCCCATGGATCCACTATAAGTGCGGCCTTGGCCAGGACTCCATTTATTACCTGACCCGCATGTGACCCCAATCTAACAAGGGGACATGATGTGTTTCATGTCTCCAAGTGTCAATATCAATTCAGATTCTTGGTTTAATAGGCCTTTAAATGTCTGGATATTTCTCTTTCCACAATGTACAATAAATGGGCAGTATGTACAGTAAATTTACCCAAGTAAATGACTGTGCGTCCCTTTGGTAATGACTGGGGGAAGGGATGGTGTTGCAGGGCTCTTCCCCTGGGCCATCTCTTCAGTCAGTGGGTTCTGGAACTAAAAATTAGCTTAGATCTGGAAACCGGACTAGGAATCACGATTTTGCTAATTGGGAAGACTGACCTCAAATTTTGTCTCATTTATTCTTACCCTTTTTATTTTATTATACATGTTAAACAATACCCTGTTTGCCTATCTATTTGCATCGAGGAGTGCTGTGTTTTATCAACCCTCTCTTTAACTTTATACAAATCAGACCCGCATGGTTGCCACTCTATTCTTGTCTGTTGTTCCAATAATGACCAACCCCTGGCTGCTGGTGGCTAAACACTATCCCCAGGACTCTATTGCTGGGAGGTAGAGAGGGTTGCTTACCTTTTCCATTTCTTTCAGGGATTCAGGGACAGCCTCCACTATCATCTGCCCTGGCCCGCAAGGAGAGCCACCACTGAGCTTCTTGCTGATGCTTCTGTCCCGCTCACCAGCATTCCTCATGGCCTTGATGCATGCTGTGTTCCCTTAGCCCTTACATGGAACAATGGTCCTCCAGTGGGTCCTCTGGCCTCATATGATATGTCTACTCTAGTATGTCAACTTCCCCCTCAGCCTTTTAATTCCTTCCTCTACCATCTGCCACAATAATTCAGGAGTTTTCAATATCACTCAGTGTGGGCTACTGTTTTATCTAGGCTTATCGAGGAGACACCCATAAACTGCGAGCTTAAACCAACCTCTGGGCTCTCTGCTAGGGTGTTAAGTCTTGTATCCCAAGAAAGTGCCCCCAAGTCAACGAACTCTCCCTTATCCAGTCTTAATACAAAGCAGCTCTCGATCAAGCACCTTCAGAATCTAGCCCCACGGGTACTCCCTTGACTCCTGCCAGCCTGTGCTGGTTCCATCTCCTAGTTCCTTCAGGGTGTAATCCCTTTCCTCCTCTGTCAGGGTTAGCTAGTTTTTGGGAGGGCCATGCTGCTTCTAGGCCTGTTGTTTTGTGTGGGAAAGACCACTGTATTGTCTCCTCATACAGAAGAAGTACTAGCTCTTATTTGGGAGGAGTGGACACAGAAGTTTCAGAGAAGACCGGGGAGTCAAAATCTTCAGGAGCTTCCACTTAGATGTCCCCACCCTCTGTGTCAGGGTGCTGGGTTTTCCCAGCTAAGGACCCTGACTTTCGCATAACATACCTGCCTCAGTTGACCATTCAGCTATCCTTGAAATTCAGCTACTCTAATGATCAAATGCTGGGTTTGAGCTTCGCCTTTTTATGCTCACCACTGCATGAAATGAGAGTATCTGTAAGCTAAAGAGACTGTTGGGTTCTCACATTTAGTTTTTAATTGTTATTTGCACTCAGCTTTCTATTATCTGTTTTTAGGGCATCAGTGTGACTGAATAACAAGTATCAGTTTCCATTTTCTTTATATTTATAATTCTCCCATAGAATCATTCCACCAGCTAGTGTCTCTTCTCCACTGGCACTTGCTTCCAAAACACCACAGATGAAAGCTTTAACAATTAGGCTGCTGCCTCGTGCCAGGGGCTGTCTGGGCACAGCTTCCCACCGGGAATAGGGTCCTCATTACGACCCTAGGGGTGAAGGATCCAATCCTTGAACCCCATCCACAGCCTGCTTTCTTGGGACCACTTCTGCTACCAAATGTCACGGGTTGGACTCTCAAAGAAGCAGGTGTTGAGGAGTTAGGAATGCAAAAGGCTAATTAGAGAATAACAGCGGGGAAAGAAGAGGGACAAAGAAGCAAAATTGAGCATGGGGCCGTCAGACTGTGGCGTGGACCTGCTAAAGTCTCTACCAGCCCAACGGGGCTTTCTGGAATCAAGATTGCTCACTAGAGAAGTCCTGTGTTGGGTGGACATGACTAGGTTCTTGTACCACTGATTTGCTTAGTCACTAGCTGGGGGTTACCCGGAGAGAGTGTGACTTTATCACCATTTTGCTCAGTCACTGGCTGCAGGCTGCCCCAATAAGAATGTGATCTGAGTTCAAAAGCTTAGGTGGAGTCTGAAGATGCTAACAGCTGGAGGCTGTCAGGTGCCTACACCGCTTGCAGCTGGGCAGTAAGTCATTTCTTTAAGGGGGAGGATGAAGAGTGCATAATTATGTCTGCCACATGGACTGAGCCTAATACCGCTGTGTATGAGCTAAATTTATCTGTTCCGACTACAATTTATGTTGCCCACCCACTATCCAGTGGTGAGTCTCACAAAGGAGATTAGATTTGCATACCTGGGTGTCCCATGAGTGAATACATGACCTTGGAGGAGTGTAGCAGCTTGGGGCACCGGCCAGGGAGGAGACCCATAGGGGTGGTGATGGTGCCCAGTGCAGGAGATACTCTGCATCCAAAGGAAGTTGAGGGCCTGGCTGCTTGGATAGCTGGAGATGAGGTGGGGCTTCTTTTGGGGGATGAGGGACATTGAGAAGATGGCAGGCTTTGAAAAACTACCTTTAATGATAATGATGTGGAAGGTGGACTCCTTTGGTTACAGAGTTTGTGAGTTTTTTTCATTTTCATTTTGTACAGTATAAGGTGGCACTTCTCTGTCCTCAACACTGCTTCCTAAGTTATGCCTCTGGGTTATTTTTCTCATTTCCACATTCCATTCATTTGTTCATCAAACATTTACAATTCTGTTTCACTTATGGAAATGACTAAGAGAGACTCTGCCCACGGTGTCAGCCAGTGATCTAGTAGGGAAGACGATATAACATCTTAGCACTAGGAAAAAGGCAAGTACTACTGGGACAGAATACTGAGAAAGAGTCTGTAAACCAATCCTGGGGGCAGAGGATGGTCAGGGAAGGTTTCCCAGAGGAAATGATGCCAATTTGGTCTTAAAGACAAACTATGAGTTAATCAGGCATAAAAGTGAGGGGAAGGGACTTCCAGGCAGGTGGAGAAGCGTGTGCAAAACCATGGAAGCACGAAAAGACACGGCAGAGCCAGGAATGTTAAGTAGTTGGATATGACGAGGCCTCAGTAGAGAATGGAGGTGAAGGGGTGGTGAACAAGGAAGCTGAAGAAATAGGCAGGAGGCAGATAATGAAAGGTCTTTCGTGGGGGCTCCTGGGTGGCTCTCAGTTGGTTAAGTGTCTGACTTCGGTTCAGGTCACGATCTCATGGTTCATGAGTTTGAGCCCCGCGTTGGGTCCTGTGCTGTAGGCTGTGTCTCCCTCTCTCTCTCTGCCCCTCCCCTGCTTGTGTGCTCTCTCTCAAAAATAAATATACGTTAAAATTTTTTTAAAATGAAAGGCCTTTTATGATAAACTAAGGGATTTTAGTCTTAGCCAAAGGGCAATGAAAAGTGATGAGATCCAAAGAATCATTCTGGCTGCAGAGTGGAGGGTGAATTGGGGGATTAAAAACTAGAAACAAAGGGAACAGTTAAGAGACTGTTGCATTTGGCCATATGGAAAGTGTCACAAGCTCAAACTAAGCTAGGGATGGATTATCAGAGCCAAGACTTGTCTGAGGGTGAAAATGAGGGAGGGTGCGCACAAGGTTGATAACCAGGCTTTGGTTCCTGGATTGGGTGTTTGGGTTTATGGTGGTGATTACCACCCTGTCCCATGGTCCTCTCTGCACGGCCCAGCTCTCTATGGCTGTGGCAAGGATAAGGAAGGAGCACCCCTCCTCCCATCCTTCCCTTGTTCTTTCTTTGATTCCATCCGGGTCCTACCTCATATCTCTCTGAGGGTGATCGAACCATCTTTTTGTATTATGTTTCCAAAAGTGATCTAGGTAGCTTGTTTGGAATGTACACATTCCTTTTTTCTGAAATGTTTATTTATTTATTTTGAGGAGGGGGAGCGGCAGAGAGAGGGATAGACAGAATCCCAAGCAAGCTCTGTGCCGGCTGCCAGCACAGAGCCCGATGTGGGCCCCGAACCCACTAACCGTGAGATGATGCGCTGAGCTGAAACCAAAAGTCAGACACTTAACTGACTGAGCCACCCAGGTGCCCCTGCATGTTCCTTCTTTGGTGACAGCTCTAGTTGGTTTTCTTCCACATGAGCACAAACTGTATTATGATTCTGAGATCCAAAAGGTAAGAAAAATCATACACTTACTTTTCACTACATACATCTTACAGCTGTACAAGTTGATGTTAAACTGACCCATTTGTTTTTTCATTGTCACTGTACTGAGAATTCTGCCTCTAAGTGCAAGTCCATTTTTTCTCAGATTGTTACACCTACCAATTTTAAAGTTTATTGGATTTATTCTTCTATCTCACTCTACTCTCTATCAATGGGGTTTTAAATCAGGATGGAGACTTTTAGTGGGAACTCTGGTTTAGTAGTGGGGTGAGGGTAAGAGCAAACAGTTCCTGTGTTGGGCATATTCAGTTTGATGTGCTTATGGGATTGTCCAAGTGAGGAGGTACCACAGACATTGGGATCTACTGCCTTGGTGCTCAGGAGAAAGTTTTGAGACGGAAATGAGGACTAGAGAGACATCATAATATAGGTGGAAATGGAAACTATGGGATAGCACCCAGGGAGAGTGTACAAAGTGAGAAGAGAGGAAGAAACATGGTGGAACTCAGGAGAACATTGACATTAAGATTTAGAAGAGGAGACCAGGAAGCAGGAGAGAAATTAGCAGTAGCAGGGTAGGAGGAAAACCAGGAGAGAGTGCTATCATGGAAGTCAAAGGAATAGACATTTTCAAGGTGGGACAGGCTAATAGCATCAAATTCTGGAAAGTGGCCAAGTAAGACAATGACTATCGAATGGGGTCCAGTAGGGGTTAGTGAGCTTTTTATGTAAAGAGCAAGTTAGTAAATATTTTAGGCTTTGTGGGCAATACTGTTGCATCCTTTCAATTCTGCCATTGTAGGCTGAGAGTGGACACAGACGAGATGTAAGTGAATGGGTGTGCCTGTTTTCCAATAAAACTTTATTAATGAAAACAGGTGGTGGGCCACATTTATCCTGTGGGCCAAAGTTTGTGATCACTTGCTATAAAGTATGCTGGGGCACCTGGGTGGCTCAGTCAGTTAAGCATCCGACTTCGGCTCAGGTCATCATCTCGCGGGTCGTGAGTTCGAGCCCCGCGTCGGGCTCCGTGCTGACGGCTCGGAGCCTGGGGCCTGCTTTGGATTCTGTGACTCCCTCTTTCTCTGCCCCTCCCCCACTCACGCTCTGTCTCTCTCAAAAAATAAATAAATGCTAAAAAATCAAATAGGAATACAGTTTACTGATGACCTTGTCAAAAACAGTTCTCGTAGAGCGGTGGGGTGGAAGCCATAGTCCAATGATGGGGAATACCAAGCTTTTCCAAAACTATATTGTAAGTGGGGGGGAAATGTAGACCTTACGAGCCACTACTAGGTTGGGAGAGGGTTTGCAGCCTTTCAAGAAAATTAGCACTCTCATGGGGGAAGATGGCAATGTTGTTTGGAAGTATTTGCAAAATTGTCTCCCCCATCAGCCTACATTCAAGCTTCCGGTGAGCTACTGCCAGGGCTTTGGCTTGTTCAGGCTTAATGCATATTTATTAGGAAAAATTTAAATCAGTCATTTTTGCTCCAGGATTGAAACTCAGTGAAACCACTGAAAGGCTAATTTTGTCAAATCTGCTGACACGGGGAGAGGATTATTTCTTAGGCTGACATTGCAGGTTCTTTTATACTTTTATAGTGAGGGCATCGTGAGTCAATACATAAGCAAATATCCGCTGCTCAGAGGGTGGGCAGACTGGCAGGAAAGTGGTCATTGTGAGGTTCTCGACAGCTAGCGGCCTGCAGGGCCCAGGTGTGACTCCTCAGTTGAGAAGGCTCACGGCTTTGGAGGCACAAAAGTTCCACCTGTTTATATTAGAAATCAGGCTCCACCCGGGTGTATTAGGAAGCACGGATCCAAGTGAAGAGGCAGACAGAAAGTCTTCACTTTAGGCTCCTTACAGTTCTTTGAGCAAAGCGCTGGGCATGAATGGATGTCGATTCATCCTCTACCTTTCCACCAAGACTGCAAGCCTCCTGAGGGCAGGAGCCAAGTTTGCTACCGTATCATCTGTGAAGTTACAAGGACAACACCTGTCAAAGAGCTTGGGCGTCTTGCCCGTCCAAATGAGTTTGTGAACCCTTGGTTTAGAGGATGCTAAGGAAGCGGCAGCAGGTTCGGGACAATGACAGACCTCGCATAAGACCTCCCTCCAACCTCTCCTGACAATAGTGCCCTCCCAGGGAGCCTTTCGAGAGAGCCCGGAAGCGTGCCACACGTCTTCACTGAATAGGAACGTCATGTCTCGGACTCCGAGTCTTAGGTGTACAGGAAGTCTCTTAGCGCCTCATTCTTTCACCTTTAGTTCTAGAGGCAAGTTCCATTGAATTCTGGCACCACTGGTCACTCTCTTCCAAGATCTTGCCTTTCTTCCAGTCCGAAATGATGGGGGTGGGGAGGGGGTAACTGTAAGTCCCTCCAGTGGCCCCGGATTCAAAAGAGATTTCCTGTCGGGTCACCAAGTGCTGTGTGTGCCCACAGCCGAATGCAGATATACTGCTGCTGGGTGTCATATCTGCCAAGTGATCTGCTGGTAAATTGCTTCCCCAAAAGCCCAGTCCAGGAGGGTAAGGGTAAGAGGGGAGGGGTCTTGCCCAGAGTAGCCGAATAGCTGGCTCTGGCTCCAGTGGAGAGTAACTTTTGGTGGTGTAACTGGTTCACGACCCTTATGGGACCGAGGATTGATAGATCTTCTGTTTCACCGAGTCTGCATTCTGAGGAATAATGCTTCTGCTTCTTGCTTCTAATTTGTTCTCCTCCTCCAGGCTCATGTCCCCAAGTCACAGTGAACCCTTTGTCCCCACCCAATGGCAGGAAGGTGATGGGCCGCGCTGTTCTTCCACAAGCCTACCAAGGTTTCCTTAAATGTCTTTGCCCTTCCTTTTGGAAGATTTTACCATACGGTGCACTCAGATGTGAGTCTTGACAGGCAAGGAGACCAGTGCAGGGACCAAAAGGCATTGTCCTTTTGTGCGCAGGGGGAGTGTGACATTTGAAACTCAAGACCCGTTTGCAGACCTGGTTGGTGGGCAAGGATGACCCTATGTGTAAGCAAGATATATAGCTGCCTACAGTCTGGCCTGAGAAAGACTATCTTTTTTGCTTGTCCCTGCCTCCACGGAGGAAAAAAACCCCAAACCCCTGCTAACCCAAACTGCACTCTATCGTCATCTGCCACAGTACCTGAGAGTGGCTATTCCTTTGGGGTAAGGGATTGAAGTTCCCGTTAAAATAGGAATCTGTTATTTCAGAAGATCCGGGGGCATCATTTGGTACCTGAATTGATTTTATCAGCCAGCTAGGGAACCATCACTCCAATCTAGTCACGGAATCTGCTCCCTAGAGAATCAGTTCTCTTCTGGTGGGACCGCCGTGGGCGACCTAATGGAAGAAAAGGAAAGCAGCTCAAGAGCTGTAAAGCGTGACGGTTCGTCAGCCAATCGGCATTTCTGACGACGGTGAAGATTGGAGTAATGTGCCGAAGCCTCCAGGCCAAATTAACCTCAGCGTGTTTCTATCAGCCTACACTTCAGACTCTTCTGGGCGATTTCCTTTCCCACTCTGAGTTTTCTTTGTCTCCAAGGCCTCGTGCTCTCTGTTCCACACTCCCCGACCCCAGATGGCTTCCTTCCTTCCTCTCTCTAGCATCTCAGCTGTACTTTTCTTTGTTGCTGGCCCAGCCGCAAATTATCCCTTCCTTTCCTATCATTATCTCCTGTTTTCTAGGGCGGCCATCATATAAAACTGGCCTATATTTAAACACTTGCTTTATGTATTGGGTAAAACTGTACTCCATGTTCAGAGTCTACAAATCAGACTTGATTAGCAGCCTTTTGTCTTTCCCTCAGAAACACTGTAGAATCAATATAGTCCTGCATTCATTATTTCTCTCTGAACTCTAGATCGGTGACGCTTGCTGGAATGAAGGTTTTTCCAACGGAATGTGTAGTTAGGATGAGGGCTCGGAGCGTGACTGTGGTCGCAGATGAGTTGGGTGAGGGGGGGAGGGGGAGGGGAGCGGCGTAATCTTTTATGAAAACCACCCGGCGAGGTAACTGTGATATCATTGGCAAAGCCTCCGGCGGGAAGTAAATTGATGAATAATAACTTCCTGGCACCTGTATCCACGTCCGTTTTAAACTGTCAAAGCACAGAAACAGGCTTCTTTCTTTACAATTTTATTTACAAAATGTATTAAAACTTTGTACAATACCTCACGGCAATGAGGCTCCGTAGTTTATGCCCACACATGCAATTTACGCTTTTACGGCCATTAGTTGGCTTGGCAATTTTTCTGTTCACTGAAGTACAGCTTTAACAACAAAAAGAAAAGAATTGGAAAAAAAAAAATCCTCAAGTGACTACCGCCAAACTCCCATAGCTTGAAGTTAGTAGCAGAAATTTGAAGCAATCAATGTTTGTTTTTTAAACATGCAAGTTTTTAAAAAATAACAAACCGATTTATCCGCCTCTTCATTCCCAGCAAAGTTTCCTCTGAAAAACTGATTTGAGTCCATAAACATACATTTCTCCTTATACAGTGCCTACGAAAACATTTGTGTGTAGGTCGGTTGATTTGTTTTATACAACTTCATATTTGCACAGCGTTAGCTTCCTGCTCTGGACATTATAGCATTCAGAAGTTGAAAATCACAGTTTCATGAAAACAAAACAAAAACGAAAACACAACAGCTTCCTTTTTTTTTTTTTTTGTTCAATACCATTTAAAATTTGACAGGTGAGTTACTCGCTTATGACACCATTTTTGGAAAGTTTATATTACACTTTTCTGGAAACGTTTCATCGGAACGAGACTTCCTCCTTCCTTTTCTGAAGACAAGAGCAAATGGGCAGCGAGTCAACTAGGCATCTAAAGGTCACACTTGGGAAATGAATTCAAGCTCCTAGTTTTTACAGTCTGGAAACTTCCCAATGCACGTCACTGATGAGAGCAAACTACTGAACTACAGAAAGCATACGTCATTATATAGGAGGTAATTAGTGAGCGGAGACTATTTCCTCTGACTGTTCTGATGATGCCAACGGCAGGTACGCAGTTAGTTACTTCATAGCCCGTGGAGCAGTGGCGCGATCTTCTGAGAAAGTCAGTGGAGAGACTGCTCCGAGCAAGGACCTGGGAGTGATGCTGAGGCCCTCGGTTTAGCAGTAGGTTTGGGAATGCATTTTAGTCTTTGCAAACTAGAAAAGGACACATGCAGTCTGACGGAGAGCCACGGGCAGTCACAGGCAACAGCTGGGAAGACAGACCTAGCAAGAGTAAAGTCAGACCGACAACCGTGGTCTGAACCCACTGGCCCGCCTTGCAACGCGGTCCTGTCTCCGAGGTGTACACTTGAAAGGCATACTTAGCAGAGAAAAGCGGAGCTTAAACACAGTGTTGTTTCTGAGAAAGATATTCTAAACACATTTGGGAGTGTAGGCAGCATTTCCCTCACCTCAATGCTAAAGACTCAGCTGTATTGACTTAAAACGCACACCAAAGCAAGAAAAACAGATCTGTGAGCTGCAATTCCAGGCTTCTTGGAAAGCCCCGGGATCCATTGTAGGAAAGCACCGAGAGGTACGCCTGATCGTGCCTCGCCCCTTGCTACACACACAAGTCCATTTCGAAAGCTCTGGGAATCCCTTCACCGAGTGGGAAGTTATCAAAGCATTCGCACAAAACCATTTCAAGAACACAGAGAAGTCACGGTTGAGTCCCTTTTCCAAAAGTGTTTGAATTTTCTTAAGTGTTGCATTTACATTCTAAAGATATACACATTTCAGCAACGTTGAAAGGAAATAGGGTGCACAGAACATCACTACCAACAGGAAATACCAAAAACATCTGGTCAGCAGATCCTAGAAGAAATGCCAGTCTGTCTTCCCAAACACAGGGAGTCAGAGATTTTTTTTTTTTTTAATCAGGAGGAATTAATTATTTTAGCTGAGATGGGCCTATTGGCTGAATTGGAATTTTAAATTTGTGTGCGTGCGTGCGTGTGTGCGTGCGTGTGTGTGTGTGTGTGTGTGTATTAAAGAACATGGTGTTTGTATACTGAGCAGTGGTATCAAAGAATGGCTTTTGTTGAATTGACTTTTTGTAATACGATTTTTTTCCGCATACTGGAATCTTGCATGTCCATGTTTTTTGTTGGTTTTATTTTAATTTTTTTCAAGCAAAGCAAAACGATTTCAGTGATGGTTTGCATTGTCGCGAGTCTCAGAGTGTTCCATAAGGCACTGAAGGGAAAAACAATCCGTTTTTCCTATTGAAAGGTCATTGCACCATCAACAATATTCGTGTCATGCCCGACACCAGGGAGAGTGAAGTCTGGCTCAGGATCCTTGAAGCGGCCACGTTTTCGGTGATTCCTCTCATCACATGCCTCCAACGGGGCGGGATCTGCAAAGACAAGGGGAAACTTACATTTGAACGGGCTTTCTTGTAGGGATGGCAAAGTCTATTATGGCTCAGTCTATCTTGGACAAGAACCGTGAATGTTTTCTCAGATGGGCATCTCTGGGGCCGCACCCAGATTGACTGGCTTTAGGCAACAAGTCTGCTTAAATTCTTTGACCTGATGCAAATGCTTTGCAATAGGTTAAATTACGTTCCTTCTCCACCGGGCATTGCACTAAGGAATATACAGACGTTACATGAAGTCTAACTTAGGGCACTGATCACTTAGGATGCAGGTATACTAGAAAGCCTTAGGAGCACTTATATGTAGACATTCAGGACAACTAACCCGCGGAGTGTATTCTGATTGCGGACCCTATGACAGAGGACTGTTTACCTAAGACAGAGGATAAACAATGTTCTGTGGCTTGCTTGACTGGAATCCATTTGACTGTGAGAAGGAAATGTGCCGTTCATTGCCGGAAAGGTGACAGCTTGGCTCTCTCAATACCTACAACCTTAGTCATTCAAATCTGAAACTAGCACACGGACTTCAAAGAGACAGCACATTCCAGAAAGGGGCCAGAACAGTGATACCCATGAAGGGGCTTGGCTGGCATCCGTGGGGTCTTTGCCCAGATATTACGGACCTGATTGGGATGCTGGTGCTGCCTTCCTGTAGGAGGCATTCACTAGTGCAGGGGATTCATTTGCCCCTGACTCTGAAGACTTAAGGGCGCTTTTCTGCCTTCACTTTTCTGCCTCTTCTCCATCCTTTCCCTGTACACGAAGGGAACCCTTCTTTTTGTCTTGAGCTAACAATGAGCTTTGCCCAAGGGAATGACATAGTCACATTCCACCGCTGGCCCTGGAAGGCAAGTATCTGTAAGAAGAATGTCAAAGACGCACCTGAAGGCCAAAAGCCCCCAAAGAGGGCAGAATGAGAGTAACATGGAAGTAGGTAAACCTCTTCCTTGGAATCTCTAGAGTCCAGAGTCATATTTGTCTCAGAAGCTTGGAGAAATTTTTGTATCTAGAGCGGAAAGATCGGAGTCCCCATCCTCCCTCTCCATTGGCCATGGCATGTCATTTCATAGCTGCATAACTTTGGGACAGCCCCTACATCTGTCACTGCCTCTGTTTCCTGCTTTTAAATGGGGACCGATGAAGTATCATCGTGAAGAGTCCTCTGGGAACAAAGAACATCGCCACCTCAGTTATCCAGAACGTGGTTTCCACGTAACCTTGAGATGAACTCTTCAAGTGGGAACCTTTCCCCAGCAAATGGTCTGGGGAACCATAGCCCCAGCCTATGCGTAGGCTGCAGAAGGAAAATTGATCCTTTTGAAAATGGGTTGTATGAACAAAGTTAACATATTCTGGGAAGGCTAAGCAGAAGCATCGTAGAGGAAAAATGGAAATCTTTTTCTTTAACTTCAGGCAGCTTGAGGTCTCGAAAGTGAGAGGCATTTCAAAAACATTGTTGAAGAAACCAAAGAAGCTAGAAGTAGTTCTTGACAGCAATGAGGAAATTGGGAAGAATCTCTTGAGACAGCAGAGTCAACCCTGGGGTGCGGTGAGTCAGTCACCTGCCAAGGCACGCTTTGGGGGCCACGCTTCCGGGAGTTGGTCAGTAACCCAGAGAGGCAACAGGCAGTCGGGAGGCTGTGTGCTCCCTCCTGGGCGCTGGCTCTGAGGCTGAGGCACGCCTTCCCACAAGTCCAATAATCCTGACTATTCTCACCCATACAGAAGGAGAGATGACTCTGCTTTCAAAGGACGTGTTTGGTTTTTTTTTTAAGTTTATTTATTTTTGAGAGAGAGTGAGAGCACAGGTGTGCGAGTGGGGGAGGGGCAGAGGGAGAGGGAGCCAGAGCGCAGAGCCTGACGAGGGGCTCGAACGCCAGAACCGTGAGTGCACGACCTGAGCTGAAATCAAGAGTCGGACGCTTACCTGACTGAGCCACCCAGGCACCCCAAGGATGTTTTTTATTAACCACGTTTCAGCTCAATCATATTTTTGCAGGTGATTTGCCCTGGGGTCATGTTTCCTCAAGAGTTACTGGCACCCCTAACTCCTAAGGCTGGCTCTGATAATTGGCAATAAAAGTCAAATCTCAGGGTGCCTCTTGATCTCTGTGCCCCTGCATGGACCTTGACAGATCTAGGCCAACTCAGAGAACTTCCTGGGAATTAAAAGATGAATGGATAAAGGGCTCGCCCTTCACTTAACCAACATTCCCCTACCATTACGTTACCAAACTGGCTGAGGACAGCAGAGAGGTTTCTGTTTCCTGCTCAGCTTGCTTTGTGCCTCTTGGACTGACACATGGAAGGATTCTTCTGGCATCCCGTGAGGCTTCTCCTTCTTGTCTGGGGACTTCACATAGGCTCAGAGGACAGACTTGTTTGTAGAGGCTTTTCTCAGCTTTTCTTTTCATCCTAGGGATAGTTGCCAAGGTACTAGCTAACTGGGCCGTAACCACACTGGCACTGATGTCTATTAAAATGTGAGTTTTGTGTCATGTGGCCTGAATTTTGCTTCAGAAAATGGATCAGCAACCAAGGTGACTAAAGAAAAGAGAGCACGTCAGAAGTTGTGGCAACTTCACTTCAGGGCATTCACTTCAGGACTGCAACATTCTGCCCACAGGTTTGCTGACCCCAAGTTTCTTTCTTTCCCTTTCTCTCTCTCTCTCTCTCTCTCTCTCTGTCTTTTCTTTCCCCTCTGTCCTTCCCTCTCTCTTTCCTTTCTTTCCTTAAATTACATGCCCTGAGACAGTTTTCTCTAGAATCTTACTGCTCCCTGGACCAGTGGCACCAACGATGCCCGGGAGATTGTGAGAAGTGTAGCCTCTCAGGCAGCATCCCAGACCTGCTGAATCAGAATCTGCATTTTTTTAAAGTTTACGTATTGAGAGCAAGCACCAGCAGGGGAGGGGCGGAGAGAAGGAGGGACAGAGTCGCAAGCAGGCTCCGCACCGTCGGCGCAGATGCCGGATGCGGGGCTCCAACTCACGAACTGCAAGATTATGACCTGAGCCGAGATCAAGCGTTGGACGTTTAACTGGCTGAGCCACCCAGGTGCCCCAGAATCCGCAGTTTTATAAGTTCTCCAGGTGACTCACAAGGCACACTGACATTTAAGAGGCACTCTTCTGGGGCTTGAATGAGAGGTTGAGGCTATTGTGGTCCAGCAGAACATGGATTCTCAGATGGAATGGCTGCTAATAGAGAGGGTCTGGAGGCTGTGTGACCCTGAGTCCTGATACTGTCTCAGAAAGAGTCTTTGTGGGGAAGGTAGGAGAGATTGACTCTACTACCTCGTGTCGAATGCATAAGAAGTGAGGTGTGTGCCTTTTTTGTAAAAAACTGGGACACAGACTTTGGATCTGCCTTCGGTTTGATGGGATCCCACTGGAATTTCAAGGTTCCTGGAAACCACCAGGCCGCCGGTGGTTAGAGGCAGAATGGATTTGCGAAGAGACTACTGTAGGAGGAAGAGCGTCTGGGCCCTAGTTCCAGAACTGCCACGAAAGGGAAAACACTTTGCGACCCCTGACCTCAAACGAGGCAATAGATGTGAAAAACTTGAAAACCTGTTATGAGGATTTCAGATGTATTCTTTTTTTTTTTTTTGGATGCCAGTATCTCAGAATTTGGGATAATTAAGGTAAGCTGAAATCACCCAGCACTACCCTACGGAAGAGCAGATCATGTGCCCCAAATTGTAATGGACCAATAGAAGCTACTCAAGAGTAAAATATTTTAAGCACCCTGAACATTAAACACTTGCACGCAAACAACACTAATTACAGACGAACCTGTGTACTGTACAATCAGCGATGTGCTGGGAACACTCAGGGGGTTAGCTCGGTGTACTGGGTATGTTGTGGCACAGGCTTGCAGTCTATAGCAGGAAAGGACAACCAGCAACTTCCTCAAACAAGATAATACTTTCCGCGGTGAAGACACAGGATTTGTTTGGATGAAATATTATTTAAAAATTGGCTGAATTTAGCTCCACGGTGTGAAATACAACGGGACCAAAAACACAAATACTGCATTTGTAGAAATTCAAGCGCATTCAGGAAATTCATGGTGTCGTTGAGTTGTGGGGTAACAAATCTCCCACCTGAAATAAGTAAGGGCTACGAAGTTGCTAATTGTTCTCTTTCCTTGCAGAGAGGCATGTTGGTGACGACAGATGCACTTGAAGATAACAGCAAGACTGTATTCTTTTTAACACGTCCAGAGTGGACAGATAGATGATCATTCTACTGCAAGCTTGCCTTTGCACGTGTCTGAGTTATTGGTTAGAGGAAGGCTGGGGAGTTGGCTGTAGCTCCCAGACAAGGTGGCACCAGTCAGGTTTATCTAAGTATGGATTTGGAGCAGCCAGCAGCGGGGAGCCTCAACTGTTCTTTGGGAGACACTTACCTGAATATCGCTTCCAAGAAACGGACAACAAAGGAACTCAAAGATTCGAGAAATGGTCTCAGGCTTACACTTAAGAGAACCGCCGTGCCCCATGGAAGCACTGCCTTTCTGAAGGGGGCAACGCCCTGCCTCCATTCCTCGTTTTACCATCAGTTCCAGAACGGCTGCTCTCTGTAGAACTGCGCTGTCCAAAACGGCAGCCACATGTGACTACCGAACCCTCAATAGGTGGCTAGGACACGTTGAGATGTGCCATGAGGATAGAACACACCCCAGATTTCCAAGACTTAGGGTGAAGAAAATAATGTAAAATATTTCATTCGTTTTACATATCGATAACATGTTGGAACGATATCTTGGGTATATTGGGTTAAACACAATGTCTCATTAAGTTAATTTCACTTGTGTTGCTTTAAAGAAGTGTAGCTACTAGAGCGCTTCAGATTACACCTGTGGTTCACATGGGCAGCTCACAAATATTTCCACGGAACAGCGCAGCTCTAGAGAATTTCTCTTCCTTTTGGGTTGCAGGCCACAGTATAATTACGACGGTGCTATTAGAAAAGCGCTACTGCCCGACGAGAAAGCACAACCATTGTTTTCAAAGAAACAAATGGTTGCAAAGACTGGACAATACTTGAAACAATAAACCGAAGTAAAAAACACAAAGAAAGAAAAAAGAGATTCACATACAGTCATGTAAGGCTGATTAGTTTACTAGACCTTGACCGTACCCCTAGATCTTAACACTCTCTGTTCCATACACGTTGTAGCCTTCTCTGTATGTAGCGTAATTTTGAGTGTTGGTGGCAGGAGCAGGCTTAAAGTTTTGGGTGTTCTTTGTGAGTTTCATGCGTTTGGACTCTGCCCGTGATTTGTAACAGAATTCTATCAAAGCCACCATCATGGCCAGCCCCAGACCTCCGACAAGTATATAGAAAACGCCTGCCACATTGCTCAGGCTCAGAGCGCTGGTCTTGTCCTAAGAGAAATGAACAACGTGATTAGTTCTTGGGGGCAACAAAAGCAATGGGACATTATAACACATGACAACAATATAGGATAGTTCTCGGTTGTAAAACAACTAAACATTGATGTAAGTGTTATGGCTCGACTCTGGCAACCGGCTGCTGTTTCACAGTGGCCCGCAAGATGGTAGATTGTGCTTCTGTTGACAGTTGTGATCCTCGCCTAGATGTTCTTTTATTTGGACTCCTTAATTCCTTCGGTGCCTCCGAACGGTGTCAGCAACTAAATAAAACAGCACTTGGCCATGGGAGCAAAAGTGTAAACACAAGCACAATGTGTTCCTCTGCCAGCCTCAAGGTGCCATTTGCCAGAGTTGAGCCGTGGCATAATCTCTATAAATGTTAACACTCTTCTCATTTGGGGACTTGAAGCACTCTTTCCCCTCTCTGGCCCGCAACACCCCTTTCTCCCTTGTTCTCCCTGTGACAAACTTGTCAACGGCTTGTCTTTAAGCTACCAGGTGAGAATATTAGAGGTGCCGGACACTCTTATCTGGGGAGTGACTTCACAAGGGTTTGTTTAAAAGGGATTATTAGCTCTCCCCTTTCCCCTGGTGGCTGAGGAATTGCTCCCTTCGGGGACTGGTTGCTAAGTTCTCATCCTCAGGGCGGCAAGTCTTTGTGCTGCTGGAACGAGGGCACAGCATAAAGAACTGGCTCCCTTCCGTCTTCCTGAGAGTTTAGGGAAACTGTCAGGAGGACCCACTGGGTCCTGAATTGGCTCCACACACCAATCAGAAAGCTTCTCCAGGAGGCTGATGATGAAAATAAATAAGTAAGTAAATAAATAAATAAATCCAGCTCGTTTTTAGCTTTACTCCAGGGAATGTAGTGAGTAATTAAAAAAATACTACACTTGTCTGTTTTCTATTTAAAATGGGGGGGGGGGGGCGGAAATTGAGGAAGCCGGTCAGTGACATTCAGGTCAAACTGTGCAAATCTGACTAAGCTATCTGCCTGTATGAAAGAGCAAAAACTGAACTGCTGAACAATGGAAAGAAAAAAGTTGGTGTCTTGAGCCCTACCTTGAGGTAGGACACACCAAGGGCCAGGAGCCTTTCTTTGAAAAAAATAAATAAATAAAATAGCATTTTGTAGTCTTTTTAGAGGGAATGTAACCATTTTGCTGCTGAATGCAATCGAATGGAATGCCCACATTGTTAAGTGGGTGAATTGAGTATCTTACTCAAATGACAACGCGGTGAGCAGATTGATGGCTGTAAGCTGGCGCTCAGCACTCCTGTGGCTCATCTAGTCCTGGTACCACTTAAAGGATTAAATGGAGAGATGACGTGGCCATGTCCTGATGCTATTTTTATGACAGCCAGTCCCATACTTGTTTACCTCCATAAAAAGGCCAATGGGAATCGAAGTGCACGGCTGGGGAGGGCCGGGGTATGCGTGCCTCATGTCCACAATAAACTTGCAGATAGTCACTCTTCCAGCATAAAAGACAGGTAACTGGAGAAGTGGTAAGAGTTTCTGTCACTGATGAGACAGTGGATCATCTCCGGAAGGAGGCTGGTGAGGCTATCTGCCAGGAGGTTCCACAGTCCATCTGGAGATGGACCAGTGCTGGTAACCCTCCCTCTGCCAGGAGATTGTTCTATGCATGCGGTATTTGACGGGGGAGACGTGGCCTTTGACAGAACCCATGCTGTGCTGTAGCAACAAGGAAGAGTTTTGCGTTCTTTGCATTTAAGCTTCACAGAATTTCCCGTTGTGGGCTGTGGAAAACCAGTAGCAAAATGGTTCACGGCACAGGGAAAATGAGTGGCACTTCATGAAATGAATTAACTGATACCACAATATTAGTTCAAAAAAAGGCGAGGCAAAAAACTGAAACTAAAAAGAACTTTCTTAGGGGAGCAAAGGGGGGCAGGAAGGAGGCGGGGAAGAGTGTTTCATGCTTCTCAATGTGATGTTATCCTGACAATGTATACCCTTAAGGAGCATGCGACTCAATTTCAAAAGTATTACGTACAGAGATTCAAATGACACCTTTGGAAGAGAGGAGTGTGACAGACTTAATTATATTTGAGATCCAAATAGAGGCTGAACTCAATACGATAGCAGCTGGGAGGAGACTAAGCATTCTGCTTACAGAGACCAGTCTTGGTTATTTATTTCTTTGACTGTTTTCAGATGGGATCGACATAATATATTAACAACCAAAGGAATTTACAACTATAAAGTCTCTGACACGGTAACAGGTAAAGAAAAAGTACTGTCACAAATGGATCTTTTTTTGGGGGGGGAGGGGTTGTTGTGGTTGTTAGATTTTTCTCTTTGAGCTTTCGAAATGTGAAATACAGTAAAACCCCTTTATAACACAGCTCGGTATTTTATAGCTTTGGAAGTGCGTTGGGCCGGATTGCGTGGCCATGTCAACAATTGCTCCTTCCGGGTCAAGGGTTGATGTCACCTGGCAGGCCTAGAGGCTGCTGTGGGCCTGGTCCCTTTAGCGCCGGTGTTATAAAGGGGTCCCACTGTGTCAGGGAGTGTGTGTTGGGAAGGAAAGCCGTTTGGGGGTGGAAAATAAACAGTGGTTCAAAACGTGATTGCTAATCAGTACAAAAAGACCTTCAGCGACTGACCTTACTCCCGGAGTCCTTGGCTCCACACTCCCCCTTATCGTACCACCATTTGTTTTTCAGCTTGTCTAAGATGCCTTGTTCACTGAGTTTCAATACTGCAAGGTTTACAGGCGTTCTTCACGTGGGAAATAACATAAATAACATTATATTATGTTATTTTATGTTATTCAAGCTTCAAACTACTTTAAAACTATAGAAAGCGATAAAGCAGGGGGCCCTGGCCACAGAGTAATTTTAGACACTGCAGGCAACCTGAGCATTACCTTATAAAAAGTTAACACTACAGCAACGCTATGTTTACCAGGGCCTGCCCATATCGCTTTGAGTAATCGGCACACACTGTTAAATAATGAGGATACGAAAAAACAAAGGCACTCCTCGGATAGGCTGTGTGTGGTGAGGGGGGGGTCTCCCCTCAGGTGACAATCGTCGGCGGCAGCTTGCGGTAGCTTTGTGACGGAGGTGGGTTAGGTTTGATCTAACCGGGTGTCTTGTTGTACTTCCAGACAGAAAGCGAGTTCTATGGAGGAGTGGGGAAGGGGATGGGGCTGGAAGGGGAAGCGTTTCCATATGCGGAACCAAAGGGATGACTCTGAATAGAATAGGATATGGATTCTACGTGAGTAACATGCCTTCTGACCAGTTGTCGTTTAGTACACACAGCTGTCGCCCAGATGCACATGATCTCAGAAAGAACCGTACTGTACACGTGTCGTCACTCCACCCTCATGCACGGACCGGTCTTAGGAGTGATAGTATAACGTGGAGCTCTGAGTTTTGGATGGGGGCGCTTTCAACAACAAGAGAACTGGCCCGTGGCTTCTTTTTGTTACTGACTGGCTGTCTCTCTGATATGGCCGAAGGTTTGCAGTCAGCTCAGATGACCGGAGGGTGAAGCAGGTTGTTTAAAAGCAGATTATTAATATGGCCCGGTCTAAAATGGCCAACTGTGGGTAGTATCGTAGAGGAACACTTTAGGTAAGCTGTTCTAGTAAGAGAAGACTGCTTCAACTGAGAGGCTGCTGCATCCCCAGGAGGCCAGCCATGGTTCCCTAGCCCTCCACCTCTTAAAGTGCAAGGCCTGCAGTCAGAGCCACTGAGCAAACGCAGGAAACCCTACTGGTCCCCAGGTTAAGATTTCTTCCCTTCGCAATTTCTTCAGCTGCAAAATAGGAATAATGACCTTTACCTTGTCATCTTTCTAGAGCTAATGAATTTTAAATCAAGCATCTCTCACAACTTCAGATAACAAATGCATTATATAGAGAGGGTGGCATAATTGTGTTACGAGGCAATAAACTACCGTGTGTTCAGATTCACATGAGCAATACTGCCAATACCAGAGCGTGTTATTCTGAATGCCACCAACTTACGAGAAGGAAAGCAGACACGTTTCTGTTACTATGGACATACCATAGAGTTTCTTAGCTTATCTGGGATAAGTTGGACCCACCAACATATCCACTCACGGGTAAGACTTTCTATAGTCCCAGAGATCTGGCCTCTATCAGACTCTGACAGACCCCAAGCCTGTTTCCTTTCTTTCCCCCTTGGCTGTTGAGAGCAGAGAGACCATCTCATCCTGAGACATTCTGAGAAATGTATCATCATTTAAAACAATATGCAATTGCAGAGTACTTGAGATTTGAAAAACCGTAAACCTTGAGTGTCAGAGAGATGACCCTTTCTCGGTTGGTGCTGGGCCTGGCAGCCAGGACATCTGCATTTTGTATCTCATCGGCAAATTGAGGTCCTTTTTATACTTTAAACAAGTTCCTTCAATCATTGCCCAGAACCTTAGCCTTCTCAAATGCCAACCAGATTTGCTTGGGATGCAAAGCAACAAAAGATATTCAAATAAAACTTTGAGCCTCTTTAAAATATTCTTGGCAGTGAAAGTCAAGTCTTAGACTTTTAATCTTATTTATTTATTTGTTTATTTATTATTTATTTGTTTATTTTTAAAAATGTTTAGTTTTTAAGGAATCTCTACACCCAATGTGGGGCTTGAACTTATATCCCTGAGATCAAGAGTTGCACGGTCCACCAACTAAGCCAGCCAGGTGCCCCAAGTCTAAGCTTTAAAAAAAAAATTTTTTTTAAATGTTTATTTATTTTTGAGAGAGACAGAGACAGAATGTGAGTGGGTTAGGGGCAGAGAGAGAGGGAGACACAGAAGCAGAAGCAGGCTCCAGGCTCTGGGCTGTCAGCACAGAGCCCAACGCGGGGCTCGAACTCACGAGCTGTGAGAGCATGACCTGAGCCAAAATTGGACGCTCAACCGACTGAGCCACCCAGGCGCCCCAAGTCTAAGACTTAAAGGACGGACAGGCCATTTGTGGCCCTGAGATCAGTGTTGGAACCGCCTTCTCCCCTGCTTCCCGCTGTCTGGCCCCCTTTGGTTTCTCCTTTCCCCTTATAGGTTTTGTGTTATCACCACCTCTCCCCCAGTGCTCACTGGCACACAGGCTCAGATGGCAGGGGGATGCTTCCCAATAGCACCTGGGTGCCCGATTCCATCAGGACCACAGGAAAAATCACAAAGCATGTTCTTTCCCCTTTCTGTGCTTCTCCTTGTCTTCCTGCAAAGGGCGCAGTGTCCTCATCCTGCTCTCTAAGTCCTTACCAGTCCCTGTCCTCCCTCAAAGTACTGTGTTCTTCAAATGACTTCACCCCATTTCTTCAGTACAGTGGCTCTCACTAGATCTCAGGAACAGAGCAGACTGGTCTAAGGCACTCACACTATGGTCCAAATAGCGATCTCTCTCTAGAGATCCTGGGTTTTAAAGAAGCTTGTCAACCATCAAGGGAACGAGGTTGATAATAGTGTTTGTTACATGTTAGCTCAGAGTAATAGTTCTCAATGTGTGGTCCAAAAACCCCTGGAGAAATCCCTGAAACCTTTTCATCAGAGGGTCTGCCTGGTCAAAACTGTTTTTATAATAACACTAAGACATCCCTCACCCTTCTCGCTCTTATTGTCTCATGAGGTACAGTGGAGTTTCCTGGAGGCTTCATGACATGTGATATTGCAACGAAAAAGCAATTGAATGAATTGCTTGAATTGAATTGAAGAGAATCCGATTCTCTTATAGGAAGCCAGATATTAAAGAGATTTGGAAATCATGGGACTCCTTACTAATTTTGTTTTGGAAAAGTATAGTTTTCATAAAAAGCATGTTATTTATGTTAACATATATTGGGTTTTTTATTTTTAAAATAAATTAATGAGTACATTCTTTTAAAATTCCATTTTAATTTCAGATACGGTAAATATTAGTAGGACACACATCAACAAAATCTTTTTGGAGTTCCCTATACTTTTTAAGTGTGTAAAGGGGTCCTGGAACAAAAGAAAGTTTGAGGAGCACTGGTTTTGGAGGATGGAAGGCTTTTCCCGTGCCGGGGCCTGTTCTGGGTTGCCACCGTCCGCTCTTACCAAAACCCAGGCTCAGTAGGCCAGCAATTTGGGGTCCTACTTCTGACAAATGGCCTGTCCCTGGTGTGGGCCATCCGGTGGCTTCCACAGAATGGCAGCTAACCGCTCTCCGTCGCTACCGCCTCCGCGGTCACAGTGGAGGTGAAGTTAGTGCAATGGTTCTCAATCAGGGGTCATTTTGTCCTCCAGGGGGATGTTTGGCAAAGTCTAGAGTCATTTTTCATTGTCACAGCTGGGTGAGGGGACCCTGCGGGCATCTAGTGGGCAGAGGCCAGGGATGCTGCTCAACGCCCCACTTGGCACAGGACAGCGGCCACAACTAAGCCCCGAGTGTCAACTGTGCCGAGTTTGTCCCAGAGCAGCCAGACCTCATCCAATGCCCAGGGACTTTAGAGAAATCTGACAAATGATATACTTTTAGAAGTTTAGTCTTTGGGGAAAAAGAAAATCGCAGGGCTTATGAAATCTGCAGCAAACCAATGGGCGTGTGGGAACTTCTAAATAAAAATGAAGGAGAAAAACAAACATTCCAAGCAGCAGCGCAGCCAAGGAGCATGAAAACGGTCATCAGAAATCACAGATAATACCACTGAACAAGGTGAGGATAGCTGCCAAGAAAAGAAAATACTTTAAAGGCCCAAATCTCCAAGAACTGTTGGTTGCTGCAGGGGGGAATAAATTTCCGAGATGGCAGAGCAAAACTGCCGTTTTCTCTCTTACTGTACTTTACTGGATGTACTGCCCAGATCAATCCAAATCAAATGAACACACACCAACACACACACACACACACACACACACACACACACACATACAATTTGGTATTTTAAAGAAAGAGGAATTAGGTGGGCATTTGGTCATTTTAAACATCACTTTCCCCATGAAACCATTTCTCCCCACCTCAATATTTTCTTCCCTCCTTCATCTTCTTCCTGGCCCTATAATTTATACCCATGTCTTGTAACTCCCACTAGACCATGTGCTTTCCAAGTGCAGGGACCATGGCTTAGGTATTTGCATCCCTGCTTAGAATCATTCTCTCAACAAATACTTGTTTTGAGTAGATAACTCTCTTTTAGTGCTTTGTTTTCAGCCTGGTGTTTTACAAAATTATCATAATTATTGTTGTTCGAGCTTAACGATTACTCTAAGAAGGTAGATTTATGGTCTCTACTTTGTAAGTGAAGAAATTGAAGCACAGATAGGTTAAGCAATCTACTTAAACTTGCGCAGCAAATTATGGGGCAGGCCAGAGGGCAAATTACTATATATTCAACTCTGCACTGTGCATTCTCCAATGGAACACACAAAAGGGTAGCAGTGCTCCTTAGATTTGTTCTTTGCGCTTGGATGTTCATAATGAAGTTTGTCTTTGGGGACCACCGTACTCCAAGTAGCTCTCAACCTAGCAAGGGCGTATCTTGCAGCGGGCCGTTCAGCGTGCTGCGGCTATATGTCTCCAGGGGAATGTTTCACAGCAATTACTGCAGGCCCTTAACTAGTACCTAAGAGAATTATAAGTCAGAAATATTTATTGTACTCACCTCAATAGAGAACAGAAAGAATTTAAAAAGTAGGTCAGATTCCTATCATGGAAATTACTCAGGAATTCTCCCCTCTGAAGGGTTGGCTACGAACCTTCTGCTGAGTACAGCCCTCCCAAGACAAAGGCAAGGGTTAGGAGGCTCAGGGAGCGAACAGGAGAGCTTGGTGATGTAATTTCAGGGGGTGTGGGAATATCCCACTGTCCCAAACTATTTTCCTCACGGGTACCTGAAATTCCACCATGAGAATCACACCCCTCTACGTGTGGACATCATTCCTCGTTAAAATGCAAAGCTTCTTGGGAAATGGGAAATGAACCGGAGTAACTACTTACAAACTCCAACCCTTTGTTCCATTTTGTTTAAACAATGTTCAGAGAGTGTAAAGCTCCCTCAAGGAGAGAACGGCGTGTGCCGCGCCCGAGTCATAGAAATGTATATGGATTGTGGATCGGATGGAGAGGGTAAGAGCAAATGTGAGTTAGAGAGTCATTTAAAAGGATGTGAGGGCAGTTCTGAGCTGTGGTGGGACAGTGGATCCTGAGTATGGGGGACAGGCATGGAGTGGCATCTCTCTTTCGCTCTCTTTTAATAGAGGTAGTCCTATAATTCGTAGCGCCGTGAAAAGGTGTTCTACTTTTGAAACAACAACATCAACATCAACAACCCTAACTGGCTGATACAAATTTTTGCTTATCTCTGCCATCCACACTGGGCAGTACCTCAGCTACAAAGGACTGTGCTCACTAATCCAAAGCATCCAGCCCCAGGTGGCGGTTGTCCAGGTTCCCAGCTCATTCCTGGGCTGTGCCAACCAGTTCAGTGTTCTCTCAGTGATGGCCAGCATTGCATCTGGAGACTATTTTAGGACAAGAAGACCATTTTCTTTTCTGTGAAGGTAGGAACTATTTGTTTAAAAAAAAGTAACTAAAATTTTTGCTCTATTTCCAAAGAAGTGTCCAACTTATTTATTTTTCAATTTCAAGTTCAGGAAATGCCCCAAATAGGCAGTTTGGAGTCATGAACAAAGAGAGAAATGTGCGGAGTGATGGGAGGGTGTGGAGTCTCGCCAGAGGGGGAAAGAAGAAAAAATGGCCTAGTGAGTTAATGATCAAGCTGATTCCTCCAAATGACAATCCTGAAAGGGTTGGTATAAAAATCTGTACTGTAGATATATGTCTCTGAGCCTGAAAAATATAGGAACCTGGGGTGCAGTACAGTTTGTTTACCCTAGAGACTGTGGGATATATCCTGCTCTCAGTGGCTTCACTTCTCGTCTCTGAGCGGGGACACCTAAAGAGCAAATGTCTGCTTAATTAATGACGCCAGAAGATCTTCAATGGCGCCCTTAGGAGGGAGAGGGATAGATATATGGGTAAATATGTAGGTTACAGAGAAAGACAAGGAGCTCACAGAGAAGTAAAAGAAATAGATGAGTAAGGGTGGTGCATTTGCATAATTAAGAACCTGCTCTAACAAACACAGTGTCCGGATGATGAAAATGGAAGCTTATCACAACCTAAGCTGGAAGCCCTCCCCTCGCCTTATGCCTCATCTAAACCTCACTCCAGGTTACTGACACTTGCTTCTAGGTACCTAGTGGTTTTTGGGGGGTGACTTTTTAGAACTGTCTGCAGCCTGGTGGAGGGAGGATATCCATCATCTCTTTCACTGGCTTTTCTGCTGGAGATCTTTCAGCTTTTCATGGTGACAACTCACCTTTCCCAATCGCTCACTTCCTTCCCTAGATTTTTTCCCTTTTCCTAGCATCACTCGGGAAATCACAGGCATGTGCACACAGGCAGCCGTAGACAGCTCTGCCCAGGTAGGTCTTGATTTATTAAGTTGAAGCCACCTGATGACCAAGCAGGAGAGGATTCCTTGCTAGATGGAAGGATTTGCTCTGAGGTCCTTCATATTGTTTTCTGTTGGTTATCTTGGGATATGTGACCTCTCCGTACGGTAGCTGTTGGAGGTCACTGCAGCTCAAAATATGCCCTAGACTATACCAGAATCTGGAGTCTTAAAAAAAAAGTCTCTATCTGATTCTTTTCACAGGGCTTTCTGGATGTAGGATTCTAGGAGAATGAGGGTTTATTTCATTCCCTTGGATCAGCGTGAGCTTTCTCCACAACCCGGGAGCACATACCTACAACTGCTGGCATTACTGGGCTCTGGCCACCCAAGCAACCCTCAGTCCCAGGGGCAGCCCTGATGATTGGCAGTCATGCAGAGCTTAGTTGCTAGAAGCTCCCTCTGAGTGAGAATTTATATCTGTGTAGTTCACAAATGTAGCTCAAACCGATTTAACTCCTTGCTAATGAGATCATAATTTAATATAAGTGCAAAGAGCAAATTCAATAATGCATGCATATAACATCGGGAGTTGAAAGCTGTGAGTCATTTTACTAAGGGCCTAACAATGCTAGTGACTGAAACCTATTGATGAGCATCTGGGCTACAGAAGTTACTTGTGGATACGTGAGTGAAGCCAGTGCATTTCCAGATGATAATCTCTCAAATTCAACGGGATCGACCCCTTGATTCTACAAGTTGCGAATTTCACTGATGATTTCTGCCAAACCCGGCCTTTGTCCAACCTCTCCATGTGGAACAGGAATCCAAAACCATGGTTGCTCGTGGACTATCTCACACACCCCAATTTGTCTGGGAAGACTCACTCAATTCATCCCTGATGGAGAGAAGGGGCTCAGGGAAGTTGTTAAGCATCTGGAGACAACAGTTTTGGTTAAAACGTGGCCACAGATATTTCCCCAAGTCATAACGGACATGATGCACTGGAAAACTCTGTTTTGAGATCCATTAAAAACTCAAACTACCAAATTTGGTTGGGTTTTATTATGTATAAATGTGTTTCCTTTGGTCCATCCCAGTGGCACCGAGAAAGAAAAACATAGACTGAGAAGACAGAAACTGATCTCACATTAGATCGGAAACCCACATGATATGTGTTTCTGAAGATGTCGAGGTCATGCCCCCGACTCTAGGCAAAACGTTCACTGAGAGTTGAATATGATGGGTGCCAGCATCTTCCTTCTTCCCCGGCCCCCCGGCCCCCCATAGGCCTCTCTTGACCGTGAGCCATAGAAAGATAATCAGTCTTAGCTTACACTCCATTAGATCACAACAAATGGGGTCTGGATATCAGATCTGAAACCTGACTACTTGCTGCCATGCCAGGGCACATACCACCCTCTCCTAGCACGCATTCCAGCATCCACTTATCTGCACTTGCCAGCAGTGATGTTACTAGACAGGACGCACCAGCAGAGTCCGTCTTTTCCCTCTCATTCTCTCCCTCTCTTTCTTTTCAATGTAAAGTATGCTATAGCCTTAGTTTTATATTTTGAGAAATATTTGCTTCAAGGCCAGATGAAATGAAGCTTTAAGGTGAATTTAGCGCTTGGAACACACTTTTGCCACCTGTGACCAATGGGGATTTGCCTCATGTGCCAAGGGCCAAATGCTATACCGCTCTCTAGAAAGTCAAAAGAGAATGGATTTCAATTGTTCTCCATAAATTTTACCCCCCACCCCCATTCCACCAACTTCCCACCCACAGTGCATGTATTTCAATCATTTCAAATCTTTCATGTTTCTTTTCCATGGCTGTCTTGCCTTTCGGAGAGTGTGGTTCTATAACCTTCTCTCCAAATGAAAGGAAACCAAACGATTTGGTCTTAGTGGGGCAGAAAGGGTATAGACACACACCGTTTCACTCTGCCACGGCAGCGGTGTCTTTCCTCTTGGCAATTGTACAATAGCATTCTTACCTTCGGGCCTTTCACTCCTGCTGCTCTTTCTGTAGCTCTGGTGTTGAACATTTGGTCATTATTTGTCAATAAGAAACACATTCAAGTTATCAGGATAACACCAAAGGCAACTAATCATGTCTTAATCATAGAAATCATGTTAAGGCCACGCAGTCAATTAAAAAAAAATCATGAGAATGGATTAATTAATTTTTTTTTCTGGATTACATTTTTTTTTTTTCCGGTGGTAGAATTTATTCTTTAACACCATCTGGCAAAATCAATGGTTTTGGCAGTCACTGGACTGGTTCAGTTCTTAAGGCAAAAAGGTCCCTTGCTTGAAGCAGCCACTTGAGAGAAAGTGAGGGTTTGCTCTTGGGAAGAAGACCTGAGTAAGTTCAAGGAGCAAATTTAGTCACTACCAGGAAAGAAAACTGTCAGGTTCTTCATACTTCCAGGAGGCAGCACCAGCACAGAGACATGCAAACCAACGAAGAGCATAACATACTCACCCTACTCCTTGATCCCAAACCAGCCTCGGTGATTCACAGGAACTTCTTCTAAGACCCAGGAAGTGCCATCGATCTGTAATGATTCTTGCCTACACACATAACAGTGTCAATAAAGAGTCATTGGGATCCGTCTTAACCCTGGGCATCCAAAATGTCTACCTTTAGGGATGGCTCCTGCCAATAAAAGGTCCATCTTGTTGCAGGTAAAAGGCAGATGTAGATTCACATCCGTTACCCAAGGCCCAAGAATGTCAAAGAATTCTGGGTGTGGAAGAGAAGCGGTTAAGAGACGGCGGCATAGGAGAGGAGGATTGTAGACATACATGGAAGAAGAAATACACACAAAACGGAGGATCTCATTTATACATATGGGAAACATAGCACCACCTCATTCATCTAAGTACCACCAACTTTTTACTATCTTTGGATACGAGACTTGCTAAGCAAATGCCTGAGGTTTAAAAAAATGTCTGCTAGCGATTAGAAGGAAGGATGACTTTGAATTTCTTAAGAGAACAAACTCTTTCCAGGTACTATAAAAGCACCCACGTGAAAAGAAACACAACTCATTTTCACTGCAAGCCACTTTTTGAGTTTCTGAAAGCAAGTTCCCTAAGCGCTTCCTTCCCTAGGGTCACATTGGTTAGTTTATTCTAGTCTCTGTATAGTTTTGAATATAACCCCGCTGCATTTCTCTATCAATATCCTAGAAATCATAATGCTCATTCAACCACTTCTTCAATCGATCAAAGTTTAACTGCATATCGCATCGTCATCGCTTACTTCCCTAGACGCCTTGCAAGCTAAGGCACCTATCCTACAGCTCTCCTTCCGGTCAAGGGGTTCAGAATGGTTCCATTTAAACGTTCTGCTCCAATGTTCCCCCAAAGCACAAAGCCTGCCGGTTTCCAGCTTGCAACATACAGACACTGGAAGTCTGAATCCCTAGATGGAACTGAAGCCAGGGCCACTTTAGGGTGAGGTAGGGTAGGGTCCATAACGCCTTATCACTCCAGTCACAGATAGCTTCTTTCACAGACCAGACCCCCTCTAGTAAGGTAAGTCTACTCAGGAGAGCTAAGCTGGTGCCCTTTCCCCAAGAGTACGGGAGTGAAGCAGGGTGGGTGGGGGAAGATCAGAAGAATTTGAAAGTCTGAGGTGACGGGCAGCTGTGGAGGGAGGCTGACTGTGCTTATGTGGTCATTCAGCAGCTAAATCCCCATTCTGCTGTGATTCACAGCGACAGGCTTTCGCTGGCTGTGTCACAAAGCCCTGGTGCTTGGGGTTTATTACCGAAACAACCTACTGGCTCTTAATTACCGCATTTGCGCACACGCCGTGATAACGCACTAACACAAAGGGTGATTCGCAGGTTAAAAATTCCCCGACCACACCTCTAACTTTCATGATCCTTGCCTGTACATTTGTAGGCCATCAAGGAAGGATCAGGTATGATTTGTTGGGGTCCTATTAGCCCAGGTTCAGGAGACTGGTGAAACCAAGCAGTATGTCAGTTCTAGCCTATAGGTCTGGCTCAGGGGCCACCTCAGTGACTGACCTTGTCTTAATCCCCTGTATTCAAAAATGAAGTAAATATCTATTTCATTAGTTTGGGCACGTGCACATTTAAAACAGCCCAAAAATATTGCTGGTTCCTTCCAAAGAGGAGTAACTTTTTGAGACTAGGCTTAGAACGCATGACGGCTCATGCCAGGGGGTTAAAGTCAACAATTTAACATAACTGCCCATATTAGCGTTATTTTAAGGTCGCAGGAGAGAGACCGAGAGATAAGTATTACAGGTTTTTCCACCTCTCCCCGTTTCAGAGATAATAGGTGTGGGAGTGTTTTTGCAAAAGTAAAAGCACTCATAAATGTCAGGCTTTGTGATTATTGTCATTTTTAGTAATCAGTACTGAGGGCTGAAATGGCTTAAATACGCCATTTGCCTTGTAAGCCAGGTAGTTGTGAATGAACCTGATTCTTAGGGAAATCTATCACATGCAATCAGATTCACATTGCTCATTGGATGGGTACATGTGATAAATTGCTGTCTGCAGTATCATCGCAAGAGGTGACCCTGAAAGTCAGCAGAGATTTGTGGCAGCATTAGCTGTGTGACCTTCTCAAAGTCACCACCATCTCTGGGTCTCATTCTCTGTGAAATGATGGTATATATTCAACAGTCAGTTGTCATGTTAACTGGGGATGGAATACAATCAGGAAGTGTAATTCCCAAGCCATTTTACTAATTCAGTTAAACTGCATGGATCTGGACTGACGGAGGGGAAGGACTGTCTGAATGGGAAAGTCCTAAATTACAAAACAGGTTTGAAGAAGGATGGTTTTATTACTTTACGTCTGTTTTGTAATTCAAACCTACTATACTACGTTGCCACAGTGGAGGTCCTTGTGAGAAATACTTTAGCGGATAGGTCTGTGACCGATACGATTGTATCTAACACATGCTTGCAACATTTGAGAAAAAAATTTGTTCTCTTAAGGAAAAACTTCAACTGACAATCTAAAGTCTTCATTTGCTTAACAAACCTCTCTTGGCCCCTTTCCCGATACTCTTGCTCACTCCCAGAGAACCGTAGGTAGCAAGGAGGAAGAAGATAAAGGCAAGCTCCTTGTAATCCGGAAACAGAATAAGCCATCGTTGGATAGGCAGCACTCATTTTACTATTATCCAGAGCTGAGAAAAGGGTTGACTTATTTCAAAAGGCTGGCTGGAGGGATGACCAAAACAAGCGATTTGAGAGATGCCTGGCAGGTAGCACTAACGCCAAAGAAGTTGGAAACATTTAGGCTCTACTGAGATCTTTCTCTATTTGCATATCAAAAATCAGATAATCTGGAAATCGTGGGCTGGCAATAAAGTTACTTGATAACTTTGCAGCAGTATCAGCTGAGGAAAGAGAAAAGCTTGATTGCTCGTTGTAATTAGCAAATAGCTGGTCTAAAGTGCTAGGGGTCTTCATGATATACCAAAACATCTGGGTGGAAAGTAAACATTCGGCCAAATACATGCAGATTTTTTTGGTTTGTGTAACATCACACATCTGGTTATTTGAAAACTTCTGGGCACTTGGCATCATGTGGATCTTGACACAGTCCATGGCTCCTTCGTAACCATGCTGAGTGAATTCTCGAGAGCAGTGTATCCAATCCAGCTCGGGTTTCATCCTGCATGATCTAATTAGGTTCTCCGTGGCCTGCTAACAACATGAGAAAAAGACCAAGAAGAAGGTGCTAAATACTCTAGGTGTCAGGTTAGCCATTGTAAACCTCAAAGGAGCCCAAAGCTTGGCTAAACTGTGATTGTCATCAGTTCACACTGGTGGGAAAGGAAGTTACTGCTTTCTGACACACGGTAAAACCTTGATTAATTGGAATCCATAAGGGATGCATGGAATTTTCGATAAGAGTACTCATTTTGTTTCATTCTTGGCTAATGACTTTTTTTTTTTTTTCCTCAAAATGCTTGTATCCACTTTCTCGCCTCCGGGAAGCAGCCTCTAATGTTTGAGGGTCAATCCAGATAGAAGATATGGGAGACAAAGCTGAATGTGACCTAACCACAGGTCATCTCGTGGCAAATGATTAACAACAACAACAAAAGATCAATTCGTTGCAGTCTTCTGTTTTGGTACTATTGCTGCTTTCTCATCAATGTGGAGTACTGAGGAGGGGCAATTCAGTTAGTTGGGGTAGTGGTTAGGTGAGTTCTGGTTAATCAAGGTTTTACAGTAAAAGACCTCACCAATGCCTGGTAAGATTATGTGTTGAAGAAAGTTGTATTTGAATTTATCACTTTGAAAGTGCTCTGTGCTCTGTATCAGTGTTTCCAAACCCATGTTATCCTGCAGACTGGCAAACTAACTTTTCCATCAGGATCCTGCGGAATGGAGAGAGAAAGAGGAGAGCAGAGGTGTAACCATTGTCTCCGAAGGAGAAAAGGTTTGGCTTGCCTGTCTGTTGGCCTGCGTGTGGGAAACACTGTTCTTCACCTTAAGAGATGCCCATGGTATCTTGGTTGTACAAGAGTCGATCTTACATGCTTCAATATAATTGTCATGCCCTTTGGGTCATGGAGGATTGTGTTGTCAGGTCCTCTCCTGTACTTACCCAACGTGTCCTTCCACTACTTGCTGTCATGGCTTCTGAGCTTGCAACTACTTCTCGTTGCTTGGATGAGGGTTATTCGTTCTTTCTAGTCCCGAAGAGCATTATGGAGCCAAAGGAATGCCAAGTGAGATGGGTTTTCTCATGATGGCAGCCTGGATAACAATTAGACCTACCTGAACCAAGAACACGGCTAAGGAGAAGCCAAATCAGGGATTCATACACATGGAGTATCACGGTTAGGCGACGCGCTTGTTTAAAGATACAAAATATCTTTGCCGAGTCTGTATATGGGGTGGCCTACTGAAGAAAGACCCCATTTAACTTGAAACCGAGCTCGTTCTTTGGCTTTTCAAGTTAAGTGGGGCCAGCTTAAATAGGCCACCGCATATGAAGAACAACATCTCATCACTCATACACACGACTGAAGAAGGCAACTCTAATCAACCAATCAACCTCGGTGAGCAACCATCATGCCTTAGGGGGAAAAAAAAGGCCGTAACCCGACTTTTCAGTAGATAGATTTGACTTCTCACACCGCTCATGTGAGGCAGGCGGGGACAGTCTCAAGGAAAAGCCTTGGGCTCTTGAGAGCCTAGGCCGTGGAGACCCACACCGTGGCCTTCATAAGGCAACCGGTCTGGCGTGTGGGGGGAAGGGAGGGGTGTGGAGGGGGAGCCTCTGTCTGGGAGTTTAAGAAGGGACCCAAGTTAGATCAAAAATGCGGGCAGTGCCCCAAAGTCTTTCTGGTTCCCAAAGCTGCCAGGCAGCGGAATAACCTGGTCATTCCACTCTCTGTGTGCGTCTTGTGCTCTCTCCTCAGTAATAAGATAACAGTCTTGCCGATTACTCGTCACTAAGGGTACCCGGTTGTGGTGACATTGAGGCTGACCTTGGAGTCACCGCCCCCGCTGCCGCACTCTCCTTTGTCGTACCACCATTTGTTTTTCAATTTGTCCAAGAGGCCTTGCTCATTCAGTTTTAATACTGCCAGGTTAACAGCATTTCTTGAAACGATAAAACATAACTTGTAAGAAAATGCACAAATGCGTAGGAAATCGTTAACGTATAAAAAGGAGCACAAGAGGACAAATTGGCTAAATTTCACAGAACGTGGAGCTAGAAAAATGTCTGTACAGCGAATACAGGGTTAAATATTGGAAGGTGGCATGGAGGGTAACATTTGCTCAAAACCGAAGTGTGCGGGATGGGGAAGTTGTCTTTGAGAAAAAAAGTAACAAGAACACCACATCCATGCAATTAACATTCGTCACATATGGCACCATAACTTGGCTTTTACCATTTAAATTGAAAAAGCCGTTGAACTGTAAAATTAAAACAGCAACAAACAGTCAGAGAGGACAACACAGAGAGAGAACATTAAAAAAAAATGGATGCATTAAATAGATGAAACCATAATTTACCGTCTTATTTAACTCCATGGAATATTGTAGATTTTAAACTTTTAAAAGTTACCTCAAAATCCACAAGAAAGAAAATGACAACAAAATGCATCAGGGTAGGTGGAATACTATAACAACACGGATATTGTTATATTATTCCACCCACCTTAATGCTGAGCCTTTAGGGGTTGCCACACCATAGCCTTTGGAATCCAGATTTCCACCAACTTTCATGGTATCACACGGTTTTCTCTGCTCAATGTACTCATTCATGGTTGACTCCAGCAGGAAGGCGAACTTTCCCTTGGACTTCCGCACCCGGGCCACTCCGTCTGCTGTTGTTTTGGTAAACACAGATGGCTCTGCTGATTTCATGTAAGACCACATTTTCTCATAGACAGCAATTTTGGACCTCTGCAACAGAGACAAGCATTCTTAGACACCAGATATGAAAACTGGAAAAGGTCTCGGTGCAGTGGGTTTCAAACAATTTCGATCGCAACCCATGGTAAGAAAAGCATGTCACGCTGTGGCCCAGTAGGTACATTCATACATATGTAAACATGGTTCCAAAATAGGCTACTCAACACCGCACTCATCTTTGCATCTTTGTGACCTGCGATGCTCTCTGATACTTTCTATTGTATTCTAATTCACCGGAAAAAAGAAAGAAGCGCCAGTCAGGACCCACCAAATTGATTTCATGGCTCCACTAATGGGTTGCAATCTAGTTGGAAAAACACTTCCTCAGTTCAATCTTCTTCTCAATTCAGAAATCTCCCCTACAATATCCTGCTATGTGATTACCCTTTACCTGCCCGGAAAAAAAAAATGCGATTGGAGGGGAGTGTACAACCATTTCAGTTAGCCTACTCCAGCACGGGACATTAATTATTGTAAGAAAGCACTTTCTTATTCTGAGCTGAAATTTGTTTCTCTAGGACTCCCAACCTTTAGCACTATCTGCTAGAGTACGTAAAGCAATTCTGTTCCTTCTTCTGCATGACGGCCCTCCAAGTATTGCAAGGCTGTTGTTATACCCCCCTCTTCATCTCTCCATCAGGTTGAACTCCACTGGTGTCTAATACTATTTCTGGAACACTCACAATTTTGGTCTATCCCCCACAGGATTCTAGTTAGCGATGCCTCTCTTCAATTAGATTGTCTAGAAATAGACATGGTACCCCAGATATCTGACGAAGACAGAATGAAAAATAAACTGTTTGCTTCTTGTCACTGGAGCATTATTTCCTAGCATAACACTGCCTGAGTTTGCGTTAATGTATTTAGCCTTTCATCCATCCTTTTAACAAATATTTGTGGAGCACCTGCTGTATCTAAAGCACTCTCCTGGGTGTGGGAAGAGTATGATAGAGTGAATAGTCCCTCTTTCAACTCAGGTTGAGGCCAAACTGTTAGTTCTTTCAACCAAGCCAAGTTTCCCTCATCTTTACCATTTTGGATTTTGAATTTAATGACACTAAATGTCATCTCAATTCAGGTGGTCCTTAGAACACATGCTAAATGCTTATAGATCTATGATAGGCATTCTGGAGAATATAAAGGAAGCATGGTCTTAATGACCCCATGACTTCCAGTTGAATTGGGAGTTATGTCCTTGGGAATGAAAACCCAACAGAAAAATTGTAAAGTGCTATTTGACCAGAGGTGAGGTAGCATGGTAGAGACTACTGACATGCCAGGATTTCAAGTGTCCTTTTATGGGGTTTCCTGGCCCCTGTCTCAACTTTTTTTGATTATTTAGTTGCTCTTCTCTGGATTTTGGCTGGCTACATTCTTGAAGCCTGCGTTGACCTGCTTAAATAATTCCAGAGGGCTGGAACTTTCAGAGTTATCGCCATGCAAATTAAGCATTGTGTTTATGGTGATCGGACACCCACTGAGGACCTTACTGAGTCACTCAAACTGTTCACTTGGATTGGGAATCTGGATTCCATAGTTGGTTTGCAAGAAGAACAGGAAAAAAAAAAGCCAATATGGCTGAAGCCAAATGAACAAAAGGGAGAATGGTGGGAAATGAGTTCAGAAGGATAATCAGAGGTCAGATCTTGTAGGGCCCTGTAAGACATGGTAAAAAGTTTGGATTTATTCTGTTATTTATTTCTGAAATTCTGAAAATTTCTGAAAATTTCTGAAATTATTTAAGGACTTTGAGGAGGCATGTGATAAAATCTGATTTAAAAATTTAAAGCATCACTCTAGCTGCTGTATGGAGAATATCCTCTAAGGTGGGCCAGAGTGGTTAGGAGGCTATTCTAATAGTCCAGGGGAGAGATGGTGGTGACTTGGACTAGGTTGGGAACAATGGAAGTAGAGACAAGAGGTTGAAGCCAAGGTATGTATTGGGGAGACAGCAAACAAGCCTTGCTGATGGACATCTCCACCTGATGGTCCTGTAGACACTTTCAGATTAAACATTTCCAGACCAAACTTACTATCTTCCTTATAAAGCCTGGCTCTCCTAAGTTCTGTGAGGAAACCACCGAACATCCGAGCTTGGTTTTTACTCCTTCCTCGGCCTCTTATTACGCCTTGTTTATTCGGACATAGAAATGTCCTCTCTGTTCTTTTGTCTTCTTTCCATTCTCATTACCATTGCCCTGGAGCGGGCTCCCACCATTTTTTGGTCTGGACTACATTGCCTCCCAATTACTCTCCAGGCTTCACCTCTCTCTTCAGTTTATCTTCCAGCGATCCTTCCAAAATGTGAACCTGACCATTCTTTAAAATCTTCTCATAGTTCCCTAAAACCTACAGAACAAAATTCAGACTCTTATGTATGATATTCAAGAGTCCTTATGATCTGGACTACATTCTCCTATGATCTAGTCACACTGGACTACTCACTGTTCACTGAAATGTGCCACACACCTTCACGTCTTATGCCTTTGGTTATGCTTTTGCTTAGGCATAAATTATCCCTATTCATCTTATGAGGTCCAGAGCAAATACCGTGTCTTCTGTGAAATCTTTCCTGACTCCTGCTCCCACAGAAATGCTTTCTTGGATGTTCCTAAAGCACTTTTGCTCTTACCTTGGCTACAGAGCTTACTGTAGTGCATTACGGTGAGTTGGCTATGTGCCTGTCCTACTCACATTACTGGGTGTTCTTGAGGACAGAGTCCACACCTGATTCATTTTGGTAGCCCTCTTGGCAGCCAGCACAATGTACATAGTAGGCATTTAAGATGTATTTGCTTAATAACTGAAGCTTAGCTGGATCAGGGTGACATCTAGATTGTTGGTCAAAGGCATCAGAAGGTTGGTGAAAAATGGTTACTAACACTGGTTTTATAGCCCTGTAGAATTCTAGAGCTGAAGTTACTCTAAAGATCGTTGACTCCAACTCCCAGCTAAACCAATCAGGATATATGCTTTATAATCCACTTTGTTTTGTTCTTGTTTTTGCCACTGAGCTTGCCTTTGTTGTCCACACCAATAACTTTCTCCCCCAATAATCAAGGTCTTCTAAGATTGAGATCTCACCCGTTGACATTTATGCTCATTCCAGAGCACGTTATCCTCATCTGACGCATAAAACAATTTCGAAACATCATAATGAAACACACTCTCAATGACTTAATTTTACCTCAGTAGGAATTTCCTAGTCAGTGGCTCAAAGAATTTTATAAACTAGTAAATAATTCAGCTGCACTGTAAGATATGAAACATAATGTAAGGACACCTCCGTACTTGCCACAAAACTCAGTAGAACATTATGAAGTTAGTTGAAGTCTGCCTATACTCCCCTCTCTAACTCCATACCCTTCCTCCAGGCCAGAAGTAACCATTATCCTGAATTTGGTCTTTATCATTCACTCCCTTGCAACTCTTTATATTTTTATGAGAATAAACATCTCTTTTGTAATGGCTGCAGAGCATTTCCAGTTATGGCTACACCATACTTTACCCAATCTCCTATTGAAGGACTTTTAGGTCAATTCCAATTTTTTTTTGGGCATTGGAGACAAGCCTGTGGTAGGTGTGTATCTCCATGCACTTGCAAAGAGGTACTTTGTGTTCATCTTGGTCCAATTGAACCTGAGCGAAAGGGGGAGGGGGTAGACCAATTTGTCTCTTACATTATTTGCAAACGGGCTATTACGTCCAAAGATAAATTTATAAGGCAAGGGCAAAGGGTTTGTGAATTGTGATCTGAATGCACTATAATTTGGATTCATTTACTTCATCATTTACTTGAGCTCTTTGATTGCTGATACAGGTTAAAAGGGTTTATTCCCTTAGGTAATGATGCATTTCTAGGAGAATAAATGGCGGTGCTTGAAGTGGGCACTTTGAATGTGTGCAGTGTACAAGCAGCAGATATTAATGAATTCAGGAAATGAAAAGTTAGTGGCAGAAATGACTGGCTCCTGGTTGATGACTGAATTCTGAAGGAGGTTAAGAAGGGGAAAAAGCAATGGCTCACAAGTGAGAAAAATTGAGCTGAAACGTTTATCTTCCTAACTGGTATTTAAGTGACTGTATAACATTTAGACCAAAAAGAAGAAAAAAAATATCACTAGCATTTTTTTTTTTTTTTGCAGTCTGTCTTATTTTGGCTGAAATACTGAAGGCAATAAAAGGAATTGAATCTTAGTTCAATCATCTGGGAGAAATTAAAAAAATTATGGGCAGGATGTGTAATAGCAAGTTCATTTTTCTCAAACCTGCCACGATTCATTTATTTCATCCCACAGAGCACCATTTTGTACCTCAGAACGAATAAACAACGGGTATGCAGAGAGGCCACGCGGAATTCTCTTAGCACTGCTAGAAATTAGCATATGAAATCCAAAAGGAGAAATACATGAATGGAGGAGGAACAGATTAATCCAAAACAGGAGATCAAGCAGAGCTCTAGCATTCATGGATTCAACAATCACCCTTCCAAGTATTTGTCACAGGTCATGAAGGTCAACTGTACAAAGAAATTTGCTTTTGTTGAGTGGAAATTTGGATCTTGGGCCCAGTGAGGCTGATGTGTAGAAACGAGTGATTAGTGACTGCACTTAGCCCACCACTCAGACTTTGCCTCTCTCTGCAGTGGCGCTGGCTGTCCCTCATCGCTGCGCATGACTGTTCCTCCGTAGACCAGGCGCATGACGTAAATGTCTGGTGCCATGTTTGAGAGTGTGGAGTCGCATCGCTTGGGTTTGAATCTCACTCGCTACGTGTCGAAGTTATCGAGCCCCCACGTGCCTCAATTTCCTCATCCATCAAATGGGATAATTTTTTTTAAAGTGCCTACTTCAAAGATTTCTTGAGAGAAATGACATGAGTTAATACGTACATGTCACTTAGAGCAGTGCCCGGCATACAAGAAGTGCCAAAAACATTACATATTTTTCTAGCACAGAAAGCATCATTTGTTTTAGTGACAGAACTTAATAGCATGATACATTACTTTAATCCCCTATTTAACAGAATCATTGCTTCATTTTATGGAGGGAATTCTATGTTCAAGTGTTATTCACATATTTGGGTCTTCGGATACATTCCGGTGAATGCCCATGGTCTGCCATCAATAAAAGTAATCATCATTTGATTTGGATTTAAAAAACGTTTTTGAGGAAGACATATGGGGAGGATGGCAAATTTTCCTTTAAAACTTACGTTTGATAGTTAAGTTGAGGCTCACACATTAAAGTCCCCATTAGCCAGAACACTGCTACTGGGGAGACCTGGTGAACGAAGCTTTCTGCTTCCCTAAGAGTTAAATGAGAACACCCACTTGATCAATAGAACATCCAATTGGAATCAGTAGTGTAACAGCCTTTCTTGTAGAAATAGAAGAAACCTTCAAAACCATCTGGTTCAGCTTCTCACCCCATGCAGCCTGGCTTCTCTGCTCAAATGTCTCTGGTGGTGAGGCACTCCCGAGCTCAGAAGAGGCTCATAACTTATGACAGTTCAAATTGATAGAAAATTCTTTTTGTTGGGCTGACATCCTTCATGACAGTCTCTCTCCCCTCCAGTCCTATCCTGCCTTCTGCCTGAATTGGGTGGTCTCTTCTTTCCGCTTCCGTTTCTCCATTGTATGGAGCACTGGTTGTACTGCTTTCTAATGGTCATCTCCAGTGCAACCTGAGCTCCTTGGGAGTAGGAATTACGTCTCTCTCTCTCTCTTTCTCACTCTCTTTCTCTCTCTCTCTCTCTCTGTATTCCCAGTGACTAGCATAATGCCTGGCATGTATGAAACCCTCACTATGTATCTGTGGGATGAATGAATATCACAACTGCAGTTCCACCTATGGGTCCTAATTCTGCACTCTGCAGTACATCGAACAAATACGCCCTTTTCCACATGGTGTGGCTGCTGAAGATTACCACTGCCGTGTCACCTGTTAATTGTCTCTTTTGCCGACTAAACATTATAAGGGCCTTCATTTATTACTCTTATGACATGAATTCCCGTCACCCCCCCGCCTCTTTCTGGGAAGCTCCATCTTCTAGATGCTTTTTAATTTTTCAAAGTCCCTCCTAAAATGGGGCCCCAACAACTGATGATAACGTGCTCGATATAGTGGCACTAGCACAAAGGACAATAACACACTCTCTTCTCATGATGTGGACATGAACACAATTTTTCATTTCAACAGGATTCAACAGGCGTTTTTTTGATATGTTGAGAGTCGAGAATTAACATTAACACAACAGACCAATAAATTGGAAGCTAATTTACTCACGGTATTCATTTGCTGTCAGCATGTAGACAAAGTATTACATTTTGCAAAAAAAGTATTGGTGTTTGTGACATCGCTATACCCCAATCATGTACAGTGTGTTCTAAGTGAATAATTTGAGAGGATAGAATGAAGGAAAGGTCAGGGGATGATGGTTTTAGGTACCTTTTTGGGAGGCAAGATTTACTTTTAAGTAATCTCTACACCCAACATGGGGTGAGAACTCACAACCACGAGATCCAGAGTTGCCCGCTCCACTCGCCAAGCCAGCCAGGTATGCTGGTTTTAGGTATTTTGTACTCCAGCATTCCCCAAAGGGGAATGGGCTGGCTTTATGCATTTATTTTTTGGCCACTGCAGGTATCATGCCTCTATTGTCCACTTCCACCACTGTATGTATAAAACTAGCTTTGTACATGCCACAGAGAGGCTGGGTTCTCAGTCTCTACCTCTCTCACCCGACTTCACTGTCTTTTTGGCTCAGAGATCCATTCTGTCCCTCCTTTCTGGCATCAGGAGTCTTGGTCCTCATGGAGGCAGTCACTGATGTTACAAAGGTTTCTGTTACCTTTGAGCAAAGGATCCTTTTTATTTGAATAGGGGATGGGTGTCCCAGAAAGGGGAGTGAGTTTCTTGGCATTGTAAAAGGTGCTGTTCAGAGGCTGGAAAAAGCCGTCCCTGCGAACAGGACACTAACGAAGGGGAAATGGCATGTTTCAAACAAAAATGCCTTACCCTCCTTCATTTTTCCTTCGCTATCTACTATTATTGTAGCTTATTTATTGCTTAAGAATTTGGTCCATTTCTTCTGTAGGTTGTGTATCTTTAGTTAAGAGAACATCATTAAAAACTATAATCTGCTTTTTCTTCCAAATTATTTAGCCCCCTCTAAAATTGCTACTTTTAATAAAGGCTCAGGCGGCCCTGCTAGCTGGTGCAAATTTGAAAAGGTGGCTTCGGTCTGCTGTCTGCCTGAACCGGGCACTATAGACTCCTGTGAACCTCCTGGGCCCTCCTTCACCTTCACGAGTAAATGTTGTGTCTTTGCATTTCTCCAAAACTGGGATATGGACAGGTGATCCTTGCAAGGTCAAGTACTTGCAAGGTCAAAAGTACTGCAACTTTTACCCTCGCCTAGCAGTCCGCACGGTCCTTTTGTGCACAAATTGGATCATGTCATTCCTCTGCTCAAACCCCTCAGAATGGCTTCCTATCACACACAGAATAAAATCCAACGTCCTTACCAGGGCTTGGGAGGCCCAGCACAACAGGCTCTGGTTTGTCTTGTCTGCCCTCATCTCTTACCCTTCCTTCCCTCTCTCGCTTTGCTTCGGCCACTCGGGCCTTCATTCTCAAACTGACCAAGCATGTTCCCCAGTCAGAGCCTTGCTCATGCCGCTGCATCTGAAATGAATTTCTCCCCACCCCCTCCACCCCATGTTTTCATGGCCTGCCCCCCACTTCATTTAAGTGTCTGAGCAAATGTCACCTCAACAGAGAGGCCTTCCTCAATCAGCTGAGATAAAATAGCATTCCCGACCTGTTGTCTCCTTACCTGCTTGTTTCATTTCACTTAACGCCAACTGAAACATACACGTTATTTACATATTTGCGTATCTTTTTTTTGTCTCATCCACAAAGACAAAGTCCAAAAGGACTTTGTTTCATTTGAGGACTTAGAACAAAGGCTGTCACACAGAATGCCCTCAGTAAGTATTAACTGAATGAATGAGTGAAGTAGCTGCGATTTAAACCCAGATCATTTGACATGGAAGTCTATATTCTTGATTACATTGTCATCATTAGTCTCCCCTACCATCCTTCAAAGCTTAGAGAGGTAAGGTGATAATTGCATAGGTGCGAAGTGGCAGAATTAGCCCTCAAATCGGGGTCTGTTGGGTTCCCAAACCCGTTTTTTTCCTACTACTCCACACTGCCTCCCAGGGAAGAAATTGCTGGTGACTACATTGAGCAAAATGCCGGTGACTTCACTGAGGTTTACATCTTTGACCTGTCATTTTGACAATGATTTTATATAGCCTTCATCTTCTTTGGTTCAACTTTGAAGCCTGTTAAGTATGCTATGGTGTAAAAGGCACCAATATAATACTCCACTAGTCTGTCACAAGGCCCTAAATCCTACCATTATAGATCATGCCTTCTGTTGGACTTGGACAAATTACTTAAATTCCTCTAACACTCTAATAATTATCTCTGAAATGGAGATAGAATATGAAGTGAGATCATTCCTATAAAGCACCCAGCACAGTGCCTGGCATGTAGTAAATTCTCAATAAATTAGATTACGCTATCGTGGTAAATGGGAGGGTAACAAAACTCACACCCACCACCTTTGTATAATTTGGTTTATTAGAGACTTTGTGCCAGAGGAATACGGGAGGGAAGGAGAATCAAGATAGGTCTTGGGGATGGCAGGCAAGCTGGGATGTCACGGGGTGATAAGTCAGGGGCACACTGAGGGCATGGGCACATGTGGGCGGGAAGAAGGATGATGCCAAGTTATGTGCTGTCAGTGCTACTGAGGCAGAGACTAGGATCAAAGCTAATTCATTAGATGCTTAGCAGAGAATGCCTTATAAGTCCGAATGGGGCCACCAAAATGTTCAATTTCAATATATTCACATTTCACCATCTCCCGTGGCTCTCAAGTTTGAACAGTTGGGTTTAGATTTAAGTCTTTTCCTTCTTGCTGTTAGGAGTGTTCCAGTAAGTATTCTTTCTAATGGTGCTACGCTGATTTAAAAAAAAAAAAGTGGCTGGCTGGGGTTTTGTCTGGCAAACACGCTGACTGTGAAAGCTGCAGGAAAATTGATTTTCTGGCGTTTGCGTGTCCTGGCACAAACCCTGCGGCATGGAAGCTCGAGTTACAGAACCTTCTGGTAAGTGCAGCTTGCGGGGGTGACTTCAAAAAATGATTAGGTTTCACTAATCTTCACCACTGGGGGCCAACGGCAATGGTCTCCGTGTGTAAAACGGTAGTTAAGGCTACTACTTTGCTGTTATTTCATTTAGAGAAGTAGTCAGCCACCTAGTTTGATACCCACACACAAACACAAGCCAACATACTTCTTTACACCCCCCATTCTTCATGCTTCAGGCCTTGATCCCAACCTGTCTTTATTCTGCCTTGACCACATGAGTCCCGTGGAAAAGCTACCCAGTCACCAGCGTTCTGCGAGAGGCTGGCCTGCCCGTGGTGAAATGTGCAGTTATGTATTTTCTTTTGGTGGTGCATAGAGCAGAAGCTAAGAACGTAGGTCCTGAAGTTATAAAGACCTGACTTTGGTACTTGTTAGCTGAGTGACTTTGGGTAAAGCATTTAAACTCACTGAAATGCTCTTGGGCATACACAGGAACTAAAGAATTAAAATTCTTTTAAATTTATTCTATTCATATAAAATTGAAAAAAGATGAACTCCTGGGTCTAGGTATGCCATGAAAGAATATTCTCGTTACCTCAGTTTCCTTATCTGAAAAAAATGAGGACGGTGATAGGATCTACCTCACAGTGGTCTTGCAATGATGAAATGAGAGATTGCTTATAATGGATTTAGCACAGCTCTTGACAACATAGTAAGCACTTAGTTACTTCGTTGGGAAACTTAGTTAAATTCCGCAACCCCCCCCCCCGCCCCGTCCCCCTGTTCAGTTGTATCAGGCATTGTGGTAGAATGGTATAGGGCATGGAGATGTGGAAGATATGGTTTTCACTATCAAGAAACTGAAGGAACAGTCAGAAGCACGGTCCAATAGAACTTTCTGAAATGTTCTATATCTGTGCTGTCCAACATGGTAGCTTCTAGCCACACATGCCTGTTGAACACTTGAAATTTGGCTAGTGCCACTGAGCAACGGAATTCTAAATTTTATTTTAGTTTTAATTTCTTTAAATTGAACTAGTCACATGGGGTTAGTGGGTACCATATTGGATGGTGCAGGTCTACAGCTTAAGTGAAGCAGAAGGCAAAGAGGGACTAGAAGGCAGCAAAAGGGCACCAAGAACGACTTTGTCTGTCTCACAATATTCTTCTTGTTTGCTCTGATGGCGGAAGTGATGGTCGTATCGATGTCTGACGGCACCAGTTGGAGGGATTGGCTGTAGCCTAAGTTGAGGGGCAGGGAAGGAGGAAGCGAAACTCCTGCCCCATTCAGGTCTGAGCTGTAGCTCTGGAACAGCCTACCCAGACTGTTGTTTATGAAAGACCACTCTAGAGAAAGGTAAGCTGTATTATTTGCGTGGGGAAAAATCCCTTGGGGGTGCACAGGAACTGGCTCTTTTAAATTTAGTCTATTCATATAAAATTGAAAATAAATGAACTCCTGGGTCTAGGTATGCCATGAAAGAATATTCTCATTATTGCTGCCTGAGAACTATACTTTCCTTCAAAAGAGCAGATCATTATACAAGGAAATATTTGTGGAAAAAAAAATAGAGTATGCTTCCTAAAGTTCCACTTAGCCTAATTTTCTCTTTCTGGCTCTGTGAGTTGTTACATTAAGTTGTTTGGACACCCTCTCTCTGGTTCTCCTTTCCAAGAGAAGAATTCCAACAGAGGTGGGCAGGCAGGTGACACGTTCACAATTTCCCTCAGTTTTTCAAAAATAGTACTTCCCAGTATCAGCGCTGATAGATGGGTTGAAGAATTGAGTGTAATCAAAATTGAAAGTGGTAGAATCTCCAGAGATGCTTTCCACTAAAAATTCCAAGTAACTTTGTCAAGTACTCATTCCAAATGCCTTTGCCTAGCATTTTCAAACTGTGTTACAATCATATTAAGGTCACAGCTGTAAATTTGCCTTTTCTGAGTCACCAAAGGGAGGACGGGACCAGCATTTCATATGGAGGTATGACTGGGGGAAATTAGACAGGTTGAATGTTACGGCCACTCGGCTTGGTTAGAGTCATACGGTGACCAGGGTCTTGAACCAAGCATACCAAAAGGCCCACACTGAAACCAGTGCTGCCAAATTGCAAATTGGCAAACCAAACCCCATTAGGAAGAAGAAAAAAAACCCCCAGGGAACAGATGCATGAGCTGAAGCAAAATTGTTGTTTTTAAAGAATCATCTAGAAAACTAGGTTGTTTTATATTCAGGCCTGTGTATTCACTGCTACTATTGAACAGAAACAAAACCAAAGTCTAAAAACTCTCCAGGGTAAACCTAAGCAAACCATTATTTCATTTGACTTGCGTTTCTGATAGAAAAACAGTTATCACCTCCACTCAGTAAGGATCAACAGTCAAACTGCAGAAGGAAGCCATGTTGAATCCTAAAGGATTTAGAAGAGTAAAGGGAACTTGAAAGTCCAGGTTGCATTTCCAAATTTCCTGTTTTCTAGCACCTGTGAAACCTGTGGTCTGTGGGATAATTTATTAGGAGTCGTTGGCTTGAAATGCATTCTCCTTAAGTCCTGCCAGCACCTTATTACCAAAGAAATACAGGTGCTGCCAGCACCTTATTACCAAAGAAATACAGTAACTTGAAAAACAGGCCCTCGATCTCTCAAGCAAGACCATTATCATCTGGGGCTATTCCAGAAGAGTGGAGGAGGCCAATAATACTTTAAAAAAAAAAGTTCTTTATTTTTCCTCTAAGACTTTCCTGCTTGCCCTCTGTTCCAACTCTGAGCAACCAATGGCAGCCCTTTATCAGCTGAAATGCTCACTGCTCGCTACCCCCTACTCTGCACCCCCGCCAGTGTGCCACTAACAATAGTGAACTCAACAAATTAAAGGATGTTTACGCAGACCCGTGTGTTTTTCAGAGCCCATTAGGGTAATCTGTCACTACGAGTTATCTGGTTTTCTTTTTCATAATTAGATGGCTTGTTTCTATTAACGCAAGATTTTTTAAGTCACTTGCAAATTTTAATTTCCGTCAAGGTGCCTCTTCCTTCACAGTCCTGCATGTAAAGACGACAGACTATTTAATTAAGAACGCTCCTAGACAGTCGTCTCTCTTTGAGGCTTGCTTTCAACACCTTCTGCCTCGAAATTGTTTGTCAGTATGGTGGAAAAAGTGGACGCCCCCCCCCCCCTTCTGCGCCTAATGGCAATCTGCATTTCTACTGATTTCTATCCAGGTCATTCATTATCCGCTCACTGAAAAGTATGTTATTAATGAGAAGCAGGTAGGAGTCATGCTGTCCTCCCCAGGTTTAAATGAATCTTTAAGACGGTACAATCAAACAGATATGCAAAACAGGCCATTAATGCAACATTAAGGTTACAAATTTAAATACAAAATCAGGGAATGCGGAACTTTTTAATTCCGTCTTGGCAACATGAGACGTGCTGAATATATGGTACAGTGTTGGGAAGACACGGATCCAAAGTATTGAAAAAAATAACTGATGTTTGTACGGGAGACTCCAAGATTAGCTACCAGACTTCTGGAATGCTGTAACCGTATCTATGTAGATTGGCTCAACTTCAGTAAGTAAGTTTTTCAACCCCTTTGAACTTTTCTTTCCCTGCTTGGTGCTGCTATGCCTAGATAAGAGTATGCCTTCCATCATGTAACAGATGAATTCCTAGAAAAAGCTGTGCCATGAATTAGATTCATTTTTGAAAATCAAATTTTATTTCTCTTTCGATGCATGGGCTGTTTTATGTTTATTTCTGACAGCCCTCCTCTTAGGTTCTTCCGACAAGCAGTTAATGATCTGTAAACACCAAAATGCACTAGGGTATCTCCATTTTCCAGGGAAGAATATATTTCTAATGTGAGTAATTACTATTTATCGCTTTCATCAGTTGTGAATTTTCTGATATATGGATTAGTTAAGGATGGGTCTGGCTGTGTTGCGGAGCCACAGGTTTGGCAAGAAAAGGGAAGCCTTAAAGGTAACAAATGGCTTTAACTAGCCCCTGTTAATCTCTAGACTGGCGGAAGGGCAATCCCAATAATTGCCCAGGAAGACGAAAAAGCCCCTACAAAGCCACTTAAGGCGGGAGGTCCTGATACAGTGGATCTTGTGCCGTTTCCCCCACAGTGCCCCTGGCCACTGGAAGAGGTATCCGTGGCAACAGCAAGGGCCCCCAGGGGGACAGAGGGGAAGAGGACTGGACGCTAGCCTGACAAAAACTCATCTGGTCCCCACGGAAGAGAGCAATTACTCTTCAGTGGGGGGGAGGGTCGCAAGTCTCTTCTCCGTCCTAATCGGCATCCACACTTTTGGTTGGGGGATGCTGGCACCCCAAGGGAGGTTAGAAAGGAGGAATGGTTCCTCTCAGGTACTCATCAACAGCTAATCTGGGGTGGGGATACTCTACCTACCTGGTTAACATTTCCCCACGCCGGCTTAACCCCGTAGGAGTCTTGGCAATGCCCCCAGCCTGCACTGACTGGAAACCGACCGACTGCCCTCCGACCGATGGCGTGGGTGAAGGCCGGGCAATCTGGTCTCTGGGCTGGAGAGCATTGGTCTCCTGCTTGGGAACCGGAATGGCCCGACCGGCACCCTGGTGCATCACACCTGTTTACCTGCTGCCCACAGCATGCGGAGACGTAGAAGTAGCAAAAGGGAAGGAGGAAGAAGAGAGCGCAGCAATTTCACTTCAGTCTGGTTACGAATGTCCACCATATACCACTCCTTTCTAGAAAGATGAGCCGTCGCTAACCCTTCTTAGTAGAGACACCAGAAGGAGGGGGCCCGCTGAAACTCCTCTCACCAGTCACCTGCACTCACTCCCAGGAAGCCTCACCCTGCCATGTGGGTACTCGGGGCTGTCCACTCCGCAAGCCTCCTGTGTGGGGAAGGTCGAACCTCTGGTGTCCCTAATGCCTCTGTGAGAAACAAATGCAATTGCATTTGTTGCCTGAAGCCCAGACCCAGGAGGTAAGGTAGGGAAAGGGAACGGGTAAGGAACAGAGGGCGATGCACTAGAAACGCGCTTCCGGCTTCTGAAGGAAGCCTTCTGGGCCAGTTTTAAAATACATTCATCTTGCCTTTTTAAATCTTTTTTAAAAGTTGATTTATTTTGAGAAAGAGAGAGAAGGAAAGAGAGAGAGAGCATGAGAAGAGGAGGGGCAAAAAGAGAGGGAGAGAGAGAGAATCCCAGGCAGGTTCCGCCCTGTCAGCACAGAACTTGAACTCACGAACCACGAGATCATGACGTGAGCCAAACCAAGAGTCAGATGCTTAACCTGCTGAGCCACCCGGGCGCCCCTAGAATACATTCCTCTTCCTGATAGCATTTAGGTCCTCCTAATTCTGAGCTCTTCGCAGTGACCGGGTTCATGTCTACCCAGCTAAGTTCCCCCGGGTTGGGAACTTTGAGGCATGAGGCTCCCTGAAGCATCTGAAAAGCAGTAACACGGTAGGGCTACCACATCATAAAAAGCATGGAAAAGGACCAAGAAGAAGGGAGGCGAGAGGTCATGTGACAGTAGAGAGCGCCTTGGCCCATGGCCGACAAGAGTTCAAAACTCTTGTTGAAATTTCTCATCCTGCCCCTTCATTCTTAAGGCCGTTTCTCTCACCCATGGTTTCCAACTGTATTTTGAAAGATTTTTTAATTTAATTTTTTTTAGAGTGAGAGTGAGTGAGTGAGTTGGGGAGGAGCAGGGAGAGAGAGAGAGAGAGAGAGACTCCCAACCAAGCAGGTGCCAGCCACACGGTCAGTGCAGAGCCCAACGCGGAGCTCCAACCCAGGAACTGTGAGATCACGACCTCAGCCAAAACCAAGCCGGTTGCTCGAATGACTGAGCCATCCATGCGCCGCCCGCCCCCCAACTGTATTTTAACAAACTTCCTGAAGTGAAGGCCGGATGTTCTGTGTGTCTACCTACTGCCCTCTGGCCTGGGGCATTGGGGGTTTGGGATTGCCTGAAGCCTCTGTGAAACCGCCAAGCCAGCAGCCCCGACCATGCAGGTCACAGGGGGACAGAGACTGAGGGAGCGCTGGCAGCTTCTGTCACGTTGGCTGGTGACAGAACGGTCCTGAACGGTCTCTTCCTTCTGTCCCATTGTTTTCTTTCTCTTTGTGAAATGTCTTGTGCCCCTGCTTCTTTCGAGGTTTGACTGCTTTTGTTTTTCCACACTGACTAGCCCCTAGGGATGCTTACCTAAGTTCTTCCAGGTAGGGAGGGCCATTCGAGGTAAAGAGGTTCTCTGAAGCCTTTATAAAAGCGCAAACATAGCAGCCCTGACCACTTGGGACCCAGCAGGTAAGAGAAGGAAAGAAAAGGGAAGGAAGGGGCAGTTATAGGAAAGTAGGAGAGAGCTCCTGGTCTGTCTTCTACTTCTGTCCCACTGTCCCCAAGAAATTCCTCTTACTCTTAGCCTTTACCTAGGTCATACCGATCACCATCTCCACCTACGACCAATGCCTGTACCCGGTCACCTGCAGCCCTCTAGGATGGGAAGTTTGAATCAGGGGCTTGCTGTAGGGTGATAAAGATGCTAATATGATGGTCCTGTTCACCCAAGACCCATGCAGTAAATGAGCATGGAAAAGGAAGGGCGTCATAAGGATCATAGGAGAAAAAATTATAAATATTTCAAAGCTTCTGGACATTATGCCCCTGCAGTGTCATTTCTTCCTCACTTTAAAAAAAAAAATTTTGGGGGCGCCTGGGTGGCTCAGTCGGTTGAGCGTCCGACTTCGGCTCAGGTCACGATCTCGTGGTCCACGAGTTCGAGCCCCGCGTCGGGCTCTGGGCTGATGGCTCGGAGCCTGGAGCCTGTTTCCGATTCTGTGTCTCCCTCTCTCTCTGCCCCTCCCCCGTTCATGCTCTGTCTCTCTCTGTCCCAAAAATAAATAAAATATTGAAAAAAAAAAAGAAAAAAAAAGAAAATAAAATATGATTTATTGTCAGAATAATGTTTTTGAATGGATAAAACAACACAGGGGATTGCAAAGGAAACAAAATTCGTTTGACGTTCTGCTATCAAACATCAAAGCTAAACTTCAGAGATGGCAATATATGTGCTTTCTGATTAACACGTTAAATATCGAGGTCTAGTTATTTTTTTTTTAACATTTATTTATTTTTGAGACAGAGAGAGACAGAGCATGAACGGGGGAGGGGCAGAGAGAGAGGGAGACACAGAATCGGAAACAGGCTCCAGGCTCTGAGCCATCAGCCCAGAGCCCGACGCGGGGCTCGAACTCACCGACAGCGAGATCGTGACCTGAGCCGAAGTCGGACGCTCAACCGACTGAGCCACCCAGGCGCCCCTCTTTCTCACTTTTAGGACTTGTATTACCCCTAGTCAGATTCCGCTGCTTGAGCTTCCCTGTAGGTATCTGTCTGCACTTGGGGTCTCCCAAGGCCTCAGATTCCAGTCCCTGAAACAATCATCTCCCATTGGTCCCTGTGGATCAGAGGAAAGTTTCTTCCTTTCTCTCCCTCCCTGACAGGAACACTGGGAGGGGGAGGCCACCACTCAGCCAGTCAGCTGTACTCACTCTTGAGATACCTCTTCCTGCCAGACAGGCCTAGCTACTCCTACTCAGGCTTCTCTCTGCCCTGCAGGCCCAGCCTCCAGCCTTCTCCCAGCATCCTTCACATAGGAATCATAGAAAAAGCAAATCCAAATCATCAAAGTATAAATTATCTTATATGTTGTATAGTCAAACGTTCTTCAAAGAGTGGCTCTTAGTCATCTGTGTTAGAACCACTTGGGGTGCTAGTTTAAAAAATGCAGATTAAGGGGCGCCTGGGTGGCTCAGTCGGTTAAGCGTCTGACTCTGGCTCTGGTCACGATCTCACGGTTCGTGGGTTTGAGCCCCGCATTGGGCTCTGTGCTGATGGCTCAGAGCCTGGAGCCTGCTTCGGATTCTGTGTCTCCTTCTCTCCCTGTGCCCCTATCCTGCTCACGCTCTCTCTCTCTCTCTCAAAAACAAATAAACATTAATTTTTTTTTAAATGCAGATTAATAGAACCTATGGAATCAACATGAGGGGAGGAGGCATGAGACCCAATAATCTGTGTTTTAAAATAGCTCTGGAAATGATTTTACACACAACCAGTGTTGGAAAACACTGCTCTAGTGCAGTCATTCATCAGATTATTGAGTCCCCTATTTGACATCACTGACAAGTGGCCATTAGCCTAATCTTGAATCCCTTCAAAGATGAACAGCTCGTTATCTATGGAGACAGCCCATTCTATTTTTGGATTGCTCTATGAGAATCTTCTTTTTACAATGAGCCAAAAATCTCTATCCCTGTAATATCCACCCTTTGAGTTTTGTTCTGTCCCTTAGGGCCCCACAAAACAAGTACAATTCATCTTTGAAATGTCTACCCTTCAAATATTTTAAGACAATCCTAATATATTCCACTGCTGCATATTTTCTTCAGGCTAAATAGCCTCAATTCTTGTGATGTGAAAAACAATCTTGTAAAAAATTGTAGACTGGTCCCTGTAGGTCAGCTCTTTGGGTGATTCCAGCTAGGAGTGTTTTAAGATAAGGTCAACAAAGAACTATGAGAAGCCATGCCTGTCCTCTTGATGTCAACTCTAAACATCTGAAGGTGTCCTTCAAGCACTTGCCTCTTACTTTTAACAACTTTCTATGGCTCTGTATTACATGAATTTATCTAAGCCTCCTTGAATTTATTTATATTTCTCCTCAGTCATTGACCCTGCTATTCTCAACCTTCTTGCTCATCCAATTGACTGAAACCCCAGGCCAAGAAAATAAAGCAGAAATGTTCTTCAGTATTTGGCCAGTGGGGCAGTTGGCTCCCTGCTGATTTCATATATAGTAAACTTCAGGTATTTGTTAATCACATTTACCCAGATGGAGGTGGTGGTGGCGTGTGTGTGTGTGTGTGCGTGTGTGTGTGTCTGTGTGTATGCACACTCGTGTATGTGTGTCTTGTCTGGAAGAAAGGGGCAAGATACAAGTATTTGGAATCAAACTTCAAAATTTTGTGCAAAGGGGCTTTCATATGATTCCCTTCATGATTACCTCATTAGTACTACGACATTCAGGAAAGGAGCTGTTTATTTTGGTGAAATAATGTCTATTGTAGTGGGGTTATTTTTAAAAATGAAGGGTTGGTTATGAAATCTTTCATTTGGTATTGTTTTCCAAAGCAGAGATAGATTTTGCTTTTCAACACTGGTTCCTCAAACTCATTTAAAAGAAAGCAAAGTATTCCTTGGAGAGTCCCTTGTTAATGAACCTCATCTTCACATGCCAAATGTGAATTATGAAATTAGAAATAAGACAGCGCTCAGAGCACCTTGGTCTCAAGCAGTGATTTCCAATTTACCTGTGGCAGTCTATAGATTGGTTTCTACCATGGTACTATTGTTTCAAAGCAATATTTTTTTTGGAAACTGTTTTTTCCATCACGAACTCCCTTCCCCAAACATATATACGTACGCTATCTTATGCAGACAAATCTTAGTGTGAATCCTACAGAAACTAACAGTTCCCCAGTCAATAGCAGCCATAGTCTAACATGATATAAAGTCATGGTCTTGTTGTTTATTTGTTCTTGGGGGCTTTTTTGGGTCCCACATATATTCTCACAAACCCCTTGAACTATTTTTAAATTCTTTTCTCTCCAAATATTTTTAAGATGGCCTTTTCTCCAGAAACCTTTCCTGATTAGTCCACCCGACTCCCCTATTGTCTGCATATTGGACTCAGGGGTCTGGATGGCGTCTCCTACTCATGCCCAGAGTGTGTAGGACAGGGTTCTTTACTCGGCGGGTTGGAATACCAGTGCTACTGAATGATACAGGAAATAGTCTGCAACCCGGATGGGAGACTCAAAGGAGACAAAATTGAGACTCAAATAAAGCAGGCTGTGAACACATAAGAACTTTCGTAAAGCTGGGAAGTAAGATTCGGTTCTACAGTGCAGGCTTTGTTAGGCATAGCAGCTAACCATCTTCAGGAACCTCTTCATTAGGGCACCAGGAGTGTGCAGATAGATTCGTTTTGGGGATAACGTACAGACAGATGCTCACAATCAGAAGAGGGAAGAAATGCAATAGATCATCACTATCCAAGTCCGTCCTTCAGACAGGTGACATTCTAAACCGTTTCAAACAGAAAGAAGATGGGTTTCACTCTACCATCCAGCGGCTGCCTTCTGGTGCCATCTTGCTGGGGCATCAAAGTTGTAGCCCAAACACAGAAAGAGAAAGCATGTTCCCTCAAAGTTTTGTTACAAGCTGGAATCGGTAGCTAAAATATCCAGGACCCTCTGTACATATGTGTGGTATAGACAGGACTTCAGGTTTTTTTCAACACTTACACACATACACATCCTCCTCCTCAACTCCAGTCAAGATGTATCAAGATGAAACTTTGTGATACTAGCTAAAGCTCTGCCCCAACAGCAACTACCTAGCGCCCCTCTTCCTATTGGGAGAGAGGCATCTATGGCCTCTGAGAAGATTAGGATTGTTTGAGCAGCAACGGGAAGAAACCAGAACAGAAAATGCCCTCATCTTTTGTATCAAAATAGACCCTAAAAGTTATAAAAGACAAGCAAAGGATTGTCGTACGATCCAGCAATTCCACTCTGAAGCATATGCCAAAAGGAATTGAAAACAGGGATTTGAAGAGCTGTTGGTACACCCATGTTCACTGCAATGTTACTTGGATACGGTTAATCCTCAAAGAATTTTTCAAGTCCGGAAGTCCCTAATGATTCATGCCTCTAGTGTGTCTTACTGCTTTCTTCTCAGAAGATAGTTTTGTGTGGTTGAAGCGTATTTTCACAGAGGACTAACTCCCTTTTGCGAAAACGTAACTATTATAGCCCTGGTGCCTAACTTGATATTATTGACTCTCAAGATTTATTTACTCACTGTTTAAAAAGGTAGAAGACTTTGAAGACTGGAATGCATATGACCACAGGACATCACCTAGTAGTTTTTTTGAGAAAAAATTCATAATGAGATGCCACCGCACACCAGTCAGAGTGGCTAAAATGAACAGCTCGGGAAACAACAGATGCTGGTGAGGATGCGGAGAAAGGGGAACCCTCTTGCACTGTTGGTGGGAATGCAAACTGGCGCAGCCACTCTGGAAAACAGTATGGCGATTCCTCAAAAAATTAAAAATAGAACTACCCTACAACCCAGCAATTACACTATTAGGTATTTATCCAAAAGATACAAAAATGCTGATTTGAAGGGGCCCATGCACCCCAATGTTTATAGCAGCACTAGCAACAATAGCCAAAGGATGGAAAGGCCCAAATTTCCATTGACTGTGAATGGATAAAGATGTGGGGTGTGTGTGTGTGTGCGTGTGTGTGTGTATGGAATGCTACTTGGTGATGAAGAAGAATGAAATATTGCCATTTGCAACAACATGGATGGGACCGGAGGGTATTATGCTGGGCTAAGGAAGTCAGAGAAAGATATCGTATGATTTCACTCATGTGTGAAATTCGAGAGACACAAGAGATGAACATAGGGGAAGGGAAGGAAAAATAAGATAAAAACAGAGAGGGAGGTAAATCATAAGAGACTCTCAAATACAGAGAACAAACCGAGGGTTTCTGGGTGGGGGAGAACGGGTGATGGGGATTAACGAGGGTACTTTTAAGGATGAGCACTGGGCATTGTATGTAAGAGATGAATCACTGGGTTCTACTCCTGAAGCCATGACAACACTGAATGTTAACTAACTTGAATTTAAATTAAAAAAAAATGAATTTTGTCCCCCCCCCAAAAGAAAAAAAGTCAGAGCAAGGTTTTGTTTGTGTGAGTTGCTTTTTCCTTTCAAAAGTGGAGTGCAACCAAGCATTCTAGTTAACCTAATGTTTTTATTAGTTGAGCTTCAGGATGTTGAAATTTTATTTGATCCTGATGGTCAGGTTTTTAGACGTCTGCCTGGTGATGAAGGAGAACTTAAATAATTAACCTGAGCAGGCTTGCCAGGTGAACTCAAGGAAGGCCTAATTGAACAGATGGGCCCAACCCCTCCAACTAGAAGCGCTGAGGTGATTTGATTTTGTCGGCTAGGAAAAGAAAGTGAGATCCTGAGGTGAATTACTCTCAGAAAGAGGGTTGAAGAGTTCTCCCAAAGATCTGGGGATCCTGCGTAGTGTTAATTACCCTGGCGTTGTCTGCTTGTCTGCGAGAGTCAGCAACCTCAAAGAAAAGGAAGACTTAACTCCCTTAGGCTTTCTGGGCTGTGAAATGCTCTCATAAGCAAGTAGGTTACCTGAGAGGACTAACAGAGCTAGGCTAATGAAATCCATATGGTTGGTTACTTTGGGCAGATGGCCTGCGTGCCCCCTTGGAAGCACCTGAAGTTTCTAGGTGGTCTTCAAGGGCGGCTCTAAATTGTGTGTTTTGGAGTTGTTGAATCTGCAAGCCACAAAGGAATGACTGAAGATGGAGAGATGAGGTCAGGAGTAATATTTGATAACGGGGGTAGGGATGGGATCAGGATGGGCGGGGGGGGGGGGGGGGAGGATACAAATGAACTTTCTCTCTCCTCCCAAAGTCAGGAAAAAACCCACCTCTCTTCCACTGAGCCAGCAGAGATGATTTTATTTTATCTTATTTTATTCTTGAGAAGTACCCCTCCCTCACATCTCCACGGAGCCTTGCCTGGACAGTCTTTATGCTTTAGTTGCTCTATTGTTGGGCCCTTTCCCTAAAGTCTCCTGGCATTTGTAGAAACCTTCATCCTTTTAGAGAGCTTTTTGTGATATTATCCTCTTACCAACCCCATAAGGAAGGTAGAGCAGAGAATATTCCCATCGGTACATGAGGAAACCGAGACCGAGTGTTTCTCACCCAAAGAAAAACAAGGAAGTCGTCAGTGGATGTGGAACTAGAAATCATCTTTTCCCTCTCTTTCTTTCCAGTTTTATCCAGCTATGACATAACCCTGGGCATATCAGAAAGTATAATCAGCTGTGAATTATTGAGGTTTGATGTGTTTGTGGCATTCGCTATAGTTTTATGGATGACCTCCTTTCCCTTGGCTTCTTATCCTGGATCCTTTTGAGGCTATCAGAGCATGGGAAAATGTCATTTAAAGTGGGTATAGGTTCTCTTTTCTAACTGACCCATCAAGGGAAATAAAAGATCAACCAGGAGATAATACAGATGCCTTAGCACGTGCTGCACCAGAAGCTTGATTCATGCCTAACGCCCCCCGTTGCTGTGAACACTCACACCAGAAGGGCACTGAGACGGGCTGGAAAGGGGACCCAATCTGGCCTCAGAGTTCTAGCTCTTCCCCATTGAGTCCAGTGACATTCATCAAGTCACAGTGTCATTTTGTCTCACATGTATTGCAGGATTGTTGTGTGAATTGAATGTGGTAATGTGTGTGAAAATGTGTTGAAAATTGGCGGCCCTCTAGATTGTGAGCTCCCAGAGGGTAGAGGCCGTTTCTGCTTTATTCACCACCTGACCCTCATGTTGGGTTATGGAGAATCATTAACCCTTTTGTTATTCACCATGGAGTGTAGCCAAAGATTGGTGCGTGCAGAGAAGTAGCAATATAAAAATAAACACTGTCAGCTGTCCTGGAGGGTGTGATCATCTAGGTTCCTGAGATGCCTATATTTCAAGTCCGTCTATCCCCCAAAATCACCTCCAAATATGGTGGAGGGCCCTGTGTAAGCATTTTCATGCGATTTGGTAAAAGACAGACAGAAATTTAATTTTGTTTACAGAGGTGGATCCTCAGTGCTTAGCCTGGAACTTGGCAATTAGAGAGTGCTCAAAAAAAGAGTTATTGAGAGGCGCCTGGGGGCTCAGTTGGTTAAGCGTCCAACTCGGTTTCGGCTCAGGTCATGATCCCACGGTTTGTGAGTCTGAGCCCCATGTCAGGCTCTGTGCTAAGAGTGTGGAGCGTGCTTGGGATTCTCCCTCTCCCTCTCTCTCTCTCTGCCCCTCCCCGACTCACGCTGTCTCTGTCTCTCTCAAAATAAATACATAAACTTAAAAAAAAAAGAGTTATTGATAGAGTGATGAATAAATACTAGAATCTAGGGCGTTATTCGTAGCCTGTCTTCATTGCTGCATTTCCGCCTTTCTCTTGGAGACAGATAGGAGGTGTGTGGTCGGTTGTGCACAGTTGTCAGGTCAACCAATGTCTACTCCTTTGGAGAGCGTGCTCTCCACCCAGCTTGAGAGTTGCCTGCAAGGAAGGCCTATGGAACCACAGACCCCTGGCCGCCGAGGGGCGGGAAAGGCCGACGGCCGTCTGAGTGCCCCTTTCCCTCTTCCTGAGGCCTGTTCGGTCAGGCCTCGGCAGCCTCACCGTGTGTCTGGTGCCCCACCCCAGTCTTGACCTGTGAGGTCTAGGAGTCTTGTCGTGCAACGTATCATGTGACATTGGAACAGACTGGTTTTGAGAAGGTGGCATCAAAAGATCCACGTCAAAATTAAAAAAACGGATTTTCTTTTTTAAAAACTGCCAAGTAGTAGGCCCAACAGATGTCTCTGACCTACCATCCCTTGGTGTCAAACTCCTCTCTTGTTGTCACTATTGTGTGTTCCCTAGTATGTGGTTTGGCTGTGTCCCCAAACATTTGGTCACATCATATGTGTCTTCAAACTAATTAAATCTGGTTGCAGTTGTCCAAGTCTATTATCTGTCAAAATTGCAAATCCATTGTAGTACTTGGTGCGAAAAATTTTAACCAAAGGCTCCCATATGTTGGCGTGTTTCCTGAGTCTAGGGGAATGGGTTAAGGGGTTAGGGAGGTCCGATGTGTACAGAGCTCAGTTGTAACATGTAACAGAGCGTAAAGGTCAATGGTTGGTTTTCTCGATCATGTGAAAAGGTCAGCATAGCATAGGTGCAAAGGAGACTTCTCTCCTTTCCCCCTGTACTTCAAAGGCCCTGTAATAGATAACTGAGGGATATGGAAATGTGGACTCCAATTGAAAATGTGTGTGTGTGTGAGAGAGAGAGAGACAGAGAGAGAGACACACACAGAGAGTCTGAATGTGTAAGCAGGATCTAAATACTATTAGTAGGGACTACTTTTCAAATCAGTTCGAGAGCTCTTCATTTACAGCCTACATTTAGAAAAGTGAATATGACCGATGACAACAGCTCGTCATAGACTCTTGCGTTCCAATAAAACAGTTTGCACGAGTAAATTCAGCTGTGCCACGTGGTACAATGTCTGCAAGTCAGAAGATGGGACAGTCCCCTCTGTGGTCTCCAGATAAAGCTCAGTTTCTCTGTCCTGCCCAGCACGTGAGAGCAACTTATTCTCTCTCCACTCCTCTCCTTTTATATTTAGAATTTCAAAGGGCTTTAAATTAATATTAAACATTTCATTTAAAAATGCAACCTTCTTTAATGCCTCGAACTACCTTTAGTGGGGATTCGGGCAGGCATCTGGAAAAGAAATCAAGCATCATAGTCATCGAATATTTCCGGGGGTCTGGAGGCAGAGAGAATTTTGGAATTGCTTTTTCTCCAGTGCTACTTTTTAACATGAATCCGTATCAGGTTACATTTCCAAAACCTAGTGGAGAATGATCATTTCGGTGCAGCTTTCCAAATCATAGTGGCATTTCTCTGGGCAATGACAATAAAGCTGTCGACGTGTTTTTTAGCACGGGTGCCTCCACTGCAGTTGGGACATTTAGTTTTGGAGCTGCTGTCTAAGGAAATCAGTTTTCAAGTCGAGAGGGCTCACGGTAATATTTCAGATGTCTCTTCCAGCTACATGCATTTTGCTCAGTCCCTCCCTGCCTTTCCGGATGGAACAGGTCTCTCTGTGCCAGTGACTTGATGTGATTGTAAGATAACAGCTAAGGATAGCTGGAAAATGAGAGAAACAAAGGAATCATTTTAAAATACCATCATTTCAATGGCAGCCTTATCCAGGAAGAGTAAAAATGTCTGCAGGGCAATTAGAAAGGAATTGTATTTTATTTATTTCTCTCTCTTAGTGGAAGCACTAGAGGGCTGGCCCCGGGCTGTTTTATGGTATTACTATTTGGTCTCTGTGGTTTTAGTATGCAGTGAGAATGGGAAGAAATGAGCTTACTGTGTGTTTGTAAATGCTGCGCGTGATCTTGTTTTAGTCTCTAAAGTTCAGAAGGCATGCCATCTGAGGTCCTCCCTTTTCCTGTGTGCGGAGGAGTGACCATTCTTAAAACTGCCCCCAGATCAGTGAGGGCTGGGGGAGGGGTGGTGACATACTAGTTCAGTGGAGTCCCTGGGAGAGAGATGAGGGGTTCTGGCTGGCTGTCTTCTCCGATCTATGTGGTTCAAGGAGGGTGGGGTGGAGACCATGGACAAAAAATGGCTTCAAGACCGATGGGTTGGGCTCCCCTGTATTACATGAATACCAACCTTACCCTTTGTTAGGTTTACATAACATTTCCAGCACAAGCAGGCTTAAAAAGTTGATTTTTCTAGATAGCTCAGTTCCACGCTTAGATCATCAACCTTCGTGTGCTGCCCTGAAGAACTTCCCCACAGAATCCTAATGCTGTCACGAGCAACCAATTGGGGAAAACGAAAAAGTGGTGCGTGAGAATTAGAAAATGATTTGCCTTTCCTTATACCTGGAAATAGCCAGCTCCCTCTCTAATCAGATTCTCATAACAGCCCCATTTCCATACGAATTACTCATTGGCTGTAAAGGTCACTAGGAATCGGTGAGCATTAGAAGCTGCAAACCAATTAGAATGTGGCAATAGCTTTGCTCAGAATTGGATGTTGATTCAAATCGGCTCTGGTAATGTGAGGCTTTTTAATGAAACCATCATCGAATAGATTAGCAAACACTTTCCTGGTTTTTGAGAAAGACACAAAATGTGTGGCGGGTGGGGTCTGGGTGAGGGGACAGCGACTGTTTGGTCATGCTTTCAAGCCTTTGCCCTCATAAATCTTCCCAGGGAGGGTCCTTTGCCTGCAGTATGGATGAATGGCCTTTGAAAGCTTAATGGGAATTGATGCCGTCTATCGATTACCATTTAAAGTACACCTTCCTAATTTCGAATCGTTTTTGAAGGCAAAATGCTTTCCAATGGAACAAGGGGCTCTTATCAGAGGGGCCAAGTCTGGTATCTTGGTAGCCTAAGTGATCAATTACTTCATATAGCAACTTGATGCCTCCTGGGATGCTTTTGAAGGTGGATACCAAACCAGATTTCCATGGAGCTGATAATGTGCTGACTACTCAGCAGATGGAGGTTGCCCGCTTCTTGCCCTGAAACATGTGGGTGATTTCATGTAGGCAGGGGATTATTTCTAGATAAGTTTCTGGGACTTCCACAGTGGTGAGGGTCAAGGCCAGGTTAGTTCCAGAAGGTCTTCATTGATAGTTCCAATACTGGGCCCCCCTCTCTCGCTCTCATTGGGGATTTTGATCTGCTCGGTAAACAGTGGTAAAAGTGAGAAAGGGATATCCAGAGCCGGTAAGAATTGTGGAAAGGGCCCTAGAATGAACGCTTTCTCCTTCAGGGAATGAAAACAGTTTTTAGCTAATTGCTACAATTGTGAGAAACCTACTCCTGGTTTTCCATGAAATAACTGGGCAAATCTCATGATAATACATGCAGAAATACATTTCTTACTGATTTCTTAAAGTAAGCTGGTTTAGCACCAACATCTATCTACCCTGGACGTTAAGGAAAAGTTAGTAGTTACACCTGCCAACCAGCATAATTATCGGTTGCACAGACTAAACGTTTCCCTTTTACTTACTCTACAAGTGGCCTCTGTATCATTGCTACAACCAGTTATAGTGGTTATGGTAGCAGGCAGTGGTAATGTAGAGAATGGGTCCATTTTCTAATCACCGTACTTTCCTGGTTGGGGCAACTGAAAAACATTTGAGTTCTTAAACACTCCACTGGGAGCCTTTCTCGTAGTCCAGTTGGCAGAACAAAGATCTTGATAGTTTATGTAAAAGGGGCTTGTCCATCATATCATCCTTCTAGAACTTGCTGCTTTGATCTTCTTTCATCTTTGCTCTTGACAGTGTTTCTGTCAAGTGTTACTACCTTTTGCTAGTGAACAACTTGCTGTTTCCCCACTAAGATTGGGTCTATGATGGAGTAGAAGGGGGGTATAAGTGTACTCAAGAAACTAAAACAATCACCAGCTTCCTTGAACGTTGAATTATCAGCATGTATATGAACGCTTGAAATAAGTGTAAAGCACTTCAATAGGAAGCCAGTGTCTGACACAGAATATCTAATTTTATAGTCTATCACTCTGCAGAGTCTTAGAGCCAAGTACCTAAGTTCTGTGAAACGCTGAGACATAATATCTACCTTTATAAAAGCTCAAAAGGAGAATGCATATCATTTAGTTCAGCCCCCTCAGTTTTCAAGGAAGGTGATCGAGGCTAATGGCTTGCCCAAGGACAAACAATCGCTCTGCGACAGGGATGAGATTCAGACCTGGGAGTTCAAGCTCAGTGCCCTTGTATCCAACTTGTTACATCGCGCACGAGTCTTAATTGAAGCAACAATGAAGTAGGTCACCAGCCAAGCAGGGCCGTATTTATGTATTATGCTGTTTTATGCTGCACTTCGATAACATCCCCACACTTTCCCATCCCTCCCTTAAAAGTACTGTGAATTTGCCTTTGTGAGAAGATGATACAAGGAAAAGCAGCAGGCCCAATTAACCGCAAAGCACTTACTCTGAAAAATTCTTTCGTTGAACCGGAGTCCAGGGTCCCATATGCAATTTCAGTCTGCTTAGCTAAGTCTTCAGCACTCTCTATGGGAGAGACCATCCTCTCCACAGTCAGGAAAGCAGCAAGATTGGCAGTGTAGGAAGAAATTATGATCAGGGTGAAGAACCACCAAACCCCTCCGACAATCCGCCCGGACAGCGACCTGCAAAACAAAACAAAGACCAGTCCGGACCCCGAGGGGCCGGATTTCAGTTTACAAAAATCATTATCTTAATTTCTGGAAAGAGAAGTGGTTTCAGTATAGTTGAAGTAGGTGAGGTCAGGGAATCAAACAAACAGCAAACAAAAGTAACATATTAACAACATCCCATGTGGTGATGGCATATGATGATGGTACATGCATAGTATAGGCCCTTCAGGCCTATCTGGCTTGCAGAGCACGATTTTTTTTTTTAATTCTAGAAAAAATATCTTCTTTTTACCAGCTCCTGATGACACATAATAATTATACTTATCAGATTCTCTTCCTGTGTGAGCTCTGTGTGCTTCTGAGCCTGCGCAATAGAATCACCTGGGACCTTTGTTAAAAACCAAACAAAACACACACACACACACACAAAACAAAACAAAACTCATGTCCAGCCTACCTGACACCAGTTAAATCAGAACCTTGGAGGTGGGATCCAGGCATATATATTTTTTAAAGCTCGCCAGGTGATTACAAGGCACGGCCAAGGCTGAGAGCCACGGATGCGAGATGATGTCATGGGAGAAACCGAGTCAAAAGCCCTTACGTATTTGAAGGGAAATGGGTGGGTGTGGGTGGATGAGTACTCTTGACTCTGAGTTTGGTAAATTTAATAAAGACTTTTGCCATTTTGTGGAGCCGGTCACGCGTGAGGCAAGGAGCCATAAGATAATATGTATTATGATCTTTGTATAAATGACTAGCCAGGGATCCAAACTCTTTGCTTTTACAAACTAAGCCTTAGCACACAGGACAGCCTCGAGTGAACTAAGGAACTACCAGTATAATAGAATTTGAGGGGCACTAAAAGTTTTGTTTCCACCTCCACCTCTCCCCCCCAAATAATCAAAACAAACAAAACCATCCTCACAAGGCTGCCATCGAGAATCTTCGTGTTGGAATCACCTTCTGCATTTTCTTCAGAAGACTTGGTCAAAATGTTAACACACAACTTCAATAGGACCTCTTATCACATTATCGTGGATTAGTCTATGCAGTTAGTAGAGAATCGGACAGAAGATGGGTAAGTTTAAAAAAAATGTTTTTAATGTTTATTTATTTTTGAGAGAGACAGAGACAGAATGCAAGTGGGTTAGGGGCAGAGAGAGAGGGAGACAAAGAAGCAGAAGCAGGCTCCAGGCTCCGAGCTGTCAGCACAGAGCCCAATGTGGGGCTCGAACCCCACAAATCGTGAGATCATGACCTGAGCTCAACCGACTGAGCCACCCAGGCACCCCAAGATGGGTAACTTTTAATAAGGGAAAAATTTGTTGTTAAATGTAACTATGCCTTTGGCATTACCTGGGGTGTTTGTGAAAAGGCAGGTTCGGAATACGTGAGCGCTCAAGAACCCGCATTTCTTACCCATCCCTGGTGACTGCAGTGGTCTGCAGACCAGAACGAGAAATACTGTCCTTCTTCTACATCAGTGATTCTCAACTCTGCCTGCACATCAGAATCGTCTGGGAAGCTTGAGGCAAAATAAAACAAAGGACAGCGGCACACAAAAAATGCCTAGGCTCCACCCCAGATCATCTAAGTCAGACTCTCTGGGGGTCAGGCCTAAGCAGCAGCATTTGCGGAAAGCTCTGGTACAGCCAGGATTGAGAGTCGTGGTCCCTACATCATGAATGCTGCTCAGGGGAGGGTCTGTGGGGAGCAAGGGGGCCGTGAAGGCACTGAGTGCTCAGTGATGGGTTGGGGCTGGTGCGGAGGCAGCTTCACCTCCATGACAATGTTGCTCGAGGCTGGCTCTGTCTACAGAAATGAAAATCTGGTCCCTAGGTTCTAGAAAACTTTGCCACATTATCTCTAGGATAGTTCTTTCTGTGGCGGAGCTCCAGCCTGATTAAGCTATGTTCTCCCGTGCCCAGAAAAGCTCACAGGAAAAGAACCCACTGTGATGGAAAGTGAAGAATGGGCATAGGAGCCTGGCACATCTCCAGGCTCTGTGGGAAGAGGGAAGTTCTGGGCTGAAAGCTAGCAGGTCAAGCTCTTCTCTGTTTGTGCTTGCATTTTACCATGTCCAGGCAAATTTAAATTCCCGTGTCCCAAGATAAACTTTTATTAGCCTCTGGAAAATTCAGCTGTTTTTGATTTTCCACTCTGATCAAATCATTTTGGCAGGTGTTTTGATAAATGGCATTCTTTACTGATTAACTGAAACAAAACTACTTGATTTTTTAAAGTCTGCAGTTCCTATTGGTTCCCGGATGCTTAAAGCAACCCTTCTTGCTTTACTTTTGAACACAATCCCTTTTGGCCTTTCAGATGTGAAAATCTGCTTTGCGACAGATTTCTCTAACTAATAGTTACGTTCTCTCAGGATTTCATCTGGGAACACGTCCCTTTTAATCAGAAGAGATAAAAACATCTGGATGAACCAGGAAGAATGTGTTACACTTCCAAATGCTAAAAGTTTATAGGATATTTCCATGATGAATTTGGACCCTCATAGTCTTTCTTCATTGTTGCCATATATATTTAATTTATTCTCGACTGATGTGACTCTGGAAAGAATTTTACCGTATAAAAGATTAATGTTCCAAGGTAGCATCCATAGTAATAGGGTAATAAAAATGATAACAATAATAGCTAACCCTTCCTGAGCACTTCCTGTGTGCCAGACCGTTCTGATTACTTTGGGTTGACATGGGTCAACTCTTTCCAGATTAGAAAACAGAGGCATTTAACATATGAAGAGACTGAGGCACAGAGAGGAGAAATCAGAAATCAATCATCTATACTTATGCAACAGGAAAGAAATGCCCACATTTCTGTGCTACCAAACAGTCACATTTTCTAGAAGACAATCTAGAATGGTGTATAAATTATAGAAGGTACAATTTTCTGACAATAACTGAGAATTATAGTTGCAGGAAAACCAAACATGCTCGGATAATTATTGTTTATTATCTGTTTGTTGTTCCTTTGGAATGAAACTGTGAATGCCATCCTTATTTGGAAGGATAGGGTTTTCCTGAGACCAAGGGGAGGACGGATTTTGGAGTGATTCCAGAATCATGGTTTGGTATGGAAAGGGGTGTATTAAGCTGCTGCGAATACCAGTGGTAGTTTTTGCATCGTCTACTTGAAACATGGAGAAAGATACAGTAACTTATGGAAATTACACTTGTGCCATTCTGTTGAGGCCAATGGATCGTGTCTGTATGATCTAAAATCAAGCCTGCACATGATAATCTGGTTATTTTGGCCACCGTCATAGGTGATTCAGATAAACATGTGGTTGATCTGCAGGACTTAGCTGAGATTGGCTGTTGACATGACTGAAAAGAAACCTCAGTGCAAAATGGTCATTTTGGTGGCCCCTTTATACATGGTTATTGACTTTGGCAACTACACGGTTAATGCGATGATACACCTATGAGCATGGAGAATTTTGGTGAATATTCACATAGAGATGGCGTAATAGCATCCAGAAGCCTCGGCAGAGATGGAAAAGGAGCTTTCTTGGAATCCGTGTTAAATGCACAGGCTTGCGTTCAACATTCTCCCCTCAAGGCAGTAGTAGCTTTGACAAGAGTCTCGGTGGGATTTCTACCACTTTCTTTCCTTTATGGCACGGACACCTAAATCCTTCCTCACGGAGAAAAGGTGCAGTGGCACTCAAAGGGAAGCGGCTCTGTAAGAATTTTTACATTTCCCTTTTCTCGTTAATGAAACCAGAGCCATTTAAACCCACATTTCACACGGAGGCTATATAAAAAGTGACTGATGGGTCAGCCCCATGACATTTTTAAAAGGATCTATTAAAACAAGACAAGACTTTATAGTTGAGTTAAAAAGACCTGTCATTTTCCAGTTTCTTTCCCCCCATTAACGCAGCTTCAAAATGTGTAACATTCATTTCAAAGAGTTTTGTTGCACAAGACAGATTTTGAGGTTAGCATAATGAAATGGCTATAAAATGCTGCACATTTAGTATTTATAAAAATGCATCATAAGGAGCATATCGTACCTTTTGAAGAAATGTAAGAGGAGGCGTGAAGTTAATGAAAGTAGATTAGCAACAAGAGGAAAACAGACATAAAAACACCGCAAAATAATATACAATGCTCTTGTTATCTGTAATAATACGGAAGTAGAGTTTCTGAGTTAATAAGAACATGTATTTTACGACCTCTGAAATGATAATAAAAGTGAGCTATGTGCTGTACCCTTCATCCTGTAAGGAAATTTTGAAATGTTCACTTTACTAGCTTCGCAAGATCAAGAGCTGAAACCGTAACCGCTTCTCCTTTGCACAAACTCTTCATCATTCTCTTTTCTCCCCCTCTTCTTTCTTGCAAAGTATGGCTCTTTTCTACACTCTATTCAAGGCTGTATCTATGACAGATTTTTAAAAAGCGTGCAGAATCAATCTTTGGCTCGTATAGTATTTTCTGATGGGAATAAGTAACCATCTTCCAAAGACTGAAAACTACGGCTTTCAGCCAGAACAGTCATGAAGTAGTCGCAATAAAAATCCTGCTCTTACATCATTAATTTATTACCACATCACTCCTACTTTGAAGAGAATTTGCGGTAGGATGAGATGCTGGTCGGACATCGGCAAACGAAAGGACGTTGCTTCCATCCCATTCATTCCATGCCCTTCGTGTCTTTTATCATTTTGTATATATTTTCCACTTTACAAAAGGATTTAGGTGTCAACTAACCTGGACAGATGTCCTACCGACTCCTCTAAAGTATTTGAACATTTAAAAAAATGTTTGTTTATTCTTGAGAGAGAGACAGGGACAGAGTGTGAGCGGGGGAGGGGCAGAGAGAAAGGGAGACACAGAATCTGAAGCGGGCTCGAGGCTCCGAGCTGTCAGCACAGGGCCCATCGTGGGGCTCGAACCCACGAAACCGTGAGCTGATGACCTGAGCCGAAGTCGGACGCTTAACCGACTGGGCCACCCAGGCGCCCCTGAAGTATTTTATATCTTGAAGAGTTAGAGAAGAGTGGTGTCTTTTGAATAATATGTACACAGTAATCAGGTTCAAGTTAGCACGTTCTCTGGGTCAGAATTCCCCCAATCCTCACATCTACTTGGCTAGCCCTCAGATGTCCCTGCAGCTTCAAAGAAAGTCAGCAGGGGGAGCATTTGCCTGGAAGGACTTGCACTTCAGACTGCTTAGCAAGGTTCTATCAAAGTTTTACAAAGGAAATAAATTTCAGATTAAAAAACTGTAACATTCTGTCACCATCCGTAAACCATTATAGAATAATACAGTCAAAATATTTGCACCAGGTGAAATCCTTAAGGAGAGCACTTTGTGGATTCAGGAAGGAAGGTTGTTGGTCATTTCTCATCAGAAATCAGCTATGCGGCACTGGCTAAAATTTGAGCTGTATTCCTAAGGAGTTTCAGGGACTCAAACGCAAGTACCATATTAAGTGTTAGTGTTTGTGAAATCAGGGCAGTTAAGAGCAGCCGCTTTAATAATGACGGTGGCTAACCTTTACCGAGAGCTTACTATCGCCAGGTACTGCACTTTACATTTCTCGGAGGAGGAGCTGAGGCTCAGGCAGATTTAGTAACGTGCCCCGAGTTACACAGCTGCTAAGCCCGACTGTGAATCTAGTGAGCCGAGCTCCGGCACCCACGTACTTAACCACTACGCTACCTCCATCTGGCTGCACCCGCGGCCTAGCTCCCCATCCCCCGTCAAGGGGAAGAGGGTTGAATGGAATCTCCTTATGCTTTCTTCTCCCGACTGCCCCCCAAAACACATTTGTATATGGAGAGGACCTCAGCTCATCACATGGATCACCCTCTCGCAAGGCGATTCAGCCTCCAGCTGAATTGCTCAGTCTGAACAACGGAGTGGTTGAAACTATCAAACCGAACCTCGACGTGGGCTCTTTAAGCTTCTAGGCCCCCGTCCGTACCAGTATTTGATGGAAACAGAATGATGCTCGGTTTTCCTCGTGATGTCTCATTGCCGATTCCCTGCTCTTTTACTTTGGGGGAACACCCGCTCGGCAGCATTTTGAGCGCTCACTGCCCCCTTTCTTTACCAACCGGGGCAGGGGCAGGGTTTCGGCAGAGGTCGGGAGACTGGAAACTAGCTCCCGGGCACGAACGCGACCCGAACCCGAGGAAAAGAACGGACCAAGCCGCGCGCCTGTAGGTCGGTAGTGGGAGGCGGCGCGTGCCGGTGGGAACGGGTTGTACCGCTGGCTCTCCGAACCCCTATGACCCCGGCCTCCGTCGCATTCTCTCTCTGGGTCCTGTTCTTTGGTCTACGATGTGAGGAAAGCAGCCCGAAGAGGAAAGAGCGCAGCGTGTGGACTTGGAGTCCGGTCTGAATACTGGCTCTGCCAGCAGCGGCGTGAATGGGCCAATTATTTAACGCCAGCGTCACCTTCTTCAACTTAAAAATAAGTACAAGGCCCACCTTGTGGCAGCGCCTTGAGGGTTAAAAATCCGTATGATAACGCAGGGAAAGTGCCCCTACGTGGCGAGGTGGGGGAGCTCAGGGAAGGTCACTGTCCCCCTGGAACGGAAGCAGCGGGGTGAATTTGTCTGCCATCTCCTCCCGCTGTAACAGTTGAGAGTTGTACTTTAAAGTGTGGTCTCTTACAATTCCTTGAATCGCCTCGATCGGGGGACAAGCCGGAGTGTACGGTGTATGTTCGCACTGGGGGCTTTCTGGAGAGTCTGCATTCTAAGTGGGGCCCTTCAACAGAAGTAAAGGGGAACGCAGGCATGTGCAGTCAAGGCAACCGGGAATCTGAGGGCGCAGCCATGTCATTACCAGGAATTTCAAAAGCTGTTAATAGGAAAGCACATTTCAGTGGAGTTTTCCGGTATACAACTGAGCACAAATATAGAACCACTAGAGCTCTCAAGACGAGGAGAAATAAATATGCTAAAAAGCATAAAATTGTTTCAAGAGGCTGAAAGATATAATTTCCTTTGAAGGCCACAAAAAACAGTATTGAAGGAGGGATCACTCATATGGTAGAAAATGTACAGACCAATCATTTATTACTCAAAAGCACAGGAAGGATCATGCGTTTCTCCAGACCAGTGTTATTCCATGGGCTGTGTGCTCCGTTGCTGGGTTGACTTGCAACCAGCATATAAAACAAAATGAGGGGAAAACCAACAGCCCACTTTACACACTGTGTGTTAGCCAATGTGACAATAAATTATATTAAAAAAAAAAAAACTAAAACAAAACAAGGGGCACCTGGGTGGCTCAGTTGGTTAAGCATCTGATTCTTGGTTTCGGCTCAGCTCATGATCTCATGGTTTGTTAAGTTCAAGCCCCATATCGGGCTCTGCACTGACAGTGGGGTTCTCTCTCTGTGCCCCTCCCCTGTTCGCTCTCACTCTTCTCTCTCTCAAAATAAATAAATAAAACTTAAAAAAGAAAACAAAATGAAACAATATATCCAAGTTCATGGCACACTGCAAGGGTAACCTTTGGTGAAGCTTCTGTTACATACGTATACATGTACTGACTCATCGTGGGAAAATGTATTTTGTACTGAGGGATATAGTCAAAGAGTTTGAAAAAAAAAAAGGATTTGATATATTTCAGTGCCACAGAAGAGCCACAGCTTAAATTCTACTACAAAAAAAAAAAATCTGTCCAGCTTGTCATTTTCAGGTCATCATCTTTAAGTTATTACTTAATGAAGCAATATGCATAAATACTTCTAAAAACATATAGCTTTTGGAGTCCTGTTTGAGTATGCAGAGTAGGATGCAGCACTCCAGTGGGGCTATCACAAATTTAGTTCTGAAAATTCACTTACAGAAACCAGTAACATCTCCAGCCTTAATGACTCTCCAGCATTGCCTCAACACAGATTGCCAGCCATGTTAAAAAAATCACTCAATTACGGGATCGTTCGGAAACCTACTCTCCAAATGAACATTCAAAAAAAAAAAATGAGAAAAGAAACTCGCAAAACAAATGAACTCCCGTGTGGTATCACAAAATGACACACGTTGTAAACACAAAAGGAAAGGGCAGTGAAAGAATTTGGGAGAATCTAACCGAGCAGATTGAGAGCGGCAAAAGGTGTGACTTAGACAAATGAGGCTTGCCCCAGACACCTTGTACTAGAAGACAGAGGATGGTTACCATGTTTCCAGGCTTCAGTTGAAATGCTTCACGCTCCAAGTGGATAATCTCAAAATGAAGTATGCTGTAAAACCATAGTGGGTGACCTTCTAAGTCCTTACATTCTAAATGAAAATCCCCATACATTTGTATAATGGACTCTGGTCAGTATTTGGATTAATGTTCAATTTTACCAAAATGACAACTTTTTATTTCAGAAAAAAACCCCATTCCCCCCCCCCCCCATTTAAAGATGTTGCATTTGTTTACAGTATTCTGTGATTATGAACTCAACACTTTTTGTTTAGGTGAGTTAACACTTCAACTAAGTGGGAGAGGTCCTGGACACTCACATTTCAATATTTTCAGTAGCTTCACTGAGATGAAATTGCCATATCATCAAATTCACCAATGTAAGTGTACAAAGAATGGTTTTAGTAAACTTAAGAGTGTGCAGCCATCGCCACAATCCAGTTTTGGAGCATTTCCCTCCCCCCAGAGTTCCTTCATGCTCATCTGCAGTTAATCCTGACAGGGCCGGTGCTAGGGGGAGGCAAGTAAAGCATTCACCCCACGCACAAAATTTAAAGGGGTACCAAAATCTCATTAATCACAATAGATAACACTTTAGTGCAATATTAACAAAATCGCAATTCAAAAAAATCCATGATGAACAAATATCACAATTTTAAATAAAGACTGAATTTGACCCTTGAACTTGCTGTACCCAGCCGTACTTGCCTCACCCTAATCCACTACTTATTAGCTTCTCTCTGCTCCTCCCATGTCCCCAGAAACCACTAATGTAATTTCTGTCCCTATGGATTTGCCTATCCTGGACAAATGGAGTAAATCTTGTTTATCCATTCCCTTGCTGATGGATATTCGGGTTGTTTCCACTTTTTGGTTATTATAAATAAAGCTCCTATGAACATTTATAAGTCTTTGTGAGGATGTAGGTTTTCTTTTCTCCTGAGTGAATAGCGAAGTGAAATTGCTGTGTCATATTTTAAGTGTGTATCCGACTATAAGAAACCGCCAAACCATCTTCTAATTTGGCTGTAGCATTTTGCATTCACGCTACTGACGGATGAGGGCTACAGTCATTCTACATCCTGGCCACCACTCAGTACTGTCATTTTTACTATAGCCATTCTAGAGGGTCTGTAGAGATATCGCATTGTGATTTAAATTTGCATTTCCCTAATGACTAATGATGTTGAGCATCTTTATATGTGATTATTAGCCATTTGTATATCTTCTTTGGGGGAAATGTCTATTCAAATCTTTTGTCCATTTTGAAAATTGGGTTGTCTTCTTTATATTGGGTTGTAAGAGATCTTTATATATTCTGGATATAAGTCCTTGATCAGATGTATGATTTGCTAATGTTTTCTCCCAGTCTGTGGCTTGTATTTCATTTTCTCATGATGTCTTTTGAAATGTGAAAGTTTTGAATTTTAATGAAGTCCAGTTTATGGAATTTTCAAAAACGGATTGTTCTTTTTGTGTTTTGAAAATTCTTTGTCCAATCCAAGATCACATAGACTTCCTCTTACGTTTTCTTTTAGTAGTTTTATAGTTTGAGTTCTAAAACTTGGGTAAGATGCTACAATGAATAGTTGTAGGCAGTCTAAGAGCAAAGTGAAAAACGTCACTGAAAGGGGAAAGTAGGAGGGTTTTTAGGAAGAGTTCTATATTCTTTCCATTTTTTTCTAGATCCAATCTCTAGACAAATGAGAAAATGTTTCAGCTCAGTTAAGGAGGAAACCATGCCTGTTTGATCTGATCAAGGCTTAGTACTAGCTTTATCCGAGAATTATTAATATTAGCTGACAATGTTGCCTTTATCCAGAGTCCAGATGTTTGCTATAATATGTATAAATATACAATACTATAGAAATGCATGAAGGACATTCAAAACAACACCGGTAACACACTTAGTTCATGGACACAGGCACACAAAATGGCTTGATGGTAATTTGTCATTGGATGGAATGCTAAACGAAAGAAATCTGGACTTGAGATGGGTGAATGCCAGATGTACATGAATGGATCACAGCCACAGAATGCAAGGAGGCATGGAAACAAACCTTGGAGAAATATCACAGCCTTGCTGCATAAAGGCACCCAAGGAAAACCAAAGACTGTTAAATATTCCAAATTCATTTGGAGGGTCAGGAGGGCTTTGCGGATCACGAGGTTCTTCATTGTTGTCTTCCAAGTGCCATTCATAGGGGCTGAATCTGCTGACCAGGAAAAGAACTACACTGACTCCAATGTAGGCGAAGACGATGCACATCCAGATTTCATAAGCCAAGGGATCCAGAAATGAGAATACGCCTGGTTTTGATTTCTGAGGCTTCTTTATCATGATGGAGATGCCCAGGCTCATAAACGGCTTTGAGAAATCTATGACTTCTTCACGGACCAGGGTTATGGTGAGTGGAGCGACAGCTATATCAGCCCTCTGGAAAAAAAATTTTTTTTTCTTTTAGAGATAGCCATTTCCATTATTCATTTGCCACTTACTAAACCTCCTTGGTGGAAATATAAACTCTTAGATCACTACAACCGATTGATTTGTCAATGCTTTCATCAGAAAAGTAGTAGCATTCAATGGGTTGTAAAAAGCTTTAACTTGATGGTAAGGTGAGGAAAGGGCACTGGCTGGTGGCTGCTTGGCCTTTTGTCCTTTGCAACCTATTGTTGACTTATGGCAACTGCCTCCGTTTTTCTTTCTTAGACTTTTTCTGCTACCTTGCAACTCGTCTTGTACTCCCTTGTGACATATCACTGCTTAACTCTTTTTTCTATAACTTTATTTACTTATTTTAATGTTTATTTTTTATTTTTGACAGAGAGAGAGAGAGAGAGAGAGAGAGAGAGAGAGAGAACAAGCTGGGGAGGACAGAGAGTGAGAGAGAGAGAGAGAGAAGCAGGCTCCAGGTTCTGAGCTGTCTGCACAGAGCCCAACCCGGGGCTCAAACCCACAAACTGTGAGATCATGACCTGAGCCAAAGTCTGATGCTTAACCAACTGAGCCACCCAGGCTCCCCCCCCTTTTTTTTTATTTTAAGTAAGCTCTATGCCCAACGTGGGGCTTGAACTCATGATCCCGAGACCAACATTCACATGCTCTACGAACTGAGCCAGCCAGGTGCCCCGATCACTGCTTAACTCTTGTTTTCTTAATTTTAATTTTCATGCTCTTATGTCTTATCTCCCTCATGTGACTGGATATTTTTGAGGGGCAAGCAAGTAGTCTAGACTCTGTGCCTCCCTCCCCACCATGAGGTGCAACACAGGACCACAGTACTCAGTGTAAAATTTACTTGAGTGTTTGCTATTATTCTTGAATTATTCTTTTCAGAGCATGTCTATTAAAACATAGGTTCTTTAAAGGCAGGGACTCAATCTTCTGGGTTTCTTTTTTGTATCTGTCACTGCAACACATTTTAAACCAAAGAAACTAGAGATGACTAAAAAATAAGTGGCTGACTGTTGAAAATAATCTATGTAAACATGAAAGAATTCTGCATGGGCAAGAACAAAGGTAAAGCTGTTATTAGAATACGTATGAATTTATATAGGAAACCATCATGTCTAGTGATAAATATCAGTGTGGCACTCACATGTATTGGATCAATAAAATAAATGTGTCAGTAGTACCCTGCATAATGGGCTCAGGCAAAGGCAGGCAATGTTTTTATATTAATCCCATGAAAAAAGACGCTAGAAATTTTCTTTTCTTTTCTTTTCTTTTCTTTTCTTTTCTTTTCTTTTCTTTTCTCTTCTTTTCTTTTTGGTGCTAGCAATTTCTACACTTCATTCTTTTGTCTTCCACGATTTTTCTTTTTTAAAATGTTTATTTATTTATTTTGAGAGAGACAGAGAGTGTGAGCAGGGGAGAGGCAGAGGGGGGGGGGGGAGAAAGAGAATCCCAAGCAGGTGCCATGCTGTCCGCACGGAGCCAGATGAGGGGCTCGAACTCATGAACTGTGAGATCATGACCTGAGCTGAAACCAAGAGTCGGATGCCTAATGGACTGAGCCCCCAGGCGCCCCCACAACTGTTCTTCTACAACAGTAGTAGGTTTAATAGACTTTAGTCTGGAGCCAGGCCTTAAAATGCATACCTAGAAAAATGCTTCTAAGGAAAGCTTTTTGGATGGTCCATCAGATATGAAGTGAAAACACCAATTTTGAGGATCATTTTTTTCTATGTTACATAGGGTTATATCTCAATATCCTTACCAGTGAGGGGGGAGATAATGATGAATTCTGAGGTAGAAGATGTTTTCAAAGAAATGTTTTACTGCCTTGAGCTCTATATGGTGGTTCAAACTGGTTCAAAAACACATCTTAATTACTTTAAAGAGAAATGCAGATAATACACAGCCAGCTACCATTTATTCGCCGCTTACTCTGTGTGTAAGCACCTCATATGTATTATCTCATTTAATTCTCACAGCAAACTAATCATCCTCATGCTAATGAAGGAGAAACTGAGGTCTGGGATTAGAATCCTGGTCTTCAGATTTCAGAACTCATACTCTTTTTCTGGTTTGTTTCAAGTTATTTAAATTCTAGTTAGTTAATATATAGTGTAATATTGGTTTCAGGAGTAGAATTTAGTGATTCATCACTTACATTTAACACCCATAGCCCATCACAAGTGCCCTCCTTAATGCCCATCACCCATATAGCCCTCCTCCCAACCCTGCCCTGGCAACCCTGTTTGTTTTCTATTGTCAGAGTCTCTTATGGTTTGCTTTCCTTTTTCTTCTTCTTTCCCCAATATTCATCTGTTTTGTTTCTTTAAATTCCACGTAGGCGTGAAATCATGTGGTATTTGTTTTTCTCTGACTGAATCGTTTTGCTAAGCATAATACACTTTGGTTCCATCCATGTCATTGCAAATGGCAAGATTTCATTCTTTTTGAGGGCTGAGTAATATCTATCTATATATATATATCACATCTTCTTTGTCCATTTGTCGATGGACTTTTGGGCTCTTTCCATAATTTGACTATGGCTGATAATGTTTGTAGAACTCACACTCTTAACCACCATAATGTCCTAACTCTATAGACGTGTGCAGGTTTCTGCTATACGCTACTTTTAGGTACAACAATCAACCCCTCTCAGGTTCCCTCCAGTGTATATCTGAGTGCCCATTCCGTGCCAAGCACTACTCTTGGTTCTGGGGATGAAGCCGTGAGCAACAGACAAAGCAGGCACAACTCCTCACCCTTGTGGAGGATGTCCTGTAGCCCAGGGGAGCTTCAGAAAGTATGTATTTCTTGAAGCCAACAGTCTGCTGACCAAATCTACCTGAAATGCTCACTAGCATCTCAGACCTCCCCAATTGTGAAGTTAAATCCATCATCTATCACACAAAAGCTGATTCTCCTCTAAGTCTGTGAGTGATGCTTCTTCCAAACTTTTTGCGGTCCCTGATCCTTACCAGTCCCATCATCTGTGCGGGCGATCTTGCCTCTTTCTTCACTGAGAAGATGGGCGCCAGCTGACAAGAGCTCTATCGTCTGTGTCCTTTTTCTTCTCAACATATTGCTGTGCCTTCACCTATTCCTTTTATAAAAAATATTTTATTTTTTCCTAACTAGGCTCCACGCCCAACTTGGGGCTTGAACTCGTGACACCAAGTTCAAGAGTCGCATCCTCTACGGACTGAGCCAGCCAGGCACCCTGATTCACCTATTCCTTCTTTCACTCCCATCTCTTAGCAAACGAACTTTCTTTTTTTTTTAATGTTTATGTATTTCTGAGAGAAACGGGGGAAGGGCAGAGAGAGAAGGGGACAGAAGATCCTAAGCGCAGGCTTGAACTCACAAACCATGAGATCATGACCTGAGCCAAAGTCGGACACTTAACCAACTGAGCCACCCAGGCACCCCTGAACTTTCTAAGATTTAATCCACTTATTCCTTGAATCCCATATTCTTTTGTCTCTGTTTAAAACTTAGCTCCAGGGCACCTGGGTGGGTCATCGGTCAAGCGTCTGACTCTTGATTTTGGCTCAGGTCACGATCAGGTTTGTGACACGGATCCCCAGGTCAGGCTCTGTGCTAACAGCACGGAACCTGCTTGACATTCTCTCTCTCCCTCCCTCTCTCTCTGAGCCTCCCCAGCTCATGCTTTCTCTCGCTCTCAAACAAACATTTAAAAAAAATCAGCTCCATTTATTCTTATACTAATTTTTCCTTCTTGACCTATCCCAATGGTTCTCAGTGGGTGGCTCCCTGGACCAGCAGCATCAGAGTCACCTGGGAACTTGTTAGAAATGCCAATTCTCAGGCCCCATCCCAGATATATGGAATCAGAAACTGTGGGTGGGATTTGGGTGGCCCTCCAGGTGATTTGAATGCTTGCTGTCATTTGAAAACCATGACTTGGTCTTATTCACTTAAAATCAGATTCAGATAATTCTGTTTACTGACAGACAGAAAGGAGACAAACCCCGCCCCTCCCACCTTCTTTGCTCCTGCTACCTTCTTAACCATACATCTTTCTCTATTACCTGAATCTTGTTGAGTAAATACACCTTTACCATGTCTTGATGTTTAACACCACTTCGTCCTTATAAAACACCCGTGATCTACCTTCTACTCCCCACCCTTCCAATTTATTGACATCGCTTCTTCAACTATATACTTGGTCACCACATTCCAAGTCCTTCCCTCAGACATTAACTGCTTATGTGACCCCACTAGCCTTTTGCACGATGTGCTCTCTTTCCTTGGCTCTTTGACCCTGAAGACCATGGGTCCTCCTACCTTATGGCACGTTCCTTCTCTGGCATTTGTTCCCGGATTTGCTCTCTTGACCGGCCGAGGCGTACCTTTGGAGCCTCAGAGTCTACTCACGGGGCCGGCTTAGGGGACATCCGATGAAGGTTTGTGGAGTAATAAGCAAGACTCCTTGAAGGCTCTGTCCTCCACTTTCTCCCCTCAGGATCATCACCTAAGGCTTCAACACTCCCCTCCTAGCTGCAGACTCCTGAATCACCAGTTCTGCATTTATAACCAGAGGGAAGCCAAACAGCAATTTTTTTTTACCTGTTTTACCCTTTCGCCTGGGGCCAGACCTGATCTTAGAAACAAAAGCTACTGAGGAGAATGGAATTGGCCAGAAAGCGAGAGGGTCTTTTTCTTTTCTTTCTTTCTTTTTTTTTTTTTGGCTGAGAGAGTCGGAATCTGCTAGAAAGAGGCTTGGTGCGCCAACAGAAATCACAGATAAAGCCACCTTCTGTCCTTGCCAATGTGTTTCGACCTCCATGCAAATGCCCCTCTCGTATCATTTCCCATTTGATCTCATTTGAATTTAATTAGTTAATTTAACTAGTTTTCTTGATTTTTTTAAAGTCTAAATAATTGAGAGTTCTAAGAGAAATGGCCATTTCTTCGTTTTGGAAGGAAGAAATAAGGGGCATTTGGGTGAGAAAATCACTTTGGATTGAATTTAGGGGACCTGGGTTCTTTTCAAGCAGGTAAAGAAGGGAGTTTGAGAATTTTGACACCCTTTATGGGGGGAAAAACCCCAACATCTCGGCAACAAACAGCCAGCAGATGCTAAGCACGGCTGAACACTAACAAGAAGTGGCTAGAGAGACAAAACACAGCTTCTCGTCTGTTTCCCAGGAACACGCAGCAAAAGAACAGATTCTCAAAGGACGCCATTCCTAGTAGGAGTACTTTTGAAGTCACAGAAGACAACAGAAAGAACTTGCTCCCCCCAGGCACTTGGCTTTTTCCCTCCGTCTAGCTTTTTAACCTTTTCTGAATTGTTTCTTCCTAAGGAGCATTTTCAAAAAAGGCGGTGTTAGTCTGTTTTTTGGAAGGTGCTCTCTCAATGAAGAATAACATTAAATCTGTGCTCAACTAAGCCTCATTGATGTGGACCTGGCTCCAAAATGAGAATTCCCATGCTGAATCTTAAAAAAAAACCAAAGACAAAAAAACCCAAAACCTATTATGGCCGGAAAAAGACAAAGGAATAGCAAAAATCAGGTGGAAGAAGGCTCAATCAATAGAAAGGAAGGAGCTAGTGATCAGCCAGCCGGATAGGGGACTTAGCAACCCATCCCGTCTCTTGTATGCCTGGTGGGGCCAGCGCGGCAGAACTGTCCTGTCCGCTCCCAGGCAGCTATGGAGAGGCCCTCGCCCTCTGCCGCCACTGTCCCCTCCTCCACGTGAAAAGGATGTTGTTACGGTCAGTTATTTCAGGGCCCAAGATCTGCTTGGCATGATGTCTGTGGAGCAATCAAGCTGGTTATAAAGGGAAATGGGAGGAGCCGGGAAGTAGTGTCAGAAAACCCCCATTTAGCTCTCCTGGAACTGCCACAGCACGCAGACCAGGAGGAAAGTCATTTTCGAGGCAAGTTAAAGATTTAGGAGGCCAACATAAAGGCAACTCCCCCCCCCCTCTGCTCAGAATGGCAGACCTCCGTGCGTCATTAATGCTCCTTCCTGGAGCATTTGAAAGAGAGCGCACACATCATTTGAAAGAGAGGGGCACTTTTATCAAACCATCAGCCCTTCTGCCAAAGCCCAGTGTAATCACCTGAAGAATAGAAAAGAATATTTGGCGTCTGTTACTGCACCCTTGCTTCTCTGCCTTTGAGCTGGAAGGACAGATCGACTTCCTGTCTTTCTTAATGGAAAATGAATCTATCTTAGGGTAGTGACAACCTAAGAGATAATTTCTTCTAGGTAGAGAAATGTCAGTGTGAAGAGCATCTATAAAATTGCCATTTGTCCTGGGAGTGTGAAGGGGTCTGAGGGTGCCCGGGGGCTGCGACCTGGAATCAACCACCCCCCGACCCCATCTCCATCCCCAAGCTCTCTGCTCTCTTTTAAGCCAGAGGTGCCAATATGGGCAGTGGTTTGGCCTTTCCCAAGGCAACTCTCTCCCTCCTATCTTCATCTTTAGTTCTAAGTGCTGGGAACATAAGGAACACAGCAGCTGCCTGCTGGCAGGCGACCCTTTGTCAATTAGAACCTCGATTTCTTTCCAGCCCTTTCCCTGACTCTCTTTTTCTGTTAGATTATATCTCCTCTCAAAGGGCAGAAACCCCCAGCTGCCTGCTTTGGGTTTTCAGATATTTCAAGTGATAACTAGAGATGTGTATGGCATTATTCTGGAGGCCACAGATAAGCAGGATGGGTATCTTGGACGGAGAAGCTCATAATCCAACTAGATTGCAACCCCCTTGAAGGCAGATGGGGATGTTGTATCTGATATAACACCAATCTTCCCATAATCTGGCAAGCTTAGTAAACTGAGCCATTGTGAGCCAGTGCACAGAGCACTGGGCCAGGAGTCAAGAAACCTGAGTTACAGTCCAAGCTCTGCCAAGCTTTGCAATTTTGCGACCTTGTCACAATTCCCGCCACTATTTCTGTCATCCCATCAGGGCTTGGTTGCCTGGTTTACCCAAATGGCAGTTCTAATGGCCATTCCTGGCTGATCCCCATATTTATCTGTAAAACGACTGAAATGGTAGGCTAAAAGATGTCTAACAGCCCTGTTAGCTACAAAATGTTTTTAAATGTCCTCTTACAACACATGCTATTTTGCAGCCATAAAAACTTGTGGTCTGTAAGCCATTTAAGCTGGGGACAATTACCATGTGGTGATGTTATAGACATCCAGCTCAAAATCAAAACTGCTAAAAGCAGGTGGACAGTTTCAAGTCCATAATGTTCTGAAGAGCTTACATAATGGGGCACATTGTGTCCTACTGACGTTTGTTTCAAAAATAGCCTTCTTAGCAATACAAGGTGCCCCAAACATCAACCTTGATTTGGTTTTCTTTAGAGGGAAAAAACCCATTTAGGAATCATCTGAAAAGAGGCTGATTGGCTTCTTTCTTCCTAAACAAATTTAATTCATTTGGACTCTTTCTGGAGACTTTGTGGTAGATACTGAAATCTTCTTTGCGAAGCTTTTTTCATCTCTGCCTGTCTTCATTTTTTTTTTCCTACTCTGATCTGTTTTACATGCTAAAAGCAGAAGAGAAAATTCCCTAAAGATAAATCTGTGCTTATCTGTGTAGGTTTCATGTTCATTGCAAGAACTAGTTTTCCTCCCCCCCCTTTTTTTCTTAAGCAACTTGCAAACTACAAGAGCCCAGGCCTGCCAGAAATGAATGCCTATGTTTTCACTTTTCTCCATTTCTATCATTGAAAGAGAAGTGGAAAACTTCCCAGTGCTGAAAGATTACAACTTCTAAATGAAGAGGAGGACACATTCAGCTTACGAGAGCATCCGCCTTCTCCGAGAGGTCTTACTCCAGCATGACAAGAACATCCATTTTTCACAGCCACAGGTTTTAGAGGAAAGTGGAAATCGGCAATTGGTTTGCTGTCAATTCCCTGGAATCACCTTGTGTTATTATCCCAGAAGGCATCAGAAACTTGTTCTAGGTTGGAGGAGGGAGGATATTCCTATCAGAGACTTCCCTAGCTATTGCTTTTGTCTTCAGTAGAAAGAACTGGAGGGAATAGAAGGGAAGGCTCCTTCAGAAGAATTTTTACCTATTTGGCAGTGAAGAGCTGATTTCTAAATCACTCAACAAGGAAGGGACTCTCTAATTCTCAAGCTCCCTCACTCACACTTACCCACACTGGAAACAGAGAGAGAATGTGGAGATTAGGTGGGTGTAGTACAGGGGACACGCCAGAAGAGAAGCCAAAACCCAGTGAGAAAGCTGGGTCTTTGTTCAAACAGTGTCAGGAAATCTTGCCCTATATCACTGGGACTAATGTCTTGCTCATTGCCAGGAGGGCACTCAGCTATTCACAGAATGTGACAGGCTTTCTCTTGAGACACTAGACAGCTCTGGCTGTTGAGTCACAATGGGCTGGTAGAACTCACGTCAGTTATTCTGGCCTGGTAGAAATCGACACCTGAAATTCATGCTTTTGTGGCCGGTCTTCTCCCCAGAAAGGCAGAGGCACCAAAAGCTTTTCAACAAGTTTCAACTATCTTTTACGATGGGATGGGTGTGAAATAACACTTTAGCTGCTGAGCAGTCTAGGGCGATGGTTAAAGAACATGGACGTCGTAGTCAGAGACCTGGGTTCAAATCACTGTGTCACTACAGGCTGTTTGGTCTTAGCCTAAGACTTCACCTCTCTAGGCTTCAGTGTTTTCATCTGTAGAATGATTAACATGATGGCATCTCCCTTGAAGGTACGTTATGAGGATTAAGTTACATAATGTCTACAGAGCATTTAGCACTGGGTCTGGCAACTAGGAAATATGCAACAAATGGTAGCTAATAATAAGAATAAATAATGATAATGATATAAGATTGCCTCCGACCATGAGCTAAATTTAATGAATAATGCCTGGGCATGACTGTGTGCCAGGCATTCGCTCGTTAGAACAAAAAGTGAGGATCTACTATGGACCACGTAATGTGCTAAGTGCGGGGGAATGCTGTGAGCAAGACAGGACCTCTTGGAGCCTGAGTGCTGGGGAGATGAGGGATAGAAAACAGAAGAAGACTTGACTGCCAACTCATAAAGAGGCTAGAGTTGTGTCAAGATGGTTCAGAGCTTCTCAGGGTCCTTAGGAAGCATGACAGGTGCTCTGCCCCTTGTTCAGCCCCCTGTCTCTGGCATTACAGGTTCTTCTCTTTCTCATCACTGAGTTCACTTGAGTCTCCTCTGCAACTCAGCCCTGCGCCAGTTCCCAGGGCCAACCTTGACCCAAGACGGGAGATAATTGGCTCCAGCCCCATAGCTGGGGCCTGAGGTTCAAATTGCCTTCCTCCTTGTCTGACTGGAGGATGGTGCCCTAGTTTTGGTACTTGAGGTCCAATCTCATTTTAAGCCTTAATTCCTTTTCTGCACCCTTATTTTTAGCAACGAGCTTCTCCCTTTGTACTTGTTCCTGAGGACCTGTTCCAAAAACTTATTTAGTGACCCCAGTACTATCTTCTGATGGGAGAGCTGTGCCTTATTCTTGCTGATTCCCATCTGAACCTCATCCAATCCAGTCCTTAGCTTGAACCTCAGTGCAGTAATTAATTTTGATGGTTTCTTCTTGCCAACTTCATCTCAGTATATGCACCCTCTAGATTCCTCTGTCTCCCCCTAACCTGCTGTCTAGGCAAGGCAAGTCATTGCAAGTAATCCTTGTCTGTTAGATCTAAACGTCTGCAGAATACACTTGTCGCAATGAGCACCGGGTGACGTATGCAAGTGTTGAATCACGATATTGTACGCCTGAAACTAATACAAGACTGTATGTTAACCAACTGTAATGAAAGTAAAAATCAGAGATAACTAAACATCTGCTGCCACCATCTACACTTGGGTTAGCTCTCTAGTGACTGGTTCACCCAATGGGCAGCTCTTATGCCCAGTTCTGCCTGTCTCTATATGCCTCAGTGGGCGGCCCAAGATCTGACATTCCCAACCAGAGGCCAAAACCTTTTAAAGTAAAGCCACTGCAGAGCTCTGAAGATACAGCTGTACCCCTTCTGAAAGCCCTAATTATCAGTGTAATTCCTCTGTACTTGGCCCATGGGCAAGCCCTTAGCGCAACGATTCTATTCCTTTATTAATTCATCCAACAATTATTTGTTGAACTTCCATTATGCACCGTGCTCTGGGATATTGAAAGAAATCAGATACGGCTTCTGTGCTCAAGGAGTTCATTGTCTAGTTGGGGCAAGTTCAGCTGAACTTGTAAACAGATCATTATAACACAGGTTCAAAAGCACTAGAAGAAAGCAAAAAGCAGGGGTATCTAACCAGACTGCAGGTGGGTAAATGGTAATCCCATTCAGGAAGGCTTCCTGAAAGTGGGGACACATCAGAGTGTCCCCACTGGAGGACTTCTAGGTGGCGTTAGCTGACTGAGAGAGGCAAAGGTACTTCCGGGGATGCCCTAAGTGACCTTTAGGGAGCAACACATCCTTTTCAGTAGCTGGAACATTGAGTTCTAAGGGGAAAGAGTACAAGATGAATCTAGGGAGGTAGGTAGGTGCCAGATTATGACGTGCTCTCCTTGCCATGCTGAGGACTTGGAATTTTATCCTGATTTTTATCTTTTTTTAAAAAAATGAAAAAAAATTTTATTTTATTTTTTGAGAGACAGAGAGAGACAGAGCATGAGCAGGGGAGGGGCAGAGACAGAGGGAGACACAGAATCCAAAGCAGGCTTCAGGATCTGAGCTGTCTGCACAGAGCCCGACGCAGGGCTCGAACCCACGAACTGTGAGATCATGACCTGAGCCGAAGCCGGATGCTGAACCGACCGAGCCACCCAGGTGCCCCTTTATCCTGATTTTTAAAGTGGGAAACTACAATAATGTGGAGATCTGATTTGCCAGGGTAAGAGTAGAGGCAGGGAAATCAGTTAAATGACCGACAAGTGGTGAGAACCTTAACTAAAATGATGATAGTGGGATGAAGAATGTGTCTGAATTTGAGAGAAGAGTAGAACACAGGACATGGTCGCTGCCTAGAGATGAGAGAGCAGCGAGCAAAGGTGACCCGTTTGTGTAGGCAAAGTCGCTGAGGCAGCAACTTCTGCTGCCTGACGCGGAGAACACAGAAGGGACAGATTTTCAGTAGAGGGCAGGCTGTATTTAATGTTGCCAAATAAAGTTCCCCGATTTTACTTTGCTTTTAGCCACATAATCCTGTTGCCCAAATGGTGCTATTGACAATCCTACCTTGACAGAAGTCAATTGGAGAAGAAAATGGTTTTTTTTGTTTTTGTTTTTTTTACAGACCACATGAAAACTCTACAGTTGAATAACTGAAAATGAAATCCTCTATCATTGATAAGTGGAAAGCATAGAAGTAAGTGAAAATAGCGTTGAAAAGACTTACCCCATAGACAAGTTCCCCAACCATGCCATTCCATATTTTTGTCTCTGGATCCCTTGCGCCATATTTCCCGTCGCCGACAATGGACAATTTGTATTTGATCCTCACGTGTTTGGCTATTTCATAGGCTAAGTCGACACAATAGCCTTCATATCTCTCATTTCCTTCCAGTTGCTCATGGTTCTTCTTATACATTACATATGGTGATTCCTTAGGGACCAGAGGGAGATCAAAGGATTACCCCTACACGTTATTCTAAGAGATGATGAATGTAATAACTGTCCCCCCCACCATGTGCCTGTTGAGGTTTGGTGTGTGAAGAGAGCCTTTAAAAATGTTTGCTTAATAAGCAGAGGAACCTCAATAGACTGACTATTCGCTGGGCTATATATTCCTTGGAGTCCCTAACTGATGATTTAAAGATGTAGAGAAGGATTTAAGTTCTTTTCGAGGGTTTGAAAGCAGGACCAGTTTCCACTTGTAAAGCCTTTGATTTAGGCAAACTGGGTAGAGGTATTTCTCTTACATGAAGGTGAACTGCCTTTGATTTCTCAGGATTTCCCATGCAGGAACCACAGCCAGCCCAGGCAAGCCCTTAAGAACCACTGTGATCTTTGTGAGGTCAGGGTCTGTGGCTTATTCGTTTCTACATCCTCACGGCCTAGTACAGTACCTAGTACATGTCAAAAGTAAACTTCAGCTAAATCTCCATTCATTTATTTACATCGTCAGACCTAGGGGTATACTCATTTTCAACCCTGGTTTGTACTTCACGTAGTAAGAACATACCAGCTTTTGGAAAAGACATTTTAAAACTGAATGAGAATACTAATCTTGCGTGTCAACCATGCTTTGAATTTTGCAGAAAAGCTTTAAATGGTGAACATTGCCTTGAAACAATATGTCTTATGTCTTATGACATTATGATACCCATTTCATAAATTAAAAGAAATGTAACCTGTGGCTCAGAGAAGTTGTAAGTTGCACAGTTAAACACAGGTTAGTGGTAGACTTAACATTAGAACCCTAACCTACTCTCTCTTTCACATAATGCTGTCTCCCCCACGGTGAAAAGTTAGATTCCAAGTCCAGATGAAACCTCAATCTTTTAGTGAGTGTGTATGTGTGTGTGTGTGTGTGTGTGTGTGTGTATGCATGTGTGTGTGTGTGTATGCGTGCGTGTGCGTGGGGGGTGGCAAAGAAGAGAATGATATATGGAACTGTCCCAAATTCTTATTCTTTTTCTGTTTTTTTAAAAAAGTTTATTTATTTTGATAGAGACAGAGAGTAGGGGAGGGGCAGAGAGAAAGAGGGAGAGAAAGAATCCCAAGCAGGTTCTACAACTGTCAGCGCAGAACCTGATGCAGGGCTTGATCTCACCAACCATGAGATCATGGCCTGAGCTGAAATCAAGAGTCAGACATTTAACTGAAAGAGACACCCAGGCAACCCCCCCCCCCATATTCTTTTTCTTTTTAAAAAGACATTCTGTTCATGATCATAGCAAGATACTTTGAGAGATTCCTAAGCTGACCTGTTGGATGTTTTCACTGCTTGAAACTGAAGTCTTTTGTACTGGCTGAATAATGCTTTACAGAAAGAAGTCTTGCTGTACAGAAAGCCCACCTACCTTCCCTTCGTACTTACCAGAATGGTAGTCACTACAATGGTCCGGTTCTCTGAGGATGCGCTGTCATTGCTGATTTGCTGATCTGAGAAAGGCACAAATCTTTCGTACTCATTCCAGTAGCCAGCCTAGAAAGAGCAGACATTTGACCTGGTTGCCTTTTTTTTCACTCAAAAAGTACTGCATGAAATTCAAGTGCTGTTGTGGAATAAAACTTTCTTTTTAGTTACTGGAGCTTTCCAAGCGTTGATGTCCTGTCTCCCTCTGTCTTGGCACCCCCACCAGGAACCCAACTGTGATACAAACCTTCATCCTGGGGTTCCCATCCCCACTTCGCCTTTAGTGGTATTTTGTAAAATAATTCAGCCCACTGTAGGATGGTTAGCCTTTTGTTCCCCTTTAAACTCATACAGCAGAAGAGTGCTTTGCTCTGAACTGTGGGAAAGCTAGGAGGTGAGGGTGGGAAACCAAGGAGTGTCCTGTAGAAATGACCCAAGCTATTTTACATTCTAGGATTTTATCAAATGGCTGCTAAATCCTCATTTCATGCCTAACTTAACTATTAGTATGATAGAAGCAAAGTGATCGTTGTACAAGTTAGCTGTAGAGAAAGGTACTTTGTCCAGAGTCCTTTGCAGGGGGGTGAGGTGGCAAAGATACCTACTGGAGAGGTACCTACTTTCTGATTCTTTTGCTAAAACTGTATGTACCTTGGCAGTTTGTTTAAATAACAACATGCTGTAAAATTTGTGATTCCTTCCCTCTATTGTTAGAAGCTGTTAACAATTCTTGAGTCTATCTCTTTTATTTTATTTATTTTTTATTTGAGAGAGAGAGAAAGAGAGAGAGAGAGAGAGAGAGAGAGAGAGAGAGAGAGAATGCACACGAGCAGAGGAGAGGGGCAGAGAAAGAGGGAGAGAGAGGATCTTAATCAGGCTCCACACTGAGAGTGGAGCCTAATGCAGGGCTTGATCCCATGACCCTGAGATCATGACCTGAGCTGAAATCAAGAATTGGACTTCAACTGACTGAGCCACCCAGGTGCCCCAAGTCTATCACTTTTATAGGAGAGACTCCGAGGGAAACACTCCTTTCAGAATGCGTATAGATGGAACACTCTGATTGCAAAACAACTCTACGTATCTACACTATTTGCCAACAGAAAGGCAAAAATGATATGTGGGAATTTGCTTTGTATGTGTTTTCTACATCTCTTTTCTCGCACCTGAGTGCTGTCATCTTGTGAAAGACTTTGTCTTTGTGTATCTGTTTTGGCTACTTACTTTTCGAGAGCCAGTGACTTTCATCTCGTACACATCGATGGTATAATTTGTCCTACGTCCGTAAGTGTCAAATTGGATGTTTCCGGTCATTCCTTGTACTTGTACCTGGTAGGAAGGAAAAATGTAAAATTTTAAAATACCACCGCATTACTGCCTTCTAGGTCTCTGGGATGAGGTCCGCTGACAGATCTTAGAAGCTTGGAGAACTTTTATCTTGAGTCATTGAGCTCAATCCGCCAGATCAAGTCCATATGGATCTTTATTTCTTCTCTGGCATTTTGTGAAGCTTTGAGTGGGTGATAGGCAGTTACCTATATGATCCTGGGAAGGCCCTACCACCACTTTTTCAAGGGTGTGAGATTTCTATCATTAGTCTCTTCCCAAGGGAGTAGCCTGAGGGTATTCTTAACTAGCATAATGCATTCTTCTAAACTATGCGTTCCATGAGGGCTGTGGCTGTGTCTTAGCATTCCCAATATAACATAAATTGGTTTCAGTAATAGGGGCTCTGGAGCTCCTGGATTCGCATTCTAGCTTCATCACCTACTAACTGTATAACCTTGGATGTGCTCCCTAATGCTTTTGCACTTCAGTGTCCCCATCTGTAAAATGGGAAATCCCACTAGTACCTATCCCTTAGAGTTGTGGGAAGATTAAATGAGTTCTACACGTGTAACGTTCAGAACTATGTCTGGCACGTCGTATGTATGCATTGTAATACTTGCGGGCTATATTGATAATTATTGTGAATTGAAATGAATTTAGTTCTTTTTCTTGAGAGTGTTATTTACCAGCCTCCACAGTAACAGGGGTGGATTCTCCTCTTATTTGACCTATGCCCAGCTACAAACAGGTAAGCAGCGAGCCAGGCCTTGGAGGGATAAACCATACACTGATGAAATTTGTGAAGTCTAAGGAATCAGGGGTATGTGGTACTAGATAAGAAAGACAGAGGTACTAGAAGAGCCTGGACACCCATGTGGGATGCCACCTGAAGATTCACATATGTCACAATTTTTCCTGGGTCTGTCCCAGTATTGTGAACTAATAAAAGGCCATCCCTCCCAGGTGGAGAGATTTCCTCACCAATTATTTTGTGGTTCAGGGACATTGCACGCAAGACCCTCTATAAATATAAGTCACTGGAATGATTCATCTGGTAAGGGTCAAGCCATTTGCTTCAAAGGAAAAGCATCTGTCTCTTTTTCCTAGGATGAAAGGATAGAATACTTTTTTATTACTTACAGAAAGTGACAAGCTACTTAGCAAGTCAGAAGTGGTAATGGGCTTGTGCTGTGGAAGCGAGAACTGAGGTCAAATATTAGGGAGCATCTTTTGAAAGGAAAGGGAGCTTGTTCACCACCGATGGGAAAATGAGCTTCTCGTTCAAAGAGAAAGGCTCCAATGTGACTTCCTGAAGACAAGATGATTGTTCTACTGACCCAACAAACCTAAGCACCATCGTCGGCTCAGGCTTGCAGAGAAGGTGATGTCACACTTCCGGCTAAAGTAAAAGTCCCTTGTTGAGATAGAAATTGCTTAGCCTGTCTGGGGTACACTGTGATGCAAGAAGGGTTCTTAACACTCCATTCTGAGCTTTGAATTCTAGGAGAGCAGGTAGGTCGGGCAGACACACTGGCATAGGTACTTATTAAGGAAATCCTTCATTCCCGAAAATAGCAAAGGCTTCAAGTCTCGTTAAGGATTGTATATTTCTAAAGATCTAGCGTATTTAAACACAATAGACAAATTGGACACCAGCCTAGGTACGTCCAGGAAATTCGAGACCCCACGATGAAAACTTCTGGTGAACAGAAGTAGAATCAGAGGGAAGTCTGTTTTCAGTGACGTGAATGTCAGTTGCGGTTCCCCACCATCCCACCTGGGAACTTTTCTTTAATCGCCACCCCCCCCCCCCCACCCCTGCTCCACTCCAGTCTATTATTAGGTGCTTCTCCTCTGGGTTCCCATAGTACCCTCTGGAGAACCTAACCATAACATTTTAATCATCTCTGTATTTCCATCTCCCTTACTAGTTTGGGAACATCTCAAGATGAGAGACCTTCTTTTCCTGTGCTCTCAGCAGCTAGTACAGGAACTGGAATAGAGCAGGTGCTTAATAAATGTTTGCTGAACAAAGGGACAAGCTTTAATGCTTTAGAATCGTGACATGTTCCAGCAGGCTAGGCTCAGGCTGATCTTTGCACAGTCTGTAGATTACCCAATTTTCAAGTGGCTTTAAGTACATTTATTTACATATTAACAATTCTTTAATGTTTATTTATTTTTGAGAGAGAGAGAGAGAGAGAGAGAGAGAGAGAGAGAGAGAGCGTGAGTCGGGGAGGGGCAGAGAGAGAGGGAGACACAGAATCTGAAGCAAGCCCCAGGCTCCAAGCTGTCAGCACAGAGCCCGATGCAGGGCTCGAACTCATGAGCCATGAGCTCATGACCTGAGCTAAAGTGGGACGATTAACTGACTGAGCCACCCAGGTGAGCCTACATATTAACAATTTAAGTGTGAGCTCTCCTCACCTTATTTCATGTTTGCCTACTAACTTTGAGCCTGATACACAGCCATTGGTGCTCAATAAATATTTACTGACTGAGGGGTATGCTTATTTATTCATTAAAACAGGTCCCTTCGGAGCCTCTATCAGGCAGTGATTATGTTTACCAGATTTCTTTGAAGGAAGAGAATGATTTATTGAGCAACAACTACGTGCTAGTCACAGTGAGGGAGGCATTTACACATGCATTGTCACTTTTAATTAAATAAAATGGGATTTTTTTTTTTACTATAGTAAAACCTTTAGTACTTCAGACCGTCTTCCCTCGCAGTCCCTCTGAACAGTGGGATTTTACTGAGCATTTATCACAAGGGGAACATGTGCTTCTGGAAAACGTTGATACTTTCCAGCCTCTCTGCTGCAACAGGAAGAAGTTGGCCTGTAGAAATTGGTAAAGCATCCCTTTGGTTGAGTGTTTGATCCTTAGGGCCTGGGAGGAAGGTTACCAGGCTTATGACTCGAGCTTTATAAGTGAGTTCGACGTGCAGAAACTATTTGCGCAATGGTGTGATCAATCTAGTTTTTTCCCTAGCCAGATAGATTTCTTATCCTTCATTCCGGTAGCCATTTTCTATTTGTTGTTCGTGCCGTGAATGGGGAGTCCGTTGGAGATGCTGGTACTTGCCCCTTGAGATTTGGTTGACGAAAACTCCTTTTGATTTACTCGGAGGGAGTTTTGTATTTCAGTCATCATTATGTTTCACCTGACAGTACAAATCTTGTAACTGCTATGAAGGTTGAATTTAATTAACTGCTCTTCAAAATTGTGCAGTGCTACCTCCATAAAACTACACTTAGGGCATTTGTTAGGGAACTGACATAATGACATAAAAATCTGCATGATGGGAGAATGAGTCATATCTCTTTCTTGGAGAGAGACACAGGGGCTACTAACCCCTTTTGATGGAGTGCTTCCAACTTGGCAAATTTAAGGCAGCAGTAGGAGAGCCAACTACACAAAATGATGTACGTTATGAGGCCATGACGGATTCTTCATTACTGGGTTGGGCACAGAATTATCTTATCATTGCCCATCAGTTTGTTTCTTTGGATATCCCAAACATTGGGATAATTACATAAGTAGAAATAAGAGGCGCTTGTACTCTGGAAGGCTCATTTTAATGCATGCAGGCGCATGTAGCATCAGACGAAATATTCAGGAAAGAGCTCTTGCTCAGAAAGCTGCAATGAATGACCGACGCTGCTCCTGGTGTAAAGAATGAGATCTGTTCAAAGGGTACTTCCTGAAGTCTTAAATGATCGCCTACCAGTAAATACTAAAAACAAGTGACCTATTTGACTGTCTCCTGGTTTCTTGTACTTGTCTTTAGGTTTTTCTCTGGGGCATCGGGAAAAAAGGTTTCCTAAGTAGGCCTAGACACGTATCCTATTTCCGCATTTCCCCATGTAGATTAGCACGTTGTAAAGGTTCTTTCTGGCAACAGAACGACTGCCACCCTGGCTCAGCTCCGCAGTCCATCCGGGCTAATGAGTTGTCTGCTGAGCCAGAGGATGCCGCTGTCCTTTGTGATGTCTACCTTCAAGTTAGGAGCATCCTACAGAATATCCCAGCCCCCCAAAGGAACACCACATGCCTGGAAAGGTTAGAAAGTTTGAAGTTGTTTACATGTTCAGTCCATCAGTTTTGAGGGTACTGGGTTTGATTTACTACCCGCAGTGTAGCACAGAACTAAATATTCATTTGCCCTCAACTGACAATGTTTCAAGCTTCGAGGAAGAAGCTTCTGGTTTGCGATTTCTAGATTTTGATGAATAAATGCCTGTGCCCCTCTTCTGCGTGCTCTGACCTTCTTAGACTCGGATCCTGTTCCCTTTAGGATGGCTTTTTTCAAGACTGAGGTGTTACTTTTTTTGTGTCTTTATAAGGCCCCCCCGCCCCCACCCCAATAACCCAGAGTGGTCTTTACCATTTTTAGAGCTCTCTCGATATCAATTCCTTGACTCCAGGGCACAGCGGGATTTGCCAAGCAGTCTCCAGCACTGCCTCTTCGGGATACATCCACTCGCTGCCTCCTCAGGTAGCGGAAAGCTTCTGCGATGACCAGTATTGCATCGTGCGTCAGCGCAGATGTATACTGAAATGGATATGTGGAAAACAAGGTATCACGACAAACGATACCCTCAACACGTGCCTTGCTCCTTAGAATTTTCATTTCGTACTCTCCACCTCGTACTCTATGAAGTCACCCTCTTAATTATTTGAATCAAGAGATCTCTCAGGGCAAGCCTGACTTTGATTCATTCTAGAATGATGCCTCTTACCTCGTGTGTGCACATGTTAAGATTTTTAAGACCGAATGGCTCAAGGGAGTCTCTCCCTTGCTCCCAGTCCTGTGTTTTGTATTGAGTGAGCGACTACTAAAAGGCCAGGTCCTTTATAGAGAAAAAAATACATGTGCAGCTAACGGATGGCATATGTAGATTGGTTATTGCTGTTTGTAATAGAAAATTCAGGTCTGGTGTTTACTTAGGGGAAAATGGAAATAGCTAAGTTAGACAGCTTGAAATTAATTTGGAGGGAAACATTAATCATTTCTGTCTGGACCATGTTTCTGGCGAACTAGGACCTCTGGCCAGCAATAAATCAGTTTTTGTTTCGTGGGGGGAGCAGAAAACAAAAGCTGGTTTTCGATTGTAGAAAATTACAATTGTTATTGAGTTTTAAATCTGATAACGGTGACAATTCACAGGCAATACTTCACGATGCTACCTCTTTCAGGCAAGAACACTTCGTTTCTATTCCTTGGATATACTGATAGGCTACTAGGGATCAGGCCAGTCACTTAATACTGGGGATTTGATTATCTGCGATTTGACAAGGAAGATGCCTTTTCATTAAATGAATCAACAAATCTGATTAAAATAAGCTGGCCCCTGTTTTTCGGGGGTGACAAATACTGGGAGGATATAGAATTCTGTTGATATTTTTAATGAAGCAAAATGTCCCAGGAGGAGTTTTTCTCTCTCCCAAATACACCCGGGAGCGAGTACATTGTCGTCTTTACAACTATCTGTTTACTTTTTTGACTTTTCTCATGTTACTTTTCTTTCAGGAGCAAATCTTCAAGTGTGACTGTGACAGGGGGCATGTGTTCTTTCATGCAAAAAAAAAAAATCTTTGTGTCTGTCCACTCTAGCACTACACAAAGCCAACACGGTGGTGATTTCTTTTCCAGCTGACTGCATAAATTGTCTGCAATTCCAAGCCATGCCAAAATAGCTATTTAATTTTCTGCTTTTTCAGCTTCTACTTACCAGTGTGTGAGCGTGTAAAAAGAAAAAAAAGCCCCAAAAGGAAACATTCATAAAATATAGAATAAATTAAGCAGTAGGATTTTAATGTGGAGACAATTTTATTTCCTAATCAAAAATATTATACGTCACTTTTTTAAAGTGGGCTTTTTGTCTGATTGATATAGAGCACGTTTCCATGACTAATACTAGGCAAAAATAATCTGGAAGTCGAACCACCTCTTCAAATATTCCATTTCTTAGGGATGACTGGCCTCATCCCTAGTAGAGCCTGTCAATATATACAAGGAATAGAAACTAAGTGTTTTGCCTGAAAGAGGTAGCATTTAAAGGGTTTTACTCTTAAATGGTTCTTCTCAGCAAGTTCTGAGGACTTTACTTTATACACACCATGAGTTATCGATGACTAATCCAGAGCTAAGCTTGTTTTTCTTCTCCTTTGTAGAACCTCTATAACTTCTGAGCAAACACAAACTACCCTGTAGTAGCCTTTTCATCCTTTACCCTTGTCCGTTGTTGTGTGGCTAACACAGTGCCTGGCACATAATGCATAAATGAATTTCTTGCCTCTACCTATTACCTGCTAAATCTAAGGATGGAAAAGCAGTGGACAGGCAGTTTCTGAAAAATCTAAATTTGTGTAAGCTCACCTAAAGGTGGTGGGTGGATTTAGTATATCAAAAAAATTGGAATCATCAAGGAAACGCAAATCAAAAGCACGGGAGATAGCACCACACACCTGTTATGATGGCTGTTATCAAAAAGACAGGAAATATTGAGTGTTGGCAAAAATGTGGAGAGAAGAGAACCCTCTTGCCCTGCTGGTGGGAATGCAAACTGGTGCGGCCACCGTGGAAAACATTGTGGAGGCTCCTCAAAAAATTAAAGATAGAACCACTGTGCAACCCAGCAATTCCTCTTGTGGGTATTAATCCAAAAGAAACAAAATCACTATTGCAAAAAGATATCTGCGCCCCCACGCTCAGTGCAGCATTATTTAGAGGAGCCAAGATAGGGAAACAACCTATGTGTCCATCAACACATGAGTGGTTAAGGAAAATGTGGTACGTACACGCAGTGGAATACTATTTGGCCACAAAAAAGGAAGGAAATCCTGCCGTTTGTAACAACGTGGATGGACCTTGAGGGCGTTATGCTAAGTGAAATTAAGTCAGACAGAGAAAGACAAATACTGTGTGATCTCACTTAAATGTGTAATCTAAAAAAAAACAACAAAAAACACCCTGAACTCATAGGAATAGAGAACAGATTTGTGGTTGCCAGAGATGGGTGATGGGTGGTAGGGGATGGGGGAAATGTGTCAAAGGTGCAAACTTCCAGTTATAAAAGAAGTAAGTCCTGGGGATGTAATATACACCATGGTGACTATAGTTAACAATACTGTATGTATGTATGTATGAATTTAAGAGAGAAAGAGAGAGAACATGAGAAGGGGAAAGGGGCAGGGGAGAGAGAGAGAGAGAGAGAGAGAGAGAGAGAGAGAGAGAGAGAGAGAGAGAGAATCTTAACCAGGCTCTACACTTAACATGGAGCCCAATGTGGGGTGTGATCCCAAAACCCTGGGATCGTGATCTGAGCCAAAATCAAGAATAGGACGCTCAACTGACTGAGCCACCCAGGTGCCCCTACTGACTGTGTTTTTGAAAGTTGCTAAGAGAAGTAGATTTTAAAAATTCTCATCACAAGAAAAAAATTGTACCTATGGTGGTGATGGATGGTAACTAAAGTTGTTGCGGTGATCATTTTACAATATATACATATGTCAGATCATTATGCTATATACCTAAAACTAATATAATGCTATATGTCAATTATATCTCAATAAAAACCGGATAAAATAATTATCCTAAAAAAAAAGATCTGACTGCGAACGCTAACCCTAACATCACAGGGATTGAGACCATATTTGCTGAAACATCTGAGGACACCTGATCTGACCATGGGACAGAATGTTTTAAAATGGGACTGCCTAGGAAAATCTGGCATGTATACTATAATCACTACAACAACAGAATACCACTTAACTAGTGAGTGGCTTAAATGAATGAATAAATTAGGTTTAATGCACAACTTTTCTAGAACATACCAATTGTATAAAGTAAGGGCCCACTTGTATTGTGTTCTGATGTGATTCATTTAGGGTGAAACTGACTAGGTGATACAGAATGTGTCTCTTCTCTGGTCCATGTCTCTATTGTTCTCGGTTATTCTATTCTTGCCAGGAAGAATGTGAGGATGGGTATCTTGAAACCATGAGAAAAGAAATATCCACCCCTTTTCCTTTTTTAGGGAAAGGCCTTAACTGTACTTTGATTCCTGTTCTTGATCACAAGGATCCCACAGCTATGGTACATACATACTTTCACTATATAAGGAAAGAAGAATTTAAAGTCAGTTTCATACTTGAACCAATGCACCAAGGGAATGGTTACTTAAAACATACCCTTGACGGATCCTTTGTGTTACACTAATAACTTTTCCTAATTTATCTGTTTTAATTCCTGATTTTTAAATAATAGGATTTCTAGTCATAGGGGAACACATGTGAAAAATGTGCACTCTAAGCATGACTTTCTACCTTTAATATTCTTATTTTGATTTCATGAAAATGAGCAACATAGGTAATCTAATTATTTTTAAAGATACTTTTCCAGGCAGGAAAACATTTCTGCTCAATATACATATAGGCACCATGCACTCTGTATTGCAGCCCAATTCACTCGGGTGTACTGAGATTCATGAAACTTATTAACACAAAGTAATCACATAAATAATGTAAAATCTAATTTTCTGTTGCAGGCTATCAATCTTCTTTACCTATTCCCACTGCCCCCACTCTTTGCCCAACTCAGGTTCTTGTAATATTGTAAATTGTTATGAGCATGTTACAAATGAAATTCATTAAAAAATTAGTTAACATTCCCAAGCCCCAGGTTTTAAAAGACCTCCTTCTCCTTAGCGTCTTTATTTGCAAGTGTAGTTTTCAAATGCAGCAGTAGCACCTCCAATTTGGTTTTAGCATCCTTGAAACCTTTCTGAGCGAAGACGACTTGGTCACAGGAAGGCCATAAATATATAAAGGCCACACTGAGATGCTGTGAAAAGCTGGCCTAAGGTTTCTGCATGCCATGGAACATTACCTTTAGTGGTGCATTCTTGGCTTCAGGGAATTCCCTTTCATCTAGCCTCACCCAGCGCTGAATAAACTGCTGAACCATAGGGTTTTCATTGTTGACAATCTGGAATCCTGTAATGTTGGCTCCCCCATGCATGACTCTTTCTAGCAAAATATCGGTAAAACCCTAGAAAGAGATCGAAAGAGAATCATTAATGTTGGAGGTCGTGAGTTCTGACCGTATCTGTTGGTTAGAATGCTAAGGAGGAGATGGAAGGTCCTTCTCCCAGGATCACTCTTCAACAATTAAGAAAACCCTGGACACAATGTTATATGTCAATTACATCTCAATTACAGAAACAAGAAGGACGATGACGACAAGTACCAAAAAAATGCTGGATATGGGCTAATTCTTAAGGCAGTATGTCTCCGAAACTACAGGCACGATGGAGAAAATATGCATTCTTCCATTTTAGTGCTTTGTGTCTTTATTTAGTATAGCTCCTGCAAGGACAAACACAGGTGCCAACTTCAAGCAAATGTTTTGTTTCATTTACCTGTATTTTTAGTCTTTCTTCACTGAGTACAAATACAATGCTTCCTGTAACTGGGAAAGTGTTGAAACGTTTGACCCTGACTAGAGGTATAAAATCCTTTTCTTCAGCTTAATGTGCCAAACACAGCAGATTGCTTTAGATTCTAATGATGAGTACTTTCAACATTTGTGACTTAAAGAAATGCCAAAGAGAGAAACTGACAGCTTGGTTGTATGTGATGCTGCAAACCCAGGTTATGTCTCTCATGTGTTTATAAACAAGTCTCGACATCTACTTCGGATCACCCACCGTTTTCTTCTTCTCTTGCTCTAGTTACCACCTGGTGTCTCTGTCACCTAAGCCTCCTAAAGGAATCTCTTCAGGTTCACACCAAGCCATCTCTGCCTGGGTGCCACCAGCTCCACTGGGCATTGCTATCTCCTGAAACACTTCTCCCAGGAGTTGTGCTATTTCTGCTGGATACCTGTCTCTTGCTAGTTGCAGTGGACGCATTTAGGTCCTCAATGGGCTGAAGCCAACATTTATCTTCATAAAGAAATGGGGAGAATTCTTCCTCCATTCCTCACACTATCTTGTTCAACATTTTAATATAACATTTTCAAATACGCAAAAAAATTGAGAGAACTGTATAGTGAATACCCATATAGTCTCAACTCAGACTTTAAAATTAGTATTTTTCTATCCATCCATCAATCCATTCCTTTTTTTTTCTTCAAAGTTTTGATTATTATTATTTTTAAAAATTTTATTTAAATCCAAGTTAGTTAACATATAGTGTAATCATGGTTTCAAGGAATGGAATTTAGTGATTCATCACTTACATATAACACCCAGTGATCCATCAATCCATTTCATGTTTTTGGATGCATTTCAAAGTAAGTTGTAGATATTAGTATATTTCAAACTAAAAGACTTTGGCAGGCAGATCATTAACTAGAATTCAGTATTTGTTTGTAATTCTTTTTCTTTCCTTTTCTCCTTTCTTTTCTTTCTTTCTTTCTTTCTTTCTTTCTTTCTTTCTTTCTTTCTTTCTTTCTTTCTTTCTTTCTTTATTTCTCCTTTGAGGTAAATTTGCATCCAATGAAATATACAAATCTTAAATGTAGCACTTTTCTTTTCTTTTCTTTTCTTTTCTTTCTTCAAGGTAAAATTTACATCCAATGAAATATACAAATCTTAAACGTAGCACTTGATGAGTTCTGATAAATGCATACACCTGTTCTCCAAAGTTTTCTTTTTTTGCATTCTAAGTTTTTATTAAAGTATAAAAATCATATAGAAAAGTGCACATATCTTCAAATACATGACCCGACAGATTCTCACAAACCGAACGCAAAAATGTAAGCAATACCCACAGGGCCCCCTGTGTACCTCTCTAGCCACCATCCCTCCCCCCACTTCTTTTAATTCACCTTTCTTTATATTTTAGTGAACCAGCTTTTCCAGTTACTACTCATGGCCCCTTCTTTCTTCCTTTCAAAAGCGGGCCATGAGTCCATGGAGACTGCACAAAGAGCCAAGTAGTTTTTGCATCACTGGGAATCATTCCTCCTTTCTGATAATCAAAAAACCCCACCTTTTAAAAAAATTAACATTAACTTGTTGGGATGAGTTTTGTCCCAAAGTCCTCTTTCATGAAGGAACCTAAGACTGTTTTCTCCCCTTTGCTGCCCTCGCACCACGAACAGCCGAGAGACTTACTTTGTATGAAGTCTAGTAGAGGCCCCAACTGGGGCTGTCTCCCAACTCCCCAATCCCGCCCCATAACACATATACAAATAAAGAGCCTGGGACCAAATTTTAACAAATGGCTTTAATTCACTCACTGTGCCAAACCATATGTGTCAGTTAACAAGTTTTACACAAGAACATTGACCAGCTGCCCACCTGCCTGCCGGAGGGGCTGAAGAGTGGGCCCTCTCATGCTGTCCTGTGTCTTAAAAGCCTGGACGGGACAAGTGGAGCTCCTTTCCTTGAAAGAAGGGGGTTGAGAATGCTTCTGTCACCATCCTCGTCTTCAGGGCCGATGGCTACAACCTGCACTAAGAAGCAGTATCTCTTGCACCCCTCACGCTTTGATAAGTGTCACACTCCTGTTTTCCTAATATCCATAGCATGTTAAAATGGCAACACAGAATTAAAAGGGAAGGAGAGAGAAAGTATCCCAGCACTCTCACATCTGTCCTAAGGCGTAAGAGTCAGTCCTTCAGTCTGGTTACGCACCATACAACTTCTTTCCAGAAAGATGTTCCCTCACTCTCCTTTTCTTGGCAGGGATACTAAAAGGAGTGGTCCAGCTCAAATTTACCTCACCAGTCATGCCCACTTCCTCCCGGAAGGCTTCATTCTGTCACGTATGCCCCATGTATTCCTGCTTGGGTATCTTCCTCTCCAGTAAACATATTATACTTTGAAAACATCTCCATAGGCATACTCTGCACCCCTCTTTCTGCCACACATCAACCATGCCATTGTGGACCTAGAAGTTTCTCAGTCAACCCATGTTTTATGACAAACATGCCTGGAAATGAGTTCTGGTGCACCTCAGACTGGAATCAGCCTTGCTGTCCTTGTGGGATGAACTGCATCCACAGCAACACAAATCAAGCCAGGGGAAGGTCACCTCAAGCTGTTCTGGTGGCCAGACTTACATGACACTGGCCCCTACCGATTGCCCCGAAGCCTCATCCATCCGTATGGGCAGAAAGTACTAACACAGACAAAATGGGGAGAAGAGAAGTATAGTAGAAACAGAAAGGAGGTAACAGGTATTTAGGGAGATGAGACATCCTGTTGCTTAAGGCTAAGAGTTGGCTGTCTTCTGGTCGCCCTCTGTTTCGTTTGTGTACATTTTGCTTGTTTGTAATGTCTTAGATTCTACAGCCTGAATGTCTCCCCGGTGTCCAGCATTTAGATGCAGCAGCCCACGTCCTTGAGGTTGAGACAATCAAGGCTAGATTCTCCCTAAACTCTCTGAAAGGACGTGAACACAGCAGAGCTCACCAACAAGTATCAAGGAAGAAGAGGAAAAGGGAAAAGAGGTGAATGGTACAGAGGGGGCTATAGAGAAAGCGGCTCTGCCTAATAGGCATAAGTCATTGACCCTATCATCTTATTTCTAAAACTCTTTTTTAAAAAAGAATTTTCGGGGCACCTGGGTGGCTCAGTCGGTTGAGCGTCCGACTTCGGCTCAGGTCATGATCTCACGGTCTGTGGGTTCAAGCCCCGCGTCAGGCTCTGTGCTGACAGCTCAGAGCCTGGAGCCTGTTTCCAATCCTGTGTCTCCCTCTCTCTCTGCCCCTCCCCCACTCTCACTTTGTCTCACTCTGTCTCTCAAAAATAAATAAATATAAAAAAAATTAAAAAAAAAGAATTTTCTGGGGCACTTGGGTGGTTCAATCAGTTGAGCGTCCGACTCTTGGTTTTGGCTCAGGTCATGATCTCACGGTTTGCGGGATTGAGCCCCGTTTTGGGCTCTGTGCTCACAGCCCAGAGCCTGCTTGGGATTCTCTCTCCCCTCTCTGTCTGCCCCTCCCCTGTTCTCTCTCTCTCTCTCTCTCTTTCAAAATACATAAACTTAAGAAAAGGAATTTTCTTTTTGTATCAGATATTGCTAAATTCCATGGTTCAAATGGCCGCTAACAGTCTTAGCTTCCTTGTCCCCAAGATTATAAAAATTAAAATAGTTAGATTTTTCTTTTTGAAATGGCAACACACCCACCTCAAGTTTGGAAATAAATGCCAAGTACCTCTAAATCCTTTATAAAAGACTAATGTAAAAGAAATGACCACTACACAGGTAAAATAGGTAAACAGATAAAATAAAACAGTGAAGATCGATGGGCATAAGAAGGGAGTTAGGAGAGAGCTGTTGGCTGGAGAGCAGAAAGTGCCTGGCTCTTGGCTGCCCTTCCATTTCTGCTCAATCGTTTTAACACATGTTCTGTTTTCTTTCACATATTTCTATTGTAGTTGTAGACAAGCACAGTCCACGATGCTTTGAAAATTGAGGCCTGACTCCCCTCAAATCCTCAGCAAAGACACTATTTCATAGGGATTTGAATAACTAGATGTGATGATGAGGTCCTCTGATTTTTGCTTAGACTGGACTTAACGACTTCTAGTGCTGCTTGTACCCTATCGGTTCTGTTTGGTTAAAATTGTTGTTGTTGTTTTTGGCGAATTGCCTTTTCCTTTGGTTGGCCAAAAACAGTGTGCAGAGAGAGAGATGAAAGGAGATGAGGAAAGGCAGAGAAAGACTGGAGGCAATCATAGTGCTCACAGATAGGATGAGTTGAAACTCTACTTTCTCAGTTTCAATGGTTTAGCCATCCGCGCAGTTGACTACTTGCCTCTGTGTAACTAACATTGGCAGTGTTTGTTAGAAATATGGATGTTGTCTCCAGGAGTTAGTCCTTTGAGAGGGAAACTACTCATTTGGATTCGTTAAGTTCTGGTGTTATTTCCTCAATGTATCACTTCTTGACCACGTCACATCTGTCTGATCCAGATGTACCGTTGCCCGCATCTGAATGCAACTTTATAAAACCAACTGTGACTTTTGTGTCTATGCAGTTCATCTGGGGACTTGTAAGCCACCCTTGTCTTATTCTCCAAGGCCATCTTTTATACAGATACTGGTTATACAATTGACATCCAAACACAGATTGTCCCGATTTGAGAATAGCCAGACAAGTCAGTCTTGCAAAGATTCAAATGACTTTAGTATTATCCTGTCTCCCTTGATTTATACATACTGTAATTCAGTTTCCTTCTGGCCGTATGGATAATGGAGAGTTGCAAATAAATATATTCAAAGCTTCCTTTTAGAGCACTTGTTTTCCAGATATGATGTGCAGATTTCCTTCACATAATACTATTCTTAGGGTACATTTTGTACAGAAAGGAAAACAGAGACAAGATAAGTTGGATGACTTTCATTGAGTTGATGGCAGATTATGGGTGAGAAATGGGAAAGGTGGCGTGCCTGTAGGGAAGATAAAAGCAATAGAATGAGGATTGGGAGGCTGCCGAGGGCAAGTATCTATCTCATGATTTGGATGAAGGCTGGCTCTGTCTTTAGTGTTATTTGAATCGTTCATGCGGGTGATGCTTCAACAGGGAAATGCACAGTGATCGTGGTAACTCAAGTTATCAGGTTGCTAATGAGAAGCACAAGTCTTTTTCTAGGAGCAGGTCCATTCCCCCGGGAGGGTGTTGTGTGTGGAGTTAAAGATGACACCACATAAATTAGCACTTGATTATAGGTTGCTTTGTATTGTTCACTTGCATTTTATTCTCTAATCCAATCAACATACTTTGAAACCTTTTAAGTGCTATCCATTGGTAAAATGGCGAGCCATATCAAACTTGCCCTGACCTCATGGCACTTTAGTCCAGTGAGAATTATTAGTATGAATATACAAATAATTACAAGTTGATATAAGTGCTATTTGTGGGAAAAATAGCCACTGATCTTTTTATTAATAGTTATATGGAGGTATAATTTAAATACCATAAAATCCATCCATTTGACACTGAATTATTTAAGGCAAAAATCAGATCATGCCCCACCCCCCACTTGAAATTCTTCAGTGGTTTTTTGTCACTGTTGAAAAAAGCTAAAACTCTTTAACCAGGCTTACCAGCCTTACATAATCTGGAACTCACTCTGCTCTAGCCAAAATTGCCTTCTGACAGTTCGGAGAAGGTATCAAGCTCTTTTCTGCCTCAGGGCCTTGACACATGCTGTTCCCTATGCATGACATGAACTTCCCCTGATTCTTCATATAACTGGATCTTTCTTACAATTTGGATCATTGTTTCAAAGTCACCTTTTCTTTTTAAAAAAAAAATGTTTACTCATTTTGAAAGAGAGAGAGAGAGAGAGAGAGGGCATGCGTACATGAGCAGGGGAGGGGCAGAGAGAGAGGGCAAGACAGAATCCCAAGCAGGATCCATGCTGTCAGCGCAGAGCCTGACACGGGGCTCGATCCCATGGACCATGAGATCATGACCTGAGCCGAAATCAAGAGTTGGACGCTTAACTGACTGAGCCACCCAGGTGCCCCCCAAGTCACCTTTCTGAAAGACCTTTTCTGGCCATGCTATGCAGAGTTTTGATTCTTGATACTCTGCCTTCTCTTCATTCTCTCTCCTACTACCTGTTATATCTCCGGGCTAATTATCATAAGCTGTACAAGTTTTGTCTGTGCATTATGACTACAAGGTTCTTAAGGACACTACCCTCTGTCTTCCTTGCAGGGGAGCGAACAAGGTATTGGGCATACAAGTGATACAGAGGAAGAAGAACTTACTATAAAGATCTTTAGAGCAGTATTGCCCGAAGTATATGTGGATTGGTGCTGGTCTGCTGTTTGTTGGCAGTCAGAGATGAAAACAGGGAAGAACTAGAAAGCAAGCCTTTATAAACCTTTATAGCAGTTTGACAGGGTGATATTATGGCTATTAAATGTAACACTTATATTTTATCTATCTTGTTTTGTTTATTTCATGTTTTTAGTAATTTACTTTTGTCGCACTTTTGTTGATCTGTGAAGATTTGGGGGAAAAAACTGGCCCTTCTTCACAGGTAGTTTGAGAAGCACTGTTTTAGAGGACATGATCTGAGAGAGCTTGGGAAAGAAAACAGAATTCTTTCCATTTACCTTACTAGAACATTGGGTAGAGAGTGTCTTTCCTTGTTAATTTCAGGCAGGAAAAAAAGAGAAAGAGAGAGAGAGAAGGAGAAAGGGATGGGTGATTACGGTTGGGGCATTTTTAGACAGGGAGAATGAGAGTCTCAAAGTTGGCAACTTTAAGTTGACAAGAGACTGTGGATTTCTAAATGCCCGGTAGGAAGTTGGACCCCAGCCCAGTCCCCAATTCCTCATTCCCTTGGTGCTTTGCTGTATCCTATCTCCATTTGGAGAAGAAAGTGAATCCTCTGCCACCAGAGAAGCTGTGTACCCAGGGGAGGTGACTGGGTTCCTGGCGTTTGGGACCAGTGGGGATTTTTCCCTTAAATCCCACCTCCTTTGCTTGTCAAGCCAGGCTCCAGCCCAGTGAGCTCTGTGTTTACATGCCCCCTGCTGAGGTGTCATTGTATACAACATGTGGCTTTGAGCATTTGAATTTTTTTTTTTTTTTTGTAGAACATAAAAATAGGAGAACAAAGGAAGGGAAAGAGTAGAGAACAAAACCAGAAAACCCGGAAGGGGAAGGGAGAAGAAGGGAACAGTTGTTATTGGCAAGCAAAACCCATGACCCCCATCTCACTCAAACTTGTTTTCTCTCTAAACAAAGTGGCCCCTTCTCTGTTTCAGGTAACTTCCAGGGCTCAGTAAGCTGCAGAGTTCACTTCTTCAAGCTTAGGTTACAGCTGGTTGCCTCTTTTGGGTTCTGTTTTATGAATGGTGCTTTTGTTTGAGTAAAAATTTGAAAAAACTAGATGTAAGCTAGTGCCCTTCACCCCCACCATTATTTCCTGGCATATTAATAATGTGAATGGGGCAGATGGGAGGGAAAGAGAAAAGAGGGAGCAAGAGCAAGAAGGGATATGAGAGAGCAGGAGAGAAAGGAGAGAGAGAGAGAGAGAGAGAGAGAGAAGGACAAGGGATTGTGGCAGGAGAGAAGAGAGTGATCGACAGATAGAATTGGTACCTGCTAAGATGCATTTCAAAATGGCCTTTGGACAGGTTTCAAACCCAGATGCGCAAGGCTGTCCTTGGTTTTTGAGCCTTTTTGTCTGTAATCACTTTACTCTCGTAAGTGTATAGTTTGTATTTCATTCATATGCATTTATATCTTTGCCAGTGTTCTTCCGTGACCTTTGTGGGGCTAGCCTTTTGTCTCACTGAGATGCTCGAGTGGGTCAAATGGGAGGAGCAAGGTGCTCTGTCAGGAGTCTGAACAACCCACGTTGGAGCCTAGCTTGACAATGGATTAGCTCTGAGGCTTTGGGCAAGTCATGTATTTTTTTCAGAGCCATTTTCCTGATGTCTAAAAGGTTTGGGGAGGTAAATAGGTCAGTCTCTCCTCATGGGAGTTCTGAGTAAATTTTGTAAGAAGTCTATAGAAAATAGCTGGCACAGGGGCGCCTGGGTGGCTCAGTTGGTTAAGCGTCCGACTTCGGCTCAGGTCATGATCTCATGGTCCGTGAGTTCGAGCCCTGCGTCGGGCTCTGTGCTGACAGCTCAGAGCCTGGAGCCTGCTTCAGATTCTGTGTCTCCCTCGCTCTCTGCCCCTCCCCCGCTCGTGCTCTGTCTCTCTCTGTCTCAAAAATAAATAAACATTAAAAAAAAAAGAAAATAGCTGGCACAGCAGAGAAAAGTGTAAGATATGTTAGCTTCCTTCCCTTTGCTGCCCTAGCACGATGACCTCCTTGATGGACTGCTCATGCGGCCCTCTACCGGTGGCAGCTGACATGACCTAGCTTCCACCTGCAGGGTCAACAACAGTCTCCCACTCTGGGGTCAGTCTTGACCTAGGCAGGGAAACTGCTGGATCTTCTAAAAGTGGTTAACTGGTACAGCACTGAATGAGTCCACTATGGCTCATGTTCTTCCCTGGCACCTCAAATCTTGGGTTTTTTTTTTTTTGGTCTTATTTTGGGGGCTGGGTGCTGAACATCTGTCGCTGGACCATCTCAACCCAGATCCAATTCACTTTGTGTCAACTGCGAGTTGGTTTGGATTGATCCTTCAGATCCTCAGTCATGTTTAGAACTTAGGGAAAGGGTACTCATACCTTCTTGGCTTCTGCCCACCTGAAATGATTTTAAGTCTGCTTATGACTTTATACTCCTAACAGGGCTCCGGTTTTGTTCTCCCATTTGTATCCTCAGTGTTGTCCTAGCTGCTGTGCCTATACTCTTGCTCCTGGCCTTCTCCGGTCCCAACTGACCCTCCACGAGGGAAGAGATGTAGAGCCGGAAATGATCTCGGAGTGTTTCCCAAATTGTAGTCATTGATATACCACCTTTATGGTTTTTTGCCATATAGGGAGATCATCTGAGCCACAATTTACCTAATATTTTTCTTTACGTTGACTAAATTCTTTAACTTAAATATCTACTTTACCCTCATTCTAAGGAATGGTATTTATAAAATCACAGACTTGAGATGGTAGTTATCGTTCTGCAACACACATTTAGTATAAATTCAAAAGTAGTAATTTTAAGGGCTTTTGCTATGTACTTTCTTATGTACACTAGCTTGTGTCTAAGTAACAACTTGAGGAAATAGTGATCTGGTCTACCTCTCCATTCTACAGATCAGGAAACCTGCTTCCTAGCTCCGGGTCTAGTGCTTGTTTTCACTATGCCTGGGGTTGTTAGTCTGGGGACTAACAACACAGTTAGTCTGTGTTAGTCTGGGGACTGACACACAGTGACTCGACTATCATTGACACATATGAAAAAATTAAATCACAATACACACATGCCTGGGAATGCGGCGTAAAGGATCCCGATCCAGGGGCTCCGTCGGTTAAGCATCCGACTCTTAATTTCAGCTCAGGTCATGATCTCACGGTTTATGGGATCAAGCCCCATGTGAAGCTCTGCACTGACAGTGAGGAGCCTGCTTGGGATTCTCTCTCTCCCCCCATCTCTCTCTGCCCCTTCCCTGCTCTATCTCTCAAAATAAACATTTTTTTTAAAAAAAAAATACCTTGCCATGAAAGAGAGACAGGTTGCCTCACTGACAGATTGTATACATGCTGTTTACCTCTAGTACTAAAGCGGAAAAACATTACCACCTTAGAGTCCTGGAAGAGAAGACAACAATTAATTATGGAACAATCCCTAAAAAATGGCATCAGCAACTGATACAGAATTTGTAAGAGACTTTCCTGCTCTCTCCTCATTGGGATGTCCACTTCTGGGCCTGTGTGTCCACCGGGTCCCATCTCTGCCTGTGATTCTAATAGAATCTTTTGCTTCTTCCAGGGACTTCAACAAGCTAAAACTTTCTACAGCTTGTTTGTCTGCTCTGACACGTACACCCTGACCTGTGAAAGGCCTGTGTTGAAGCATTCATGGACTATCCACGGCTTCTCAGTTTAGGATTACCACTGGGGAAAGTCCACGTAACAGCACAAAGAAGTCTTTGCCAGACAGTTGGAGTTCCATGGCAGAGGGCATACAGGGGCTCTGAGTGGCTGATTCCAGAAAGCTTAGGTAAGTGCTGTGACTGTTTTTGACTTTGCATTTGTAGAAGAAGGCAGTGGTCCTGCACTGTTGTTATACCAAGATCCAGATTAGACTTTGTTCCCCTGTGCATGTGTTCTCAGCTTTCATCCAGCTGGCTCATTTTGAAAGGAAGCATCTAAGCTCCACTTACCCTTTTTTGACCATCTAAGTAACTTCTAAATAGTCTTGGTGTGTATGTGTGTGTGTGTGTGTGTGTGTGCATGTGTGCACGCAAGTGTGTGTGCGTGTGCATGCATGCACGTACGTGTGTGTGTGTGTGTGTGTGTGTGTGTGTGTGTATGTGTATCTGTCTGTCTTTGGTGGAGGTGTTTGGAGGTATTTTTATCTGCTTTAAAAAGCCTGGAAACCATGGTGGGATAATCTATCTCATTTTTATCAGAAACTAACAACAGTTCCCATCTCTATTGCCCATAGGCAATTTGCTATAGAGTACAGGGACTCATGGAAACATGGCTGAATTCAAATGAAAAGTAGGTCACTAGAGAAAATGGAGTGGCAGCTCAAAGTGTGGTGAGTGAGTTCATGTTTTCCCTAGGCAGACTGACATGACGCTATGTATTTTTTTTTTTCAACGTTTATTTATTTTTGGGACAGAGAGAGACAGAGCATGAACGGGGGAGGGGCAGAGAGAGAGGGAGACACAGAATCCGAAACAGGCTCCAGGCTCTGAGCCATCAGGCCAGAGCCCGACGCGGGGCTCGAACTCACGGACCGCGAGATCGTGACCTGGCTGAAGTCGGACGCTTAACCGACTGCGCCACCCAGGCGCCCCATGACGCTATGTATTAACGTCCTTTCTGAAGGAAGACCACTTGTTCTCGTAGTCGGCTTCCACCCGATGTCTCAGGATTCTGAGTCCTGGTTAGGCGTTCAGCTAACCATTCTTCTCCCCAAACCTGTCCTAATGATTCTCTCTTGCAGTTCTGTCACTCCATAGGCTTTCATTTCTGTCAGGTCTGGGTCTCAGGTTGAAACCAAAGCTCATCTGAAGGATTGTTGGTAGGAAACAAGGAGGCCCGGTTACAATTCTAGAATGGGGAAGGTCTTTACATATCATCTGGTCACTGATGTGCATGGCTCGGATCTCCCTTTCAGATGGAACCTGGCTCGAGGAGTTGAGTTAGCTGACAGCCTCCAGTTTCAGGATCTGCCTCAGCTTTCAGGAGGGAGGTATGTGCTTCCTGGGCAGCTGCCAGCCAATGGCTGAGCAAGGCAGTGGTGCAGTGGCTCATGGGCTCGGGGCAGCACGCGGTTCTTGGCACTGGAGCTCCCGGTTGTGCTGGCCAAGACTTTCCGGAACTGTACCGCCGTCTGAAGCTCTTCTCATCAACCTTCCTTCCTTTCCCTCTCCTTTGCTGAGATCGGAAACTCTTCCTTCTCACTGGTGACCCTCTCCCTTTTATTTCGCACAGGCGTCACTCGCAGTAAAGGTCTTGCACTTCTAATTGTATCTTAGCATCTGCTTCCAAGGGACCCAACCAATACAGCAATGAACTCCCCACTCCTGTCTGAGTTTTACAGTAAAGGGAACTGAGGTCCCAAGGAGGTGACTTACCCAAGATCCCACAGCTAGTTAGTAGCAAAGTCAGTACGACAGCCCAAACCTTCTGACCTCTAGTTCAATGCTCTTTCCCAAACTTCAGCAGTCCACGCACCACAGCCACGTATACAAAAGCCAGATTTTGCTATGTGTGCATCCCCCGTGCTCTTGTTTACATGACACATTTGACACATTAAGAAATTAATTCGTTTGTCAGTAAATCCCTACTTTAGCCCTGTATGAAACAATAATATCCATGACATTTGGCTTTTGATGTGCTACTTTTATATTTTTCTAGCACATATCGAATAACACATGGCCATTATAATAAAAAAGTTTGTGTGTGCACTACTTAAACTCATCTCATACGCTGTCAGTGATGGGTGAACCCTGGCGTGTATAAGGCCAGACAGAAGGAAAAGGGAGAGGGAGGGAGGGTGGGAGGGAGGCAGGCAGGAAGGAAGGAAGGAAGGAGAGCAAAATACTTATTGATGAGAAAGAAATGGTAAAATCCCATCAATAACTGCCTCAGGTGCCTTGCTGGGACATCTGTGTTTCCTGCCAGGGCCTGGCCTAACTTCCAATGAGTCAGCAAACAGCCTTTACTTTTTGGTTGCCCCAAAAAACAAATTGAATGCATTCACATGTAAATGAAGAATCAAGATTTCTCCTCCTAAAAGAGTCAATTCATTTGTCCCCCGAATGGTCTGAAGTGCTCCACTTTGAGCAATTTATTGGAGAAGATGCACACTACATTTCAAGGCAGTAGCTCTAATCTTCCTCTTATAAAGTGTTTCAATGAACCCACTTCCTAAGAAAGAGGTTTAAGTAACATTTCCTTTCTCGTTTAAAAAATATTAATTATCAGAAACAAAATAAGATTTTTTCTTTGATTTAAGAAATCTAAGAGCATAATCATAATAATCTTTCACCTTTGTTGCTATTCTTTTGGTGCAAGAGCTTTATAATCATCATCATTCTGTTGTGCTAATGAAACAAAATCGGGGTTAGAACCCATGTTATGTAATAATTTAATAGATTCTTAGTATCATAGTGATTATTTAACAATTCTCTTTCATTGCATGGAGATGGTATTATTCAGAACCTCTGCTAAACAGACATTACTGATTCAGAGGCCATTTTGTTAATTCCTAAACCAATTGGCTTTTTGGAGAAAGAACTATAAACTAACCTAATGAAATGGTAGCTTCTAGAATAGCACAAATTTTAAAGGCATGGGAAACATGAAGGAAAAGATTCAAGTTGTGTCTTTTTAGAAGTATAAAGGGGGCCGTACAGGCTTTGACAGGCTCCCTTGATGTTCTGTTCAGACCTACTTCTGGCATCTGGTTTGAAAAGATCTGGTAGGGGTCTGCTTCTGGAAAGACAAATCCAGTACTGATGGACACATGTACTTGGGTTAATTGGAGAAAGAGTCTGCTTCCTGTGTCCCCTGTCTCTCGTGTTATATTTCAAACCTGGGTAAAATGGTTTACATTTCAAATCCAAATTGAATCTAAGAATAATTGGTGAGGAATCATGTCAAATTACTATGTTTTAAATGAGGAGAGACTATCAGCTTCACAGTTGAAACAGAGACAGCGTAATTGAAAACAAGGCTATTGCATTCAGGGTTTGGTATTTACTGACTCATTTCTTCAAGTGTCTACAGAACACGTTAGTTTCTTCATGTATTTCTTTTTTGGATGATCGCAGACGACACAAACTAAATAGAATATATTGCCTTGGGAAACAAAAACTCTGCTTGTTCTTACCAGGTTAGCAAGCATGTAGTGATAACCTCTTGAATGTTTTCCCAGGATCACAACCTGCAGAAGAAATAAGAAATCCTGTTTATTTAAGAAGGGCATTTTCAATTACCCAATCAATGGGAAATGCAACAATCAATCAATGGGCTAGAGCAAATTGCTTTTTTTTTTTTTAATTTTTTTAACGTTTTATTTATTTTTGAGACAGAGAGAGACAGAGCATGAATGGGGGAGGGGCAGAGAGAGAGGGAGACACAGAATCGGAAGCAGGCTCCAGGCTCTGAGCCATCAGCCCAGAGCCCGACGCGGGGCTCGAACTCACGGACCGCAAGATCGTGACCTGAGCTGAAGTCGGACGCTTAACCGACTGAGCCACCCAGGCGCTCCTCAAATTGCTTTTAAGTGATCAACAAAGTGTCAGGTCTTTTACATACAGTAAAATCACAGTTAGCTGGAACAGAGTTCCTTCTGTACATTTCAATTTCAGGCAGAGAATACAGGAAGGATGGCTAATATTAAAGTTAAGAGTGCCAATGACGAGGGAGAAAAAGCTCTCTAAACTTCCAGGTCAGTTGCATCGTTGTCACTTAAAATAGATGGCAGAAGCGATGATGATCCTCCACCCATGAACTGGATTGTGTACTTAGCTGCTGAGACGGAAAATGGGCTGAACTTGGAATACAAATTAGAAAATAGAACGTACAGTCCATTTTTTTTGTTGTTATCTGGAATGCTTAGGGAATAGAACACGCGAGGAATGGGGTTAATGGGATTTTCAGGTTAATCGAGGTTGCTTTTGCCTATTGAAACTTTTCGAAAATGCTTACCTTCCTTTTCCTGCCTAATGTGAAAGATTTGTGACCATTTGTCCAGCTTTTGGTACTGAATGTGATGCCTTATGGGAGTGGGGGTGGGGTTTTCCCCCCGAGAGGACATTTGGAGATGCCTGGGGCATTTTTCGGAGTCACATCTGGAAGGGTATCTAGTGGGGAGAGGCCAGTGATGATGCTAAACATCCTACAGTGTGTGGCACAACCCCCCAAAACAAAGAATTATCTGGTAAAAAAGATGTCAGTAGGGCCGAGGTTGAGAAATCCTGCCTTGGGGTCATCATTCTTATGGTCATTTTCATGAGTAACGCTGTATTAATTCTAAGCCTTACAGTTTACCAAATGCATTTTTGTTCTCTCAAAATATATGAGTGGATTGAGTAATTTCCAACCAAATATATTGGTTGTCAGTCGGAAGTTTTTGACTAAATAGTTGATGTTAGCTTATTTCCAGATAGCTGAGATGAGCAAATTCTGGTTAATTGAGGATTTTGTAAAATGTCATTTTATTAAGTACTAGTATGTACAAAGTACTGTACCGAATACAGGGAGTGGGGACAAGGAGGGGGTGACACAGACGTGAAAGATACAACCAGAAGTGGAAAAAGGTTTTGTGCTAAGTCTGAGGCCGATACCACTTTACGAGCCCTCTTTAAGAAAAGCAGTACAAAATTACGAACAGTAAGGCCTTGGAAAGAACCCATGCGGGTAAGGCACAATTAAGCTTACGGTTCGTGTGAAGTTCCATCGTGGACACAGGTATCAAAGGGTTTAAAAACAGCTTGGGAAGACAACAAAGCTGCATACATGTCAAACCCGAACTATATGTGTCAAAGGCCACAGTAATAGTCAACACGGCCGCCCTTCATCGAGTGCCTAATATATGCCAGCCACTGTCCTGGGTGTTTTACATGTATTTAATCCCCAGAACAACTTAACAGATTAAATGTCATTAGTTTTATTTTACAGATGAGGAACCTCAGCTAGAGAGAGTTTAAGCAGCACGCCCAAGGCCACACAGCTCAGAAGCAGTAAAGCTGGGATTAGAACCTGGGTCTGTCTGCCTCTAGAACCCGTATTTTTGGTGGTACATTACACGGTTCCTTAATATGTGCTAGTTGTCAAATAGCAATACTGGTTCTATGTTCTTGGAGAAGAGGAAGAAAACGTATCTAAGGTCTGCTGGGATGGATCAGGAAGGCTTCCTGGAGAAGATAAGTTTTAAGCTGGCCCAGAGGAGTGGAACCACATGTATGTATGTTTGTTTGTTTAAAGTTTATTTATTTATTTTGAGAGAGGGCAGAGAGGGAGAGAGAGAGAGAGAGAGAGAGAATCCCAAGCACAGAGCCCATGCTGTCAGCACAGAGCCTGATGCAGGGCTCGGTCCCATAAACCATGAGATCGTGACCTGAGCCAAATCAAGAGTTGGACGCTTAACCGACTGAGATACCCACGCACCCGAGAACCACATATTTAAATATCATGCTGGCATTAGAAGCTCTCCATGCATTTCAAGGGCTGAGAGAGAAAGAGAGAGAGAGAGAGGGAGAGAGAGAGAGAGAGAGAGAGAGAGAGAGAGAGAGAGAGGGTGAGAGAGAGAGAGGGTGAGAGAGAGAGAAAGAGAAGGCTGTTTTCGATTAATTTAAAATATGAGCCACATTTCTGACTGATTATTTATGGAGGAAATGAAAGGTTAATGAATGTCTTGAGGAAGTGATTTCTCACGCTGCCATGACACAAAATGAGCTGTTAGGTATCTGCTGGGATGTATTCTTCAGTGTCCGCTTTTGAGAAACATCCTTACTAGTGACATTTGTTAACTTTTGATGGCAAGTTGGGGCCATACATTTGTTGAATTTTTAATTCACTGACAACCCTCAACATAATAAAATCAGAGGGTTTTGAATTCCGCCAGAAAAATGAGCAAGATTCCTAAGGACATCTAGCAGAGAGAGCTTAGGGCAATAAAGCAGCAAGCCCAAAGGAAATGGCGTCTTGGTCACCAGAGGAAGGGCTTAGTGTCCTTTTGAGCAGAGGGAAGGTGAAGGGATCCATAGCAGTATTGGTGTTGTGAGCAAAGCCCCGAATGCGAACCCAGGAGTCCAACCTTGTCACGTACTCACTGTTTGCTTGTGGGCAAATCACTCAGCTTACCCCAGTCTCCATGTCCTTATCTGTCATCTGGGGCAATGAACCTGACGCTTCCTGTCTCAGCAGTGCAGTCAAGATCAAACTGAAGAACACGTACGGAAATGGTCAGGACGTGCCTCATGGAACCACGTGAGGTTAAACAACCGTGGGAGGGAGTCATTCCCTGACACGTTGTGTTTTGGGTTCAGAAAACCCTGAGGCTATTGGAATATCTGCCTTGGTCCCTGCCCAGAGGGTCTGTCCAAAAGAAAGTCACTTATTTGAAGATAACTGTCTCACATCATCACCTTCGAAAGCTTAGCTTATGCTGTAAGAGATGGGAAAGTTATGTAAGGAGAGGAACCTTTTTGTGTCACAGAGCTGCCGCCTCGAAGGCCATAATTATTTCCTCAGCCTTACTTTCAGTGCCTTCTTAACTCTTACTTGACACCCGGTTCTGAACAATCTTGGTTTTTCCGTTCATGGTGAATGAGAAGCTGTCAGTCAGAAGGGGTGTGTGGAGAGGGAGGGAGTATTAGAAAGAGGTATGTGAGCAGCAGAGGAAGCGACAGACTGGTTTAGAGGCGCAGCAGACAACATCGTATGGTGTGATCATAGATGTTCGTTGTGAATGCCTGAGTCATCGGGGTATGGTCTGTCGGCATTGGTAACTTCTGCTGAAAAAACCCACAATACATGTTGTGGGAGGTTGCCATCAGAAATGGTCAAAGTCCCAGTCCTTAAAAGGGTACACTCCACTCTCTCGAATTCTTACTTACACGAGGCAGCAGCGATCCTCCTGATGTGAGCTAAGTGAGGCCTTGCTGTGAAAAGTGTCAGGTTTTGCTCTCCGTCTTTCCCTTTTTTGAATTTTTGGTGCAGGGCTTGTGGGAGTGCGGGTGGGGTGGGAGGGTTGCGTGTGATAGCATGCACAAAAGAACTAGTTAATGGGAGTGATTCTTGTTCAGTTAGTCCTCAATCTTTATTCTTTCCCTCTGCTATAGACGAACAAGGCATACATTGTACCCTTAGTTATTTAATGACTCTGCTAACCAAGAGAATATTCAACTTGGCTTTTACAGTAATTATAATAGCTCGTTCTGAATTCGTTTCAGAACTTCAAGTATAAAAGCTGTCTTAATGGTCTACTTTGAAATTTAAGGAGGAACTTCCAAGTTCCCAAATCCATGAGCGGTATTCACTGTGCCTTTAGAAGATCTGTTGGAGATGATGGGTGGCTAGATATGACGGCGGATACGATAAATGTAATAAGGAGAAGCGCATGAAGTGTAGATAAAATTCATTGTCTTAAGGACAGTTATTTTTATCCTCACAAATAGGACCTGAAAGAAAATAATGCCACGATCCCATTTCGTCGAAACTTAAACCACAGTTTCATTTGCAGATAAAAACAGCTCTCACATACTAACTCACTGAGTCGTGCATACAGCGTTGCATTAAATTAGTTGTTAAAGCAGTCAGTGAATCATGGTCTACCTATTTGGGGGAAGTGTTCCCTTATTGACTCCCCCATCCACTTATCCAGGAAATTGGAGGCTGGGTTTCACCGAATAGTTAAAAATAATTCAGAAATCGTTCGGTTGGTTTTCTATGGAGGAGGCCATTTCTTTTCCAGTCTAATGCTCAATCTACACATTTTCATAATTTTAGAAATTTGAAATGAAATTGCTCCATAAGACTATTTGAGAAAGGCCCACACACCCTTTGGGAGCAGAAGCATCTGTTTTTCTATGCTCACATTAAAAAAAAATATATGTGTGTGTGTGGAAAAGTGTCTATGATTTGTTCCCCTTAGATCCATCTGGTATGTAGACCTAAGTATCTCCATGTTTGGATTTTCTGCATCAGTGCCAAAAAAGGATCTATGTATAAAGATCGATCTTGCTTTGGGTACAGAACATGCCTTCCCACTCACCTTAATCTGCTCCTCTTTGATTTAGGTACCCTGAGAACATTTGGGGGGCTGGGGAGAGAAATGGGGGAGGTTTCCAGTTTTAATTCACCAGACTCACCTCTTGTACAGGTATTTTCTCTCTCAGGAACAAAACACTCTCCTTGTGTTCAAAGGGAAAACATTTTTTTCAACATTCCCCCTCCCTTTCCTGCTTCCTCAGTTATAAAAAGATACTGTTGTCCTATGGCAACCTATCTAATTTCAGCCGTATTGGGAGTTAAATAGTGGTATGCTACAAAAAATCAGCCTTAGAATATGCCACACTGCCCAGAAGAAATCTTCCATCAGATATGATAAAAGGCGTTCATTTTCTTGAATGAAAACCCCAAGCTACTAAATTGCTTTAGTCTTAGTGTATACATACCAGAAGTCAATTCCGTTAGAATTATTTTGTAATAATCTCAATCTGCACACACATGCTCTCCTCTAACGGAAAGACAGTGCTTCATGTTGCGGTCATCTGACTTGAATAAATGTGCTGGATTAGTGAGGCGGAGAAGAGCCAATCACCCATCCCAAAGTTAGCCCAATGGCGGTGGGGCTGGGGGTGGCGCTGATGGAGAAAGAGAGGCTAAAGCTTTTCATAAAGAAGGAAAATGGGAGTACAACCGAGAAATCTCATCAGTGTTTATGCTGTCTACTGGGGAAGCTTATGCAGAGAGAAGGCAATTGAATAAAGCATCAAATAACACGCTAGGATGTGAGGATTAGAGGGCAAGGATTTCACCAAAGAACACGTCTTTGGGAAGTTTCACTTCCCAGACGTTAATAGTGCATTCACTATGACTGAATGGAATATGTGGAAGATTTAATGCTGAGCAGCAGGGCAGGCAAAGACAATGTGCAAATGAGAGGCAATACATGGCCACAAGCGAGTCAAAGGAGCAACAGGTTATTCCTGCTCCTGTGGATAAGGGGCCATTTCAGTGCATGCTGACCTTGGTGGGAACACCTCACTGTGTTAACCCAAACACAGTATTTCTCAAATTTCGTTCCTTCACAGACTTCCTTCCATTTGTGTCCTATCCACATACCACAATACTATTATTTACTTAATATTTACCTTCATAGCTACTCCTTTTCTTAAATTTAGCCGTGTCTAAAGCCTTAATATCCATGAAACTACATACAAGAAAATAAATACAGCTGTATAAAAATAAAATACATTTATCGAGACCTCACTGAAAATCCTACAGTATACCACAAGGGGCGGTGGGAAATACTGCCTTAAAGCCTTGTCACGTCTTTAGGGAAGAGAATGTAGATCATGTCTCCCTGTCCTGATAAAATAAGGTTAATTTGCCTTACGGTTCAAACATGGAGCATCCTTATCTACTTTCAAAGGTTCATGAGTTTTGTAAGAGAGCACGATGGGCAGTGTTTTGGGGGTAACAAATAATGCCTGGGACTGGGTACAAGTGACAAATCTGGAAACTTACAAAAACATTTCTCAAGTCAATTTACATGTACTGCCTCACGTGCGGGAAGTCCAGCAGCTTTGATGGGTTAGAGTCCTTTGTCATGGGGTCAGTAACTAATATTCAAACATCGGGACCTTTCCACCAGAACTTCCTGTAAAATGATGTATTTCCAAACACTGTGCCTTTTCCTGGAGTACCTCATCTGGAAGACCTTTCACAGTACCCTATTTATATTTGGAAATATTCTAGATGTTTCTTCAGGTAGAGGTAGGGTGATTCTAACTAGTATTTAACCTAGAATAATACAGCAAAAAGGACCTTAGTTTCTCTTCAACATAGCCATATGTATGACTTTTGTAGTCTCCCTGCATTTGTATTGGGTACCCTTCCAAATTATTTTAAACAATACATTTTTTATTAAAAATTAAAAAAAAATGTTTATTTTTTTTTGAGAGAGAGACAGAGCACGAGTAGAGGAAGGGCAGAGAGAGAGAGGGAAACACAGAATCCGAAGCAGGCTCCAGGCTCTGAGCTGTCCGCGCAGAGCCTGACGCGGGGCTCAAACTCCTGAACCTGGAGATCACGACCTGAGCCGAAGTTGGACGCTTAACCGACTGAGCCACCCAGGTGCCCCTAAACAATACATTTTTAAACAACAGTGTTCTTCATGTATTCTTTAAAATTTACTGTCCATTATTTTATGTTCACACTTACAACTTGGGCTTTCATATTTACAACTTTATTCTAAATGTCAAATGGTATCTTTTTTTTCTTTTCTCTGTAGATTTTGTAAAATAGTTTGGGCCCAAAGCACTATAATCCTGAATGTCTAAGACCTACTTGACGGACTATACAGGTGGTGAGCAGAGGGCTTGAGAATGCCAGTGGACCCGCTCCTTATATTTTTTCTTCATTACTTGGATTAAAAAGAAAAAAAAAAGGAATGGCAACATGTGGCATACAGCCAAGCAGTTGCTCAAATATGTGTTGTTTCCAACCACAACCATGACTACAACCACGACCACGACCATGACCACGACCATGACCACGACCACGACCACCTGGGGCTAGGTGGAGTAGTGTAGGACTTACTTCATTCACCAACGAGTCACCCTCTCCCACCTTTAGGTATCAATCAGGATCAACGACTCTAGTATCACACCTAAAATGACACCTTATAGCGTTTATACTTCTCTTTATAGATGTGATCTCAATCACCCTTGAAGCTTGGAATAAATCGGTATTTATTAATGGTGATGTACTAGAAAGAGCCAGATGGTTCTGGATTCAAATCCTGCCATTTACTCGTTAGCTCCATTACAGTGTGCAAAACTGAACCTTGGATAGTCGGGTAGAGTATTGGAAACCCAGGGTCAGCCCGGAATGATGGAGCCTCCATGTTGGGAGGGGAGAGAAAGGAACGTTTGGTGTGGGGATATAGAGAATGAGATGTCCTCCTTACAACCCCCTGAGGGCTCCTCTGTGGATGTATCTTCTGTTTGTGCAATGCTTCCAGCATTCAACACCCTAGTCTGTGAGATTTTCTGATTGCTGAAGGAAGTGAGTGGACAAGTTTATATTTTCAAATAAAAGTAAATTATCTCTTAGAAACCCAGTATATTCTGGGGCCTTTGTTTTCTTAGGATAGTTGCTTACTTGGCAAGTTTCTCCCTCTTCTAAGACCCATGTCACTGAAGTGTCTGTCAGTTTCGAAATGGATGACAAATGATAGAGGCTTAGGTCATGGTAGGCCAAACAGAATTCTCCTAATTTGCAAATGTTCTGTTTGGGTTTTCACTCTTTTTTTTTTGTTTGTTTGTTTAAGTTTATTTAGTTTGAGAGAGAGCATGTGCCACTGGGGGAGGGGCAGAGAGAGAGGGAAAGAGAGAGAATCCCAAGCAGGTTCTGCACTATCAGTGAGGAGCCTAATGTAGGGCTTGAACTCATGAGCCATGAGATCATGACCTGAGCTGAAATCCAGAGTAGGACGTTCACCCACCTGAGCCAGCCGGGCACCCTGGTCTTTCACTCTTGCTATTTGCATTCAGCATTATGTTCCCCACTCTGATAGCTTATCCACCTTTGTGGTCCCACTGACATGACGACAGTTCAAGCACTCTAGGCAGAATTACAGACTTTCAGCCCAAAACAGGGCTCCTGAAAGCTGATTATTAAATATTCAAGAATTTCATGAGCCAGTTATTAAACCACTGGTAGCTTGAAATCGGCCATGGTAGTAGTATTTACACACTAGAAATCAGCCAACACTACAAATCAAGGCTTTTCCCCCTTGAGAGCCAGTTTACTCAGAAGGAATATGGATCAAGGTCCCTAGTGGATGGAAGAGCTGCCTCTCTTCACATTTCATTCACCTCTTCTTTTTATTATTTTTTTAAATGTTTAGTTTTGAGAGAGAGAGAGAGAGAGAGAGAGAGAGAGAGAGAGAGAACGTGCACACACGTGCAAGTGGGGAGGGGCAGAGAGAGCGGAACAGAGGATCCAAAGCAGGCTCTGTGCTGACAACAGAGAGCCCGACACAGGGCTCGAATTCACGAGCCGTGAGATCACGACCCGGTCTGAAGTCAGACGCTTAACCCAGACGCCGCCACTCACCTCTTCTTCTAATGAACATTTGTTGAGTGCCTGCTCTGTGCCAATCCTGGGGGGAGGCAGACACTGGGGAGACAGAGGTCACCAAAACCTGGTCCCTGGCCTAGAGGATCTCAACACCAGAGTAGGAAAAACTGCCCAGTTGACAGACAATTACAACCCAGTGGGAGAAACACGAGAGCAGAAATATGTACGTGGTACAGTGAGGAGAGAATGATGAACTCATAACCCACTTGAGATAGAAAGTACTTTATCTCCAACTAAAGACCTAAAGAATTTTTTCCCGTGGTTTTTATAAGTGGGAACCTGACAAACAGGTGACTTAAAGGGAATGCTATTTTGAAAACGGAGAGATGTATTTCAGAGGGCCATTTCTCTTGATTTCAGGAGAGCCTTGCTGTTTTCCAGTGCTTACCCACTAGAGGAAAGATTTTTATTTAGACCAAGATAGGCATTTGTTGTGATGGCAGCCGGGGCTGGCTCCAATGAGACGTCGTGAATGAAATGATTGCTTGGAAAGGCTAAGTTAGAAGGGGGATAAGTGGTTATATGGTAAACAGAATGGGATCTGCCAGATTTACCAGTTACAGGCTGTGTAACCTTAGGCGAGTTACTCAACCTCTGAAACTCAGTTTTCCATGTAAAACAGAGAACATAATAGTTAATAGGTAGTAGAGTAAGGTGGTCAAGAATGCAGGGTAGACTGCCTGGTTTAGAGTCCCTACTTTGCCCTTTATTATTTTTTTAATGTTTATTTTTGAGAGACAGATTGTGCAAGTGGGGGAGGGAGAGAGAGGAGGGGACAGAGGATCTGAAGTGGCTTCTGCACTCACAGCGGCGAGTCTGATGTGGGGCTCGAACCCATGAACAGTGAGCTCACGACCTGAGCTGAAGTCGGATGGTCAACTGACTGAGCTACCCAGGTACCCCCTACTTTGCCCTTTAATAGCTGTGTAGATTTGAGCAATTAACTCTCTGTGTTTCAGTATCCTCATCTGTAAAACAGGTCTGTCATTAGTGCCTACATCATAGAATTGCAGCAAGGAATAAATGAAATAACGCATCTATAGTTCTTAACATAGTGCCTGTTGCTTATCCTATATTAATGGATTCCCTTCCTTATTCCTATTGCAATGGCCTCTCCCTCCATTCTTTGCCACAGAAATCACATCTATCCTACAAAACAGATGAACATAAGGGAAGGGAAGCGAAAATAATATAAAAACGGGAGGGGGACAAAACAGAAGAGACTCTTAAATATGGAGAACACACTGAGGGTTACTGGAGGGGTCGTGGGAGGGGGGATGGGCTAAACGGGTAAGGGGAATTAAGGAGTCCAGTCCTGAAATCCTTGTTGTGCTATATGCTAACTAACTTGGATGTAAATTAAAAAAATAAAGTAAAGTAAAAAAAAAAGAAATCACATCTATCCTTCAAGGCCCAGTTCATATGCAGCCACTTCTACGAAGGCTTCCCTGATTTCATGTCCCTCACTCTCAAAATGTACAGAAGTGGCTTCCTGCTGCCCTGGGGTAAAGGATATGGAGAGGCATCAGGATTTGGTGCAGAGCGGGTACTGGGGCCACTGATCAGGATAGCACTGGGTTGGAGGTGCAAGGAAGGAGTTGAGGTTTGGGTGCAGAGTTCAGGCATTTGAGTCGAGCGTGAAAACAGGACGGGAAGCTGGGGGTAAAACAACAACACGGTAACCAGCACCGCGGCCCTGCACCGCCCCCCTCCTCTCGTGCCCCCAACGCTGATCAGGAACAGGAATCCAAGGCACATTGAAACCACGGTTGAGAAGATGTGTGTGGGGAGCTGGAGGGGGTGGGGCAGGGTTCTGCCCAGAGACAAAGAAGCACAGGACAACTGAACTAGTCCTGTGTAGCCACCACAGTGTTTCTACCACAGGCGAGAATGGGGGTTGGGAGAGGGTCTCCGCTCTGCATGGTAGGCAGTTGCCCAGGACACTCGGGCCACCCCACCCTGACAGTAACAACTGGTCCTTGGCGTTATCCACCTTCATTTCCAGAGCAGGGAGGCAGAGCTATTCTGGGCTTTCCTCACTTGAATCCGCCGAGGCCCTGGGGGACAGAGAGAACACCAGGGACAGGATCCACATTCCCCGGAGGCCCAGGCTACAGGAATGTCGTAGGATGGTCGTTCTCAAAGTGTGTGCTGTGTGGATCATCTGGAGAGCCTGTGAAGAGGCAGGTCCCTCAGCACCTCTGCAGAGAATCTGCTTCAGAAGGTCTGGGTTAGGGCCAGGGAGTCTGCCTTTTAGCCACCCCCCCCCCCATCCTGTTGCACAATGAAATCTAAGAAGTACCTTTCCATATGATAATAAGTGCGCTCGGAAAAGCTAAAAGCAGGATCCTCGGTGATGGGATTCTCAGGAAAGGGGATTAAGAAGGGACACGGTGGGCTTGTGGCGTGCTCCCTTGGGATGTTTCCACGGGGAGGGAAAGGGGGCGGCCCGAGGGCACTCGCTCAGACTCCTAGAACACGAGCCAAAACGGGGGGGGGGGTCTTTGAAAGACTCTTGTTTTAGACGGGACAGCACCGGAGGCAGACCCTGAGACAAAGACTTGAGGGCCAGCAGTTGCGATTCCAGAAAGTGCTGGTAGGGGAGTGAGGAAATGAGACAGCAAAGGGAAAGCAGCCAATCCATATGTTGCTTCCCTCTCTCCCATCCCCTAGGTCTTCGCTCACGTACCCCACAGCACGTAGCCCCAGGGCATGGCACCAACATGATGGTCACTAAATGCTTCTAAGAGGCAGGGAAGGCTGGCTCCTGCAGAGGATGAGGCCTTTTAGACTAGACTTTGAATGATGGGGGGCAGGGGGCTGTTGCTGGCAGACAGAAGGGAAAAGGGGATCCCGGTGAGAGGATGCCGACGAAGGCCTGGTGGTGGGAAGTGACAGAAGACAAACATAAGCTAACATTTCATCTTCCCTGTCAGGAAACTGAGGCCCAGAGAAATCGGGTAACTCGCCCGAGGCCTCACAGGCAGAAAGTGATGGAGCCTGGAGTCAGAGTCAGATCCGCCCAACTCCCAGGCCCAGTCACCGAGCGGCAGCAGCTCTACTAATAATTACTGATCATAAGAACTATTATTCAACAAAGACTGAGTGCCTCCTGTTATTATGTATTATTACCTAAGTGGGGAGCAGTTATGGCCTGAATCTTTGGAAACTCTCTTTTGTTGCGGGGCATCCTGGGAATTTCCCTTTGGTTTCCCCTAATTATTTCTCAAAGCTTCAGGCCTGGTTCATATGATCATGACTCCAATTTTCGATTCCCTATCAGCGTACGACATGGGTTGCCATTGTCTAATCACAAGCTGCGCTTGTGATGAACGCCGGATAATCAGAACAAAAGCACAGGAAAAATAATTAGGGAAGCAAAGGGAAGAGGCTCAGAGCCTTGAATAAGAGACTGTGTGAAGGTTTCTAGGACTCAGTCCCTGAAGCTCTGACAATGTATTTTGATCCTTGTCTGAATGCAAATGAATGACTCCATCAAATCATAGGCAGTCTGTCACCGTGCAGGTTATTCGGCTAGTCAATTAAAAGTCTGAGCGAGCCGGTGCCTGTCTGCACTGGGCTCTGAAGATAACCAGACCTGTGTCCTGACCAGGCAAGTTAATTTAAAATAAGTGACCTCAATTGGGTAATGGCTGCAAGTTCAAATTCAAGAATCGCTGTAATTAGTCCCAGATGGATCTTAATTGTTCTTTCAGGAAACAGAGTGGGGAAGGGACAAAGAAAAATGCACAAGCCCAAAGTAAAGGTTATTGGCCACACCTTTGAAAGCCAGGGGAGCTTATCGGGGCAGGGCATAGGTACTGTGGTATAACGAGAGTTTCATTGCTGCTTTTCCAAATGCATCCTTCGAGATGCAGTATGTAAAATGGGTCCAGCTCTTGGGACGCCTGGGTGGCTCAGTTGATTAAGCGTCCGACTTTGGCTCGGGTCGTGATCTCACGGTTCTCGGGTTCGAGCCCTGCATCGGGCTCTGTGCTGACAGCCCAGAGCCTGGAGGCTGTTTCGGATTCTGTGTTTCCCTCTCTCTCTGTCCATCTTCCACTCACACTCTTCGTCTCTCTCTCAAAACAAATAAACATTAAAAAAAAAATGGGTCCAGCTCTTTTTGAAATAAAGTCTAAAACTCAGCACTCTGAACCATGTGATCTCAGGTAAGCGATTTAACCTTTTTTCTTTTTTTCAAAAAATTTTGTCAATGTTTTTATTATTTTACTTTTGAGAGAGACAGAGTGTGAGCAGAGTAGGGGTAGAGAGAGAGGAAGACACAGAACCCAAAGCAGGCTCCAAGCTCTGAGCCGTCAGCACAGAGCCCGATGCGGGGCTCGAACTCACGAACCGTGACATCATGACCTGATGCTTAACTGACTGAGCCACTCAGGGGCCCCAGTGATTTAACCTTCTTCTGGCTGTTTCTCATCTCTGTAACAGAGAAAATGTTATTAACCCTACTTACCTCAGAAGATCAAAGAAGATACGTTGCAAAAAAAGCTTTGCAAAAAAAATATGGAAAGCTCTACGGGGCAGCATTTATTCTTTCTTTAATCCAGGAAAGTTTCCTAATTAAAGATTTTTGATTTTAGAGTATAAGGCCCTACATGTGGGCCTCTTTCTATTTTGCCCTTGGACTCTGCCATAGACCAGGTACCTTCTGAACTCCACCTCCCGAAAGGTGAAAAGGTCACAGTGGGTGGTATGTTCAGCACCATATCTGTGTGGAGGTATGTGATGTTCTAATTTGTTAGGAGGTGCACCAACAGAGCCAAAAATGATTTTGGCTCTGTGGGCTTTCGCAAGAAGTCAGATTATGAAATCGGATCCTTCTCCATTCGTGTTAAAATAAATCTTAGACTTGAAATCACATGTTGGCACAGCACTGTGCTACCACGACTTTAGTGTAAGTCATGGTGAGAGCAGGATGGCATTATCCCCACTTTTTTTTTTTTAATATATGAATGCTTGGGTTTCCCTACAGTGTTCTGGTACATTCTAATTATGCATATCTTCCCAAGCCCTGGAAGCCAAATTAGTAAGAATTTGTACAATGGTAAAAATAATATGAGTGAAAAACTCCTCACCCAGTACAAAGCCTTGGAAGACCAAGAATTTGACTATGTTGGGCTGTACAAATGACTGCTTTTGAAGCTGCTTTTTTTTTTTCTTGATCCCACTTTTTAAAGGAAATTGTATTGTGATACCCATTTGAGTCCCTCCTAATGGAATATAAGCATCTAAGACAGATTTACAACCTATGCCTACTGACAGTAATCACAACTGTTTATCCTTCAAGCCTAACCAAAACTCATTTAAGGAGCTTGCTTTTAAATCAGAGTCTGCGTTCTGCCTTGTTAGATGAGCCAAGCAAATAATGGAGTTGTGTCTCCCAGAATTGCATTGTTATTGAAGGGCTGTGCCTTTTGCTGAAAAGAGCTCGAGGTCATAATGAACAAGTAAACAAACAAAAAACCCTGGCTCCACATTACCCTTCATCACTGGGAAACACTCATCCGTGGTTAGGGAGCAGCAGAGGACACAGCTTTGCGAGGATTTTTGCAAAGCTTTAAGTTATAGGCTGAGCCGCCGTTTCTACAAATCTCCCCGGGGAGTTCCTGCAGTGCATCATGAATAAAAGGCACGATATGTGGTGCATGCAAGACTGGTGATTACTCTCCGAGTGATAAACGTCAGGACTTTTTTTTTTTTTAACTAAAAAGCCAAGAAGCTATTTATTTAATTTAACAAATATTTATTGAGCACTTACTAGGTTCCAAACTGTTTTGGATGCTGGGGATACAGCCGTGAACAAAACACAAAGGACCCTGCCCTCATGAAGCCTAGATTCTGGTTCGGTTGTCTAGTGATTACTCCCTCCTGTGAACCCCTATATGGTTCCCGCCTCTCGTCTGTCTCTCCGACTGCTAATTATTTACCCAACTGAAGCCTGTGCCCTGCCATCCCAATTAGACGCTAGGTGCCTGTGGGCGGGGCCTCCCTTTGAACTTGTTAGTGTGTGCGTCAATCAGCACCGTGCCCCGTGGGCACGTAATCAATCAGTGTTTGCAGAAGATGGGAAAGAAGAGGACTCCAGCTACCAGGAAGAAGGATGACCAGTGATATTAACTTCAAACGTTCTCTTTGTGGTGTAGTCTGCTTTTGCGTGAGCAGACTATCTGAACCTACACGTGCATCCCAGGCAGTGGGATGGGAGGTAGGATGGGGTGAGGAGGCCGGCGGCCCCTCTGCACCTCCGTCGGTGTCTTCACTGTCAGGTAAGACTGTAGTGCAATCCCTAAGTAGAATCATCTCATTTTGGAGACCCTGTTACTTCATTTCCGGGTGGAAAGCTTCCGTTTCTTGAGGATCAAAAGGGCCAGGATGAAAGGTAGAGTCGTGTTCTGGCCGGTGTGGCCCGTGTTCTTATTGGTATCAAGTTTCTACCATTCTGCTTTCTGACAACTGATCTATCCTTAATTTCCTAATTGGCACTGCTTATTAGCATTCACTCTGACAAGTGAGTGGGGTCTATCATTCCTGTGCGAATATCAACTTCTACCCTCTCCCACCAAACCAGATCAACTATGGGATCCTTATGGACTCAGTTCAACAAATCATCAGAAGTCCTCCCTGATCTCCAAGTCCGGCTGAATTAGGCACGTTCCTTCTGTATTCCATTGAGATCTGTGTTTCCCTCTGTCACCGCACTTAGCACACCAGACCACGATCATCTGTTTTCTCGATGGCTCCCCTGTTAAACCACGAGCTCCTTGAGTGCTGGAACCGTGCCTCATTTGTTTTCCACTTTTTCTTTGAACTTCTTACTAGTTCTTAGGACAACGGGCATAGGCAGAGGGAATAGGAATGTTGTCTTGCTTTCAAGCAGAGCTCGAAACCATCTTATGTTTCAGCAGATCTGCTGGAAAGGCTTGTGCATAGGAGCCTTCTGTTTCTCTTTTTCCTTTTCTCATGCAGTTAAGAAGATAAAGCCATTTGCTTGTTTCTCCCACTTCAAATAGTGTTATTATTTATGTAGGTTCTCTGAACAGGATACTTGAGTGATGGGTCCTTTTCAGTTTCCATAAAGAACCAAGTCTGAGCTAGTCTTCTTTATGCAAAACGTCTTTGTTAGATATGTTGGGTTCTGTTGAAATGAGATTGCAAATGGAACCATTCCTCTCTTCCTCTGGAGTATAGTAAAGCGAAATTCATTGCCATCTGACAACTTTTCAGCTAAACTTTGAGCAAAGAAGTAGCATGGAACTCGTGAAATCGGTCTGCAGACCGAACAGCTTTCACCGTGTTTGGAGAAACCATACTATTTTCTCTTGGCTCCTAAATCCCCCAGTACCTGGACAATTATTAACATTGCTCTTTTTCTTTTAAAAAAAATACAGGGGCACCTGGGTGGCTCAGTCAGTTGAGCGACAGGCTCTTGATCTCGGCTCAGGTCACGATCTCACAGTTCATGGGATGGAGCCCTGTGTCGGGCTCTGCGCTGACAGCGTGGAGCCTGCTTGGGATCCTCCCTCTCCTGCTCAGTCTCTCTCTCTCTCTCTCTCTGCCCCTCCCCCGCACTCGCATGCATGTTTTCTCTCTCTCTCTTTCTCTCAAAATAAACAAGTAGGGGCACCTGGGTGGCTCAGTCGGTTGAGTGTCTGACTTTGGCTCAGGTCATGATCTCACAGCTCGTGAGTTCGAGCCCCGTGTCGGGCTCTGTGCTGACAGCTTGGAGCCTGGAGCCTGCTTCAGATTCTGTGTCTCCCTCTCTCTCTGCCCTTAACCCACTCGCATTCTGTCTCTGTCTCTCTCAAAAATAAATAAACATTTTAAAAAATAAATAAACAAGTAAACATTAAAAAAATACACTTTGATGTCAAGATTGCCATGAACGCGTTGACATGACTTAAGAAAGTTAAGAGAATGAGTTGCAGGTCACTGAGCGGTGAGGACCGTAAAAGAAAGAAGCGAGGATTTCACGTGTAGTCTTTTGAGGGTTCTAGATCACTGGCTATAGTTTAGCAAACAGGCTGCTGTGGTGGCGGCTGCGGGGGACAGAGTCGCCAGAGAAGTAGACCATGGGGAAATTTTCTCAAGCAAAAACCGTCCTATTGGTTTCAATATTCCACAATCAGTGCTTTATCTTCAACAGGTTGGGTGTGAGAAGCAGCCCATGACTCTTCTGGGGAGACAAGAAAGACATTCCCCCTCTCTAATAAAAGCAGATACCCAAGGGATAGAGCTGCTGCCACCTGCTATTGATGTAGCTAATACAGAAGAGCTAAAGGCTCTGCTGGGAGACGCACTTTCCTGTCACTCCTCACAACCCGCTCCCAGCGGCTTGGTGGTCGTCGTTGCCATGGACACCAAACAGTGAAGGGGTTTGGGTCAGAGTTTGAAGGATTGCGCTGTGCTTGAGTGGGTGAGGCGAGAATTAAGTTAACGCATGTACAAATAAGGTGCATTTCTTCCCTTTGCGCCTTAGAGAAAACTACAGCGAAGCAGTCTGTCAAGCAACAATTGATTTCATATTGGCCAGGGAAGGTGGGGGAGGAGCGATTTATCGAGTACGAGCTTCTTAAGTTAAGTACAGGCCGTAGTTTGAAATAGGTCAAGAGAAGTGAAAAGGACTCTCAGAGCTGTTGAGAAGATAGCAGTGAAGGCACTTAAGAGTGGCCATTAAGAAGCTTTGGACAGTGCCTTCTTTGACTGCCTAGTTCATTGCTTTAGTGTCCCTGGATCTTCATGTCTCAATCCAAGACACGGTTCCACTCTATTTCGGTTCTTCCCTCTTATTTACCTCTGCGTGTGTGTGTGTGTGCGTGCGTGCATGTGTGTGTGTGTGTGTCTTTTAGATAGCATCGTTTTAAGGTTCTGATTTGCAAATCGGTTCACCCAGTTCTGTGTCCCCATTCTTAAGACTGGCGGGCACATTTTCCGGCAATGCTGAACTTTGAAAGAGAGGGCACCCTTCCTGCCCCTGTCCTCAATAATGATCCACTTATGCCTAGAGCTAGAATTTCTACCGTTGGGACAGTTAAAGGCATGAAAAGGACATACATAAGTTAAACCGTGTACGTTTGAATACAATGCCCATGTTCGGGGCAGACCCTTTGGACCCCAAAACCATAATCAAAGCACTTGCTGCTCTGTTGGTAGCACTCACAGATCAAACCTTTAAGGTGACCCCCCCACTCCAGTCCCCCTCGCTTGACACCCGCCTCAGATAACAGAAGAAGCTGAAAGGCATTTTGAGCTCTTGGGCTCGGCGACCACATGCCCCTTTCCTTATTCATTTTCTCCTCCTTAAGAAATGAGGTGCAGGGACTCTAACTATAATGCTTGATATTTGTAGACTTAGCCTCTCTGAGGATCTTAGAATACCTTAGAGAAATTGTCTGATTCATCTTAACGTCACCCTAGCAAGGCAGGGAGGGGTTTTTATATTTTATGGCTGAAGGTGCTAAGATGATAAAAGGTGAGGTGGCTGTGCAATGTCCACAGTGATCTTGAGATAGAACTCAGCCAGCTTTTGGGTCTTCGGCCTATAGCACTGGATTACTTCAGAAGACACTTGTCAATCGCTCTTCTTTTCCAGAGTAGGGTGTTGGTGGTTCACATATATTTGCGTATATTCACGTATATTCACGTAGCTATGTTCATTCAAAAAGTGGGAGAGAGGGATGCCTGGGTGGCTCAGTCAGGTGAGTATCCGACTCTTGGTTTCGGCTCGGGTTATGATCTCACGGTTTGTGAGTTTGAGCCCCGAGTCGGGCTCTGTGCTGATTGCACGGAGCGTGTTTGGGATTCTCGCTCTCCCCCGCTCTCTGCCCCTCCCCTCCTCAAAAATAAACAAATAAAAATTTAAAAAAATTTAAAGGTTGGAGAGAGAACAGTGGTGCCTGGCTACTTATCTCTTCCACTTGACTCTACCTTTAGTGACATGACAGTGATTGTCACCAATCTCCCCAAGCCCTGGCCCTAGGCTGTTGAATTGTGCCCCTTACTTGTCAATTTGTTATAACCCCTGGACAGAGACAGATCTGAACTGAGGGAAGGCTGCCCCCGCAAACATGGGATTTGACCGGAAGGTCCAGGTGGGTGGTTGATAACAAACTGACGAAGGGCTCTTTCTCAGACTTCGTGTCATCAAAGTCCTGAGCTTGGCATGGATCAATCAATCGTCGTTGCCCTTCAGTGTTAGGGCAGTAAGGAACTTGAGTCTGCCTATTTTATTTTTTATTACTGGACTTATGTTGCTTGCTGTGTCTCTGTAGGAAATCTGAGAATCTAAATTATTTTATTTATTTTTAACGTTTATTTATTTTGAGAGAGAGAGAGTGCCAGAGTACGAGTGGGGGAGGGGCAGAGAGAGAGGGAGACACAGAATCCAAAGCAGGCTCCAGGGTCCGAGCTGTCAGCACAGAGCCCGTCTCAGGCCTCGAACTCAAACCGTGAGATCATGACCTGAGCGGAAGTTGGCCGCTTAACCGGCTGAATCACCCCGGCGCCTCTCTGTTGCTGCTGTTGTAAACTGTGCTTCGCGCAGCCCTTATGAAACTGTTTGTTACAGCATCTGTTAGGATCGAGGACAAGACTCCTGTCCTCATGCAGCTGTGTGATGAACCTTCTAATTGCTACACTTTTGGTGCTCTTAATCTGGGAAATTTCTTAATTAAGCTAGATGATGAGTCTAAAAAAATTCATTAATGTTCACAAGGCAGTGATTCTAACCCCTAAGACTTAGTCAACTTCTCAGTGCCTGTAAAGGCTTAACTGGGAGTTCTCCGTGTAAGCCATACAAAGGGACAGGTATCAGGGTGTTTTCCTCCCATGCTAAGTGAAAGTGCCTGTGGGAGAAAAAACAGCTATATGTGGTCAATGGCTCTTTTCTTTCTATTTCTTTTTAAAGGCCTGAGGCCTCACGGGATTCAGTGATGGGATTAACTCAAAACAAAGGAAGATAGTTGTATTAGTTGTATTTTTGCATTTGAACTGGTTCCTATTTTTATCATTTTTGGAATAAGGTACCAGTCTTAATCCTAAAATGCTGGTGTTCATAGGTGGGAGAGAAGGTCTTCCGATTTAATAAATCTTTACTGCAATCTACTGTACATTGCTACGTGCAATGAACAAACAAACCTCAGTTTAATCAGCATCCAACTACCAGAAATTCTTACTAGGAATTTTCCCCAGTCATTTTCCAGATATTAGAAGGGCTGATGTGGTATTTATATATACATATGTACACAGCTTTGATCAACCAAAAAATCCTATTGATGGTGGTGTGGGGGAGGGGGGGCATTTGCTATTCTAACTCTAAGGATAGAGGCACATGATAAACTTCCAGATTGTGTCCTGGCCTTGGAGCGTTACCGTCTCAATCTCCCTGTTCATCTAGTGTCTCCAAGGCGAAGCAGAGCTCACTGACGTGGAGAGGCTGGCAAGATTCGTAGTCAGCAAAGAAACATTCCGTGATGGTCACTAGCCTGGCCATCTGAGAAAGTAGGGAAGTTGACTCACACATTTTTAGATATTTCTCCTACTCTGCCTTCCAGAATGATTGCATTGCTGCTTACTACTTAGCAGGAAAGACATGTCCTCCTCCACCCTCATTATCTAGACCTGGGTATGATAAAATTGGTAGGGACTCAATATTTCTTGAATTGCCTACCTTGTTTTTCACAGCTCTGGGAATCACAGCCTGTTGGCACTGGAAGGAACCATCACATATAACAGTCATTTTACAGCTTAGGAACTGGAGGCGCAGAGAGATTAAGTGATTTTTTGGAGTCCTACCGCTTGGGGCTAGAACCCAGGTCTGCCTCCGGGCTTCTGTACTCTGCTTTATAAAACTCCAGGATGCCTCCAGTCATCCCCAAGACTCTCATGAAATTCCCTAATGGAAATTCATTTGCATTTGTGTTGATTTTTTTAAATAAAACCCCCAAACTTCATAGGAAATAATCAAGCAAATAATTAGATACCACAATTTTTTTTTAACGGGGGGAGGGAACTGTCGGTTGAGCAGGAACGTTTCCTTTTTGAGACCAAAGCTTCTATCATTCGAAATAAACAAGAGTCTTGCTGTTTCAAAGTAATGATCTTGAATGAGTTTTTTCTTTTTATTTTCCCAGAGGGGATTTGCTTCTAAATAGTCACAAAGCCAGCCTAGCCAGTCTAGTGAAAAGTATGACCAGACAATCAGACCATCTTTTTTAATAAGCCAAAGAGAAGATCTCTAAATATAGAATGCTGGCGTCTGCTACCAACTCTTAGGAAAAATATCTTTGCATTTTAGGGAACAAGTTTGTTTAAGGCTGCCAGTGCGTGTTGAAATCCCCTAACATGTGGAAGACTTTTGCTGCAAGTACAAGTGTCTGGCTCTCCCCACTCACTTGGGGCCTGGAGGCCGGATGTGAGACTGTACTTAAGAGAAACGATGTCAGCAGTGAGCATCTTTAAGAAATTCAACCATAGGTTTGACTTCTGGGACACTGTTCTGCAGTTTTGCGGCACATTTTTGCTTCACAATAATTATTACGGTGGTCCAATATACGTTAAGTACTAGCTTTACATTTTTTTTTTTTTTAGTGTTTACTTATTTTTGAGAGAGAGAGACGGAGTGTGGAGCGGGGAGGAACAGAGTGAGAGGGAGACGCAGAATCCGAAACAGGCTCCAGGCTCTGAGCTGTCAGCACAGAGCCCGATGCGGGGCCTGAACTCCCGGACTGTGAGATCGTGACCTGAGCCGAAGTCGGCCACTCAATCGACTGAGCCACCCGGGCGCCCCAAGTACCAGCTTTAGATCACCATGTCAGTAGGGTAAGAACTAGAGACCACGGGACACCATGATGGGTGAGGTAATGAAAAGGTCCCTGCAAAGGATAAACGGGGCAGCCGATTTCACTTCAGAGAGAAACCTGGGAAGGTTGGAGGTGGCAAAAGGAAGGGAACACGTAGCAAGATACAGCAAGACATGAAGGGAGGCCAGAGGGTGTGCTTGGCTATGTGTGACATGTATGTGTCTGCAGGCATGGCCATTAGGAGATTGGGGAGCGGGGAAAGCAAAGAAGAATGGGCTCTCTTTGTTTACATACGGGCCTTACCGTGTGCCTGGGAGAAGAAGATGGAGAGGCATAGGTCTTAGAAACACTCTGACTCACACTTTATGATTAATTTACTCATACGTGAAAAAAAGCTGTAGGCTTTTCTAATTCCTTTTATCCTACCAGCACGTATGTACCTTGTCTTTATTATATTATTTTACATTTGTTGAGATATCCGGCTCTCTGATTTACGTTGCTCGGGGCTATTACACATTTTAAAAGGAAAAGAAAGAAGGAGAGCTTTTGTTTCTTCTAGTAGTGCTCAGTCCAGTACTCTGAATATAAGCCCTTGTGTGATGTTAACTTCAGAAGAGTTGACTGACCCTTGTCTTGGAAGTTTTTCAGGTAAATCACAATGCCGGTTCCGGGGGTCTGATCCCTTTGCCTTCCTTCTTCCTCATGAGTTACCTCGTAATTATGCAGTGATTTCTTAGATGGGTGAGCAATTATTTATCCCCTGCAAAAGGTCCCATTCTGTGTGATCTTTTTTCTCTATCATGGGGGTATGGCCCCAGACCACCTTTAGAAACACAGGTAAATAACAGCCGCCAGATCCCTTACGTGTCTTTGTCTTTAAAGATTCGTAGGGCTGCCTGGGTGGCTGTTGGTTAAGCGTCTGACTTCGGCTCAGGTCGTGATCTCACGGTTCGTGGGATCGAGCCCCGTGTTGGGCTCCACGCTGTGTGGAGCGTGCTTGGGATTCTCTCTCTCTCCCTCTCTCTGCCCCTCCCCTGCTCGTGCTCTCTCATGTCTCCCTCTGTCTCAAAAATAAATAAATAACCTTAAATTTTTTTACAAAAAATTCTGAAAGACTCCTCAGGTAGTCCACCTCTAGACACAGGCTGGTAAAGAAACGGTATCCCGCTTTGGTTCCAGTGCTCTCCAGTGTGGCCGCATCATCTCCTATCTAGTACCAGCCCACCATATAATGTGAAGGTCATAGAGGACGTAGATCTAGGTATGAAGTATAGAACCACGACCATGTGGTGGCAAAAGGATGTTTAGCCTTCAGTTTATAGCCATGCCTCTGAAAGCAGGGTTCTAGAACAACTTTGGACTTCTAAGCATAGAGAATCTTTCCTAGACACTCCAGTGTCGAAAAGCATCTGATTCTTGGCTTCGGCTCAGGTCATGATCTCATGGGTTCATGAGTTTGAGCCCTGCATTGGGCTCTGTACTGACAGCATGGACCCTGCATGGGATTCTCTCTCTCTCTCTCTCTCTCTCTCTCTCTCTCTCTCTGCCCCTCCCCTGCTCACACTGTGTCTGTCTCCCTCAAAAATTAATAAATAGGGGCGCCTGGGTGCCTCAGTCGGTTAAGCCTCTGACTCTTGGTTTCAGCTCAGGTCACGATCTCACGGGTTTGTGGGCTCGAGCCCCGCGTCGGGTTCTACGCTGATACTGTGGAACCTGCTTGGGATTCTCACTCTCCCGCCTCTCTCTGCCCCTCCCCCTCTCACTCTCTCTGTCTCTCTCAAATAAAGAAATAAATAGTTTAAAAAATAAATAAACTCAAAACAATCTTCTGAGGGATGGGAACATCACCCTCTATCCCAGTTCCACAAGATACTTGATTAACTTTCCATAGCATTTAAGCCAGTCAGGAAGAGATTCCATTACTGTGAAAAAGCTCCCTCCTCAACCTGCCTCGCCAAACAAATGTCATGATAGGCGATTGGAAGAGCTGTATTTACACAGAATGAGACTAGAGTGTTCAGGAAACCCTACTCTTCAGCAATAACCTGGACACGTTGACAGGGGCATTTATATTTTTAGGCTACGAGAGATACAGGTGAATAGAAGCGGGCTCACCCTTAACGTTTTTGGAACCATGGCAAGAATACAAACGGAGGGCCACGGTCCATATATTCAAATGTTAAAAAGTCCCAAAACAAGGCATGCCTTGGCCTGGCTTGTGTATCTACCTGTTAATCCAAATAAAGAGGTAGACTGAAGTAAGCTCAAATGACCAGAAGTGGAATTTGTTTAGCAACTGCAGAGGGATTGCTGTTCCAGGAAACACAATCTGTAGTGCGCTCCAGGGGGTCTGTTTGGAGTGTGGGGTGAGCTGTGTTTATGGGCAAAGTGTGCAAAGAGCAGGGGAGGTCCAGTCAGGGCCCGAGCAAGGCGTTTATCGGCTTGAGGACATAGAGAGATTCTTGCCGGATATTCTGGTTTTCTAGAGTCAGGCACTTATGGGAAATTTGTCTTTCAGTTCTTGTTTCATTTTCCTGAAGGCGCATGTGTGAGATTTCTCTATTTCACATCCTCTCTTTCCGTTTTAGATTGACATCCTTTCACACGTCCAAAGCTCTGCAGGCCACTCTCTTGAAGTAGATGAGGGCGCTCAAGGGGTCAGGCTCTTTCTCAGGCCAGCCCTACTCCCTGTGAGATCCAGATACGCTGCTGGGGCCGGTCAGGGTGGGGCGGAAGCTGAGCCCAGGGCTGAGAACTCCTGCCTGGAGACTGGACCCACCTGAAGCCGGGATGGGGTGGACCTTCCCAGTTCTCCAAGAAGCCGGGGACAGTAAGTTCTCAGCCCCAAGGGTCACTTTTCTGACCGGAGTTGGCCAAGCACTTCTACGCTGTGTCTTCCAAAGCTCCATCACTCAAGTGTAGAGGGAGGAGGCAGTTACCTAGAGAAACTTATCTGCCAAGATCCTGCATTCAGGCCGATTTGGGGAGGCCAATCCGGAACAAGATTAGCCACTTTTCTCCTATTTCCTATGGCATAAGTTGCCATTTTTCCCTTCACTGCCCTGCCCTTCTGCCACCCCCCCTTAACCCCATGTGCTTTATCTGGGGAGCCTGGTTTGGCTTATGTGTCCCTCTCCCTGTTCCCCCTGATGCCCAGCCAGCTAGTAACCTTTCAAAACGTCTCAAGACCAAAGAGGGGGAAAAAGTGTCTGTGTGTTAGTGTTGGCGGTACGTGGGGTTCCTCTAAAGCACGGAGCTCCAGGCCGTGGCTCCTCTCACCTGGGTTTAAGGGTGATGTTGAGTGAGAGTGAGGACCAGGCTCCTAGGAGCACCGCTGCTCAAATCCAGTGGCCCAGAAAAGCTCTGCACCCACCCCAAACACTTCTCCTATGGGCATTCATGATTTCCCAGAACGGTTCTATCTTATGCTTGGTTTTCTGGGGGTTAATGAAGGGAAGAGGACGTGCACCTTCCAGACTTTTCCAGTTACATTCGGGTTATTCCCTAGCAAGAGAAGGGGGAAATGGGCCACATCTAGGGCAGTTCTGGGTAATATAATGGAGACTGTGGTTCTTTACCTGAGAAGAAATGCACACAGATGGGAATGCTAGTTGTACTTCTATATCACTCTGATCAAGTACCTCTCACAACGTATGCCTGCTCTTGTGGGGCCCATTGCGTAGTTAGATTGTTTTGGCACCGTAAGTAAATGAACTTGTTCATCATAAATGAGCTTTTCACCAAAGGTAGGTGGAAGGGGCATATTTTCAATTCTGTGTGTTAATGGAATATGGATCCTCGTCAAGTGGAGAAAAGGTCTGCGGAATGCTTGTTGTTTAACAATATTTGTTGTAAACAAAGCTGCTCCAGGCCCCAGCGGGATGCTTATCTCTTATAACCTCCGGTGGAATCTACTCTGATTGAAAACTTCAGTCAGACCCAAGGCTGATTAGTGCAGTGATTAACAGCATTTGGAGTCAGACTCCCTGGGTTCACATTCTGGCTCCCCCAGTTATTAGCTGTACGACCTCTATGTTTGGTTTCCACATCTGTAAAATGGAGGTAATATTCCCACCTACCTTCTAGGGCTAATATGGGGATTAACTCAGGAGAAACATATAAACACACATACCCACACACATTGATTCAAAGGGTATCTGGAACGCTGTAAGCACTCAATACCTATTTGTTATTTAAAATGCCCAGTTGTCCCATGTAGCTCAAGGTTTCAATACCTTTAATTATTTTAAGTGATGCCGAAAAAGTGATGCTAGTTAATTCTCAAATAGTCCCCGCGCTTGTCAATCACTATGTGTTACCCAATGTCACACTGGAGAAAAAATAGGCCGTGTAACAGGCTAAACTCACACCAGTGAGGCCTCAGGCTAGCTGAAGTCTTAAACTCTGTTCTCATCTGAAGACCTTAGGTTGGACTGATATCTCGGAAAATCCACGAAGACACCCTTGTTGAGCGACAGTCCCTGAATACCTCATTTCCGTAAGCACAAAAACCCGCCGCTCGTGAGCAACTAGCTACGGCTACCTGTGCCAGGCGCTCGCCACATATGTTATTTCATCTTCACAACACAGGAGGATTACATGAAAGGAAGGGAGTGGAACCGTCTGTCAAGGTGAGAAAATTGAGCCTCAAAGAAAGGAAGTCCACTTTCTTCAAAGTCATGCAAAAGAGAAGTAACAGAGCTAGGATTTGAAGGCACATCTATCCGATTCCCAGGCCGGTGTTTATTAACCTGTATGATAAACAAAATACTCCAAGAAGGGATGCGGACCCAGCTGTCTTAGGGGCTGGTAAGTCAGCGAAATGGTCTACAAGGAACATCGAAAGGAAGGGCTGGGACAAAGCGAGGAGAAAACCCGGGGGAAGAACTGGATGGTACCACTGTGTGCTGAGAGGAGGGTGAGGCAAGGAGCAGGCCTGAGGCTGTATAACATTTATAATTCACTCGACCTCGGCCTAGCCATTTGCAACAGTGCTCTAATGACCCCGATCGCTCTACACACTTTGGAGTGAGCACTGTCTCCTCTGTGGTATAGCCTCATACTTTAGAAGGGCCCCTGATACTGTGTATCTTGCTTAAACTGTTACCTTTAGAGACCTGACTGACTCTCCTGGATGTTTCATTTCTTAAAATGACTGTCTTTGAAGTGACAGTCAGAGTTCTCGACTGAAAGGAACGCAAAGGTTTGACCTGCTTCAGGATTCTGTCCTCAAGAAGTGGTGCCTTCACATCATCCACGATGAGGTGATTTTAGCCTGAAATATTTCCAGGGGATATTGTATATTCTGCACTTTTTCCCGGGAGTAGCACGTTGCCACATATTGGTTTGGGCCCTGCTAAGTTTGCATCTGCCATCATTCAAGAGGGGGCTATGCTGAGATTTACCTTTGAATTATCAATGGAGAAAATAAGAACGTGCTAAAGACCAAAGGGCAGGGGCTGTTTAAATGTCTTTAAAGAGACAAGCTTTTAGCCATCCAATGGATGGGCAACTTAGGCAATATCCTTATCTATTCATTAAACTGAATCTATCAGGATATTTACTTGTCCACAGCCAGGATGGACTCGGAACACTTGTCCATTCTCGAAGACAATCTTAAAACTATTCTAGATTTGACTTTTCGCTACTTCGGAATGGCCTCACCTTCCTATAGCCTCCACTGGTGAGATTTTACGTGCTTCCAGTTTCCTCTCTCCTTGTACGGAGCCCTTGAATGCCGACTCTCTCTCTGGTCCTGGTGAAGCTCATTTGTGCTGGTACCGTCCTCAGGCGGGCAGAACGGTTGGTCAGTGCCCACTTTATGCTAACTCTTTCTACTTGGGGATGGTGATTAAACTGCCTCTTGGTTCTCTTTCACCAGGCTAAACAACCCCAGCTCCATTTAGCCTTTCCTCGTAGGGGCTATTTCCTAACGCCTTAATCATTTTTTGCTGCCGTTCTCTGGATCTTCTCCAGTTGCTTTGCAAGTGTTTTAAGATGTAACCTGAGGAGTAAGCCTAATCTAGGGTTTGGCTTCGGCTAAATATTTAACAAATTGCCTTAGAAATTGAGGGAGGTGGTTCAGTGTAGGGACAAGAGCACTGGACCAGGGGTCAGAAGACCTGAGTTTGTCCTTGCTTGGCCACTTACTAGGATTGAGCGGAGTGCCACATTTGGGTAAATCATCATAATGTCTCTAAGCATCAATTTATCATCTGTAAATTTGGAATGGATGCATCTGCCCTGCCTACCTCCCGTAGCAAGGCTCCAAGAAGATAATGTATGTGAAAACACATCATTTAGCATCAAAGCACTATACAAACACTATGTGTCAGACACTTTTCTAAATGCTTTGCATACATTAAGTCATTAAGGTACACTTATCATTCCCATTTTACAACAGGAAATGGAGGCACAGAGAGTTGAGTAACTTGCCTCAGGTCACACAGCTAGTCAGTGACAGAAGCCATGCAGACTGGCTCCAGAGTCCATGTTCTGAAACTCTCTGCTATGCTGCCTCTCCAAGTAAACATTAGATGTCCAACAGAGCCGTATCGGTTTATGGAACCTGACTTTCAAAAGCAGTCCACAGGTATATGCTACTGGGAAGGAGGATCTACTCCATCATGGATAAGTAAGTCCATTAGAGACAACCTTTTCTTGTTTTTTTTTTTTTTAATTTAATGTTTTTATTTATATTTGAGAGAAACAGAGACAGTGTGTGAGTGAGGGAGGGGCAGAGAGAGGGAGACACAGAATCCGAAGCAGGCTCCAGGCTCTGAGCCGTCAGCACAGAGCCCCCCGCGGGGCTCAAACCCACGGACTGTGAGATCATGACCTGAGCCAAACTTGGATGCTTAACTGCCTGAGCCACCCAGGCACCCCAGAGAGGCAACCTTTTCAAAAGTGAGTGTTTAGACTGGTCATTGCATTGAGACAGCTGTCCACCCATGGGGAGGGCCTGATGAACACAATCCGGTTTTGGGACTGCCATGTCAGGTCAGATCAGTGGCTCATTCATCCTAGTACACCGAAATCTCCCTGTTTAGATTCACAATCTACAGTTTCTAAATATTCTCTACGAACCCTGACAACCTTTCATGGCTTCATTTGTTTCTTGCTCTTGTTCTATGTGAATTCTTAGAGCTATAAATTCGGAATACTTTCCTTATAGTTCAACTGTTCAGGAGAGATATTAAAGACAGATTAGTACCTAATTGAGTCTTTTTTTTTTTTTTTTGCTGCTGCAGTCTGAAAGTTTGAAAGAGTTCAAAAAAGAGCTTTGGAAAGAAATGTTACAAGAATTTTTATTCACCCTGTAAGTGAACATTCACAGGGAAAATTAGACCCTGTATCATGAAATGGGGAGGTTATGCTATATAACACTGTGTTGAAGACCTGTTTATATTTGAAAGTTGTACCATATTGAGGATTTTCCAGTCACACCCATGGGATATAGAGTATAATATGAAGTTTATGTCCAAATCAAATCTGTAGGGAATAGTGTTACAGTGATGTTACAGGCTCTTCGACCACACATAGTGGCATGAAGTATCATTTTATGGGAGATATAGAAGTTTCCTTTCATGAGGGACACCTGGGTGGCTCAGTTGGTTAAGCGTCCGACTCTTGCTTTCGGCTCGGGTCATGATCTCATGGTCATGAGACTGAGCCCCGTGTGGGGCTCTGTGCTGACAGCGTGGAGCCTGCTTGGGATTCTCGCCCTCTCTCTTTGCTCTGCCCCCGCTTCTGTACTCTCTCCCTCTCTCTGTCTCTCAAAATAAATAAATATAGATGAAAAAAGTTTCCTTTTATGAGAATAACCTCAAAGTTGAAGACACCTTTGGGGGATAGGGGCATCTTTTCTAAGAACTTAATACGAAGTGAATTATAAATGCTATCATTCTAGCCAGGATCTGTATATGTGAATTATGAGAAGTTTGTCGAAAGAATGGTTAGAAACCAATGAGAAAAGCGACATCTCTCTATTTCAGCATTTCATTCATTTTTACAATGTTTCCTCTAAAGAAATATCATGTTGCATTCGTTGCTTAATTTAAATAATTGGCTCAATGCGAAATCTATCTTTACATAAAAAATAAATTATGGCAAATTCATGATATCATCAGAAAGAGGCTCGAGCCGAGAGCCCCCATCTTAAACCTCTGCAGAAACACGTGCTCTGATCATCTTATCATGTGGCTGCCGGCACTTGTGTTTTGCCTCTTCGTGGAAGCATAGCAAAATCACAACAGAAGTGACTTAAATGCGCTTGTGTGATATTCACGCATTCATCCGTCCATCCGTCCATCCACCTATCCGTCCAACACTGTATGCCGGGTACTCTACCGGACACTGGAGATACGACTGTGAACAAGACAAACATGGCCCCTACCTCATAGTACTTAGGGCCTGATAGAAATCCCTTAAATGGCAGGAAAACAATCATGAGTTGACGGTTCTATAACCAGTCTTTGAAAGAGGAGGGAAAAATAAGTGAAAGGAGTTCTTTAGCCTTACCTGGCTATTGCCAAAACGTTTCTTTGAACAATGTTCCCTAAAAAATTGTACAGGAAGCATTTTGAGGGATACTGTGAATGTGCAGACCGAGGAAAGGAAGATAGAAAGTGATGCATGAAAAGAGAGAATGGGGTTTTTCAATAATGTTGGTGTAGTTTGCAGTACTAACGACTATTATTTTCTATGGCAGTGTATGTCTTTTGAAGCAATTATACCAACCATGTGAGGTAGAGCAAATTTTATTGTCCCCATCATGGAGATGAGAAAACTGAGGCATTGGTATTTTAATTGCCCAAGATCCCCAGAGCTACATAAAATTCGGAGTTCACCCACTGAGTTTTCTATGGCATCATGACGAAGAATCCCAGACTCCAGGGTAAGATTCTACAAAACCCAGAAGACTTCATGGAATGCAAGATATTCAAGAAGCCAAAGTTCCTAATACAACAGAAGGAAAACAAAGTACAACCAGGGGGATGTTCCTGTGCTTTAGGCTATTAAGTAGGTCACCCACTAAAAGGCTATTTTGGTATAAATTTTAGAGGGCGTGTAGTGCATGCACCAACATCACTGACCTGATTCTTTGCTTTCAAGATCTAAGAAAATCAAAGGCTTTTTTTTTTTTTTTGAAGGGGGGGTGGATCATTTGGGTAGCTCAAGAAAATGTTAGTTGGGAAATCTGATTTAGCCAGGCTATGCTCTAGATTTCCTGTGAGCTGTGATTCACTAGAGGTGATGCCGTTCTTAGGAAGGGGACAGCTTTGTGGCTTTGTAGCTCTACGATGCAGGGTCAGCGATTTCTCTCTTCCTTCCTCTCTTTCTTTCTCCCTCTCTCCCTCCCTTTCTCCCTCCTTCTTTCCCCTCCTCTTCCCTTCCTTATTTTTTTTTTTTTTGCATTCTCTTCTTATGGGGGCATATCTGACAAATTGTTAATATTTAATTTGCTATAAAACTGCTTTCCCAGGCGATGGCTGCTCACTCTAATTTCAATCTCCGAAGCTATTTTGGCCCCCAGGTACGCTGGGATCGAGTTAGAATGGAAATGTTTCCCCTACAGTTTTGTTTATGGCAACATAGGCACTTTGTTATTAACTGGAAAATTGAGACTTCCGAGGAAAATAATACACTTACATCACGTTTCACTTGGACTCTTTCCTCCAAACAGAGTATCCATCTGGCTTACGGTGAAACATTTCTTCTAATATTTTTTAGTCTTAAGTTTAAATACCCGAGCTTTGTCACGTATGCATTTTGGCCCACTGAGTGGTATTTTCCCCTCAGTCTAAGTCTTTTTCAACTCGTTCACATTTTAAAAACCATAAACACTTTCCCCCCCTCTCACATGTCATCCTGCTTCCACAATGGTCTACGCATTCTCTCTGCCTCTCTCTGGAACCAGAGGGATATTCTGCAAAAAATATCCACAAATTCGAATCCAGGGAATGCTGTCTTGACACTCTGCAACTAGGCCCCTGAAACAAAACCCTACCCTTCTGCCCTGCCTAATCCCTTGTCCGTCCCCTGCAGGGAGGAAGGCATGGAAAAAGAAGGGGATTACTTTGAAGCAGTCAGCTGTCCATGAAACAGAGGTGTAGAAGGGTGTGTTTATCTGATAGGTAGCATTAAATTGCAGAGACTTCCAGATTAATCATGGTATGCAATTTTCAACAGCTTAGATTTGCTTTTCTTTTCTTTTTTTCCCCCTGCAGCCACTGGGGAGGAAAAAAAGAGATTAGAGAGACTATCAAAAACTGTTGGCAAATCTAGTCCGTTGGCTACTTAATTTATTAGCAGAGACGGGAACTGCCTGAGGTTGATGATTTAACATGTCGGCTGGGGGTGGAATAAATCTCCAACGTACCTGTTCCAAAATTGTGTTAATCCTTTCGACTTCACAGTCAATCAAGTATCGCTTTTCCTGCCTCCTGTCCATTTCTTCAATGATGCGCCTGAATTCTTGGACGTCCTTTATGTTTCCCACAGACCTTGCTGTCACTTGCCAGTTGTTTTGCACGGCTGCTTCCATGATCGCTTGGAGAATGGAAAATCCTGAAAGAAGGAAGAACAGTTACGATGATGTTTTTCTTTTTTAAAAATCTTCCTGTAGGTATTAAAGGTTCTACTGAGTTTCTATTACAGTCCATTGGGTCCCTTTGAATCATATCCACTGTGGAAAGCAGGCTTACTCATAATCCCAGCTTTACCCATCCACACAGTCGGCATGTCTATCTTGCTTTAAAAGAAGAATCTAGGGGCGCCTGGGTGGCTCAGTCGGTTAAGTGTCCGCGGTCAGCTCAGGCCATGATCTCACAGCTCGTGAGTTTGAGCCCCACGTCGGGCTCTGTGCTGACCGCTCAGAGCCTGGAGCCTGCTTTGGATTCTGTGTCTGCCTCTCTCTCTGCTCCTCCCCCACTTGCACTCTGTCTCTCTTTCTCTCTCAAAAATAAATAAACATTAAAAAATTAAAAAAAAAAAAGAAGATTCTACGACTTGTGGGCACCATGCTGGGCGTTTATCGAGGCCAGACTTGAGCAATCACAGCTGAATTATAGTACCTAACTGTTTTTATTGACGTGCATGATCAAACTATGTATGGCCTGAATGCCAAAGCTTTTTCCTTGTTTCTGACCTCAATGTTTCCTGTTGCAGCTCATGTCTTTCATCTTCCACTAAACATTCTTTGGAATGAGAAATAGCTTCAGTAGGGGGGCGCCTGGGCAGCTCAGTCGGTTAAGCATCCAACTCTTGATTTTGGCTCAGGTCATGATCTCACGGTTTGTGTTAATGAGCCCTGCATTGGGTTCTGACCTGATAGCACAGGGCCTGCTTGGGATTCTCTATCTGTCCCTCCCCTGCTCATATTCTCTCTCTCTCTTTCTCTCTCTCGAAAATAAACAAATAAACTTACAAAAAAAGAAATAGCTTCGGTAGAGATAGAACCTTATTATAATATGGCTGATCACTATCCAACAAGATAAATTATGTCTCTCAAGTAAAATAACTCTAAGAAAACCTGACAAAGACAGTCTATAACAAAAATATCATACTGGTCCTTTGATCACAGTTTTATGAAAAAGTTCAATCATGTTAAGTCTTCCTGAGTTCTTCCCCTTTCTTAATGAAATTTACCAGGGATTCTTGGTTCCTTTTTAGTTAATTTACATCTGACAGCTATTACTACTAACACCCTGGATCTAGGCTGAATGGGAAAGACGGAAAAGATGGGTTCTGGGTAACCCTGTAGGAGGTAGCGTTTGAGAAGTTGGGAGGAGAGGTGTATCTTAAAGTGGGAGCCACAGAACAGCACAGGGTTTTCCATGTTCTGGTCTTTTAGAGAACTGACATCTCTAACACGATATCATGACTATTTTTGCTTCTGGGAGGAATTCATAATCTGAGTGTAATTTCGTCAAGCCCAGACATCATTTTACTTGGATATGGTCAAAAGCAGCTCCCTTATTCCCATAAATTTAAATTGTTTTCCATTTCTATTTAGGTAATAACTAACAGAAATGGGTAATGGGAATGGTTTGCAAAGCCAGAACGATCTATGGCATGACAATTTGGCCACTGGAGCAGTAGAGAACGGAAGATCTCGGTGCCCTTTGAACACATTCCAGGGCTTGTCCGATAGTGTAAGCAAGCTACGGTTGGGAATCTTCGTCACTGCACCAAAGAAAATGGTATTGACATTTGGAGAGCACGCTTCAGGGAGATGGCAGCAGTGACTCAGCCGGTCATTATGACTCCTTTGTGTGCTGGGTGTATGCAGGAAGAAGATCACAAATGAGACCCAAGCACTTGGTAATTTCCAAATGAGCAATTTCAGCACAGGAGCTCAAAATTACAGATCAGAGTAAATTACCATTGCTTTAAATGTTAATTCTTACTCTTTTTAAACCAACCACGCATATTTATTTCTCAGATTTACATTTTCGTGTGGGTTTTCTGTGTGCTCTCCGCTTCAGTGGGAGTTGAGGGCACATGGCGGGCCAAGGCATGGGATTAAGAAATAAACAGGAAGAAGGAGATGAAAGTATTTGAAAATCTTTCTTAAGCACTGTACAATCAGGTCTCATTATTTTGAATCCTACTAATTAAGAATTTATGAAATTTGGCAAGGACTAGGTTGAATTTTACTTCTGTATGATTTACGAAGAAAGTATTGGCTAAATAATTAATAATGGAGAGGAAATTACATCAGGGAGTCTCTGATATGTTTAAACTTTTTCAAAGACCCTTTAGCAAAAGACAAGGAATTTCTGTTTATTGAGTTAAAATCTACATTCTTAAAATTTCTATTGGCTGATCCTATTCGGCCACTTGGGGTGACACAGATAGGTTTAGTCCCTTTTCCATGTGACAGTCCATATTTATTAAAGACAATTAACACATCTCCCCTTACTTTTCTTTTCTTCAGGCTGAAGATGTCCCAATCCGACAGCATTTACTTTTATGACATGATGATAGGTTCCCTTCCTGTTGCGTCTCTCTCTCTTATGGATATTTGTCAATATTTTATTGATCCTGTTAAATCAGATGTGATCTGACCAGTGTGGATGACAATGGGATTACTGGCCGCTCTGACATGGGCTGCTATTTTAGCAGCCTAGGATGGCTAATATTTGTAAATAGCCACATTATATTGTTCACTGATATCAAGCTGGGATTCAACTAAAGGATGTCGCTTCTCTCCATAATGACTTTGCTATGTAATGACTCAGCATCCAGGCCTCAACATTCATTCCATTCCAACCTGCTTTGATCTCCCTTTCTTTAATCCCTCACCTCATACCAGTCTGTACTTCTCCCCTATGTTCACATTCACTCAAGTCTGGAAGATGGTTTTGCACCTTTATTCAGTATTCTCATTGTTACCTGCTCAAGGCAAATAGACCTGTATGTCTCATTTGCCCCTACCTATAGACCTTTGTGAATGATTCTCTTCCCCCATGAAGCTTCCCTTACTGACTTCTCATTCATTTCTCCAGAGAGAAGTAGACAGGAATGCGAGGGTAATCAGTTACAAACGATAAAGAAGCCGACTGGAGGAACTGTATGACCGATGTTTAAAAATTCCAAATAAAACTGGATAAATAAATTATAGTACAGATACCCGGAATGCTATGCTGCTGTCCAATCTCTACATAATAAAATATTTATGCAATATTTTTTTCATATGGAAAAAAGCTGAAAATAGCACTTAGAGTATAATTCTTGTTTTTATTAAAAAAAAACCCAGGGGTGCCTGGGTGCCTCAGTTGGTTGAGCGTCCGACTTTGGCTCAGGTCACGATCTCACGGTCGACGAGTTTGAGCCCCGCGTCGGGCTCTGTGCTGATGGCTCAGGGCCTGGAACCTGCTTTGGATTCTGTGTCTCCCTCTCTCTCTGCTCCTCCCCTGCTCATGCTCTGTCTCCCTCTGTCTCAAAAATAATATAACCATTAAGAGTTTTTTTTAAAAAACCCATATATTTGTATATGTATAGAAAGAAATGCGAAAAATTGGCAATAGTTATCGCTGAGGTATAGGATGACAGAGAACCTCTACATGAACGGCCACTTATTTATGTTAACGTTCAACTGTTTCACAAGAAGCAGTATTATTTTCAGTAAGTACAAAAACAATAAAGATTAAAAAATATGACTCAACGCTGTCCTCTCAGAGCATAAGCTCCTGGAAGACGCGGATGACAGTCGAGTGTAGCTCTGCACGCAGTCCACTGCCACAAATAAGAGGCCTCTTCATAAACACCGATTTTATAGATCTTTTTATACTTTTGTTCTTTGAATCATGTGAGTGTCTTACCTACTCAAAAATTAAATAGAGAAAGCCACTGATTTTTTAATGAGCTGGAGGCCGGGGCCTCCTGGGCTATGCGCCTCACTCCCGTTTTCTGAGGAAGTCAGAACCGTGGCTTCACACTGCAGAATCTTCCACCGTCGCAGAGTCTCCCCGTGTCAGCTCGAGCATGTGGCTGTGTACCGGAGAGCCCTGGGGGACGGTGCTCACCTCAGTTCCGTACGCGTCCGTGAGTAATCCCCCCAAAATTTTTTGTACCTAATTTATTTGTTTTTGTTTTTGTACCTAATTTATTATAGTTTGGCTGTTCCCTGTTGCAGCTGCCCAAAGAGAGTAGATATGAGTTTGCGGGAGGAAAAAAAAAAGAAAGAAAGAAAAGAGAAGTCTGTCTCTGGAGGCAGAGCAAAAGCAGGCGTTGGTGCTTGTAGGAGGTGAGGTGCTTAACAAAGCCTTGGCTTTGTAAAAATAAGCCTGCTGTTTTAGCAGCTTTAGAATTGTCCTCCACTCTGTGTGAGCTTTCGCAAGCCCAACTTTGTTAATACTGAAAGCGACTTTCGTTTGAGCAGCAAACTCTCTCGATTCCGGACCACTGTTGCTGTCCCCCTTCTTTCTCTTCCTCATTTGTAAAAACTGGGCGTGACCACATAGGTGACTGGGCGAATGCTGGGTTGTCATCTGAGTTCAACCAGGAAAAGTAGGAGCATGACAGCAGAGGGGAGGCAAGGTGATGGTGGATGGAGAACCGGGCCACGGCTAATGACAACCCCAATCCTGGTTGTTGGGCTATTCTTGCTAAACAAGGAAGCCACTGTGGTAAAGGCTAGTGGGGCTGCTGTGCCCCCTACCACCCAGATCCCCCTTCAGCACCAAAGGGCCTATTCCTTTAGTTTCTGGGAAGGTTGTTGGCTGAGGAGAGCTTCCTGGCTTCAGGTCCTGCTCCCTCCGCAGAGCGGCCTGCCTCCAATGACTGCTCATTACAGGATATAAAGGCACAACCCCTTTAACCCAAATCGGATAACGCTCAAGGGCCATACCAACTTCAGAGCTCCCAGAAGGGTAGGCTGAGGCCTTGTTAGGACTGCACTACCACCCATCTCCTCCTTCTGCTCAACCCTGCTTCCTCCTTTTTCTCCCCCCCAGTGTCGGTAGTGAAGCCACACCCCAAGAAACTTTAGCATGCTGATCTCCACCTCAGAATCTGCTCCCAGGAATTCAGTCTGAGACTATTGGGTTGATCTCATGACAGGGGGGTGGCAGACACACGAGTCTCTCAAATCTACAACTGTCAAAATCATTTTCACAGGGGGAAAGAAGGTCAGGATTTTGTTCACTATACAAACGAAATGAAACACTGCTCCACGCCGAACAAATTTGGTACTTGATCTAAAAACAGAAGAATGACAAACTTGCCTGTCCTGTGTCCCATTGTCTCAGCATTCTGTCCTTTTCCAGGCGCCAGTGTAAGAACGGCTCGTGGCTTAATGTCTTACCCCTCCAGCTAACACAGCTGCATTTTAGCAGTGGCCTTCACACAAGCAAATTTGGAAGGAAAGGAAAAGGACTGTTGAGCATCACCTTGGGGGCTGCCCATTCCATGAGGTCATTCGCATGATGACTCTGAAAGGTGGTGATGTGCTTAGTGGGCTTCAGACTGTGACATTTAACACACGAATAGCTGGTAGCTGGTGGGTATCTTAGAGGCCAGTGGGGGACGGTGTCAGGTCCATCCTGCCTATGTTACCCAACTGAATTCAGCCGAGGAAAGTGTTACTCTGTTTTTCTGCATCTTTACTTACCTCTGTGGCTCTCCACTCTGGCTGCACATTACAGTCACCTTGGGAGCTTTACAAAATGGCTGTCCAAGCTTCACCCTGGACCAATTAAATCACAAGTGGTTCCTGGGCTTTTCTTTATTTTATTTTAAATTCCCTGGGTGATTCTCACATACAGCCAGGGTTGAGAGCCGTTGACCTATTCTAATAGCGACCCAACACAATGAGGAATGTGGAAGTGGGTTTCTTTTCTTAGGTGTCCTTCATGACTGGAAGAAAGGTTCTGGGTGAGAAAAGTATGATCCAAGAAGGGATATTACCATCCAGAAATAAACAACCAAAGGCACAGAGTCAAGAGGGGAAGACTCAGGCCAGGGTTACGAATCGCATCTTCCTGTGGTAAATGAGGAATCTGCGAACACTGAGTATGTGGGAAGCAGACCCTAATGTATTCAGAACACTTTACGAATGTTTTTCTTCTTCTGGGGTAGCATCTGGGTTTTTCTTTCTAAGTATAAAATTAATATGTGTTCATTTTGGACATTTGAGAAGACACAAAAAATGTAAAAAAAAAATATGAGTATGGGTGACTCTTGTTCCTCAGGGATAACCACTGTTAACATTTGATATTTCTTTCTATTTTATTTTATATAAACATACTGCATGCTCTTTTTTTTTTTTAGTAAAACAGATTGTACTATTTGTGTACTTGTCTTTAAAAAGCTAACATTATAAGGGCGGCTGGGTGGCTCAGTCGGTTAAGTGTCCAACTCTTGATCTTGGCTCAGGTCTTGATTTCTTGGTTCGTGAGATCGAGCCCAGCATCAGGCTCTGCACTGATAGCGCGGGCCAGCTTGGGATTTTCTCTCTCTGCCCCTCCCCCACTCATACTCTCTCCCACCTCTCAAAATAAATAAATAAATAAACTTAAAAAAACTAACATGATATCTTGAACATTGTCTTATGTTTGTCAATGTTTTCAAACATGGCTTTAATGGCTACATAATATTCCATCCCTTAGACATATTTAATTTTATTTAAACATTCCCCAGTATGAAAATTTCGATGGTTTCTTGTCACTCCCTACTACGAATAATGTTGTGATGACAGCATTCATACAGCATCTCTACTTATTTCCAGAGGATAAATGTCTAGAAGTAGGAATATCAGGCCAAACAGTTATGGACATTTTTAAGGCTTTTGATACATATTGCCAAATTGTCATTCAGAAAGGTTGTACCACTTTATGTCCCCATCAGCAGAATATGAGATTACTCGTCTCTCTTCACTTTTGTTAGCATTGAATAATACATGTGCCCATTTGATAAAGGGGTATAAAAAGATTCTCTTTCTTTTTAGCATTTCTTTGACTGTTAGTAAAGTTAATGACTTTTAAAACTTTTTGTGTCCATGTTTATTCCTTATTTTGAGAATTTCCCATTTATTTCCTTTGTTCAGATTCCTACTGTGATATTAATGGCTTTCCTTTTCTTTCTTTTTGTTATTTTTTTAAAGTAGGCTCCATGCCCAACGTGGGGCTCGAACCCACAACCATGAGATAAAGAGTAGCATGCTCTACCAACTGAGCCAGCTAGGTGCCCCAATGGCTTTCTTATTGATTTACAAGAGTCTTAATATATTAACGATAAGTGTCTGTAACATATGTCACATATATTTTAATTCAGTTTATTTGACATTTAATGTTTCCTGTGACACATTTTAATTAACAGAAGTTTAACATTTTATGCAATTAATATTCTTGTACATCAAAAAATTATGTGGGGTGCCTGGGTGGCTCAGTCAGTTAAGCGACCGACTCTTGATTTTGGCTCAAGTCATGATCTCACGGTTTCGTGAGTTCAAGCCCCATGTTGGGCGCTATGTGCTGACTGTGAGGAGGCTGCTTGGGATTCTCTCTCTCTCCCTCTCTCTCTGTCCCTCCCCCACTCATCTCTTTCCCCTCTCAAAAATAAATAAATAAACTTAAAAAATTATGTGAGGTGAAAGGAGGCAAATGAAAATTTCTCTTCTGCTCTTATTCCTGTGCTCACCTGGGCTTTAAACCCGAAACTTAGGTGAACCACTCTCTTCATTTCTTACATCTTTGGTCTCCATGGAATTTCAGATAAAATTATCTTGTATATTGTGGCAAAGTAAGTGAATGGGGGAAGCTACATATGGTACATGAAGGTGGTTTCTGAGATACAAGTGGAGAGCAGAAAAATAGAGGCAGAGGAAAGAGAGAGATGATAAGCCCAATTCAGTTATTTTGAGTTATATTTGGTCATATCTAAGAAATCTGATATTCAAAAATATGAGCTCAACTCCAACACTCCAGGGTATGTTTATTCATATTACAAATGTACTTTTCTTTAAAAAGAATTCATGGAAAGATTCCTATAGTACATCTGAATCCACGTTTTGTTGTTTACTGTTGTTTGTTTTTGTTTTAATTTGACTGAAACACATTTGGTGTCCACCAAAATCAATATATTGATTGTCTAAATTTGAGATGCTAATGCAGAAACTCTTCTGTGTATGAGGAGCTCGAGATGGAAAGATCAAGAATCCCTCTGTGTTTGCATATGGATGTCAGTCTGTGGATTTTAGGGAACAGGATAAAAACAAATATTCACCCACGCCCGGCCCAATTTACCCTTAGCGAATTAAGATTTCCCTGAGGTCTTCATTCCTCATAACTGTGTTTGTTTAAGTTTCCCTTTAATTAAAAGCTGACCCTCAGCAAATCTTCTCTTCCTTGCACCTGCATTATTAGGATGGGACCTTAGCTAATTTGGGAGTCTGTGAACAGAAGGTCCCCCTCCTCCCCATGTCTCAGTTCCATATCCCTTTCTTCTTTCCCCATCTAGATCTTCCCTCACTCCAAATCAAACCCTTTACTCATACTAGACTGCCCATGGCAGATTAAAGCTTAATGGTGACCCCCTCCACGGAGAATTGATGTTTTCAATCAGAATCAAAGACTGAACGTAAAGGGGCAAACTCTAATGGAGAAATTGTAGACAATAGTAAGTAGGAGGTATTGTTTGGCTGCCTGAAGGATTCCTGACACTCAAATATCCTGGTCGAGGTGGTAACTACTGACCGACTACTTGTCAAGTTTCGAGTTGGTTCTGACACTGGTGGTGCATGTAATTCTGCCTTTCCATCTTTCTTTTGTGTCCCGAACTTCGTCTCCCTGCTGGCGAATCACATAGCTCTATTCTCATCATAAGCTGAGAAAGCATGCCCAAATAGATACGTCAGTGTTGGGTGAAAGTAAACTTGGTTTGCATTGTCAGCTGAGAGGAAATTTGAAAGACCATCTGGAGTAGATTTGCTTAACGTCTGGAGAAAGCAGAACAGGCAAGCCTTCTGATCCTCAACCACACAAAGTCTGATATAAAAAAAATAATACAGAAACAAAAGCAAAAATTTTTAAAAAATGGGAATATATCAAACTAAAAAGCTTCTACACAGTGAAAGAAACCATCATCAAGATGAAAAGACACCCTACTGAATAGAAAATTTTTGCAAATCATATATCCAACAAGGGATTCGTATCCAAAATATATAAAGAACCCTTACAACTCACCATCAACAAAAATAAACAACCCAATTAAAAAATGAGCAGAGGATCTGAATAGACACGTTTTTCAAAGAAGAAATACAAATGGCCGACAGGCGCATGAAAAGATGTTCAGCATCGAATTGTTAGGGAAATGCAAACTGAAACCTCACCCTCTTAGAATGGCTCAATAAGATATCACCTTGCACTGGTTAGAATGGCTAGTATCAAAAAGACAAGAAATAAGTGTTGGAGTGGATGTGGAGGTAAAGGAACCCTTGTGCACTGTTGGTGGAAATGTAAATTGGTGCAGCCACCAATGGAGATTCCTCAAAAAATTAAAAATAGAAATACCGTATGAGCTAGTCATTCCACTTCTGGATATTTATCTGGAAAACATAAAAAGGCTGATTCAAAAAGATACATGCACTCCTATGGTCACTGCATCATTATTTATAATATCCAAGAAATGGAAACAACCTAAATGTCCATCAGTGGATGAATGGATAAAACATATATATACACACACACACACACACACACACACACACACACAAAGGCTTCCCTTTGTACACAGTAGTTTATAGCTTACATTGTGGCCTGTGCCTAGGGAGAAGTAAGGTGGATTGACCCAGGTGGGACTTAAGCTCAGAAAATATGTGCTTGCATTCTATTAAGAAAAGATTTCTTATCAGGAGAGTGCTTATCTGGAAACATTCTTTGGCATTCTTAATTTTGAGAAAGCAAGGCTAAGCCAAACCTCTTAACATTTCTGAGATTTGAGGGTCAGGTATGGGTGCTGGCTACCAGTAATAAGGAAAGGGGGTAGAAAATGAAGGCAGATTTATGTCAAAGATGAAAGGGGTCTGGATGTGATTGCAAAGGACTGAGGCCTATTCTGCCTGCAAGTGCAGAGATTTCTTGATCCTGATACTATTGGAAGGCTGTCAAAGGTAATATTAAGGGCAAGCTTTCGCCTAGAGGATACAGAGGGGCTAGAGATACAGTCCTAAGGACAACGGCGAGCATGCTTTTCCCTTGAGGGAAAAAAGTTCCCTTTGACTTAATCCTGTGGTCTAAAAACTGCTTTGGAAACACTGCAAGTGAGGTGTGCAAACTTACAAGGTAAATAAGTATTTTCACATGCCCTCTCGTGCTAAAAAGAGAAACACACACATAAAAACATCACGAAGATCAACTCGTTTTGATTAGTTGTTTTCTTTCCATTGAGTTTTTCCAATGGGGATATGACAGTGGATTTAACAGTGTGAAGAAGGGTTACAGGCTAATGTTTCATCTTGTGCAGGCCTTGGGCTCCAGGAAGAGTGGCTGAATCTCGCCTGAACTGTAGAGAAGTTAGGTTGTCTGAGATGGCCAGGATTCTCCTAAGTCTCTTAGCATTCTCAAATATTAGAGCCAGAATTTAGTGACAGCCCCAATCTCTTCCTTGTACAAATAGGAAACTGAAGTCCAGAGGGAGAAAATGGTTTTTCTAGTGGTGGATCCCAACTTGACCATGACCACAACCCTTTTCATGTTTTAACTTTCAATATTAATGTGAAGTGATGTTTCTGTTGTGTTTTTCTGGATAAAGATTCATTTTGGTATTGAGTAAAAGTTAATATTCAACAGTAAGGATGCCTAGGTGGCTGAATTAAGCATCTGACTCTTGATTTTGGTTCAGGTCATGATCTCATGGTTTGTGAGTTCACACCCCAAATCTGGCTCCATGCTGATTATGTGGAGCTTGCTTGGGATTCTCTCTCTCTCTCTCTCTCTCTCTCTCTCTCTCTCTCCTCTCCCTCTCTCTCTGTTGCTCCCCCACTCATGCTATCTCTATCAAAGTAAGTAAATAAACTTAAAAAAACCCAACAGGAAAATCATTGTGGATATTCCTTGTAACTTTGCCTACAAGACTTCTGTGGCTTCCTTAAAGTCTCTGTTCCTCTTTTCTTCAATGCCTTTGCAGGGGGAAGCCAGAAATTCCACAAGTACGTTTGTGTGTTAGAGCATAACTTCCTCCTCAGATCTAGCTGGGTCTCCCTCCCCTTTGGTACTGGGGCCCATTGTAATCTACACAGGCTTTGAAACTCATGGCTTGATTCACCTTGCCTAATCACACCATCCTCATGCAGGCACAGCCATCTCCAGATTCTCCCATCTCTAGTGGTTTACTCTGGCTGCCCCTCAACACCTAGAAAAGCCCCATTTCCATCATATAAACTGCTCATTCATTAAAACTCAGCTCAACACATATCTCATCAAACAGATCACCTGACTGAGACGGCAGGGGAAATCAGGGTTCTAAGCTCTCACACCCATCTACTATTAGCTTGAGAATCTTAGACTACAGACGGTGATGACTATCTCTCAGGGGTTATGGTTGAATGCCACCTTTAAGTCCTTGTTGAAATAATAGATATTTTCATAGTTTCACGTATAAATATTTTACTCTCATTCCTCAGATTTTATTTCATGTTTAAAATTTTTTTAACGTTTATTCATTTTTGAGAGTCAGAGACAGGGCGTGAGTAGGGGAGGGGCAGAGAGAGGGAGACACAGAATCCGAAGCAGGCTCCAGGCTCCGAGCTGTCAGCACAGAGCCCGACGCGGGGCTCAAACCCAAGAACCGTGAGATCATGACCTGAGCCAAAGTCGGATGCTTAACCGACTGAGCCACCCAGGCACCCTCATTCCTCAGATTTTAAATTGAACTGCTTTTACTTTCCCTGTAAAGTATGGGATAGGAGTATAAATTCACATTTACCGAATGCCTACTTTGGGGTGGGCAGTGTGGTAAGCATTTCTATACATTATTACATCTAATCGTCCCAACAACGCTCAGCATAGGTAGTTCTTCCCAATTACCAGATGAGATTGGGCCTCGGAGAGGTACGCGTTTAGAAATAAATGCACATAACTAGTAAACTTTGGAGCTGAGACTGACACCCGGGTTTGACTTCCAAGCTCAAACTGTCCTTTCTCTTCATCAGTGGCTGAAATTACTCCAATATGTGCAGTAGTTCAGGGAATATGGAGTCATACGTTGTTTATGTATTTCTCCATGACAGCGAGGGCTTTAGAACACATCGTTGTATAACTACCTGAAGACAGCCTGGAATTTTTCAGGCCCACTAGGCTACTTACTGTGCCATCAACTGTAAGTGAATGCTTAACAGAAACACAGCCGGGGTTCTCTGGATAATGGCATATCGCTCATCAGTTAATCGCCACCTTTGGAGTTGAGTTGGAGTTACTAGACTTGGGTGCGTTTTATCATGGCTCTTCTTTCTCACACTGTCTCAGATGCCCCCAGCCTCCAAAGCAGCTGTTTTTTTCCTGACTTCCCTATTTCTGTCAAATTTCCTAGTTAGCAAATCTGAGCATTATCTTTGGCTCTTCCATTGCCCTGAGCAAACATGAAGTCAAATTAATTCATCCTTTCTGTGTCTTTGCCTTTCTTTACATTCCCATGATGGCCAGCTATTGTGAAGTTATTACTGGTAGTTGCTTGGGCTGTGGCAACAGTTCTTCCCCTTCCAGCCAAGCTGTTCGCTAAGACTGGCTTTCACGTTCTCATTCTTTTGATTGTGGAACAGCCATGCTCATTTTCAAAAATCTTCAAATGTTTTTCTTTGCTCCTAGGATAAATTTCAGAGGAGGTATTATACATGTCTCTACTTCCTTGCAATCTAGGATTTTCCTTCTAAGAAAGTCTTGAGAGGTTCATTAAACTGGGTGAACTTGTGGTTGTTCCTTTCCCATTCTGGGACTCAGTTTCTTCAATATTCTATTTTGAGGGGTCCCTTAAGGACTATGTAAATAGGTACTGTCAGACAGAACTTGGAGAGTGGATCAAGAGCATTCTGTTCTGGGGTGCCTGGGTGGCTCAGTCGGTGGAGCATCCAACTCTTGATTTTGGCTCAGGTCATGATCCCGGGTTTGTAAGACCAAGTCCCACATCAAACTCCACACTGAGCGTGGAGCCTGCTTAAGATTCTCTCTCCTTCTGCCCCTCTCCCCTGCTTGTGTTCTCTTTCTCTCAAATAATAATAATAAAAAGGATCATTCTATTTTGCTAATAGGCAAATGGAGGCTAGGACTTAGAGAAAAGGAAAGATAATCTGAAAGAGGGACAGTGAGAAAACATCTTTATAAAAATTTCTGTTCACTTACCCTCATTGTTCCTAATGAGTGTTTCACTTAGAAATGAACACTTTCACTCAAGCTGTGGGTGTGAAGTTAAGAGGTGCAAACAAAGCCAGCCCCACCATTAGGCCCAGCCTCTCGTGCCACAAATGGCACATATTACTAAGAAGGTTGGCTGGCCAACATGGAGGAAAAAGTATAGACCTGTGGACTAGAGGGAGGCTAATTGTCCCTAGCAACCATCAAAGTCATGGCCTTGGCTTCATTTAGCCAGGGGACCTACCAAGCTGAGCTAATGAGTCGCAAATGACAAACAACCACATGGCTATGACCGAATTTAGGAGTGCTTCAGCAAGCTAGAATCTGGAAGGCTTACGGAGGGAGAACCCTGAATCACTTACAGTTAAGATGCCGACTCTAGTGATGGACTGCTGGGAAACTGCACTGGCTAGGAATTTATTTGAATAAAATGAATCTAATTAGGAACCATGTAGCTAGTCATCATAATGATTGGGTTAGAGGAGGGACTAGTCAACCATGCCCAAAAAGCTTCTGTGCTCACTGAGGCAAAGTGCTCAGTGACAGAACTTAACAAAATGGCTAAGTGAGTTCCTCTTGGCTGCAAATTTGAGCCCAGTGGCCAGTGTATTAGGTCTCTATGTGTCATTTTGAAGGAGAGGTGGAGTTGTAGGGTCCTATGCGGATGAAAGTATTTATTAAATCCTCCAGGAGAGGCAAGCAACTGGCATAGGGGGGCAGGGCCAGTGGACAAGAGGAAAACAGTTAATGGTGAATATTTCTTTGGCTTGGAGACCCTACCAGAGCCAGCAATGGGTCAGTCCAGCAAGACCTGTTCCCAAGCGGCTACCGGGGAGTATAGGTTTGGGACCATTCGGGATCCTCAAATAAGCCTACTTTTAAAACCATCTTAAATTTGCCAGTGTGTTTTAAAACATTGCTTGACAAGCCCCTTAGGCCATAAAACATGTTTATATTTTGGATCAAAACCACATAATCACAATGCTCTGGAATCTTCTTAGGGAAATCTTCCCATCTGCAGTGTTTAGCTCTGCAAATATCAGTGTAATAGAGCATCCCCTAAACCAAATACAATGTTCTTCAAGGTTTATTTTGAGTAAAGAACCTAATCAGCAGCGATGCTAAAGAGGAAAGGATTCAGGAATTAGTTTAGGAAAGAAACAAGGCAGTGAATTTCTCCAGCAAATTTATGTTTTGACAACTCCAGGAGTTATACACCTTGTGCTTTAGAGGAGAAGTGGGCTTGCTCTGTCCAGCCCAGTATCAATGAAGTAATGACATCTGGGGCCTCCTCAAGGGGTACATTGCTCTCCACTGAGGAACTAAATGGTGCAAAAGGCATATTTCCCATAAACTCGAAGCTGTGGCAACTGCCCAGCTTAGCGGGCCCCACTTGGAGAGAAGATTGTTTTTTTCAGCATGAAATAAATGGATTGTGCCTTGGATGATGTAGCTGCTTCCGTTGTCTTAGCCACTGATGCAGATCACAGCATGAGTGATGTGGCAGCAGCAGCCATCCGGAGCCACTGTGAAAGGAGATGCAATAAATGGAGTGGTTGGACCCAAAATGAGTTTGGCCTGCATGATTGGCTTCAGGAAGCAGGGCAGGTGCCCAGAAAGGCTTATTCACGTAACCCAGGTCCCAAGAATGATAGTCTATGCCAAGGTCCACATTTGCCACGCCCTCTGCACAGCTCTGGTTACACTAAAGTGTTGTTTTAGCCTTCATATGAAAGGATGCTATCGTGAACTGCCAAGAAGAGAGGTCACTATCTCTTACTCCAAGCGGTGCAATTGGGTTAAACTCATTCAGAAGATGGTATATGTTCTCGCTGCGTAAAGTACGGCCCCTAGATCAGCATATCAATGATAGAAGGCCCTAGACATGCTGTACTGACATCTTTGCTACTTCAAGTATGGTTCATGGACCAGTTCTTGGCATCACCAAGGCTGCTTGTTAAAAATGCAGACTCTCGGGCCCCACCCCAGACTTAAAAGAATCAGAATCTGCCTTTTGACAAGCTCCTCAGGTGATCTGTAAGCACAGCAGAATGTAAGAAGCACTAGTCTGGTCATTATTATATACCTACTGAGAACCGCACTTTGGCTGATTAACACAGATGGGTGATTCAGAAGGAAGGACAGCCTAGGCTTTGGTAGAGGTTACGGGTGGGAAGTGTAGGGCTAGGAGGGGACCAGAGCACGAACTGGCAAAGGCTGGAGGGTGACTCAGTTGGTCAACCTAGGCCCAGGACAAGTCTCTTGACATTTATGCCGATGGCCCTATGATATACTGAGTAGCAAGTCAGGGTCTTCATCTACGGGGGATATTTCAAGGTTCCAACCAAGGTAGACCCGGGGAAAATCTTAGCATTACCAGGCTGGAAAGAACTCTTTACTACTCAGTCCAAATGGGCAGCCTAACCTCATCTATTACTCTGTCATCTTGCCTTTCCCATCAGCCATGGAGGCTCACAACAGGCTGCAGCCAGAGAGCTCTGGGCAGAAAGACTATAGAACACAGTGGCTTCCCTCACAGGCGTGAAGGGCTGCATGTAGGGGAGACTTGGACTGAGTCGTGTAGTAACGAGGAACAAAAGACCCAGAGGACTATACCCAGGGCTATCTGCCTAGGCAGCACGGAAGCTGTAGATACTTGATGAGGAACTCTCGAAGCCGCTCAGAGGTGAGGTATGGGGAATTAACGCTACTAGACGGAGAACTGCAGCGTTGTTCCCCCTCAGTTGTGTCTCTGTCCTATGTGATAATGCTGCTATTGGATTCCAGTTTAGGAAATGCTCCTGAAGTTTTGCCTCCAGTGGTTGTTGCCAAAGAACAAATTCCATAAATCCCACATCAAATGCCACCCACTTGAAGGCATCCGTTTTTGGTCTCCTTGAACCCACCACAAAGTCCAGGCAACAATACAAAGAGATACGCTACCTACTATGAGCAATCCCCACAGCCCCGATTCCAACTTAGTCAGCCAGTTCTATGGAGCTCGGCAAAATTTGATAGCTGATGGGATGTTTACGTTGATGAAAACTCTGAAAGCAGTCCTAAAGGCATCCCAAGGTTGTTTCCAGGGTGAGGATGCTAGGAGGACTTTGTCCTGACTTTGCCTTGATGGCAGCTGCTTGGAGATGAAAGGCTTGTAAATGGTTTCCTGTCCCTAGAGCCCGACAGTCCCCTGTGCCATTTTAATTTAAGCTTTCTGGATTGGAATAGAATGAACGAGCAGGGGAGGTTAATTATCCTAATTAGAAAAGAAGTGAAGTTATGGCCCTTCTAGGTCAGGCATTTGGACAAACCTCCCCCCTGGCTCCGAGCTTTGGGCATTAGCTCCTCACTTGAAAGCCAAAGGACACACAAAGCATCCTCCCCAGCCTTCTGCCAAAGTCCCTGGAGAAAGACACAGGAGAATTCTTTTCAGGAAATGGTGTGTGATCAGCCTGTGTCCCAGGGCCAGAGAGAGGGTTATCTGGAGGTGGCAGATATGTGGGCGCGGCTGGGTGAGCACAGGGGTGTGGGTCCACCCCCAGGCCCCGCAGCTCTGGAGAGCCAAGCAAGCTCAATGTAACTTGCTTGGAGTGTGGTCATCTCAAAAGATACGCATCTTTCCCCGAGCCTCTTGATATCCTAGCTTCGGTCGGCCAAGGATGTTGGGATCTCTCTGACAGGCAAATTCCTCTGGTACTCTGCTGCTACTTCTTGGATCAGTATTTTGTTGTTGGATTTATTGAGTCCCAAATGCAATACCTCCTCTTCCTCCACTCTCTCAAGCACCAGCTATTCTTTGAATAGAGCAACCCTGCTTCCAATACAGAACATACTTTAGATGATGTGTGTGAACTTTCTTAGCACAGTGTCTGACACACAGTAGGTGCTCACTAAATGTTAGTTTACTCCTTTCCTTCCTACTAGAGAAGAGTGTGTCTGGTACACAGTCTTAATCGTCACTCGTTCTGTTCTCTGAGCCTTGTACTTGATGTATGATGTGATAGCGATTTGTGATCTGGTGACATAAAGGGAAGCATAAAGCCTTAGATACAGCTAGAGTAGTAACTGTATAATATTAAAGATCAAACTGGCCAATTATTCAGACATACTCAACAGATATGTCTAGTGCTTGCCTTTGAATTATCCACATACCCAAGGGATGAATAAAAAAAAAGACCTTAAGCACCATCTTTCAAAACAGGCCTCAGATTGTTGAATGATCAATTTGTGGGTCTATTACAATTTGCCTTATTCATACAGAATAGTCCAAGAGCATTAACATCAATGACTCCTAACAGAATGATAGAGCAAGTGGAGGTCTCAATAGACCGTTTAATCTACCCAACCCTGCTTCCCCTGGCCTCCCATCTCCAGCCATTCTGTCGACCTGCTGGGTTATTTGCAATAGGGACACGGAATCCAAGGCGTGAATAGTACCGAATAGTGGCTTCACTCAAATTCACTGGTAGTTAATTCTAGAATCTTTTTCGTACTTTATAACTGAATATGTGTCCGCATAACTGGATATGGGAATGAATTTAAATACAAAGGCCTGGTGCTATTGGAAATGTGAAACGGCCCCACTTTCTTATGCTTATCTCTTGTGCAGTTTGTACGCATGACTGTCTCCGTGCTCAGCTCCCAGACTTCTACCAAATATTCACCTCTGTAGAACTGCACTCCCCCAAATCTTCCCCAGTGCAGAGGGAGCGGCTGTCAGTCTTGAAGGACGAATGGAAAGTAAACAGAGGACGTTTGATATATTGGGAAGAAAAGTAATGAAGAAAAATGGATGCTAATGGACAAACTCAAGAGCAGTATTGGCATTGAGGATAACCAACTCCTATAATTAGGCATGGGGAATACAGGAGACATGTCTTCTGAAGTCTTGTTTATTTTTTGCTTGGTTCTGTTAGTTCCCAAGTTTTGGCATCGCGCCCCTTAGTAAGTGGAACCAGTCACCCTCCAGCGGTAAACTTTGGGTGGGCGTGGGTTCAAAATCAGATCATCTGGGATAAGCTCAGTTTGAAAGTAAGTTTCTCTTAGACTCCTAGAAGCCTAAGTCCCACGTTTGAGGACTGTGGCTCAGGCAAGCTTCTAGAGCAAGTTCTTCTTATGGGAAGAAGTATCCAGGTACTAGATTTACCTGAGGGATGAGTTATGGTCTCAGAAATATTTATCATTGTAGAAATTTCAAGGTTTTTTTTTTTTTTTTTCTGTCATTGAAGCTTTATACGATCACCGTTTAGGGAAAGAAGGACCGGAAATACATTTGGACCTGCTGAGAGCCGGCAGAAAAAAATCTTAAGAAGATAAGGCATTTTTGTTAACACTGCCACCAAATCCCAAGACTGCCTGTGGCATTATTGACAGTAAGTAAAATCATCTTTTTATTTATTTTATCTGATTTATTCCAAGACTCTCTTCTTGCCTTTCAATTAATAATGCAAACTTAATTTCAAACTAGCTCCAGGCCAGTAAAACCCTCTTGGAAGCAGTTGCCAAAACTTTCTTTCATTTAATTCTTTATTTAATAATTCCACGCTTGTCAGAGGGACTTGTGTTCTTACGTGGGAGTTGGCCTCACTGGCCTTCTTGAGGGTTGTCATCAAAAGGGCCCTGCTAGCCTTCACAGATGGGATCAGCAAAACCTCTGCCCCTAGTCAGTGTGGGCTAATAGTCCCGAGACTGTGTCCCTGGCCTTTGGTACTTCAAAGGCATTGAATGACAGGGGGAGACTGAGAGGAACTGTTTTCCTTCGAGGCAGGCCCTGCTAGAATTACGCACAGTGCCAGAGACGTAGAAGCCATGTTAAGAGATCCTAGAGATAAAATAATCATAGAATGTCAGAATGGAAAGGGACCTTAGATATCATCTACTTTAATGTTTTTATTTCATGGATGCACACACTAAGGGCCGGAGGGGAATGTGGCATGCTCAGAGGATGGGAAAGCCAGGAGGAGGGGGAAAGTGCCTTCCAGTAACGTGTATGGAATTTTCTGGGTATCTGAGTGCTTGACAGAAAGTCCTTGTGTTGGCATTATTGAAATGCTACAGAAAATATCTCTAATGCACACAAGTCCACTTTTCTTCCTCAACAAATATAACCAAGTGAATATTGTGGAATCCTTCTTGGTGCCCAAGGATCTTGCAATGCCTCAGGGCCCTCGGTCTGAATGTACGTGTTCATTGCCCAGGACTACAGAAGTCGAAAGTGGACTTCTATAGTGGGCCAAATGTGTACTGACCCTGGTGCAGGAAATTGCCACTTTTACTAAATCTCTGATATCACCTGCTCTCTCTCTCTCTCTCTCTCTCTTTAAAATCGCTTCTTTCTTTCCTAAAAACTCTGGGTAGAAATTCTGGCTATTTGAAGATTCTGACCCATCAGACTCTGAATGATTGAGATTTTACTATAAAAAGATAGCTGAATGTTATTTTGGAACCTGAAATTAGGGCAGACACATTGTATGCCTTCACTGGATTCTCCTTGGGCTTAGCACTAAAACTGGAGCCTTTGGGTCATGGGAGATTCTCCCCACAGAGGAATGCCTGAAGCAAGCCAGGATGTTCCCGGGACATGGAACTCAGACAGCAGGGTAGAGGGGGTGAGATTGTGGGATCAAAGAACGTGGCATTATTGTGAAGAGTGGCACTAGACCAGTACTGACCCTGCCTGAAATCAGTGACAACGAAAAGCACGAAGCATAGACAGAACTTCACGGAAAGGAATGGACCTTTTAACCACAGTGCCTTCCCAGATACACATTTCCTTAGAATGTTTAAATGGTGAAGCATGTAAGTCTCAAAATGATGACAGACCACTGCCAGCAGATATCCCCCTGGGTGAATCATGCACTTCATTCACTTTAACATCTCTTCCTGAATCCAGCCCATTGTCACCCAAACCAAGGCAACAAATATTCCTTGGAAGTGTCTTTTCATTTATCTGGATAGAGAGAACTATCTCCCTCCGACTAAGGAGAACTAAACCTTCCCACTGGGACCAAAGCACGCCTCTGAAAGCAAAGGAGTGCTTTTATGACTTGTTTGGTTGGTCAAACTTACATTCTGCCCACTGCTGAGTAGTTCTTCTTCCCTCTGTGACTGATCAGGAGCCTGGACACACCCTTGGTAGATCCCACAGCCTACCCTTCCCGCAAAGTGCCACAGAGCATACCTGAATAAAATCTAAATACGCTAAAATTAGTTTGACTTTTAAGAAATTTTGCAGTGGTCCTTGAAGTTATAGGAGACCCTTCAAAGGTGAGAAATGGTGAAGGGCTTGGTGGTAGAAATGTTAGGCTCCAAAACTTGGATTTGGAACACTCCCCGGGCACCCAGCCATAGGAAACAAACTCTGTTGTAGGAGCGTCATGGCGGACACTTGCCCTTTCAGGGCTCAGAGGATGAAATCGCCAAGGGGAAAGCCATGACCTTTGAAATAGCTGCTTCCCCAGACTTTCTCTGACCTTATCAAGAGATTAAACCCCTCATTGGAAACTGCACGAATAGAGAATGATTTCCATATTAGGAGAATACGTGGGCTCAGGTTACCCTTGACTTATGTTAGCATACGAAAGTTGCTCAGTGTGGATAGAGCAATAGGTCCATATAATGATCCTCAGAATGTCAGGAGGAGACTTCCAGCAGTACTCTGAGTGCCTTCTACTACACAAAACCACCGGCAACCTGGGGGATGGGAACATTATAATCTCTAAGAGGAAATTAAGGCCCAAAGAAGGGCATGTTTGGGCCAAGATCATCCAGCTTCTGCTGGGAGCAAGGAGGCAATCCCCAGGTCTGTCTTGTTTCAAAATCCGTGCTCTTCCTACCTCATTAGAGACCTGGGAGGAGAAAACTGGTGTGAATGAAAGATGCTTTCAAAACCGTAAAGAATATATTGGGGTTGGAAAGACCTTTAAAGATCATCCAATCAGTCTTACTTTATAGACCTGGAAAGCGAGGTCCAGAAAAGGATACTGACAGCCTCAAGATTACACAGAAGAGAGCTCAGCCAAAATTTTAACACCGAATTCATCTTATCTGAACAAGAACCCGAGTCTAAAAAGAACTAAAATCTACTCTCTGATCCAGTGACATCAGATTCCATGACTGAAATATGATTCCAAACTATCCTAAAAATTTTCAGGGCTGTCTTTTAAATTTTTTTAAGGTTTATTTATTTTTGAGAGAGACACACACACAGAATGTGACCAGGAAAGGGTCAGAGAGAGGGAGACACAGAATCCGAACCAGGCTCCAGGCTCCGAGCTATCAGCACAGTGCCTGATGTGGGGCTCAAACTCACGAACGGTAAGATCAGACCTGAGCCGAAGTCGGACGCTTAATTGACTGAGCCACTCAGGTGCCCCTCAGGTCTGTCTTTTAAAGGTGTGGTTTGCCCAGAAGCTCCATTTATTATGTAACAGGCTCATCAGGGGAAGATACCTTTATTCTAGGTCTTGGGAACAACCTGAGCCCCTTACTCTTGTAAAGTTTCTCGGATGTCCCTGCCACTGGCCATGAAGTTATCCAGGCAGAAGAATGAGAATTGTTTGGTAAAGCTATACCCACTCCTTGAAAGACAAAAGTTTTTATGAACTTTGTTTCAAACAGTGAAATCTGCTTGAAATCGTATATGAAGACATTACCACAAACGTTTTCAGCTAATTCTTGTGTGGGCCCAGCATCCACAGTAGGATTGGGCTCACAGTAATTTGAGAAGTTTAGATTTAGAATTGTCTTCTCCTTCTCCAACCTCAGGCACATTTTAAGTTATGTAACAGATTTAAGAGTGTGGGCTCTGGGGGCATCTGGGTGGCTCAGTCGGTTGAGCATCTGTCTCTTGGTTTCGGCTCAGGTCATGATATCACAGTTTGTGGGTCTGAGGCCAGCATCAGGCTCCACGCTGTCAGCATGGTGCCTGCTTGGGATTCTCTCTCTCTCTCTCTCTCTCTCTCTCTCTCTCAAATAAAAGAAAAAAGGTGGGCTCTGTAGTCACCCAAAGCAGTGTTCAAGTTGTAACTCTACCACCTATATAAACTGTGTGACTTTGGAAAAGCGATTCAACTTCTCTGGGCATCACTGTCCCCATTCATAAAATGAAAATAGTAATATCTGGTATTTATTAGATGGCTATTATGTGCTGGACATTGTTCTCAGTGTTCATCCATTTCAACCCCTTTAATTCTCACGGGTAGCTGTCCCCTGAGGTAGGTGCCATTATTTCCATTTTATAGAGGAGGCAACTGAGGCACTGAGAGTTTAAATATCTTCTACATTATCACACAGCTAGTAAGTAGTGAAGACAGGATTAAACCCAGACCACCTGATTCCAGAGCTGGCACACTTAGCCACTACACTATACCTGGCTCGTTGAGTTAATGTGAGGAGTAAATGGCATAATATATTAAAAACTGAAACCTAGGGCCTTGACAAACGGAAGCACTTGGTAAACATTAGCTATGGTTACCGGTTTTCGCTACTTCCCCAAACAGCGATTGGTAGCCTGTGAATAACTCCGTTTCTACAAAGCCTTTCTTGGATAACCCAACCTGCCTGATCTTCCTTATGGTTGCGTTATTGCAGCATAAAGCATACAGTTTAGGACTAGATTATATGTTGTCCTAGGTAAAAACAACAACAACAACAACAACAACAACAATAACAACAACAACAACAAAAAAAAAAAACACGTCTTTTCCTTTTGTGTATTTTCTACAGTGCCTAACAGACCCACAGGGGCTCACAGCGTGTTTGTGGACTGGAGTCTGCAGGGTGACTATCGGTGCCTGGTGACAGGAATAACTGTTCCCACAGCACAGTGCTTCCCAAACTCTTATGTGCACGTGAATCACATGGGGATCTCGGGAATGTGGATTCTGATTCCAGGGGTCTGCCGTGGGGCCTGAGAATCTGCATTTTGGACAAGCTCCCAGGTGATGCTGATGCTTCTGGCCCATGAACCACACTTTAAGCAGCAAGGTTATAGGGGACGGCATCTTAGGGTCTTCTCCGTAATTGGTATGTTTGGGGAGAGGCAGGCTTGGATCCCTGTAATACACTAAGCTATATAAGGACTTAGATATCACAACATAAGGTGAAATCAGGCATTTTACTCTCATGGAATAAACAGTAATATGGACATTCGAGACCGGTCACGAGCAGCTGTTCATTTAACAAGCTCTCATGAAAACCCTACTACATGTAAAGCTTTGTGCTAATAGTTACCATGAACAGTATAAAGATGGGTTTAAGGTATGTATAGTAGGCGACACGTTACCATGTGGGTTGTCAACTTTGGTAAAGGCTTCCGCTTTCTGCTTCAGTGGACTAAGTGGACTTTGCACGTTTAAATTGAAGTTTGGAAGGAAAGTAGTATAATTACTTATTTGTGTGCAAAAATTAGTAATGCCGATTAAGGCCATTTAGATTTGCTGATCGTACTTAACACTGTATTTTCCACTGTTTATTATTGGAGTAATTATTTGTGTCAAAGTAATTTCTGAGGGAACATGGTGTAATTTATCTCAAGTCCCAGTTAGATGATCTTGATATTTCAGCCTCTTGAATAGTAGCAGGAGACATAGGTTTTTAAATGGGTGCTGGTAATGGCGGGGGGGGGGGGGGGAGGTCAACCAGTTTGATTCATGAGCAATGGGGTAAGAAAACAACATCCTGGCCATTCGTTTACATACTTTTCTCAAAGTAAATGAACTAGGGGAAGCGTAGGCTATAGATAGCACAGTTCAGTAGTAAGAACATTGGGCCGGAAGTCGGGAGACCTGCAATCTAGTCCCTCTCTTCTGTCGGTCTAGTTGTGGGACTTTGCATAAGTCGCCCCACTTCTCCCAAGCCTGGCGAAGTAGAGTGAAGCATACCAGTCTTAGCAGTCAGATCCAAAAGCATTATCTGAGAACAGCAGGTTGACAAGCAAAAGTAATATAAAAAGTCAAGGTAGCATTAGCAATTATTTTGCACACATTAAATCAAAGCTTGTTCCCCAAACTCCCTAAATATATCATGGAAAACCAAAGATCATTCTCCCTTCATTCTAAGTGGGAGTGGAGAAATACTGTTCCACTCACAGAATACCTTTCCCGCCAGACAAAGCCAGACTCTCTTCCCACATATCGTTTATTTTAGTGACACATTCCAAAAACTTTAAGGATGGAGATAGAAAAGAGGTTCAGGAAATTGGACCCCCTCTCACGCTTCCACCAAATATGTCCTTCATTGAAAACAATTGTACTCTGAGCCTTGCGTGCATCTTTGTGTCATTTGCTTCTTACGTCTACAAATCGGAGTGTGCCAAAACCCCAATCAGAACTAATAAATGTTTCTGATCAATCTGCTCCCAGTCGACTTGGGTTTTATTGGAGCAATTATTCATTCGCTTTCTTATAGATCCTAATTCTGACTCAGTGAGCGTTTGGCTCCAGCTATGGGCCATGACACTTAAATCATGGTGTACTTTGGGTGGTGCCCCTTCTTGCAGGGTGACCATAACTCAGAACACTTCCTGGGTATGCTATTTAAATATCCAACTCAGCATCCTGTGATATAAAGAACCCCTCCATGCCATTTGTTATGATAGGTGCTGTGAGGCACGACTCTGATTCCAGGGACTCAGATGTACAATAAATCCGACTACACTCTGCTGGCAGTGCACATAATTATAAAATATGCAGAATGCTTGTTATTAACCAGTCTCATGGAGAAGATCTACTGTGCCATGCAGGATATATTTGGGAATAGAGCTACAAACAGTGATTGATTTTTTAAAATTCATGTCTCTCCTATCCTTTTAATCATTCAACCTCTAAGAACTAGCAAACATTTATAGACATTTAATGAATGGGCAGCAAGGCCCATTTGCAAAGGCTGATAAAAATTATTGTTTGCCTCTTAAGTGAAGATTAAGTTCCGGTTTTGTTTTTAATATGAAATTATTTAACATAGCATTTTTTTATGGTGGCTATGCAGAAATAGAGACCAAGATATAAATCAACTGGGAATTATCAAGGGAGCCTCCTAATAGTTAGAAAAACAATGAAAGCCATTCATAATCTTTAACTGTTTGAATCCCAGTGGAATAGGCTATCATTTTTCGGCCAATATTTATTCTCAGAAGACAGGCTTGCGTGTGCCTTAAACATCAACATCAACACGAAAAACATACACGCAATTCCTTCTTCGGCAGTGAAGCTACAGCAACTCATTTGTTTGTAGGGCCCTTGGAGAAGAAAGAATGCCCACGGGGACTGAGTGAAAGCCATAAGGATGATGCCGAGCTCCATCACAGGGAGAGGCTACAGGCATGTAAGAGCAGAACTCGGCTTTGCTCAATTGGTGCTGGCTTCGCGAATCTATTAGTCTGGTGCTTCCCAGGGTCTGATGCTACTTGGTCTCCTGTTCGAGAAAGTATTCCCAGCCATAGCCACCTAGAAAGATGCCTTCAACGCAGCCTCTTCCTTTTCCTGTTTGGAAGGAAGTCGCTTGGGCACAGGAGATTCCCGAACTCTCTTCTGTTAGTGCTAAGTTACTCCTCACTGGAGAGTCAAGGCTGAAAGGCATCAGAAATAACAGTTTCCCAAGATTAAGGAGCCTCCAAACAGATGTTCACCCGTGTCACAGCTGATTTCTTGGAAATATGAGCAGGTGGCTCTAACTTTATCAGGTTACTCATTAAAGGGAACACTTGGAATGTGGCTGCCTTCGGTTTCTGCTGTTCACTGCTGAGTGGTGACATTCTCTTCTTCTCTGTGTCTATTTGCCCACCAGAGTTTATGAGCACAGTCTAGAATCAGACTGTAGGGATTTATTTCTCAGCTCTGCTACCTATTAGCTGCGCAACACTGGGTAAGTTATTTAAGGTCTCCGTGCTCAGTTTTGAAATTGTCAAAATAGGGGTAATATTAACAGTATTATTAACCCATTGGGTTGTCGGGATTAAATAAAATAACGTATATGAAGCCCTTAACCCAGTGCCTTGTCCATGACATGCAGCCAACAGATGTTGTTGTTTCTTCAATTGTTAGTAAGGTCTCTTTGGGGTACCAGGGGCAGAAACCTGACTGAAACTACTTTAAAGAAGGCATTATTGGCTTAAGTAACTGAAAAGTTTAGAGATCGAACGATGTCAGGACACAGGTTCTTCATTGCTTGTCCCTACTTTACAGATATCCAATTTTGACATAAACTCTGTACCTCAGTTTCTTAGTCTGTAAAATGGGCTAATAATAATACATTTACTTCACAGGATTACTATGAAAATTAAATGAGTTCATGCGCGTGAGGTGCTTCCAACAGAGCTTGGCACATAGTAGGCCGTGCCCAAGTGTTAGCTAATATAATTATTATTGTCACCTTTATTTACTTAGAAAGAGAGAGCGTGAGCGGGGGAGGGGCAGAGAGAGAGAGGGAGAGAGAATCCTAAGCAGGCTCCACGCTGTCAGCTTGGATCCCGACGAGGGCTTTGAACTCATGAAACTGTGAGCTCGCGACCTGCGCCGAAACCAAGAGTTGGATGCTTAACCGATTGAGCCACCCAGGCGCCCTTGTTGCTGTTATTTTAATATGCGGCGTCTCTTCTTCCTGTGTTTTCCCTTCTCCCTTCTGCTTCTGCGGTTGAGTGCTTCTTTTATTCTCCTTCCTAGGTCCCTTCCATACCTATTCGACTTGCCCTAGTCTGCAAGCTATTATCACCCTTCCCACCCACCAGTTCCAATGCCTCTGATCTATGACGATGTTGTGGTGGGCAGCGTTTCATGTCAGGTACGGGTAAGCACAAGTACCGGGGATGCGCCAGATGGCACGGAGTAGGAAGGAACCCTTGCGTTTAATCCACTGATGTTCTGCCCTTCCATCAGCCTTTCCCCCCCCCTTAAATTTCTTCATGCAATCTTTGATGATTGAGATTTATCAGCTACTGTCTCTGAGTATCTAGAAAACACTGCCACTTTCCAGTTCCTTTCTCCAGAGTCCAGTGGCCACCTGTTCTTCCTCGTCTATTCTGGACTTCCTCCTGGGACACCTCTGCCTAAACTACAAACCTTCCCTTTCCTATCCACCAAAACAGAAACAAAAACACAAACAAAACTGCCCATTTTTTGCACCATACCTAAAGGGCACTGATGTCAACTGCGTGACAATGGTCCGACCAGATAAAGCAATACCACAGAACGTGTTATCCTTCTCTGGGAATGGAATGCACTGGTCATCAGAAGGCACCCAAGAAACAACATCAATGGGACTTTCACTCTGACAGGCCAAGGAAAAAAAAATCTGTGGGCAAGAAATTTCTTCTCATTCACATTGCATGGGTAGTTTTGCCAGCCTGCAGAAAGGTTAATTTTGAAGTGTGGCCCTACTGGCCACTCCCAGACTTCCCCAAAGTCCTCTTCCATTCTGCCCTTCCTAAAAACAAAATGTCACTGAACTTGGGTTTCAAACTACAGGGGTTCTGTGGCCGGCCCCAGCCGCATCAAAGTAGCGAAGATCCTTCCTTTCTGGAGAGCCACTCATTCATCTCTCCTTGGAGAGAGAATTCCCAGGAACAAACCCTCAGTAGAAACCACTCTGGGGCTCTTGGTCATCTTGCCTTTTCTCTTTTGAGGGGCAGAGGTCTTCGAAGCTCACGTTCGGGTTATAAGAAGTCCTCTGTACCGACCAGTCAGCAGCCTAGGATGAGACTGGAGGTTGTCTGGGAATACAGGTGGAGAGGCGAGCTGGCACCTAGGACGCCCGTGCCATTGTACTGCTGTCCGTAGCTGGAATCTATTCCGCAGCCCGGCCTCAAAAGCAATTTGCAGTACATCCAGGCACAAATCCAATTAAAAAGCAGACAGGGATTTGCATGCATAAAATAACTCTGATGCACGGTTTTAAAAAATGACCCTGATAGCTAAAATTCAAAGGCCTTTGTTTGTGAAGGTCCATCTCTGGGGCGGGTGAGCTGATGTTTGAATCTCTGCCCCCAAAGTATCTGAAAGATTAGATGAAATTACGTTCTCAAAGCTCAGGGCAGCTTGGTGGTCGGGAACAAAATAAAAGCTGACACACAGCTAGACGCTAGTTTTGGTCATTTACCCCAGTGAAGAAGCTTCATTCTTTGAATTCTGGATAGCCTGAGGCAAAAGCCAGATGTCAAAGCACATGGCACAGTGGTTGGCACCCAGTAGGTGCCCAGTGAGTATTAGCTGAACTGAATGAGTGGCCAAAGCTCCCCTTTGGTCTTTGGCAGGCACTGTTTGTTGTCTACCCAAGATCAATTTCCCTCTTCTTTGCTAACATAATCCCGGTTTTGTTTAAGGTGGCAGCGTGCCCAGCTAAATACTCTCTTTCCTAGTCTCCCTTGCAACTGGTGTCGAGTGGGTGGGGCGCGTAAGATAGTGCCAGCCAAGGAGACTTAAATGGGAGCCTATTGGGGAAACTGGCAAAGGTTTTGTTTTCCTGATAAAAGGTGATGGATGTGATTTGTACCGCTCTTTCTTCATCTTCCTGCCTCTCGGGAGCACTGATGTCACAGCCATCTTGTGACCATGAGGTAACAACCATGAAGGTGAAAGGCAGCATGCTAAGGACGGTGAAACCGAAGGGAAGGACTTAGGTCTCTGACGGCGTTCGTGAACGGCGGAAGCAATGCCTACAACTACCTACTTGGAGGTTTCCGTTACACATTGTGGAAAGCCCTATGTGTTTAAACTGCCAAGAGTCAGGATTTGCTTACTTGCAGCCTAATGTGATCCTAATAGATACGGATCTCCCTGTCGCCAGGCTCCTGGGACCTTAACGTGAGCTCCTGGCTATTCAGTGCGCCTCACTAGAGCGCTTCTTCCAAGTCAGGCTGCTACGCCAGCGTGCCCAGCTCCCCAGCCTCGGGCCTTTCCTGACCTCCATCCACCACCACCAACAACAAAACCAAAGCTGAACCTGTCCTGTGTCCTACTTCCTCAGGGCCTTGTGACATAATAGCTAACTGAACAAATGCCTGTATGTTAAAGCCTTAACTCATGACAGAGTTCTCCAATCTGTTAGCCTCAAAGGGTTGCTCCTTCTATTCCAACAACTGGGTTGACAGGTGTGGCAGGGACATCAAAGGACACATTTGTAGCCAAAGAAAGATTCCGGGTGTCCATCTACCGCGTGTTGGAAGCAATCGCCTTCCAAAGGGCTGGCTCTATTTGGAAGTTTTGTGGGGATGACTTTTTGTTCCTTTCACAGATTTTATTTAGTTGTCAGTAACATTTGCATGATTCTGGAAAGTAATGCAAAAAAAGAGCACTGGATATGATCCTCTGCAGAACTGTAAAAGTTACTGTGCTGTATAAATTGAGAACATGATTATGATGTCTAATGCAAACACATTTTTAAAACTTTTATTTATTTATTTTGAGGGAGACAGAGAGAGTGCATGCGCATGCGTGGGGTAGGGGCAGAGACACAGGGAGAGAGAGAATCCCAGGCAGTTTCCGCACAGTCCGAGCAGAGCCCGACGCGGGGCTCGATCCCACGAACCGCGAGATCATGACCTGAGCTGAAATCAAGAGTCGGATGACCACAGGGCGCCTGGGTGGCTCAGTCAAACACCTGACTTCGGCTCAGGTCACGATCTTGCAGTTCACGAGTTCGAGCCCCGCATCGGGCTCTGTGCTGACAGCTCAGAGCCTGGAGCCTGCTTCAGATTCCGTGTCTCCCTCTCTCGCTATGCCCCTCCGCCACTTACACTCTGTCTCTCTCTCAAAAATAATAAAGATAAAAAAAAAGACTCGGATGCCCAACTGACTGAGCCACCCAGGCGCCCCGCGAGCACGCTGTTTTCAGGCATAGCCTCTCTTACACACACACATCCTTGAAGAGAGGGAGCAAGAGAAACAGAATTTAGAAGCTCATTAAAGCTGAGCATTGATGAATTGCACGTGGTGGGCACCCCCTCCCCCACAGAAGGCCAGAAGGCTCGCTTATTTGGTTCTATGTCTCTGTGTTCTAGCAACGTACGCCCCCGTGGTGTTTTCTGACCTTCATTAGTTAATCCACCGCATGTGGAATTGTACTGCCCATGATGAAAATAAACAAAAGTTATACAGTGACTAGCCAGGAGACATAAACTATATACTTGTTCTAACTCAACAATGAACCCCAAAGCAAAAACACTGGCAGACTTACAGTGAAAGGATTGCATTTCATCCTCAAACTTCTAGAGTCTTCCCCACTCTTGAAAGATAGGAAGAGGAGCGTGCCAGGTAATGAACTGACAGTATTTCAGTGCCGTGGAAGGAGACTTCCTGCCCTTATGTCTGACTATCTTTCTAATCAATGCTGCTCTCAGTTATTCTCCTCACCAGTTCCCCCCCCCCCCCCGCCCGCCTTCTCTCTTGTATCTTAGTGCATCATTCCAATATAAGCTATGGCATTTCTCAGAACATTAAAAAGACTAAAGTCAGTATGGAATATAAATAGCTTTGAAACATCTCCAGAATGTGTCATAAAGAAGCAGGGGAGATAAAAATTTAAAGAGAGAGAAGGTATAAACATAAAATAAAATAAAAGCATCTTAAAAAAACCAAATCTGTTTTTCACTGGGTGGAATTTGTCAGGGACTTAGGTGTGTGTGCTTTAAGCAACCTGAGAGATGTTCTAGGCAATGGATTCATACTGTTTGTGGGGGCGGGTCATGTGGAAGGGGGAAGGAGGGAGGAGCCTAGTGTCTCTCTTAGTGTCATGAGGTTTCCTGTGGAACATGTAGGTCCAGGAAAGGGGAAGTGGTGGTCCGTTAAGACAAATGAGACTTCCCTTAGGGTCCCTGGCTAAACCTTACATTCAGTAAATCCTTTTTCTAGGAGTTCTCCCATTTTAGCGTGTACCAGAAACACCAATAACCTGAAGCACGTAAGTACCTGATGCACCCACTTTTCTGTCTCACTTCTGGAAATTCTGATCCACTAGGTCTACAGTGAGTCCCATCATTTTCTTTCTTTCTTTTTTTTAATTTATTCATTTATTTTGAGAGAGACAGCACAAACGGGAGAGGGGCGGAAAGAGAAGGGGACAGAGGATCTGAAGCGGGCTCTGTGCTGACAGTAGAGAGCCTGAAGTGGGGCTCGAACTCAGAAACCACAAGATCATGCCCTGAGCTGAAGTCAGGTGCTTAACTGACCGAGCCACCCAGGCGGCCCTCATTTTCATTGTTAATAAATACCCCCAGGTGATTCTGCTACTGTTGTTCATCTGGGGGTCAGACTTTGAGAAGCACTGCCTGATGCAGGGGGGAAGAGACCTTCCCGTCCCTCTGCTGCTTCCTTCTAGACTCCAAAGCAGGGGGCTCTTCTATTTCTAAAGAAAGCAGGGCATGAAGGAAGCAAATGTTTCCATTAGAAATGGTGCTAGCCAGTGCATTTGTGGTAGGCAAATGGCATTGTTTTTCAGAGGTCAGAAAGATTTCTTTCTGCGACTGAGGTGCCAGGATGCAAAACAGTGTGTGGTCAGGGACAGGGAAAGAGAAGGACACTGAAAAGGCAATAGAACACGACAGGTAATTTTGTCTTCTTTTGTTTTAATTTTCTTTGACACATATATTCCAGAATATCTCTTTTATTTATTTTTCAATATTTATTTTTAAGAGAGAGAGAGAGAGAGAGCGCGCGTGCGTGCGTGCGCGCAGGGAGGGAGACAGAGGATCCAAAGCAGGACCCGTGCCATCAGTGCAGAGCTGGCTGTGGGACTCGAACCCAGGAACCATGACATCATGACTTGAGCCAAAGGTGGCCACTTAACTGAGCCACCCAGGCACCCCTGAAATATCTCTTTTAAACCCTGAGACTGCCATGAAATTTAACATGACGACTAGGCTAGTGGTTCTAAAACGCGTGGCCCTGGGACCAGCAGCATCAACATCACCTGGGAGCTAGTTAAAAATGCAGATTCTTGGCTTCTGCCTCTCGACCTATTGAGGCTGAAACTCTGGGGCTGGGGCCCAGGAATTCGTGTTTAAAAAAGCCCTTCAGATGATTCTGATGCATGCTAGAAATTAAGAATTCATTGACTTAGCAACAAACTACCTTCTAAACTCCCGAAGGCAAGAGTCTGAGTCTCTTGCATCTTGTATGTCCCCACTGCTACCCCACCTCTAAAGTGGGGTATGGTGCTGATCACCAGTGTGTGATCACGAGATTGTTGCTCTAGGCAGCTGCCATTCTGTAGTATCTTAATCCCTTCATTTTCGGTAACAAAATTAAAATGATATCAGCTGATCTTAATAATCTCATGAGGTTGATAGGACAGGCATATATATTATATATATGTATATTATATACATATAGTAATATATAATATACTATATACTATATGTGATAATATATAATATACACATACAGTATATATATATATATCCTGGAAATATATATCCTGGAAACTCTCATTCAGTAAGTCTGGGATGGAACTGGGAAAGCTGTATTTGTAACAAACTTCTGGGGCATTCTGATGAAAAGTGAGCTTTGATAAGCACCACAGGGGAAAGATTTGTGTAGCCAGGTTTAGGTTACCATAGCAACCAAGCTGAACTTCAGGACCACTTCTGCAAAATGGGACCATGACACCTGCTCTACCAACTTCGTAAGATTACTATAAAGATCAAAGGTGATGATTTATTTTTATTCCTTACAAGACATGCAAGAAATCTCAGATCACACATTCTCCTTTTCTTTCCAACATTAGCATTCTCTGGCCACTCAGAAGTCCAGCAGTGTATCTTTGGAAACACCAAAACCTTTCTGAAAAAAATTCATCCCCCCAGACAGTGATGCCACAGACAAGGAAAGTGTCCTCAACACAAGGATGCAAATGAGCATTTAGTATGCCAAGATCATATTATGCAAAATAAATAGCTCTCAACTGGGGTGTTTAAGGACACTATTATCATGGCAGCAGCTATTACATTAGCCATGACTTTCACCTAAGCTATTCTGAGAGCTACAAAAGTTGGGCACACACTCAGATGTTTCTCTAACTGCGGTGGGATTAGCTGAGTCCGTGTGGCCTGCTTGGGAGGAAGTGAGCACAAATATAGGGAAATTAGAATCACCATGGGTATCGCAGTGGGCTTTCTCCTGAAAGGACACGAGACTGAGACTGCAGATGCCTGGTATGATCTCAGCCTTAGGCAAGCCCTTAGCATCTGCAGGCCTCAGTTTAGAAAGTGAGGAATCTGCCTCCCAAGAGTACAATAAGGATCAAATAAGATCTAGACATCAAAATGTATGGACAAGTTGAAAGTATTGTCACAGCATTGACCTCTCCCTATGCCTTTGATGTAAGAGACAGAGGCCTCTAAAACTGGGGATGCCACCAAAGTTGTGTCCCGAGTTCAATCTATGTTGTTGCTTTATGTATCTTCATTTCTCCCCCTGGACATCAACAACGCCTGATTGAAAACCCCAAAGCCCTGCATGAGCCTCAAACACCAAAGATTCAATGGTACTTTTAAGGCAGGGACACGAAACCAGACATTTTAGAAAATTTGCCCAAAATAGACCAAACTAAATGGGTCATCTCAATATTCTTCTAATTTTAGCTCAACAATTTATCAGAAGATTCTGTTAATTAGAAGAGTCCATTCCCTGCGAATTTTGATTAATCCTCAGCTTCCTTATTGGTAATAATAAAAAAGTGAGTTATTTAATTTGGCTTTCTGCCATAGAACTGGTCCGATAGCCCAACCCTAAAGCACCACAAAGATGAAACGTTTTCTGTACTGTTTATGGGCAACAGTTGAACAAGAAATCAGGTGAGAATATAACGGAAAGAAGAAGCATCTGTATTTGGGCTTGGTGTCCAAAACCTTGGGGTGTCTTTTCAAGATTGACTCAGGAGTATGGCTGTGATTGATAATTGACATACTGATGACTGGTTTGCCCCGGAAGCCCTTTTTGGAACTACGACACTCATTTGTGAAGTGAGAGCTACCGATCTCTATTTGATTCTTTTCCTCTGGTTGGATGGACCTACAAACACGCACCGTCCTGCCCATTTTGTTTTATGTCATCGGGAATGGGGTGCCTCGATTCATCAAATATTCTGGCTTAATAAAGTACTTGCCTCGTCACCCTTTAGGGATTTCTGATTTTCAATGAGTGAATATAAAGCAAAATATAATTAATAATATCGCATCAGGTTGAGCATCAGTTTTATCTTTCTCTGGTAATTTAAGGAGGTGCTTCAAGGCCTTGAAGGGTTCCTGAGCTACGAGGTGAAACGGCAAGCTTCCATGTGTTCTGTTGATGTGCAGAAGGGCTGGCTAACAGAGAGGTCTTTGGAGCATTGAAGTGCTGGGAAATGAGCCTTTGCTCTGCTATTCTACTGGGGCACAACAGGATGCTCTCTGCATTAGTTAGAATCTTCCCTCCCATCTCCCTCTCCCTCTGCCAGCTCTTCTCAGCCCTCTTCACCTTGCATCCCTCTGCACTCCCATCTGCCTGCTGTTTCCTTTTTTAATTTGAATTCCAGTATAGTTAATGTACAGTGTTATATATTTTTTCTGCTCTAAAAAGTACCTTTTTGATGAAGTTTTTCTTTTTATTCCCGTAGAGTTACCATACGGCGTTATATTCGCTTCGGGTGTACAATGTGGCGAGCCGACAATTCCATACATCACTCAGTGCCCGTCAGGATGAGCGGACTCTTAATCCCCTTCATGTGTTTCACCCATCCCCCCCACCTCCCCTGCCCGCTGCTTTGAAACTTCTATTTCCTTAAAATAAAGCAATTTTATGTGATAGGAGAAGCCTTTGAACCGACATCCAAACTCTAAATCCATTGCCACTCTAGAATGACCGGTTAATGACTCTATAATGACAATGAAAACACACGGTATTACAGTCCCGGGCCGGAGGGTCTGGGTGCGTCTGTCACTTGGTGGAGAGGGACTCTGCCAAGAAGCCAACACCAGCCCTGCTCTCTCACCAAGGAGGCTGCTCAATGTGCAACTCCGGGCTGTCCGCGATGGCTGCCGCACTGACTGCTCGAGGCCCGCAGCCTGCTGTGGGGACCCAGGTAAGTATTTTGTCCAAACTGACTTCTGATCTTTCTTCCTGTGGGCTTGAACCTCGAAGCTGGAAGGGACCTCAGAGGGCATGTAGTTTAACGATTTTCAACCCTAGCTACTCCCTACAATCACACAAGGGGGGAGTTTGAAGTCCAGGTCCTACTCCAGACCATCAGCTCACTGTCCTCGTTATCTTACTTGATTGTCACACGTGTCTGGAGAGTAGGTATCACGGGCTCTGTTTACAGAGAGGCAAACAGATGCTCGATGATGTTAAGTGGCAGTGCCCAATATGACACAGCTAATTAAGTAGCGGAGCTGTGATTTGAGCACAGGTCCTTCACTCCATTTTGAATGTGAGAACTTTCTCTGTTTTGTAAGCATTGGAACCCTTCCTGTCACTGAGGGGAGCGGCCAGTCATCAGGGGGGCATGATCTTCAGACCTCTCTGGTCGTTCACTCAGACTTCCTGAGAGAGGTGAGTTTGATTCACGTCTCAACCTGCACTGGCTCTGTCCCTTCTCAGGAAGAAACCCACCATGTTCTACAGGGCGAGATCTCCCTTCCGTAGTGTGGTACCGCAGGCCCTTCGTCCTCAGGCCCCTGCTCCCTTCTCCAGCCTCATTTCTTCCTCCTCAATTTCGGCCTTTGTGCTAAAAAGTTGGTAGGAGCCAGATGGAAGAACACTTGAAATTCCGGGCTGAGGAGTTCAAAGTTTAGTCTCTAGAGAAGTGCTGTCCAACAGAACTTTCTGCAGTGAGGGACATGTTCTTGACTTGTGCTGTTCAATATGGTAGCCACTGCCTGCATGTGGCTTTTGAGCACTTGAAAAGTGCCTGATGGGGCTGAGGAACTGCATGTTAAATTTCATTTCATTTTAAGTTATATTTATTTTTAAAAATCTTTTTAAAATGTTTATCTATTTTTGAGAGAGAAAGGCAGAGGGAGAGGGAGACAGAGGATCTAAAGCGGGCGCTGCGCTGACACCAGAGAGCCCAACGCAGGGCTCGAACTCACCAACCGTGAGATCATGACCTGAGCCGAAGTCGGACACTTAACCTACCTAACCAGAAGTATCTCTGACAATTAAAGAATGTAACATTCAGAAAATCATCACCTAGCTATGTGAGTTTGTGGCGTGGATAGAAAAGTGATCCTAAGGTAGAGGAATAGGTGGTGGGGAAAGGGAACAGAGTGAATGTTTTCCAAGTGAACTTCAAAAGCATGGAACCAGAAGGTTCTGGAAGTAAAAAAAAAATGCACTAGAAGAGCAAGAATGTAGAGGAGAAATCATTGCTTAGACCAATGTCGTGAAGCTTTTTCTTTATGTTTTCTTCTAGGAGTTTCACAGTTTGGGATCTTATGTTTAAATCTTTTTCTTATGTTTATTTATTTATTTTGAGAGACAGAGAGAGCTGGGGAGTGGCAGAGAAAGAGGGAGAGAGAGAATCCCAAGTGAGCTCTGCACCATTAGCACAGAGCCCGATGTGGGGCTTGATCTCATGAACCCTGATATCATGACCTGAGCCAAAATCAAGAATCGGACACTTAACCAACAGAGCCACCTAGGCGCCCATTCTGTTTAAATCTTTAATCCATTTGGAGTTGATTTATATGTATGGTATAAGATAAGGATCCAATTTGAGTCTTTTGCACGTGGATATCTAGTTGTCTCAACATCATTTGTTGAAGAAACTCTCCTTTCCCCATTGTGTGTTCTTGGCACCCTTGGCAAAGATCAGTTGACTACATATGCGTGAGTTCGTTTCTGGGCTCTTTATTCTGTTCTGTTGGTTGATATGTTTGTTTTTATGCCAGTACCATACTGGTTTTACTGACTATAGCTTTGTAATATGTTTTGAAATCAGGAAGTGTGATGCCTCCAGCTTTGTTCTTCTTGCTCAAGATTGCTTTGACTATCTGGAGTCCTTTGTAGTTCCATATGAATTTTAGGAGTATTTTCTATTTCTGAAAAAAATAGGGATGGATAGGGATTACACCGAGTCTGTAAATCCTAAGCAATGATGTCTTGGATATGACACCAAAATCACAAGTAAAAAATAGGTAAGTGGGACTACATCCAACTACAAAAGCTTCTATACAGCAAAGGAAACAATCCACAGATTGAGAAGACAATCTACAGAAGGGGAAAAAATATTTGCAAACCATATATCCGATAAGAGGCCAATATCCAACATATACAAGGAACTCCTGCAACTCAATAATTAAGCAACCAAATAACTCGATTAAAAAATGGGCAGAGGACTTGAATAGATATTTCTCCAAAGAATATACAAATGCCCGACAGGTAGATGAAAAGATGCTCACTATCACTAATCCTCAGGAAAATGCAAATCTACACCACAATGAGGTATCAGCTCATAACTTGAGGATGCTTATTATTTAAAAACAACAACAACAACAACAACAACAATGGAAAAACCCAAAAGATAATTGCTCTTGAGGATGTGGAGCAATACACTGTTGGTAGAAATTCAAAATGGTACAGACAGATGTTATGGAAAACAGAACAGAGGTTCAAGAAATTAAAAATGGAACTACCACATGACTTGGCAATCCCACTTGTGGGTATATATCCAGACAAATTGAAGGCAGGATCTTGAAGAGAGAGCTGCACGCCCATGTTCCTGCAGCATTATTCACAATAGCCAAGATATGGAAACAACCGAAATGTCCATTAACAGACGAATGGATAAACAAAATGTGTTACGTTCTTAAAATGGAATAGTATTCAGCCTTGACAAACAAGGAAATTCTGCCATATGTGACAGCATGGATGAACCTGTAGGACATTGCACCAAGTGAGATTAGCCAGTCTCAGAAGAACGAAAACTGTGTGATCCCACTTTATATAAGAGATGAAAAGAGTCAAACTCACAGAAACAGAGAAGGGTGGTTGCCGGGGCTGGAGAGAAGGGGACACGGGAAGTTGCTGTTCAAAGGTATGAAGTTATACGAGTAAGTTCTAGAGACCTGCTGTCCAACACTGTGCCTGTAGTTAACAATACTGTATTGTGCACTTCAAATTTTTTAAGAGGGTAGATCCCGTGTTAAGTGTTCTTACCTCAGTAAAAGCAAAGTGCAACTAAACTAAATGGGTCAGGAGAAAAAAAAAAAAAAGAATGTAGAGGAGAAAAACTGAACTGGTTTAGAATCTTCCAGAAAAGCATCCTTGGATAGCGGAGGCAGCAGTGGATTGGGTGTGAGGAGACAGCTGCTGACCTGCTGTGTGACCTTAAGTAAGTCACTTCCCCTCTCTGGGCCTTTGTCTTTTCATCTCTAAAATGAAAAATTTTAGACTAGCTTTCTTTGCTCAACACACTCAGTGTGTGTGTTTGGGGAAAAGTATGCTTTAAAGGTTTGCTTTTATTATTTTCATCACTGTTACGTCATTATTATTACTGCTCAAAAACTTAACTTCCAGAGAGTACATTCCTTAGCTTCTATTGTTGTCCGGGAAATGAGTCCATCCAGTGTTCGTCCTCTCATTTGGTCCCTTTCTCAGGCTGAACTTCTCACTAGGCGCCTTAGCCACTGGACTTGGCCAACTAGCAAGATACTAGCTCTCCCCCCACCCCCATCTTGGGTCCGGCTCGGCTTCCATAGTCAGTCCACGAAGCTGCCTGACACTAGCAGAATTTTTAACACTGCGGTTGTGCAAATTGCTAATTAGGCTTGTAAACATTCTCTACTTCACTACCCTAATATTTTTGGCCATGGAACTCTCCCCACTGGTGCCCCTGGGGTCTGCGCCTGGCCTTTGATTACATTTGGGCAGCCCGGTCAGTGCAACAGCCTGACCACGCCCCTCCAGCCCGCCTTGCTGTTTGCTCACAACATGCCTGCGGAGGCCCAGATCACCCTCAGAAAATACAAGGCTTGGCGTGTGCGGAAACTTGTTCCTTTTTCTTAAAAAATTTTTTTTCTAATGTTTATTTTTGAGAGAGAGTCAGGGCAAGAGCAGGCTGGGGCAGAGACGCACAAACACACACACAGGATTGGAAGCCGGCTCCAGGCTGTCAGTGTAGAGCCCCATGCAGGCTCGAACCCACGGACCTTGCGATCATGACCTGAACCGCAGTCCGACGCTTTACCGACAGGGCCACCCAGGCACCTCGAAAGTGGCTCCTTTTTCAAAAGGGAGAATAGCATAGCAGATGGCTGCGAGGGGAGGAGCTGGGGGCGAGAGGCAAATAGCACTAGCTATATTTTCTAAGAAGGCCAGGTGCCATTACTTTTAGGTCATGCACACGTGACTAAGACCACTCTCATGCTGGGCTGGGTGCTACATGTGTCCTTCTCCCACAGCCACTCTTCCTTCCTCACCACCTCTCACCCCTCCGGCACAGTGTCAGGTGCTATACAATCAGTCACAACCAAGTGTCACAAGCAAGCAAATGCCCAGTTGCACTGCTGTGATGGGAATTCTCAGCAGGCCAGGTCTTACAGGTAAGCTGGGGTTGACAGACACAGCAAATAAAAACCCAGGAAGGGGTGCCTGGGTGGCTCAGTTGGTTCAACGTTCCACTCTTGATTTTGGCTTAGGTTGTCATCCCAGGGTTGTGGGATCGAACCTCTCGTGAAGCTCAGCACTGAGTGTGCAACCTGCTTGGGATTCTCTCTCTCTGCCCCTCCCCCCACACAAGCGCATGAAAAATCTTAAAAAAAAAAAGCCCAGGAGATTTGAATTTAGAAGAAACAATGTAAAATTGTTGGTGTAAGTACATCCAATGCAATATTGGGGACATACTTATACTAAAAAAAAAACTGTTATTCATCTGAAAATCAAATTTACTTGGACATCCTGTATTTTATCTGGCAACCGTAAATTAGGTCACTTAAGTAGTGTGAGTTAGAGAACTATGAAGTTCATTTGCACAAGGATATTGCCCTTGCTGGCCCGGCTTACTGCTTGAAACCTTTGCCATCCACAGTGTCCTTCACGTAAGGCATTAGAAGCTCCTGGCATTAACCAGAAGCCATTAACCAGTATTTACTTCCTAGCCCAGATGAGTTCTACAGCTGACTTCACTGATCATCTCCCGAAGTTTCGATAAAGTGAGACACAAAACAGGTGAATATAACTTGGGAGCGAGGAAGATGGGGGGCTGGGACCAGAGCCAGCATGGTGCCGAAGCACCGAGAGGTAACCGCACACGCAGAAAGTCATTAATGCGATAGGACTGAGGAGGTGTTGAGTACAGTCCCAGGCATCCCCAAATCCTTCCCCCGCTACAGCCTCCGTGCCTGATAGGTCATTATTAGCCTTCCCTTCGGGTTGCCATTTCTTTCTCTCCAGTAGCCTCCTAGATGAGAGGCAGCTGTATGTAATGAAAAAGTCCCGGAGCTACGAGTCAGACCTGAGTTTGAGTCCTAACTCTGCAACTCACTGGCTGTGGGACTTGGGTTGGGCAAGCAGGATGTCCTCTCTCTTATTTCTTATGTCTAAAACTAAGGATTCTTGCCTTGAGAGTCTTGTAGGATTGTTCTGAGGAGCACAGAAAACCCTGTACGTATACATGCTTTGAAAATAAGTGCTGACAAAATCCTTTAGTATTAAAATGCATGTTCTCTTGGGAAGGGGAGCACAGTCCTGGTTACTTGGTATATGGCAGAACTGTCCTCCCTCAGCGGGAGAGGTGGACCTTAGGAAGGTCAGGGGCATCAGTGGCGGTAGCTGCTGTGGGGCTAGTGTGGGCAGGAGGGAGTGCCTAGGCGAGGAAAGCTGTGCCCGCCCCCCCCCGGCTCCCAAATAAACTGCCAGCTCCAGCATTTTGCCAACGACTGATCCTATGGCATGAGCTCAGAGCAGGAAGGCAGGCCTGGAGGGAGGAGGCACAGAAGACTCCCTTGAAATAATGCGGGTGGCATTCACCAGTTCTCAAGGAAGAGCTCCAAGTTTAGGGGGGCAGGTGGCCAGCGGAGGTTTTGAATCTACCAGAGGAAATTATCCTCCCTCTGTGTGCCCAGGATAAAATCTCAGAGCCAGGGAATGTTTGTAAATGGACTCTCTCATTTAAATAAATCCCACTTAAATATTTATCAGATCATGAATATGCATGTTTCTCTCTCTCAGCGCTGGAAAGAGAACGGGCATGTAATTTTTAGATGGCACATAAATAATGTAAGGGGGGGAAAAAGGGATCTTTGTTCTGTGTTGACTGTGTATTTACAGCATCTCAAGAGGTCTTGAAATAATGAACTGATTTTTCCCCTTCCTGGTGTAAATGTGCACGTGGAACTTCACCTTTCCTGTCTTTAGGGTGATTTGCACTCATCTGTATCCTCAGGGAAAAATTTCTGGAAGCCAGAAAATGAAGCTGGTCAAGCTCCAATTAAAGCGAGTTCGTTCGTTAGCCGTAGTAACCCATACCTACCCCCCTAACTGGCTGCTCCACCTCGCGCTGGGACGGGAGAGGGGAGAGGGCTGTGCGCAGAGCTGGCTCTCCATCCCCCAGTTCAGGTGCTCGGAAGGTAAAGGCCTGGAGGCACTTCTTTTTTTTTTTTTTTTTTTTTTTTTTAGTTTATTTATTTATTTTTGAGAGCGAGCAAGACAGCGGGCGGGGGAGGGCCAGAGATAGAGGGAGAGAGAGAATCCCAAGCAGGCTCCGTGCTGTCGGCACAGAGCCCGACCTGGGGCTGGATCCCACGAAACTGTGAGATCGTGACCTGAGCTGAAATCAAGAGTCGGACATTTATCCGACTGAGCCACCCAGGCGCCCCAGAAGCCACTTCTTTTCTTTTCTTTTCTTTTTTTAATATTTATTTATTTTTGAGGGGGGTGGAGGGGCAGGGTGAGGGAGACAGAGGATCTGAAGCAGGCTTTGTGCTGACAGCAGAGAGCCCGATGTTGGGCTGGAGCATGTGAGATCATGACCTGAGCTGAAGTCGGACGCTCAACCGATTGAGCCACCCAGGCGCCCCTACAAGGCACTTCTTAAAAAGCAGATGTCGGGGCGCCTGGGTGGCTCAGTCGGTTGAGCGTCCGACTTCAGCTCAGGTGATCTCACGGTTTGTGAGTTCGAGCCCCACGTCGTGCTCTGTGCCTCAGAGCCTGGAGCCTGTTTCAGATTCTGTGTCTCCCTCTCTGTCTCTGCCCCTCCCCTGCTCCTGCTCCCTCCCCCCCCTCAAAAGTAAATAAACATTAAAAAATAAAAAAACAAATGTCACTGATGTGTGTAGCACTTGTCCTCCCCAGCCAACTTGGACCTGGTTCACGGCATCCGGCAGAGTTGTAGGGACAGGAGAACGAGGGTGATCGTGATGAGAGATGAGGGACGGGGACAGACTAGAACAAGAGCAGGGCCCTAAGCCCCCCTCGGAGGGGAAGGGAGCAACAGACCGAAGCACTCCTACTTCACCCTTCTGTTTCGCTGAGAACTATTTGTGGCTGGAGCCCAGGGCCCGAGCAGGGAAGAGGAGATGGACCCCTACCCTGCGTTCCCTGCTGGAGTCTGTGTCCCTAACTGTCCTGTCACAGCTGTGCAGTCAGGGCTTTGGGATTAGGCATGATTTGCCTGCTTTCGGTCCTTCTCTATCAGCATGAGGAATTGAGAGAGGACTGGCTTATCTTTTTGCCCTAAAGCATCTTTAAAAATAACATCCTTTCCTCGTTAAGAAGAGAGCTGGAAGTTCCTGTCAGTGTGGAGTAGCAGAAAGCACACTTGACGGGGAGTTCGGAAACAGGGCATCCAGTACTAGCTTCCGCGCTCACGTAGGAGTGTGGCGTCGAGCAAATCACTTAGCTCTACTTCCTTATCTGTAAACTGAGGATCGAGCCAGGACCTCCCTGTGAAACAGCTGTGCAGTTGAAAGTGGATGTTGCAGTTAGAGGGCTTCGTGCAGAACCTGGCACTTCGAATGCTCGCTCAAGGGAGGGTATTGGTCTGAGGGACGAATTACTCATTAGCCCCCTCACATCCCCCACAAAGCCGGAGCCCATCCTTGTCAGTAAGGAAAGGATCTTTTGACCTAAACTCGTGCAGCAGGCTGGTGGAATGGAAAGGATTGTGGGACTGGGTGTAAGGACGCTTGGACTTGGGTCCTGTTTTCACGGCTCATCACCTGTGTGACCTTGGACAAGTCACTTCCCTTTCGTGAGAACGTAGATTTTTTTTTTCCCATCGGTAAACTGGCAATGATGAACCTTCACTGCCCTCCTCACAGCGTGGGAATGATGGCAAAACACATGGGAAACGTGCTTAGAAGGGTAAAATGGTAGGTTTTCTTGTGAACAATATTCATAAAAATGACTGCTCTTCCAGTTAAGCAATAATTTCAATCTCTCAATAACCTATTAGGCGAGCTCACACACACAAGACGTTTCTGGAGATATTTCTCTAATTTCAAGTTGGAACATTCAAAGAGTGCAAAGGATTGGGGCCAGGAGAGAAATCAGATTTGCCGAGCTCTAAATAGCTTATCAGTAGCGACGAGGAATTATGAGGTCAGCGAGAAGGTTGCCTCCTTTCTCTCTCTCCCTTCTTCCAAGATGCCCTGTTAAACTGACGGGGAAGCAGTACCGACTGATACAGTGATAAGACATCTAGGATTTTCTGGGGCAGACCAAATTTCATGTGTCTTTGTCCTTTTCTAATAATGTGATTCCTGAAGTTAGTAACTAAATGAGGTTTCATGTCGATGTGTTTGCAAAGGCATTTCGATCATTACCCTAAGTAACAATCCCCATCATCTTTTGAGTGCATTTCTGTTTACCAGACACTCCACTAAGTACTTTTCACCATATCTCATTTAGGTTTGTTAACAGTCCAATTAGGTGGGTACTATAACCATTGCCACTTTATGGATGCTTACAGAGGTTTCTGCCCGGGGTCACACAGCTGATTGATGTTAGGGGGCGGGACTGAAATCCTCAGGCCCGCCTTGGATAAACCAGAAAGAAAAGAAAACACGTTGTCAGACGGTGTTCAGAAGATATGGCCACGGTACCATGGAATCTCCAACATCTGCTTGATGGAGATGAAGTGATGAGGAAGCTGGGGTTCGGGGGGATGTGGACTTTAGATCTGTAAAGACTGTCAGTGAGGGTACTTGTTGTATCTTATCTGTTCATCTCTAAGGTCATAGAAAGAATCCTTCCCACCATCTCTCGCCAAATGACCAGAGACTCCCCCTGTGCTCTCTGTTGTTCACTTTCTTTTCATGCCCCTCCTGGTGGGTGAGGCACGCAAAGGATGGGGTCCATCCAGTCCCATGGCCATGGCTGCAGGGAATGGGCCTACAGGTGAGGGAGACTGGAAGGGAACCTGCAAAAAGACCTGATCATTCCTCTCTTTCCGAACAGTTGCCAGCTTAAGCCAAACAAACGTAAGACCATAAACTGAGTTTTGCTTCGCGATTCTAGGATTCCGTATGCATACTATGAATCCAAGAGAGCCTAAAATGTGTCAGAGAAGACATATGCTCCACTTTCTGTCAGCTTATTAAACAATGAAAATATGGATATATTTTTGGTGGAGCCACTGGCTTCAAGATTTTCCAAAGAGGTTGTCTGTTCAGCTTAAGTTGCCTTTAGGCATTTCTATTTGCTTGTGAATGAAGAGAATGCTATGTTCTGTTTTCTTATTCTCCAGAACATGCGCCCGGTAAAACCACCAACAAGCGCTGGTCCAGCGCGTGCAGTCCTTCCCTTGTCTTCAGCAATGGGCCTATCCTCAGCAGTATGTGGGACAGACGGAGGGCTGGCTATGAAGTTAGGACTGCAGAAACCAATGACCCCCCTCCTCCATCACCAGTATTACAAGGCTTCCTTCCTCTGGCCCGAGGCTTTCTGCATTCGCCTACAACATGAGATATCTGTGCGCAGCTGTGCATCAGTCATTTCTACCTCCATGTAATGTAAATAAGCCTCCCAGCTCCTTTCCTAGGAACAGGTTCTGATTCTGATAGAGGAGAACCAAAATTAGCACATTGGAGAGGTGAGCAGGGTCGCCGCAAAGGTACAGAAGAGACCAGATAGGTCAGCTGAGGGTCTTTGTTCTGTGTCTCAGTCATCTCTCCTTTCCTGTGACCCTTGTAAGAGGTAATAACGATGCTAACACCGACAGAATGCTAACTAGGCGCCAGGAACTGTTCTAGGTGCCTTCCGTGGATGTGATCTGCTCAACAGTCTTCTGATTTAGGTACAATTCTGATCTCACTTTAAGGTTGAGGAAACAGGCAACCCAGAGCCTAGAGACTGTGGCCATTCTTGCTAGCCATGGTATGGCCCCAGGGAATAGATTATGGGAGCCCCAGGGCTGATTAGCATTTGTGGACTATTCCTGGTGACGGTGACATGTTGACTTGCTAATCGATGTGAAGACAGGAGAGAACTGGCTGGATCCTCTGGGTGGGTGAGTACATGTGGAATGTGGACAGGTGCGTGCTCTTTCAGTTCCGGTGGGTAGAGCCTCATGGGGAGCTCTGTAACTCCATGGGCACAGAGGATGAGCCTGCCTTCTTGCATCTTAACCACTTATCTACACAGCAGTTCTTTGAGCTTTACGCAACTGCGCAGTCGTATTCAGCATTGATTTTAGCTTACGTCATTATGCCATTCCTCTTTATTCCTGCGAGATAGGGTGCAAAGTATATTACTGCCATTATGTAGATAAAAGCATTGAGACAGAGTAGAAAAGGCTTAATATGATAAATCTGTGGCTAGCCTTTACATTTTTGGAATCCCACATTTTAAGTAGAATTACAGATTAGGAGACTTACCAACTTGACAAAATATGGGGCCAATCCATTTTTCAGAACCTGAAACCTCAGACTTAGGAACTTTAAAGACCTTTCCAGCTTGACATCTAAGGTTTTGTTTCTGTTTTTGTTTTTGTTTTTTATGCTACCATCCAGCACTGTGCTAGGTGGATAAAAGTGGCAGGATAACAAAAATCCCTTTGATAAGTCCTAGCGCTTACTCTTGAAAGTTAGCACATTGTTGACAAGCCATAATACACTTATATGATTGAAGAGAGTCAAAAAATGAAAGACAATGACTAGTTTGGGCAAATAATATTGTATGGCTTCCTGCCATACTGTGCCAAATGGAAACCAGTTATTCCTTCTCCAGGATTTTCAGGAGGAATACACCTCTACCAAGAGCTTCCCAAGAGAGGAAGAGACCTGACTAATCTTTCTTTTGTTGCTTATTTATTTTGAGAGAGAGAGAGAGAGGGAATGTGTGCAAGTGGGGGGGCAGAGAGAGAGTGGGAGAGAATCCCAAGCAGGCTCTACACTATCAGCACAGAGCCCGACATGGGGCTCGATCTCACAAACCATGAGATCATGACCTGAGCCAAAATCAAGAGTCAGAAGCTTAACTGACTGAGGCACCCGGGTGCCCCCTGACTAATCTTTAAAGACTTTTTCTCAGCTTCTCAGAGTATAGAATGTTCTATGTAATAATTCTGTAGTTTGCTTATTGAAACCTGTAAATTTTATAGCTGATGCAATCCTTATGAATTCCTTAAAATTTTTTTTTAATGTTTATTTATGAGAGAGAGAAAGAGAGAGGGGACCGAGCAGGGGAGGGTCAGAGAGAGAGGGAGACACAGAATCCAAAGCAGGCTTCAGGCTCTGAACTGTCAGCACTGAGCCCAACACGGGGCTTGAACCCATGAGCCGTGAGATCATGACCTGAGCTGAAGTATGACACTTAACCAACTGAGCCACCCAGGTACCCCTGAATTTCTTGAGCAATATAAAGCCTCACATCAAATCTCTTTAGCAAAAATCACCGAACTTATGACGTTTATTGTTGATTGTCTTTGTTCCTGATTTATGCCTGTCGGTCATTACGGTTTCAGGAACAGGCCTGGTCATTGTAAGATCCGCAAAGTTTGTTTTGGGGGCCTTGACATCGCCGCTTTACTCCCTGGATTCAGGATCCCTCCCTCTCTTTTCTTCTGTGTCCCCCTCATCCTCTTCTATCTGTCCATACAACTATTTTGTATCCTTTTCTTGCTGGTTCCTCAAAAGGGTGCTTCCTGTCTTTGGGGGAATTTATAATTGAAAGGACATCTTTAAAGATCCCTTTCCCTGGGTACCTCCCTTTATTCCCATGCTCAGCCAAGCCTAAGTAGTATAGAAACAAGAAGGAAAATCTGTTATAAAAAGGCACTAATTCATGTGACAGAAATGCCCTTTGGCTTATCTGTGCTTGGCTCCCTTCATCTTGTATGGATAACTGAGAAGTGACTGCATTGGCTCTCGGGTCACTTCTCATCCTTGTCACATTGCCTACACGGACATTTTGAAATAATTTGCTTTATTTACCCTTTCAGTAAGAGCTGTGGAAATTGATATCATGCTACTCTTGTCTTTAGAAAATTCATGTGGATCTCTAAATACCATTGATTGGTATAAAACAGTACAGTGTCTATACATTAGCTCTTAAGATTCCTCAAATGTTAATGACTCTGTATTGGCTGAGACTCAGGGACCAGCACTGTAAGGTTGTCCTCTAGCCGGAGACCTAGAACGAAAGTTCCTGGCATTAAAATATTTATTCTGCTTCCGAGTTGGTTGGACCAGGGAGGTGATACCATTTAGAGAAACATTTTTTTTAAAGGAAGGTGATATCTTCTGTGAAGAGGTTGGGTCACAGAAGGATTCAAAGTCAGGGTTAACCCAATATATAAGAGGTAGATGGGCGATATCTAATGTATGACCCGAGGATACAATCCACCGAAATCCTCCTTCCCTGGCTCCTCAGGGCCCCTCAAATCTCCTGTTTTGTGTTTAGGAAGGTTCTGTCATTCGCTCATTCATTTGTTCAATGTGCAAATAATAATCACCATCTGGGTACTATATTGTACTCAGCATTTAGCACAGTGCTGGCAGAGATGAGTAAGACTACAGTCTCCAATGAGTTCACAGTCGTTTGAGAACAATAAACACATAAACAGATAATAATAATAATAATAATAATACTATAGTACGATCAGATCTATGCTGGAGGCATATACAAAGTGCTCGGGGACACAGGGCAGGCAGTGGTGGACACCTAGGCTTGGGGAAGTGAATATTTGAGAAGAGCTTTGAAGGACATGTCATTTAGCAGAAAGTGTGTGTGTGTGCACGCGAGTATGTGAGGGTGGGGGAGTGGGGCGAAGGGGCTAAGTGCCAGAAAGTCGGGACAGTATATGCAAAGGCATGGAGGCAAAACACTCAAGGTACAGCACAGGTGGCACACTGAACGGAGCACACTCCAGATGGCGCGAGTATAGAGCACTAGCGGGTAAGCAGTGGGAGGAGATGAGGCTCCGGAAACAGGTCGGAGTTTCGTTGGATCATGCAGGGCCTTCTGAGCCACACTAAGAAGCTAGGACATGATGCCAGGAGTAACGGGTCACCACCGAAAGCTTTTAGGCAGGTGAGTGATGTGAAGGGAAGATTGTTGCCTGGAGGCAGTGTAGGGGTTAGGATGAGGGAGATCAGATAGCAGGATGGTGTGGGAGGTGATGGCGGCCTTGCACTCGAGTCAGGGAACACAGAAGAGGGTCTTGGGTGGTGAGTGTGAGGAACGACGAAGAGGGAAGATTCAGGAATGAAGTTTCTGCTTCAGGCAGCTGGGCAGGACCATGGGAACACAGGTGGAGAAGAGTGTTTTCTAGAAAGATGATATTCAAAGGGTTCAGCATATTGAGTTTGAGGTCCCAGTGGGGCATCAAGGTAAAGGTTTTAGGGGGAAACTAGATATATGGATGTAGACTTGGGGAGAGCCTCTGAAAAACCCATGCGAAACTGGAACTGTCTTGCGCGGGAAAGCATTCTAAATCTTTAGAGAATGTGGATACAGTGAAGAAACAAAACTGTATTATTATTCAGGAAATCCATAACATTTTGGGTAGGAAACAATGCATTCATTTTACAGAAGCCTTGAGACTTAGAAAGGGCTGTGTGGGGCTGTGGTTTAAGAATTGGAAAGCAGTAAAGGTCTTAAGTGGGGGGAGGAGACACCATTCAGGATTCCAGCAAAAACCTTATTAGAAGAAAACCTGTTAGAAGCGTGTTATGGCAGTTCCTGATTTGGAGATCTAACATGACGTGTTCTAAGATCTATTGGGTCATCCTACTCTACCAACTAGGGCTTGTTTCCTTTTCTCCTCTGCTTGGCAGGATCCAGGAAAGATTAAGGGCTGGGCTGGGCACTACGGGGTGAGAAAGAAGGAAATGTGAGTGTGCCCAAGTTCTCTAGCTCATTTCCAAAGCCGATGTCGGTGAATGTTTGGGTCTCCATAACCCACCCCGAGAGTGGTCATTTGAAAAGGAGTTCTGGATTCATTACGGGGAAAGAAGAGAAGGAAATGGATGTGCTATAATAGCCCACAACATTTTAGAACCTAAGAGAATCACTTGCAGATTCTACTTACTTATTTGCACGTGTTTACTCCCCTTCTAAACGGTGAGCTGCTTACGGGTAGGCACTCTGTTCCATTCAATTCTATAACCCTAGTAATGCCCTTTTTGACATACAACTCCTACACTCAGGAATTGTTAGTTGAAGAATGATTGAGTCCACCCCCTCGTCTTGCAGCTGTGGGATCTGAGGACCAGAAAGGCTCTGTGACTTGCCCAGGATCCCGCGTGCTACTTAGCGGCAGAGTTGGACAGGGTTTTGTTCTTGATGTGTGGTTACAGGCTCTGATTATCTGAGAGTACAAAGAATGTTCCTGGGGGCACCAGGGTGGCTCAGTTGGTTGAGCACCCAACTTCAGCTCAGGTCATGACCTCACGGTTCATGAGTTCGAGCCCCGCGTTGGGCTCTGTGCTGACAGTTGGGAGCCTGGAGCCTGCTTCAGATTCTGTCTCCCTCTCTCTCTGCCCCTCCCCCCACTCGTGCTCTGTCTCAAAACTAAACATTAAAAAAAAAACAGAAAGAAAATGTTCCTGGTGAACGTTTCTCTATTTCTCAACATTCTTCTCCACCTCGTAGATGCATAGCGGACTCTTGAGATTATCTTTAAAAACCCAGGGCATGGAATGGCGGCACTCTGTGTGACCATTTGCCTACGAGAAGGCAAATATGGCCCCTTAAGTCCACCGCACAATTTGTGGTGACCTCAGTTTAGAGAAATCTCCAAACATCTCTTTCCCTTAATAACTATCGGTCTGTCATCCATGAATTCATCTAAGCTTTTATTGGGGGGAGGGAGAAGCTATTTTTATTTTCAGTCTAATCCACCACTTGGTGTAATGAGTTCCATATGTTTCCTCCATTTTCTACCTGCTGTGAGAAGTAGGGCTTCCTTTACTTGTCCTAAACTCACCTCTATGGGCTCTATGCAGGTAAGATGCAAACACACTCTTGCACATGCTCTCACACATGTGATTTAGGAGGGAAAACGGCCCCACTATTAATGGTTCTCTTTGTTTACAAGCATATTAAAAATTCAGATGAAAGGAAGCTGAAGCAATGGAATTCAAAGTGAACACAGTGGCAGCTCACTACCCCAAGGAGAAAGTCGTAAATCCTTGACAAAACGGAGACCCACCGACGCAGGGATCGGTGGAAATAAATGAGAAGCCTGCTACGGAGTGGGTGTTTGGCCAAGCAGTGCCTGCCTGCAGTGTGGCTGAAGCGGCCTCGAAAAGTTCAGTGTGGCCCAGGAACATAACCTGTCAGCCTCCTCGGCTGACATGATCTTAATTAGCCTCTGTTCTACTGCCGAGAAAGCCCGCTGAGGCAGTTAGCACCAGAGAATTAATCAGATCGTTTGTGGAGTCGACAAAGCAGGACAGCAGCCGACACTGGCAACTTATTGACTGGAAAGGATCCAGGAAGATGGGGAGAGATGTAGTCTCTGTTTGTGCCCCGACTTTCCCCCGCCCCGCGAGTGGAGGTGATCCACAGGGACTGGGGAAGGGGCGGGGGTGAGAGGAGGGCGGGGCAAAGAGAGCTGTGCTCCGCCTTTACCTCCCACGCATATCCCGTCTCCCTTGCTTCCGTACACTTTTCTGCCAAAGCATCATGTGTAGCGGTGCTGATGCCAAAGGATGTGTTTGACTGCAAGAGAGAGGGAGAGAGAGCACTGTTGATTTTGTTGCAAATTGCACTTTTGCTACAGGATTAGTTCGGAAGATGGAATTTCGCCAGTATTTTCCTCCCTCCTTTTGTTTACCGCCTATTTTCAATAGCTCTGTAATTGCTTTCCATTTAGTAAAAGGAACATTGTTCCTTTTTTGGGTTTTTCTTTTAATTGTGTTTCTTGCCCTGAGCTCTGAAGTTTGGGAGCGGTTGACGGGTGTGCCCTGTTGCTTCGGTTCTAGATACCAACTTGGCCTTAGCAATCAAGGCAACGTCATTGCTAGGGGAGGCCGCTGGGAGGTGGGCTCAGAAAAACGTAGAACTTCTTCCAAGGAGCCTTCCCGGATGGGTCCAGCTTGTCTATTGCGAACTCTCTCTTATTTGGATTCTCACGGTCCTTCAAATCTGCACTACACAATCTAGCTCTTGCCTTATGTTGTTTTGTACTTCTCTTTATTTCATGTGCATCAATCTTATCCTGTCTCTCTGACCATAATATAAGCTCTTCAAAGCCAAAGGCTCTACCTTCTATTGAACATAGCTCTTAACACCAATCTAGGCACAGTAAGAGACATCAAATGCTAGGTTGGTTCATTGCCAGCCCTTGGAGGAGTTCCTGCAACCATTTGTCCTTTGACCCTGCTGCTGCCTTGGCACTGTTGATATTTTGTTCCAGATAATTCTTTTGGGGGTGGGTACTGTCCTGTGTGCCGTGGGACGTTCAGCAGCATTCCTGGCCTCTACCCGCTACTGGAAATGTCTCCAGACATTGCCAAATGTCCCTGTGGGGGGCAGAATCACCTTCCCTCCCCATGGAGGACCACTGTTCTATAATGATAATAAAATAATAAGAGGTAAAATTTATTGCGCACATTACCGTGTCCAGCTTGGTGCTAAAGATACCACGTGCCTTCTTTTGTTTAACTTCCTTAGCGCTCCTGCCCTGGCTTTAACTCTTTTCTAAAGGGGCTCCAGGGGACAAATCTTACAGCCACGGTTGTAGGTCCACACCACAGTCTGTCTCTTCCCCTGAGGAACACTTAGAAGAGCCTTCCTCAAGGACCTCTTGGGCTCAACTCTGAATTTACTGAACACATCAGCTAAGCCTTAATAATGTCAGGACCACCCATTCGTTGACAACTAGGTATTCAGCTTGGTGAGGGTTAATTCCTCAAGGAGGTCGATGAAAAGCAATGGAAGGTCAGGGCAAAAGTAAGCCCGCCAGCTGTCACCTTTTTTCAGAGATGTGAGTACCATTCCAAACAGCTCACGCGTGGTAGGGGGGCTAGAGATTTATTTCTTTTGCTCTTATGATGGCATTTCAGCTCAGGAAGCAGAATTTCTAGCGAGTCCACCGAAGTGTCATTCCTGCCCTAAATCCTGACCAGCTGTCTTGCAAACAATGCAATCGGTCACAAGAGGGACAGGGCGAAAGAAGGTGGACAAACGGGTGCAGATTTGTCCTTCTGGGGGGAAGGGTGACGACTCGAGGCACATCTCCTGACGGTAACACCGTCTCCGAATATGAAGGACAACCCAAGAGAGCAATTTTGACACTTGGGCTTAATGTGTCTCTGGAGAGGGACGTACCTCTGCCTGTGAAGTCAATTCAACCTCAAATTCACTGCCACCAAGGAGTTAATGATACATTAAAATTAGTCATGTTGTCTGATGGAGAAATATTCTACTTATGGAAAATACCTTTATAGGAAAACTGCCTTTCTGAGTCTGAGCTGGAAATATTACAGTAAACAGGATCTAATCACAGCGAAGCCTTTTTTCAGCTTTGCATGACAGCTGTAAAATATGACAGTATTTATTAATAGTTGCTGCAGTCTAATCTGCAGCATTGGAGAGCTACAGCAAAATATGTTAAGCTACTGAGAGAACAATTTCCACAGTAACTAATATTCAGCTTTTGAAAGGGTAGTTTAATGTCTTGTGATTTTTTTTTTCCCCTACTGATGGTCCAACCCCAGGAACAAGCTACTAAGCTAATAACCTTTGTGGAGAGGAAGTGTTTAAATGATAATTTATTTCAAGAGCTGACAACAAATTGCTCTGCACTTTCTCTTTTTATGCCCCAAAGCAGTCAAGGATGTGCAAATCGAAGTATTAAAAAATATGACAGCTTCAGTATTTTCATTTTCAATGAAATTCTCATTACAGACATATGTACGGTCTTTTATTCACAATCCAGTCCAAATAGTCATTCACTATTATTATTGTGCAGGCTCTCAAGATGCTCTCATAGTTGAGGACTCATCACAATAGATTAGGCAGGCTGCAGAAGCTACCGAATGTCTCAGGTATTGTCAACCCTGATTATTGCTGCTCAAACAGGGGAATTTAGTATCTGTCTCTCACAGGATAATGTACTCTCTGGGCCTTCCTAATTTATTCAGATGTAAAAAGTAGCTTGAATTTCAATAAAAACTCTCCTGGCTTTGCTTTTCCCAGAAGGCAAATGGACATGACTAGAATTGGAGCCATCTGTTACCTTCGCACATCTTTTAATCAGTTCTTAAAGTGGAGGAGAATAAAACAATCCATGATGGTCTCTCCTCCTCCTTCTCCTTCTCCTCCTCCTCCTCTTCTCCTTCTCCTTCTCCCTCCCCTTCCCCTTCCCCTTCCCCTTCCCCTTCCCCTTCTTCCTCTTTAATCAAGGTACCTACTACTTTTTTTAAAAGTTCCTGCCAAGTAGCCATGGTAGGACCTAACATCTATCTTTCCTTGCTTTCTTCTTCTCCAACCAAAAATGGCACCTTAGTGATGACGGCCTACAGGGTCAGATCTTCCTATGCTCTGGGAACTGTTTCTGCCTCAGAGAGGAATCTCTGAGTTCACCTCACCTCACAGCCTGGTCCCCACCACAGGCACCGCCCCCCCCTCCCCCGCCCCAGTCTGGCTGTATTTACTACTTTGGCTACTCATTTGCCCCTCGATCTGCATTTTTGATCCGCTGCCCACCCAGATCCCTGGAACTCTGGGACCACGATTTCTTGTGTTCATTTGTGGACACCAGGCTTTAAGAACGAAATCGTCCCCTGGAGTACATCCACAGGAAGACACCTAGGATAGGGAGGTCCTTTGAAGAATGGCAGAAGGAAAGACTATGGGAACAGGTAGTAGAAGTTTTCAAATGTTACAAGTGTTAGTCCAGAGGACAGCACGCATAGACTATGAATGTGGCTGACCTGGGTTGACATCCTGGTTTCACTACTTCAGCACTGTGTGACCCTAGGAGCCATCAGTTAGCCTTTTTATGCCTTGGTTTCCTCAGTTGTAAAGAGGCAGGGACACCATGTGGATTCAATGTGATAATCCATAAACTCAGGGCCTAGTGCATAGTGAGTGCTTATAAGAAATGGCAGCCGTTCTTATCAAACTGTTTCATCGTATTTATAATTTATTTATCTTATTTATAATTTGCTTTATCATTTTATCGTATGATAAAATGATGCTAATAATAGAGATTGATTGATTTGTGCCACTGATTGGTATTGGATGTGTATGCGCGTGCGTGCGTGCATGCGTGTGTGTGTGTGTGTGTGTGTGTGTGTGTAAATAGGGAGAGGGAAGGAGAGAGGCAGGGAGAGCAAGAGACAGAGACAGAGAGGGGAAAGAGAAAGAGATTCTATGCTTTATTTGGGAAGGTAGAACTGGATGAGAGGGACGAAGCCAGGTTGCATAAGTAGGTGGTAAACAATAATGTGCAGGAGGGTGTGTGGAATTGAATCTAGTCAATCTGAAAATATTCCTCCGAGGAAAATCCCTTTCTCCTGGTCTCGGGGGAGTCTCTTTACCTCTTAAGCCCTTGGGCTCTTCCAACATTTTCCCATTTTCCTCGCTCTCTGGCAACACTTTTAATCTTTTCACAGTGGGTCGGCTCTAATGAATGCAAATGTCATTATTGGATGAGGGAACAGTTGGGTTAAAAATTAATTTTTCCCAGGCCCCTGAGATAAATCACTGTTTCAGCGACAGGACTGTCAACTCTTCAAAGGCAGGGCCTAATTCTGCCTCTCTCAAACACTGCCGGTGGTGTGGCACAAGCTAGCACTAGAAAATGCCCAATAATAGCTTATTGACTGATGGTGGTGTGGCACAAGCTAGCACTAGAAAATGCCCAATAATAGCTTATTGACTGATGGACTACCTGTTGCCGCCGCCCATGTTACTGCCACAACTTTCTAGAGCAGATAGAAAGGTCTTTTAGAAGGCTGTTGACTTCCAGAGAGTTACTTGGGAACTGAGTAGGGAGTTTCAGGTTGAGAATGGGAAACAGCAGGAGTTTATTGAACACCGGCAAGAAGGTAGGGACTAGTTGCCTCAAAGGGCACTTAGAACTATTATCTCATTATCTAAGCTGAGAGCCGCAGCCTGGGCCAGAATCTTTGATCTCTGTGGGCTGTGCCCATTGAAAGCAAGGAGAGTTGTCGAGTGCACGAGAGAGTCTGGCTGCAGTTCTCAAGTATGTTGCCGTTCTGGGGGAAATGTTAGCACCACGGAGAACTAGGTCACTTGTACCCAAAAGATAGGTCTCGTAGAAAACGGGAAGAGGTGGCCACCTCCCTGACATGGCTTTAGAACTTTCTGTATAAGAACGTGTGTGGACAAGGGACCTCCCAAACCGGACTTGCGGTGCCTGGAATCCGAGAATCAGAAAGCCACCCTTTGGACTAGGGTTCTATTCACAGAAGGCCCTTACCCGAATAGAAATTTCCTCCCTGGATGTAATAACACATCAAGTCATTAATAGCCATGGATAAATTAGCATGAGTAAATTGGTCAGCTGAACTATTGTCACTTGCAGAGAAAGACTATTAATCGGTGGAAATGGAATGTAGGGCAGGGAAGTTTTGGTGGAGGAGTAGAGGCAGGTTGGGACAGAGATGTCAAGGCTTTGCTCCCACCAGGGATGGCAGGTGTAGGTTAAGTGTCATAGTGGGGAGCCCTGGGTAAATAAAAGGATGTCACTAAAGAGGAGAGGGTACAGAGGGGCAGATATCTCACGTAGTCAACCTCATACTTTTTCCAAGAACTGGTTTGCTGTGCATACAGCACCAAGAGCACAGTTTTCAACTTTGTATTAATGAAACAACATGGAAACCAGATGTTTCTCTGCAGACAGAAATCCACGTGTAGCTGACAAAGCCTTGAAATCCATTCATTGTTTCATAATTTCAGAGAAAGAGAGAGAGAGAATGAGCGAACAAGCAGGGGAGGGCAGAGAGTGAGGAGACAGAGAATCCCGAGCAGGCTCCACGCTGTCAGCGCAGAGCCCAATGTTGGGCTCGATCCCATGAAGTGTGAGATGATGACCTGGGCCGAAATCAAGAGTTGGACGCCGAACCACCTGAGCCACAGGTGCCCCTGTGCTACAAATCTTTTAAATGACCTCGCTGTTTAACCCATTTCTCAGCTTCTCGCTTATCCCTGCCCTTATACAGTAGAGTCACATCATGTGATATTTAGCTTATTTGAATGTAATTATAGGTGCTCCCTTCTGTTTTTCTGTCCTCCATCTCCCTCTTAGGTGATTTAAAATATTCTACAATTCGATTTCACAGTTGTGATCCCTCCCCATAATTTTTATTACTAAACCAAAGATGATTATTGTAGAAAATAAGAAAATACACAATAGATACTTTATTGAATATTTTAAAGAACTGTACCTCATAGTCTGATTTATAAAGTGGATTCTCTCTCCCCCCTCCTTTCTTCCCTTCCCATTTTCTTTCTTCCTTTCCTTTCCTTTCCTTTCCTTTCCTTTCCTTTCCTTTCCAGCCACCCTTCCTCCCTCCATTCCTTCCAGCCTTGCTTGCTTGCTTCCTTCCCTTCTTTCTCCCTCTCTCTCTCTTTCAGTCCAACAATGAAAAACGGACATGGGCTTACTCCTGATGAATCAATAATGGCGTTTGGGAAAACGCTAAATATGTCTCCAGGCCAGTGCTATGTACCAGTGTCGGCACAAAGTATAAATCTAAGGGCTAACCAATTGTTTTTTCTCACTCTGGAGAGAGGGGCTTGGGAAGGTATATAGCAGACCCAGTGAAACGACAACGGAGAGCACTTATGTTAAGTGCCAAGTGAATGGCCTGGACAAAAGGGTTCTGTGGGTGTTCAGAGGTGGGCAAGATCTCCGCTCCTCAAAATCAGCTCTCCTCCTGCCCAGTCACCTCAGTACATAGCATTACCATTTTACCCAGTCTCTCAAGCTAAAAGCCTAGTAGTCATCCATGAACCCTTCCTCTCCCTCACATCCCACAGTCAATCTGTCTCCAAGTTCTGTTGATTCTGTGTCCAAAATGTATTTCAACTCCATCCACTTTTCTCCATCTGCAGCCTAGCCTAAGCTGCCATCATTTCTCACCTAAATAACCACAATAGCCTTTTAACTGGTTTCCCTTCTTTCACACTTGCACCACATTCTACTCCCTACAGAAACTTAGATCCCATGACTCCCCTGTTCAGAATCCTCCAAAGACTTCCCAATGAAGGTAAAATAAAATTCATACTCCTTCCCATGGCTCCTGTCCATTCTCCATGGCTGTGATCTGCTTCCTGTCTACCTCTATGGTCTCATCTCAGGCCACTCTCGACCTCCTCACTACCCTTTAGCCTCACTTCTCTTCTTTCAGTTCTTCAAACATGCCCAACTCTTCCCTGCCACAGGGCCTTTGCACTTGCTATTCCCATTGCTTGAAACTCGTTCCCTCTATTCTTCACATGGCTGTCTCCTTCTAATCCTTTAGTTCTCAACTTAAATGTCCCTTCTCAACAAGGCTATCACTGAAAATCTTTTTTCTTTAATTTTTAAGTTTTATTTATTTATTTTGAGAGAGAAAGAGAAAGAGAGCACATGAGCGGGGGAGGAGCAGAGAGAAGGGGAGAGAGAGAATCCCAAGTAGGCCCCACACTGTCAGTGCTGAGTCTATTGTGGGGCTGTGAAATCAAGACTTGGATGCTTAACTGAGTCACTCAGGTGCCCTGTATCACTGAGAATCTTTTTAAAATTAGGTCCTATCCATTAGGATATGTGCAGAAACCATGTCTATCTTATTCACGATTGTAACCCTGGCACCGATTGAATGAATGAATGAATGAATGAATGGCTAAGAGCTGGAGTAGCCAGAAAAGGCTATCTTGGAGAGGTGGAATTTGAGGTGGGCTCTGAAAAATGGAAGCATAGGCAGGATTTTCATCATCAAGATGAAGGAGAGAATTCTAGGTAGCAGTGGAAGTGAAGTTGCTGAGACCAAGCATAGTTCTGGCACATTTGGGAAACACTGGATAATGGGAGCTGCCTCCATTGGAAGGTTCTCATTAGGTAACATAGGAACAATAGGTCTGTTAGTTGGATGAGGCATAATTACGTTGAGTCTTAAAGAATAGGCTACTTTGTTTCTTCCCAATGTGGTCAATAAAAGTTATTGAAAGTACTGGAATGGGGTCATGGTTCAGTGTTTTAAGAAGGCTTTCCAAGGAAGAAATGAGTGTAAAAGTTAATAGAAAGTCTTTCCTTTTTTTAATTTTAGAGGTGGGGGGAGAGGGGCAGAGGGAGAGTGAGAGAGAATCTTAAGCAAGCTCCACGTTCAGCACAGAGCCTGACGTGGGGCTTGATCCAATGACCCTGGGATCGTGACCTGAGCCAAAATAAAGAGTTGGACACTCAACTGATTGAGCCACCCAGGCGCCCCTACAGAAAGTATTTCTTAAGCAGACTAGATTAGTCTCACCAGCTAAATGGCTATAGAGAAAACAAATATCAACACACAGGAGTAGGAAAGGTTTCTTTTGGCTCTAAGACCTTAGTATTGTCCAAACAACTTAGTGAGGTGATTTGAGAAGAGGCGCAGGGATAAGGAACAGACCTCGATGGACTTTTGTTTCCTCTCCTCCAACAGACAGCTAATGGGCAAAGAAGGGTCATGGGAGATGAGGAGAAAACACATGAACTCTATCTTCTGCTTTGCAATAAATCTCCCTCTTCTCTTGCAATCCACAACTTACACATCCTTTAAAGCCTAAATCCTCTAGCCATCCTTCTCTGAAAACTCTACTTTCCTGGAGTGCTTCATTTTCATAATTCTTATAGCAATCAGAATCTGTAGTGTAGTATTCAATTTGATAGTGTCCCGTGTTGTTCATAGATTGTTTCATGAATGTCCTTTTCTGTCCACTCCCATTGGAACTCTATTATATAATCATCTATCATGAGACTGGAACACACCATTGGGCGTTGATAACAACTTGCAGAATTGCTTGACTAATTAACTGAAGTTAGGGTTAGTAGCCAGAAACAAAGTATCCTGTGTCTGGTATAATATCTCAACAAAATTATAGAATGTTACATTAAGAAGTGGGGTGCCTTAGGGGAGGAGACAAGGCCAAGAGAACTTCAGTGCATTGGTCAACATCAGAGAGCTAGTTAATGGCAGAGCTTGAACTTGGTCTCCTGCTTTAGGTTCATGAAATTTGATAATATTTTAGAAGTAAGTACCATGGGGCAAATACAGGCTTCAGTATTTCCTTACAGTGTTTGATGATGCAGCAAAATGGGAGTGAAGTGAAGAGTTCTTTGGGTTTCCAAAAACAAAATGGTCCTTCAGGTTAAGTTACCTAGAAAAACCTCTCTGGGTAACTACTTGGGCAGACAGGCCTTCCATTTGCTTCTGCCTTCTCTGAGTCAGAAAGAACCATGCCCAGCCTATAACCAGAGTTACGGGCAAACACATGATTTTTTTTGAGTCTTCCAGTAATAGGATCCCTTGGTTTTCCTGAGGAGCCCCTCAAAGATAACTGGGCTTTAGAGGAGTCTACTTAGCTGAATTATAACGTGTGTGCTTTAGATAATTAACGAATACACCTAACTGTATACCACTGAAGATCAGACCCTTAATTTCTGAGACTGTCTCAATAGAATGTGTCCTCAGGATGTTACCTCACTATTTGAAAAAAACATCCGTTCGCAAAGCCCGGTTTAGCTACTCTCCATTCAGTATTTCCAGAAGATAATTGCTGAGGCCCTATAAGCTGAAGACTTGATGTGGTCTGGTAGAACAAGCCCTAGAAGCAGGAGACCTTGACACCAGCCCCACCTCTGTGGTGAAACGGTTGAGTGAAAAAGCGCATTTCTTCGGGCTTCAGTTTCTGATCTATGAAATGGGGATAATCACACTCTGTGATAGGATTAATTTTCCAAGACTTTCCAGCTTATGCCTCTTTCTATTTTAGACAAAGCTGCTTTTACTTTGTGAATTTTAGACCACATATATTATTTTGGGGGGAGAGGGTTCTTTTTCCACAACAGTGACTCATCCAGGAGAGTCCCAAACCCCTTTTCAGGGCCGGGGGTGGGAGGACATATGTAGTTTGAAAAACTAGAATCTAAAATTACCAGCGCATCAATTTTTCGGTCTTAATTGAAATTCTTTTTTTTTTTTTTTTTTAAACACAGGGCTTGAACTCACGACCCCGAGATCAAGTTGAGCTGAGATCAAGAGCTGGATGCTCAACCGACTGCGCCACCCAGGTGCCCCTTCATTTAAATTCATTTTGAATTTAAATACAGTTTTAAAAGAGTATTCAATTTTATTTATTAAAAGAGAAGGGAACCAACATGAGTTGAAGAAGGCTGAATACCACTGTTCCATGAATATTCAAAGAGGAGAGCAGATGCCTCTTCTTACCTCTTTCTGTGTCGTAGAGGTACACAAACTTCTCCCACTTGTAGTGACCCAGCAGACTCAGAATAGCGCCCTTCAAGGCTGGGCGCATCTGGATGACAAACTGCACGTCTGCGTCAGTGGGGAAGCTGGGCGTCACAAAGGATGTGTGCAGGGCCCCACAGAAGGAGGTCAGAGTGTTCATTGACATCTGGTCATAGAATCCAAAGATGGCGTACACCCCTCTTGAGAACTGGGAGCAGACTGCAATGAGAAAAAGAGGAAGAAATTTCAATAGCCCCACAGTCCCTTGCTGCAGCTTGTAGGGTTGGAAAGACAGTGTATAGTTAGTCTTGGCTCTAAATGACATGCCTCAAGGGAAAACCAAGGTCTCTGAAATCTCCAGAAGCCCTTGCCCAGTTGCCCAGCAGGGGAAGAGTAAGGAAGGGAAGAATTTATTTGATAGAGTTGCGTATTCTCTATGTCTACCATGAGCAAGAAGCTAAGAAACTGGGAAGGAAAGAGGTGAAGGTTGCCTTGCCCTCTTTCAGCAACCTTCCCAGCTCATCCACAAGGCACTTGGTGTTCTCGTACTCACAACACAGCTTCCCAGTGGTCTCTTAGTGTACCCATGCCAGTATCAGTCTGGTGTCCCACCCCTTTGGTACTGTGTCCAGTAGAGGACAGTTTGGACTGATGATTTCATCAGGCAGATTGCTAACGTGTCTGCTAGGAAACGTGTTACTCCTCTTAGGTTACGTAATGCTTCAGTCATAGTTACGTTATCATGAAGGCCCTTAATGTAGGCCACTGATGAAGATTCCAGATTCTAGGCAGGCCAATGGATGGACTGGCCTTTCGGTGCCCAAGGAGTCACGTGAGGGAGGTGTAGTTGGCAAAGTTCTATCTTGCTCCTTTTGCGTTTACCTTCTAGATCTATCAGCTCACACATAGAACTTTTATGTCTTTCATTTCAAAGTAGGCCACACCAGCACCTCTTCCCTCTTCTGGCCCAGATGAGCTTAAAAAATGTGAACCAAATTCAATATTAGCTTAAGTAGAACATAATTAGCAAAGCAAATCAGCTACAACAACACCGTGTGGTGCATTCCCCAACCAAGTGGAAATGATCTTTAGATTATCTGCTCTACCGCTCCCTTCCATTCATGCGAAGCAGACAGAACAGGCAGCTGATAATGCCGTGTGATTTAAGGAATCCTGCACGGCCTCCCTTATCTGCTAGGAAGCCACTGTCAGGCTTACTTTTTCAGGTGTTGAAAAAAAAACTCTGTGGCTTGGGAAGGGGATTAAATAGAATCTTTTTAAGCTGTTAGCATGTTAAGATGAATTAATGTGTCCTACGTCCTCTTAGACACTGGGGAGGGTGTGTAAACAGATAGGTAAGTTTTGAGAGGGAAGGGTGGGTCGGAGAAGAGAACGTAAAGGGTCTGGAGTCCTCCCTGAAGAGAGAAACAGTGAAGGCATGGGGCACCAGAAAGAAGGAAGGTGTTGGAGTAGGAGGAAGGCAAGTGAAAAACCAATTAATTTCTTTCTTCACCCTGTTGTGAGAAACAGAGAGTTCTCAGTATCTGCGGGATCTTGCTTTCCCTGCATTCTATTTAAACTGATTATTGATCAAAGCTGTTCCCCTTTGTTAGCCAAACTCATAAGTCATTCATTGGCTTAAGGATAGCATCTCAAAGGTGATTACCAGTCACCTAAGCATCTCCAGCAGGGAAGACAATAGCCTGCAACTTGAGGAATTCTAAGTGACGCCCAAACACATACATAAAAAAGGTCTTTATAGTAAAAATAGAGAGCCAATTGCAGAAATGAATCTGGGGCACTTCATGACATGGGGCCAAAAGAAGTATTCAGAAACAAAGAGGAAGAGGCTAGATGCTACTTTGCCTTGGTCACCACCAAGGAAGATGCTAAGGAAGGTCGATTCCCAAACTGATCCTGTAAATGGAGGTCAGATCTTGGCTGGTGCACATGATCTTCCATATAAAACTGACAATAATGATAATAGCCACTGAGAGCTTTGTATGTACCAGGCACTATGCTAAGTACAATACAAGTATTATTTAATATTCCCAACAACCTGGTGACATATTGCTATTATTTCTATTTAACAGATAAGAGTTCTGAGGCAAAAATGTTCTGTCTTGAGTGGAGGAGCCAGGATTTGAACTGGAATCAGTCTGACTCCAAAACTCATACTCCCTAGGACCCCAATCCAATAATGACATTAAAGAGTGGTTATTGGCCCAATGGGATAGGATTTCCAGATTTAGCAAGTGAAACAGAGAATTCTGTATGCCTCAAATTCATAAAAATACTAAAGAACTATTTGTTGTTTACCTGAAATTCAAATTTAGCAATCACGTATTTTATCTGGCAACAAGCACTCATGGCCCTTCACTGACCTTCATTCAGGCAGCAGTTGGTAATTCTTGGATCCATGCAACTAGCATGCAAGGTCCAAGATAAGAAGAGGATCCGTGAACCGTAGACCAAAGTAGTTTCATGGGGAAACGCAATATATTTCCAACAAGGAGAACCCCAATCTAAGTTATGGATAATAACTGAGGGGGAAATTAACTTGAAGAGAGGCAAACTTATAGTTATGATCCACTTAGAGTTTTAAAAAAGCCCTTCACATTGGAAGGAAACAAAATCAAAGTATATTATGGAAGTGAGATTCTGGCTAATAAAAAACAAATCTCGTATTCCTCTTCTAATCATTGTTTTTGAACCTCCGGGGTATAGAATTAAACATTACTAGTTCATATATGGACCTGTCATATTTTACTTATGACATTTATTTATTTATGAACACCCACACTGAACACTCATGAAACTGTCACCCAACCCAAGAACTATGACATTGCTGATAACTTATTTTTACCTGTCTCCCTGTTTTCACATCCCCTGGCCCTCCCTCCATAACTACTATCCTGAATTTTGTGTTTATCATCACCTTGGGGCTTTAAAATGTGCAGACACACACCCCGAGGCAATACACTGTGATTTGTGCTTGTTTTAGAACTTTATAAAAAGGGAATCATATTGAATATGTGAAAACCAGACTGCAGGAAGGAGTGCCCAGCGATGTCTTTCAGCCTATGTATACGATAAGCAGAACGAGACAAAGGAAAACCTTATACAAATGTGTGAGTGAGCAGGTGTGAGGGAGTGGAATTGTGGCTCAGACAAAGGACTTAGGAGTATTGTAGATCAGCAGTAACCCTCAGGCAACACTAGGCTACTGTGGTCCAAGAGACACACGGTGGCGGACATCAACAAGAAGAATGTTAAGAGAAAGTCAGTAAATGTTCTATTCCCTTCATATAAACAACAGAGGCACAGCTGTCCTGCAAATACTACTGGGCAGAGTTACTTTTGCTCTATCTCAACATATACAAGTAATGTAAGTAGAAGGCCCAATGGGAGGGATTCGAGAGTACACGTATCGTGATGAGCACCGAGTCATGTACAGAACTGTTGAATCACCATCTTGTACGCCTGAAACTGACCCAACACTGCACGTCAACTATACTGGAATGGAAATTAAACACTTAATAAGAAAAAAAAGGAAGTCCCAATGGGGAAGACAACTGCCACGTGAGGACAGGGTTAACGGCCTCTGAGAGAAGCTGGGGCCCAGGGGACCTGTGAATGGCCTCTCACAGCATGTCCCTGGGCCCATTCCTAGCTGTAGAAAGAAAGGAAGGCTGAATGGAATGCTGTGCTGACCCAAAGGACAGTCTCCATGTTTTTAGATTCCGGGAAGGTTTCAGCTAGAAGGAACCAGAGACTGTTTTGTGAAGTGATTTTTTTTAAAGCACGGTTTTTCACGTGGAATCATTTCTCCAAATGAAGTGTTATGTGGAAAAGTCCAATATGTGAAGGGATAAAGTAAAGCTCTCCTGATTCAACCGAGCCCACCGATGCCTCCCTATCATAAAGAAACTGCGACACAAAGAGAGGAAGAAACTACCATCCCTACCTCTGGAGCTATGTAGGACGGCATGGGTCGGGATTTGCCCGGCATGAAAGCAACTTCCCCTCAGTGCCTGGCTCTCAGCATAGATGGCTCCACCAGGGTTTCCCATGCCTCATCTGCCTCCGGCCCCAAATACCAACAGTAAGATCAGGTGGCAGATTGGTGATCTGTTGGGACCCGTGATTCTTTTGGATGAATGCTGTTACCGCTATCTGAATCCTTAATGAACCACACCCACTTGCTTGTATCAGAAGGTGAGTCCTTGGCAAAATGATAATGGAAGAAATCACTATCTTGGCAATCTTCTGAAGCAGGGAAGTACAGAAGAAAGGGCAACAGTTTCTGGAACAGTCAGACCTTGGTTTCAACCACAGCCCTGCCAGTCTTAAACTGCATGACTTTGTGCAAGTCACTTATCTCTATGAGCCTAAGTATGAGACAGTGATTCCATAGTCAGGTTCTGGAGTTAGACTGTCTAGGTTGAAATAATCAAGCAATCACTTACTGGATAAGTCACTCAGTATTACTCAATATCTCTGCCTCCAACCCAGTTTCTTCATCTGTAAAATTGGGATAATAATAGTGCCTGTCTCAGTATTGGTTGTGAAAGTTAAAATGAGTTCAGTCATGGGGAGCCATCTATTACAGTGCTGGGCACATAATAGATACTCAATTAATGCTAGCTACTTATTCATGCAACAAATATTTACTGAGCACCTATTATGTTCCAGGCACTGTTGTAGGCCCTGGGAGATACAGGAGAGAATAAAAAGATCCTGTCCATTTGGAATTTACATACTAGCGAGGGGGAAAGACAATAATAAATGACATGAGTAAAATATAATGTCTCAGTTATTAAATGTTGCTTTGGGAATAAGGTGAGGAATAAATGAAATGGTACATGGAAAATGTTTACGGTGCCTAACGTATAACGTGGGAACCAAACAGTTCTTTCTCTGTTTCCTTCCTCTTTCCAGTTCTTCCAAGCATACTTTGCCCTGTTAACCCCATCAGGTTACTCTCCCCACAGAAACCACTACCCTCGGTGTCACACTGAGTAACCAGGTGAGCGTCGCTTTTCTTCTCTTACCCTTCCCCTATACATTTCTTCAGTGCTCTTTCCTATTTTAATTCCTGCGGAGTAATAGTTTAAGAAAGCAACTCTGCTATTTTGGCTTGAGAATGTGCTATTTCTGCTGAATCTTTCCCTCCCCATATAACGCACCAAGTGCTGGTAAAATGCTGTCTCTTCTTGGGACCTCTGTGCCCTCCCAGCAGGAAATACCTTGGTCATCTCCTTCCTAACGGTGCCTGTCTCCATCTCTTCCTGCTAACAAAACACCAAATTCTTGTTTAAGATGCCATTTCTGACTACATCCTGGATTCCTGGGGACTCTAGTGTAGCTCCCGGCTGTGTTCTCTTCAATGGTGAATGACAAGCAAGGCTGGAGCCAGCTGTCACGCTTTTATTTATAGTCCCCAAGTCTATAGGGTCGGGACAGGTATTGTTAATGTACAATGTAGCAGCTAATTACACCACCCATATTCCAAAAGGCATCATTACAAAAATGTCAAACAACTTGATTACCCCAAAGATCAGAATAGCAATATTGCATATCATTTACAGAACACTTTTCATAGCCTTTTGAATCAGGGGGAAAAAAGGAAACTGAAGTCTCTTGCTGACTTAATGATCACATTTGAAGCAAGCAGGAAGAAGAAAAATATAGCTGTGAAGGGACTGATGGAGACACATCACAAGAAGGTTCTCCAGGTAATACCATAGTTCAGTGAATTCTAGGGGATCAAAGAAACTTAGAACTGTGAGGGATCTTATGACATTATATAGTCCGGTGCTTTCTAAAGCTGTAGTGTTGGTCCATGGTGAATTTTCAGCCTGGTGAAATATGCATGTGTGTGTGTGTGTGTGTGTGTGTGTGTGTGTGTGTGTGTATTAAAGTAAGGTTGACAACTGTTTTGTTTTAGGAATGACAGTCCTTTTCTTTATATCATTTTTATTTCCATTCCTGTATGTAGTCCTTTCTCTTCTGAAATGGTGATGATGTTAATGAGGAATGGTGTGTGTTTGTGTGGCTGTGTACATGCATACGTACACGCATATTTTGTCTGTGTGGTAGACCAAATAATGTCCTCCCAAAAGATGTCTATGTCTTAATCCTCCAAATCTTTGAATTAGGTTACAGGCTGAAGGGGAATTAAGGCTGCAGATGGAATTAAGCTTGCTAATCAGCTGACCTTAAAATAGCAAGATTATCCTGGATTATCGGGGTGGCTCAGGGAAGCACAAGGGTCCTTAAACGTGGAGGAATGAGGCAAAAAAAAAAAAAAAAAAAAAAAAGTACCAGAGTGATGTTGTATGAGAAAGACCTGACCAGCCACTGCTAGCTTTGAAGCTGGAAGGGACTGTGAGCTAAGGAATGTGGGCAGAGTCTAGAAGCTGGGAAAGGCAAGAAAATGGATTCTCTCCGATGGCCTCCAGACAGGAATGCAGGCCCACTACATTCTCTGGTGAGACCCCTTCCAGACTGTTGACCTACAGAAGTGGAAGATAATTAACCTGTGCTGTCTTAAGCTGCTAAATTTGTGGTCATTTGTTACAGTAGTAAGTAGAAAACTAATGCACTTAACATAGCAAAATTTAAAAGTTGGTAACTCTACATCGATCTATACTCCACTCACCCTTCCCCCCCCCGAAAATATTACGGATATGAGATGTTCAAAGTTTGGAGACCGATGATCTAGTCTAATTTCTGATTCAGTACAGGAACCGCCTGCTGTGAGGTCATATTACCGCTCCCTGAATACCTCTAGTGACAAGGGAGCTCACTACTTACAAGTACCCTTCCCTTGCATGGTGGCTCTGACAGCTATGGAGCTCTTCCTTAAATTGAACTGAACTTTACCTGTTGGGGCTCCCGAGTCCCACATGATATACTGAACTCCAATCGCGCATGACCTCAACTTTGTTTTACAGGAAGCTCAAAAATACAATTGATGTACTCAGGAGATACATAATGGCTATTAGCTATTCAAGTTTATGCATTTAGTCTCTCAATGCTGTCTTCTTCCTGTCATGCGAAAAATTTGCTAAAAGATCCCACCTCCCCTTTGATGCATGCCACCTCCTTAAAACATAGTTCTAACTCCTTTTTTTAAGATTTCTTAAAGTTGATTTCTTTTGAGAGAGAGAGAGAGAGAGAGAGACAGAGAGAGAGAGAGAGATTGAGCACAAGCCGGGGAGGGGCAGAGAGAAGGAGAGACAGAATCCCAAGCAGGCTCCACGGCATCAGCGCAGAGCCCGATGTGGGGCTCGAACTCACCAACAATGAGATCACGGCCTGAGCCGAGATCAAGAGTCAGACGCTTAACCGACTACACCACCCAGGTGCCCCTAACTCCTTCTTTCCCATCGTCACTAATGATGGGATGAGGACCCAGCTGCTGCTCCCAGCATTCCACTGAACCTGCTCTCTCAAGTTTGACGGTGACCTGCTCACTGTCAAACCCAGCTCTATTCACAGACATCATTCAACTTGACCGCAGAGCAGCATTTGATATTGTTGGCCAAATCCTTTCTCTTGAAACTCACTTCTGTTTTAAGAGCACTAAACTTTACTGTTCCTTCTCACTTTCCTCTTGCTCCACTCCCTCGATGAAGATGTGTCCAAAGATTTTGTCCTGGGCCCTCTTTTCTTCTTATTCCAAATGATCTATTTTTTTTTTCATTCAACACACACTTATGGAGCTCCTGCTATGTGTCAAGCAGGGGTCTTGGCTCGCCATGTCCATGTGGTTGCCCTCCAAGTAGATGCCTCTAGCCTCAGACACGTTCCTGACCTCCAGATCCACGCTTCTGAGTGCTCACAGAATAGCCTCCCCTGGAGGCCTGCATATTCACACGCTCAGTGTATTATTTCTCTACTCCCACCTGCCGCCTGTGGATCTGCTTCTCTTGTCCCTGTTTCTCCTAATGCACTGCTCTTCTTCCAGTCACCCAAGCTGGGGTCTTGGGGTTATCTCTGACTTCTCTCTCTGCCTCATCCCCGTGTGCCATTTTCTTGAGATGCTCCATCAATTCTACCTCTAAGGCGTGCGCGGTATCTTATTTCCTATTCATCGTCAGGTCATGTTCTCATCCCTCCTCACAGCTGGTTACCGGCCTGTCTTTCCCCCAGTCCATCACTGGCACTGCCATCACCTCACTCTTCTTTCTTTCTTTTCCAGGTGTCCTATCCAAATATACCCCCCCCCCAACTCCCATTTCTGCAAGAATCTGCCCTATGTATGAGCTGTTAATGGGCTAAGAAATGAATCTTCACTGGGGCGCCTGGGTGGCTCAATCGCTTAAGCATCCGGCTTTGGCTCAGGTCATGATCTCACAGCTTGTGAGTCTGAGCCCCGCATCGGGCTCTGTGTTGACAGCTCAGAGCTTGGAGGCTGCTTCAGACTCTGTGTCTCTCTCTCCCTCGGCCCCACCCCACCCCCCAACCCTACCCAGGCTCGCACTCTGTCTCTCTCTCTCTCTCAAAAACAAATAATAAGACATTGAAAAATTTTCAAAAAAATGCAACGAATCTTCACAAATAAGTCAGTTCAAGGTTTCTCAGCCTCGGCAGGCCTATTGATATTTTGTGCTGGATAATTCTTTGTTGTGATAAGCAGCCCTGAATTCTACTCTGATATTCGATACCAGTGGCACGGCCCAAAATGCCTCAGCACATTGTCAAATATCCCCTAAGCGGGGTGGGGGTGGGGCAACATCACCACCTGTTCCCTCCTCCCTCCCTGCCCCCCATATGAGAACCGCAGAGTTGGCTTATGACTTACTCTCTACAGAGAACAATACCTTAACCTAATGAAAATGCATACATGTCTAGAACAACCCAAAGGAGTTGTAGAAAGTCAGGAAGGGTGGGTATTTTGAACTCTTCAAAGCCCACCATACCAGCAGATACCTCCCTGGTCTTGCTCGTAAATTGGCTATTTGCGTTTAAACTGGGGATGTAGGAGAGGGAGAACTAGATAAAAGTTGGGGGTGGTGGGCTAGGTGTGGGATAGTAGCCAGCTCATACCTTCCCTGGGTTCATCTAGATCAGCCTCTTCCTCCCCACTAAACACCCTTTGGTCTCGGGTTCTAGTAACCACAGTGGGTGCTTCTAAGGTATCAGAGGCAGAAGAAGGTATCAGCCCCATTCTCCAGCTGATGATTCCATGGTTTAATTACCATCTTTGGGTTAATTCCCTTGAACATTTTGTTCAGCTCTCAGGAGTACACTGCCTTCCGACAGTCTAACTAGTTATTTTTGCAATTACATGGCACGTATCTAAACGCTGGCAAAGAAAACATTCATTATCAACATTTGATCCTACTTGAATATAACGGCTTGCAAATGCAGGCATTAACATATGAACACATGTATTTTGGAAAATTCGTTTTGCAACTGTAAGTGCAATCCACCCTTCCATGACAGCATCAGAAATGGCACGAGAGATGCTGGGGTGGGTTGGGGTAATGGGGTGCTTTTTAGGCCCTTTTATATCACGATAATACGGTTAAGCGTTGGAGCGCAGTAGTTTTAAATTTTTTGCTTGTTCGTCAATTAATTTCTTCATTCACCAGGTAACATTTTGAGTTCCTACGGTGTGACAGAAAAAGCCTAGGTGCTGGGATGCAGCAGTGAGCAAAACAGATAGGGTCTTTGTCCTCATGCCACTTAAAGTCTAGAATTGGCAACAAATATTAATAAAAGAACCATACCAATGTATGGTCATCATGTTGTAAGTATAAGGAGGGGCGGTATTAGGGTGCCCTGAGACCATGTGACAAGGTGACTTTCAGGGAAATGTTAACTGAGGACCTGCCATTTGAGCTGACACCTCAGAGTAGAAGACCATCCCATGCAGAGAGAATAGCACTTGCTAAGGCTCTGAGGGAGGGTGACATCTGACACATTTGAGGCACTGGAAGAAGATTCGCCTGGCTGGAGCGTGGCCAGTAAAGACGAAGGTGCAGGAGGAGTCTGGGAGGAGGTAGGGACCCGACCGTGGAAGACCTTGTGGGACCCTGGTAAGGAACTTAGACTTTATCCTAAGGACCATGGGAGGAAATCTTGGAAAGATCATGGGCATGGCACGAGCTGATTTACATTCTCAAAAGATTTATCCAGCTGCCGTATGGACACTGGATTTAAGGGGCATTGATGAAAGCAGGGAGAACATTTGGAATGTTGGCCCCGGAGTCTTGGTGAGAGAGGAGAGTAGTTTGGATCTGAGTTGTGGCAATGGAGGTAGAGTGATTTGGAGTTTATTTTTGAGGTCAAAATTACTGGTTGAACAGCCTTGAGATAGTTACTTAAACTCTCCAAACCTCATTTCTATACCTATAACAATTGGGATAACAAGTTTCTGCCCCATAACATTGTTGTACTTATTAAATCAATATGTTCAAACATAGGACTCTCATACAAGACTATGCTCGATTGATCAAATGGTGTCTGTTACTACTGTTATTTTTAAAATTATTTCTCAGTGCTTTTGCACTGCAATGGGTTTTTATATGGTCCAGTCTCTAATTTGCTGTGTGACCTTGGGTCAGTTACCTCACTAGGCTTCAGGCCTGTCATTTGTAAGCCCGCAGACCTAACACCTGCTCTGCCCACCTCAAAGGGATGTGCTGAGAATAAATGGAAATAATAGCTGAAACTCTCCTTTGAAAAATTACAAAAGCTGCTATCTGAGTGTCAGCGAGGAAGTAGTATTGGTCCTTGACTCTCAGCAATCATTATCCCTACAGCAAATAACTCAGCAGAAATCATCATTCTTCCTAGCCCCAGTGTCTGCCTTTCTTCTTTTTTTAATATGAAATTTATTGTCAAATTGGTTTCCATACAACACCCAGTGCTCATCCCAACAGGTGAGCCTTTCACCCACGTTTCTCTACCAATCATCTAAAGTAGTCAGGGACCCGTCTTGACTCGCAACTCATTTGACACGGGATTTAGCACAGCTCTTAATTGAAAAACCAATTGATCCAGTGATCCAGTCGCAGTCAATGAAACAATTTCTAAAGCCAGGCAGGAAAACGATGCGCTCTTATGATGCCTTTGAATCAGCCTGAGATTTGTCATAGACAGGTAAGAGCTTCAAGTTTGATATCATACCATGAGAGCATTTGAAACCCATTTTCTTTTTCTTTACTTTTGCCGCCCATGCTCCGGGGGGGGGGGGGGGTGAGCCAAGGCCCTAAACAAAAATTATTCTTAAAAGTTAATTAATGGTTGTCTTGTCTTATGTATGCTTGAAAGATTTCAGCATTCAAAACAAAACCATATAAACATAATAAAATGTGTAGGTCCATTGTGAGCTGGGAAGATATTCTTTTTCCCACTGTGTTTGAATTCCTTAGCATCACATTCTTAATATTGAGTGTAATGGCCTAGGTCACCCCCTCTAGTTTCGTAACAGTGCAACAATCTCTTCTGTAATTCGATTTACAGGTGGCCATTCCATCTCCCCTTGGGCTCTTCTGATGATGGTGAACTCACCACTTCCCAAAGTAGTTCATTCTACTTTGGGGTGGCTCTAATTATTCGAAATTTCTTTATTACGCCCAGCGCAAATCTACCTCTCTGCCACTTTCACCGCCTATGGCTCCTTCTTTTTTTCCTGAAGTTCACGGAAAATATCTGTTCCCTCTTCTAATGGCCAGCCTTCAAACATCTGAAGATATACATCCTACCTGTCTGTGCCTTCTCTTCTGCAGGCTAATCACCTCTAGCACGTCAGATGTAAGTCACAGATCCCAGGCTTTCAACTCTGGCCATCTTCCTCTTGACGTGTTTCAGTTCATTAAATGTCACTCTTAGAATTTCATGTCAAGGAGTGGGTGCTGCACTGCAAGTGAGGTTGAACCCACCCAGAAGGCAGTAGACTCTGTTTTGGATTAGACATCTTATATATCTATCAGTGCTGACTAGGATGGCATTGATTTCTGTTTAACCTTTCTACTATCCAATTCTATTGGGTCTCCTTCTACTTTGTGGTCTTAAATTTATATCCTAGGTATCTTGTGGAAGAATTCTGCCAAGCCAGGCTTCTCCCAAACTTGGACATGTGCTGTTGATTTTTTTTTTTTTGTAGCTAAATACCTTTTCTGGTACCTTTTACCCTTTTTAAATAGCCTCATGATTTTGACCCAGCCTTTTAAATCTTGATTTGGTTAACAAGTTTATTAGCTATCACTCCCAATTATTTGTCATCTACAAATTTGATCAGGCAGCTTTGGGTAGCATTATCCAAGTTATTGACAAAAGTGCCGAAGAGGACAGGGTCAAGGACAGAATTATTTGGCACGCTATTTCATTTTTCGCCCCTACACTTTCCAGGATGACAACAATTAGGTAATAAATACTCTGGCTAGAGTTCTTCAGTCTGCTCCAAATGTATCTTTAATACACTTGGGGTTTAGGTAATACAAATGATCCTTAATACTGACCTTGGTTCTTCAGACATGTTCATAGGTCTGCATTTTAAGGAAAAAAAAAGTAACTGGAATGATTTTCTTCTTTCCTGGTATCATCATCTTTGATCATGTATCTTTATCATTTATCACTGAGTTTTATGGGGAGGAAGTGAAAAAAGAAGAGAACACTGAAAGGAGACAGAGAAGTGCTTTCTGGTAAAGAATGAACTATCAGAAGAATTGGGAAACCACTCCAGTCTACCCTTTAACTCAAACAGTCTGTCATTACCTGAGGTCAAAAAGCTGATTCATTGCCCTTTATGGCCAGGAAGCAAATGGCCTACCTATTTTGTAAGTGGAATAATTGATGCCTGCTCAGCTCCTGGGGTCCGTAGTCCTTGGCATTCCTGCTTGCTGGTAGACTTTAAAGAAACTGTAAGCAGTCTTGGGGCACCTAGGTGGCTCAGTCAGTTGAGTGTCCAGTTCTTGGTTTTGGCTCGGGTCATGACCTCATGGTTCGTGATATCGAGCCCCGAGATGGGCTCTGTGCCGACAGTGAGGAACCTGCTTGGAATTCTCTCTCTTTCTCTCCCTCTGCCCCTGCCCTGCTCTCTCTCTCTCTCTCTCTCTCTCTCTCTCATTCTCACTCTCTTTCAAAATGAATACATTTTAAAAACCTAAAAAAAGTTTAAAGAAACAGTAAGCAGCCTTATAAAATTGCCCAAATGTAATCCTGATGGGAAACAACTATTGAGAAGCCATCCTCACAATACCCAGGATTGCTGGTTGTGTGAAACAGTTCACCTTACTGCTGTGTTAAAAATCTCTACAATCTCAGTTCCCTCGAATATGTTCTGCCAGCCTGGAGAACAAAAAATCCATTTGTTCTCTAGGAAAAAAGGGCAAGTTTAAATTAAAAGCACTTTTTTTTTCTAATTCAAATTCAGGTGGTTGGATTTTTGAAAATAATTCCTCATTCTAGCTGTGGGAGGACGTTCAGGGTCTGTGCAGAACTTTATGCCAAAGATGTCCATTCAGAGGTGTCTGTCTTGTCAAGCACAGAGCTTACATTCAGGCAAACCTGAGCAGCCCTCTCAGGACATTGCAGGGTCCAGCTACCCTCTATTTAAAAAATTTTTTTAATGTTTATTTATTTTTGAGAGAGAGACAGAGTGTGAGCAGGGGAGGGGCAGAGAGAGAGGGAGACAGAGTCCAAAGCAGGCTCCAGGCTCTGAGCTGTCAGCCTGGAGCCCAATGTGGGGCCCGAACCCAGGAACCGTGAGATGGTGACCTGAGCCAAAGTTGGACGCTTAATCAACTGAGCCACCCAGGTGACCCAGTACCCTCTATTTTAAAGACAGTTTGATCTAGGCCTACAGCTGCTCTAGCTCAAATCTGAGAACACCACCCTCTGAAACCAGCTTCCCTAAGTCCTCCCATATTCCTTTGCCTGAAAAAAATAAGGACATCTCTTGAAAGAGAGGAATTTCGGGTCTTGAGGTTTGTTTAGAAAAAGACCCAGCTTGGGGGCCCCTGGGTGGCTCAGCCGGTTAAGCGGCGGACTCTTAGTTTGGGCTCAAGTCATGATCTCCCGGTTCGTGAGTTTGAGCCCCATGTCGGGCTTTGTGCTGACAGCATGGAGCCTGCTTGGGATTCTCTCTCTCCCTCTCTCTGCCCCTCCCCTGCTCACGCTCTGTCTGTCTCTCAAAAATAAATAAATTAAGAAAAAAAGAAAAAGAAAAACACCCAGCTTTTTACCAAGGGTGCTAACAAGAGACAGGTAGTCACTCAAAATGTGTTTCCTACATGTAGTGATTGTCTAGATCCGTCTGGATTGTCTAGATCATCTGATCTGGTAGCCACTGACCACATGAAGCTATTGGAATTAAAATTAGTTGAAGTTAAAGAAAATTAAAGATTCAATTTCTCAGTGACGCTGTCCACACTCTGAGTGCCACAGGCATCGGAAAGTGCAACATGGTAACATGTCCCTCATCGCCGACAGTGCTGGTCTAGTAGGCCCCGTTACAGTTGCCTCCCGCGCCTGCCCAGCCAAATGTGTTAGATTCTCAGTCATCCAGCGCTTATTTGCTACTCTGTTCTAGGCCTTGCGCTAGCAACTTTCATACTTTTTTGTTGTCGGGTACGGTGTTGTTTAATGGGTAATGGAAGCGGCTAATGGGTAGGCAGAGTAAGTAGTTGCCTTGTAGTGTGGTTTGAGGGCCCCTCGAAAGCCTTCTTGCCTTCAGTTGTCTTCTCCATTAACTACTACAAGGCTTGAAACACCCACCTCTACTGGCTAGGATGGTGAAGTCCCCTGGTAGGTGACAAATGTGGCCTGGAAGGGCAACCTGCGCTTGCTGTCATTCATGACCATTTCGGTGTGGATTGGTTGGCCAGATGAACTCTAAGAACACGACAGTATGGAGGACGTCTGCCACCCAAAGGCAGTGCTGGGCGTTATTAGGGCAGAGACCAAGGGGAGGGGTGAGACTGCCAACAATACACCACTTCAGCACTGCTATTTGCTAAAGGTAGATTCTGATCTTCACCATGTTTTGATCAGATGTGAACGAGGCTGTTCAGGTAGCCTCCAACTTCTCTGTGTCAATTCAACAGATGGTTTTCATTAAACATCTATTGAACGGTAGCAAGTACCATGCTGGGTGGTGAAAGTGTAGAGTTCTACTTTTGAGTGCCCTTTCAAATGATCTCCTACTAGGGCCTTCATAGCTGGCCCAGTGCCAGCAAAACCTCATTTTTCCTTGCCACTTTTCTCTTCTCCCTCTGTATGACCTGGAACCCACCTTCCCCATGCTTATCCTACACCCCAGTTTTTCAATCTTGCTTCTGACTTGTTGCACACCAGGGTCTGTGATAAGGGAAGGACAAAGGAAAAACTAATCCTGCCTCCCTTTCCTTATAGTAAGTGTTCTGCAAATCGAAGGGCACAGCTCACTAATAAAGTCAATGTAGTGAGTCATGACCTGGCCTTTAAAAAAATACATGAGGGGTGCTTAGGGGGCTTCAGTCAGTTAAGCATCCAACTCTTGATTTCAGCTCAGGTCATCATCTCGGTTTCGTGAGTACGAGCCCCACGTTGGGCTCTACGCTGCCAGTGCGGAGCCTGCTTGGGATCCTCTCTCTCCTCTCTCTCTGCCCCTCCCCCACTTGTTCTCTCTCTTTCTCTTTCTTTCTTAAAGTAAATAAACATTAAAAAACAGATGAAATACAACAGAAAAATGCTAAAGTGTATCCATGTAGTGAGAAGAAGTACAGTTTCACAAAACTTTTGTTTAGGTTATCAAATACATGCATGTGTGTTTGGGGTCCTTAAATAAAATGTATTTCGTGACCACCTACGGCATTGTAGCTCTACAACCTGTCCCAAGCCTAGCCCTGCGTGTCCTCACTGTGTCACCTTCTGCAGAAGTCCCATCTTATTCCTTTTCCTGTTTTCCCAATCCATTCCTCCTCCCTAGACCCTCCCACCCCCCATCTGAACTTGCCTTCCTCCCATCCAGCTGGAGTCCCACTGAATTGTCACACGGGGATGGGAGCTGGAGGAATCTCTGTTCCCACTGTCTCAGATGGGAGTGATTGGGGAACACGTGTTACTCGGCTTTCAAGTTGCGACTGTCAGTGCATCTTCCCACCAAAATAGGAGCGCGCCGTGGGGCTGGGTTTGGTGCCCTAGAGTCCTTCTGTTCCAGCCTGCAGCTGACGTGCTACAACGGACGGCTCCGGTACTCTGTGTGCCGGCCAGAGCGCGTGCTTCTTCCAGAACTCGATCCATTTGCGAGCCGCGAAGAGAAACCCCTAGTGCAGAGCATCATTTGGATGGATTCCTACTTGAACTTCTTGCAGCGACACAGAACAGCTGAGTCCTCTTGCATCGACCCTGCACATGCTCCTTCAGTGGTTTGAAAGCAAGATTGTGTCTCCCGAAGTGCCTAACTTGCTCTACGGGGAAGAATCTGACCAAAAGTAGCTGCAAATAGCTAGAATTAAGTCAACACGTGGAACCTGTAGAAGGTGGTTTTAGCCGTAGACAGAATAAGTAGCCCCCGCTAGCGCTTTGCTTCTCGGTCATGTATTAAACTTGTAACTATGTGCTACCAGTGAGCACATCCGACCATGTCAGAGTTGTCCATTTGATCAAAGAAAAAGAGGAATTGCCAGGCCTCTGTAATTCTCTTCGTGCAGGGCCACGCAACCTTAAAAGCTTCATACTTTGAGATAACAGTGGCATTGCCTGAGAGAAACTGCATGTTTAGTCATAGAAACACTCTAGTTAAATCCTCAGAGGCTGACCAGGGTCATGTGAGTGAGGTGATTGAATACACTGTCTTATTTTAGGTATTGGGATGCAGCGACTGGACCCTCAGCTCCCTGTTGCCTGTCACATAGTCCAAACCCTTCAGCCTGGAATTCGCGTTAGAAAACACGAATGCACAAAGCCATACGTGGTCGGTACTCGGTAAACAGTGCATATTTGTTTTCTGCCCCGTGGTCCGACATCATTAAGGCTTATGATCTACCCAAAATTGCCTCCCACCATTGTCCAGTAGAGAGCAACTTTCTGCTCCAACCAAGTTGTTCTCTCTGTGCTCAACATACTTCTTACTCATTCCTACTGCTTGGCATTTTGTCACGTTGTGTTCTCATCCATTCCAATTCTTGCCCACCTTTCAACACCTGGCTGAAGCTCCCTCCTCCATGGAGCTTTGGGTGCCCATTGAATCCCCCACGAGACCTATTTTGTCTGTCTGAGTGTCAGCAGCACTTGGACTGAAGCCCCCATTTGGGGCACTTGACCATAGCATGCTTCAACCAGGCTGTGGCCCGCTGGCCTCGTGTGTGTGAAAGTGAACTTCTACCTATGGCCGAGAAGCTTTTGGAGAGCCAGGACGCACATAACATGTGTGCCATTAGTTTTGTGTCCCGTTCAGTGTAATCTGGTTCATACTGTAAGCACTTAATGAGCTCATGGCATAAACAGGTACTGAAAAGCAGAATTCTCCAGTTCTGTCTCTAAGTCCCTGCTGACTCTGTGGGCTTCACTTTACCTTTTTTTCTGAGCTCTCACTCTTCTCCAGCATACTGGCAACACAGTATTTATATATCCTAAAGAGATGTTTTGTGGATTAGCCATAATGAGTATAAAACATGTAAAAATATGAAGATCTGTAGAAACCCTATTATTATAGGAATAATAATAATTACAGCTGCACTTGGTTAAATGCTCCAGAAATCATATAGAAGACGCCTTCTCTGGGGGGAAAAGCAGCCAACTGTACCAGTAATTAGTCAATTATGAGTATTTATTTTATTGCTTGTGATTTTTGTTTCTTTTTTTTTAATTTTTAAGAGTTTCTTTTTTTAAGTTTATTTATTTATTTTGAGAGACAGAGCATGCGAGCAGAGGAGGGGCATAGAGAGAGGGAGAGAGAGAAAGAATCCCAAGCAGGCTCCGACAGCACGGAACCCGCCCGATGTGGGGCTCGATCCCATGAACCGTGAGATCATGACCTGAGCTGAAATCCAGAGTCGGACGCTTCACCGACTGAGCCACCCAGGCGCCCCATGATTTTTGTCTCTGTGCACAATAGGAGCCCAGTTGCCTCTTTTTGCTTTTGTAAAGGCATCTCTTGTGAAGTTGGGTGGAGATCAATCTTTCTGGGGCCGAGGCTTCCCAGAGCAATGTTACAGACATGGTGACTCTACGACTATGTCTTAACTACCCTTCGCCCTTGAGACTCCCACTTCGGCCAATGTTCCTTCACCTGTTGGTCTTTATCTGTCCCTAAGAAGGAGTCTCAGCTCCAAAAGCACTGAACAGAAGCGTTGGCCAGGCAGAATGGCATCTGAAGGCACAGAGTCCTCTGACAGGTGCCTGGGAGAGACACAGAGGAAACAAAGCACGTATTCCCTTAGCCGTGAAAGGGTCTTTTGGTCTGTAAGAGGCTTGAAAAAACTAAGAGCGGCCCTTAGAAAATTGAAGAATCTTTCTCTCTGGAAAGCAGATGCACTTAATTTATTCAGAGAAGCTTCCATGTATTCCTGGTTGGAGGCACAGCGATGACCTCTAGATAGTGCCGCCTTTGCTAAGAACCCCCGACTGGAAAATGTTTGCAAAGTATTCTTTGGGACTCATTCTGTCCCTATCTTTACGCTTGTTTATCTGACCACTGGAATCATTCTACACAATGAATTTCTATCTGAGATTTCTAAGTCAAAATTCCTCTTTTGTGCATAATTAATAATTTCTCTGAGTAGAGCGTGTGAATCTATTTGATACAAAAAAATAATTGAATGATAACACAATTTCCCTTCTTTCACATCTACCCAGCTAATACAGAAAAGTATTATCAACGTGCTGTCACTCATTAAACAAATATTTATGTGTCTGGCCATCAAAATTAGAAATCATTTGGAAGATGAGTTTTTTTGCTTTTTGGTTTTTTTTTACTGTGCTTCATGTTCATCAGTTAGCAAAGCACCGGCTTTCTCTTTTTTTTTTCCGGAGCTTGGATTGCTGTATTCTTATGTATTATAAGGTTTTTGTTGTGCTTTTTCTGTGAAGATCTCGACATGAGCAGCTTTGGAAGGATTACAGGGAAGAGACTTTAAAAGACATTATTTGAGTACCACAAAACATTCCTCCTCGCAAGGACTGCTTTTGCTTTCCAAGTTTTGTGAGTCCCTCTTTGGTGGAGAGTCACCTGCCTTCTGGCCCTGCCCGCCCTATCCCTTCCTCCCTTTCCTCTGGAGCCACCCCAGAGCCCAGCAGCCGCTGCTTTTGAGGAACTGCGAAGTCAGTTGGTGACCCCCAGCTTCCAGGGGCAGACGCAACTGCTCTGGAATCTGCTGTGCAACGAGGAGGTGTTATTTGGAAGTGTGCTCTCTTCCTACATTGTTCTACACTGTTTGGAATGTTCGATTTTTCTACTTTTGCTTTTTCCTTTTTTTTTTTATCGTTTCAGATTTTTGATTAGGTATTCAGCACACAGCACAGGATGCCGATTTAATTTTATTGGCCCATTTAAAGGGCAAATAAACCTTCGTTTTTATAAGGAGAGGATAAAGGACCAATTATCCTGGCCCTCAACGCATATTTGCTGTTTGGGCTTATAATCCAGTTATGCGTCTCTAGAAGAGATTTTGCCATTTGCACCCTCTTGCCTTATCTCCTGGTGTATTGTTGCTTTGATCTCACACACTTGCCAGTGAATTCCTTGCCCTTTAACGCAGACTTATTATTTCATTAGCTGCCATTGCCTTATTTATGTTTTAAGCGGCTATTACATTAGGAGCGGGCCAAGCACTGAGGAGAAAATTCCATTGTCCTGAACTGAGGGGTCTCCTGATCCCACTATGTTGCCACAATGTATGAAACGATCAGATACATGTTGTAATTGGATTGTCACCCAATCAATTTCAGGGAGCCGGGATGGCGCCGCTTGCCTGCTTGGAATGTAATTTCCTCCAAGAAGCTCACCCTGAACTGGCCCATCCTGCAGATAATTATTGCCTCTACGTATCGCTTCGCCACTCTAGTTATAACAGTACTATCAGTATTCCGGAGTCAGAAACATTTGTGAATTGGATTCCAGGAGAGGAAGCATAAACCCTTTCAGGGTAGAAAAAGCCTTGGGGAGTGGCATGAGGACCACGAAGGTATTTGTGGCCGTTTGTGCAAGTGACAGACTCCCAGGCGATGGCGGAAGCGGCTGGCAATTCTCTGCCCTGCTGAGGCCGAAGTCAGAGGCCGGCTGCTAAGAGGACCAGTGGGACTTGCATCATTGGTCAGACCCCCGGCACCCAGGTGAGAGCACTCTTCTGATGACAGTTCCTAAGAAGGAGTGCCTGGGACAAAAGTATCATTTTCACGTATAAGGATAGCATTATTTTCCTAGGGTCTCATGATGTTACTCATGAAAATGGAAGGAAGCAAGAAGAAAATGTGCGGAATATTTCTGGCTGTAAAACGGGGGCTGTTATTTTCCCAATTTTGGCGTAGCCTTTCCTTTGAGGAAAGGAAAACATGAAAAAAGGGAAGGACATGGCAATTATTCACAGGAAGGCTTCCAGCTCCTCTCAACTAGCTAACAGCTTTAGGTAGCTAATACTTCCCCTCAAATACTTACTATTCGTGGCTTCAACCCCTGATCGTCAAATTCCCTGGCAGAAGACATCTTAGTCATTTTTTCATTTCTAGATCTTAAGCATAAAAGGACTTAGGTAGGGATAAAGGCAGAAGTGGGGATGGCTCTTCAAAACAGGTGAGAAGTCACTGAATTCTGCATATTTGGTAAATGCAGGCAGGTTCCTTAGTCATGGAAGTCCCAGCAAATTCTCGAGGCCCCAGACCTACGTGCAGGATTTCAGCAAGGGGAGGTAAGCCATTAGGGGTGGGAAGCTGGAGATCTGGGGTGCCAGTGTGTAAGTCATGAAGGCTGGAGAGCCGGAAGGAACCTGGGACATAAACAAGAAACCGGGGCTCCGGGAAGGCGAGCGATTTTCCAAGGGCTTCTCCATATCACAGATAAAGAAATCGAGGCTCAAACAAGGAACATGACTTGGCCAGCATCACATAGCAGCAAATGTCAGAGCTGGGATGTGAGGCTGGAACCATCTGACATTTGGGAGGCTGTACATTAAGGGGTGGCCCTAAGCTTAAGTGTTATGTCAGGAAGGGTCACAAAACTCGGGGAGCCTGGGAATGGCAGTGAAGATGAGCAGCTGGGAACCCACCACGGTTTCCAGATAAGAGATTATAAGGACTTAAGGAGATGAGGTGTAAAGGGATAGCAACCCCGGAGGCAGTGTGTTCAATGGGCAAGTCTAATCTGAAAGATTCTAGCTCCACCAAATATTTACTGAACAGTCCGTTCTGTGTCAATCACAGTTCTCAATGTTGGGGATATGGCAGTGAGCAAGGCAGACAACAATCCCCACCCTCGGGGCGCTCATATTCTTAGGGCGGGAGATTTATTATCTGTGTGACCTTGGCCGAATTGTTCAGCTTCTCAGAGGCTCAGCTCTCTCACCTGCAATATGGCAAGAATGGAGCTCAGGTCAAAGGGCTGCTGTGAGGGTTCAATGATATAATGCATCTAAACCAGAGTACCCGAAACGGTAGCTTTTAGTATTATTGAGCTGCCTGTGACTGATCACAGTTTAACATTAACAGTTAATTTTAACCCGAGGTGAAATGCGTGGGGGGAGGGCTGGATTATAAGCACATTCAAAGTGACATGGCAGAAATGGGGACCTCTGAGCGCCTCAGAATTGTCCTTCCGCATCCGGGATGCAGGACCGCAAATCCCTTGCGGGGTTAGCACCTGCTGCATAGTTTTGTGGCTTGCCCTCGTGGACAAGGCGCCTCTAATGAGAGCTGGAAGGGGGTAAGGCTTGGTCTCTGCCTGCTGACATATTGCTGTGTATATTCTTTTCTGCATACATGTGTGAAAATTCCACCATTCCAGATTTCTACTTCAAGCTATGGACTCGATTTCAGTGAGCGTCCCTTAAAATCTGCTCTTTGCCTAAAGGTTTATTTTCTTTTCAGGTGCCTTGCCAAAGGATGAAGATGTGACCTTTTCAGAAGCTCGAAACACTGATTATCTGCCTCGGTGTAGGGCACTGGTAAGTAAAAATAACTGTTTAATCAGAGAAGTGATTTAATAATTATTTTAATAGGTCCAGATGGCTACCATGCCTTTCTTTCCACCATACCCATACTTCTGAAGAAATAAAATATACTGGAGGTCCTGCTGCTTTATAAAAAGTGGAGGATAGGGGCGCCTGGGTGGCTCAGTCGGTTGAGTGTCTGACTTCAGCTCAGGTCATGATCTCACGGTTCATGAGTTCGAGCCCCACGTTGGGCTCTGTGCTGACAGCTCAGAGCCTGGAGCCTGCTTCACATTCCATGTCTCCCTCTCTCTCTGCCCCTCCCCTGCTCACACTCTGTCTCTCTATCTCTCTCAAAAATAAACATTAAAAAACATTTTTTAGAAAAGTGAAGGATGTCTGGACTCTGAGAGGGGAGCTGGGGTTGCTTTGAGTTGACTGCACTTTGCCATATGCTATCGAGAATGTTCTCTCCCTTCACATCTCTTCCCCCCACCCACAGAGACAATTTTATCCTTCTAGTGGACTCGCCCTCATCCCCTGTCTCTTAGCTTGAACCATGACTTCCTCAGGGACACCTCTTACCCCCTCAACAAGGCTAGATTGCTCTCACAGCATCCTGTACTTGTCTTCACAGCGCGGATCATACTTATAAGCAACCAGTCACTTGTCCAATGCCGCTCTTTCTCAGCTTTATAAGGGCAGAGAGAGAGACCACTTGTGCAGCCCCCGCCTCCGAATTTAGCATACTGCCGGGCACATAGTAAGGTGCTCAAGAAATTTAGTTGACTGACTAGGTGAATACATACGTAGCATTCAAGAGTTCTGGGCTCTAGTCCCAGCCTTGCTATTTGCTGGATGTGTGGTCACAGGCACGTCACTTGACCTCTTTGGGCTCAGTCTCCTTACCTAAAATATGAGGATTCAATGATCTCTAAGGTTCTTTCCGACTTGAAGAGTTTACCATTCCATTCAAGTCAGGATTTTTATTCTATCAGTTGGTGGGGGGGGGGGGCGGATAGTCCAGTTAAATCACCAAGGGTTTGCTGCCATTGGTTTCAAAGGATCTCCAGTAAGTTACTGCAGTATGCTAATGCTTTGAATTGTCATGGTAAAAACGGGCTTAATTAGTGGATTTCTCTTCAAAGGCCTCGTGGAGGGGGGGAGGGACAGGGTTGGTTTGTTTGGGAAAAGACTAGCAATTTGCCCACTGAAGACTTCACTCCTCTGATCTCTGGCTCTTTGTTTAGCTTTTACCTCTAAGATTAGGTGCTTTCACATGGAGATCTTCATCTTCTTTGTGTTTGAAACAAAAAGAAGTATTTAAACAAGGGAGGGAACTCTTTGATGGGAAGTGGTTAGAAGCAAACAGCTGCTGGCTTTTTCTGCTGTTTTATTTCTTCTGTCAATCAGCCACGCAGCTCGAAGTTTCGTTAGAGACCCCAGCTGGACTGCTGAACTGAGAGCCCCCAAGATGTGTCACAGCCTTCTTTGTATCCACAGCAGCTAGCACAGCGCCAAGTTCAGAGTAGGTGTGCAAAATGTCTACAGAATTAGATAAGGTGACAGCTGGGAGGCCCTACATATAGGTTGAGTAGGCAATTTTCCCATATTTTTTGTTATTTTTATAATTTGTACCCAGTTGTATTTCCAGAACGATCTGAAGCAGAGTTGACTACATAGTGTGCTTTGAGGACTACCAAAATGCTCCTGGAGGTCTCTGAATCGCTCCCCTACCAGCCTACTGAGGTGCCAGAAATTTCTACCAAGTTGCTTTGGGTTGACAGGGTGGGTTCATTCAAATAAAAGTAGGACACCTGGATCAGCTGGAATAAATGAGGTATCAGTGATCATTAACACCCCTGAAAAAATTCGTTTCTGTATTAGCTAATGCCGGTGTCCTGAGAGCAGAGGACACAGGGTGGGTTAGGTTTGGTTAGGACCTTCGGGGTGAATTAAGAAAATGCCAGAACATGGGGTAGTATTCAAGAGAAGATTAGGAGGGCATCTCAATAAGGTTCCCTCAAGTAGCTAACGTTCAGCCTGAGGGCACTGGCCTCTCCCACTTGGAAGTGGCACCAGAAGTCTCGCAGGCACCAAAACCCACCCACCCCACCGGGGACTAGCTGAGACCTTGCATCCGGTCTTGAGATAGCTTCAGCACCTCAGCTGCAAATGATGACAGGTTGTCCTTAAAGAACTGGGACTTCTTTAGCTTTCTTCTTAACACCCCCCCCCCCCCCCCCCCGTCCCCACTGCCCCAACTTCATGCATCTGGCACTTCCCTCTCAGCATCCAATTAGTAATCCAAAGCCCCTGGGCACACGTTTTTGTTTTTGTTTTTTCATAATAACAGTACTCATTGAATACTATTTGATGGGTATCTGCTATTTGTCAGACATCATGCTAGGCCCCTACAGGTGTCATCTCAACTACCAGGTCCATTTAAGTACAAAAGGCATGATCCTTCTGTGAAACTATAATGACTTGTCTTACTAGGCCCATGGCCCTCTCTCTACTTCAGTAGAGCATCAAAGACCTGGGACCTCTGTGGATCAACCAATGGGCAGTTATGGAAATTCCTGTGTGTTCCAAACTATACTAAGTGCTATGGAGGAAACAGAAAGGGAAAATATTGTCCCAGACACACACCTTGCTCTGAAAGCTGGCATCTGTCCTTTACTCTGGTTTCCTTTGTCTAGTTGTTAGAGTCATGGGTCCCCTAGGTAAGCCAGGGGAGGGCCGCCGAGGGAATGAGCACACTCCGTTTCCCAACGCAATATGCTATCTGGCAGGGTAAGGGAATAGGCTATTCAGATTAATTGAGAGTTGTGTTTACTGGAGAGTTCTCATAGATACAAATGTGCAGAAAAGTGAATTCGATGAAATACATAGCACACCGGCAATGGAAGAAACAGAGTACGATTTTCTCTAATAATTCAGAAGGCACTATAAGATCTTTTGTAATTTTAGGGGCATCATGATGAAGGCATTATAAACAGTGAGAGGTAGTGTGGTATAGAGGAAAGTGTGTCCACTTGGGGAGTCAGAGAACCTGAGCCTTAGTCCTAACGACGCAACCTTGGGTATACCCCTGGGCCTCAGTTTCCACGCCTGCAGAGAGGAGAGGTCAGTCTCTAATCTCCAAGGAATCTTTCAGCTCCCAGATTTTCCCACTGCTAATTTTCACTACACAGCATGGAGATGGGCAAGGTCCTGGTGAGTTGACTGCCTGAACAGAGAGCTTCCTGCATTTTACCCTCAGTGAGACACTCCTCTTTTTGAATTAAACAAGTATGTTGCCTGTGGTGATCAGGCTTCAATGAACCGTGTGTCCCATTTCATAACAATGTGTTATATAATCAAACCAACTACTTTGCCGACCTCCGTGTTGAACTGCCCTCCTCCTCTGGCAACTGTAACTTCCCCCCATCAGCGACATCCTAATTTTCCCCGGTCTCTAGAAATCCAGAGGAGCCTCTTTCTTTCCCCAGCTCTGCTAGGACAATTGCCTGATTCGTGCCTTTGGACTGGATATATTTTACATGTGCTTGCCTAAGTGCTGGGTAGGCGTGAAAGTGAACGATGTTGGACATGGTGGGGCACTGTCATAAAACCTCAGATTCAGACATCTGCTTTTGAATGGATCCTTAATACCAGAAGGCATCACTGAGGCCAGGCAGTGAACTCAATATTGTTATTAAATCTCTTCATAAAAAAATATTCATTTCTGGCTCGCCTGCCAAGTACTTCAACTCTCAAAAACTGTCCGTGACAGTCCTAACCAAATTCCCAACTTACAAAAATAATGGTCTCATCATTGGACCCATTAGCTAGCCTTGGGCTCACCCCTAGCACAGTGGTGTTTCAAGCCACTGGTTGGAAATGCTCCTGTGGCCCTTTGAGGCTTTCCCAGACACCCCGGGACTCGGTAAATGTACAATAATACAATTTACTATAATATCCTTTCCCTTTTCAAGCAACCCAGCTGTCTGTGATCTCCAAGTCCCAGCTCACTATATTTGATGGAGGGTATATTTAAAATGAACAGCTGAAATGGCCCCATAAAAGTCTCCTCCATATTCTTTTTATCCCTTCATTGACAAGCATAGGGCAGCTCCAGGAGGCTGACCGCTGAAACGCTGACGACGTTGGGGCAGCGAGCCCATGTTGTTATGATAATTCCCATTCTTCCTTTTGGTGCTCTGTTATTGTTACTAAAGCAGATCTTTCCTAAGAGAGGCCAGAGAGACGGCAGGGGAAGCTAAAAGGCTCCAGCTCTACCACGGGAAGCAAAGGATGAACAGGGAAAGTACAAACCCCTTGAAAGCCACGCCTTCCTCACACCCTATGGCTTCAGTGACTTCACCCCAACACTGAAAGTCTCTCCAGCTTACCTTCCCACTGGCTGAAAGGGAGGACAATAGAGCAAAGAAGACATAATCATAAAGGTGATTACACATCCCAGTGCTTGAACCATTCAGCTCAACTTCAGAGAATCATGCAAAAGACAGAAATATCCTGCCTCCGAAATTAGCTCGCCTCGTGTGGTGGAGAAAAGAGTTGGCTGTGCTACACACGGATCACAGTGACAAAAGTCAGGCAATTGGGCAACTGTGTTCTACTTTGTTGATTTCCAATTCTAGGCCGACCTTCTCTTTCTCTCCCTGAATATCCGTGTCCGGCAGACAGAAGGTGCTCGATAATTGTAACTGTTGACTGACTTAACACTTGAGGTCCATCCTTCTTGCGGGCAGGTGCTGTGAAATGCATTAATCGGCCAGGTAACATTCCTGGGTGCTGCCTCTTCATCTGTGTATTCATTAAGCCATTTCTTTCTCTCTTCACTCAATATGGACTCGATTGAGTCTCTCCACTAAGGGGTATGACAGTAAGGGCTGGGGAGACAGAGGTGAGCCAAACACGCTCCCTGCCTCAAGCAGCTAATGGTCTACATGACAAAAACCAGAGCAGATAGAAGGAAAGCACTTGGTATGAACTGTCACATAACTGACGATCTAGTTGAGGAGATAAGCCTCAAACATATTAAATGATTCAAGAGCAACATAAGGTATTAGGAAATCCAGCATTAAAACATGCAACCTAGGTAATTAGGTGGGGAAAAGTGTTCAGAGGAGGGGGAAGCGATGTGGGTTTCAGGAGGGTATGGAAGACTTAACAAAGGAAGGCCAGGGGCACCTGAGTGGCTCAGTCGGTTGAACATCTGACTTCGGCTCAGGTCATGATCTCACTTCATGAGTTCGAGCCCCACGTCGGGCTCTGTGCTGGCAGCTCACAGCCCGGAGCCTGCTTCAAATTCTATGTCTCTCTCTTTCTCTCTCTGCCCCTCCCCTACTTGCACTCTGTTTCTCTCTCTCTCAAAAACAAAAACAAAAACATTTTTTTAAAAATTTAAAGGAAGGCCAGTTTGAGAAACAAAGGTAAAAGGCCCTAAACCTAAGCTTTCATTAACTCCAACATTAGGTTTTCATGAACACACAAAATGTAATCTAAAACAAATATTATCCTCAGTGCGTGTGGGCACGTGAGTGTGGGGAAAGTGGGACGGGAAGCTAAAGGTTGCAGATAAATATTATTTAACACACCTCAAAGCATCATCTCTTTTCTGTTCTAAAGGATAATCAAGGATTAACTGCATACAAGCATGACTGTTCGCATATTGTATTGTTCTTCTTGGATTGGAATGAAATTTTTCAATGTTCTCTGCCCTTTTATTTTTTAATATCATGAAGATTGAAGTCACAGTCATTAGAGAATCCCCTTCTCTCGTCATGCCATTTCTCTTTCAGAGTCCAAGTTGAAGTAAAAAGGGCGGGTCATTACGCCATCTGGACGCTCAGTGTATTTTTTATTTTTTCTCTGAAAAGCTGAAGCCATGGGAAAACCTTCTGGCAGTCATACAATTAGAATTACGGTTTTTCTGAAGTTCGTAAAATCTTCTTAGTGGACCCAGAATGCTTAAGAGCCAAGCTTTGAAAAAAGTGCAGGCAAATGAAAACGAATGGAAAAATATACAAAAATGAAAGTGAATGGAAAAATATACAAGAATAATTCTGGGTGGATAATAGAGTTTGGGGTTTGGATGAGCCCTCACTCTCATCTTCCAAACTTCCTGTATTTTTCTTATATTGTTTTTTTTAATAATGATACTTCAAATGTCTGGCTTCCACACTCATTCACAACAGACATGACATATTTTCCTCCGGACCTTTTCTGGGACCACCAGAACACTACAGTGTTTATCTTTTCCCAAAGAGTGGAACTTCTTCTGAAAGCATGCCAGAATTGGGCATTTTTAAAGGATATTCCGTATCAAGGGACATTAAACAGATTATTCTGGGTTGAATATGAAAGGTAATCTTTTAGGATTTCATGACTGAAATGGAGGTCAAGAGATTAAGATGGATTATAGGTGAAAGGGGGCCAAGAATCAGAAATGCCATTAATTTAAATTTTGTTGGTAGAGGAGTTTGGAATGAGTTAAACCTCTAAGGTCCCAACTTCAACACGTGTTGCTGAACCTGACTCAGAATGGTATTTTCAAACATGCTGGGCTCAATTACCATTACATCTTAAAAGTTATTGCTTGCTGTATTAAATAATTATCACATTAATTAAATCATCCTATTTGTCAGATGTTCAAGTTGAGAAAAAAAGTCTGGGAAAAGAAGTTTGAAATGCACACGTCAAAACTTGCATTTGCCGTGCGAATAAAGATGTAATAGGTTCAGGTTCAAAAGATAAAATGCACATACAAAGCTTTTGGTTTCCCCAACTGCTACTGTAATGATCTGACTACAGAGAAAGAAATTCATCACACAACTCCATTTTTATGCCTCTGACAGGGATCCCAAGATCCCACAAAGGAAGAAACTGTCCATTTTGTAATTATTCTTCAGTCTTCCATGCTATGATTAATTTATTCAGTAACCATTTATTGAGTACTTGTTCTCTGCAACACCATGTGCCTGTAGCATAGAAAAACAGTTATCGCTAACATTGATTGTTTATTATGTGTCAGGCACTGTGTTTTACATGCATTAGCTCATTTATTCTTCCTGAAACGCTATCGTTACCCCAGATTTGTGGATGAGAACATTGAATCTTAGAGACATTAATGAACTTGCCCAAGATCACACAGCTAGTAAGCACGAGGGTTGGTACTTAGATCCAGGTGTGTCTAATTCCAGAGTCTGAAATATGAAACACGAAGGCTAAGGCAGGGTCCCAGCCCTTAAAGAACTCTCCCGTACCTAATTGTAAAACAATGTGCCTGAGTGCTAGAGCTACGGTCTGTAGAAAGTTCAGAGTTCACAGAAGACTACAATTAATTCTGGCTGGGGATTTTACACAGGAGACGACATTATGGTCGAGCAAGGCGGCATTTTAAAATATGAGTTGAAAATGGGAAGGAGAGAAGATTCTTCTAGCTAGAGGAGGTAGTGTGAACCAAGACACTGAGACATGAGTTAGCATAGCATATTTAAGGAGTGGTAGAGCATAGGATAGGTGGGATTGAGGTGTCGGGGAGTGATCAGAATGTCAGAAGTAAAACTAGAAAGGTAAAACAGGGCCAGCTCATTAGATGCTTCGAATATTATGGGGTGCTAGATTTATTCTCTAAGTAGAGGGAAGCTCCCTACCCCCAAAGTTTTTGCACAGAGTGACAAAATCAGATATGTCTGTGTTTTCTAGAGAAAAATTCTAGAGATAATGAGAACAATAAATTACAGGTAAGAAAGAGATTGCAAATGAGGAGACCAATTAAAAAAGTTATTGTAGTAGGGACGCCTGGGTGGCTTAGTTGAGCGTCTGACTCTTGATTTTGGCTCAGGTCATGATTCCAGGGTCACGGGCTCGAGCCCCACATCAGACTCTGCGCTGGGTGTGGATCCTGCTTGGGATTCTCTGTCTCTCTGTCTCTCTCTCTCCACCACCCCCCCCCCCCCGGCCTTCTCCCTGCCCTCCTCTATATCTCCAACTAAAAAAAAATGTTATTGTCACAACTAAAACAATACAAGAGGAAGAACAGATGGGGAGTGAGGATGAGTGTGGACTGAAGGTCCTGGTGAAGATTATCCAAAAGAGCACTGACCATTAGGGACAAGAGATAAAGATTTGAGAGTCATATAGAAGTCATATCATGGGAGCACTTATAAAGTGAGAAGAGAAAAGGGCCAAGAAAAATGTCCATCATTTAAGAGTTGGAAATAAGACTAGCCTAAGAAGACAACTGAAAATAAAAGTAGAGAAACAGGGGGAGAATCTGGAGAGAGATTGTGTCACAGAGGTCAAAGAAGGAGAGAATGGTCAACGGTGTCAGATAATGTAGAGGTGTCGATCAGAATGAGGATTGAGAGCTGAGCAAAGGGTTTGGCCATTAGGGGATCATTGACGTCTTATTGAGGGCAGTTAACAGCAGAGTGGTGACTACAGGAGACAAATTTGAAGAAAGAACGGAAGATGCAGAAGTAGAGACAAGGTGAATAGATAACTACTCTTCCCAGGCATTTGGCAACGAAGGGAGGAATGATCTCATGCACTTCTGGCAATTTGTCCAAGGGTCTACAACAAAGCACCTCTGTACTTTCCCACCCTTGAAGGGCACCTAAGCTGTATATCGCTAAAAGGCCATGCCAGTTTCTAATTTTTCAAATCTGTATTTTAGGATCTTGGTGATTTGGGCATGTTTCATTAAAGGTTCCTGCCCTATGTTTCCTTTCACCTTTATTCTGCCTTCCAGCCTTTTCTATCTACAAACAGAGTAGGCAAATGTTTCTGATGGAGTGCCTCTAGAATAAAGCTGTCTTGTGACCTTGAGGGACCCTCTGTTCCCTGTATAGTGTTCACACTGTTCATCTGAGAGAGAGCCTTCCTTTAGAAGCCCTGTGTTCTGAAAAAGCATTGTTGATAGAATGCTAGTGGTTAAAAAGGCTCATGTCTTTTTGAAAATAGCCCAGAATATTTTAATTTGACATTTCTAAATCCTTGGCATGTCTGCTCTTCAGCAAGCCCAGAGCTCAGGGATGTTTTGACAGGTTATGAAAACGCTAAGATGTCACTATATTGGTCTTCCTGGCCGATGAGGCATTGGTTCTTGCTGTAGCATTCAAGGGCCATTATGTGGTTTGTATGTTAAATCGATACCTTATAAAACTCCTGCGTAACTGTTGGCTTATTATTTAAAGCAAAGGAAGAACAAATCAATTCCATAAGTGTCAAGGACATTCTTGACAAAAGGCCGAATGGAATGGGCAGGCTCGGTGCCATGAAAGAGTCCAGTGAAATGGAAAGTTGTGCATTGTGCTTATGGATTCCTTCCAGATCAGCAGGCGGACTCCAGGCTGCTCGTATTTGCTTGTTGGGCTTTCCCAGCCTGGAAGCAGGGCAGGGTGGCCAGTGCTTTAGGGACACATCCTGGGATCAGAGGGGCTTCTTTCATGGCAAAATATCCAGTATAACATTAACAAGCAGATCTCAGTAGCAGTGCTGAGGAGCCCCAAGTGTTTGCACAGGGTTTTAAGCCAATAGGTAAATGAGGTGAAGTGAGAGGGTAGGTTGTTGAACGATGCCATTGATAGATTCTGTGGTGTGTGGTATTAGAGAGGAAAGTGGAGAATGGGCAGGGCCCCCCAAATATCAAGAGAGACCCGGCTGTAGTCAGCACAGTGATTTTCAGAGTAAAAAGTGGCCTTATGGGGCACCTGGGTGACTCAGTCGGTTAAGCGTCCAACTTCGGCTCAGGTCATGATCTCGTGGTCTGTGAGTTCAAGCCCCGCATCGGGCTCTGTGCTGACCCTCGGAGCCTGGAGCCTGCTTCGGATTCTGTGTCCCCCTCTCTCTCTGCCCCACCCCTGCTTGTGCTCTGTCTCTCTTTGTCTTTCAAAAATGAATAAACATTAAAAAAAAAAGTGGCCTTATGGGTCATCTAGCCTAGTGCTTCTCAACCCTGGAAGCATATCAGAGTCACTGGGGAGCTTTGAAAAAGTACCAATGCTCCGACATCACCCCACAGCAGTGAAATCAGAAACCCTGAGGAGACGATCCAGCCCCAGTAGTTTCATAAGCTCCCCACCTGATTCTAGTGTGAAGTCAGAGACGAGAACCACCGATCTAGCTCAACACCGTTGGTTGAAAAATTGGGAAACGGAGGCTCAAAAAGGGGACATGTGCTAATTCCTCTGGCTGGCGACGAGAGACTTGGGACTAGAACAAGTGTTATTGGGTTAGTGACTGAGAAGGAGGGTTTCTTGGTAGAAGCTAATCATTAGTTTCCTCTCAACTTCTTACCTTTCTGTGTGTATATAATCTCTGATAAAATTTCCCAAGGACGCTAATAAAATTAAGACATCTAGGACATATTCTTATCATTACACATAGTCTTTATTAATCCATCAAGTATTCGGAGGGTCTCCTGTGGGACTATTTGGGTAGGAGGCTTCATGGAGGGTCTTGGCCTTCAAGCTGAGCAAAGAAGGATGTGGCCATGGATGAGTTTGATCCCCTGGGAGGGTCAGTTAGTTTTGTTAATGGACAACAGCTCTGTTTCTTGGTCATATGTTCTACTCGCTTTGAACAGGGAAACAGTGATAGCACTTGTAGGAATGCTTGCAGAACTTAGTCACGGATTACCAGCAGGGTGGTCATGGTGAGGGGGTGCTTAGGTCAGAAAGGGCCAGGAGCAGTGTCTCACTATCACCCAAGGGTCTGGCACCATTTCTGAGTGAGGGAACGTGGTTTAGGGAAGTGGTGGCCTTTCTCGTAAAAGATGTGGGTATGGGAAGGTCATATATACTTTGGCTTGAATCCCCATTTCCCCCATTATTAGCTGCAGGACCAGGAAAACAACTTTCGGAGTCCCATTTTCTTTGTCCAAGGGGAGGACAAGAATGTTCACAACTCCCATCTTTCTGCTGTCTACTGTTGGGCGGGTCTCATCCCTGCTTTGCTAACTGTAAAGAACACGGTGTGGCTACAGCAGCAGTGTGCCACGGGTAGGGGGAGGCGATACGGGTCTGCAGTGCTGGACATTCTCACAGGGCTGTTTGCCTTTTAACATCTATACAAGTCAACCCTCCTTTCTCTGTTTCTCTCTTTCATCTCCGCCTGCGTTTCTACCTCGTCCTGCCTTCAAGGCGGTCTGTAGGCTCCCCTGGTAGGCCACGCAGTGGTGCTACCTTAAGCCTGATATAAATTCGCATTTCTGCTTCTGTGTACTATGTCACTTTCACACGGGTCATTGTTTGGACTTAGTGGCTACCTTTTGAGCACCCACGCATTCCTTCCAGGGTGATAATCCTTATCCTAACTGTGTTTCCAGTTTCTGCGAACTGTATTATACGTCTGTGACAGATTATGGAAAGTATCACCTGTTTACTTTGAAAAAAGTGTTTATTTTTGAGAGAGAGAGAGGGAGAGGGAGAGAGTGCACGGGGGAGGGGCAGAGACAGAGGGAGACACAGAATCTGAAGCGGGCTCCATGCTGACAGCAGAGAGACCGATGAGGGGCTTGAACTCATGAACTGTGAGATCATGACCTGAGCCGAAGTTGGACACTCAACTGACTGAGCCACCCGGGCACCCCTCACTTGTTTAGGTTTTTTTTAGTTTGAGAGAGAGAGAGAGAGAGAGAGAGCAAGTGAGTGAGAGGCAGAGAGAGAGAGAGAGAGAATCCCACGACGGGCAGAGAGAGAACCGCGAGATCATGAACTGAAGTCAGACTCTTAACCATCGAACCACCCAGGCGCCCCTTGCCTGTTTGCTTTTAATTTTACCTTAGAGATGCGGATTGATGCTAAACTGACGTGTTGTGTCATTGTCATTTGTAATTTGGATTGTATTTGTGTATGTGCAAGCCTGTTTTTCTGTAAGATCAAATCTACTTGTTTCTAAAATCAAATTAGAATTTGCATATGCCGACATATTGTCATTTTTATCCCTATTTTACATGCAACAACTAACATCTATTTCATAGCATTGTTGTCAAGATAAATTAATGGACATGAATGTGCTGGGTACACAGCAGGCATTTGATAAATGTTCGTTTCCATATACCCCTTGAGTATTTCTGAAGCCAGTCCTATTTCCTTGCATGTTTGGAGGGTATTGGAATGTTTACAGAATTTTCTTGTCTATAATATTTTCTTCCTATGCCAACCCAGGAGGCACGTGGTAGTGTTATCCCTAGTTTACAAATGAGGGAAACGAAATGAGAGAGAGAGAACATGCCTCCCTTAATGTTCCCCAGGGAGTCAGCAGCATCAAGACTAGAACCCAGACCTTAGCAACAAAACAAAAGCCTAACAAAACAAACCATTCAGATCAAGGGCTCTCTCCGCTTCCCTTTATCACAAGCCAGCTTTCTGCAGTTGTAATGACGGACAGCATTAACTCATTAGTTAGGGCACAGCAATCAGAATTAATGGGAAGCTGACCGCTTATATTGGCGTGAGGTTAACAGCAGCCAATGTGCACTGGGAGAAAAGAGCGAGCTTTTGTCGGAGGCAGAATGAATGAGATCCTTCTTGAGTTACAGACAAAGACAGCAAGCAGGAGCTCAGTGTACATTCACCTGTATCACGAGGCTACCACAAGTCTGGGTCGCGGGGACAGCTGATTAAAGGGAGACCTACCACTATCATCCTTCTTCCTTACCTATGTGCATTAACATCCTTCCCGGGCCATTCCTCAAGCTATCTATAAATAAAGCACATGAAAGGTTTGGCCAGGCCTTTCTCATAGGTGGAGGCAGCTCAAGTTAACCCTGTTGTGGGTTGGTTGTTCTCCCTCTCCTTTCACTCACCACTCGGTAGCTGACTCATCATATGACCTTGAATGGAGGCTTTTGTTCTAAACTCAGCACTTGAAGCATGAGACTAAGAATACAGACCCGCTCCCGGGGGTGCTCAGGTGGACTAGATAATTTCTGCTTTCCAAATGTAAAGGATTTTCTAGTGAGTCCCACGGGGCTGAGGATCCCCTGAGGTGATGTGACAGGGGGCTGGCCCATCATGCCCACAGTCTGTGTCTGCTGTCCCCATCGGAGTCTAGGCTGCCTGCCAAGTGCTATTTTGGAAATGGCTCAAGTCGTCCGTCTTTTGAAGGTCGTGGATGCTCTGCTCCATGGGAATGCATGTGGCAGAGTAGACGAAGACAAACCTCGGTGTCACTACTAGAGCTGTAAAGGAAGGTGACTACGGTGTACATTCAGGGTCAACCCCAGTACCTAGTACCCAGTAGCTTCGGCCTCACGGATGATATGCATATGGCAAGGCACACGAAACCACAAATCAGAATAGGTTCTAGCTATGGTCCTGGAGCAAGGACCTGAAGACCCTTTGCCATGCCAGACATTACATATTAGTCATCGGATCTTGGGGAGGTCTGGGGATCTCAGGGTAGGGTCTGAGGGGGTCAAGGCAAGGTTGTAGTCGCTATTTACCAGCTGGTATGGGAGTAAGTACCATTTTCACAACAGGTGTGTGCTGTCGGCCAAAGATTAGCCTTGCGCTTTTTATTGAATGAATGGATCGGATGATTTGGAATTCCTTACATTATAGATCATTCAGTGATGTGTGTTTCCTGGTACTGCCCTTCCTCTATACACATCTTGCCAGTAGTGCAGTTGTTGGTTAAAATGAGGTCTACTTCTGGAGCCTGAACAGAAGGTGAAGGATGAGAATTAGGGGTAGGCTCATTTTAAAATATTAGTAAGGAAAAAACATTTTTAGATGGCTCAGGAAGAAAATGCAATACCAATTTAGCAACCTTATTTTGCTTCAGGTGGACTCAGGTAAAAAAAAAAAAGGCAGACACGCAAGAGAGCAAAAATCATGGGTGAAATACACCGCCTGTTAGGAATGGACACCTGCCTGTGCCTGGATTTTTGGCAACATTAATAGGTTATTTGTGAATCAAGCGGATTGTTTTCATCCCCTGAAGCAGCCACAGCACTTCCTCTGTCCTGTGTTTAGGGCAAGGAAGGCAGCCATTTCCACTGTGTGATGGGAGGTGTGTCAAATGGTGTCCTTGTCCCCAAGTACCATCTCCACCAGCCTGAAATGCTATCATTAGAAACTCATTTCTTGTTGGGGCGCCTGGGTGGCTCAGTCAGTTGGGCATCCAACTTCAGCTCAGTCGTGATCTCACAATTCGTGAGTTCGAGCCCCGCACGGGGCTCACTGCTGTCAGCGCAGAGCCTGCGTTGTATCCTCTGTCTCCCTCTCTCTCTGCCCTTTCCCTGCTTGCTCTCTCTCAAAAATAAACATTTTAGGGGCTCCTGGTTGGCTCAGTCAGTTGAGTGTCCGACTTCAGTTCAGTCATGATCTCAAGTTCTTGAGTTGGAGCCTCATGTCGGGTTTATAGCTTGGAGCCTGCTTCAGATTTTCTGTCTCCCTCTCTCTCTGCCCCTCCCCCGCTAGTTCCCTCTCTCTCAAAAATAAATAAACATTAAAAAAAAAATAAAAGAAATTCATTCCTTCTCAACCAGCCTGCTATAATTAGAAGGAGTAACAGTTAACTCATTATCAGCCATGACCACTTTAACACATAACAACTCATTAGCCCCCAGGTGTCTCTTTGGAAAGTAGGCAACAGGGCCCTCAGAGGAAGGACTCAGGATAGAACTCTGGGATGGGAGGGAGGGAGGTGGGAGAGAAAGTCCTGGAGACTACGGAGGCATCATGAACAGCCTGGACTGAGTTGGCCACGGGGAGCCCTAAGCTGCCAGGAGGAAGTGGGTCCCAAAGGCAGGGGCGTGGGGAGACTGAGCTGTGGAAAAGGAGACGGCAATCAGACAAAACACCTGAATGTTCTTGGACTGCTGCTCATGGAAGTCCCCTGCAATGAGCGATCGGAGATCGCAGCACTCTTCGCCCAGAGAAGTCTCATTATTAGACAGTAATGCTCATTAGGAATCAGCATCACTGGATGTTTTCTTAGATACTCTGGAACTCAGAATACTATATGCTTTTCTTCCGAAAACTCAGCTGCAACTCAGGACTCAGGCTATCGAGTCCTCAGTAGTCTACGGCCTCTAACAAAATGGATAACCTAACTGCCGGGGGTTTAGCTCATCCCAGCCATCTTAGCAAAGGCCTCTACTACCGACTACCACCTGTTTCCTTCCGGCAAAGCCCCCACTCCTCACTCCCAGCTGTCGGGTGCACAGGCTAACGCCACGGGCAGGCCTGCCAGGGTCTATGCTGTCTTATTTAGATCCTTGGGATTTCAAAACTTCTAGGTGGACTGTTTCTGTCACACTGGGGGTTGCCTTAAAAATGTTCTTCCTCGCGATTTGATAATAGGACAAATTCTCTTAACTCCTGTATTTGCTTTTTCCCCCTAAGCAATGATATCACAAATTAGCAGTTTGCAATCTGTCGGAAGTAGCTCAGATGAGCTTCTTGTGTTTTGGGGCCCCTAGAAGGATGGATCTTGATATTCCGGGCCCTGATTTGGTCTAGGCTTTTGACCAGGTGGATATCTGCCGGGCTGGCTTATGCATAAACAGGGAGGTAGGTGGGGACTCTTTCACATGGAATTGAATGCAGGGCCCCTCCAGGACCGCTCTGCTTGAGGTCCCCACTTCACTGGAAGTCCTTTTACTACATATACTCTTTGGAGTGAAGGTATTCTGTTGCTCAGAGACAGCTGTTTAATTACCAGTATGTGACCCTGGTGGGAACCACACTAACTCATGAATAGCCATTGGTGCCCTGGCCTAGATCAGTTCTCATGAAGTGAAAAGTCAGAGCAGTGCGGAGGGAACATGACACTGCTTTGAAAGGCAGTGGGATACTGGGGAAGGGCCGAGGAAGGTGGGCCTGTTGCGGGAGCGAGTGACCTGAGAGTTGTAGGAAATGCCTAGTCAACTGGCATCGGCATGGGGGGCTCGGGCGCTTTGGGAAGGGGGAACATATTTGAACATGTTTGAAGTGGGATAGGAACCCGTCGAAAAGAAATCTGGCCTCCTTTCTTCTTTTGCCAATGCTGAGGGCAGGTAGTTTGCTTCCTGTCACTTCTTCCTTTCACCCTCTCCTCCATTATCAGGATGTTCCAGGTTCTTCCAGAGCTTTTTCCTTGGCTGTCTTATGAGAGGCCCGGCTCTGGGGACTGGCTGGGCTTCCTCAATTCTCCTGACTCATCCTGCAGACTCATTGTCCTCTCTAGCGACCTTCTGTGGGCCCGGAGCTCATGGCCTTGACTTTGCTGGCTCAGGGAGGTCTCTGATGAGGGGGAGTTTGCAGCTGACCTATGCTGTGGTTTTGTTGGCTTTGCAAGATCTGAACACTGTTTGTTCTGCGGGGGGGAAAAAAGGCATTGTGGAAATGTCCATGGTTACCGTCAGCACCTTTTGCCCTTTAGCAGTATCAGATAGTCAGTACTGAAGGCTATGTGAGGGGTTGGATGTTAAGCATGAAGGACAACTGTCTAGTGGATTCTAGGCTGAACGGCTGAAACTAGACCAGAGCTTTAAACCTCACTTTGACTAAACCATGGAAGCCATCTCAAAGGAAAGCCGAGGTATTTATTCAGATATGGCTCTTCAGATATGGCTTCTCAACCGAGTCTCTTCCTACAGACCTTTCTGGAAGAAAATCAGGGGAAAGAATGTTTGCTGAATTTAATCCCTTCCCCCATCACTCAGGTTTCCTATTTAGGACAGACACCTGTGCTATCCATAGGGCCTTCTTTAATCACACTGTGTTTTCCCCTCAGCGGCGGGGGAAAGGGCTGGGCGTAGGGTGAAACGAAAGGTGCGAGAGATTGCTGGCCAAGTGGCCACTTCGTCCTCTAGTTCTGCCTCTCCGCCACCACTGCCCCTCCCGTCCGTCTCTGAGTGGTGTCACCCTTGTCAATCCCGAAAGCCCCATGAGGTATGGGAAGATGTGCCTGGGAAGAGGGACATGGTGCCAGCTGCCTGTCCTTTGTCCCACTGACCACAGAAGCGTGAGGCCCGGATGGGAGCATTAGTAAGAAATATTCCACGCAAGCATTGCTGGAACCTCACCTCTCTCTCTCGCAGACAAAGCCCCAGGAATCGCTAAAGGAGGAAGAGCCATTACGAAAGCCATCTTCCGGCTAGTTTGACCACTGATTGTCCTGCAGCTCCGGCGAAATCAATGTTTAAAAAACAAAACAAAAGAAAAGAAAACCGGCGGCAAGAATCTCCAACTCTCTTGACAGATTGCAGAGGATCTAAGCTTTTCAATCTTAGAGAAAAATGAACAGGAATCTGAGAAGAGAATGATATGAGTGAGTGCGGTATTTATTATTGTTTGCTCGGTGCTAACTGTTCGACCGCCTTCAGGTGCTCCATAAAGGCTGGCCTTCATCAGTATTTTGCCTCCTAAAGGGCAGGGGTCGCCTCTGCCTTCCTGGCTCTGTCCTATATGTAGTCCAGCACCAGACACGAAGCGCAAAGCAGCCTGTGACCGGGCTTGTGCTGGCTGCTGGAACACAGCCCTGGAACTGCAGCCCTGGGTTAGGTCAGTGCCTGGCTTTTCTGGGTAGATAAAGATGACATTGGGTGTCCTTGGATTCTCTGATTTAACTCAGCCCTAGTGCGCTCTGCATCAGTTTGGTTTGCGTCTCTGGCCAGCTGCGCTCCTGTCTCTGGCCCCCAATAAAAAGGGTTCCCATTGTATGCCACGACAGGCACACAAGGTGTTTTCACTTCTGCGTCATGAGCAACTTGTGGGCAGGACTTATCTGTTCATCTCTGTGTACCCCGGTGCCTGCGGACTCGTAGCTAACTGAATGGAATCGAGTGGGTACTTTCGTATCTTGCATTTGACCTTGTATCACTGACATGGGACTCATGAAAGAAAGCTCCCCTTGCAAAAGTGTAGCTGCTCTGAAACCAACGGGAAAATTTCCTGTCCCCACCGCCCCCCCCACAATTAAGCTGACGTCACAGTGTGACACCAGAGGAAGAGGGGAACGGGAAAGGGGAGAAAAGAACTCACATTTTTTAAGCTTCCTCTTTGTAACAGAAACTGTCTACATAAACTGCCTCGTTTAGCCGTCACAGTGGTGCTCTGAGGTAGGGATAGCTGTTCCCATTTTACAGATGAGGAAACTGAGAGAGCAGTAAAGGGACTGTCCTAAAACTCTACAGCTTAGCAAGTGGCAGAACCCATCTGCCCACCTATGTTCTATTGTGCCCTGAAGTGGCAGCAGAGCTCTGGGGGACATTGAGTTGGGCTTGTTCGGTGCACCATTTCCGGATCCCTGTTACTTACGGACAAGCATTTCCCTTGTGAACAGCCCAGTTTTGGGGACCGGTCAGATGGTGAAATGTCATATTTTCCATCTTTGGAATTTGTGTAATTTTCAGCCAACCCTGCCAACGTAGCAATAAAGATTTCCCTCAGTTGTCACCTTTGGAGCAACCACGGATTCTTCTGCTGTAGGCTCGAGCGTGGTATTTAAGAGTTAACTAAGAGTGCAGATTCCTTATTAGCCAAGCCCCTGCCCCCGCCCCCCGCCCCACCTTCCCACAGAGATGGATTCTATAGGTCTGAGATGAGGGCATCGTGACGCCAATAACATTTTGAGACACAGAGCTGCGCGGCAACACAGCCTCAGTGTGCATCAGGAGATTTTCTGCATAAAAGGGGCATATGACCACGTAGCTTTTGGTAACTCTGAGTGAAGAAACAAATGATTTCATTCCTGTGAGACCTTCTTGGTGCTCTTAATAGGTTCGCGTGCCTTGTGAATGTCCCAGAGGTACCGACAGTAGGCAAAATTATCTCATGATGGGACATTTAGTACAGTATTTTATGTCTGTAATAGTGCCTGGTACACAGTAAGCACTCAGTTACTACTTATTACAGAGGCTTCTATTCTTGCTTTAGACTTGACTCAGTTGTGAGAAGAGAAATATAGTTCAACTTCATCATTTAGGGCCAAAGTGGAAGTTAAGATCAGTCTTCATTAGGGTAAAGACTCAGTTACAGAACGTTCTTTGATGAACACTGAACTTTATATAGGGACCTTCAAAGGCTAAAGGAGAGATATTGAGATATTTTGCACCGACACATTCCGGCTCCTGTGTCCCACCATAATGAAGAGGCAGAAGGATGTCAACCAACCTGAATCGCCTCTTTGCCAATAAGTGCTTCTAAAGTACCTTTAAAGCTTACGTGTACTAGTTTGTTAATATTAATTAATTCACTGGAGCCTTCTCCCTCCTGGTATAGGACGAAAATAAATTCAGCTCATCGGTGTGTGAGCATCCCCAATTCAGAACTCGTAAGGCCTGAGAGAGGAGGGTTTTAGTGATTCGTGCGGTAATACGCAAACGTTACGTATAAGTGAACTGAGGCATTCGTTAAAATGCACATTCATAGGTCCTGCTCTCAGGGGTTGGGCTTGGGTATCTGCATTTTAAAAAAGCACTCCAAGGGATTTCTCTGCAAAATGCTGATGGAGTGTTTCTATTTGGAGAGGAGGTTAAAGCTTTCAGGCCACGAAGAGTAAAGGCACTGGCTTTCTGTACTAAGGTGTAGATCTGTTGGCATGGAAGTGTTAACTCATCGTCTCCGAGGAGGCAGTCCTGCTGCATATGAGTAAGTTTAGATAATTTGAACTTTCAGTGTCTATTTTTTCTTTATTTGTCCTGAGATAATTCTGGAGAATGGCTTCAGCCAGTTCTCATTCACTGCTCTGAAGGCTAAAAGTGATCTGAATGCTGCAACCCTCAGAGCTCTGAGTACAGGTGAAATGGAGAATTTACTGTTGGCATTGACTTTGGGATTGGCTTTTGTGACTAAGGTTTTAGTCCAAGGAAACACAATATGGAATTCATTATTACACCGTGTTCTCCCTCCTTTGCTGGTTTGATGTTTACTTTATGGTGGAAAGAGCATGACCTTTAGGGTCAAACCTATCTAAATTAACATCCCAGCTCTGCCCTCATTGGTAGCATGACCTTGGGGAAAATTCCTTCGCTTCTTTGATCTTCTCTTCCCTTCATCTGTAAAGTGTGTTTAAAAATAATCTCATAAGGTTGATGGGAGTATTAAATGAGGCAAGTTATGTAAAGCACTTGGCCCGGTTCCTGGCACATGGTAGATGCTCACTAAATATTAATGCTCCTTCACAGGAAACAACGAATGCAATCCTAAACGTGTTCCTCTACCCAGGTCATTTGTCTCAGCAAACAGTCATTTGTCCGTAGACACCCCACTTCTCTAGGCTTCAGTGTCCTTATTGGTAAAATGGTAAAAGGCTAACAAAGATACCTGTGATATGGGTTGACCGAATGGATTTCAATGACCAAATACATGCAAAAGCATCTAGCGAAACGCGTGGCACAGCAGAAGAGGTCAATGTCAGTAGCTATTATTACTGTTTTAGTATTACTCAGCATTCTCTCCTTGACATGGCAAAAACTCCGCGTGCTAACACAGTGGTGTTTGCTCTGGATGGGAGACTGTCGCGGTGATCTCTTATTTTTATAAAATGTTATAAGTAATTATTACTTTGTGCCAGAAGCATAAATATAACTTTGGGCACGAAATAGCAAACCCTTTGTCGCTGGCACCGTACCACCTGGAGCTCTTGACAAATAAGTTGGCATTTTTGTCCAATGTATTTTAAGTCTGAAGTTATGACAAAGCAACATAGTGAAAATGACCTCTCAGGATAATGGCTTAAAGGCCCAAAAGGTAACGATGGTTCTAGAGAAGGAAACTCTCCGAGTGCCAAAATGGATATCACATTACTCCTTTTAAGAGCAGGGGGTTGGGGTTTCTTATTTGAAAGTAAAGGAGAGACAGGGTGGTCTGCAATCTCAAGATACAATTTTTTAATGCTTTTTATGGCACAATTTGGGCAACGTTTACTCACTTTGAAAATAATCTAGGTTGTTTCTTTGCCCCGAGACCTTAGGATCAGTTGTTTTACCTAGAACAGACTCCCATGGTCCTGTCATTCCTCAGATGGTACCTTTCGCTGAACTACACGAAGTCCTTCTAGGGCAGTGCTGAATCATCAACGAAAAGAGAACTTTATGTGCAGGGCGTTGTTAGTCACGAGTACATTTTATTTCTTCTAACTCTTAACGACTGGCAAACCTTACGTGGAGACTTTGGCGGCTCTCTAGTAACTTGAATACCCAAGTCTATTAATGTGAGTGTTCCAGTCCCTGACAACACTCGATAACAAAACTACGTGATACAATAAAAATCAGCCCACCAGGCAGATTTCTGAACACTCGAGTGGTACGCGGTGCACGTGTGTGGGCGAGACGAGGGGAGGGAGGGGGAAAGAAAGAAGCAGCACGGGAGAAGTAAGAGTGGCAGCCAGCTGTTGTCCTGTTCTATGTACGTGAACAGTTTTTGAATTTTCGACAGAGATGTAGGGGCCTGTTGACTCAGCCACAGACTCTTACAGCTCTGGGCAAGTCACTGAATTTCTCCGGGTAGAGGAGGTTTGATGGAAGAATATCACGCCTTGATGAGACACTGATGGGTTTGTGTTCCATGGATCAAGAGAACGCCTTTGTGTGCAAGGTCTTTCAAATTCAGATATTATTTGGCGATTAAAAAAAACAACAACACAAAACGTCAGCTGCTTTTTTTAATGTGGCTTGCTCTGGGAATAGCTTGGGGATCCTTATCCTTACTCTTAACTGGCTTCCTGAGCAGGGGCAGGCATTTTCTACCTTGTACACTCAAAGTTGGCTTCCTTTGACCTCCTCACTACCAACATATATTTATTGTGTGCCCCCTGGATTCAGGCATTGCATCACTTCCTTTTCATTAGGGAAAGGGTAACTTCTTATTCAAAGGATTTGAGAAGATGGCTTTGAAAGGCATGGATTGTCAGTCTTTTGCCCTGGGGTCTCGGGCAACTCTCTAGAAGGTGTCCTGTATAGCACCTGAATTGTGTGTGAAGGAAAAAAATATCAGCAGAAATTGTATTGTAATAGTAGGCCCTCTTGATTGTCTTCAAGTGATGTTACGTGGAGACTCAGAGTTTAATACCCCCCACTGTGTTTCTGTGTGATGTATGAATTCAGTATTAAACTGTTTTATTTGTAGCTCTTGGTTGATGACGTGGGGGAATTCTTATGGTTGATCAAAATGCCGTCACTTTGCTTACAAAATTGTTTAATTTTCTAAATATCCAAATTAAATGAAACAAGGTGAATTATTTCTGACCTGTATACATTTTTGAAAGACTAATATTAAGCCTAAGCAACAGGAGATTGTCCTAGAATGTACCTTGTATCTATTTTCAAGAAAGGCACAGTGTAGTATCCAAGCATGCCAAACATATGTATTCTCAGATAAAGACGGAAAGCAAACACAGATTAAATATGTATAAATCAGCAAAGGCCCAGCTTTATGAAGTTTGTACACGCATATCAATTACTAGAACACTGAAACAGGCAGGAGTAGCTACAAAACCTTCAATATTAAAAACATTACAACATGTCGTAGTCAAATAAAGGATCTTGGGTATATATATATCATTGATTCTCAAAGCCACACAACGTTAGAAATGGAAGACACTTTAGATATCATCCTGTTTAAACCCCTCATTTTACTCAAGCCCAGAAGACAGAACTGACTCTCCTGATGTCACACAGGGAACAGGTAAAAATCAGCGAAAAATCTAGAAGGTGCGGTGTCATAGAAGCTAAGGAAAGAGAACCTCAAGAGCTTAAGATAAAACCAGTATGTCATCTTGAAAAGGTTGAGGATGAACAACGGAAAAACTGCCCTTGGATTTGGCAAGAAGGAGCCCATCAGTGATCTCCAAGGAGAAGTCTTGGTAGATCAGAGAATAGAAAGCAGACTGTGGGATCGAAAATGGAGGCAACTCACATTAGAAGAACTGAGAAAGCAAAAGGAGGGAGATGGCTAAAGAACATGGCAGTGTGAAAGAGCGATGCTGTTTTCATATAGAGCTTTGAGCATGTTTTGAAAAGGTAGAAAATGAACACTAAGCCTGAAACTTACCGTGTTTCTATGGTAGAAAACGATACATTGTAGAGTTGATTAGCCCCTCACAACCAGCACTACCTCCCAAAGAAGGAACACAGTAAGACCGAACCCCAAACCTGGCCACATTCACTCAAGCTAATGGTGTAGAAGGAAGGACACAGGCCAAAATTTAAGTGGTGGAGACCTGAGGGCTTTCTGGCAGTTATGACCAGAGGCCAGCCGCAACCTTCCTGTAATTCTCTTTGACAAGCCTATGGGCTTAGTTTGTACTTTTCCCTAAACCTAAAACTCATCCTAAAACCATGACATTTCATTTGTTAACTCTCTTCTCTCATAGTAAGATCGAAATATATGTTGGGGACATTGTTTCAAGAAAGCCACTGAGTAGATCTACTCCTAGTTGCAGCTAATTAATTAGGAAACCACTCTGAATTCCTACTAACTGGGATAAATTGGACGGGCTTGAAAATGTGGTTCCTCTCAAATTACGAACATAGAGCTGGTCCCTCTGTGGTTGTAAATCCAGATCAAGGTCTAGGTTGGTATTTCAGTTGCGTAATAGTTGATGTTCTGGCTGGTGCTTGAATCAGATATTCAGCCAGCTCCACGAATGGTTAAGACCACTTGAAAGTTTTACTGGTGGCTGCAGACCTGTGCATCAACACCACTCATATGTGTGAGCGCCACAGAGGCGTAGTCAAGGACAGGGGCATCAAAGGCCATCAGTCTAGGGCAACACAGCGGATTCAGGGCTGAACGCACATTTAACTCAAGTATACTGCAATTAAGGCTTTGCGTGATTATCTCCTTTAATTCTCAGTGACATCCATGTGTAGTGGATACTATTATCCCCATGTTTACAGTTGGGAAAACAGACTCAGAGAGGTTAAGAGACTGCGACATGGTGATACAGCCGTTAAGCGGCAGAGCTGAGATACCTACCCAGGTCTGGCTCCAAGTTGCTACCCATTCTATTAGGCTACCATAGTCGGTGCTTCACCCTCCCCTCCATTCCCATTCTATATAACTTTTCCCTGTCACTAAAGCCTGTTTCACCCTTTTCAAGAATTCTGTAGCTCTCAGCTCCCTTTCCTATTAAAATCCGCTTTCCTGATAGGATCTGCTGTGTGAGTCACATGCATCATGGTATGAATTTAGACAGTGCCACCTCTGCCAGAGGGAGGTGTATCTTGTGTATTTTCAATGTAGAATTAAAGTCTAGGCTTTCTGTTACAGGGGCTTCTGGCATCAGTGGGCAAGAGGAAGAGCTATTTGGGGGCGAGGCTTAGAGGACCCATCCCAGCACCGGTGACTTCCAGCCAAGTGAACGACATCTCTTCTGCTTATATATAAAGCTGGCACTAATCCCATGCTTCGACTGGCTATGTTTGGACAAAGGGGAGCCCAGCCCTGAAGGGAGATGGGAAAAGATGACCTTTAAGGTCCTTTCCATCCCAGGGATTCAATAAGCCCATGATTCGATGACTCAGAGGGGTGAGCAATTATCTAGCCTTATCAACTGGGAGAGACCAGACCAAAAAGAAATCTACTTTCTGACTCCAGTGGTCCGAGTTGGTTGCTCAGAAACACCCCAAAATAGCTCAAATCGTCGCTTCATTTGGTCAAATCATCCTCCGAGTATCCTTGTTGCCCTGGGGAGAATCATCTTTCATTAAAAGTGTGTGTGGGGAGCTAAAATCAGATCAGATTTAATGCTGGAAAAGCCCTCAGAGTCTATTCACTCCAGCCCTTTCATTTTAGAAAGGGTCTACCTGAGACCCAGAGAGGTCATGTCTGTTAGAGACAGAGCTGGAGCTGGAACCCAGGACTCCTGGCTCCCAGCCCAGAGTTCTGTTTAACATACCTCGCTGTCTGGTAATAATCCTTTCCCAAACTCATATTTTCATTTAGACCCCGGCAAGGCCAGAAAACGACAACCACCAAAGTGGGGGAAACAACGGCCTCTCCACTCAATCCTTTCCCACTAGGGACCTTTTCTCTTGAACGACTTGATACCCCGGTAAATCCGTGGGCTTGGAATGTATATATTTAATTAGAGAGAACGAGCTTTTACTGTTTCCAATTGAACTGGCTTCCGAGCAGCAAGGAGAAAGGCTGGACTTCAATGGTGTTTAGTTTGTGTGGTGGCTCTGCCCATAGGTCGAGGGAAGCGCTGAGCCCGAAGCAGGGTGACGGAAGGGTGTTGTCCCAGCAGGGTCCCTACCTGGTCAACGGGTGCAAATGGGGGCTTCGGGGCCCTTATCTCTTTGGGCCTTCTCTCGTCAGCACCGTTGGGTGGACTGGTGCCCGGAGGGGACTGATCTAATGACTAGCACCCCACCTCCCACCTGGAAATCCAGGCTTTCTGCCTCAGCCCGATTTGCCTGATTCATCGTAGTCCACGGCAGTGACACATGCAAACAGTACACGCATTTGGCAAGCAGCAAGCCCTGCTGAAGTAGAAGACTAATTCTAACCTGCACGGCAGTTTGGGCAAAGAAAACCTCCCACAGACCCGCAAGGAAACAATAGCTTACTTCCAAGGAGCTTGGGATGTGTGGCTCTTCCAGCATAGTCTAGCATGGAATTGTGGTGAAAAGCGAAGGCTCTGGGGCCAGGCTAACTGTGTTCATCTTCAGCCGCGACACTTACTAATTGTGTAGCCCTGGGCAAGTTACTAAACCTCTCTAGGCCTCAGCTTCCTCATCTGTGAAACAGACCTAAGTAGTAGGGCTCTTTGGATGATCGCAAGAGTAAATAGATGTAAATCACTTAGCAGGATGCCCGGGAGGTAGGAAGCACTGTGATGGCGCTCATTATTCCCAACGTGATCCCCAGCAGAATCTACAAATCGACCAAACAGAATCACAGGAAGAATCCCAGGCGGTTGTTTGACGCCGCCGTTCTTTTGGCTTCTGGAGTTTGGGGCAAATGAAACTATTGAGGTAATTTCTCCCTCGACCAGGTATGTTAACAGAACAGTGGTCCGTTCCTCTCTAAGCTGAAGGTGACATTTGTCTTGCATACACGATCTTGCAGACACACACACTTTCTCCTGTTGCTGCGGCAGAAATGAGTCCTGTGCTGAGTGCACGGAAAGCAAAGGGCCCTTGTAACGAAAGTAGCAAATTAGCGGTGATCTTGCCAGCAGTTTTAAAACAAATGGATTGAAAGAGATTTCAAGAACTACGTGCCTAAGTTGGAGCTGCACTCGAAGCATTTAGTAAACATGTCATTCCAGTACTGAAAACAGCATCTAATCAAAGCATGTTTATAATTAGACATCACATATAATATCTCTCAAAATTATGTTCCTCCAGGTGAGGCGCCTTTCCCTGGAACACTGAAATTGACTGTTTGTTAGGCCTTTGTTATTATTAAAAAGAACAGGTTGGGGGTACCAAGAGAGACTCCCATAAATGAAGGTGCTTCATTTTAATTAGAGAGAGAAAAAAAAACCCCAATATGTATGGGTAGCCTGTACAGAGAACCTTGTGGCTGCCTCAAAAGGTATGACTCTATATTAATTTAAATCAGACAGACATTGGCACTGTGTTCTTTTATTTTTCATTAACATTTTGATTTAGAACAACAGATTGCTGCAGCGAGGGGACAAGAACGGCAGCCAGTGAGCCATCTGCCTAGCATCTCGCTGACGACTCCACTAGCGAAAGAAGCCAGTGACTCTGGAATGTATGCAAGAGGGACACACACCATTAGCTGAGTGACAGGATGAAAGATGGGAAACTTTGCCGGGTCAGAGGAGACAGAGATGGAGAGGGCAAAACGGAGCCCCCTCTGATTGGAACTTGGAAAGATCCAAGCAATTGCGGCAAGCCAATAGGATGGCGATCTGTGATGGGTTTGCGCGAAGAGATTTTTTTTATCACATGGGATGCATTTTTCCAGATCAGTGCAGATTGGCCCCTTTCAATGCGTGCACTCTTGAGCCGTTTGAGATGGAAATCTTTCTAAAATGGAAACCCCCCTCCCTGCCTTTTTAAACCCGGCAGAGCAGTAGCACACCGAGGCAGCGGGGGAGGGGTCTGCCCGGGGAGCAAACAAGAAGAGGGTGCATTGTATGTATAGAATTTAAAGGCCATAATAAACTGTCAAAAAGCCTGCCTTTTATGGCCAGCATGGACAGGCAATTCTAAACAATACCAGTGAAAAATATACTCCTCCCGGCTGGGAAGGACCTCTCTCTCCCCATCACAAGCTCCCCATGGGAAACCAGTGCAATTAAATCAACACAATTCAATTTTCTATTGGGGGGTTCTGGGTCTTTATCGGGAACTCCAGTCCCAGGGCTGGCTGTGTCGTCCGTGAGGCTATCTGGCCTCTCGGGCCTCTTTGTCCCCGTGCTAAATAGCCCTGGATTGTTGTACCTTCATAGTTGCCGATTCTGCATGCTGTTCCCTTGTGGCAACTGCCACATTTCAGTCTGCCTACTTCTAGAAGCACCCCATTTCTAATACGCTATCTTCAGTAACCTAGGGAGTATTGAACGTTGTCAGCCTCACAGTGAGAGAAGAGATAGAAAGCTATGAAAATAGAAGATTAAAAGCACAGTAATCTGTATTCTCTGCATAATAAGGCGTGGAGGTGTGGGATGCATTGTAGAAAGTTTTTCTTCAAAAACAGTTAAAATAAAAATAGCACTTGTACTGCTGAGAGGTGTGTGCTTCAAGTATCTGGAAAATTAGCTTCCGCGCAACCACTCATTCCGCTACAGTGCCAGCTACACGGAGCTGGCATGGTGAATGGAAAGAGCTCAGGATCAGGAGGCAGATTTGGGTCCTACCCCTGCCGCTTACTGGGAACAACACACGAAGGTCTCTGGGCCTCAGTTCTGTCAGCCATGAAATGGGTATAGTGATAATATCTGCCTTGCGTCCCTTACTGTTTAGTGGATACTACACCCGCCTTCATCGATGCGTGCTGGTGGAGTGCCACCAGTCAGCGCAGGTCGCCGTCTCTGTCACCCTCCTTTGTACTGGACCCGGCACCTTTCTGCGGGAAAGATCTCTCTTTACATCCTTCCTTGATCCATTAAACTCTGAAGGCATGTTTATGTTCATGCATGTGTCCCAATTCATTACTGGGGTCTTTCCTCCAAAGATTGAGGGCTTCTCAGAAAAGCCTACGGAAAGGAACTATCCTTAGGTAGCCCGTGTAAGATGAGCTATGGGGTCCCCAAGTCAGAGCTGACAGTCTGGTCAACTGGAATTGCATTAAGAGAAGCTGATTCTCCATGCTATCTGTTCCCATCTCCCCCCCAGCCCCCAAACACACACACACACACACACACACACACACACACACACACAGCAGAACACGGGGCTTGAGGAGTAAAGTAATGGTCCTTTAGTAACCTTTCTTGCAACTTCATCAACTTTGATGCTGTTCTATCTCCACTTCATCTTGTTATTTTATCTCCTATGTTGAAAGTGCATTTGGGCTCAACCCGCCATCTTCCAGCTGCACACACTGAGCCTCTCTCTTTGTTCTCCCCCCAGGCCCCCAACCGCGGAGGACATGGGCCAGCTGTAGTGGCCTCGTTCTTGCCTCACAGTTCGACGTGACACCTCAAACAGGAGGGGGGCATATTGTTCACCACTATGAGCGGATGAGCCATATCAAGGAGTCACCTTCTGGATCCCGCCACGCTGTCTGCCTCCCTACAGGATCCCTACAGGCTGGGCTGGCTCCACAGGGCAATGAAAGTAGCATCCATCTAAGTTGGTATGATTTGGAGGGTAACCCAAATGCCACCAGAAATCACTCTCCTGTTGGGCTGTGTAGTTTCCAGAATGCCCCCACTAAATTGTGAATGTGCTGTTATAGGGATCAAAACGGGGGCAGGGGTCGTGGGGGCTGAGAAGCTGAATAACTTGCTACTGCTTAGAAGTTACGTCTTGATCATTAGCTCAATATCAATCGATTTAGTGGTTTTGATTTTCAGCTCAACTATTTAGGGAACAGGAGAGACGTATGCCCATTGGTGGCAGCATTTAGTGTGTGCCGGGCATTATGCTGAGTATTCCACGTGAATTCTCCCAATCGATCCTCAGTCACTCTGACAGGGAGGCACACTTGTGACCATCATTCCACAGAAAGACACCAAAACACAGAGTGTTTCGGTAACTTGGTGGAGGTCACACAGCTGGAAGTGGCAGAATCCGTGTTATAACCCAGGTCAGCTCAACCCTTAAAGCCCACACAACGCTGCCTGTAATCTTTGGAGCCCAAACTTGCCTACTGCACTGAACAAAACCAATCGCCTATAGAGAACCAGTTCTACCTCCTTACATGGCAGCTGAGGGCTTGGGGAGTAGAGGAACTGACCGCGAAATATAATTCCAGAGCATGGGCTCTGCCGTGGAAGCTGGTCTTGAGCCATCTTGGTGGCGTCTGGGGCATCCTCTGAAAGCCCTGAGCTCCTGAGCAAGGGACAGCAAGGGAAGATGGACAGCAAGGGAAGATGCACAGCACCCCCAAACTCCCCAAGGGAACTTTGTGATATCATTTGAATTAAACCAATTTGAAGCTAGAAAGGACCTTTGGGGTCACCTAGTTCTAATGCCTTGATTGCACAAAGAGGAAAGGGGAGGCCTAGGGAGGGGCGGTCATATGGCTAGTTAGTAGCGGCTTCTATCTTCCATAACACATCGCCTTCCTTATACGCGTGGAAGAATTTAACTGTGAACAAACCAGAGATTTCAGCAACTCAGTTTGAGCCAACCAACCCTAAATATCCCCTTTTTTTTTTTCCCCCAGCTTCACTGGAACATAGAATCACAGTCCTAAGACCATGTCTTCAGGACTCCTTCACTGAGGCTGTTAGAGGACCTAGTTGTCCTCACTGATTTTGAGCTCAGAGATTAAAAGATGTCCCCAGACAGCAAGAAGGGACTGAAACTTATCTGGCTGTATTTACATTCTCAGCTGCCACCAGCTCTGGGCTGAGGGCTCCATGTGTTTACTTCCCGGTGCATAAAGGAGGCCTGCCTTTGACTTGCCCGAAATTGGTTCGTTCCTCTACAGCTTCCGGGGGGAGCCCCTTGTTCTACATTAACAGGGCTTGGTGAACAAGGTCATTTCACCTTTCCATCCATCTTGCTGATTTCAGACCATGGCCACTTACTGCAGACGCAAGAGGCCTGATTTTGGCTGGCCCCCGCGGCTTCATTTTGGGCCCAGCAACCAGTGAGAGAACTTTCTAACAGCTTTCTCTTCCTTTCCCTCAGCGCTTCCCGGCCAAGGCAGGGAGACCCTCTTCTGCAGGAGCTGTGCCGAGGGCAGGGTGACGGTGAGTTGCCTCTGGCAACGGGGTCTCCTTCAGCTGAAGGGAGGGAGGGGGGCACTTTGGGATTGGGGTACGGGGTGATCCTTGATGGACCTCTCTGTCCGGGCCACAGTGGTGGCTGGGGAAGGTGGCCAGAGTTCTGAAGCTAAGAATAGTGAGACCTCTTTTGGGTTTATCATATTGACACATTTCACGCTACATTTCTTAACGGGCTGCCTTGTTGGATAGCATTTTTAGTCACCTTTGGAGTCTGCTATTGAAAAACCCCTTTCCTGTTTCTTTTTAAAATAACCTTCTGTGGTGTGGAACTTGAAAAGGTTGTCAGATGGAAGTGTTTATGTGCTCTCATCTCAGCTAAAATAGCGTAAAGATGAAAGTAGCCAACACACATATTTACCGAGTACCTGGACGGACATAATTCAGGGGGTGCAGTGCTGTATGCATGCCGGGGGGAAATGAAGAGTCCTCTGGCTGTAATCAATTTACTTCATTCAAACAATTGGCAATTGTATTTGCAAGCAACTGGCAATTTCATCTGCTTTACCAAGTTTTCCAAAAACACACAACTGAGGACTGACCGCAAAGATAAATATTAACAATCAAAGAAAGGCCATCTGCCGCGGCGGTCATTGCTGGGAACAACACAAGTCCCTTGGGAATCTGGCCAAGCCGAACGGCACACTCACCTCACCTGACTGAGACCCCCTCCCCCATCACCTTCCTTCCCCTTTACTGTCCCTTACCTGGATGAGGTTGGCATTTAAAGATCTAGCAGAGCTATGCCAGATGTGGCTTGTCCTTGCGACAAAACTCCAGCTAATCATCTCCCACCTGCATGGATTCCCCAAATAACCACATTTTTTCCTGACCCTCTTTGAGACAAAGGTCAATAAAGAAAGAGCTGCGGCCATCGCTTTAGGACTCTGCTCAGGAAATCGGGAGACTGGGTTCTAGTCTCGTTTCTGCCACTGGCTCAGTGCCGTCAGGCTCTCTCTTCTCTGAAACTCTCTCTCACGTGTAACGTTAAGTCATTGGGCTAGATGATCTCTAGGGTCCCGAGTGTCTCTAACAGTCCCTGTTCCAGCGGCGGGTCTCCTTTGGGAAACCCCTCCCCAGGCTCGGAGCGCTCCTCCTCGTCTCTCACCCCTTCTGCATCTCCAGTCCCACCACCAACAATCACACGTGACACGTGACCTGACATACTTAGCGGTCATACGTCATAGTTTTCAAAACACTTCCACATTCGTCCTCTCGTTTGATCTTCTTAAAATCCCTGTAAGGTACACAGCTCGGGGATTATCAGCCCCATTTTGTTGATGAAGAAACTAAGACCTGGACGGGTAAACTGACTTCCGCAAGATCAGAGGGCTGGACAGACACAGAGATAGAACAAGAACCCAGGCATTCTGACTCCAAGTCTGCTGCTTTATTCCTCTGACAGATATAACGCTCCTAAGGGCAACTAACATTTGTTGGGTCCTTACCATCTACCAAGTGCTTTCTTCATATTTTATCACTTTCTACCACCACTTATGGGGTGGGAGCTACTATTTCCTCCATTTGTCAGACAGAAAAACTGAGGCTTGGAGGGATTAAGTTCCTCACCCGTGGCTATGCAACCAGGAAGTGACAGGTCCAAGACTTGTGCCCAGACTCTGACTTCTGAGCATAAGCACCGTTGCTATACAGCCTGTCTTGAGCTATTTAACACGTACCTTAAAGAGGATGGAAGGTCAAGTTCTCACTCTGGCTGTCCCACCTGGTGGAGGAATAATGATCCCTCCAGAAAGGTCAAGGCAACTAATCAGTCAGCAAGTATTTATTAAGTATTTGCTGTGTGTTCAGACCTGGGCTAGGACGGAGATATTACAGGAGACCAAGGTGCAATTGTAAAGCTCAGTGAATTGGGTATCCGGCTAAATGCGTAAGACTAGGTAACGGTTATATAAATCACAGCATATATATGCCATAAAATGACACTGTATGACACAAAAATTTATAGACATTAAAAAAACAAATTGTTGGAGAACATTTAAGGAGTCTGGAAAAATGTAATACAAAGTAAAAAGGCAGGATACAAATCTCTATATATGGTAAAACCCAAGTTTGGGGTGATTTTTTTCCTTTTTACAAAAATTTTTAATATTTATTTGTTTTTGAGAGAAACAGGGACAGAGCATGACTGGGGGAAGGGCAGAGAGAGAGGGAGACACAGAGCCCGAAGCAGGCTCCAGTCTCCGAGCTGTCGGCACAGAGCCCGACGCGGGGCTCAACCCCACCAACCGCGAGATCATGACCTGAGCCGAAGTTGGACGCTCAACCAACTGAGCCACCCAGGCGCCCCAGAGTGGTTTTTTACTTTACTTGGGTGGTTTTTCTTATCAATATTCTTGAGGTTTTTTTCTTTTTTACAGTGAGCATGAATTAATTTTCAATTTTAACTTCTATAATCATAAAAAATGTCCTTATGCTTTAAAACTCTAGTTGGGCTAATATGACTTGTTTACATAAAACAGTTAGAGCAAAAAGACACCAGCAAAGGGTAATGTGATAAAACTTAATGGTGTTGGTTTAGTAGAACACTCTGCCAGCAAGGCTGCAAAACGTGGTGGCAAAGACCCCACACTGGGAATCTGGCAGTCTAGACCCCTAGCTGGCTTCCACCACTAGGGAGCTGCCATGCATCACCCTTGGCAGATCTCTTCTCCTTTCTTGACCTCACGTTCCTCATCCACAAAATGAGGTAGTTGCACTAGAACTACCTGATCTATCTCCAACAGTCCGTGATCTATAACGGGACTGCAAGACTTCGTTTTGCTCATTCCTGACTATAAATCGGAGGGTGGTAAAATGACAGCTTAACATTGGAGGCACTAAATAGAAGATGCCCTTAAGCGTGCCCCCCGAAACGCATGCTTTCCTGCATTTCTGATTCGCTTGTGGTGGGTTTATCCTTCCTCTCTGCCACCTATTTGAAAAAGACAAATCTGTCGTTATTTGCATACGTAACACCATTGTGTGGCGGTGAAAGTTAAAAGAGAGAGCATTATGTTGGGAAGACAGACCAGAGAAGTGCCAGAGTTAGAAGACCTACACTATAATCTCAGCTTAGCCAGCCGCTGGCTGTGTGACCTTGGGAAAGTCACTTAGCGTCTCTGTTCCTCAGTTTCCTCATCTGACAGGGAAAAAAAGATCAGTGCTGCCTCGAGGCCACATAGCAGTTAGTTGGCTTGAAGAGGAAATGAGAAGGGGAGGTGATGCAGGCAGGGCAAGGGCACCCTGAGGTATAAAGGGAAAAAATTGCTTTTGGTCATCACCCAGGTTTGGGCCTGCTGGAGGCACCATGCTGGTAGATCAGCCTCAGATTACAAAGGAAGAGAGGATAGGAAGAGGACTGCGATGCCTTGCGGTCCTCAGCAGGATCCTTTCTAGTGAGTCGGTGCTTGTGGAATTAGCTAGTTAACCTTTGCTCTGGAGAGCATGGAGGCTGAAAGGCTGGAAAATCACATTAGCAAAATTTCTCTTTTAACCTTTTCCATATCTCCTTCCTTTGCTATTTTTGGTCTGACTTAGGCAAGCAACATCAAAAGAAGAAAATCCAGCCTCTCAAACTGATATGCTCTAAACTTCCATCCACACATCACCCTTAATTAAAAAGAACTCAGAAAAATCACAGCTGGGAGAGCTCAACTGGCACCACATTCTTCCTCGTCTAAGTGGAGATTCCAGGAGCCACTTTTCCACTCTCCCACTCTCAACACACTAAAATAGACTTTACATTTGACAAAAGGTTGTTCTTTCCTACAAGCCAGCGAGTGCCAAGGTTATCATATTACTATCCATGCTGCTTTTTCCCAAGCATATCTAGTTCAGATAAAAAAAAAAAAATCAGAACGGGTCATGTCCTTCTGGATGATTCGACGCAACGATGGCATGATGGCACCTAATGGTGTGTATGCGCTGGCTTTGGGGACATCGAGTCAACTCTTTCTCCTCTGCTTTGCCCCAAAGCAAATCCCTATGCCTGAGGCAGCACTGTGAGTAGTCAAAAGTGACCCTATCAGGCCTGGTTTCAGCTCCAGACCCACAGATGGTACACACGAGTATGGAGGGCTTTAGGGATGGCCACAGATGGAAAGAATCTCTTCCACAGTTTGGTTTTGACTAACCCTATTCCTTTCCACTTACCAACCCCCGCAGTGCTCCATGTTAATAACAGCTACCATGTATTGAACACTTACTAGATGCCAGGCATCACATTAAATGTTTCACATGGATGATCTCAGTTAATCTTCCCAGTAACTTTATAAGGCAGTTACTGTTACATTCATCTCCATTTCACAGATGAGGAAAGTGAGGTTCAGAAAGGGTAAGTAATTTTACCAAGGTCATATAACTAGTAAGAGACAGAGGTGAGATTCGAATGCAGGCATTCCAGTTTGGAGTCATTCTTTGTCCTCTGGTCGCTCCCAAACAAAGTGGGAGAAACAGCCACCCCTTGCTCTAGAGAGTTTTGTGAAACCCAAGGGCCGGCAGGGAGTGTAGGAAGAGCTTGGCAGCTCTGGGTCTCTTTACCCGGGCGCAAGCTCAACTTTCCTGTTGTTGTTTTTTTATCGTCATGGTTTACAGATCTACAGGCAGTAGAGGGAAGAACCGGGGACAGTAAAAGTTGGGATTGACAGGAACCAGGAGGTCAAAGGGGTCAAAGGGCACCCTGAGGAACCCTTGCGCAAAGTGGACGCAAAGGGCTTTGAGTGATCTTTACTCAAAGGGCTGACTAGACTCAGAGATGTGCCAGAAGTGGGTCACCACTGAGCTGTCATCATCTGGATGGCAAGGGACTAAAAGGATTAGGCTAAAAGGATTAGCAAATGCTAAGTGTCACCAGGAAGTAGGAAGGACTATGGCAAGAGGAATATGATGCATGCGTGCCAGGACACTGCCCGCTTTAGAAAAGAAAGGGCTGTATGGAGGGCCTCTCTCCTCAGTTCCTGGGGCTCTGGTCTCTGAGACCCTTGGAGAAATCTCACCCAACGATGGGCCAACAGTGCCCAAGGATATGAAGGGGCTCCCTCCAAGAAGGCCCTGAGCAGTTCCTTGCTGCTTTTCCTTGAATCCCTCAGCGGGCAGCCCCGTGTCTAAGAGAAGCTTTAGGGCCTGGCTGAAGCGCCAGCCCCCTGGGAGAGTGGCCCACGTGTTTCCTTCTGAGAGACTCATGGATGCCTCCTGGGCCTTTGGAAAGTCAGGGGGACTACTTGTGTCCTGTTCGCACAATGCGCGTCGTCACAAAAGAGCAGAAAGGATGACTCATCTTTGTGATTGGAAGTAGATGGACTTGGAGGCAAAGAATCCCATTCGTTTGGGAAAAAAAGACTCCAGGTCTTCCCTTGGACCCTTAGTCTGTAGATTATGCAGAAAAATGCATCTCTGAGTTCTTTGACCACAGAGCCTCTGAGTAGCTGCCGCTCCCCAGAGACGCACTGGACGGGCAAGTCCGGATGCGTGGTGGAGGGATGCAGTGGGTCACGGTGGGGGGCTAGTGATCTGAAGGGGTGCTGTGATGGCTTTCTTGGCAGGAAAACATAATTTTGGGTTCTGGGAAGAGCTGAGCACTATAGAAAGGCTCAGACTGGGGTGGCTGTTCAGGAAGGAAATCTGGTCCGTCAAGGGACACGAGGTCATAAGAGGTTTCTGTTTTCAGGACTAAACGTTCAAAGGATTTTAAACTCATGATTATGTTGATAATAATAATACCCAGTATATGCCAGGCACTATTTGAAGTACTTTATATGGACTTACAAAGTGTCTCATTTTGACACTCTCCACAACCCTATGAGGTGAAGACTATTACTACCCCCATTTTATAACCGGGAAATCTGAGGCACAGCGGAGTTGAGTGAACTTGCCCCAAGGTCTCACAGCTAGTAAGTGGAAGAGGTGAGATGGTAAGCAAGGAGAGGCCACCACTGGCTAGAAGCACTGGTTTTGGTTCTATTGGTTTGGGTTCAAGGATTTAATAGTTTTATGGCAGTCCTGTAAAGCCAGAAAATAGATCAATATAAAGAGAAATTTCTAGATGTAGACAAAGAATTTGAGGGGCTTCATTCTGGATGATCTTACCTAGGTAAGAAATGTCAGTGAGACTGTGACTAGAAGACTGTGACTAATTTCTAGAAATTAGACAAGACTGAATGATAGGATGTCAAAAATGGAAGCCTCCTTAGAGATCATCCAGAAGAACCTCCCCATTTTACCAATGATAAAAACCACAACCCGAGAGTTACACTGCTAATCCCCCTACAGCATACACTCCTTTCCAAAGGCCATAAGAAATATGGTATCTCAAATGTTAGGTTTTCTGTAATTTACTCTATAAGACTTCAACATCAATTGTGTGGTGTAGATGTGGGCTATTTAGTCTGAGTCTACACCCTTAAGGGGGTCAGTTACTCTTACCGGAAAATACACAGTGCAGGTGTGGTTATCTAGCATTTGAAAATTCCAGTCAAGAAGTAGTTCTACAAGCACTTCGGGTATCTTTATCTCTAATGAACACCAGAGGCTTTTAAAATTAACATTAAATTTCTCATTGGTGACCTCAGTGGTGTTCAATATATGTTGATCGGCTAGAAATATGGCAGAGGTGTTCCCGAACCAGCAGAAAGAAGACATAAGAATCTAACAAGCTCTATAGTGTTCTTCCTTACAAATGGTACCCTGGACTTAATTCATAAGTAGTCCTGGGGGCAGCCGCTAATGAGGATTCTTGGGTACCTGCAACCCGCCACTAGAATATTGTTTGTCTGCCCCAGGTGAACCTCCGTGCAAGGTGCTGTTGGAGCACCTAACAGGAGAGGCAGCTGGACTTGACTGAGCCTACAGAAGAGGCTGTCCAATTATTTTTATGCCTGCCTGCTATTATTTTAATGAGAAACAGAATTTTGTCTGAGGCTTACTTTTAAATCTGATAGTGAGGTTATGGGGAGAAGACCTATAGCGCTCGCTCTAACTATTGCAAGCTACTGATATCCGACAAAACATACCTAATGATTTGAGTGATCTGATTGGCTTAGGTCAACTTACGGCTCCACACAACGAACTATACGTCTCTAGTTTGGACCCAGGTCTAAAGTTAGCAAGCCTCTGTCTTGGGGTGTATGGGAAGCTCCTACGCTGGGTGATTGTTGGCAGAGCCCCCCTTGACCCGGTGACCTCCCGTTTGTGGACCTGGGATTTGCATTGGCAGAATCTAAGCCGTTTCCCCTATAGCACCTCCTGACCGGCGGAGTGCCTTTCTGACCGGCGGAGCACTTGGCAATGACCCTGCGCGAGCTATCTGCTCTTGCTGCAGGCCTCAGCATTGCCTGGAGGAAGCTTAGTCAAGGTTGGTCAACCGTGAAAGGCCACTGGATATACAGTATATGCACATAGGACCGTAAGTATGTGCACAGAAGAGAGAAAGTTCTGGCATATTGAGGTATCTTGACGTCACGCTAAGAGGAGATGGTCAACTAGGTTTTTTGTGAGAAAGAGATTTTCTGGATTTCTCAGTACCTTTTTTAAAAAAATTTTAATGTCTTGTTTATTTATTTTTGAGAGAGACAGAGAGAGAGAGACAGAGAGCATGAGCGAGTGAGGGAGGGGCAGAGAGAGAGAGAGGGAGACACAGAACGAAGCAGGCTCTGGGCTCTGAGCCATCAGCACAGAGCCCGCTGTGGGGCTTGAACTCACGCACTGAGATCATGACCTGAGCTAATTTGGACGCTTCACTGAGCCACCCAGGTGCTCCTGGTTTTCTCAGTACTTTTAACTATGAGTTAATAGAACTTCCCTCAACGAATAACTTTGGAGCTAGAGGAAGGGGGATAGTGTAGTGCAGGGGGCAGAGACTCACCTTCGCCCAGTTTTGCTGGTCCCCAGTTTTTTAAAAAATTGGATAGGAGCGTCTTCAGGTAAGGACATGGACTGTCCAGATTGCCACAGGCCCCACCATGCCACACCTGGCCCAATTTACACATTTGTGCCATCCACCTGGCCCCTGTAATCATCTGAGGTTCCCACCCCAGCTGAAATGGAGTCCAGGCTCCAGAGGCAGAAATACCTCGGCTAGAATCCTGGCTTCACTAATTAGCTACCTGTGTCACCTGAAGCCAGTTGCTTATGTAGACTGTGAACCACCTGATTCCTCTTCGCTAAAATGAAGGTGAGAGTATCTCCTTTCTAGCCATGTCGTGATGATTCCATGAGGTCAGGCAGGTAGAAGGCTTAATGCCATGTCGTCTACATGGTATGGGTTCCGTGAATGATAGTTATTATTATTAGTGTAATGATAGCCCTGGTTTTAGATTTGTTGATAGCAAGGATAGCACAATGAATAACATATAAACCGCGGTACATCTGCTTTTGAACACACGGGCTGGCATCTGCCATGACATCTAGTTTATGGGACGGCAGCACTGTCGAAAAGAAAACCATTGCAAAGAGCAGTTTTGCTTTGTTTACCTCAGAGACCGTGACTTGAGGCTAGTTGGAGTCCTTTCAAGTTTGGATTTCCAACCCAAGAGCCTCTCGCTAACGCTTGCGTGGGCCAACAGCCCCTCACTTACTCACAGAAGTAACGTATGTGAACGTGCCTGAACCTAAGAGCCTGGTGCTTAGTGGGTCCTCAACAAATGTGCTATCTGAATCCATAGGTCTCTGTTTATGCTACGAGGGCTAATTAAACTAGTGATTCCCAAACTGAGTGTCCTTTAGAATCACCCATAGAGCTTGTGTTTTGTTTTGTTTTGTTTTGTTTTTTAAAAAAGGCCTATCTTCATATTTTCTAATTTAAAACATCTGGAATGTGACCTAGCAAACCGTATGTTTAAAAAGCATCTCTGGTGATTCTGATGCAAGTGGTCCAACTCAAGAAATACTGTTTTAAGCTAACCAACAAGTAGCTTTGGAAATCGTGAAATAGAAGAATATTTGAGAATCTGTAACCGGTTCTGGCTGACTGTGGATGTTGGCAGCCTTTCTACCTTACATGTATAAAGGTGTTCACCCACTCAGAGACCCACACCCACGTGGGCACAATTACTCCTCTGCAAGCTGGGTTCGGATCCCTTCCTGTCTCATTCATTGCTGGTAGCCTGATCCCTTTCTGGGCAGCTGCAAGAATGAGGCCCCCGTTGCAATGAGTAATTGGCAAGGTAGATCAGCCAATCATGGATAATTGAAAGGGAACTATTTTTGATTGCAGCATTTTTAAAAGGGTTTTTAAAATCCTCACCATCCCTCATCACAAACTGGTTTTACTTCCGAAAATATCCCACAGTAATTGTGGGGAATCTAGAGGCTGAGATCATCTGTTGCAGCAAACAACCATTCGTGAAAGAGACGACAGACCCACCACTATCAAAAGGGTGCGACTTGAAGGGTCAAAGGCAACTAAAAAATCTTAGGGAGTAAACTACCAGAATTTATCCATGGAGAAAGTCAAATGTTGCAAAATAGGTGAAGTGTATTTGAGGGACTTTTCCTCATCTTCAAGACTATCTCAGTGCCCCCTGAATGCCCACCATCCATTTGATGCCCCACTTTCTTGGGAAGGAGCCTTGTTTTGGTTCACTTATCTGTCTTGGAAAACCTCCTCTAAGGATTCTGCCAGGTAATAATAGGTGGTAACCTGATCAAAGAATTCTGGTTGAAATACTAATGGCTGATAAGGATTTAAGTCATTCACTTTCGGATAGTATGCTTGCACAGGCCTAAGTGCGGTGACGCAAATGAATGAATTTGTGGAATTTCAGACTAATGGCAGACTGCTGAAGGGGGGCAATATTTGGGGTAAAATTTGGCAGTCTTCAAATGACACTGAGTAAGCTTCCTGTGACTTCCCTGGAACAGCCCTCAGCTTAGATATGTTGGAAAGTGACATCACTTCCCTTTCCTGCCCTCTACCTCGCCATGTGGTCTTGGCACCAGCCTCAAAAATGAAGTCGATTTTTCAAGTTGTTAGGGAACCGGGCAGAATTCGGGTTGTGGTGTACTTCTGGATTCTCACCCCGTTGAAGGAAGTCAGACAGCTGAAGAGCAGACCCAGAGAAGCAAAGTGGAAAGGCAGTTGTAACTGCATGCCAGCCTTAACTCTCTCGGGCAGGTTGCTTCTTAAAAGGGACACTCTGGGGTGTGGCAAGGAGCCAAGACTCTGTCATCCTGGCTCATGAGCTGTCTCCTCTCTCAGCCTGCCTTCCAGTATCTTCCAAATCCCCACAAAAAGCAACTCTATGTAGACGCTCTCATCAGACATCTAATCCTGCCGCCTATAGACATGGCTGAAACGGACACAGGGTTGTTGGGAGTATGATAGGGACATCCCGGAGCCAGAATGGGCCAGCTGCGTCCCTTACAGAACCTTCTTTGGAAGGCAAAGAGGAACAGATCTGAGTAAGAGCTTGTCTGCCAGACCCTTTTTTCTTGGGTAATCACAGTCTCCCTGCTCTGGTCTCTTTTTACTCAAAGTGGTTTGAGTCCCGGCAGCATTGGCATTCCCTCGGAGTCTGCTAGAAATGCGAATTCTTAGAGGACCCCACCGGGGACCTACTACTGAATCAGGAGCTTCATTTTAACAAGATTCCCAGGTGACTGGTGCATACACGAAAGGTTGAGAAGTGCTGTTCTAGACCGAACCGTGTGTCACAGGGTTAAGGGGTCATTACCCGCTGTGTTTCCTCTCCACCTCCCTCCAGAGCTACCACTTCGCGTCTGTGAGGGGGATGCTGCTGTGTAATCGTGGCATTCCACGTGCCATCCCAGGGAAAGGCAACTTGCAGGATGAGACTTTTCGGCCTCCTCACCACCTCTCTCCCCTCCTCGGACCTCCGTTTCATGCGGGCACATCTCCTGGCAGTGCCCACGCAGGCACCTTTGGATTCTACAGCAGCCTCCTTTTTTTTTCTTTTGGTAGTACATATAAAAAGTTTACCCTTTTTCAGACCATTTAATTGAGGTATGGTTGACATGAAAAAGGCTATATATATTTACTTCTTTAATAAAATGAATCCTTACGAACCGTGGCTGCTCCCCAAGGCCAAGTTCAACATGCTGAAGCTGCACCTGCCCCGTGCCATGGGTGTACTTACACCGAACCTACTATGTGCAAGTCTGCACATAGGTCTTCCATGACCAGGGCCAGCTGATCTTTGCTTTGGGTAGAGTGAAGAGCCACCCCGTGCATCATGTCCAGAAACACGCCCATGTGAGTATCTTTCGTTCCTCGAAACTGAGGCATTATGGTTCCCATAGTCTCTGGTTTTACAGCAAATATTCCCCTGTTAGGTATACTAACCCCTTATCAGCCACTTTCAGCTAGATTCCTGTATTAGATAAAATGCTGTCACCCCTAGAGTACAGGCCCTGAACAGGATGGATCAAGAACAGAGATATTCTGACAGAGAAGGAGCATTGGGTCTGGAAAAGTCCGGAGCGGAGAACTGTCGCTAGGTAAGTTTATTGGGGATGGGCTGCCAGAATCAGGGCCCACCCGGGGACTGTCAAAATGGTGTGGGCTAGGCACACAGAGCAGGATGGGGAGATTATGGCAAGAGAAGAAAAGGCAGAAGTGTGAAACAGGACAAATTCGGTCTTGTGTTCACCTTTTGCTAAGTACTAACCCCTTTTCGGAGGTGGGGGGGTGCTGCCCTAGCTCAAGGCTCATCCCACACACAGGCTGAGGCTATTTGTAGCTCTACGTCTGGAGCCCAGACACTTCCCGAGCAGGGGGTTCCTTTTGCGTCTGCACAACTCCTACGCTCTTGCTGAAGAACACCCAGCGCCCCCACCTAGGGTTTTAACTGCACCCTCCTGCGGACATTTTGTCTAATCAGATCCAAAGTATCAAAGCCAGAGGAACAAACTCAACACGGGATTTACTGTGACGGACCAGGTAAAAGTAGGTAGATATATTCCTGACCCTCAGAGAAGACAGAAAGTTGTGTGAAAGGCCCTTCAGATAGCTCTGTAGTCTCAGGCTAAGAAGTTCAAAGTTAAATCATCTGGACAAGCATGTTTACGCTCTCCCCCAAAGTTACGAATTCTATCTTCTAAAATTCTGGCCCTCTCTGAAAATCCATGCTGTCTTTTAATCCTTTCACCCACCATATAAAAATGACAAATCTCTTATCCACAAAAGAAGACTGATAACAACGCTTGGGTGGCTTCATTTATTTTCCAGTCTGTTAAAATAAAAGCAGCCAATCACCTGTGCCTACCCATAATAATGACATCTTGAAATAAATACATCAGGAGCCAAAAACAGAGAATAAAAATCCCAACCAGCCCCCCACTATTCTCATTCAATCTTGGGGAGCTGGGGATGGAAAGGCAGGTTTAAAGAAACCTCAGCTAGAGGCCGAAGTGGGGGATGTGGAAAACTAGTTTTCATTTTAAGGAAAAAAGTTAAATTTGCTGAGAGGAAGAAAACCCGTGGCTCCTTTGGCTGTGAGCGCAGAGAGAGAACAATAGTTTTCTTTGTTCTTTCCTCTTAAAGGCTTCCTGTCCGTCCCCCCCCCCACTTGGTAGATCAACAGGAAGCTGCCTTCTAGGGGAGGTGGTACACTTTGCTGGAAACTCACCTTTACAGCCTGCTGACTGCCATCTATTTTTATGGCCCAAATGAACAGCATCACCTTCCTCCCTCCTCTCCACATAAAAAATAGATTAAAAAAAAAAACCCATAATAAACCTTGTGAGAAGGTGACTTAAGTCTTTGACTGGCACCACGGAGGCGACCTCTCCGTGCTTCAGTGGGCTAAGCCAGCTGGCCAGAGGGGCGGAGAGGTGAGCTAAGCCAGTGAGCTTACTGAAGACTGGCCAGCAGACAGAGGACAGGGACAGCAGCAAAGAGGGGGAACTAGGGGTGGGAGGTAGAGCTGGGGCGGTCGACATTGGTTAGTATAATGAAGATCTGTTTGAGGACTGGAGCAGGTCTTCGCCCTGGTTCCAGAGAATAAAGACCAACACGAAAACAAAACAGACCCCACCAAAGAGCAGAGAATCAGATCAGGGGACACGTTGCCTTCCCAAACGGACCTAAACAGTTAAATGGATCCTGGCAATTAGAATAATTAGATAATTAGATTGTGACTCTGTGGGCAAAGAGACGGAAACCTGTCTCAGCTAAGTACACTTGGTAGCGAAACGCGCTCAGTTATGAAAGGAGCATGCTCTCAGCAGGTATATTTCACAGGGCTTGGGGAGAAAAAATTAATGGAATAAAAATTTGCAGCTGATGAGTTAGATTTAGGCAGCCAAAGGGATTTTGCCTGGGGCTCCATTAGAGCCTGCGCTCCCAAGTCCCACTATCACTATTGCGCCTCCATCAACAGATTTTTATTTAAGCCAATGCGTTTAGAGCACAATTCCGTGGTGAATAACCTTTAAGGTTACATTTGCCTTTTCCTTGCTTCTTGCAAACAGTGCGTAATCCACGAGCACATTTGTTGGCTGTAAAGGTGTACAACAGCAATTTTTGCAATGACAGTGCGGAGAGGGAATATGAGATCTGTGTGCTAATGAGCTGACACTGCAGAGGCTGGGGCGATGTCGTGTGGAGCACACCACAAGTGCACAGCAGCAAGACACAGGAGGGGACTTCAAGGGAATCGGGGGCGGTTCCAAGGAACCGGGGCAGCAAAGCTACGCAAATGAGACGTGGCCCTCCCTTGGTATTACCACATCCCCCAAAGCCCTAGAACGATCAAATTTGGTTTTTAAAGAACAGACATGTAACTTACAATGTGTGTGCACATCTCTTTTCATATATACTGATTGGGTGTGAGGGTGCCCCTGTTTGTGCGTTTGAATGCACGTACCCTGAAATCATGATTTTCACACCATCCCTCTTTCTGGGGTCATCTAGCTACACTGAAAAATAAGACTGCAAACTCGATGAATTCCTATGAAATGGGAACATGTTCTCCAAAACAGAGGAGGCTCTTGTATACACTTCAATTCACCTCTGAACTGAGACCCCAAATGAACCACCCTTCAAAGCCAAAGAGGCTTTTATTGGCTTCTTAAGACATAGAGCGAAGTTGGAGTCTGTCTTAAGTAAACCTCTTGGGGGTGATGCAAAAAAAAATTGGTTACTGGTGAAGAATAGTCTTTAACTGATGCCTGGGACTCATTGCAAGGAAGCCTCCTGGAAACATTGGGGGAGGGGATGCAGAGGGAGAGAGGAGAGGAGGGACACATCCAGAAAACATTACCCTTTGTTTATTCTCTGAGTGTTTACCTGCATACCTCTGCCCTGGAAAGTGTGTGCCTGACCAACGATTGGGGATGAAGGGACTATCATGGGAAGAAATCAATTCTAGTGCTAGGATAGGCTGAAACTAGGAATTCTGAATGGGGACAGGGACAAGTTCCTTTAATTTTTGCCATCCTGTTCCATAGTGAACCAGATAGGAGAGGTGGCTGACCAGATTTGGACTCATCAGAGATTTACTTGAATTCTTCCTAGGTCTCCAGGAAGGGGCAGGATAAAAAAGCTAGGGGTTTCTCCTGCGTACAATAGTGCGGTCAGTTGGAAGACTGGAACCTGGGGTCCCTGCCAGGCCCCGATACTGAACTAGTATTGTTATGCCAGTATTTCTATTTCCATGAGAAAAAGAACAATTAAGGCCACGGGCCAGGGTTGGGGGGGGATGAGATACACCTCCAGGGATTCCAAGGCCCCTTGAAATGCTTGTTTTCAGCATTCAGAGACTATCTGCCTGTGGTTGGACTAGTCCTCTTTCTCATACTAAGCTTCTAGGCAGCAGCTGCCCGGAGACAGCTTTGAGATCTGGCCCCCATTCAATGATTGTGACATTCAGAGAGGAACTGTTTCAGGGACCAGAGAAGATGGTAGCTTTCCTCCTCTGTCTTCTGAGCTGTAAAGTCTGAGAGTGCAACAGGCAGCTGGGTACACATCACAGGTTTCTGGATATTTCTCCTGTGTGTGTGTCTTTGTGTGCATATATGTGTATTTGGCATAACTAAGAGCAAGGTCACTTTTTTGTTTTGTCTTTCTTGTTGTCCAGTGAGCCACACCCACTATCCCACATAACCTAGCCTTGTAAGCTTATAAACGGAAGTGCTGTGGATTTGGGGACTACGGGGGTCACTCTGTTTCTTTTCCTACCCCATGGTTGTTCCTTTATTGCCTGAGAGGTTAAGACATCAGTGCACCTCGACACTGATATGAATATGAATGACTTAGTGCCTAGATTGTTCTCAAACCGAGCTGTTCACAGGGCAAGGATCACTTCATTATTGCTCCCTGGTAGGGTTCCATGGCCTTTGGCAGGTGGGTGTCAATCTGATTGGACCATAGAAAAACAGGACCAAAAACCTTGGAAATCAATCATTCCTAAGAAGTCAATTGGCACTCTTATCCCAGTCCTCATCAGTGGAAAGACACTAAAGTGAGTTGAAGTAAATATTATTCATTATTAATAGTAAATCCTGCTAGTTTTATGTATTTGGCTTTAAATCTGTTCTAATTGATACTTAGGAAGCTGCATTTGAGATTCAGCCTCTTGACAAGATCACAGTGCTGCAGGATTAAGAGTCAGATGTGTGTTGTAAGTGCTGTAGCGACAGGCTGGGATTACTGAAATAAGATGCAAAGTATAGACAGACATTTTGTAACTTTCACACTTAGCTGGAATTAATAAGTTCCTATTTTTGTCAATGTCGGAAAGCCAATGAATGTCAAATACAGAGTATCTCAGAACATGTTCATATAAGGATCTGTACCTTCAGCTAAAATTTTCTTAAAGCTGATAAGTGTCACATTTCTTCAAAGTACCTCACCCCATCCCCTTGACCTAAGTCTTCAAACCCAAGGAACCTGTGCCCTTGGTGACCCTTACAACAGTTTTTGGAAGCGACACATCCTTTGAGACACAAGAATTTGAAGGAAGTTATATACAAAGTTTCACCCAACCAACCAAATACCATTTCTCTCTTAAAATAAAATTCAAAAATTCCAAATGCCAAACTACGCCAGCCATAAAAGCAAAACATATTTATGCCATCATCAACCTCACTGTTGTGAAAACTTTGTAAAATCAGCTTAGATGAAGAACCATCAGTCTTTCCCATAAAACATTCCATTCAAGAAAAAAACTGTGTCCAACAGGCTATTGGTCATTTGGGATCCCATGGTTTTGCCTCTCAAAATGTCCCCTTTCCAGAGGGACAATCACAGAGCACAGCTAGATATTTCAGAAACAGCTTTGGGGCTGATGAAATTCCTCTCTTTTCATATTCAGGTTTTCAGCTGTATGCCCCCTCCACCTTTTGCTCTAAAAACTGTGTGGGCCTTAAGAATCAGGGGGTGAACAACACTAGGGGAGACAGAAGTAGCTTTCCAAATAGTAAGCTGAGCACTGTCTTCTCCCTTCCCCTCCGTTTGCCAGGCGTTCATCACTTGTAATGAGTTTGTTGTCTTATCAGTTCCTATCAGAGCTCTCACAGTAAGAGAGGTGATATTATAGGACAGAAAGAGGCCAGGGAACCCAGCCTGATCTGTGCCTCAAGGTCACTTGTTTGCAGAATTTCTCATATTTGGCTCCTAAATATTAGGCGATTGTCAAATTCAGCTCGTTCCTACAGCCAGGCTCTAGCTTTAACAGTCAAGTAATGTACATCCTGAATTAACTCAATCAAGAGGTTTCTTTTTATTTTCATCCCATCTGAAGAAATCTCCCTGAACAGCCATGCTATTTTTTCTTTATTTTTCCAGCCTAAAGAGGGGAGGGGGAGGGTGTGGAGGAGGGAACGCCAGTTTGGGGGGGGGGTGGGAATAAAACTTTCGCATCTGACATTATTCACAACAGAGTTTTGTGCCCTACCTCAAGTCCCTCAGCAGGATCCTATGGAGTTGATTTAGGTCGCATGAAACCTGGATTGACTAGGGCCCGGACAACGTCTACTGAGGCAATCACCACCACCCCCAGCACACACGCAGACCCCAAGTCCCACAAGCAAAATACAAATGCGGTCCCCAAGGTCCCAAAGGGAGGAAAAGCAGATCTACTTACAAGCATTAGTCACAGAAAAACTATTGGAAGAATCCAAGTGATCTACGTGGTAATTCAAATGGAAGGGCTTCTCCGTGGTGTTCTGGTTGGTGTTGTATAACTGCACGGCAAAGCGGAAAGCGCTGTGCTCCTGCACCGTGTTTCTCATGAAAAGTCCACCTATAAGCAAAAGGAACCGAGATTTGGCTTGTGCACCCCCCCCCCCAGGACCGGTTAGAAATTGGGGAGCGCTACAGACAGGCGATATCTCTCAATGGTACCGGGCTGTGCGGTGATTATTGATTTTCAACCTGTGTGTCTTTCTAGACTCTTGTGAACTCAAATTTTGGCCAAGAGAAACCTGGTTTTCCTCCTGACTTGAAGAGGAAAAGAAGAGGCTGGGAGAAGGGGGAAAGGGGACAGACGGGAGAAGGGGCTGCTTTGGAGTCGGACGACGGAACCAACATCGGGACTTGGTTTTTTCCCAGGCAGTAGCTTCCTCTCCACTTCTCTCCCCCCCGCCCCACCTCCTACCCCGACGCCCATCTCCACAAGCTGGTTCATCTTTTCCTGGTGCAACGGGAAGGATTGGGAAGAAAAACAATTCCATTCCCCGTGCTGCCCCGTCCTGTTCCCCATAGCCATCCCCCCCCCTCCCCCAGGACAATACAGGGGTCTGGTTCAGTAATGGCAACAATTCTAACTTCCGGACTTGTAAATCCAAGACAGAAGCCGAGAGAACTCTCTCCCAGCGCCCAGGAGCCGGGCTCCAGCCAGACACAGCGGCAATTCATGAATTCGTGGTCTGCGTGACTTCGCCGCCCGCTCCTCGCCTCAGCCCCCGCCTCCTACCCCATCCGCCACCGGCCCCGGCGGCCGCCCGTGGTCCGGGCGCTCCAGGGTGGGCTTCCAGCTCCCCCAGCGCCGGTCAGTCTCCGGGAGGCGGACAGGCGGGACGGGGCGCCCTGGCGCGGCCAGACAGGCGGCATCACCCTGGGACAACTTCCAGCCGCGGCACGCACGCCATGGCAAAGTCCAGAGCAGCCAGCCGAAAAGCCGCGACTCTTCGCCCCTTTGCAGCCTCCCGGCCTCCTGCGTGCCTCCCCTGCTCCGCTCGGCTCGCAAAACGCGGCAGCCCACCGCTCCCACCCCCAGCCCCAGGAGACCCCTCTCCCGTCCCCGCCACTCCCCACACCCGCCGGCTCTCCGGGGGCTCAGGTGCCCTCCGATCCTGTCCGGTCCCCGGCCCCGGTCCCCTCCCCGGGCCGTGCAGGACCGGGACCCGCGGCCGCGGCAGCCCCGCCAGGGCAGGGGTCTCGGGTGCAGGGGAGCCCGGCCCGGCCGGCGGCTTGCTCTCGCTTACCGATGCTGATGGTGTTGGGGAATCCTCCGTGAGAATGACCCAAAAGCCCCAGGACTAAAAGGAAGACCGCCCGGAGCACGTTTTGCCCCATTTTCTTCTGCCTGGCCATGCTACGCCTAAAACGGAGCTGACAAGAGCATGGGCGCAACTCAGGAGTCGTCAAAATAATAATAGAAAAAGAAAAAGAATTCGCCGGCTCTTACACCCCCTCCCCTCAACTTGCTCTCGCTCACTCTTCCTTTCCACCCCACACTAGTCCTCCTCCTCCACCGCCTCCTCTCTCTCTCTCTCTCTCTCTCTCTCTCTCTGAATCTCGCTCTCTCTCCCTTTCTTGCTCCCTCTCGCTCCCAGGCTCTCTCACACCCCCTCCCCGCCCCCCACCTCACTTCTGTCTTCACACCAATCTGGAAGGCGGGTTCATTGGCTGCAAGCTCTGTTCGCCAAAGCGATCTCTCTCCCTATCACTACGAGAGAGAGAGAGAGAGAGAGAGAGAGAGAGAGAGAGAGAATGAGAGGCAGAGAGAGAATAAAAACCTAAAACACCAAACAAAACAAAAAAGACAGAACACCGAGAAACAAAACAAAACAAAACAAAACCCAAAGAAACAAAAGAGAGAGAGAGAAAGAAAGAAAAGAAATTCTAAAGAAAATCCGAGACTTTTCTTCCCCCAGAAGATGGTGGGTCTAAAGAGGGGAAAAAAGAAGGAAAGAGCGAAAAGGCTCAGCGCCGGTGAATTGGGCTCTTCCAATTGGGCCGGTAGGGGGATATTGATCAAAGTTGATCTGACGTGGAATTAAAGCCGCACACCGCTTAGCTCCACTGCAAACTGCAGCCCCGGACTGCAAAGCCTCGGCGCTGGCGTTTGTCAACACCGGAGATGGGATCGATAGAAATCCACTAGTCTTCACGTGGAACTAGCCTTTCAAGCGGCAACTGGCCCTTCAAAAAAAAGAAAGAAAAGCTGCATTGCCTCTGCGTTTGTGTGTCTGTCTTTAAGAAGGGGGGTCTTGGGGGGGCCGTTAGTGGTTACTCCGGAGTCTTTGTAGAGACTCGGAGAGGCAGTTCCCATCACAATGCGCCCGAATTTGCTGCGCATGCCTGGTCCCTGCCGCTCAGTTTTTACAGCAGAGCTCCGAGGGCGAGTGAACAACCCCCCTTCCACTCCCACGGCCCTGAGAGGCGAGTATCTCCCCTTGCCCAAGTGCAGAGCTGGGATTGCGGCGGGGAGAGGGCAGTGATGGGCAGTGTGGGGCTGACTGCTTTGGGGGTTGTAGAAAAGTGTGTGCGTGGAGTGGTAACTAAAAGGTTAATGAAAAGGACGCTCAGTCCCACCGGCCAAAGCAGGAGAGAGGTGTGGGAATGAGCTAGGGTAAGGGTGAGGATTGGAAGTTAAGGTTGGGGGAAACTGTCCCCAGCTACTTTGCTGCCTTGCTGTAGCCTCTGGACAAAGCAGCCTGGGCCCCTGCCCCATGACCCCAGAGGCTATCAATTCTTCCCCAGTCCTCTTTTATTCCTTGCTCTAAGGGGAGGAAAGAACCTTCCAAGTCAGGCAGCAGGCCTGGACCTCTGTTGGGGGATGGTCCCCTCCACAAGATATTGTGCATGAACGTCTTAGACTCTTCTCCCTAACCCCTTTCTCCAGTGGTGGGAGGAAAGAAGCTTCCTTATCTTCTATGTCTTTGATTCCTACCCCAGCTTCTCTGGAAGAGACAAGTGTTATTCCTTTCCATGCCAGCTGCTCTCCTTTTCATATCCTCTCCTCCTGCTCTATGTGGAAAATGAACTCTCCTGCCAATGTACAGCAAACTGGTATACATGGGGCAGGGGCCCAACTGGTCCACCAGTTACTCTGGAACTTTGGATTTGGCATAACACAGGTTGGAGCCTGGAATAGCGATTTTCTAGGGGCACCTGGGTGGCTCAGTTGGTTAAGCGTCTGACTTCCGTTCAGGTCATGATCTCAAGTGGTGAGTTTGAGGCCTGCATAGGGCTCTGTGCTGACAGTGCAGAGCCCGCTTTGGATCCTCTGTCTTCCTCTTTCTCTGCCCGCCCCCCGCCCCCCACTGATTTTTTTTTCTCTCTCTCTCAGAAATAAACATTTAAAAAAAAAAAGAGTAAAGAAAGTTTCCAAACCCTCAGGCAACCAGAAAAATGGTTCTAGGCTCTTGCCAACCTTCTATCCCTTCTGAGAATGCAAAATCTCTTTCTGCCCCACAACTCCTAAGAATCTTTCATCTCCATTTGCATAGTCCGTTGCTAAAAATGAGGGAGAAACTTGGGCATGACAGGAGACTGAACTTGCAAGTGATTGGAGCATTAGACCAAAGGAGGCAGCAGAGACGAGGTTAGCCACCCCTTGACGAGTGTGGGGACTAACAGCATGGCTCAGGGATATAGGCATAGGAGACAGGTCTAAGTTCAAGTCTATATTCTATTACATACAGGCAGTGTGTGACCTTGAGCGACTTTCTTAATCTCAACTCCAGTTTTCGCATCTGCAAAGTGGGAATATTACTGTTACTTTCCCTATGAAATGATCGTGGATTAAATAAGGATTAAGTAAAATAGTGGGTGCTAAAACATCTAATTCAGTGCCTGATTCATAGAAGAATCAATAAATGTTAATTTCCAGATGCCCTTCCCCCCTTCTCACCCTTTAAAAGTGCCCTTTCTCCCCAAAAGTGCCTTCTGTTGTCAGCCTCCCCTTTCTCCACCATCCCCCAAACCTCAGACTCTGCTACCAAGTCTTGGCCTGTGTTCCATCAAATACTTCCCATCAGGGCTCCTTAAGAGCCCTAGGAGACAGGAGAGAATCTGGTAGATGAATCTTTACTAACGTTCTCATGGCAGGCAGTGACAACTTAATATTAAAAATGACGTTTAGAGAACCTCTACTCTGTGCCAGGCACTATATGTTCCTCCTTTTAGATAACATAGTTGCATTTTAATAGAAGCCTTCAATGACTTGACCCGGAGGGATAACTCTAAGGAGGAGTTTCAGTTGTGATTTCAGGTGGGGAGACACTACATTTCAGATGGAGGAAGTAGCTTTCAACACACCTCATTTCCCTCCTGAAAGCAAACAGGTCCCCATCCATGTTTGGCTAGCCAAGAGAAGAGGTGGAGGAAGAGATCTGTGGCCTTCTTCAGTGTCATTTGGCTTGAAGACTAATGGGCTGGATGAGTAACAAGAGATGAGAGGAAGAAAGGCATTTCAATGCCCGTGCACTTGAAAATCCTCCATTGCATTCATCACTGTAAATGGGCACCTATCCTTTCTGTTTTCAGTCTCCCCTGCCCATTACCTGTTTTCCTCTCTTTCATCTGCTGCCACTTTTTTAACTTTTAGCTGTCAGTTGCAGCTGTTGGCAGAATTGGATTAGTCCCATCTGAGCCAGCAGGGACACAGTGGTGAACTAGGCATATTGCTGTTGGTTGGAAAGTCCGTATAATACATGCAAATTCTTTTGCATTCAATCCCTCACGGAAGAAAGCGGTGAGATGCTTTTTGAACTTCATCTTTGTTTTGCCAATGAGGAGCTAGAGATTGTAGTAGCAAGCATCACAGCCGCCAGAAGTTGCCAACTAAGCCCCAAATCCAGCGCCCTCTCTCCCTCTCTCTCTCTCTCTCTCTCTCTCTCTCTCTCTGGTTAAGAGGTATCTCTGCTGGATTCAGAATTACCTGGCAAGAAAATAATTCATTGCAGTTCTTACTGAGAGGTTGTGTTCTTTTGTGAAATGGTTAGTCAGGTGTAGCTGCAAGAGAGGACACAGGAGAGGCACAGGAAAATAAAGTTTATTATCCTCACAAGTTTTAGAGAAACTGAGTCACTGTACGCCATGAATGGAGGCCACACAGGGTGGGGGAGCAGCAAATGTGTGTGCTCAGCCAAGCAAATGGGGAGGAGAGAGAGAGAGACAGAGAGAGACAGAAAGAGAGAGAGAGAGAGAGATTGCCCCTTGGGCAAGTGCCTTTATCAGGTTGGAACATACAAACAAAAGGCATGCAGGAGGTGATTTCATTGGTACATTTGAATGACAATAGGTCACAGTCAGGGGAGGGCAATTAGGGGAACTTGTGGCGGGGGGCCAGCCTTGTCACAGTGATGCACCCAGTCACCTGGGTGGGGTCCTCACAGACGGTTTGTGGGGATGTTGAGGCAGAAGGAAAATACGAAGTTTTAAAATTTACAATATGAAAGTGAAAATAGTACTCCTCTTCATGAGGTTTCTGTTTGTTTCAGGCTTGGGATAGGGCTCTTGGAGAAGCAGAAAGAATGTCGGCCAGTGAACTTTGGAGAAAAGATCTAACTATACATTAATCCTCATACTCGTTAACTTGATACCTTGTAAATAAGGAAAATAATGACAAAAATCATTGTGATTCATTGGAAGGAAACTGCCATACCCTTTAAAAGTAATGAAAGCAAGATTCTATATCCTTTGCCTAATAGAAAGATAACTTCCTCACTATTTGACTTGAAACTTTGATTTCTTGAACAAACGTTTGACCACCTGCTATCTGACAGATTCTGGGAGGCACCAGGGATATAAGGAAGCAAGACAATTTCTGCTTTCAATGAATTTCAAGTTCAGAGAAGGAGCATATGTATTCAGTGGCAAGGACAATGTTACATGGTAAGTGCTGTGAAAATAGTTAAGCACCAGGTACCAAGTACAGAGGAAGGTGTTCAAATATCTGAAAAAAGGTACTTTCCTTCTCCCAGATTCAGTCCCATGCCATCACAACGAGAAGATAAAGCAAGGTGATTTCTAAAGACTTCCCACTCTCATGTTCTATGGTCCTATGATTCCATGAGTCAGGATTATCTTAGGGTGAGGAAAAACTGTCTAACCTTCAGCCTACAATTCTCATCAAGGAACTACTTTAGGGACTCCCAATTCTTTATGGCTGTCTCTTACATTTTCATTCCTGGATTCTTGGGAAGAATAGAGTCCAGTCATATCTGGAGATCAGGTTGGGTTTGACATCTAAGAAAGCTTGGGTCTTCCATCTAACTTCTCTATCCTTCAATCTTTTCTATGATACCGCCCTTCCAGAAGTCCTCTATGTAGATGCCAACCTTGGTGTTGCTGAATGAATCCACAGCCCTGAGGAGCTGAAATTCTAGGCACAGGCCTAGTTGCAACTGCTTCTGATGGGAGTTTATGTGTATCTCAGAGGAGAAGTCTTATGAACTTGGGTTTGATATGCCCAGAAATGGATCCATAGCAACTTCCAGGAGAAGATAGTCACACCAGGTGAGCATGGCCATAGAAGCAATTGTTTATCTTAAATTGTTTTCAGATTGGCTTGCTTTTTATTTTTTTATTAAAAATTTTTTTTAACATTTATTCATTTTTGAGAGTGAGAGAGACAGAGCATGAACGGGGGAGGGGCAGAGAGAGAGGGAGACACAGAATCCGAAGCAGGCTCCAGGCTCTGAGCTGTCACCACAGAGCCTGATGCGGGGCTTGAACTCACAAACTGCAAGTTCATGACCTGAGCCAAAGTCAGACACTTAACCGACTGAGCCACCCAGGCACCCTGCTTGCTTTTTATAGATGGGGAGGGTGTTCAGAACTCATTTTTTTTTTTGCTCTGAAGATATCTCTAGGAGCTATTTGGGGGCACAATGACTTGGAGATGATCCTTCCCTTTTGGTACCTCATTCCAACTTTTTCTCTCTGGACTAAGCACTTTCACATTGCCTCCTTTAGGTATTCTCAGGGCTGGTGACCATGCCCTTGACTCAGTTCCTATATCAGTTAAGATGTTCATGCTTCAGCTAAGACAAAACCCACTAAAGCTAATATAAATGATAAGGGAGATGCATTGATTTACAGATCTGGAAGGGACATAGGTAAGACTGCTTGAGACTTGATTAGCTTCAGTAGTTCAAAAATTGTATCAAAGGCCTAATTTATTTTCCTTTCTCCTTCTTTGCCCACCATATGATGGCGAAATGTCTGTGGCATGTCTTGTCTTCACATCTGCATCACATGTTATATCATTGGTTCTAAAGGAATCACATGAACATTCATGCTTGAATCCTGTGGTCAAGTAATGTCATCCTTAGACCTGAACTACCTGAGCCACTCACTATGGCAAGGGGACATCAGATTATACCCTATCCATAGGGTCACTTCTTCCCTACCCCACTCCAAACCACATGATTGACACACAGTGGGATAGGGAGACATGGAGTTGGGAAACAACCACAATAGCCACTAAAATCCCTATCTTCCCAAAGGTCTGCTCCCTGAGAATTGTGAGTGGTAATCATTTCACTCTTGAAATGTCCACAGGCCCATTGCAACTTGCTGAATGGTCTTGTCTCGGGTCTCTTAGAGGTAGGCTGCTCCATGGTGAGATCCTTCTGTTACTTTAGTAACTCATCACCCTAAATTCAGTTCGTGATGCATCTGCCTGATATTTAATTCTGCTCCTAAAAAAGTAATTTTATATTGAGTGTCCAGGGTGAGAAACGAACATAGAAACAGTTCCTTTTCCTAGGGGTAGAGGCAAAGAGGGTTCCAGATCTTTTCAGATAGTGACTCTTTTTTCATGTTCTTCTCTGGGTAAGCGGAGGTCTGGGGCGTTACTCCCGTAGACTGTGAAACTGAGGAATCAGAGAGGTTTAGTGAACAATTCAAGGTCACACAGCCAAGTGGTGGGGAATGGAGATTTTTTTTTTTTTTTATCCCTCTAGGGCTTTATCCACCAGACCAGAGTCTCTTTCATGCTGTGAGAGAACTGAATCATAGCAAATATATTCTGCTGGGATGGGTACATCTTAGCAAGTAATTATCCCCTGTTGGGCTCTGAATGGGCTTGCAAACTGCAGATGGAAGTCACATGGCTTTGGGACTCCCACTTCTCGCAAAGTGACATTCTTATAAGCTACAACATCTCTCTGATGGGAAGTGTTAATTTATTGTGAATTATTCCAGGTTACCTCCCAAAGATGTTATTGTTGATATTTTTATTAACGTATGCTTTTTTTTTCTTTTTTACCCCTCTGGGAAGGTTAGGAACTGTCACTGTGAAATAGCACCGGCAAGTCTGGGGGAAATAGCCCCCAGCCTAAAATTGGCCCTGCCCCCCAGCCCTAGCTGGGGATGGGTTGCATGCTTTAACAGATTTGAGAACTTTATTGAGGAATTCTGGATGCCAGTTGGTTTTTATACTCAACTGGAAACCTGTCCAATTTTCAAAGTACTTCTGAAACTAGAAACTGACTCTGGATTCTGAAAATTACGTGACTGTATGTCAGGAACTGAGTCAGCATCATGTCATATCGTATGAGGGCAAACAGATTACCCCCCCCCCCCTTTCTGAGGTGTGTGTATGTGTGGGGGTGGTGGTGATGAGGTTGGGACGGGCGAAGCATATATGTTAGATTGGACGAGCGCTCCAATTATTCACTCCTTCCCGCATTCGTACCTTTATCAGGGCCCCACTGTGAGCACCATATTTCTCTGCCCCTTAATTTTGGGCTTGGCAGTGTGACTTGCTTTGGCCAGTGGCATGTGGGCAGAGGCGACAGCACGCCAGTTCCAGCCCACGTCTTAAGGAGCCTCATGGCGTTCTGCTCACCGTCTTCACCTCTGTGGGTGTCATGAGAAGTACACATAACAGATAGTTTTCTGGTTCCGAGAAGGATGAATGGCGGGTGGAGCAGAACTGGCCCAGTTGACTCACAGACCCAAAGTGAGACACAGAGCCCTCTCAATTATTGCAGTCTGTGGCCGAGCTGCCCAGTTTAGATCAGCTGAACCACAGCCAACCTGCAAAGGGGTGAGAAATGAGAAATGATTTTGTTTTAAACTACTAAGATTTGGGGCTCACTAACGTAGCAACCATCTGGCAGCGGGCATGTTTCCATGAGTGATCTCAGGCTAGGGCGACCACCCTAGGCATCATGGTTTGGCCAGGACAATTGGGCTGATGTGCATTGTCCCAGCACGATCATCACCAATGCCCCTCTTCTCGCTCAAGAGTATCTTGGTTTGGGTGTTAAACCGTCTGGTCCATCCAGCTGAGGCAGGGAGCGGATTACGGGTTGCTTCAAGGCCCAGATAGAAGACTTCCTATCTGTCTGCCACTTCTACCTCTTAATTTCTGTTCCCTAATCTGTCAGCTTGGGGTTTGACCCTCGCTATCTTTAGGAAGAGGGTATTTTGGGGGGCACCTGGGTGGCCCAGTTAGTGGGGTGACTCTCGATTTTGGCTCAGGTCATGATCTCATGGTGTATGGGTTTGAGCCCCACGTTGGGCTCTGTGCTGACAGTGTGGCGCTTGCTTGGGATTCTGTCTCCCTGTCTGCCCCTCCCCTGCTCGCTCGCTCTCTCTCAAAAATAAATAAACATTAAAAAACGAAATAGGGTGTTTTTTTTTTTAAACACTCCTTTAGATAGAGGAAGGTCTGTGTTTCCTGCTCTAAAAGTGAATTCAGAGTATTTAGGGGAATGAAAAGATAACTGGAAACAGTTGACTTCTCAGATACTTGACTGTAGCTAATTCTTAAAGAGGAATTGCTGGATTTGCTAAAGTTACATCTGTTCCGATCTGTATGCTGCAAGCATATTCTGCTGAATCTTTGTGGCATCACTCCCATGAACATAATAATATTTTGAGGGAAAAGAAAAGCATCACATTTTTCTGGGTGATTACCCCCACACAGCCACAATCAGTGGTTTTCTCCTTTGAAAGAAGGTATCTTCTAATTTAAGAAAATCTACTACGTGGAAATACACATTTGGAGAGAGTTTTGTAGTTTACTAAAGGATTCACCACATGTTCCCTTTAAATAGTGAAGTGCTCTCATGAAGTGGTTATCAGTTGGCTGTGGTTTGCTCCCCAGGGGACAAGTGCAATGTCTGGGGACTTTTTTGATCGTCACACCTGGCGGTGGGGGGTTACAGGGGATTTCTACTTACACTTAGTAAGTAGAGACAAGGGACTCTGCTAAACCTCCCGGGGGCACAGGACAGACCCCAGCAACCAAGGCTTATACCATTCAGGAGGCCAATAGGGCCACTGTGAAGAAACCCTAATTCTCTGTACTCACCCATAATAGGAGTTTAAAAAAACAAAATGGTTTACACACACCTTTTCAGAAATGTGAACATTGTACCAGGTATCTGAAAACCTGGATTCTAATTGCAGTAATTTCCAAATTATACTTTCGGAGCCTCAGTGTTTTGAGCTGTGAATTGGGGCTACATCTTACCTGCATTTCCATATAAAGCACTGTAGAGAGAGAGAGACAGAGAGAGACAGAGAGAGAGACACAGAGACAGAGACAGAGACAGAGAGAGAGAGAGAGAGAGAGATCATCAATAGAATCCACTCAATATTGTGACATTAGGATTGGTAGAGTGGATTAGTTTAAGTTAAAGAAATGAGGAACTATGAACTTTCTCAGAGAATTTCTATTGCTCTTGCTTTTCTAGACATTCTAGAGCAATAGCTCACTAGTGAAGAAACTGAGACAGGTCAGAATGCCTGTCACTTCCCTCACCTGACACCGAAGCCGAGGCTTTCTGCCTTCCTGTGCTGTGTTTGCCTTAATTCACTGCACGCTACCTGCAATGCCTGTTACTAGACATCGGAACTTCAAGGGTAGGAGAACATCTCTAGAATGATCCTCAGAGTACAGGGTTAGTCTGAGGGCCACTGAACCACTGCACTTAGTGGGACTCAAGGGTGGGGAGTGACGTGGAGTCTCAAATAACAGCAGGGGGAGAAACTAAGAACAAGGCCCACCCAGTGTTCAGAAACTTTGGGGCAGAGAGGACTTGGCTATATAGTTTGTGGGGTTCAGGGCAAGAGGAAAACGCTGGGCCTCTTGTTCAAGCGTCAAGACTTTCAGGACAGAGACAGCAGAGCATGAAAGCAAGGTCCTTCTAGCAGGGGGCCCTATGTGACTGCACAGGTCACACTGGGGAAGCAGGCCCCCGAGGGCAGTGCCTGCTCTGGAGGAGAATGGGCAGTATGGAGCGACAGTTCCCTGGGCTCTGGACTCCAGGCCCCAGGGAGAAACTCATTCACCAAGGGCCCTACAAAGTCTAAAGGAAATGAAAGGACTTCCTCTAGGGAGGCCGCAAACAGTTCCTAGCTGCTTCTCCTGGCCTCCCTCAGTGGGTAGCCCCAGTCCCTAGAGAAGTTCTGTGTTACAAAGGAAGTGAAAAAAAAATCACTTAAAATCACCGTAGCTTGGCAGGAGGCCAGTCCAAGAGTGGTCTTACAATCTTACCTACCTTGCTGTCTAAACTCGCATTGAGTTCCCTACGGGGAAGATCATTTTATAGCCAGAGGCACCCCACTAAGAAAGTCCTTGTGCGGCAATGCCTTTAAATTCAAAACCAAACAAAACGAGACAAAGGGATGACAAACGAAGATCCCGTCCCCCCTTAAAGTTTTGGTTAAAGGTTTCCAACATTGTCGTGCTTTGCTAACAAAGGGGAAGCGGTGACTCCTCTGCAATTCTGAATCGACTTTACTGAAATTTCTGGTATATACAGATGAACAGGTTCCCCCCCCCCCCCCCCGCCATGAAGATGATGATGACGACAGGGACAACGATCATGACAGCAATGACATGGATGGCGACTTACATGTATTTCTTGCCACATGTCGGGTACTTGCTAAATGGTTTAAGTGTACTGTCTCGTTGAATCTTTACAGCCACCCTTTGAGGTAAATACTGTTATTATCCCCATGTTTTATGCAAACCAAGATTAGAAGCATTTCGTACAAACTTTAAAGGAAAGAGACCCGAGAAGCATCTACTAAACAAAGAATGGTAAACGGAAAGTAATTGTGCAGTTCCCATTATTAACAAGTTAGAATGTGGAAAGTGTCATTGCCTTTTCCTTTTATTTAGGATACTTCCTGTATTGTATATTTTGTGAACACAAAATTCATTTTTTACATGCTTTTCATAAAGCTTAGTACCTAGAAGCTTCTCAAGAAAGGTGTGCTCAATGAATTAATGAATGACGGCTTTCAGGAGCTCAGTCAAGATCTCAACCTTCCTAAGAAGTTTCTTGAAAACATCCTAAGCTCTTTAATCATGAATTCTGCCATAAGGGTTTTGAGAACCAAATTTCGTGGTTGGAGAAGTACACTGTACCTTCATTTCAGGTAAATCACACCTGTATTATCAGCTTGCTCCTCTGATATGGTTATAAACTAAGGTATCATTACCACCACCTTGTGGGTGTTTCTAATAATTGCAGACAAATTACCCAAGGGCAAAGCCATAGCATCTTGACTCTTGAAATCTTAACACTTCTCCATCAGTACATTATTTGATTTGGCTTTAGTTAGAGTCATGGCTAACAAATTAAAGCAAGAAGTTTCTATGTCTTTTACTGTAGGTTATTTCAAAATCTTTTTGGAATTAGGAACAGTGTGATTAATGGGTACATGAATGAATGGAATCCTTACATTCCCCAACTAATAATTTTTTTGAAAATTATAAGCACTATTACTTTTATAACTAGAATGAGGCTTAAGGGAACTGACTTCCTTGGTATTGGAATACAATGTAATTCTGTATCTTCACTCTAAGTAGATATTTTACTAACTTGGTTTATTTAAGATGGTGAGCTCCGGGAGGGTGGGGATTTTTTTTCCATCTATTTTGCTTATTGCTGTAATCCCAGCACCCAGAAAAAAAATGCGTGGGCTGTAACTGATGCCAAATAACTTTTGTCAAGAGAATGAATGAATGTGTGACTTAGCCAAAAGCAAGATCCAGTGGTGTTCTCTTTAACATTATGGGTCATAAGGTAGGAGGAATACAAGGGAGAAAAAATGTCTGAGTTAATGGATGGATTAAAATGAGGAAACCAAATGCCCTTTCATCTGGATGGTTAGATTTGGCAAACTCGGAGAACAGTGGCCATATCTTGTGGCTAGGACAGGAGCACCACGGAGAAGAGTCCGGATCTGGTGGGAGACATTAGGAAAATAACCTTTTTCTTCTTGCCCCCTCACGGTCAAAACTTCCCCATCCTTTCTGACCTCTTTTCAGGATTCTGTTAGATAAGTGGTTGGTACAGCCCACAAGGCACTTGGCAAAAAGTAGTCCTTGTGTTACCATTGAGGAATGGATGGCAGCTGAGAAGAGTTGAAGGTTTGAGTTAGTATAACATTTCCTGTTTCTTAAGAACATGGAAATTGGCTGAGTGTGTCTGTAGCCAGCCACAGCGTGATAAGAGGTTGGGTGGCGAATGCCGACAAAGTGGAAATGGACATCAGCAATTTGCTGCTATATCTTATAATATGGGCAAGTCTTGCTGTATGCAATAGGCGTGCATCAAAAATTTGTGTGGAAAATGAATTTAGGTAAATTGAATTCTATTTTAAATCCAGGACACATGCTTGCCACTTAAAGGAACTCTGGAGCAAATCATTTTCTCAAGTGAAAAGATCTGCTATTTTGTCATTTTTGTGGTTTCCTTTATGTACTAAAAAAACCCCCACAGTCCCCTATAATTTAGAGGGCAGACTCCTTTAGATAACAAGATGTAGTATGGGACTGTTTATCTTTTTTTCAGCCGTTTTATTTTTTTTATTTTTAAGCTTTCTGTTACCAAAGCTTAAATCAGGAAATGTCTGGCTTCCTCAAAACCCCAGTATTCCAGTCTGGTATGTTTTCAAAGTGTACTTCTGAAGCAAGGTCAGTAATTAGCCTGATTATCTGGGTCAAAGTCGAAGTGTTAATGAAATATATATAGTACTGCCCTCCCCTGCCTCGAATTTCCACCATTCACTTCTTCACGGAATCCGTGGATGTATAACAGAAGTTGTAAATTTCAGATCAGTGGGAGAGGAATTATAGAATATGAGCTGTTATTTATCAAGTGCTTACTATGTGCCAAGCGTGTGCTCAGTGGTTTAACACGTTAGCTCATCTAATCCTCATAGTCCTCGTGAGGTAGGTAGTACTATTATTTCAATTTTATAGCTTGTAAAACTATGACTTTTAAGAGGGATTACGTGACGTGCCCAAGGTCACACAGCTCTCAGTTGTGGAGGTGAAATGAGATCCAGGACACCTCTAGGCCACCCTGCCTCCACATCGCACTGTGTATCCATATGCGTGCGTGTGTCCTGACATCCCAACTACTTCGTCTTTCTCAAAGGGCGGGGAGCAGATAGCGGCCTCTAATGTTGCACAAAGTCAGGGGCCACTCAAGCAGCATTGTAGACTGGAGTAACAAAGACTTGGGAGAGAGTCTTATTTTGTTTTTCTACATCTCTCTATCTTAACTAAAGCAGATTGATTTTTTTTTCAGGGGATGGAGGAAGTACTGTTTGTGTGTCCTGGAAAATAGTTATGTACTGAATGCTAATCCCGTGCCCTGGAAGGGTTCACTCCAGAGTCTGAGAGGGGACGGGGAAATGTGTAGAGTGGTGCACTTGTCTTCCTCCATCAGAACCATGGTGGGTGGTTTAGAGCGAGGACCACTCTCGCTAGGTTCAAAGTCCCCTGGCTACACCTAGCATTCGGGTGAATTGACTTCCTTGGGCCTCCAGTCCCCGTCAGTACGATGGGGGTGATAATAGTAACATACCCCCCACAAGGCTATTGTGAGGATGAGACAAGGTAAGCAAAGTGCATAGAATCCCACCTGGCACGTAATAAATGATCAGTAACGTTAGCTATTGTTGCTATTAGCTCCAGACCCCGCAGCATATTTTGGCACAGTTTCCCCTGAGCTGCTTTGGGTTCTGGGGGGGCTCTGAGAGAGTCCATTTCGCGGGGTTGGACAAAGCAGGAAAGGCTTGTGCATTTGCAGAATCTGTCAGCGTTTGAGTTTGTTTAGCCCTGGCAGGAAATGGCTTCCTGCTTTGAAAACAAAGGAAAAAATGTATTTTAAAGTGAAGAAACACCTTTTTAAAAATACTCAGAAGACTTATTAGACAGAAAACAGCTTTTACAGAGCAACGTCGTGGTGATTGAGGGGAAAACAGCGTCAAGTGTCTGAATCAGATCGCGTTTAATGGAGAAGAGGAGCTGAGCGTGGCAGAGCCGGCTGGGCTGGTGGGGAGAGAGGGGGAGGGCAGGGGGATGCAAAGGTTTTGCCAAAGAGCCACGGAGATTGGATTGTGCCAGCACAGAAACCACTTGCCAATGAAAGCTGCAGTCACTGTCACCCACTGCCGCTCTGCGGTAATGAATGCATTTTTGATTAATTTTGCTGATTACCTGCTCTCTATGCACACAGCACAAGATAGAATAGTCGAGTCTGGGGCTCTCGGTGGAAGACTTTAGAGGCAAGGAGACGGGGTGGCAGGAGGGCTTTGATTATCTTTTTTTATTTTTCTCTCCTCACCTGCTCCCCAGCGTACATTGAGATAACGCTGGCTTTTGCTGGCAGCAGCCAAGAGGCCAGAACCTTGGGGTTTTTTCCACACATCGGTGCTGTTGCAGGGTAATAAAGCTAGTGCCAGAGGGGCAAGGAGCTACCGAGAAGCCCCCATCCACTCTCCTCTGGTTTCCTTGTAGTGTGTAACTCATCCCCTCAACCACAGGAGACGAATGTCTTTGCATATATTGAAAAAGAAATTATGTCTTTGATTTCCTAGATACATTACAAGTATTTACCAACAGATGAGAATTAGGTGAGGAAATCGGTTTTAGGCTCATAAGGCAATGTCTCTGAAGATTTAGTGCAATTTTAATGGGAACACAAACTTTGGGAAGGGAAAACACAAGTTATCAATTTTGGAACAATTTCCTCTCTGGTGCTGTAAGATGAGAACTGAAATCCAATGTTTATAATCAAATGATTCTTCTCTTTTCACATCAGATATAGTGGATTATTTTCATGTATTTTCTCTGTGTACAGGCTATGCATTTTTTTCCTTTTTGGTTGTCATAATTGTTGTTCTGGATTTGGCATTGCACGAAGACCGATCTGTTTCTAACAAGTTGAGGGCCAAGTAAGTGGCCAGATGCACCTGTGAATATTATGAGCCCAGCCCAGGACTGAGTGATCTTGTCTAGAGCAAGCACTATTTCCTTTATGGGCAGAAATGGAGAGTTTGGCAACTGTTCGGATACCTGGATCAGGTCTGGCCCTGTGTTTAGAAAGAGTGAGTTCTTCCTTTGAGTGTGAGTTGAGGGGCTTCTAGGGCCTCCAAGTCACCCTCTTAGTATCCTCCCCACTGGCCTTGTTTTACTTTCTGAAATTCTTGTCTTCACCCCCTCCTTCGGGAAGCCCTCTGTTAAAATGGTGGCACTTCCTGCATTTGGTGCATGGCTTCCCAACATTTTCGCAGCGTGGTGCACAGGCGGTTCCTCAGAACCGGAGTCAAGAGGTTGAGAGACTCTGGCCACTCCACGGCCTTGAGACTTGAAGGCACTTAGTAACTCAGCACAGCTCTAATCTATCCACATGACACGGACACCAGTCTCTCATAAGGGTGACTATATTGTTTATTGTCCAAACTGGGACACTTTTGAGAGTGGAAGAGGACACTTAATAATTAAACCAGGACATCAGGCAAACTACAATCTAGGAAATGTGTTCGGCCTAGTCAATTACACCTTAACCCTGATTAGTTTCCCAGACTAGCCCTGCCAATACCAGACCTTTGAAATGTGCAGTCTTCTAGTTTGTTTCCTCCATTAGCCCATTTCTTTATCTGCCTGTCTATTTATACAGCTGCTATCACTACTGTTATGTTTTGTTTCAACCTCCATTTTACAGATGAAGAGACAGATAAGAGGCTAAATATTGTTTCCTCCCTTCATATTTCCATGAGAAGTAAGTGATCAGGTAATATGAGGGTCGCTGGGGGCTCAGGGGCAAATCGGTGCTGTTTGAGTCTTGACTAGCATTCTCTTTTGGTATTTTTCTTGTCTCCTTTACCTCTTCTCTTCTTCCAGCTTCCCAGTGCCTATGTTCCCGCCCATGTCCACATTCATTAAAGCTTACCTGTTCTCTACAGTATTCCATTCCCGCAGGACTTTGCCCTGTGTTCAAAAATAAATGCTGAAAAATTAACGTATTAGCTTCTCTAGAAGCTAATATTCACATTTTAATAGGGGACTTCTGGGGACATAACTGCTTTAGTTCAGTGAAGCAGCGATAATGGTGGGAGTTCAGGAACCCTGGCAAACTAGGGGCGTTGGTTTGGTTAGAAGATACAGTTTCACTATGACCTGAAATATACCACCTAAGGCCTGCCTTGGTCAGGGCTTTCTAAGTTGGATAAGCTATAATGCCTCTGTACAAGAATTCTGCCATCATCTGGATGACATGCTCTATGGGATTGTGTCATTATTTTAGATTTACTTGAATTTATGAAAAGGAAATAACAATGCTTTTCATAACAGCAAAATATGATGAAAGGGTAAAGAAGTAATATAATCTAGATTATGTGCCTGATCTGCTCCAGGCAGGAACATGAGCTCACTTTGGTGTGGTAGAGATTTGGGAATGATTCTTTTGTCTTGTCTTCTTGGGATGATGAAACATAGATTGCCTGGGGGATGGACAAGAGCTCTTAGAGCCCTCCATTATATGATATTATATGATACTATATGATATTATATGATATTATATGATATTATATGATATTATATGATATTATATGATATTATATGATATTATATGATATTATATGATATTATATATTATATTTCATTTCATTTCATTTCATTTCATTTCATTTCATTTCATATTTTTTAAAAGGTTTTATTTTGGGGGTGCCTGGGTGGCTCAGTTGGTTAAGTGTCCAACTTCGGCTCAGGTCATGATCTCGCGGTTTGTGAGTTCAAGCCCCGGGTCGGGCTCTGTGCTGACAGCTTAGAGCTTGAAGCCTGCTTCAGATTCTGTGTCTCCCTCTCCCTCTGCCCCTCCCCTGCTCACGCTCTGTCTCTCTCTGTCTCTCAATGATAAATAATAAAACGTTAAAAAAAATTTAAAGATTTTATTTTTAAGTAATCTCTACACCCAACGTAGGGCTTGAACTTGCAACCTTGAGATCAAGAGTCACATGTTCTATTTATTGATCCAGCCAGGTACCCCTAGAGCCCTCCATTTTAGTATCTTCACCATCTGCATTCCTTTGAAACTAAAGTTTAAAACATCAGGCATCAGAATTCTTTGGGAAATCATTTTCAAAGGACAGTTATTTCTTAGAGTTTGTATATATCCTCTGCCCTACTCATGACCATCTAAGCCAGCTAGTTGGTTCTCCCTGTGGATGTGACATTTGGTCATTCATTTACAAATATTTCTTGAGCACCTACTATGTGTTGGATACTGTGGTAGGCACCGGTGAACACAATAGGCATAGATATAGATTCTGTTTCATGGAAGTTAAACAAAAAGCAAACAAGTAACAGATATAGTAACAATCCATTTGGATTCGCTTAACAAAGAAAGCCAATAGGATGCTGCAATAGAGAATAGAAGATGAGGATCAACTTTCAACACACAGTAGTGGAAAACCAAATTACAATTAGGTCAAGTAATATGGAGTTTATTATCTCACTGATTGAGAAGTCTGGAAGCAAGGCATCTGGGGTCAATTCAGATACACAATATAATTATTATGAGGGACCCAGGCACATTCCATCTTTCTATTCTACTATCCCTAGCACATGGATAATACTTCACTTGTGATCGTAAGAGGCCTTCCACATTTGCAGGCATCACATGTAGACACACAAAAGCTAAAGAAAATTGGTACTTTCTGTCTGTCTCTCTTTTCTCAGCAAGGGCCTTTCCAAAGAAGACTTCCTTTTGTGTTATTTTGGTTAGATCCACATCGTTTACTCATCTCTAAATCAATCACTGACAAAAAGGCCAGATATGACCATGATAGGCTAAAAGCAATTATTATCTACTATTTGATACCGGGAAAGGGCCAGGCTCCCTTGACTATGTGACAGCCATATCCTTGAACAAAATCATCATTGTGCTAGCAAAAAACAGTGTAGGTGGGGGTCGTTCTGTGGGGGCAGTCCATATTTTCTGCGTTGGTTACAGTGGTGAGGAAAGGCCCATTTGCTGGAATGATGTGTGAACTGAGACACTAAGGATGAGATACATTCAAATGAAGTGTGGGAGATAGGGCTTTCAGGCAGAGAGAGGAGCTGAGGCAAAGTACTAGACACTGATAGAGTTTGGCATCTTTGAGGACCCGGAAGAAGACAAGTGTGACCCAGATATAACAAGTGAGGGCAGAAGTCCTTGAAGTGAAGTTTGGGAGCAAGACAGGGGCTGGTAGGGCATGGTGTAGGTTTAAGATTTATTCTCAGGGTAGTAGGAATGCACTGAAGGGCTGTAAGTAGGTTAAGGACATGACCTCCATTTCAGGGCCCTCTTGCTGCTATACAGAGAATGAGTTGAAGGGTGGGTAGGAATGGAATTTGCAGACCAATTAGGACATTTTTGCAATGCTCGGGGCAACAAATGGTGGGAGCTTGGAATAGGGAGGTAACAAGGTAGGTGGAGAGAAGAGGCTTTGGCAGAAGTGAAAGTGTTGATCCAAGGGTTCTGCTTAACCATGTTAAGTTTGAGATGTTCGTGAGATATCCAAGTGGAATGGTAAAGTAGGTAATTGGCTAGGAGACTGGCTCAAAAGAAAGGTCTGGGCCAGAAATACGTATTTGGAAGTCAGCCGTATATAAATGGCATTCAAAGCCAGAGGACCGGATGAACTCACTTAGGGAAAAGGAGTAGACAGAGAAAAGGCAAGGGTTCAGTACCAAGTTCTAAAGTACACAAACACCGAAACATTGGGCAGATGAGGTAGAGTGTGGAAAGGAAATTGTGAAATGGAAGCCATCGAGGTAGGAGGAAACCCAAGAGACACTACATGCTTTTCCTAGGGTCACACAGCTCATACTCCTGTCTTAGGGACTCAGGAGGATGGTATAGAAGTCTTTGAAGGGACAAGGTAGATGAGAATAGGAAGAAGTAATTTTCCACAAATTTTTAAAAAAACACTGTTTTTTTCCTCTTAATATAAAAACTATATTCATTGTTGACAATTTAGAAGGCATATAAACATACGAAAATGAAAATCATACATTTGTTATTCTTTTTGTGTAGAAGTCTCTAGTCTTCCCCCTCCTTCTCCTCCCCTCCCTTCTCTCTCTCTGCCCACAATACACACGAACATGCACACACACACATGCACACACGTGTCCCCACCACACGGTATGAGCAAGGATGGGCTAGGCTATGTTGTGATAACAACCACCCGCAAATATCAATGGCTTCATACAATAAAAGGTTTTTACATATCCAGTCTATGTGGGCAGGGAACCTCTGCACATTATGGTCACTTAGGAGACCCAGGCTGATAGAAGACTCTTTTCAACACATGCTTCCACGATTGTCAAGGCAGGCAAAGGCCGTGTGGCACATTGATCACTGGCCTTTAAATGTTCCCCTCACATTTCACATTCCAGTTATGTTGCATGACCATATGTATCTTCAAAAGGATTGGGAAGCACAATCGTACTACATGCCTTAAAGGAGAATGTGAAAATATTTATGAATAGTCTTAATGGTTACTATAAACATGTAAATAAATATGTCATACTCTACATACTATTTTGCAACCAGATTGTTAACTCACTATGTTTTGAAAATATGTCTTTAAACATTTTCCATGCCATTAAATCTTCTGTAATTTGCTTTTTAATAGCTGCATGTATACATATAAAATAATTTATTTAGTCAATCCCTTAATATTGCTATTTCAACTGTTTCTAATATCTCACTATGGAAAATTATGCTGTAGTGAAGCCCAATTAACATCCATCTTTGTTTTCATTTATGATTCTTTTTACAGAATAAATTCCTATATGGTGTGGCAGAGTCAAAAGACATGCAAACTGTGGGGCACGTTGGTGGCTCAGTTGGTTGAGCCTCTGACTTTGGCTCAGGTCACGATCTCACAGTTTGTGAGTTCGAGTCCCGCATTGGGCTCGCTGCTGTCAGCATAGAACCCACGTCAGATCCACTGTCCCCATGTCTCTCTGCCCCTCCCCTGCTCACTCTCTCTCAAAAATAAACATTAAAAATGATATGCAAACTGTTAAGACTTTCGCTACTTATTGTTGAATTTTCCTCCAGAAAAGTTTTATCAATTTATGCTCTTACAAGCAATATGCAAGAGTGTACATTTCCCTGGATCTCACTAATTCTGGCTGTTACCCATTTCTTTTTAGCATTTGCTAATTTTCTCAATAAAAAAATCACATTGTTTTTGCTTGTGTTTTTTATGGACAGAATGAGCATTTTTATATGCTCTCTGGCCATTCTTATTTTGTGAATTGCCTATTCATGTCGTCTGCACTTGGTTTTGGAGTGCCCCTTATGCCAATATCCATACTTCACTGTTACACAGCCCCCACTCATGAGCATGCTTCTTTTCTCTCTTTCTCTCTTGAGCTTAAGATGCTTCATAGTAACTAAGGCAACAAAACATGCTAGGTGGTTGAACTCCAAAATAGTAGCTGTAATCATCCTGAAACCCTCAACGGTAACTTTTATTAACTATTTATGGCCTAAACACATTTGCACATTCTGAGTGTCTATCAGGGATGTGGAGTACTTTTCTAGGGCTGTGGAGTCCCTATCCCGAGGGCAGGGCTGCTGCATTCTTTTATTTTTTCAATGTTTATTCATTTATTTTGAGAAGGTGAGAGAGAGTGAGGCAGAGAGAGAGGGAGACAGAGAGAACCCCAAGCAGGCTCCACGCTGTCAGCATGGAGCCTGATGCAGGGCTCGATGTCACAAACTGTGAGATCATGTCCCAAGCAGGCTCCGCACTCTGAGCAAGGAGCCTGATGAGGGGCTTAATCGCACGACCCTGAGTTCATGACCTGAGCTGCAAATCAAGAGTTGGACACTTAACTGACTGAGCCACCCAGGCGCCCCATGACTGCTTTTTCTTAAGAAAAAAAATAGTAGCACAATAACTGATTCAAGTAAAATCTGACACAAAACCTCAAAGTCTAAAATGGATGACTGTGAAGATGCTCTGATTGGAGCAGCCGTGTGCTCTCTACTCGGCCTCACCTGCATATTCCCTGCACAAGTCAGAATTTCCATGGAGCATAGTCTGAGAACAATTCGTCTAATGGAGTGAGCACTGGGCCTGGAATGAGGCGTGGAACTAACTGGCTGTGAGACTTTAAACCGATAAGAACAGATACTACACTTGATCTTAGCCAAAAGGCCGAGAAGCGATTAGCTGTGGGGACTTTAGATGTGTTGCTTAATGTCTCTGAGCATGGCTTTCTGAATCTATGAAATGGAGAGAATATTAAGTTGGTAGTTAATCACTGAGCACTCACTTTGTATAGAATCACCCTACTGGATACCAGGGAGGATTCAAATGGCATGAGTCAGTCCTTGCCCTTAAAAGGTTTATAATTCGGGGCGCCTGGGTGGCTCAGCCGGTTAAGCGGCCGACTTCCGCTCAGGTCACGATCTCGCAGTCCGTGAGTTCGAGCCCCGCATCGGGCTCTGTGCTGACAACTCGGAGCCTGGAGCCTGTTTCAGATTCTGTGTCTCCCTCTCTCTGACCCTCCCCTGTTCATGGTCTGTCTCTCCCTGTCTCAAAAATAAATAAAATGTTAAAAAAAAATTAAAAAAATAAAAGGTTTATAATTCACTTAATACTTTACTGATCTTCTAAAATGCTTATGAAATCCAATAAAATAGCAGGTGCAAATAAGAATAACAACTTGAAAATGCTTGGAAGAAGTGAAAATCACACAAATGCAAAATAACGTTATACGTATTGAATTATCGTTAATGTTTTGAGTGCATCAGAAGGTGGGAAGTTCTGTAAAGGTTAAATGAGACTCCTTTATAGAGCTTGAACTGGTCAACTGAGAAGTGTTGTTGCCATCTTGCCCACATCTCCAGAGCTCCCCAGTATTTCAAAGAGTCATGACAAATGCGTCCCATCTGGAACTACTGTCAAGTCCCGAGACCTGGCATGAAACCCACCCAAGGAGAATGGGCAGTCATTGAGGGAACTTTCCAGGATGCGGAACCTGGGTTTGGCTTGAAGGTATAGCTCTCTCAGTAGGATTCAAGCGACGGTCAACACTACAGTGTACCTTGTTGTGTTAGTGTGTCAGAAAGATAGATGTGGCACATGGCAGTGGGTCCTCAAGGCTCAGCAGACAGGTGCATTTGGGAGCTCCATGAATTGGTAGCAGAATCCTTGCCGATGGTTGGAGATCCAGGGGAGGGAGCTGAGCCCGGCAGGAATACTGGGGCTCTAATCAGAAGAACTTGGAATTAGAAACCAGGTCAGAAGCCCATGCTAAGTGGAGGAGGCCTTTGAGTTCTTAGGGTCTTTCAGGCTATACATTTATACAAGGTGAGTAGAATGCGAGAAGAATTTTTTTCCACTGCAGAACTTACGAGGTGGTAGCCAAAATGGAGAGAGAATAAACGGGGCATAGTTGCTAGAGGAGTTCCCTGGAAAGAAAGTCTTTCCATACCCCTCCACCCCTGGGAAAGGATATCTCTTTGGGAAGAATTTAAAATGCCCTTTGTTGTTACATTTCCTGTGCACGGTGGCGGTGGCGCAGGGCGCAGTGTATTAGGGGAGGCCATGGGTGACTCAAAATGTTTCCAGATGCTAAAGCTTTTGTTACTTTTCACAACAAAAGGCAATTGAATTCTTTAGACTGTGATTATGGTAATGCTGCATTGTTTTTGTCTGATCAAGAGCTGAGGGCAAAAGCTTTCCAAATTGACAGTTCTTTGCTCTCACAATGCAGGGTAGAGGATGAATTAAAGAGGGCTAGAGTTGATATGGAGAGGCTACCTGTGTTTGGATTAGAGAATACTGCAGCAATCCAAGTGAGAGACACTAGCGATTTGCCTGGGAGTGGCGGCATTGGAAACAATGAAAATAGATTGCAGATATAAAATCAACAGAGCTTGATGATGAGTGGGACACGTGTGTAGTGTGGGAAACGTGCGCTGGGGGGAAGACGACACGAGTGGGAGGGAGATGTCAAAGGCACAAGTCCTGGGCTTCCGGCTCACACATCCGGACGTATGACGATGCATTAACTAGGAAAGAGGACACTGGAAACAATTCGGTTTGGGCATAGAGAACTCTGAGTTCAGATTTGGACATATTGCATTTGCACTGCTTTTGAGACTTTAAGAGGCAACGTTGAGTGGGAAGCCTGAAGTTCCGGAGAGAGGTCTATGCGGGAGCCATAAATTAGCTGAGTCATTTCTGAGTCACACTATGCATATTATTCTGGAATTTGCTTTTCATTTTTAATATGTCCTGCACATCCTCAATTCGATACATATTAATCTCATTTAATAGTCGTGTAATATTCCATGGTATGTACAAAGGTGCTTTAATTATTCAACCGTTCCCTTATAAAGTCTCTTATCAGATTTAGACTGGCTTCAGTATTTTTAGAAGTATTACAAATTCTGCAATAAACACATTTACATATATATCTTGATATACTAGTGCATTTATGTCTGATGGATAAATTCTCAGAAGTGAGATTGCTGAGTCAAAAGCTATGCACATTTTAATTTTAATAAATGTTTCCAGGTTGGCAGTATAGTGTACTGGTTGAGAGCCTGAGCTCCAGAATAAAAGTGTCAAGTTTCAAATTTTGACTCCACCACTTACGAGCTTCATAACCACGGATAGGTTATTTAATCTCTCCCTTATTCAGTTTCCTCCTCTGTAATTAGGACGTATATATCTCCTGTGGCTATCGTGAAGATTAAATGAGATTATAGATTTTCATACACAGCTTGGAAATTTTTTAGATCTATAATACGTAAAACAACTATTGACAGGTATGTGACAGTGATCCAGGTGGGACTGCAATCCTTGAGAGAGACAGGAAGTATATGATTCAGGTCCAGCTTCTACCCAGGGGGAAATGTTTTCCCTGGCTGTGTTTCCCAGGATGGCGGAACCCAAGCAGAGAATGGTAGGCAGAAGAGGCAGAGATCACAATTCTGGGACCGACTAAAGTGGTTGGAATTTGTGAGCAGGTTGCCAGAGAGATCAGAGCCGTGGAGAGGTAACCCCAGAAGGCTGAATGTTGCCATAGCAATTCCTAGCATGTGCCAGGCAGTGGCCTAAGTGCTTCTAGCTTTAATTTAATCTTCATAAAAATCTGTAAAATCTATAATTTATTATTATTCCCAGTTTACGGATGTAGCTTTATTATTATTCCTCTTTGTAGACAAAGGGAAAACGGAGGTACAGAAGGTTAAGTAACTTTCCAAAAGTCACATGGCTCGCAGCGGTGAGCTTGGATTTGAATCCACGCAGCTACTATATCAAACTGCCTTTCTGAAGAGCAAGTGTGCATCTAAGTGTCATACATACATTAAGCCATAAAACAGCTATTATTATCATTCCCACTTTAAAGTTAACTTCCTCCAGCTAGGAAGTAATGGAGCTGAGATTCAAACCCACGTAGTTAGGTTCCAATGTTTTTGCTCTGAAACACCACATAATCTCTACGTTTTTTTTTTTTTTTTTGGAGTTTTTATCAGGAATAGTTACAGAATTTAATATCTTATTTTGATTTTTTTATTTTAGAGAGAGAGACAGCACGAGTAGGGGAAAGGGGCAGAGGGAGAGAGAGAGAGTCTTAAGCAGGCTCCATGACCTGAGCGGAAATCAAGAGTTGGACGCTCAACTGACTGAACTACCCAGGTGCCCCCAGAATTTAATATGTTAATTATTATTTGTTGATATATTTGTTATTGTATTTTCTCTTTTTAAGTTTTTTTTTTTTAAGTAGGCTCCATGCCCAACGTGGGGCTTAAACTCATGACCCGAAGATCAAGATTTGTTGCTCTACTGAGTCAGCCAGTGGCCCCTCTTTTAAATTTTTTAACACAAATTACGTTGTTAGATTTCCTAATATCTTTCATGAACTGCTGGATTTTTTTGCTATTTTATTTATAATTTTTATATTTATATGAATAAATCACCTTGTTTTCTTTTTTTGCATGTTTATAATGCTTTATATTTAGGTTATAAAATTATAAATTAAATTGGGAAGTTTCCCGTCTTCTATACACATCCCATAGCTATTTGATGTTCTTTTTTATCTTTCAGATTTTTTCACTCTGGTAAAATACACGTAACGTACAATTTACCACCTTAACCGTTTTGAAGTGTGCACTTCATTGGTATTAAGTACATTCATATCATTATGCAGCCATCGCCACCATCTATCTCCAGAACTCTTTTTATCTTGCAAAACTGAACATTTGTGCTCATTAAACTATAAGTCTCCAATTCCTTCCCCCAGCCTCTGGCAACCACCACTCTACTTTCTGTGCATATGTATTTGAGTACTCTGTGTACCTTATAAAAGTGGAATTGAATAGTATTTGTCTTCATGATATGCTTAGTTCACTCAGCATAATGTCTTCAAGGTTCATCCATATTGTGGCATGTGTCAGAATTTCCCTCCTTTTTAAGCCTGAATAATAGTCCATTGTATGTTTATACATTTATACCTCCTTTTCTTTGTCCATTTATTTGTTGACGGACACTTGGGTTGTTTCTACCTTTTGGCTATTGTGAATAACGTTGCTATGAACACTGTTGTGGAGATACCTCTCCAAAACCTTGCCTTCAGTACTTTTTGGGTGTATTTGCTGGATCATACGATAATTTTATTTTTAATGAAAAAAATGTTTATTTATTTGCTTTGAGAGAGACAGAGACAGCACAAGCAGGGGAGGGGCAGAGAGTGAGGGAGAGAGAGAATCCCAAGCAGGCTCTGTGCGGTCGGCACAGAGCCCGATATAGTGCTCGATCCCGTGAACCGTGGGATCGTGACCTGAGCCAAAATCAAGAGTCAGACGCTTAACTGACTGAACCACCCTTTTCTTTCTTTCTTTCTTTCTTTTTTTTTTTTTTGTTTTGTTGATAGTAACTATCCTAATGGATGAGAGGTAGTACCTCACTGTGGTTATGATTTGTATTTCCCTAATAGTGATGTTGAGCATCTTTTCGTGTGCTTGACATTATTTTATCATGGGAGATATCATGGGAGAAATATTTGTTTAAGTCCTTTGTCCATTTTTGAATTGGGTTGTTGTTTTTCAGTCGTTGAGTTTTAGGAGTTCTCCACATATGCTGAATGTTAATCCCTCATTAGATATATGGTTTACAAAGACTTACACATTCTGTAGGTTGCGTGTTTACTTTGTTCATAGTTCCTTTGATGCACAAAAGTTTTTAGTTTTTATGAAATCCAGTTTGTGTGTGCCTTTGGTGTCCTATCCAAGAAATCATTGCCAAAGCCAATGTCATGAAGCTTTTGCTCCACATTTTCTTCTAAGAGTTTCATAGTTCTAGCTTTTTTAAGTCTTTGATCCATTTTTAGGTGATTATTGTGTATGGTGTTAGGTAAGGGTCCAAGTTCATTCTTTTGCATGTGAACATCCATTACTATTTGCTGAAAAGACTGTCCTTCCCCCATTGAATGGTCTTGAAACCCTTGCCAAAAAAATCACTTGGCTATATATGCGAAGGTTTACATCTGGTCTCTCTACTCTATTTTGTTGATTTGTAAACCTGTGTTTATGCCAGTACCACACTGTTTTCATCTCTGAGGCTTTGTAGTAAGTTTTAAAATCAGGAGGTGTGAGTCCTCCAATTTTGTTCTTCTTCGAGATCTCTTTGGTTATAGATTATGAAATTCATGACAATTTATTTTATTTTATTTCTTATTTTTATTTGAGTATAGTTGACACACAATGTTATATTAATCATATAGCTACAACCTTCTGAAAAGAGGGCTATCTCCCCTTTTTCCATTTTGGATGAGAAGATTGTCATAACCCCTGGAGGTTACTGATTCATGAAAGGGTGGGGAGCTGTTGACTTTGGGGACAGGGTTGGTCTGAGCAACTTTGGGTCAGCTTAGTGACTGGAGTGTGGGTGAGTGGGGGGTGGGGGAAGGTCCTTTAGAGTCAGGGAACACAGCAGGACAATGGAAATCCTACCCTTTGGTGCATATGTTATGGGGAAGAAATATATAAATCATATTTGAAATAATTTTATCTCATAGATGAATTTTTTAGCATTTCTTTCCTGTTTTTAACATAGTTTTAAAATTATTTTTAAATTTTAAAACATGTTTTTTTCTGTATTAAAAAAAGAGATGTATGTTCACTAGAGAATATTACAATACACAGATAAGCAAAATTTAGAAATGCAGAGTACTTCTGCAAAAGAGCAGATCAGTGAATGGGGCTGGAAGTTGTGGGAGGTAGAATTGATTAAAAAGGGCGAGAAGAAACTTTTGGGGGAGATGCAAATGTTTTCTCTTGATTGTGGTGGTGAATACCAATGTGTATAAACTATCAAAATTTGCACTGTATACTTAAAATGGGTGTATCTGATTGTATGTAAACGATACCTCTATAAAGCCAATTAATAGTTTCCAAAGTACTGCTGTCATCACCCATATGAAATTACTGTTCATGGGTGTACCCTTGTGTACATTTTCCAGTGATTTTGTATGTATCTCTATATACACATATTTGTTTATGTAAAAATGGTATCATTTTTGACCAACTGGTTTTTAAAAAAAATTTTTTAACATTTAATTATTTTTGAGAAATAGAGCCAGAGTACAACCAGGGGAGGGACAGAGAGGGAGGGAGACGCAGAATCCGAAGTGGGCTCCGGGCTCGGAGCCGTCAGCACAGAGCCCGACATGGGGCTTGAACCCACGGACCGTGAGATCATGACCCGAGCTGAAGTCGGATGCCTAACCGACCGAGCCACCCAGGCGTCCCCATTTTTGACCAACTGTTAAAAAAAAAGATTGCTTTGGTTATTCCAGGTACCTTGAGATTTCATGTAAATTTTAGGATCAATTTTTCTCTTTCTGCAAAAAGATGTCATTGAGATTTTGATATAGATTGCACTGAATCTGTAGATTGCTTTGGGTCGTATTGACATCTTAACCATATTAAGTCTTCCAGTACACAAACATGGGGACATCCTTCCATTTATTTATGTCTACTTTACAATGTTTTATGGTTTTCATCATATTAGCCTTTCACTTCCTTAGTTAAATTAATTTCCAAGTATTTTCTTTTCTTTCTTTTGTTAAGTTTTTATTTATTTACTTAGAGAGAGAGAGAGAGAGAGAGAGAGAGAGAGAGAGCTGGTGGGGGGGGGGGGAGAGAGAGAGAAAGATAGAGAGGGAGAATCCCAAGCAGGCTCCACACTGCCAGCAGTGCAGAGCCCAGTAGGGGCTCAAACTCACAAACCAGGAGATAAGGACCCGAGCTGAAATCTAGAGTCAGATGCTCAACCGACTGAGCCACCCAGATGCTCCTATGTATTTTATTTTCTGATGCTATTATAAATGGAATTGTTTTCTTAATTTCCTTTTCAGATCATTTATTGTTAGTATGTTGAAATGCAACTGATTTTTGTGTGTTGACTTTGTGTCCGGCTCCTTTGCTGCATTCATTTATTAGCTCAAGTAATTTTTCCCTTCGTGGGACCTTTAAGGTTTTGTATATGTAAAATCATGTCATTTACAAACAGATAATTTTACTTCTTCCTTTCCAATCTGGATGCCTTTTATTTATTTTTCTAATAAGAAATAATAGCCTAATTAGCCTAATGGCCTAATAACTTCTACTAACCTATTTGCTGTGGCTAACATGACCAGTATTATGCTCAACGAAAGTGGTGAAAGCGGGCCTTCTTGCCTGTTTCCTGATCTTGAAAAGCTTTCAGCCTGTCACCATTGAGTATGATGTTAGCCACAAGTTTGTCATAGATGGCTTTTATTACACTGAGACAGTTTCCTTCTGTTCCTGGCTTGCCCATAGCTTTTAATACAAAGTGAAAAGTACATTTTGGGGATACATTTTAGATAAGTCATGATTTCTATTTTAACTTCTTCTTTTTATCCAAGCATTTCTCAGTTTCCAGATCCTTAAGATACTGTTATATTTTTGCTGTTGTTTCTAATTTTTTGTGCCATTCTTAGGGAAATATGGCTTTTTAAAACTTTATGAATTTCTTAAGGTTTCTTTGTGTCAAGTACATGACTGATTTTTACAAATGTTCCATAGCCATAGAAGAAAATGTGTATTCTTTCCTTGCAGGGGACAGAAATCCTTCCTATCCTTACTAGTTTTTCTGAAAGACATCTATTAACATCTTTCACTTTTTATAGTTATATTGCTTTCTCTCTGTAATTCTGGGAGCGTTTGTTCTTATGTTGTTTGGTGCATAAGTACTTGTGAGTTATAGCTTACATCTTCTTAGTATCTTAGTATCTTTTACCATTACACCTGTTTTAAGTACTTGCTCAAATGTTGCCTTCTTAGATAGGCTTCTCTAACCTCAGCTAAGGTATTTCTCACTGCTCTCTCCTTGTTTTTCCTCTCCACAGCATTTATCACATCTAATATACCAAATAATTTACTTTTTTTGTTTAGTATCTATTGATGCTAAGGTCTGCTATGCTACTATGATGCAAGGTCTGCAAATGCAGCTCTTTTATTCTGTTTGGTCGCTGGTTTTTCCTTGTATCCAGAACAATGCTTGACACATAGTAGATGCTCAATAAATAAGTCAATGACCAAATGTTTCTCTTTGTGCCATTTAATACTTTTCACTTTGATTCTCATTTCCTTGTACCAGTATCACAATTCTTGCTTTCTTTTTAATATTTGCCTAATATATTTTTGCTTATTCCTTTATTTTCAACATTTATTTCTTAATTTAATTTGCAATTTGTTTCTTTTCCTTCCTTCCTTCCTTCCTTCCTTCCTTCCCTCCCTTTCTTTCTTTCTTTCTTTCTTTCTTTCTTTCTTTCTTTCTTTCTTTCTATCTTTTTAAAGGGAGTTCAATCCATTTCCATTTTGGGGGATAATTGATATGTTTAAATTTTTCCTTTTTTCTTATTTTATGTTTATTACTTACTATTCTTGTTATTATTTGCTCATTTATCCTTTGTCATATCTAGATTTCTCAGAGTGAGAACATTTCTCTTTTGTCCTATGTTAATTCATAAATTCTCTATTTCTCTAGTGATATATTTCTACATTTTTGTAGCATTTAAAGCTATATTCTTCTATCAAAAGAACAGAATCAAATAAGGTGTGTTTTCCAATCCCCAAAATGTTTTACCACTATGTTCAAAGAAATTTCTTACAAAGGTTTAAATGCCTCACTCCCTCTTTTCTGTACCAAATCCCAAACTTTGTTTAAAAAAATAATTTATTTCCAGTATATGACTATATATTATACTTTACAAAATGTAAATTATAGTCCAATACACCTTTCTTAACTTTTATGCGACAGTTTGTGCTCATATTATCATTCATTTAGGTTTTAACAATACATTTTGCAAGAAGGATGGCTCACCACTCTTTTGTATACATTTTACCTTCCCTCCTCTTGAGTTCTTTCATCTGCTATAATTTTCACTTGGAAACAGTCTTTCTTTGAGTAATTTACTTATAAAGAGTATATGAGTAGTACACTTCCCCCCCCCCACTTTTATGATTTTTTAAAAGTTTGTTTCTTTGAGAGAGAGGGGCAGAGGGGGAGAGAGAGAATCCTAAGCAGGCTCCGCATTAATAGTGTGGAGCTCAATCAAAGGAACTGTGAGATCATGACCTGAGCCAAAATCCAGAGTTGGATGCTTAACTGATCATGACTGAGCCACCCAGATGCCCCTTATGATTTGTTAGTTTTGTACCATGTATGCTATTACTGGCTTAATATTTTTTTAGTATGGTTGACACACAGTGCCATTACAGTGCCATTACAATATTGACTGTATTCCTTATGCTGTGCCTTTTATTCCTGTGAATTATTCATTCCATAACTGGAAGCCTGTATCTCTCACTCCCCTTCACTCATTTTGCCCACCCCCACTCCCTCAGGTCTGATTCTGCTTTTTGTTCATTCATTTTTTTTTTATTCCACTTATGAGTGAAATCATATGTTATTTGTCTTTTACAGTCTGACCTCTAGTCCATTCATGTTGTCTCAGGTGGCTTAATCTCATTCTTTTTTTTATCATTGTGGATGTATGTATACACACACACACACACACACACACACACACACAGCATCTTCCTTATCCATTCATTTGTTGATGGACACTTAGGTTGCTTCCATATCTTGGCTACTGTAAATAATGCTGCAGTAACATAGGGTGCATGTATCTTTTTGAATTAGTGTTTTTGTTTTCTTTGGGTAAATATCCAATAGTAAATTATTGGATCATATGGTATTTCTATTTTTAATTTTTGAGGAACCTCCGTACTGATTTCCCTGTGGCTGTACCAACAGTGGTATACTTTCTGAATTTTCTTATGTTCATGATTTTTTTTGCTCTCACATATGAATATTACTTTGAATAAGTCTGTTTACTCTCCAGAATATATACATATTGCTTCAATGTCCTCTAACTTCCAATGGTGAAGAAAAGAAGTTTAATGCTAGTCAAATTCTCTTTTAGTTATTAGCAACCTGTTTTATTTATCTTGGTGTCTCTCAGATTTTACTTTCTTTGTAGCTTAGATGTTTCTATAGGCTTTCTAGGTGTGCATGTTTTTTTTCATTAACAGGTCATGAGATTTGGGGATCCCTTTTTTTTAATTTTAGAGAGAGAGAGAAGATGAGCAAGGGAGAAAGACAGGGAGAAAGGGTGACGGGGAGAGAGGGGGGAGAGAGAGAGAGAATCTCAAACAGACTCCATGCTCAATGATGAGCCCAATGCAGGGCTTGATCCCACGACCCTGGGATCATGACCTGAGTCCAAATCAAGAGTCAGATGCTCAACCAACTGAGCTACCCAGGGGTCCCTGGGGATCACTTTTAATCTGAAATCTAAAGTCTTTCTAGTTGACAGAAATTCTGTTTTTTTGTTTCTTTGATCATTGATTTCCATCTATTTTTTTTTCCTCTTCCTATACAACTATTATTTAGTGGTTCGTTTTCTGGAAGTACTTTCAATATGTCTTATCTTTTCATTAATAAATCCCATTTAATGTATTTTTCTCTGTGTGTTAAAAGATCTTTTATTTTATCTTCCAATTTTAAGCATTGGCCATTCTATTTGCCATTTTCATTACTGATTTTTTAAACTGTAAAAAAATGTTTTCTGGACTCCCCTGTTTTGCATTCTAGTTATGTCTTTTTAAGGGTCCTCACCATTTTCCTTGAAAGCTCTCTTCTTTCCCTTATAATTATGTCTGCCTCAATAACAGTCACAGTATGTTAAATAACTAGAATTTAAATAAAAATTTGAAAAGAAAAAAGAAAACAAGCCACAAATCCTGGTTGTTCACCTTGGCTGTTCCCTCAAGTTGCTGAGTCTCCTTAGCTGCATTGTGAATTTACTTTTTTTTTCTTTATTTTAGAGAGAGAGACAGAGACAGAGAGACAGAGACAGAGAGAGAGTGCATGCATGTGCCGGGCAAAGGGAGAGAGAGAGAGAGAGAGAGAGAGAGAGAGAGAGAGAATCCCAAGCAGGCCCCACACTCAGTGCATAGCCTGATGTGGGACTTGATCCCACAACTGTAAGATCATGACCTGAGCAGAAATCAAGAGTCAGACACTCAACCAACTGAGCCACCTAGGCACCCCTGGAGTGTGAACTTTCAATGTTTGCTCATGGGTGGGTTCATTCGGCACACATATAAGTCAGCTTGTTAGGGGTCTCAGGCAATAGTGACCCAGAAGGTGTTGGAAGACAGAGTTAGCATTTTTATTACAGTAGTCCCTTAGTAAGTCAAAGAAAAAAATAGAACCTTTCTATGGGGTGTGGGTGTGGGATGGGGTTCTCTTCTCATTCTTCTTTGGGTGCAAGTAGGAAAGTAGATAAAATGGGAGCATTGGAGCTATTGCTCTCCTGGAATGCCTGGGGCCAGGATGAGGAATTACACTCACTGGATTACTCTAGAAGGTGGAAGAACTGGTCAATGACATTCACTCATTTCTTGATCCCTCCTTTATTCTGAAAATGACATCATGCACTTTTTATGTCCTCAGGAGATGTGGCATTCTCAGATGCAATTAAGATTTTCTCTAGGTTTTTTCACCATCAGTCTATACTTATTTAAACTAATTAGCTCTCAAATATATTAGCTATGTTATTCTAGATATTAGAATCACTTTGGGGGCATATAAATAAATACTGATTATATGCTTCTGTCTCCTCTCTCAAGACAATTGAACCAATTTTTGGTGGTTGCACCTGGACACTGAAGCCACCGTTTTCCAGATTGTTTGCTTGGTTGTTTCCTCTGCCGGATATCTATGTTTATTGCTCTACCCTGAGGTAAGAGGCCAATAAGGGTTTGCTAAATGAATCAATTAATGCAATGTAATTTTAAAATTATAATACTCATTTGAATATGTTGCATTTGCACATTATATAAGCCCCTAAAGCCCCAAAATATATACAGCAAGTCTCCCTTTTGCCTTATATTTTTAAAAAACTTTTAAAATGTTTATTTATTTATTTTGAGAGTGGGGGGGGGGAGAGTGCATGCACCCATGCACAGTGGTGGGGAGGGGCAGAGAGCAAGGAAGAGAGAGAGAAAGAGAATCCCAAGCAGAGAGAGAATCCCAAGCAGAGAGAATCCCAAGAATCCCAAGCAGGCTCTGCACTGTCAGCACAGAGCCTGATGCTGGGCTCAAACTCACAAACCATGAGGCTGTGACCTGAGGCAAAATCAAGAGTCAGATGCTTAACCGAGTGAACTACCCAGGCGCCCCCCTTTAGCCCTATTTCTTAGTCAACCAGTTCCTCTCTCTAGAAGAAGCCATTTGTTGCTAGTTTCCTGTATACTCTTCTAGAGACATTCTATGCATATTTAAGCATGTAGTATCAACCAGTCTCCTGTTAATAGACCTTTATGTGGTTTTCCCTCTGTTGCTATTACGAACAATGCTGCAGTGAGTAAATACTTTTCCTACCTAAATCTCTTAACATGTATCTGTATGATTCCTAGAAATGAAATCATTGGATTCAAGGGTATGTAATGTTTTTCTATTCCCAGCATTAGTTCTACTTAATTATGATAGCTCATTCTTTTTCTATACTAGAGGTTTCTAGCTGATAATATTTAATTTAGGGTTTTTGTATAACTTTTACGTAGCCATTCATAAATGAGACCCATGTATCTTTTGCCCCAGTTTCCTGTTTTTTTAATTAAATAAAACTTTGATAAGGATACCTAAAATATTAATATGTTACCCTGCATAAGTAATGTATTTGTATAAAAATCGAAGCTTTCTGGAAAATTGTGATTTGAATCACTTGTAGAACTTTAAAAAATTATAGGCTTCAGGACTTGTTTGAGAACAGGGGTCAGAAAACTGTGGCCTGTGGGCCAAATCCAAGCTGTCACCTATTTTTGTAAATAGAAGTTTATCGGAACACAGATGTATCTTTTCATGTATGTATGGTCTGTGGCTGCTTTTGCACCACAGTGCAGAATTGGATAGTTGTGACAGAGTCCACGTGTCCAGGAAATCCTAAAACATTTACTGTCTGGACCTTTATGGCACAAGTGTGCTGACTCTTGCTCTACATCCATGGAATCAAAATCTGGTACTGAGGCCATTGTGTATGTATTGTGAAAAAGAAAATCCATCAAAGTTGGCTCATATTTGCACTAAAGTTTGAGAGCCAATATTTTCATGCAAAGTTAAATAACTAGGTGAATGTCATTTTCTTTCCATGCCAGTTTCTTATCTGTCTCCTGGTCTACTACCGTGTTCGGACCTTAAAATTCCAACACTTCAGTTGGGGCTCTGTGAATTTCTACCACATACCCCTGCCATTATATTTTTCTTACCACCTCCTAATCAAAGCCATAGTGACCAGTGAATCAATGTTTATTGAATAACTTGTCCATCCCTATTTTAACACTTCTTTAGCGTGTATTTTGTTGGATATATGCTTACAGATATATAGACATGAATCTCAGTCCATAAACCCATGGGTATGAAACAATGAAACTCTTTTTCTAATAAATTTCAACTTGAAAGTTTCATGCCAACAGAGTTTGGAAACTTAATTGTAGTCAGTCTGGGCATTTCACACTTCTTGACTTGGGTTGTGTTTAAGTTATTGAGGGCTAGATGGAGAACTCACGTAGTGCCAAGATATTGGGAGGATATGTTGTATCTTCAATTGGATATGTTGTATCTTCAATAAATTCTGCCCATGTAAGTATCTATTGAGATACCCATGCCTCATCTGAGCCTACATCAGTGGTTCATAAACACCACCAGGAGGGATGATCCTTGCTCTTCATGGCTCCCTTAGGTTGATTGGTTTTTTTTTAATGTTTATTTCTTTTTGAGAGACAGAGAGTGCAAGTGGGGGAGGGGCAGAAAGAGTTGGGAGGGGGGTGGACAAAGGATCCAAAACAGGTTCTGTGCTGATAACAGAGAGCCCGAGGGCTCAAACTCATGAACCGTGAGATCATGACTTGAGCCAAAGTCAGACGCTTAACCAACTGAGCCACCCGGTGCCCCTAGGTTGATTGTTTTTCAATGCTACTTCCATGTCACTCTTGTGCTCTCAGAAATCAGTCAGCTGTTCCTGCTCTACAACAAGGTGTAGTAAAGCGCAGTGAGGCTAAGTCCCCTTCTGCTGAGACATGTTTAAGAGCTACTTGTCCCTCATGTATCTTATTGTCTCCCAAAGGCTTCATCTGAAAATGGGGTCTAAATTCCCTATATCTTAGAAACCAAAAACCTATGTGGCTTTTTATTTCTGGCCCCCTCTCTTGGAACACTTGACATCTATATTCTCATTTCTTCCTCTCTACCTTTTCTTAATTCTCTCATCCTAAGACATCTTTTCCTGGTCTGGTGGGGGATGGTTGGGGAAATTTTTACTTTTTCACTAGCATTATTTGCATTGTGAGCCCTTTGCTAGGCTTTTGAAACCCAAATGCCAAGATGAGATGCCTCTTGCTCCCCACTGCTTTATGCCATTTCTGCTGTCTGCCAAAGCAAATGAGCACAGAACTGTTTAGCTGTTCAGTGAGGGGAAGGGCAAGAAAAAGGAACTGTCAGGAAGAAATGGGTGATACTTAAAAAAACATCCTGCCAACAAGGTATATTACTATCACTTAATGACCATGAATTAGTATCAATGTGCCTTGTCATTGTTTTCTCCTTCCTAGTATGTTCCTTTGTCTCTCCCAGTTAGGTCCCTAAAGAACCTAAATAACTCTCATACAAGAATTATTTATTAAGCACCTATTCTAGGCTTAGCCATGCTTCCTTGAAGTGACTCAGGCAGTGAATAAATGTGAAATCCCATTTATTTGCTTTTGTGGCTCCTTCAGATACTTCTTTTTCTTGCAATGGTCAATGATCATAAAAGGTTGAGTCCCCGGTGGGTAGAAATGTAAATCTGGGCAAGCAGTAGAAGACAAATCAACTATCCAAAAATAAATAGAAACGTTAAGAAAATTCACAGCCATTCCTTTAGGTCCCCAGGTTAAGTATTCCATAGAGACAGTAGGTGAAGTTTATATCTCACTCTTAGAATTTAATATGCTCTATTTCATATTGTATTAGTCTATTATGTTTATATGCAAAATGTAGTGAGTTAAGAACGGGATGGAAAAGTCTTGCCTCTAGAATTCATGTTTGTTTTTTCTCCTTCCTGAGCCAGAGCTTTTTGCATTGGTTTGATGTACTGTAGTTACTTGGGGTTTAATCTTGTATAATAATTAACTTCAATTGATCCACTGCAGTGTGTTAGCAAAGTGCCCAAGCCTATTAAATCCGACTAAGAATCCTCCATTGCTTTCCTAATTTCCAGCATCATTATGCTGCCGGGAAAGCTGATTAATGTAAAGGCATTCCAAACCGGGGCTTCTGCCTGGTGAAATTTTGGAGAAGGTGCACATAGAGGATCTCTATTCTTAGGAGAGTCCTGGATCTATGAGCGAGGTTTCTTATTCTTCTTTAGAACAGAACTCTTAAAGAGGGAAACCAGCATCATCGGAGCTTCACTTCTTAATGGAGGCACATATGGTTGATTTAAAAACAAGTAGAAAATGGAACATTACTGAAAGTGTGCCATCCTCAGTAGGCCTCTGGAAAAGAAAACAGAGCCTGCCAATAAGAGAGAGGACAAGAAGAAGAGATTATGAAAACAAACAAACAAAGCAGACCTGTAAAAGATCAATGTAAATGAAGCCGTTACATTGAATATTCACAGCAGATATTTTCAGCCTTTGAGGAAATTTTAAATAAAACATCCAAATTGGTCTGTCGAAAAGCTGTGCATCGGGGGATTTCTAGTGAAATGCTCCATGTGGACAACTTTCCTGGGAGTGGACTGTATGGGAGGGAGACAAAGAAGATTAAGACTTGGTCCTTGTCTTTGAGGACTTTACACTTTCTTTTAAATAGTCTGTCTTGATTGCCTGGGTGAAGTACAATCCTATTTTGGTTTTCCTCATGTTCTTGGAAATTTTTTTAGTCTGAGTCTACTTTCCTGCCTTAGCAAGTAGAATCTAGTGAGCATCTTTACTTGTGTCGATTTGCAGGCTCATCATCTCAGGAATCAGTGAAATGTTTCCAAGAATGGATGGAACAGATGTTGGGCATGAGGCTGAGACACGCCCTGGAAGGTAACTAAAAGTCGAATTAGCTTTATTTTTTGTTTGCTTTGCCTCGTTATTTTAAAAGTTGTATGTAAAAGAACTCTACTTAATTAAGGGTTTTGGTTAGTTTGGTTTCAAATAGATCTTTTCACGGTAAATGATTATATGGCTCTCAATTTTATCATTGGAAGGGGATAGGGATTATCTTGATGATTTCATTAAAGTTACCATGAATGTTAGAGTTGGTGAAAGTAATGAAACTGAGGTTTCTCAGAAAGATATCATTAAAAAAATTTTTTTAACGTTTATTTATTATTGAGAGACAGAGCGTGAACAGGGGAGGGGCAGAGAGAGAGGGAGACACAGAATCGGAAGCAGGCTGCAGGCTCTGAGCTGTCGGCACAGAGCCCGACGCGGGCTCGAACTCACAAACCGCAAGATCATGACCTGAGCCGAAGTCGGACGTTTAACCGACTGAGCCACCCAGGCGCCCCGAAAGATACCATTTTTAACCCATGGATTGCAATTCCCACGAATGTTTTCTTTATTCCCTATCATGGTGCAGTTGCAATTTGAAGAGAGGCCACTGAGGACTGCAGGTGTGGGGGGAAATCTCTATGGACGAGGTAGGATTTGTGTTAGCCATAAAGAGGAGGTAGATTTTCCATTGTAGGGGGAAAGAGGAAGGGTATTCCCACTTAAGGGAACAGCATGAACAAAACTGTTGAGGTGGTTGCGAGTATGATGTATAAAGAGGGTGATGATGAAACTTGTTTGACCCGAGGGTTGGGCTCATAGGCACAAGTAAGTTTTGGCTGAGAGTAGGGTGAATTGGAAAGTCTGATGAAAATTTTGAAAACTACACTTGAGGTGTCTGAATTTGAACCAGGTAGGGTGGTAATGCAGGTGTTACAAACATTGAAGAAAAAGAGTGATTAAGAACTGCAGTATTAGGGAGGAATCTATAGCAATTATTAGTTGGATGTTATAAAAATTAACAACAGTTTTGGGCTTTTGTCCCTTTGCCTGTTGCCACATATAGAATAAACTGATTCTTTTAGAACACAATTAATTAAATGAGTTTGATGATAGGCAGGGAAGCCAGACAATGCTACATCACAGACAAGCTAGAAAAAAATTTTTTAAAGCTTTTGGAGAACTTGGAGGCTGCCAAAAATAATTTGGGAAAATGTCCTCATAATAAAATTCAGACAAATTATTTTATGACAGAGAAGCACTACGGGTCCCCTGTCCTTCTCCCCTCTATTGCTATCCCAAAGTCAAGCAATTACCATTAATGTATGTGGAAAAAATTTGAGCATACCCACACCCAAAAAATAACCTCGCTTAGGCGTTTCTGATACCTTAGGACACATCTTGCTAACAGATGCATGAAATAAATCTAGATAAAGCACAGATGCTCACAGACACAGTTAAAAGCTCTGGTGGCTTGATGTGGAGATACTGAGTATTGTTCCCAGGGAAGGAGTCGGGTGGGGCCGCTCTCACTGCTCACGGTGCTTCTACAGAGGCTGGCTAGCTACAAAACAAAACGCTAGGCACTATTTTGGCCTTTCACCTTTTTTCGTGGAAATGAAAATCCTCTTTGGGTTTCTTTCGGTTAGCAAAAACAGGTTCTAACATAGGTCTTTGGTAAAAGCCAAGTGGCCTAACGTGAACTTTTGAAAAGTGCGGGGCTCCCTGTATTAGGTAGTCAGTGGAAGAATAGGATTTGGGGTTCAAGTTTGGGTCCTGGTTTTACCAGTAATCCTGATACTGTCAATAATTATATTACTCTCAGTTTAATCATCAGAAGGAGATAAAGAGAGATTATCTTTTTCTTCAGTTGTGCTCTCTGTGTTATTAGGCAAATCATTTAACTTTCCTGAGCTTTTAGTTTCTATATCTCTAAACTAAGAGTAATGGTACTTGTTGCTATGTTGTTAAGAAATAAATGAAACAGTGTGTCTTATGAACCTTAAAGACCTACTCAAGAATAAGTGATACTGATAATTAATTTCCATCAAGTAATTACAGGTGATTATAACCTGAATAATGAAGCCATCCAAAATATGTCATAATTACATGGATTTGGACATGAAGCATATGGCGAGGGTCTCAGTAGAAGGTTGTCAGTGGGGAGACAGCAGGAAGCTAGGACTTGGAATCAGGACTAGGCCTAGTAGGCAGTGAACTTACTGGATCTGGCCCCAGAAAATGGTGGCCAGTAGGCTAAGTAGAATATTCCAGGAGAAGGTGTGGAAATCCTGTGTGGTTTCAGTAGCTACCCACAAATAATATTTTATTTTATTTTATTTTATTTTATTTTATTTTATTTTATTTATGTATTTATGTATTTATTTATTTATTTTAATATAGTTTATTGTCAAATTGGCTAACATACAGTGTGCAAAGTGTGCTCTTGGTTTTTGGGGTAGATTCCCATGGTTCATTGCTTACACACAACACCCAGTGCTCATCCCAACAGGTGCCCTCCTCAATGCCCATCACCCATTTTCCTCACCCCCCACCCCCTCCATCCACCCTCAGTTTGTTCTCTGTATTTAACAGTCTCTTATGATTTGCCTCCCTCCCTCTCTCTTTGTAACTATTTTTTTCCCCTTCCCTTCCCCCATGGTCTTCTGTTAAGATTCTCAAGTTCCATATATGAGTGAAAACGTATGATATCTGTCCTTTTCTGACTGACTTATTTCACTCAGCATAATACCTTCCAGTTCCATCCACGTTGCTGCAAATGGCATGATTTCGTTCTTTCTCATTGCCAAGTAGTATTCCATTGTATATATAAACCATATCTTTATCCATTCATCAGTTGATGGACATTTAGGCTCTTTCCATAGTTTGGCTATGGTTGAAAGTGCTGCTATAAACATTGGGGTACATGTGCCCCTATCCATCAGCACTCCTGTATCCCTTGGATAAATTCCTAGTAGTGCTATTGCTGGGTTGTAGGGTAGTTCTATTTTGAATTTTTTGAGGCACTTCCACACTGTTTTCCAGAGCGGCTGCACCAGTTTGCATTCCCACCAACAGTGCAAGAGGGATCCCCTTTCTCCACATCCTCACCAGCATCTGTAGTTTCCTGAGCTGTTCATTTTAGCCACTCTGACTGGTGTGAGGTGGTATCTCAGTGTGGTCTTGATTTGTATTTCCCTGTTGATGAGTGACGTTGAGCATCTTTTCATGTGTCTGTTGGCCATCTGGATGCCTTCTCTGGAAAAGTGTCTATTCATGTCTTTTGCCCATTTCTTATGAAGATGTAAAATTGTGCAGCCACTTTGGCAAACAGTTTTAGCAGTTTCTCAAAAGACTGAGCAAAGAGTTACCATATGACCCAGCAATTCTACTCCTAGGTATATATCCAAGAAAAATGAAAACATATGGCCACTCAAAACCTCATACTCAAATATGCATAGGAAGATTATCCATAATAGTCCTGAAGTCATTTAACTTCCCTGAGCCAAAGTGAAAGCAACTCAAATGTACCTCAAGTGATACATGAATGAATACATATGGTATATCTAAACAATGGAATATTATTTGGCAATAAAAAGAAATGAAATTCTGATCTACACTACAAAATAGATGAACCTGAAAGCATTATGCCAAGTGAAAGAAGCCAGACACAAAAGGCCACATATTATTTGATTTCATTTATATAAAATATCCAGAGTAGGCAAATCCAGAGAGACAGAAAGTAGGCTAGTGGTTACCAGGGGTAGGGTAGAGGGAAATGGAGAAAGAATAGCAATGGGAATGGTGTTTCTTTTTTTTTCTTTTTTAAGTTTTTAATGTTTATTTATTTTTGAGAGAGAGAGAGAGACAGAGAGACAGAGATAGAGACAGAGCGTGAGCAGGGGAGGGGCAAAGAGAGAGGGAGACACAAAATATCAAGCAGACTCCAAGCTGTCGGCACAGAGCCCAATGTGGGGCTCAAACTCACAAACCGTGAGATCGTGACCTGAGCTGAAGTTGGACGCTCAACCGACTGAGCCACCCAGGTGCCCCGGGAATAGGTTTTCTTTTGTGGGTGATGAAAATGTTCTGGAACTAGGTGATGCTGATGATTGTACAACTTTGCAAATAAGCTACAAACCATTGATTTATACACTTAAAATTTTTAAAAATGTTTATTTATTTTTGAGAGAGAGAGTGAGACAGAGCGTGAGCAGAGGAGGGCCAGAGAGAGGGAGACACAGAATCCGAAGCAGGCTCCAGGCTCTGAGCTGTCAGCACAGACACGGGGCTCGAACCACGAACCGTGAGAACATAACCTGAGCCGAAGTTGGATGCCTAACTGACTGAGCCATCCAGGCGCCCCTGATTTATACACTTTTAAAGGATGAATATTATGGTACACAAATTATATCCCAATTTAAAAATTGGGGTGCCTGGGTGGCTCAGTCAGTTAAACGTCTGACTCTCGGTTTCTGCTCAGGTCATGATCTCACAGTTCGTGAGCTTGAGATCCCACTCTCTCCCTCTCGCTCTGCCCCTCCCGCTCTCTCTCTCTCTCAGAATAAATAAATAAACTTAAAAAAAAAACCCAAATGACACTACATGATCCATATGAAGCTTAACCAAAACCAGATTTCACCAAAATAGAATGAACTCATGATACACAAAGATGAATGTAAAATTTGTCTTTTATACATTTTTGCAGTCATATAAAGTGTTTGACATTGTGGTTTAGAAATCATAAACTCTTGGTACTGTCTGATGCTGGAGTATTCCCAGGGTCATTTTACTGCATATTGGTGGTCCTAAATAAATAATCATTTAAACTGAGGCTTAAACATTTTTAATGTTTATTCAATTTTGAGAGGGTGTGTGTGTGTGTGAGCGGGGGAGGGACAGAGAGAGAGGGACACAGAGAACCTGAAGCAGGCTCTGCACTGTCAGTGCAACCTCGATGCGGGGCTTGGACCCACCAACTGTGAGATCATAACCTGACCAGAAGTCGAACACTCAACTGACTGAGCCACTCAGGTGCCCCTAAACTGAGGTTTATATTAGAGTAAGATAGTTATAGGGATAGGTATAGGGTAACTAATCTTTCTCTAACACTTCCTTATTTTATTTTTAAAGTTTATTTATTTGGGGGTTATGGGGGGAGGGGGGGGAGAGAGAGAGAGAGAGAGAGAGAGAGAGAGAGAGAGAGAGAATCCCAAGCAGACTCTGTGCTGAAGCAGAGCTTGAACCTACAAACTGTGAGATCATGACCTGAACTCCTCGTGACTCTTAACCAACTGAGCCACCCAAGCGCCCCTAACACTTCCTTCTTTATTCTTACTCTGTATTCTTTTTTTTTTTAAAAAATGTTTATTTATTTTTGAGGGAGAGAGAGAGAGAGAGAGAGAGAGCGCAAGTGGGGCAGGGGCAGAAAGCGTCATACAGAATCCAAAGCAGGCTCCAGGCTCCGAGCTGTCAGCACAGAGCCTGACGCAAGGCTTGAACTCATGAACCGTGGATCATGACCTGAGCCCAAGTTTGACGCTTAACCGAATAAGCCACCAGGCACCCCCTTACTCTGTATTCTTTATTCTGTCTGGATCAAAGACAACTTATCATGGAGGTTTGGTATTTGATTTGGGGGTTCTTTTCCTCACGAAATTTTGAGATGGCAAAATTAATATTCTGTTTTTAATTCTTTCTCTTAAGATGTGCATAATGTTTAATTATGACGTTTTCTTTGAATAAATGGAATTCAATATCTTTAAATCAAATAGAGGTTTTAAATATCACTTTATTTAACTAGTATACCAAGTAATTTTATAAAGATGCAAATTAGAAAATCTAATATCCATTATTCAGTGTTTATAATGATTATAATATTTATAATAATTTTATAATAATTATTATGTAAGTATTTGCCCTTGTAATAATAAATATTTATAAACATTTGGTGACTCAAAAGTATATCATATTCTTTTTAATTTTATCTGGCTCAGGCACTCTTTTAATATTTGCGTTAATTGTCAATCTGTTTCCCAATTTATTTCAACACTTGGAAGTCTTTAATAATTGCTTTTGTATTTAAAAATAGTTTTTACGGTCTTCACTAATCATTAAAATATTTTATTATTGCAATAATATGTATATATTTACACTTCAACTGGTTAATGAGAATTTCAGTATATAAAACACAAAAGATTTTTACTTCAGGGTTCAACAGGAATGCTCACCTATTTTATAGGTGAATATTCAGATATTGATAATAAGTCTAAGTGGTGTGCTTTGTTTCTATTACTGATATTGGTGTGCCTACTAGATGTGATAGTTAACTTCATGGACTCATGGGTAATAATCTTATGTGAATTCAAGAATGCTAAATATGTTATTGAAGTATGTGCTTGGCCATTTGGCATTGAGGTTGAAGCTCAAGCCAAATATAATTTGCCTGAGTATGGACACTGATACGTGCTATGTGCTAGAACATGAAGCCAGATTTTGTTGGAATTCTAGCATGTGGGTTCTCGAGGCTCATCCCAAGGATACTAAGTGCTAGTTTTTAGGAGGCAGACTTATTTCATACTTCTGCCCTCTGTATTATAGAAACTCTTCATCTGTTTATAGCACTGGTTATAGCAAGGTTTTCTCTTTGCTTTGGTTTCTCCTTTTTCCTTTAGACAACCGAGGTCCTTTCCATGTCATGCCATCCTAATCTGCCACCTGCTACCTCTCCTTGTTATCCTCTAAACCAGTCACTTCCTTTCATTCAATAAATACTTCAGGATACAAAAATAACCGATTTGAGGGGATACATGCACCCAATGTTCTTAGCAGCATTATCAACAATAGCCAAATTATAGAAAGAGCCCAAATGTCCATCAACTGATGAACGCATCAAGAAGTTGTATAAACAGGGCACCTGAGTGGCTCAGTCAATTAACTATCTGACTCATGGTTTCAGTTCAGGTCATGACCTCGTGGTTCTTGGGTTCGAGCCCCACATCAGTCTCTGTGCTGACGGCGTGGAGCCTGCTTGGGATTCTCTCTCCCCTGCTCTCTCTGCCCCTTCCCTGCTCTCTCTCTCTCTCAAAATAAATAATAAACTTTAAAAAATTATATCTATCTATCTATATCTATCTATCTATCTATCTATCTATCTATTGGAATATTGCTTAGCCATGAAAAAGAATGAAATCTTGCCGTTTGCAATGACATGGATGGAGCTAGAGAGTATTATGCTAAGCGAAATAAGTCAGTCAGAGAAAGACAAATACCATATGATTTCAGTTGTACGTGGAATTTAAGAAGCAAAAAAGAGAGAGAGAAACCAAGAAACAGACTTTTAACTATAGAGAACAAACTGATGGTTACCAGAGGGGAGATAGATAGGGGGACGGGTTAAATAGATGATGGGGATTAAGAAGGGCCCTTGTGATGATCACTGGGCGTTGTGTGAAAGTGCTGAATCACTAAATTCTGTACCTGAAATTAATATTACACTGTATGTTAACTAAATGTAATTTAAATTAAAACTTGAAAAAAAACCCACTTCAATACTTGACCCACTTTCTTCCTCTCCCTCCTTAATGTTAATCATATTCTTGGTGACTTCAACATTCATTTAGAAGATTCAGCCAATCCTCTGGCTCTTCAGTTCCTTGACCGTCTCATTTCCAACTGTCTTTTTCTTTATTCTGCCTGATCAACTCAATCTCGGGGTCATATCCTTGAACTGTCCTCACCAAAAACTGAACCACCTCAAAAATCTTTTTTTTTTAATTTTGAAAAAATTTTTAAAAAGATTTTTTAATGTTTATTTTTGAGAGACAGAGATGGTGTGAATGGGGGAGGCGCAGACAGCGAGAGGGACAGAGGGTCTGAGGTGGGCTCCGTGCTGACAGCAGAGAGCCTGATGGGGGGCTCGAACTCACGAACTGTGAGATCATGACCTGAGCTGAAGTCAGATGCTTAACCGGCTGAGCCACCCAGGTTCCCTCAAAATCTTGATCTTAATTATCATTAGAGTCCTTTCCTTGTGTACCTCTTCAGCTCTTGCCCATCTCTCCTCCAGCTGTTCTTTCCTTGCAAAATCCAAACTCTGTTAATACCCTGCTCTCTGCCTATTCCAGGCCTGTATATGAGCAGTAAACACTATTGGGAAAAATATACAATCATTCTGTGCTCATCAGAAAAATGGCCCTCCAACGATATCTGTGTCCTAACCCCAGTAACCCACGAACGTTACCTTATACGGCAAAAGGGCTTTGCAGATGTGATTAAGACCTTGAGATAGGGGAGGTAAACTTGGATCATCCAGGTGGGCCCAATCTAAATCCACGAGACCTTAAAAGTGGAGAAGCTTTCTCAGCTGTGGTTAGAGAGAGACGCGACATAAGCACTCCTGGTATTGCTGGTTTTGAGGATGGAGGAAGGGGTCCAGAAATGTGCGTGGCCCAAGACACGCTGGAAAGGGTATGGAAATGGATTCTTTCCTAGAGCCTCCAGAAGGGAAGGCAGCCCTGCAGGTATCTTGACTTTAACCCAGTGAGACCCACGATGGACTTTTGACTACAGGGCTGTCAGGTACATTTGTGTTCTTTTAAACCATGAAGTTTGTGGCCATCTGTCATGGCGTCAGTAGAAAACTAGTCCATGTGCTAAGTGGTCTCACTTTATATTTGTGTCCTCAAATTTCAGGCTTACCTTCCTGGGAATTCTATTATACTATCTTTGCATATTTGCCTTTACTAGTCATTTCATTCATTTTCCTCTCTGCTGAAACTTCTAAAACACTCCACCTCCATCCAAAACCACATTATCATAGGGGAGTTCCCTCACCTTTCTACTAGTAAATCTATCGAACCTACTTCCGTATATTCTTTGTTTCTATCCAAGGCAATCCCTCCACTTGTGCTCTGGATCCCATCTGCTCTTGACTTCTCAATGACTTTTCACCTGTCATTGTCTCCTCTCTGTTCTTCATTGTCAGTTCTTCTTCTGTTGTGGAATATTCCCTTTCTCTGTCTATATGAATATGTTCCTGTGTTTCCCTGGATCTCACATCTCTCCTTCTTGATATACCACCCCATTTTCTTGATCCCTTTCATGAAAAACTTATTTAAAAGGTTTGTTCATCGTTGCCGTCTCCATTTCCTCATGACCCGTTCTCTCTCTCCAACCAACCACAATCAGGCTTTTGTCTTTAATACTGCAATGGCTTTTATATTTCCAAGTCCAGTGGCCAATTTCTAATCCTTGATTTTTTTGACTTATTTCATTTTTTAAAATTTCATTATTTAAATCGAAGTGTAGTTGACATACAATGTTACTTTAGTTTCAGATGCAGTTAATAGACTTCTTGTAAACATCTGACACAATTGACCACTACCTTATTCTTGAAATCACTTCTTTTTTTGGTTTCTAGGACACCATATTTCCTTCATAACTAGTGGCTGTTCATTCTTAATCTGCTTTGCTGGCTCCTTTCCTCTGCCCTATTTCTAAATGTAGAAATGCCCTAGGACTCAGTCCTGGCCCACCTTTTCTTCTCTATCTATACACTCTCTCCAAATGATTTTATTTAGTCCCCTGACTTTCAGTACTGCCTATAGGCCCATGACCCCTCAATTCTCATTTCCAAACCTGATGTCTCCTCTAAACTCAAGATGTATAACTGTTAACTTGAAATCTCCATTTCCATATCTAATAGGCATCTCAAACTTTATATCTTCAAAATAATTATTTATCAAGAAAGGGGTGGATTTTCTATGAGTCATCCATAATTTCCCACCCAGTGAAATCTATTTGCAAGATTGTTGGCTTGGGTAAAAGCTCTAGTCTGTGACTGAAGAGCCAATTTCATAAAGAATCCTTGATTTTTCCTAGTCTCATTAATATTGTGGCTTGAAGTTTTTTTTGGTTGCAAGGAATAGAGGCCCACTCAGGCTAATTTGTGTAAAGGGAGGGTGATTTAAAAAAATTTTTTTAAGTTTGTTTATTTATTTTTCAGAGAGAGACAGAGTGCAAGTGGGGGAGGGGCAGAGAGTGAGGGTGACACAGAATCTGCAACAGGCTCCAGGCTCCCAGCTGTCAGCACAGAGCCCAGTGCGGGGCTTGAACTCACGGACCATGAGATCATGACCTGAGCTGAAGCCGGACGCTGAACCAAATGAGCCACCCAGGTGCCCCTAGGGAGGGTGATTTGATAAAGGAAAGTGGCATTCAAATCCAAGTAAAGAAAATGAAATGTAGCTAGGCCTCATTGAAACTGTTGGCCAAACTAAAATATCATCCATTTCTCAGGGGTGAAGTCTCTCTCATTATATCCCTGCTTCTCTCTGTGAATCTGCTCTATTTTCTCCTCTCTTCTGGCATCTTCTGCTTACCCATTTTCCACATGGTTCCTAATGACTGTGCCACCAACCAAATCAGCCCGATGGCCATAGGTTCTTTCCTATCGAGAAGTAAATGCAATGATGTACTGGTAAATGTTTAATAACTGGCTCTTGGTGTGGGGGAGAGGGAAATGTCCCGGTTTGTCACATTTTTCAATCTCCGTGGTTTAAAGATTCTCACCATGGCTTATTTCAAGCTACCAACATGACATGAATGAGCTTGCAAAATTCCTGAAGATTTCACATTTTTCCTGCACAGATGGGTATGGGTTGACTCTAGTACACTACTACTTAAAGAACTCAAGCTTCATGGCTTCTCACTTGCATGAGTCCCTTCCCAGGCCTTGTGCCTAGTTTCAAATTTTGTGTTCTTTTCCTACAAATTATTCTGCCCTGCCCCAGTGGTATAAGGTCTATGCTGCACAAAACCTGGATTTGCCTTGTTAATGACCTTTCAGTTCAGCTCCTATAGCTAACTTGCAATTACCCTGTGACTTCTCTGTGGCTTTTTTAAACTACCCAGAAAGGAGGTTATTGATTTAGCTCACCTCTTTCAGGGCTGATCTCTTTATGCCAGGCCAAGCCTTAGGTCAGTTATGAGTCTGTGGCTGAACTTCTCAAGTTTAGGTGTCCATCTCTAGTCTAAAGAACTGTAGCTGGGAAAGTGGAATCATGTGTTTCACTGCCAACTTCACAAGGGCTGTGTGGGGGCCAGTTTCCCATAGAAGAATCTGTCAGTAGAACGCGTTTTACTTAGAGATGTCAAACTTCCTGAATGTCCTAGCCATCAACACAAATAAGACTTCTAGCACAATAAAGCACAGTCTGTATTTGATATAGTAGCTGAAAATGATCAGCCTGCCTTCTAAGTAACACCTTGAAGAGTATCCTCTGATCTAGAGACATGTTACTTTTTGATCTAGACTGCTCCAAGAGTTATTGAAATAAACAAGCAGATAAGGATGCAAGATTTATGGTGTTGACCAAAATTAACAAATGACCACATGGGATTTCCAAGTGGGGATGGGATACAGTAGACATGTTAGCATTTATATAAACTGAGTCTTGTATTTGTATGACCCAACACATAGGATGGTTCAGCAGAAATGAAGACAGATGGTAGGTGACTAGCCTTGAGGATTCTTTTACACCATCGCCACTGTGATGAGTTCCTTTCTGTAAGTAAACCCTTCTCACAAGAATATTCCCACTTCCAACTGGCAATAATTTGGAATACATAAATTCCTGAGTTGCCCCAAAGCCTCTGAAAAAGACGGTCTGAGGGAGGGGCCCAGGAACCTGTCTTTTGGATAGGTCTGGAAGCTATGTTTTATTATATTATATTTTATTGATGTACACTGAAGTTTGAGAACCCCGTGCCAGACTATCTGGTACTGTTTGCCACTGTGTGCCCAGCACCTAGAATAACTCCTGACGCTGAGAAGACTCTAAAAATGGTTGAATGAATGAATATGTCCCTTGGGGTCTGGGAATTAGTCGCCTACATCTTCTTTAGAAATCATAGGGAAGAGGATGTGGAGATATGTACTACATGCTTTTTAATTGCTGGAAACGCTAGGCTGTTTTGGATGTTATCCAGGACATATGTATAGAAAACAGAATCATTTTTATTTACCTCCTTCATCCACCTAGTTCTCCAAGTCTCTGTCTTATTCAGCCCATTTAGCTCTGTAGGCTGCCTTGCTCAAGGGATTCACTCTAATTGCTCACACCATCAGGATGGCACTTCTCAACTTGTCATTGTCACCAGGGGTGAGAGTCAACATGTTTAACAACTGATACAGGGCAGGCACCAACCAATCAGTACAGATTCTGGCTGTGAATAACTGGGAGGGCCATCTCAGTCCATAATTGCTGAAGATCAGCTTTGATCATTAGCCTTGTGTAGAAGACTGTGCTCCTAAGCATTTGGCTCTGTGGGTCCTTACCAGAAATGATCTATGAAAGGGTGAAGCTTTCTGGTTCTTGGGTCATAGCTCAGATTATCCTGTGATAGGTGAGAATAATGGCCCTTTAAAGATACCCATGTCCTAATCCCCCAAACCTGTGAATGTTAGCTTAGATGGCAAAGGGGACTTTGCAGATGTGATTAAGTTAAGCATCTTGAGTTGGGGAGATTATCCTGGATTATGTGGGTGGGCCCAGTGTAATCACAAGGGGCCTTCTAAGAGAAAGAAGGAGGTTGGAGAGTCTGAGTCAAAGAAAGAGACATGAGGGAGGGAAGGGGGGAAGGGGGAAAGATGCTATGCTGCTGGAAGATAGAGGAAGGGGCTATGAGCCAAGGACCGAAATTTGTCTCTAGAAACCAGACAAGCTAAGGAAACAGATACAGATTCTCCTCTAGAGCTTCCAGAAAGAGTACAGCCTTGTTGATGTATTTAAATTTTTTTTAATGTTTATTATTTTTGAGAGAGACAGAGGCAGAATGCGAGTGGGTTGGGGCAGAGAGAAAGGGAGACACGGAATCCGAAGCAGGCTCCAGGCTCTGAGCTGTCAGCACAGAGCCCGACACGGGGCTTGAACTCATGAGCTGTGAGATCATGACCTGAGCCGAAATCGGACGCTCAACCAACTGAGCCACCCAGGTGCCCCAGCCTTGTTGATATCTTGATATTAGATCTTCTGATCTCTAGAACTATCAGCTAATAAATTTGTGTTGTTTTAAGCCACTAAATGTGTGGTGACTTACTACAGCAGCAATAGAATACCTTTTGTAGCTATGATTTTCATAGTCAAATTCAAGTATGTAAAGAGGTGATTCTCTTTCCCCAGTACTGTATGTAGTCCATGTTCTGTTCAGTCTCAGAAATCTTAATGTTGACAATTAAAGAAAGGTACTCCTAGTCAAATGTGTGATTAAGCATTTTTTTTTTCCAAGGAAAAACCCAGTAGAAATCAAGGTTTTGTTTTCCCCTTTCTTCTTCTATGGGGTAGCATCTAAGTATCAAAGTGGAAGGCAGAGTATTTTGTCCGTGATCATTCTCTGCTTTCTTCTGGTGTCTGAGGAGGGGAACTGAGCTCCTATTATATTTGAGTTGTTGGTCTTTATCCCTATTGCAGTGTCTCCTCATGTTCACAGTCCCAACCAGACCTATGTTGCACTGTTAATGTAGAATTCATTGTCAGTGTTTCCTTATTCAAATTCCAAGGCTCCTACACATCTTTCAGTCATTTGTACACTTCTTGAGGGCACAGATAGCTTTGACCTATCATCCCAGCACCCTCTGGGATCTTAGGATATTTGGAAGACTTTCTGGTCCTCTCTATCTAGACACATCTGGCCACGATTTTTGCAAAACTTGCTGTTTTCTTGAGCTTTCATCAGGGAAGTTGAGCACAGGTCTCTTCTCTGAATATTCTCCAAATATTTCTGGGGTTTCCATCACCCCTCTTCCCAGAAATGGCTTTCAACTCTCCCCCTTCCTCAGCCAATCTAACTTAACTTCATTTTGGATGAGGAAAATTGGCTCTTCTTTCACCATAAATTTTGCCCAATTCCTTTGTTTGTGTGATAACCTTTGTGCTCTAGGTCTTTATGCTAAGTCTTTAAACTTTTGAAACTCAAAACCATTTTCTCCCTTCAAAATCTCGGGTTGTGTAGTCTAAAGCTTTATCTGTTGCAACAGTGGCTCTGCGAGGGCTTCAGGGGTCGAATTCCAAAGTAAACTCCAAGAATGTGACTCTTTGTTTTAGGCATCGGGCTCTTACCTGAGGTAATACGTCTCAGCCTCAAGGTCTAATTTTAATGGGAAATGTTGAGGGGTAATGAGGGGTAAAAACAGAATAAAAACCCATCCGTTAATACTTGAAGATATTATGCCTTTACATTTTTCTCCTTAGTAAATCGTTGCATTTGGATTCCTCCGCATAGGTCTCCCCTCCCCGTTGCTCCCCTCCAAGTTAGGCAAGGCCATTGCGAGACTTATCTGACCTCTGTGGAGGCTCTGCCTTCAGTTATGGCAGAATTCAGAGGGGAACTAAGTCTCTGACCAGAATCTGTGCCTCCAGAGTAACAGCGCCCAGAGTTTGTAGGGGTAGTTATTAGGATAAGCTCCAACAATAAAGGTGACAGATTTTTAGCTCCTGACCTCAAAAGACAAAAACAAAAACAATCCCACGACAACCAAAAAATCAGCCACTTGTTTCCGTATAATGGAAAAAAAAGTTAGGAAGAATACAAGATCAATGTGAACATTTTCTCCTGCCTTTTCATACTCTCCCCATGTCTACCACGTGTGCAACACACACATGAAAAACTTTTCAAGCAGGCAATGAGAAGAGCGGAGAGTTTTGGAGAGGTAGAAAGAGAGTTAGACGTGCATCTGGAGGTTCTTGTGTTCTGTCCCCTCATCCTATTGGGCCACATATGAGAGGCTGTAAAACATGATGAAAATCCACTTGAAGGTTGAAGAAATCGGAGGAAGGATGTAAGTTTTATATCCTAGGTGAGGACCAGAGAGCTGGGCAGCCTGGTCAAGCAATCTACTTCTTTTGATCCATTGCAGGAGCCTTATTGTAGAGCTGAACTGTGTGACAGGTCTAGGCAAGGAAAGGGAGAGATAAGTGTCCTCTACTCTTACTGCTTGCCAACTCCCATCCCCTAAGTTCTCTAAACCCTCCAGGGACAGGGGGAGACCATATGAAAGTGCCCCGTGGTTCCCTGAATTGAATGGGGGAGGTTAAATGAGGGAAAGAGAAAGAGAACCAATGTGTTTGTAAGGTGCTTTTATCCAGGATAAGAGGATTCTGTGTATAATTCGAATAGTCTCTGCTATGAATTGGGATATATGATGCCTCTCACTGGCTCATCATCTGACAAAGAGCTAAGTGGGAGCTAAATGACTAGAAAACAAGCAATTTCCATTTGTGGCAGGTTGATGCAGTATTTCTAATTTATTCATGCCTTTCTTTTTCTATACTCTTTGATAGCATCCTTCACGTGGACTGTAAAGCTTGGTCATGTTGCCTTTGTTTTTGTTTTTTTGTTTTTTTGTTTTTTTTTTTTTGGCCCATGAGGCAACAGAAAACATGACAGCTAGTAGAAACTTCAAGGAGTGCTCACATATTAGGGTTTGCTTTCTCTTGCTTCTGTTGGGATTCCAGATTACTCTGTGATCAGCCTGTTGGATCATGAAAGACATGTGGTCCAGTTACTCTCTCATCCCAGCTGACAGCCAGCCAATCTGCAGACATGTGAATGAGGTCCTTGACTGCCAGCTGACTGTGGATGCATAAATGAGTCCAGCTGAGTCCAGACCAAATTGCTTACCCACAGAGTTGTGAGCTAAATAAATGGTTGTTATTTTAATCTACTAAGTTTTGAGGTAGCTTGTTAAACAGCAAACATCAACTGATAGAAAATTCAAGGGAGCATCGTGCAACATGTGTGCCTAGGAACAGATGGGATGAGTTACATCTGTGGCAGTAAGAAAGCAAGGCCAGCACAGTGGCATTCCCTTTAGCTGCCTCCTCTTTCCCAAATATCTCCAGAGCTGATCATTGATTCTGAGGACAACTTAAACTGGGAAATGTCTGAACTTACCTGGAAAGAACCGGCTGCAATTTTCTGTATTAGGCAGAATGGTGGTGGCTCAGAGGAGGGCATTTTTTTCAAAGCATGTCTGAGCCTGTGACCAGGGAAATCTGTGCTTGCTGTATTTGGTATTTCTGGGTTGATGCCCTAGACTGAACCTGATGTATCTGGATGATTAAGCTTAGAGCCATGTATCCTACTCATGTACAGATATGAAGACCTGAGTCAATACCAGTTTTGAGTTACTTCCCAAGGTGCAGGAAAGGGGCTGCCTTGCTGTGAGTTGGAGAAACATGAGAAAATATAGAGACCCATAATTGATTGTCATTATTCCTTTAGCTTTGCTATAATGGAGAGCATGATGGAGAGCAAAATAGCAAGGGGAAAAACAAACATTTTCCATAGGTTACATTTATTAATTTTAATATTTTAACGCTTAACATTAGATTGAATACTTACTCAGCACTATGCTACACTCTTTTATGCATTGCCTCATTTAATCCTTGTAACAATGTATGAGGTAATACATTATTTCCCCCATTAAAACATTTTTTTTAATGTTTATTTATTTTTGAGACCGAGAGAGCGCAAGTGGGGGAGCAGCAGAGAGAGAGGGAGACACAGAATCCGAAGCAGGCTCCAGGCTCCAAGCTGTCAACACAGAGCCCAATTGGGGCTCGAACTCTGAACCACGAGATATGTGACCTGAGCCAAAGTCGGACGCTTAACCGACTGAGCCACCCAGGCGCCCCCAGTATTTTCCCCATTTTATAGGTGCAGAAACTGAGACTCAGAGATGGAATTACTTAAGTTCATGCAATGAATAAAGTGGCTGAAATCCAGAACTGTCCGTCTCCAAAGAATGTGATTTCATTTTGGCAAAACCTTGCTTCTTAAATGCATGGTAGCATTTTGAAATTTATTGCTCACCATGAGTTTTCTTACAAGAGAAAACAAGTATTGAGAAGGACTGGAGAGTAAAATTAAGTGCTGAAGAACCAGTTATAATTTCATTGGGGGACTCAGGACATTGAGCAGAGCAAAGTTGAGAGAGGGGCCACTTTGTTGCTTTTGGATGACTGATCTTGCTCAAGGGGCTTCCTGTAGACTAGAGATGATGGCAATGATTCATATTGAATTTAGCCAGGGGAAGGAAAAGCCAAGTTTTTCTCTTTAAAGTAATAGTGCTTTATAATGAATTGTCCTGATAATAGCTTTCTTGTAAAGAAAATAAAGAAGACACACAAAGAAAGCACAACTGGTCTTCAGGCCTTCCCCAACATCCAGGTAAGTACTAATTCCCTCCATTTAGAAATTGGTATATTGATAAAATGTGTCCTGATTGTGATTTTATACATCTGATCTCTAATTAAAAAATGAAATATTTGCAGGCCAAGAGATGCTCATCTGAAATGACTTGCTAGGTACCATAGTCATCACATCTCTCGATCACCACTCTTAGGTTCCAGCAGAGGCCATGGAAGATAGAAGGCTCTTTGCTTTCTATCCATTCTACCTTAAAGTATCATCAGTGCAGTACCAAACGTTGGCAGAGCCCTTTGACTTAGTGCTATTCTGACATTCTTGCAGTCTGTGCTAGACATCGACATGGCTTTGCCTTGTGTTACTGACCATTTTGGCCGTTAGGTCACCGGAGCCCCAACTACCCCAACTGCTGCCACATACAAATTCATCCTTGAATGCCAATCAATGCACGATCAGTGCCAATCATTCAATGGAGTGGCTACACTTGCCCCCCAGTTTTTTCTATGAAAGTCAAGTATGTTTATTAGGAAATATCTTTCCTGGAGGCAGGAAACAAAATGATTAGGTTGAATGTATGGTCTAAAAGCAATCTATAGATTAAAAAGACATCATCATATGTGTGGAAGCATGTAGGTAGAAGGCACTTACAAAACGTGTTTCCCTCCCTTTTCACTTCCATTTTCACATGAATGAATTTGTGGGAAAATACAAGGGTACTTTTTTTTATGGCAAACTGAGCTATTTTGAAGATTGTCAGTCAACAATTAATCTAGTTTCTAAACTATTTTCAATGAAATCTCCATAAGTTTTTGAAATGTGTGCCCTTTGGTTAGTCTAGCGATTGTCACCGTTTGTTCATAAAAACCACTTTCAATATCTTTTTTCGAGTACATTCAATTTTCTTTAATATTAGGCAAAATGCATGATTCTGTATGAGATACTGTAATCCTTTTAGAATATAGTTTCTGAAATCTTAGAAATTTCATTTTAACTCCAAACAACCAGGTTGTTAGTTCCTCGTTGCTAAGGAAACCATTGTGTATAAATCACCAGTAAATACAATAGATGGTAGTTAGACTCTTGTTTGGTGGGGGCAAATGCCTCTCCTTTGAGATTAGAAAATTACTACCTTTTGATTGGAAAGAACAAGTCATGTGGGTTTAGGCTATTGCTTTAGAGAAACACACCTGCGGGATTCTATTTTTTTTTTCTTCTGTTTTAGTCATGGATGAATAGGCAGGGAACCTAGACATAGTTTTTAGAATGACCTGGTAGACAGGCAGCCCTGTCTTTCTCCTTCCCTGCAGATGTCCTGTTCCTAACAGTGAGAGGCAGAGATCCTTTAGCAGTGTCTCCCAAATCGATTCTTTCCTTTCTTTTCCACCTCTATCTCCCTGATCCAGCCCTTGTCCTCTTGAACTGAGACTTGACAATAACCTCTACATTGGTCTCACTATGTCCAGACTCTTTTTCCTGTATTTCATCCTTCATATGTTGTGTCAGATTAATTCTGAGCCAGTCTGCTTGTGTTTAAATCTCAGCTCTGCCACTTACAAACTGTGCGACCTCTGGACACGTTACTTAACCTGTCTCAATTTCTTCCTCTGTAAAATGGAGATAATAATATCTGTTTCATAAGGTTGTGAGGAATAAATAAGTTAATTCATGTAAAGCTCTTATTACCATGTCTGATACAAACACTCAATAAAAGTCAGCTCTTACTAGATTCCCTAAAACATCACTTTCCATACCACTATTTTCTCTTCTTGATTCAAATACTTTGATGATTCTCTATCATACTCTTTGCCTTGACATTTAGGGTCTTCTCTGAATGTCAATATATAGCAATATACAAGGCAATAAATGGCACTCTGTAGTCAATTCTTACATATCTGAAAGAGCCTCTCTAAGTAGCCCTGGGAAGTGGCAGTGTGTAGTGACAAGGATACTGGCTTAGGAGTAATTCACATCTGAGGTTGAATATCAACTCAATAGCGGTATAATCTTAAGCTGTTTGGTCTTCAGTTTCTTTGTCTATAAAATTCAAATGACAAGTGCCATTCTCATGGGGGTTCTTTGGAGAATTAAACAAGAATGTCCTTATAAAAGCGCCTAGTATAGTACCTCCTATAACAGGTGCTTAACAAACATTCTTTCCTTTTCCCATTCCTTCCCTTCCTCTTCGGTCATCCTGGTTGTTATGGGATGAATTTTGTCCCCCTACATACAAATTCATATGGTAAAGCCCAGATCTCCAGTATTTCAGAATATATTTGGAGATAGTGCCTCTGAAGAGGGAATTAAGTTAAAATGAGGCCACTAGGGTAGGTCCTAATCCAATCTGAGTGTTCTTATAAGAAGAGGAAATTTGGAAACCTGGAGAAAAACCAGGGATGTGCACCCAGAGAGGAAAGAACATGTGAGGACACAGTCATCTGCAAGCCAAGGAGAGAAGTTCAGGAGAAACCAAATCTGCTGGCCCCTTGATCTTGGACTTCTAGCCTCTGGAACTGTGAGAAAATTACTATCTGTTGTTTAAGCCACCCAGTGTGTGGTATCTTGTTATGGCAACACTAGTAAACCAATACACCGATCTACTCATCATTTCCCAAAGGTGTGTAAGTTGCCACCTTTTAGTTTCCAGCTTGGTGGACAGACCATGAAAGGTGGAACCACATATACTACCTGCTGTGAGAAGTCACCCACATGGCTCCTTCTAGAACTTTCCCATGGGTTACCACCATGCTTTATATGAGATGACTATACCATTCCAGCCACAACTGATTGGGCCTTACCAAAACTCAGTCATCTAGACAGGTCAGTGATCTATGGGTGGCTTGGCATAGAGCTCTCCTAGAAGGGGTACTCTAAACTTGACAGTGATGGTCCAGCCCGTTTAGATTCTCTGTGTTGTGGCACAGGTATGAAAAACACACTGAGTATCAGTAGATGGAAGAGTGGGCAAGAACCTAGACATACATGGGATAGGATAATAATCAGAAGCTACAAATAAGCAGAGAGATAGTTGAGAGAGAGAGAGAGAGAGAGAGAGAGAGAGAGAGAGAGAGAGACTATCAACTCATTTGTAGGAGAATGGGAACATCGAAAGATGTAACCAGAAAGTGAAAAACATACAAAAGGTGAAAATAGTTGAAGCTGTGGGAGTAATTAGAGTTGAAAGTAATACATGTCTACCTGTGTGGTTATCCGTTGGATTTTTAGAGTTGCTATTTAATTACTGAAACCACACATCCTAAAAGGTATTGAAGGGCCACACGATGCCTGGCCGTGGAGCCGCTGAGACCATTTCCTGTATTTCCCTACTTCCCCACAGAGCCTTGCACTGGAGGGTTACTTCTCTTCTCTCTGAAGTACCCTGATGGTGCCTTTGTTCTTGAACTTCAAGGGATTAACACACTTAAAAAATCATTGCCTCTCCTCTTTGCTTTTCTATGTCCTGCCCTTCCCTTGTGACCTAACTCAGATCCTGCTTTGCCAATAAAGCCCTCTTCAACTGCTTCAGTATTGGAAAATACCTATAGCACTTATTGGCTTGACTGTGTATTTGGCCCTTATCAGTTCATTGAAAATATTTCTTTCTGCATTAAAGAACCTTTGCTTATGGACTCCTGAGTCACTGGGTATGTTTGAATGTCCTAAAGCTCTGTGGGTTCATAAATATGGAATTTCGACTCACATTAATGAATAGTCTTCTCCATATTATTCAAATTAGTGAGGTAAGATTGTAAGCCCAACGTCACATCTGGTCTTCCTTGTTATCAAGAGAGGTCCTGATAGGGCTTCATTTGGCATCTGACCTTCTAGTGTCTTAACGGCTGTGGCACTCGGATGAGGCCTGATGTCACCTGAATCGTATCGAGGCACCAGATTTATTTGCAAAGTCACGCTCTAAAGACCAAAAGGTCAACATTAAGCTGTGGGATGATTCTGTTGTGTGTCTTTAATAAGCAGCCATCAAAAATGTTGTCCATTCCCCCCATGCTGCCCATTGGGATGGACCTCCCCTGTAGTAGCATGAGGGCATGCTGACAGTTGTGAGGGCCTGGCTGTCTAGAGTAGTAAAGGTGATGGCCACAGCCAGCTCCTCAGCTCCTGTCAGAAAATTACAATTTGCTCTTCTGTGAATTAAACCCCAGAGGAGTCAACTAGCTGTCTTAGTAATGACCTGATGAACAAAGGTGTTTCTAAGCTAATGTCTGGCCCTCTCTGCCCCCTGCCCTTTAGATGTATTAGTGTCCAACGATTTGGGTGAGTTTGTTTGAAAATGTCTGGAGTAGCTGTTCTGGGAGGGTGAAGGCCTTTGTACAATATTTGACAAAAAAGAAAGTAGAAGAGCTATACTATGATCACTCTGAGGGAGACAGCCGAGATATTTCCTGAGCACTAGAAAGAATGGATTTTTCCTGGAATTACTTGACTCTAAACTCTGGACCCTCCCTTTACTGTCTCTTGCCTAGTTCCTTTGATATTGATTAAGCTTCACTAAATGCCTTCGGAAAAGTGTTCCACAGACCGGAAAATGTTAAATTGTCACCTACTCTGGATAAATCGAAGGCATCAAAAGCCAGCAGTATCTCTGGAATAGGAGATGGAACAATATTGTAGTCTTGGTTAATTAATAGCCTTCCAGGGCATATTTCATGGTGCCAACATATTGGGCTTTTGGTTCCTTTATCATGATCACTGGTTAATTGCATAAGTAGAGTCAAAACAAAATACCATTGAGAGCTAGAACAAGTAAATTGTTCAGGCAAAAACATGGAGATTAGGAAGGGAGGGACAGGGGCAAGACACTGAATACCTTCTTCGTGCCAGGTGTTCTGTTTGATGCTTTATCTAACGTAACACAAAACCGTGTAAGGTAAGAGCTACTCAAGTTCTCAGGATGGGGAAACTGAGGCACGCGGGGTGGTTAAATCATTTATTCAAGGCTACAAAGCTTATAAGAGTGGCAGAGCTGGGATCAGAAACCATAATCGTTTTACCCCAGGGCCGATATTTTAAACCACAAAAGCAATATATCTTAATATAATTTCATGTTACTACTAGGCCTTAAGTGCTCACTGACGCATTTGATTGATTTATCAGATTAGCTAGAATTCCTCTTGCATGGGCCTGAGCTTATGGTACACAGGGGAGGGGAGTTTTAGAGGGTGACTTAAAGAAGGGAAGCATAGTCCAAAGCGAAAAGATCTGAACCATATTTATCTTACTGGTATACTGGGAAGTTAGAACAATTTCCACAAGGGACTTCTGAGGGGGTAACAGGAATAACCTCAGCAAGAGATCACCATCTACCAGTAGATCTGAAAACCTTACCTGGTAGGTCACCAAGTTGTTTGTCACTGTCATTTCCTATTCTTCCATCAAAATGTATTCTCCTGACAAGGTCAGTTACATCTTAGTGTTTAGTGCTGACAAGGTTCTAACATGGCAAGGATACTAAATAGTTTTAACACTTGGATTCATTGTATTGTATTGTATTTCTTTTCTTTTATTTCATTTCATTTCATTTCATTTTACCATCTTCACAAAGACAATTCTAAGGCGTGGCAGGGCTAAGTGGTTGGGAATTGGATATTCCATGTGGACAATGACTCTATTTGCTAGAGTCAACTTTTGGCTAACCCCAAGGACAAATCTTTATAAGTCCTTACTGACATTGTCTACCTAGTCTGCTGATTTAAGCTTTTGTTGACAGAAAGAAGATCATTATTTATTCTAGCTCAGCACGAATACAAACAGCTCTCTCCCCTCCCCTTACCCGCCCCTCCTTTTACCTTCAGGCTGACTTCCTCATTACACATTAGAATCCTAAAATAAAGCTTTTATCTATTGGCCATTGAATCTTGGCATCGGTTACAAGCTTTAGAAATCATTGGCTAATACCATCATTGACGCATAGATTGAAAATGGAAACCACAGGGAATGATGTGACCTGCATAGTTTTCCAGCTAGTTATTTAGTTAAAGGTAAAATAACAAACCCCCTGATCTCACATTCAAGGCTGATATTCTATGAGGGTGTTCTTTTTTCTTTTCTTTTCTTTCCTTTTTTCTTTTCTTTTCTCTTCTCTTCTTAATCCAGGAGTCATAGTAGAAACTTATTTTTCTCACACCATTATTATTATTATTATTATTATTATTTACCCAAAGTCTTCAGCTTCTGAAAAATGGCTTCAATCGTTCTTGATCTTTGTTTCCTTGTATAATTTTCCTGACTTTGGGAATTCATCCCTTAGCTGGAGAGTTGGGGGGTCGGAGGGAGAGCCGCAGATAGTTTAAAAGGTTCTCTGTTGCTGCGAATTGCATTTCTCTCACAAACAGTTTCTGCAGTCACCGGTCCTCTATGTCTAGCTTTTCAATGTCAATGGCCGCTCAAATTCCCACAATTTTCCAGTCCCTTAGGGATGGAATTTCCTAAGTGGCAGCACAGGGGATTGAAACACAGATTCCCTTTCATGATCAACATCTCAGATTACAAATAATGTATGAGGTTTAAATATTCCCTCTGTCTCAATCTTTGCGTTTTTATTTTCTGAAAAGGCTAGCAAAGGTTTTCCAAAATTCCTTTGCTGAAATATTCATGGCTGGTCTAGGAGGCTGAAGGACACATTTATAAGACAGAGGTCTCTCTAACATAAACAGGAGGCTTTGGGCTCAGCTGGTGTTTGACAGTGGGGATGTTTATCTTCAGTTAGCTTTTTGTTGAGGGACTTTCCTCCATCACAAAAGCCCCCTTTTAGTATTCACTAGTAGACTTCGTTAACTCCTTTGGATCTGGACCATTGCTATTACAAACTGATATCATCAGAGAAATCGATTTATAGGACCCTATCAGACATCAAAATCAGGCAAGAATACAGCTTATTTGGCAAACGAGGACACAAGTCCGGTATGAAAGTAAAAAATCTGAAATGACCATTTGGAAAGAAATAGTTTTATTCCTTTCAAAGGGAATGTTAAGAATTAGCACAGATGAACATATAAGCAAAATTTTTCCACATTGCCTAATTTTGTCTTAGAAACCAAGGGCTCTGAATATACAAATGGTATTTAGTTCCAGGTGGACCCAGGCATTTTGAAAAACGTATGAATCTCTTGAGCTCTTGGAACTAAGAAAGGCAGTTAACATGTATCGAGTGCTGTTTTGTACCAGGCACTACGTTAGGCACTTTACATAGACTCCATAATTAAATTGTCTCAACAATCGGGGAGGTAGGCACTATTCTTCCTACTTTATAGAAAGGGAAATAAGTGTGCCATTTCTGGACCTGTTTGCCCCAGATCCATTCCTTGCCTTTTCCCTACCCTGCTTCATAGCACAGGAATGCTAACCCCTGCAGACCACATATCTCAGGCACCAGTGAAAGCTAGCTTTCTGGCTACGTACAGCCAAAGAGGGATGCAGGTAGGAGACTGGAGGACAGGAGAGGGAAGAAGCCATGGTATTTCTTACCTTCCTTCTGAACCCTCCAGCCTGGGGCAGCACCTTCAGAAGTGGTTGCCTTTCCTCTGTGGTTCCAGTTCCACCAGACAGGCTCCATGTAGTTCTAGCTGCTTCTGGGTAACTCTGGCCCCTGGGCTCCAGAAAAAAACATTTCCTTTCTTTGCCTTTCCAGTCCTAGGGGGGGTTAGTGGCCTCCTGCTGTTTCTATTCTCTGGGCTGCCCACCTTCCCTTTATTTGGCTTCTCAGCTCCTCCATCAACTACATAATGCATTTCTTGTCTTTTTAAAAAAAATTTTTTAGCGTTTCTTTCTTTTTGACACAGAGAGAGACAGAGACAGAGCATGAGTGGGGGGAGGGGCAGAGAGGGAGGGAGCCACAGAATCCGAAGCAGGCCCCAGGCTCTGAGCTGCCAGCACAGAGCCCGACATGGGGCTTGAACTCCCCGGCTGCGAGATCATGACCTGAGCCGAAGTCGGATGCTCAACTGACTGAGCCACCCGGGTGCCCCATGCATTTCTTGTCTTAAATACCCTGTATTTCCAAGACTGTATCAAAAAGAGTTTCTGGTTTCCTGGCTGAGCTCTGACCAATACCCCAAATCATTCAGCTAGGAGGTGATTAAGTCTCAAAAGTGTATATTCTTTCTTCTTGGTTTGAAAATATCACAGATTTGTGATTCTCAAGACTTTGAAAATCTTTGGCAGAAAAACAGTTTTGAAATATTTAATCGACAAAATCCTATTTCCATTTCCCCAATAGTCTCCATTCGTAAGTTATTAGACTCCAAATTGATAAGAGTTTGTTCTGTTACCTTCTAGCTAGGCATTGAAGTATTCATTATAGAGCTAGTCCTTTGCTAGCCCAATGGAAACATCTTTTAGGTTTCTTACTTCCTCAATGTCATCCCACTCTACTCTTAGAACAGCATTCTGTTTTTTCCAGTTTTCATTCTTTTAGTTATGTCAACTCTAGTGCGGCGGATTTTTTTTGAGGCCTGGACCTCTGCAGAGAGAAAAGTGCCTGAGGTCATACTGTCAGTCTAGATCTGAGTTTCCTTCAAGTCATTGAGAGAGATGGGAAGGATGAATGCAGGGAGGGAGGGAGAGAAGAAAAGGGACAGGGCAGGAGAGAGGGAGGGAGAGAAAGTGAGGAGGAGGAGGAACACAAGAGGAAATGCGGCAAGAAGCAAAAGGGGGGAAGACATAAGGAAGGAGGGCGAGAAAAATGGTTTTCACGGATTAAGGCAAATGTCATGTTGGGTTTTGCAGTATATATTTAAGAATATGAATATGGGGATTTGTAATGACAGAATAGGAAGGTAATAATTGTCAACTCTCCTTCATTATCAAATCTTGTCCTTTTTTCCCTCATGGAACTGAGACAGTTTTCTAAATGAAAACTTATCACCTTGTATAAATGATAGATGTTGCTTTAAAAGAACTTGCCATTATTAAAGAACAAATCAGCAGAAAGCCAACTAGTCCTTCATCCTGGGAATATAGCTGAGATTGGCTTGATTTGTTAAAATGTTTATTGAGAGAGAGAGAAAGAGAGAGAGAGAGATGGGTAGGCAAAGTGAGAGGGAGAGAGAGAATCCCAAGCAAGTTCCGCACTATCAGCACAGAGCCTGACATGGGGCTCATACTCACAAACCTGTGAGATCATGACCTGAGCCAAAACCAAGAGTCAGACACTTAACTGACTGAGCCACCCAGGTGCCCTAGGTTTGTTTAAAATCTTTTTGTTTGAGTTTATAAAAATTAAGTACCACCTCCCTCACTCCATATGCATAATTAAGAATGTTTTATTTGGGGCTGATAGTTGGGGTGGGCACAGTGATTTGCAGAAGTTTTGTAAGATATCTGGTGCAGCTGGATTTTGCTAGCCTCATGGTGGAGACTTTCTTTCCAGGAGACACGCGAAGTGGCAGAAGCTTGGTTTAAAATATGGCACAAACCCCTTTTCGGTTGGTTTGGAGATTTATTACTGACCTCTATAAACAGGCAGCAGGTGACTTGATTTAAATAGAATTTTTAGTTGTAGCCTAGTAGGGGGAGTCCTCAAGCCTAAGGAGGGGGCTTTGGGAAGTTTGTTGTCACCACCTTTTTCCTCCACTGGCACCTACACTAGACCCAGGAAGACTGGGAGGTCAGTGGCCTTTTTGTTGAATGCCCCCTCCACTTTTAGTGACCCTTTCTGTCTACCTTCTTTATCCACCCTTCCTACAAAACACATGCGCATAAATGCACACTCCTTGTCCAGAACCCCAAGGACCTCAGGGGACTCTTCCCAGTAAGTAAACAAGACTCTTTCTTCTTGTTCATCATTATGTTCACGTGCTGGGCCTTTTCCCTTGGGGAAGACTCTCCAGCACAATCTGAGATTGCAAATTCTGTTTTAGAAATGCCTAGAACTGTCTTAATTAAGTGTCTTAGTCCCTTTCTCAAGCATTTTGTGTTTGCTAGGGGTCTTCAGTTCATAAAGGCAAAGGAATGGGGAATCTAGCAATTTGCAGATCCTGCAGGGAGTTTTGTTTTGTTTACTGTTTTTTTTTTTCTTTTCAAATTCTTCTTAAATCAGGTCTGCCTTAGGGCTTTGGAGGTGGTGCAAACATCATTTACCCTCAAGTCCAATGTCTGACACTGCAAGAGGACTTGAAAGCTGTGCCGAAACGGAAGCCAGTGTTAGAAAAGTCTCATCACTTTTATCAGCAAAAGTGCCTGCTCTGCTCTTTTCTTTGGTGAAGATTTGGAAGTCCCTTTAGTCAGGAATCTAACATTAAAATGTGGGAGGGATTTTCAATGAGCTAGTTAGGGGCTATCACTATTTAAACTGCACCTTAGAAACTCAACTCTGAGACAGTCCATCTCATGGTCTGACATGTCCCCATTAGTGACATTCCTTTGGGCTAGAGCAGAAGAATTTACTGGATAATATATTCGCTGGATACTGATTACTCAAACATCGCCATTGGAAAATGTGTCGGGGCAAGGAGATTGGCCCCATGAGGCAGTTTTGATCCCGTTGAATGCTGCAGCTCTGGGGCCAATGGGAAACCTGGGGGACAGAGTGTCGGAAGAGGGCTGATGAAAGATTCAAGGCAGTGACTAGGATTGACCGTATCCTGGGGAGAAACCGGACAGGAAACCTGCCTGTATTCTGTTCTTGGCTGATGATTGGGGCCATTCTGCATTCCACTCCAGGAGTCCGTTTGATTTCTTAACCATTGTTAAGAACTCTTAGCTTCTCTTCACTTATTCAGATGAAGTTTTTTTTTTTTTTTTTTTTTTTTTTTCCTTACATGGGGTAAAGTGTTCAGAGAGAAAACTACTTTGACCATTTCTGGTTTTTTTTTTTGAATTTGACTATTTTTTTCCCCTTCGAATTGTTTGAAATTACCTATTTCTTCATACTAAGTGTCATCCCTAATTCCTCTCTTTTCTAGACAAATCATGCATTTGTCTCACAGCTTTTGGGGTTATTTGCCCGAAGGCTAAAATAGCCTGGTTGATTTCTACAAAGAGAATGGGAATAGGTGGAAAGGAATATTCTTGGTGTATAAGCCTTGCTACTACTCAATCTGGGTCAAATTCTGAAAGTTACTCAGACTGGCCTGCCGGTCCACAGAGAATCCAGTCTCTCCTCTTAATCCTCATGACTGTACCCACCTCTGGAATGATGTCATTCAGCTGTCTCATTTGGAGAGAAGGGGATGAAGAGGCCATTCAGAAAATAAGTACCAGAGAGCTACAAATATCGGTATGATAGCTTAATTTCTCGGAGTAATTTGGTCTTGACTTTCCGTCCATACACTGGCAAATATATTTGTAAGCATTAACTGATGTATGGGTATAAGGCAATGAGCCATTTTCCAGAAGTATTCTTTCCTAGTCCTTTTTTTTTTAAATTTTTTTCAACGTTTTTTATTTATTTTTGGGACAGAGAGAGACAGAGCATGAACGGGGGAGGGGCAGAGAGAGAGGGAGACACAGAATCTGAAACAGGCTCCAGGCTTTGAGCTGTCAGCACAGAGCCCGACACGGGGCTCGAACTCACAGACCGTGAGATCATGACCTGAGCCGAAGTCGGACGCTTAACCGACCAAGCCACCCAGGCGCCCCTCCTAGTCCTTTCTATCAGCAGCATGCCTGTAATTCAGTTGTGTATCTATCGGAAGTGATTCTTTATGGGGTGAGGAGAATGAACCCCTACACATAAAGAGTCCTAATAAATTTTGTGCTTATTTCAATCTATGTTTACCTAGATCCCATCCTTCTTAGTAACACTGGTGGAAACAGAGGCAGCTTAATAGTTTCAAAAGTAGGCACTGTGATTAAAGCCTTGCTCTGTATGGACAGAGGGCTTTGAGGCCACAGGCCTGGAGTTAACTTCTGGCTTTGTCACTTATTAACCATGTGACATTGGGGTGAGCTAGTCAGACTTTCACTGCCTATTCTTCATCTTCCAACTAGAAATAATAACACTTGCCTTGTAGAACTTCTAGGAAGATTAAATGAGCAAATGTGTAAAAGCTTAATCTAGTACCTGGGATGCAGTGGGACACCAACAGATATTTGCCAAATTAATTAATTCCTTTCTGGAGCACCAACAGTAAAAATGAACCAGTCTTTTGATGCTAACAGACCCCAGTCCCCTTAGATGCGGTCCCAGTTTATACGGATGCCGCCTCAACACAACTGGGTTGTCATTCGCCTGACAGGCCTGTAGTCCGCATCCCTGTTTATCTTCTTTGAGCCATTTATCATCCCTTCCTCTTTGCATAGTAGGGAATATTTGGCTTTGCGCAATAGCTATGTGCGTATGCTATTTATCGGCTTCTCAGAACGCACGGCAGCTGATTCGTTAGCAAGAATTTGGTGACCACACTGCATTTTCCCAATTTTCTATACTTTTCTATAGCTTAGGCTACATAATAATACTATTGGCCTCCCAGATATGAGGAATGAACAAATTAAGTGCTAACTCCAAGCTCCCTTTGATTGGGTTTGTTGGAATAGGAGGCATGGGGGCGCCTGGGTGGCTCAGTCGGTTAAGCGGCTGACTTTGGAGCCCTGCGTTGGGCTCTGTACTGACAGCTTGAAGCCTGGAGCCCAATTCAGGCCTGGAGACTGCTGTGTCTTCCCCTCCCCTCTCTCTCTGCCCCTCCCCCACTCACGCTCTGTCTCTCTCTGTCACTCAAAAAATGAATAAACATGAAAAAAAAAAAAAGACTAGGAGGCATGTATTCCTGCCCTCCATTCCCTTGGCCTGTTTGCCGTGTGTCCTCTGTGCTTACCATTAGCAAGTGTGCCTCCTCTGCCAGCATTTTTTTGGGTGGGAAGTCTGGGGAGTTCCATTCCAGATTCTCTAAGGACTTTCTCTCCACTTTCTTCTTCAGAGTTCTGGATCTATACTTTGGAGCTAGGTGAACTTGACCAACTGCTTCACTTTTTTTTTTTTTTTTACATTTTATTTAATGTTTACTTATTTTTGAGAGAGAGAGAGAGAAAGAGAGAAGGGGAGGGGCAGACAGAGAGAGGGACAGAGGATCTGAAGCAGGCTCTGTGCTGACAGCAGAGAGCCCGACGTGGGGCTCGAACCCATGAAGCAATGAGATCATGACCTGAGCTGAAGTCAGATGCTTAACTGCCTGAGCCACCCAGCTGCTTAACTTTTTTTTTTTTAATGTTTTTATTTTATTTTTGAGACAGAGAGAGACAGAGCATGAGCAGGAAGGGGAGAGAGAGAGAGGGAGACACAGAATCTGAAGCAGGCTTCAGGCTCTGAGCCGTCAGCACAGAGCCCGACACGGGGCTCGAACTCATGGACTGTGAGATCGTGACCTGAGCTGAAGTCAGACGCTTAACTGACTGAGCCACCCAGGCGCCCCAGCAACTGCTTCACTTTTTAAGCTTCGCTTTTCCCATCTGCAAGATCTGGGTAATATTAAGTACATGGCAGGACTGTTGTGTAGATTGTTTAAAAAAAAGTGATTAAAATCCTCGATGTACTAGAAAACACTGTACAAATGTGGTATTAGGACAGAACTGAAGAAACACTCAGAGGTGGGACGTGATGGGCATGTTCTGAGAGCAGTGCAAGTAGCTAGATCTTCCGGGGGAGCTAGGTCATTCCCCCACTTACCTTCTCTTCTTGCTTTCTCCTGGTTTTTTTTGACCCCACAGCTAAGAGTTGTCAGTGTTGGAGAAATATGGGCAGGGTTGGGTAGAGGCGAAGGAGAGCTGAACCATGCGAACTCAACACTCACTGCCATCCTAGATCTCCGGCAAGTTTGCTGCCCCCGGTCCCCAAACTGGTCCTTTGGCCCTCCTAGTGTGTCCCTGCCCTAATCCCCAGAATCCCCTGTGAATGTCACCTGAGATGACAAAAAGTGCTTTGCAAATGTGATCAAGTAAAGGATCTCAAAGTGGAGAGATTATCCTCAATTGCCTGTGTGGGCCAGTGTAACCACAAGGGTTTTAGAAGACAGATATGCAGGAGGAGCCAGAGACAGACAGAAGGTGATAAGAAGGTGGAACTGGAGAGACTGAAGCTGTTGCCTACAGTGCTGGCTTTGACGCTGGAAGGAGGGACTGCAAGTCAAGGAATGTAAAGAATGCAGCTCTAGAAGCTGGAAAAGGTGGGGAGACAGACTCTCCCTAGAACCTCTGGAGGGAGCGCAGCCTCGTGGCCACCTTGCTTTCAGCCCAGTGACACCCATTTCTGACATCCGTCCTCCAGGTTTGTAATAAATTTGTGCTGTTTCAATCCACTAAGTTGTGGTATTTTGTCATAGCAGCAAGAGGAGACAGATCGCGCCAGGGGCAGTGGTCACACAGTGTTTACAGATTCTAGGGGCGACTATATTAAGTGGTCTCCTCATCTTTACCTCCACCTGGCTTCCTAACCAGATGCACCTGGAGTGACCAACCATCCCGGTGTATCCTGACCAGCTCTGGGAGCCCCGCGTTCCGTGAAACCCCTCAGTCCCTCGCAAACAGGGACCAAGGGGTCACTCCACACACTGTCAATTCTCCAAACTTTTACTAGTCTTGATTATAGGGCCTCAGTCTCTAAGACGTCTTCTATTGTTTATGTTCTTAATTTGTTACCCATTTTTAGTTTCAATTCAGGCACCAAGTCGGCCTGACAGGGGTGGCTTCTCCTAGTACTTCCGGCACTGTTCCCGGCCTCCCCCTGAGTCACATTTCTCTTTGCTTCGCGTCCCGGATGGCGGCTGCCGCTGCTTCTCTGATGGTACGTCCTCCAATCCCCACGCTGCCCGGTCTCAGTCTTGCTGTTGCGCGGTGTTGCTTTGGGCTTGAACAACCTTGTTTTGCTTTGGAACATGTCTGCAAAATTGTGTGACTCTTGCGTGGACTGTGGGGCGACGGAAACAACCTTGAATCACTGCCTTTTAAATGTCACATCCTGAGCCTGCCAGTGGGAGGCATGTTTAACTCTCACAAGTGGTGCCTCAGTTCAACATTACTCCCCCTCCTGAAAGGTTCCCACTTTAAGGGGATCTGACACACAGATACACAAACATACTCAGGGGAGAAATTATTCACATAACACAAGAGATTCTCAACTTTACAAAGGGTTTAACTTCATGGTTTACTTAAATGGCAAGTCCCCATAGTGGACTTCACATGATTTGATTTTTGAAAGGGAAATTCACAGTTTTCAAGGGCATTTATGGTGATAAACGCTATAAGCTTGCCTTAACTCTGTACGTTCTGTGGCTAATTGAATGTATGACATTTGAATTCATTTTATGGAGTTGATGCATCTCTGATCTTACAGAGTACTGGGTCCCAAGGAAAGAAGGGTTTTGTAGCTCGCTCACCTGTTCTTAGCCCCCTCTGAGAGGCATGTTACCAGCCAGTCATCCGCATGGACATGATGCTGGTTGGTAAAGCTTTGTGTCCCTCTTTTCTTCTCTGTGATGGTCCCTTCCTCCTTTCCACTATTCCAGTGGCAGGACAGTTCATTTTGACTCTAGGATGTATCTTTGCCAGATGCTTTCAACAGTTCCAGACCAATATTCTCGGACTCATCCTCCATTCTCTTTATTGCCAGGCTAGCCCTGACCTTTTCTTTCCATTCTGATAATTGGCCAACTGTCTTATTCTGAGAGCCAGTCCTTACTTTATATCTTGGCTCTGATTAATGTCTTGTTTCCTGTGCTTGAGACTGTGTCTTGTTAGCCTGCCCAACAGCCTCCTTCCCCTAGAACTGACCCCTATCTTGATTTTGTCATCACTACTGCCCCTCCTACCATATTGTGAAGACTCCCTGAATTCCATCTCGGTGTCTGGGTCCATCGCTAACATGTCAGTAGAAAGCCAGCTGCAAGGACTAGCTACATACCAGTGTTTCTTGAAGTTTTTTCCCCCATTTTCCATTGGAAAAAATCTGAGGACAAGAACTACATCTCACTCATGTCAATTTTTCAAGTACTCACCTCAAGGTTTTTTACGTGCTCAGTGAGATTTGTTCAATAGGTGAGGAATTGGATAAATGATGAATGAATAAGTGAACTGATAAATGATATACTCCCTAAAAGCTGGTGATTGGTGGACACCAGCCTTTCAGGTGTTACATGACTTCTGGGATGTGACCCTGGCCCGTATGGACTCCTAATACTAATGTGCTCACTAGGGTCCTTGGGAGATCTGGTTCATTCATTCCTTTTCTTCCCTGCGTACGATGTGTTGAGATATAGGGAAACAATTAGCACTGAAAGCCAATAGCAATAAAAGCTACAAAGCCTGTGAGAGTAAACCAGCAACAAAGCAACCAGCATCAGGCCCCTGTGAAAGAAATACTTAATGCACTAATACAGAATGTGATGTTAGATGTTGGCTGGTCCTACAATAGGAATTTGTGGCAGCTGTACAAACCAGAGGGCAGCCATCCATCTAAGGGAATTCACATACGCAATTTAGAACCATACTGTGTAAGGCAAGCAAAACATGTCTGAGGGCAGCATCTGGCTTTCAGGTCTACATTTTATGACTCTGAATTCTTCTTGGCTGATAATCGTGAGGGTGATAAGTGGCTAAGTTTCCAAATGGGGGTATTGTGGTAAGATAGCCATACTGCGGGTAGCTGAAAGGTGGAGAGAGGCTGTTAATATTCATTGGAAGAAAGACTCAGGAAAATATTCCCTGAGATGACTGGAGAGTTGTCAGGGGATTCTGGTGCTACTCTGGGGCCAGTCCGTGGAAACTTGTTTACTGCTGGGCTTCTGAGAATGGCTTATTAATGAATAATGTACCCTTCTCTCACTGGCTCTCACATGGGAGAGATTTAGGGAGCACTGGGCCTAACCAAGCAGGAGATAGCTTAAGCTATTTTCACAACTATTATTTTTAAGATCCATATAAATTCTTAGAGAATAGAATATTTGAGTTAGATATCAGCATTACTTTAAAATTTAGTGCAATATTTATTCTTCTAAGCAAATCATGATAAGATTAGCATTAATCTGATAGAAATGTATTGAGTTGTCCGATTCTCTGTCAATTTTGTTAGACCAACATTTCCACCTTACTCTTTTTTTAAACTTCGTTTTTAAAATGTTTATTTAGTTTTGAGAGAGAAAGAGAGCGAACGGGGAAGGGGCAGAGAGAGAGGAGGACAGAAGATCTGAAGTGGGCTCTGTGTTGACAGCAGAGAGTCCGATGTGGGGCTTGAACTTACAAACTGTGAGATCATGACCTGAGCTGAAGTTGGACACCTAACCTACTGAGCCACCGAGGCGCCCTTCCAGCTTATTCTTTAGTATGCTCTCTTTGACTAAATGTGTGGCTATCCTCCCAGCCCCACCCTCACAATACACTTGTTAAATCATTTCTATTGTGAAAACCCTTGGATGTGTTTTGTAGTTACAGTAGTTTAAGGAATATGAATATAGAAGAAACCAGGACAGGAGATTGTCAGAATTTGAAAATGGGGCTGGCCGGGAGAGACTTAGATGTTGAGCATCGCCAACAGATACCACAAATTAATGTACAAATGGGATCAGTCCATAAAGGCCCACTTAAGCCATGGGGTGACAGGCAACGTGCGCGGTCTTAGGGGGTCTGGCAATATGAATGGTTGGGTGTATCAGTTCTGAGACATAGTCCTCTGCTATCTTGAAGCATTTGTAAATCCACAGAGCTATTCTGCTGGTGATCAGGTAGCCAAAGGCCTGTAGGTGAAAAGCAGAAGTATTGGGGTCATGAGATATTTTTTATAGATGATTTTGTACTGTATATATTTTAGGTAATACTATAGACAACCCAGAATGAAAACCTGGCTCTCAAATAGCCTATCTGTCCTATAAGACAGTTATTCCAAAATGGACCTGGGACAGCTTTATATGCAGATGTAAATTGGCTACTGCTGATATCTTCCCAGAAATGAAGGAAGTTTACCAGATTTAGGCAGTGACGTTGAGTGAACTTCTTATAGGCATTCCAGAACATAACTCTTGGAAATTATCCAGTTGTCATGGCATCTTGCCATTGATTGTGAAGGAATGGCAGGCATTGAAAACTCCTGTACATTTTAAGTTTTCAGGGGAATAGAAATAAACTTACATATTACAGAATCCAAATAACATACTTAGGTTTTGTTTTTCCACTGAATTCAACTGCCTTAATTCTTTTTACTTTGTTCAGTCACATTGGTTTGATTTGCTATATCTTTGTACAAGTATGGAAGGGAAAAAAGAACCTTCACATTTATTGAGCATTTACAAAGTGCTGAGCATTCTACGATTTACCTACATCATTGTAGGTCACCTAGTCAGGCAGAAATTGGTATCTTCATTTTAGAAATAAGGCAACTGAGTCTTAGAGAGGTTAAGTAGCTTGTCTAAAGTCACATAGCTAGTAAAGGGCAGAGCCAGGATTGAATCTCGAGTATTATCTGTCTCCAAAGTCCACGTTCTTTTTGTCATAAGCTGTGTCCTTGAGCAGACTTTGTTATGTTCAGACAGTTTGAGTCCCATTCAGTGACAACAGAAGTGCAACTTATTTTGTAAGAGGGCACTATGCGTGCAGTAGACATGATAAATTTTGGTACGTTAGTAAAAAGTTGAATACTTTAAAATACAGTGGTTTAACAGGAAGACTTGGATTTGACTTCTTTTGTACAAAACCACAAGTAAAAGAAAACCTTTCTGAATTTTAGCGTGAGATTTCACCTCCTGGATTTTAATTACTGTATTTTTCATTACCCGATGGTGCTTCTGTATTTTAATAATCATCAGCTTTCAGTAACTAATACCAGTGTGTATCAGTAATAAGCTTTGCTTTATGAATGAATTAATGAATGTATCGGCCATCTTTACCCCAAAGGAAATGTTAATGACATTTCCTGAAACCCAATGAGTCTACTGAGTCTCCGAGATGTAAAATTTTAAATCTGCGATTTTAATCTGGAGATTGTGCATTTTACTTCACTCTGGGGGGAACCCCAATGTTGCTTTGTTGTTATTTTCTTAGTTGTTTCTTTTGAATCACACGATTCAAGTAATGCTTTGGAAAATATGAGAAGCTAAATGCCACATTTACAATTGTTTTTGAAAGGTCTAACCTTTATTAAAGTAACTGGGTAAATACAATTCAAAAGGGTTTACTTCTCTTGTAAATTAAATGGTATGTTTGTAGACTGAAAGGTCAATTTTTCAGCAGAGTCTGGTTTTTAAAAACTATCACTTTTTGCCTACAATAAATCAAGAAAGCTAATTTGTTTTACATGTATGATACATAAGCAATAATGCTGTTCGTCTGATTTCAGGCTCAGTTACCTGTGGCACAAAAGCACTTTTTTTGTGATGAAGTGTAAATGTTGGCTTCTGAAGACAGATGTAAGAGAACTTTGGACTGAAGTATTTGCTTCTTACACTCAAGAAGTGAATTTATCTTTGGATATATGTAACCCAATCATGTTCTACGTGTCGCTTTGGGTCTATTGAGTCATTTCATACCACGCCACAGAAAATATTATTTTTCCTCTTTTCATTAGAGACAAAAATCATCTTTTCCTTTTCATTATCCAAAAACTCTTTAAAAATTATAATCCACTTAAAAAATGCACACACACACACACACACACACACACAGCGTCAGAGTCCTCCTTCAGGCTTTGTTTTTGGATATTTGTTTTGGGTCTAGAGTCAGTCTTGAAATCCTGTTAATTTAAAGAAGAGATGCATGAGGGAAATCCTGCTTTGAGACCGCTGGCTTTGAACAGAGCCTGCCCAGAGCAAATTTAATTGATAGATGGAGTCTTGGGCCTGATTCATTCCTTGGGTTTGAAGGCCTTTGGTTGGTTTTACACAAATGAACAGGTAGCCATCTATAAAATGATGGAACTACGTGAATAATAATGGCAAATACTAAATGTTAAGTAAATGCTAAATTCAAAGAATAATAAATGCTTGTTCCAACAAGAGTATTTGAGCAATTGTTTCTCTTAACATGCTTGATTTTTTTTGTCTGTGTAGGGAGTTCAGCTTAGTTCAACACGTTAATTAAGCACTTACGTGATAGGCTTTGTGCTCAGGAGTGGAAATTCAGAGAATATGAATATGGCACCAGCTGTACCTTCCTTTTTCCTTTCTTCTTAATTCCATTTTTTTTGGCCACAGAAGCTCGCCCTTCCTTCCTTCCTTCCTTCCTTCCTTCCTTCCTTCCTTTGTTCCTTCCTTTCCTCCTTCCCTCCTTCCCTTCTCCTTCCTGCCTTCCTTCCTTCCCTCCTTCCTTTCTTCTTTCCTTCCTTCCTTCCCTCCCTTCCTCCCTTCCTCCCTCCCCCACCTTCCCTCTTTCCTTCCCTCCCTCCCTCCCTTTTCTTTCATTCTGAGGTCAGCAAAATGTGTGAAAACTTCTGTTCTAGAATCTTAGATTGAGGGATTGTTGACTTTTTTTTTTTTTTTTTTTTTTTTTTTGCTTTTGTTTTTGATACTCACCAGCTTGCCTCGGGGACAAAGTATGTGGCAAGTTGTTATCCTAGTTTTATGGATAACTACAAGTCAGGGATATGACAAATCATTTTACCTCTCTGAATTTGTATTAGATTAGCTTCTTATTTTTTACAGTCCCTCCAGCCCCCCACCTTAGTGGCTCAAGATGTTCTGCTTAGGCTCCTCGTAATTTAACCTAACAATATGTTTGTCACAACAGCACTGGATTTAATTTAATTCAACGAATATTGTCATTTTACAAAAGCACTCTGCTTGGCCCTGTGGGGGCTACAACAAATAAGATCCAGTCCTGTCCTTGGGGCTTTCCCAGTTTTGCCTGGGGGGAAGATAATTATGCAAGTAATTATAATAAGGCAGGATATGAGAAAAGCTATAACAGGCATGAACAAAATGCTATAGTGACTTGAAGGAGGGAGAAAGCACATGTAACCGGAAACATCTGAAAAGGTTTCCTGGAGGTTGTAGCGTTTGAGATGGCCTTTGGAGAATAGGTATGATTTAATAAGCAGGATGCACAGAAGTTCCAAGCAAAAGGAGCGAGAGCAAAAACGTGGGATGGAAACACACAGGGAATATCTGTCTGCAATTCAGGGTTCCTGTTGGGGCTGGTGGGAGATAAGACTTGGAAGAGAATCTGGAATCCTATTGAGGAGGGATTGAGCCTGTTGAGCTGAGGCATTTCTACTTCATTCTGTGGGCAGTGTTGGGATGGCAGTAAAGATTTAAAGACATCCATACATAGATTTATTTGTTTATTATTTATTTATAACAGGGAGTGACGTGATCTTGCAGAGGGAACGATCTAACAGTAGGCTGGACTGAGAGGGGAAAGCCAATTTGAAATCATGAATAAAATCTTTTCCCTTCTGATTACAGCAGCAGAGCAAGCCCATTACAGAAACTCCAACATAAAGAGAAGCACAAAGAAAAAAAATTACCTGTGATTTCATCATTTACCCATTATTTACATTTTAATGTGTCTGTTGCACACTCAGTTTTTAATGGCATTGTAGATCATCTCCTTCTGCTTCTTCATATACCAGGAGTGGTTATCAGGCCATTCAACTGAATCAGGAACTCTGTTTTAAAAAGGGAAATTGTGTTACTTTTAAGAACAAAAGGTAAGTTTACAATGTCATCAAGTAGAGGTCCTGCTAAGTCAACTCTAATAAGTATAAGAATTATTTGTAGGGGCGCCTGGGTGGCTCAGTCGGTTGAGTGTCCGACTTCGGCTCAGGTCATGATCTCACGGTCCGTGAGTTCGAGCCCCGCATCGGGCTCTGTGCTGGCTGCTCAGAGCCAGGAGCCTGTTTCAGATTCTGTGTCTCCCTCTCTCTGACCCTCCCCCGTTCATGCTCTGTCTCTCTCTGTCTCAAAAATAAATTAAAAAAAAAAGAATTATTTGTAATTAGGATGCCAATTATTTGATTAGTTAGTACTGCTATGGGGTGCACTTTTTGTAAGTCAGTTCAACATGCTACTCTGTCATATTTCTTCCATTGTTAGCTCACTGATATTTAAAAAAAAATAGCATAATGTTAATACATAACTTTATTCCTGTCCAGCTTTTCAAAAACTCCAAGTTAGTGTGTTCTAGATCAAATGTGATTTTCAGTAAGTTTATTTAGGAAGAGAATTTTTCATCCCCCACTATATATTTTTTTCTTTTTAATGATCATTGAATGGATCTTTTTCTGGCCAGTATTCCTTGATAATGTTTCGGTTATTTGGAGGGATTGTTTTGATATTTGAACTGGATTTTAAAACACCTGACACATTGACACATTTTTTAATAAGAATTTTTATTTTATTTTACTTTTTTAACGTTTATTTATTATTGAGAGACAGAGAGAGACAGACCGTGAGCAGGGGAGGGACAGAGGGGGGAGACACAGAATCCAAAACATGCTCCAGGCTCTGAGCTGTCAGCACAGAGCCCTACACGGGGCTTGAACTCACAAACCGCGAGATCATGACCCTGAGCTGAAGTCGGGCGCTTAACTGACTGAGCCACCCAGGCGCCCCGACACATTTTTGTTTTAAGGTGTACATATTTATCAGAAAAATGTAGCTGTTAAGGGATCCGAGAACATTCGGTATTAGGAAATCCTGCTTTTTTTTTTTTTTTAAATGAGATTTGGTTTTTGATGTTTTATTATTTAATCAAAGGATTAAAAAATCACTTCGCCATCTCTCTTTTCATCATTAATCCCTTAAATTCAGTTGAGTGCCCTCCCCGCTCTGGGTCATGGTAATGCCTCCGTCGTGTAAACCTATGTTCTATCTGTCACGAACTTTCCATTAATGCGATGCTTCAGCGCTGCTTACTCAGTTCGGCTTGTAGGCAGCCTTCCCTGGATTTCCATCTGCTTTATAGCCCTGTATTTCATAACCAGGATGTGACTCCACCAGGCTCTTGTGGATGATACTATAAACTGTGTTGTAATGGCTCGTAGGATTAGATAGAGGCTATTATACATCTAGCCTGGAGTGCTAATGTCTAAAATTAGGCATGGATTTTGTAAACTGTAATGAAATGGAAAGAAATGACTTTCAGATGTATTTTGGCCCTGTGCTATGCAATCACAACCCTAATGTAGCAGGGAACCGTGTCCTTCTCCCCCTCGTGATTAAATGCTCTACCCTTCCTTAACTAGACTATTGAATTGTGTGTGTAAATCTCAGTGTCCCTTAAGTATTATTAATGCCATAAAGCTGGGATGCTCTAATTACCAATATTTCTCCCTTCTTGAATTGTTTGCTCTTTCTGGGCTGTCTCTGTGACTTCAGTACATTAGTGGCTGACCCAATCTCAGGCCTATGGCCTTTCCCCCCTCATACAGCGTGTTTTGTTTAAAGAGGTGGTAAGAATGCATTTACAACACTTCCCTTAAACGACAGGGTTGAGAAAATGGAGTCCTTTCTGTTTAAAGGGTCTCTGAAAGAGAAGAGTCTGTAAATCATTTTGCAGGATAACCCTTTATCCTGGATTTAAAGAAAGCACAAACTTGCCTGAACATAGAAATGTATGAACATAGAAAGCATATCAATTAGTGATTGATTTACTACATCACAAGAGGAACTTTCATTTAGTAAAAAGATGTACCATGAGGTTCCTAAAATGGAGGGCACTTCTTAGGGCATGTAAGGTTTTGACAGATGATTGCCTGTTTGGCAATCACTGTGGGTATGTGCAAAGAGAACATGGAAGGGAAGAATTACTGCCTGTGGAAGATTTACCCGCACAAGCCACCTTGTTTCTAAAATTAGTGGATAAGCTGATGGGAAAAATAAGGGTCATTAAATTTGCTTCTTGAGCACTTACTATGTTCCAGGCACTTTATACATGTTATGTCATCTAACTATCACATCAACTCTACGAACTGTAAACCAGCTTTACAGACGGACAGACCAAAGCTTGCTTAGTGTTATATAGCAAGTCATTTTTGTCTCCAGGGATTGTAATCTTTATACATTATAAACTAGGCATTTATTTTTTTATTTTTATTTTTTGAATGATTTATTTTTGAGACCATGTAAGTGGGGGAGGGGCAGAGAGAGGGTGGGGGCAGAGGATCCGAAGTGGGCTCTGTGCTGACAGCAGTGAGCTCAATACGGGGCTCAAGCTCATGAACTGCGAGATTATGACCTGAGCTGAAGTCTGATGCTCAACCGACTGAGCCACCCAGGTGTCCTGCTAGTGGAATTTAGAAGACGTTCATGTGTGTGCACTTTTCCCAGACTCAAAATTAGTATATGTAGTAAAGGACACATGCATGGATAAATCTGGTTTTAAATCTCTGAACATCATTCAGTAAACAGCCCGAGATTCTTTCTCTTATTCATTCTGTATGGTCTCTGAGAACTTCCTTTGATAGGAAGGTACATCTGCTATGCCAGTGATCTTAAAAAAGCATTTTGAAGCCAAACAGAGGAGGTTTCCAAATTTGCCTCTGATTGGAATGATCTGGATTGCATCTCCCTTCCATTAGAGTGACTGTATCATGTATGATGTCAGATTTTGAGGTTTTTAGACAAGTCCAATTAAGCTGCATTTCTTAAGACAGTGTGGTACAGTAAAAGGAACATGGACATTGGAGTTCCACAAGACGGGGTTCTAATGCCTCTTTTCCTAGTTGTTGGCGGCAAAAACTTGGTGAAATCACTTAACCTCTCTGGGCTTCAGTTTCCTCATCTGTTTGCCATTTTCTATTTTAAAAGGGGCGTCAGCTCTCCTCCCTCTCTGCTTTCATTCCCAGTCACAGAAGAGTTTCAGTCAATCATACCCCTAATCACATGGATGGGTTCTTTTTGTTGTAACAGACAGTATTGTATTCGTTTCAGGTGTACAATGTAGTGATTCAACAGTTCTGGACATCACCCGGTGCTCATCACAAGTGCCCTTCTTAATCCCCATCACCTGTTTCACCCCACCCCCACCCACTTCCCCTCTGGTAGCCATCAGTTTGTTCCCTACAATTAAGAGCGTGTTTCTTGGGGCCCCTGAGTGGCTCAGTTGCTTGGGCATCCGACTTCGGCTCAGGGCATGATCTCACGGTTTGTGAGTTCAAGTCCCACATCGGGCTCTGTGCTGACAGCTCGGAGCCTGGAGCCCGCTTCGGATTCTGTGTCTCTCTCTGTCTGCCCCTCCACCGCTTGCACTCTGTCTCTCGCATTGTCTCAAAAATAAACATTTAGAAAAAAAGCCTGTTTCTTGATTTGTCTCTCTCTCACTCGCTTTCCCCTTTGCTCATTTGTTTAGTTTCTTAAATTCCACATATGAGTGAAATCATATGGTATTTGTCTTTACCTGACTTATTTCATTTAGCATCATATCTAGCTCCATCTATCATTGCAAATAGCAAGATTTCATTCGTTTTTATGGCTCACTAATATTCCACTATATATACAATCTTCATTATCTATTCATCTATCTTCATTATCTGGTCATCTACATTATCTTCATTATCCATTCATCTACCAGTGGACACTTGGGCTGCTCCATAATTTGGCTATTGTAGATACTGCTGCTATAAACATAAGGGGGCATGTATCCCTTTGAATTAGTTACTGTTTTTGTATTCTTTGGGCAAATACCCACTAGCGGACCATTGGGTAGTTCTATTTTTAACGTTTTGAGTAAACTCCATACTGTTTTCCGGAGTGGCTGCACCAGTTGGAATTCCCACCAGCAGTGCGGGAGCGTTCTTTTTTCTCCACATCCTCGCCAACATTTGTTGTTTCTTGTGTTGTTGAGGTTAGCCATTCTTTTTTTTTTTTTCAGTATAGGAAGTTTATTGTCACATTGGTTTCCATACAACACCCAGTGCTCATCCCAACAGGTGCCCTCCTCAATACCCATCACCCACCCTCCCTTCCCTCCCACCCCCCATCAACCCTCAGTTTGTTCTCAGTTTTTAAGAGTCTCTTAGGCTTTGGCTCTCGAGGTTAGCCATTCTGACCAGGTGTGAGGTGATACCTCGTTGTAGTTTTGATTTGCATTTCCCTGAGGGTAAGTGATGATGAACATATTTTCATGTGTCTGTTGGCCATTTGGAAGTTTTCATTGTAGAAATATCTGTTCATGTCTTCTGCCCATTTAAAAAAATTTTTTTAATGTTTATTCATTTTTGAGAGAGAGAGAGAGAGAGAGAGACAGAGAGAGAGACAGAGAGAGAGAGAGCATGAGTGGAGGAGGGGCAGAGAGAGAGATGGACACACAGAATCCAAAGCAGGCTCCAGACTCTGAGCTCTCAGCACAGAGCCTGGTGCAGGGCTCTAACTCACTAACCATGAGATCATGACTGAGCCGCAGTTGGACGTTTAACCAACTGAGCCACTCAGGTGCCCCTGTCTTCTACCCATTTTAAAATTAGATTATTTGTGGGTTTTTTTGGTGTTGGATTTTATAAGTTCTTTATACATATATATATCTGATCAGATATATCATTTGCAAATATCTTCCATTCTGTAGGTTGACTTTTAATTTTGTTGCTTGTTTTCTTCACTGTGCAGAAGGTTTTTATTTTAATGTAGTCCTAATAGTTTATTTTTGCTTTTGTTTCCCTTGCCTCAAGGAGACATATCTAGAGAAAGTTGCTATTGCCAGTGTCAAAGAGGTTACTGCCTGTGTTCTCTTCCAGGATTTTTATGGTTTCAAGTCACATTTAGGTGTTTAATCTATTTTGAGTTTATTTTTGTGTATGGTATAAGAAAGTGGTCTAGTTTCTTTCTTTTGTATGTTGCTGTCCAGTTTTCCCAATACTATCTGTTGAAGAGATTGTCTTTTTCCCATGACAATTCTTTCCTGCTTTATTGAAGCTTAATTTACCATATAGTTGTGGGTTTATTTCTGGGTTTTCTATGCTGTTCCATTGACCTATGTCTCTATTTTTTGTACCAGTACCATACTGTTTTGATTTCTACAACTTTGTAATATAACTTGAAGTCCAGAATTGTGATGCCTCCATTTTTGCTTTTCTTTTTCAAGATCGCTTTGGCTATTTGGGGTCTTTTGTGGCTCCATACAAATTTTAGGATTCTTTGTTCTATTTCTGTGAAAAATGCTATTGGTATTTTGATAGGGACTGCATTAAGTGTATAGATTGCTTTGTGTAGTATAGACATTTTAATAATACTGTTCTTCCAATCCATGAGCATGGAATGTGTTTCCATTTCTCTGTGTCATCTTTAATTTCTTTCATCAGTGTTTTATAGTTTTCAGAGTATAGGTCTTTCCCCTCTGTAGTTAGGTTTACTCCTCGGTATCTTATTATATTTGGTACACTCGTAAATGTGATTATTAATTTCTCTTTCTGCTGCTTCATTATTGGTGTATAGATATGCAACATATTTCTGTACATTGATTTTGCATCCTGTGACTGTACTGAGTTCATTTATCAGTTTTGGCAGCTTTTTGGTGGAGTCACTCAGGTTTTCTATATATAGGATCATGTCATCCACAAATAGTGACAGTTTTGCTTCTTCCTTACTGATTTGGATGCCTTTTATTTCTTTTGGTCTGACTGCTGTGCCTAGGACTTCCAGTCTTATATTGAATAGAAGTGGTGAGAGTGGGCACCCTTGTCTTGTTCCTGACCTTAGGGGAAAAGCTCTCATTTTCTCCCCATTGAGGATGATGTTAGCTGTGGGTTTTTCATATATGGTCTGTATATATTGAGGTATGCTCCCTGTAAAACTATTTTGTTGAGGATTTCTATCACGAATGGATGTTGTACTTTGTCAAATCCTTTTCCTGCATCTATTGAAATATTCATATGTTTCTTATCCTTTCTGTTATTGATGTGATGTATCATGTTGATTGATTTGTGAATATTGAACCACCCTTGCAACCCAGGAATAAATCCCACTTGATTGTGGTAAATGATTTTTAAGGTCTTGTTGGATTGTGTTTGCTAGTATTTCGTTAAGGATTTTTGCATTTATGTTCACCAGGAATATTGGTCTGTAGTTCTCTTTTTAGATGTTGTCTTTATCTGGTTTTGATATCACAATCATATAGGCCTCATAGAATGAATTTAGAAGTTTTCCTTCCTTCTTTTTTTTGGGAGAAAAAATCTGAGAAACATAGGTATTAACTCTTCTTTAAATGTTTTTTAGACTTTGTTAAGCCATCTGGTCCTGGGCTTTTGTTTATTGGGAGTTTTTTGATTACTGATTCAATTTCTTTGCTGGTTATCAGTCTGTTCAAATTTTCTATTTCTTCCTGTTTCAGTTTTGGTAGTTTATGTGTTCCTAGCAATTTATCCATTTCTTCCAGATTGTCCAGTTTGTTGCCATATAGTTTTTCATAATATTCTCTTATAATTATTTGTATTTCTGTGGTGTTGATTATTTCTCCTCTCTCATTTGTGATTTTATTTGAGTCCTTTCTCTTTTTTCCTGATAAGTTTGGCTGGAGGTTTATAAATTGTATTGATTTTTTTTTCAAAGAACCACCTCTTGTTTTTATTGATCTGTTCCATTGTGTTTTTAGTTTTTATACCATTTATTTAAGCTCTAATATTTATTATTTTCCTCCTTCTGCTGGCTTTAGGCTTCCTTTGTTCTTTTTCTAGCTCCTTTAGGTATAAGGGTAGTTGTTTATTTGAGATTTTTCTTGCTTCTTGAGATAGGCCTACATTATTATAAACTTCCCTCTTAGCACTGCTTTGCTGCATCCCACAGGTTTTGGACTGTTGTTTTTTCATTTTAATTTGTTTCCATGTACTTTTTAATATCTTCTATTTCCTGGTTTACCCATTCATTGTTTAGTAGCATGTTATTTAACTTCCATGTATTTGTGGTCTTTCCAGATTTTTTCTTGTGGTTGACTTCTAGCTCCATAGCATTGTGGTCAGAAAAGTTCATGGTATGACTTCGACATTCTTGAATTTGTTGAGGTTCTGTGGGCTAATATGTGATCCATTCCAGAGAGTGTTCCGTGTACACGTGAAAAGAATGTATATTCTGCTATTTTAGTAGGGAATATTCTTAATAGATCTGTTAAATCCATCTGTTCCAGTGTGTCATTCAAAGCTTTGTTGATGTCCTGTTTAGCTGACTTGTCCATTGATGTAAGTGGGGTGTTAAAGTCATCTATTATTGTATTATTATCAATTAGTTCCTTTATGTTTGTTATTAACTGTTTTATGTATTTGAGTGCTTCTAAGTTGGGTGCATAAATATTTATAGTTGTTATACCTTCTTATTGTATCATTCTCTTTATTATGATATGGTATCTTCCTTTGTCTCTTCTTACAGTCTTTGTTTTAAAGTCTATTTTGTCTGATATAAATATTGCTACTCTGGCTTTCTTTTGACATCCATTTGCATGATAGATGTTTCTCCATCCCCTCACTTTGAATCTACACGTGTCTTTAGGTCTAAAATGAGTCTCTTGTAGGCAGCATATAGGTGGGTCTTGCTTTTTTATCCATTCGTTCACACATGGATGGGTTCTCGGATGACTATATAATCAGGTCAATGAGAGTTGTACTTAAGATGTTTGGGGAAGAGAAACTGATTTCCCCTGAATGTGAAGCTGAGGTTATATAAGCCTGGTGCTGCTGTGGCCATTTTATCATTGCAAAGAGAGAGACTGTCTCAGAATAAACCAGATCCAAACCATGAGTCTGAGAGAATCAGGTCCTAGTGATATCATTTGAGTCCCTGTATCAAGTTCTGCCCAGATTGAGCAAGCTTCACCCTTGAGGTTTTCATTTATGTGAATCAATGTTTCCTTTCCTGTCTTAAAAAATTCTCCTTTTCAGGGGTGCCTGGCTGTCTCAGTCGGTTAAGCATCTGACTCTTGATTTTGGCTCAGGTTATGATCTCATGTTTCATGAGTTTGAGCCCCGCATAGGGCTCTGAGCTGAAGCTCGGAGCCTGCTTGGGATTCTGTCTCTCTCCCTCTCTCTCTGAACCTCCCCTGCTTGAGCTTGCTCTTTCTCTCTCAAAATAAATAAACATTAAAAAATTGTTTTTAAAAATTCTCCTTTTCAAAAGACCAGTTTGAGTCAAGAGAGTCCCAATTGTTATACAACCTATTAAGGCTCTGACCGAAAGGATTCAATGAAATGTTTAAAACATTGCTTGGTACCGAACCTAACGTCTAAGGGTCTATGAAGGGTATCCTCTCTCTTCCTTCGGTAGGATCCCTGGGGTCTGGGCCCCGAAGGAGCCTACCATTTAATTCCAGTGATATCATTTGTGTCTCTGTGCGACTTAGTGGAGCTTTGCAGAGGAAGCCGTGAGGGTCATTCAGCAGGTGCCCAGCAGCTGAGCTCCACCGCTTCCTCCGATCTTTGTACACAGGCCATAGACCATCTCGGTGAATCCTCATCAATGCCCAAATGCTGAAGTAGACCTTTATTTCTCTGCCTACAGAAGCTGTATATAAACAAAGGTCCACTTCAAGTCCCGGGCATTGATGAGATGACTGATGGCTTATGTACTAGGATCCGGGAGAAGTATAGCTCTGCTCCTGACCACTGCTGCGGAGCTCCTGTGGTCACGGACTTGCGTATATTCTTTATCCATTTGTAATTTTCTGCACTTTTGTATAAAACTATTATTTTGGACACTTTCCCATCAGTTAATCAGATGGGTATGACTAGTGGAAACAGTTCATGCCATTTGTCTACATAAAACCCTTTAGCTTCTCATTACTTTCAGAACAAAATCCAAGCATTGTACTATTACACATAAAGCCCAGCATGAACTGGCTTCTGTCTACTTTGTCATACATTGCAATGTACCAGTACAAACTCATGCTTCAAGCAGGTCAAACCTCTGGCAATTCCTTGAGCATTTCTGACTTCCACACCAACTGTTTCTGCTGTCTGAAATGACTTTTCCTCACCCTTTTCATCCTGCACACTTCCATGTGCCATTTAAAACTCAACTCAAGCTACACTGTCTCTGTGGAAGATGTCATTGGGTCCCCCCTCCCCATGTGATTTAGATGCTCACTCTACTTAGCCCTATCAGCCTTCATTACCATCATGTTTGAGTTGCTTCTCTGTCCCCTTCTCTAGACATGAACTCTTTGAGGGCAGGGCCCTATCTTATTCATTTGTGTTCCTATCACCTACTATAATACCTGGAACAGAGTAGGTGTTCAAAATATGTTTGATGCTACAACATGGTCTAATTTGTAGTAAACAGCAGAGTTCTAGTGATTGTGCCCTCACAAATAGAAGCGTTGTGTTGTGGTAAGGTAAAAGTGAATGACTATAGTAATAAAAAATAAGATATTGTAGATAAAGTTGAAAAAAAATCTGAGTGGAAGTCTTGTTTTGTTTAAAGAAGGTACAGTCATTTTAAGACAGACTGGAATCAGTGCAGAGATAGTCAGATTAATCAGACAGAATAATAAAAAGCCAAGGCAGCAGCTCAAGATCATGTAGGAATTTAGTATTTCTTAAGGCATGCGTTAATTACACTTACTCAGCAAATACTATTGGGACAATGGACTAGCCATTTAGAAAAAAAGAACTTTCATAGTATGCATCAAGGAGTTGCAGGTGGATTAAAGATTTAAATGTAAAAATTAAATGCTAACGTTTGCAAGGCGGTATAGATTGATGTTAAGAATGCCTGGATTCAGACTCTAACTCCATCAGATACTAGCTCCGTGACCTTGGCCAAGTCACCTCATCTCTTCACGCCTTAGGTTCCTCATCTATAAAAAGGAGATAATAAAAGTACTTACTTGGTAAGGTTATTGTGAGGATTAAGTGAGTTAATGCACATAAAACAATTGGAAGAGTATCTGAAACAGAGTAAGTATATAAATGTTGTATATTGTTGTTCCTAGAAAAATACAGGCAAATCTTTACGGCATCTTGAGGTGAGGAAAAGCTGTCAAGGGATAATAAATAGAAAAGGCACACTTGAAAAGGTATAGGTGAATATATTTGATTACATAGAATATATTTGATTACATAGAGTATGACCTTCTCTCAGTACCTACTTCAGCCTCTCTTATTCTCATGGCTTAGATTACATATTCTTCCCTCAGAGGAGCCTTCCTTGATGTTCCAATTTAAATCATGTATCTTCCCCCATTTTTCTTTCTCATGGCATCCTATTTTTTGCCTTCAAAATATTCATCACAATAAATAATTATACATGTCATTATATGTTCAATCTCTCCCTAGGCGGGTCCCTTCAGCAGACTCTAACTTCTATGAGAGAAGGAACCATATTTGTTTTTTCACCATCTTTTTAAGCCAAAGTCAGGCAGTGTCTGGTACCTAATAAACACTTTGTACATTTTGCTGAATTATTGAATTTAATATAATAAAATCCTGATTCATGAGTATTCTCAAGCTTGTGTGCCAGAGTCTGACTGATCATACGTTTTTCTAGAAAGCTTTTCCTGAGGGGCAGTATAGTGTAGTGGTAAAAATTATTGACACTAGACTACCCTTTACTGGTTGTATAGCCTGTTGGCAAATTATTTCACCCTCGCTCTCCCTTGGTTTTCTCATCTATAAATTGAGGCTAATGTTAATGACTTACATCCAGGTCTGGGATGGATGTGGAGGAAGAGAGGCAAAACTATATAAGGGGTGCAGCTAATGCCTCTTCAATTCAGAAAATATGCTGCAGCTTATTTTCTTTTTAAACTAAGTCCTGGGTTTCTGTTTGTTTTCTTCTAAGTGGTATTGCATTGGTAATTAAGTGACCAAGTGAATGAATGAATGGTTTTGATATCTAATCATTGGTCCTCTTTTATTTTTTTATTTTTTATTTAAAAAAATTTTTTTTTCAACGTTTATTTATTTTTGGGACAGAGAGAGACAGAGCATGAATGGGGGAGGGGCAGAGAGAGAGGGAGACACAGAATCAGAAGCAGGCTCCAGGCTCCGAGCCGTCAGCCCAGAGCCCACGCGGGGCTCGAACTCACGGACCGCGAGATCGTGACCTGGCTGAAGTCGGACGCTTAACCTACTGCGCCACCCAGGCGCCCCGATTGGTCCTCTTTTAAAAAGAAATTGGCTATTTTTACCTATTTTTTTTCAGATAAGCATTATAATCATTCTGTCACAAGTTCCAAAAAGAATTTTCTTGAAAATTTTGATTGGGATTTCCTTCTGTTTATAGACTTAATTTGGGAATCAATTGACATTCATATACTATTGAGTTTTTCCATTCAGGAACATGGTATGCATCTCCACTTAATAAAATCTTCTTTTTGGCCCCTCAGTAATTTTAAAAAGTCTTTAATTTTTTTTAAAAATGTTTATTTATTTTTGAGAGAGAGTGAGCATGAACGGGGATGGGGGTGGGGGCCGAGAGAGGGGGAGACACAGAATCCAAAGCAGGCTCCAGGCTCTGAGCTGTCAGCACAGAACCCGACACAGGGCTCGAACTCACAAGCCATGAGATCTTGACCTGAGCTGAAGTCAGACGCCTAACCGACTGAGCCACCCCGGTGCCCCTAAAAAGGCTTTTAAAATAGTTATCCTTCATCATTTACAAAACTTATTGCCATTGTTAGTCTTATATTTTAAATAGTTTCTAACAGGTCATTTTGTGTTTGTATATATGGAAGATACATATTTTGAATTAATATATTATAATTAGTCATCTTTATTATTGATTCCAATAAATTTTCAGTTGATTTTCCAGGTAATCAGCAGTATCTATGATAAATAAAACTTTTGTTTCTTTTGCAATATTTCTCTTTATCTCATTACAATATATAGAATTTCTGGAAAGAATGTTAAATGATAGTGGTGATACTGTCTGCATTGCCTTCATCCTTACTATGATGGTAATGCTTTAGAGGTTTATGATCAGCTACATTATTTTTTTTCATGTTAAGATAATATATGCAAAGTCCTTATTTACTTTTGTTTAGGGATGGATGGTCAATTCCAATCAAATGTGTTTTTTTCCTCTTTGACCTATTGATAGGGTAAATACATTCATCACACATCAGTAAAATGTCACATTATTGATATGGAGCATATAGATTTTATTTTATTTTTTATTTTTTAAAGTTTATTTATTTATTTTGAGAGAGAGAGGGCGTGCAGGGTAGGGGCAGAGAGAGGAGAGAGAGAGAGAATCCCAAACAAGCTCTGCACTGCCAGCGTGAAGCCTGACATGGTGAGACCATGACCTAAGCTGAAACCAAGAGTTGGACACTTAACCGATTGAGCCACCCAGGTGCCCCATGAAGCATATAGACTTTTTTGTAAGTGTATTTATTTAATTTGAGAATGACAGAGAGTGTGAGTGGGGGAGGGGCAGAAAGAGAGGAAAAGAGAGAATCCTAAGCAGGCTCCATGCTGTCAGTGCAGAGCCTTACACGGGACTCGATCTCACCAACCATGAAATCATGACCTGAGCCAAAATCAAGAGTCAGATACCTGACTGAGCCACCCAGGTGCCCATGAAGTATATAGATTTTAAACCATGAATGAATTCCTAGGAAAAGGTAAACTTGGTAATAATCACTACTCTTTTGTAACAACTTTTATTATTTTATTTTTTAATGTTCATTTATTTATTTATTTATTTGAGAAAGAGACAGAGTGAGAGTGGGGGAGGGGCAGAGAGAGAGGGAGACACAGAATCTGAAGCAGGCTCCAGGCTCTGAGCCATCAGCACAGAGCCCAATGCAGGGCTCAAACTCACGAACTGTGAGATCATGACCCCAGCCGAAGTCCGACGCTCAACAGACTGAGCCACCCAGGCGCCCCTGTAACAACTTTTAAATTCAATTAGTACCTTATTTAGTAGTTTTGCTTTTATAAAGGTAAATGAGTTTGGCTTGTCAATTTTCTTGTGCTTTCATTTGACAATCATTTGTTGAGTGTCTATTTTATTTCAGGCACGATGCTAGGCATGGGGTGCTCTTTCTTCCACTTTTCAAGCCACAGACCTCTCCTATGTGTTGGGGAAATGTGAAAACACTACATAGCATTAGGGTTACTCTAACTTTATAAAGTGAGCTAGAATATTTTATATCCTTTTAAATGATTTGTAATACTTTAAATAGCAAAAGAATTATCTGTGCTTTGAATGTGTGGAATAACATACCTGTAAAATCACCAAGTGTTTTTTCTTTAAGTAAATGTCTAACCTTTTACCAACTTTCCCTCCTGTCTTTGGCTACCATTAATTTGGAGGGTTATTCTTACATAAAAACATGGTAGGTCCTATTTTATTTGAAAATCAGCTATATTTTGACAAGTTTAATAATGCAGACCCATCTGGATGGAAGGGAGCATTGGGAACAGGGAAGAACACTCCTCTCTCCATTAATATCCTTGATATTTTTCTTTCTTTTTAAGTTTTTGTTTACATTTATAACATTTCCTATAAGAACTTTTTAAAATAAGGAAAATTTAAAAAGACTATTTGACAATTTAAATAAGGACTCAGATTAATGTTGAAGAAATCAGATATTTTCATTCATTCAACCAGATGATGAACTTTGAGAGTACTGGCTAGCAAGATGACTTTAAATATAGCTGCAATTAGATTCATCTGAGAGAAAAAACAGGAACACGGAAGAAGAGTCTGTGGAGATTATGCCATGCATTCTGATTTGATAAATAGAAATGCTGAACATTTGACATTTATTATGACTTTTCAAAGGAAAAAAAGGACCAAATAACATGCTTTTGAGAACAATAGTAACTCAGGATAAAATCTGTCATTTTCAGTCTGAGGTAGGAAGACTGTCGTGGCAAAACCAACATCTTTAAGTCCTCAAAAGCCAACAAGACCGAACAACGTGTGAGGGCGGGATTGGTGTGCTTTTCTTATCCATAGTCATTCTACAGAGTCAAACGTTTGGTTTGGATCATTACATACTGATCATGGAGCAAAGGAAGGGAGTCAAAGGACTTGGCGAATTGTAATGTACTGTGTAGGTATTTTCTCGTTTAAGCTAGATATCCACACCACCCTTATGCGTCAAATAGTATTATGGCTGTGTCTTTAAAATGGAAAATAAGATCTCAAAGAGGTCAAATAAGTCACTCAAGGTCATACAACTAGTAACTGATTTTGAACGTAGGCTCCCTGACTCCAGTGTCTGAACATATTAGTCTCCAGGCTCCCCTTGGCATGGAAAGTGCTCAGGGGGTAATATGAGTGGACACTGCTGATGTGGCCAGATTTCACTGGCATATTTTCTCTCCAGATTTTGGTAGCCCCAGGTTAGTGTGTGGAGGGTATTTCTTCCCCTAACAGGCTAGATCACCCCAGTAACTTCTTCCCCCTCTCCATTGGCAACTGCCACACTGGCAGAATATAGCCAGCTATAAAGTCCTAACAGCAGAAGCCAAAAGAGGACTTAGTTGGCAGAGCAGTTTTTAGGAAGTGTTGGGGCAGGGGGCGAATACATCGTTTTCAAAAATGCCACCCAAACTCTGTCCTTTGAGCAGCTGTTTGGAGCACTCACTGCTGGCCACGGTCCTCTGGAGGCTCCTGATCCAAGATGGGGGTGGGGGACAGTTAGCAAGAGTAATTGGTGATCCATCCAATCGTTACAAAACCCACACCAGCTATTGATACTGATCAATTTGTGACTTGCTTTATAAATATGAACAGAAAAGGAAAAGCCACTAGACATATGGACAGTATCCCCAGTCTGATAGAGAGTAATTAAGCTGAACAATCAGCACATTTGGCCCCACTAAAACGGAGTTAATATAGGAAACAGGAAATAGCTTTGAGAAAATTACAATCCAGTTTCTTTCTTTAAAAAAAAAATTTTTTTGGCGTTTGTTTTTGAGACAGAGAGAGACAGAGCATGAATGGGGGAGGGTCAGAGAGAGAGGGAGACACAGAATCTGAAACAGGCTCCAGGCTCTGAGCGGTCAGCACAGAGCCCAACGCGGGGCTCGAACACAGACCGCGAGATCATGAACTGAGCTGAACTCGGACGCTTAACCGACTGAGCCACCCAGGCGCCCCCAATCCAGTTTCTTAATAACGTTTGAGAGGTTGTAGCATCAATAAAATAAGACCAAGCTGCCATGACAAAGAGGAACTGTGGGGGACAAAAAATGACCTTCTCTGGTCCTCCACCTATCTTCTGCTAAACTTTATCTCAGTACTTTGTTTGTATTCTTCCTAGCACTTATTAAATTTTTGTAAGCAGTTTATTTTTCAGTTTACTTTTCCTCCACCTCCTTCTCCACAGTCTACTAAAATACACTTCCATGAGAATAGTTAGAAGATTGGTTTTATTCAACTGTTTTTTTAAATCCCCATCCCGATTTTCTACTGCACAGCACTTGTTGTGAAGTAAGCAGTCAGAAAATACTTGCTGGATGAATTAGAATTTACAAACCCTATTAATAATATAAAATAAAGAAAATGACTCAATAGAGGCAGCATATAGAAGAAATGACGTTGCTGAAGCCCAAAGTACTGAATTAAAGCACCTACTTAACAACTCTCCCCATAAAATTGGGATGGGGATAAAACAGAAAAAATAGTTTTGGAAATTATGGCTTAAACTCATCAGTTTGAGGAGAGGTAGTTGATAAGGTTTAAATGATGCTATTATTGGGACGCCTGGGTGGCTCAGTTGGTTAAGCATCCGACTTCAGCCAGGTCACGATCTCGCCGTCCGTGAGTTCGAGCCCCGCGTCGGGCTCTGGGCTGATGGCTCGGAGCCTGGAGCCTGTTTCCGATTCTGTGTCTCCCTCTCTCTCTGCCCCTCCCCCGTTCATGCTCTGTCTCTCTCTGTCCCAAAAATAAATAAACGTTGAAAAAAAAAATTAAAAAAAAAAAAAAAAAAAGCATCCGACTTCAGCTCAGGTCATGATCTCACAGCCTGTGAGTTTGAGCTCCACGTTGGACTTTGTGCCGACAGCCAGAGCCTGGAGCCTGCTTCACATACTGTGTCTCCCTCTTTCTTCCCCTCCCTGGCTCACGCTCTGTCTGTCTCTAAATAAATAAACAAATAAACAAGCAAACATTAAAAAATTAATAAAAATGATGCCATTATTGATAAAAGGATGTAGGTTAAACGTGAGTTTTTTGAAATGTAAAGGGAAACTCAGAAACCATGAAACAAAAGATTTACATTGTTGGTTGCCTAAAAATCAAACCTTCTATATGACTAAAATAAAAGTAGAACAATTGAAAACTGGGAACCATATTTATAACATGTAGGACAGACACATTTAGAAAATGTCTTTATGAATCAGTGAGAGAATGATGAGCGACCCATACAAAAATGCATAGAAGATATAAATAGGCAGTTTACCAAAGAAAGAAATAAAAATGACCAATAAATACATGTTATAATTCTCAACTTCACACATAATCAAAGAAATAAAGGTCAAAACAATGAGATTTCACTTTTCATTTATCAGATCAGCGAAAACTGAAAAGTGAGATGAAACCCAGTGTTGGTAAAAATGTTGGGAAATGAGCAATTTGCACATTGTTGATTAGATTGTAAATTTATGCAAACTTTTGGAAAATAGTTTACAGTATTTAACAAATTAAAGTAATTGTACATTTTGATTCAACAGTTTTATTTTTAGCAAAATTTTAGTAAATATTCTTGCAAATGTTAACCTAGATGTTCATTGTAGCATTTGTGTGTGCATGTGTGTGCTTGTGCCGTGTGTCAACACATAACAAAAAGTGAAAACAGCCAAAGTGTCCACTATTTGAGTACTGGTTAAATATACTGTGGTTAATTCATATGGTGAAATGCTATGTATTGTTGAAAGAATCAGGTATCTCTGAAAGTGCATGTGGGGAAGAGCTCTGAGATATGTTACTAACTGAAAAAGGCAAGCAAGGTTTGGTATTACCCTAGATAATATGTATAAATAAATATATATGTGAACATTCAGGACTTTGTATTTATAGAATAACAAGAACTTGTAGTTGACAGGTGCAGGGCTGAATGAGGGAGGCTTTCAATTCTCATTTTGTATCTTTTCATACTCTTTGTTTTCTTTCTTTTTCACTTTTCAGAGAACAAGTGTGAGCAGGGGAGAGGAGCAGAAGGAAAGGGAGAGGGAGAGGGAGAATCTTAAGCAGGCTCCATGCTGAGCATGGCTCTCATGGGTCCAGCATGGGGCTTGATCTCATGACTGTGAGCTCATGACTTAAGCCAAAATTGAGAGTCGGATGCTTAGCCAACTGAGCCACCCAGGTGCCCCTCATACTCTTTGATTTTCAAAACTTAGTGTATATTACTTTTGTTTATAAAAATATTCTTTTTATTTTATTTTATTTTTATTCATATATCATCTGGTTTACATATAATTGGGATCTTTAACATCACAAGTTACATTAAGTATATTTTATGAAATAAATTTATTTTTAATGAAAACAATGTTCTTTTTTAAAATTCTTATCAGATGCATCTACATAATCTTCCCTATTATTTTAATGCCTGCATAATATTACACTGTGTTAATCTTCTGTTATTCCTCTGTTGTTGGAGATTGAGAAGGGTAATGCCATGCCTTCACTTTAGATAACACTGTAATAAACCCATTCGTATACATAGATTTTCTTCTGAATTATATAATTACAAAAATCGCTTATGTGTTTCTTGTAAGTTATTTACTTAAATTAGTTGGATTGCAGAAAAATGTGTATTTTTTCTTTGTGTTTTCTCTCTTCTAACTCTTATTTCACAGACCACCATCCTAAAGACTTTAATGTGTTTCCTTTTGCAAAGTGCTTATTTTTAATTTAGAAAAAATTAATCAGGAATACATCAATAGACACTCTTCCAAATAAGACATCCAGATGGCTAACAGACACTCATCATCAGGGAAATACAAATCAAAACCACAATGAGATACCACCTTACACCTGTTAGAATAGCTAAAATTAACAACTCAGGAAACAACAGACGTTGGTGAGGATGTGAAGAAAGGGAAACACTTTTGCACTGTTGGTGGGAATGCAAAATGGTGCAACCACTCTGGAAAACAGTATGAAGTTTCCTCAAAAAATTCAAAATAGAATTACCCTACAACCCAACAACTACAGTACTAGGTATTTATCCAAAGGATACAAAAATGCTGATTCAAAGGGGCACATGCACCTCAATGTTCATAGCAGCACTATCAACAATAGCCAAATGATGGAAAGAGCCCAAATGTCTATCAAATGATGAGTGAATAAAAAAGATGTGCTGTATACACACACACACACACACACACACACACACACACACACATGGAGTATTACTTAGTGATCAAAAAGAATGAAATCTTGCCATTTGCAGCAATGTGGATGGAACTAGAGTGTATTATGCTAAGCAGAATAAGTCAGAGAAAGACAAATATCATGTGATTTCACTCATGTGGAATTTAAGAAACAAAACCGATGTCATAGGGGAAGGGAAGGAAAAATAAGAGAAAAACAGAGGGAGGCAAACCATAAGAGACTCTTAACTACAGAGAACTGAGGGTTGCTGGAGGGGAGGTGGGTGGGGGATGGGCTAAATGGGTGATGGGCATCAAGGAGGGCACTGGGTGTTATATGTAAGTGATGAATCACTAAATTCTATTCTTGAAACTAATACTACACTATATGTTAACTAGCTTGAATTTAAATAAATAACAATAAATAAAAAAGAAAATGTCTTCATAAATAACCCATGTATTAAAAAAATTGCAATGGAAAATTAAACATATTTAAAAGTGACTGATAATAGAAAATACTACAGATCAGTATTTGTGCATCACAATAAGAAAAAGTCATGAAATCCCAATCAAGATTTTAGTTGAAAATGATGTTTTAAAAAATATTCTGATGGGTTATTAAGGAGGAGGAAATTTTGAGAGTCTTTTAATTTTTGTTTTGTTTTCTTTTTATTTCTTTGCATTTAGAAAACATGTTACATTAAAAAATAAGACAATGTATAGGTAGAGTGGACCTATAATATGGTATTTCCAAATAATTAGTTATAAAAGCAGAACATACACGTGGTCAATTTAGCAAAGTCAGGAATACATAACAATACACGATTAGACTAGGGAATTTTAGCTTATCTCACTTGAAACTGTGAAGTTCAAGTAGACAAAAAATAATAATAGAAAGGTTTGAATAGCATTATTAGCAAGCTCAGTTTTATATAGGTACTCTTGTACTGTGCACAGTATTTTAGAATAGCCATGGATACTCTACAACGATTTAACATATACTAGGTCACAAAGAATAAATGGAGGGACATCCTTGCATTCCTTGGGAGGAGTTGGATGGAAGGACTCAATATTTTTTAAATGTCAATTATCCTCATGTAATTAGAAATGAATTTCAAATAACATATTTCAAAGACTTTGAGGAAATGTGAGAGGTTTATATTCTAGTTTACCTTGAAAAATAAAAGAGATAGGGTAGCTTAGTCAATTGGGGAAAAAAACTAGTTGTGGGGGAGGGGAATTGTCCTACCAGATGATAAAGCATTGTATAAAAATAAAGTAATTAAAGTGTGTGATTAGCATGAGAACAGCCAAGTAGATCAATGCAATTGAATAGGAGGTTCAGAAACAAATGCATATCCATCTATTTATCTAATAACATACTGATCTAATACATATTAAGGCATTTCAAAAGACTATATTATTCTGTAAAGGGTTTGGGGGCAATGTGTAAAAAAAATTATTTATCTACTGACAGCTCATACAAAAGAATATTCCAGAAGGATTAAGTACTTAGATAATGGTATTAGAAGAAAATATAGGTGAATGTTTACATAATCTTGAAGGTTGGTAAGGATTTTCTATGCTTGACATCAAGGCCAGGAAAAAAATGAAAGAAATTATTTGAAACATTAACACACACACACACACACACACACACATCTCTACGTACACATTTTTTTTTGTATCAAAGGCCAACATAATGTTGAAAGAGAAATAAATTGGAAAAGCTATTTCCAATATTTATGACAAAAAATAATATTTTTAATATATTAAAGAACTATTGCAAATTGTTAGGTAGAGCACTTCCAGTTACAAGAGATAAACCAATTCAAATAGAAAAAAGAGGGAAAAATGAGAAGAAATAAGTTCAAGCTAGTAACCGACAAAAGATATTCAGTGTCACCAATAATTGACAGTGCAGTGGTTTAAAAGGATTAGGGCAATTTATAGATGCTAAGGTGGGTGTGTATCTATGTTATACTGTTAAGAGAAAAAAGCAAATTTCCATTTATGTGAAGCTACAAATATACAAATAAATCATATTCACACAGAAAAATGTAGAAAGATATACAGTTGACCCTTGAACAATATGGGAATTAGAGACAGTGATTCTCTGTGCAGTCAAAAATGTGCATGTAACTTTTGACTCCCTGCAAACTTAACTGCTCATAGCCTACTATTGACTGGAAGCCTTACCAATAACACAAACAGTTAACACATATTTTGTACATTTCAATTATTATATACTTTATTCTTATAATAAAGTAAGCTAGAGAAAGGAAAATGTTATTAATAAAATCATAACAAAGAGAAAATGCATTTATAGTACTATACCCTGTTGATGGAAGAAAATCCACATACAAGTGGACCTACATAGTTCAAGCCTGTGTTGTTCAAGTGTCAACTGTACTGTTAACTTGCTGTGTCCAATATGGCGGCTATAAGCCATGTGCGGCTATTGAGCAACTTGTGGGCTACTCAGAATAGAGATGTACTGTAAATGTAAAGTACCTACCAGAGTTTGAAGATTCGGCACAAAAAGTAGGTAGCATATATCATTAATAATTTTAATATTTTAATTTTTATGTGTTGGAGCAATCATATTTTGGATATATTGGATTAAATTAAAAATATTATTAAAAATATTATTTAATGTACTTTCCTTTTTTTGGTTGTTTTTGTCCTATTTTGTTTTGTTTTACATTTCAGTGTGGCTACTAGAAAATTTAAAATTATATATGTCCTCTCATTATATTTCTTCTGGACAGTGTTGCTATAAGCAGTTAAAAATGGTTGTTTCTGAGGTATTGGGATTATCAAGATAAACTTTAACTTCTTACTTTATGCATTTATATATTGAGTGCATATTACTTTACATGCCGCTAAAATCGGTATATGTTACTTTATATCAAGAAAAAATATATATTTATTTTGGAAGGACAACTAAATGATGTGACTGGCTTCTTTATCTTAATGGTCTAGCTCATAATATCTGCTTCTGGTCATCAGGTACTGACCAGGAAATGAATTTTCCAGCTTACTCATCAGGCTCCTCCCCAAATTCCTTTTATCTTCTTCCTCAAATAATGTTCATACTCCAAGAAGAGAGACTTTATGATGAGGTTTTCCAGACAAATTTGATACAGCTCTGAAAGTAATTCCCAAAGAGAAACTCCAAATGTGTGTGGAACAATGGTACAAGGTCTTCTCCAGGTGGAGCAGATATGGATCAGAGTGTGTTGACTTAGGTGAACATATGGCTGCCTGAGGACATTAGGTATATGGAGGTCAAGAGTGATTCTAAAAGAGAGCCTTTAAACATCCAGGCCAGATGTGGCCTTCTAGCTCTTACCACAGCGTGATGCCTGATGGAGAATGGAAACATAGGTGTCACATTGGGACTTGGGTGATAAGAGTACAGAAGAATCTGGGAGTGGGGTCAGGCAAAGATGTTGATGTTCAGCTTCACAGAAGACATGCTGTTAGGTATCCCAAACCAGGCAGGCCTGGAAAATCATAAAAGGCAAAGAGGAGCAAGTAAGTGAAAGCGGTTGAGGGATTTCAACTAAAGAAGGAAAGCAGGATTCAGAATCCAGGGAATTTAGGTAGACCCTAAGTGTAAGTTTGAAGACTGGAAATCATGGAAAGGAGTTAGTAAAAAGATCTGGGCAACAGTAAAGTAGGTATCTAGAACTTAGGCTGAAAGTTCTAAGCGAACAAAGGTGAGCTTCTAGGTCTAGGTAACAGGTATGGGTAATAGCATTATGATTGAACCAAGTGTATACCTGATACTCCAAAACAGTCCTTAGACTCAGAGCTTGGGCATGATGTAGCTTTCAAGTAGGGGCATTTGATAGGATTAAGTGGGGGAATAAAGGGGGCAAGGAGTCAGTGGTTCTGATTTGAGAAAGGGGCTGCTGTGAGATTTTTGTATAATAGTCTGGGCAGATATTCTGGGGATGAATGTGAAGTGAGGTCAGGATCAGGCCTCAGTGTGTCATTCACCTTCAGTTCCCATTAGTTTACCTAAGTAAGGTTTTGAGGCCAAAGAATCAAGAGAAAACTCAGCCAGCATGGTTGGATTATGCTTTGGTGGTGAGGGATGGTATTTGTAATGGTGGATTATTCGGTAAGACTGTGACCAATGGAGAGATTATGGAGGCAGTATTGAAACATCTGGGCCCTCCCCAGGAGGGCATGGTGAGTGCATGCATCGGGAAGGAAAGCTTGGAGAAGGTGCTTCAAAGCTGATTAGGTCTCACAACTCACAAGTGTTGAAAACTTTGCTTCTCTTCCAATTATGGCAATATGTCTCCCCTCATTGGGAGACACTTGTACTTATTAATGGGTGAATTTTATAGTTTCTTCAAGTTAGCCAACTTAAAAGCACTCATTCTAACAGGCTGCATATTTATTTTTTTAAACTTTTATTTATTATTTATTTTTGAGAGACAGAGAGAGACAGAGCACGAGCGGGGGAGGAACAGAGAGAGAGGGAAACACAGAATCCGAAGCAGGCTCCAGGCCCTGAGCTGTCAGCACAGAGCCCTATGCGGGGCTCGAACCCATGAAACCATGAGATCGTGACCTGAGCCGAAGTCGGACGCCTAACCGACTGAGCCACCCAGGCGCCCCTAACAGGCTGCATATTTGAGGCAGATGTTATGTTTCTGTTCCAAACTGTTTTCAAAAGCATAAGCACAATTAGTAAATTATGATACATCTATAAGAGAATACTATTTAGTCCTCACAGTGATGTTGCAGAAGATGAATGTGTTTTTTGTCACTTGAAAAAAAAATCCAATAAATGCTATTAAAAACTTTTTATGGCATTTCGAAAGTGTGTTGGCTTGGCTACCAGGCGGCCTGTGTTGCACAACCAGTTTAGCCACTGGATTGTTACATGATCTCAGACAAATCACACCTCCTGCTCTTCGGCTCAGTTTTGTCAACAGGGGGTTGGGCTGGATTAGTGGTTTTCCAGCAATATTTTGGGAAGCCCTGTGGTTCTGTGATGATGCCTCAGGGGCTGCTCAGGGAGGGGGAGGAGGAGACTGAGTGGGTGAGGTGTAGGTCTTTCAGATTACTCATATATGTATGTGTGTGTGTGTGCGTGCGTGTGTATACACATATATATGTATGTATATATATGTAAGTGAGTATATATGTATGTATATGAGTACACATGTATATATGTGAGAGTATACGAGTATATAAGTATACAATATGAGAGTATATGAATATATGTGTGAGTATATGAGTGTATATATATATATATATATATACACGTATACGGGAGAGAGAGAGAGAGGTTGAAGTTTGAAAATCACTGGGATAGATGATATCCAAAGCTCCTTCCAGCTTTGACAGATTCTGTTCTTTAGACTTTTCACAAATTCCCCGAAGCCTTATCCTGAATTGGTCTAAATTTGTGTAGGTTTATATTAAATTTGGGATAACATGCTTGGTGCCAAGAAACAGTCCCTTCTTGCCTACAAGGCTGTGTGCAGTGTTGCAGACGCTGCAGGGCCATGCAGTCAGTAGAATGAATTAGCTTGGTTTTGTACGAAACTGGAAAGCTAATCAGCAGGGGGAGAGTTCCCTGGTGGTCAAAGGCTCTTTTGAAGCCCGGTGCGATATTTCGAGGCAGTTGTAAGATGATGTCTCTAACGACCTATGGCAAGAAATCTATATATTTTCTCAAGAAGGAGAGACAAATTAATCGTTCAGTTTTAAATATTGAGCCCTGGGGTGGGACGGGGAGGGAGAGCATATCCGTTTGTGGCTTTCCTTTTTGTTTCATGTACCTTTTGCGGCTGTATGCCTTGCTGGTGTGGAAGAGGGGAACTGAGTAATGAGGTGCTTAGTAGGAGAAAAGCAACTGCATCATCATGTTCCTTCTTAATGTCCCTCCTTATGGACAAGAAGTCTCAAGAGTGGGTGGGACTCCTGTGTTCCCAAACATAGGGAAATATGACATCACAGCTACTGATTAGAGGATTGGCTGGTAAGGTGGCATCTCAACGCAGAACTAGTTTTTTACTGTTAACCTAAGGGTTTTGTTGGGATTCAGCCTACTCGAAATGAAGAAAACAGTGAAATTGTCTCTGGAACACTCAGCTTTTCTCCAACCCTGCACCTTGTTTTTCCTACTCCTAAATCCTAGGGATCTCATAGTCACTTGCTCTCAATCAATTCTGTTGATTATAGAGCACAATTGTTTGACAAAAAATTTTTCATGTTTATTTATTTTTGAGAGAGAGACAGAGGGCAAGCCAGGGAGGGCAGAGAGAGAGGGAGACACAGAATCCGAAGCAGGCTCCAGGCTCTGAGCTGTCGGCACAGAGCCCGATGCAGGACTTGAAGTCACCGACTGTGAGATCGTGACCTGAGCTGAAGTTGGACGCTTAACCCACCGAGCCACCCAGGCGTTCCTATCACATAATTTTTGATAAAGTCATTCTCTAAGTTACAAATGACTGATCATATAACCTGACCCCCTGCCCCCAATAGAAAAGACCACTGATACCCTTAAACCAGAGGAATAAATCCACAATGGTAGAATCTTGGCAGCATTGAATGCATGGAGTAAGTTTCTTGAGGAGGGACGCTAGCCTGGGACTCCTGTCTACTTAGTCAACAGGTTCTAAGTCCCACTCCTTGGGTAACCATCTAATCACAGGCCTGAGCCTGTTCTTGTTTTTCTAAATATGCGTTATGATAATTAGGAAAAGTGGAAAAGTGTAAAGATGGGGCGTTTATTAGGCCTGGTGATGTGACAGCCTCCCAGGGGCCCTAGCTGAGGACGATCTCTGAGAAAGCAGCCACTTTCCTTAGGGGCAAAGGAGTTCGGAGATAAACAAATCAACCTGTGAAAGTAATCCACAGGACCAAAGGATTTCTGGTAGAGAGTTAAAAGAAAATTGCATTCAGTCTATTGCCACTGTTTTGAATGGTAGTCAAGATTTATCAGAGGTGTTTAATTTTAGCACAAAAGAGAAGAAAAGTAGTTTAAAAATAAACCAGAGATTTAGAAAAAAGGCTGGTGAGCCTAGTTTAATCTCAGGCATAAAGGCACAAATGTCCCGAGTTGGATAGATGGGAAGGGGCTGAGACAACTGGGGGCCCAGATTGAGCGTTACCATCTGTGAGTTGTTAGGTCTGATTGCTTGTCAGTGGCATTTCCAAAAGGCTCATATCAGGCTAGATGATGGGGTGGGTGGGTAGTTTACATAATGGATATGGAAAACCTATTTCACATTCACTATTAGGGTTTAGTTACAAAATGAATCAGAACACAGTAGGATCGGTTCAGAAAGGCTTTCTACAGAAAGGAGGTATCCTTGTGAGGGATGGTCGACATACAGCATGGCAGTGTTTTCCAAAGGAAGCTACACGTCAGAATCATCTGGAGCACTTTCAAAAAATACAGATTCCCCACGTCTCCTTCAGAGGTTGTGATTCAGTGGCCTGGAGCAGAGTCTGGGAATGTGGATTTTTTACAGGCTTCCCAAGTGATTGGGAAACACAGCCAGGTTAGCGCCTGACAGAGGGGATGAATTGCCCAAGGAAATAAGAAAACCATGGGCAGAGAAGCATGGAGAAAAGGATCATTCATTCGTTTGGCAAACGTTTCCTGAATGTGTACTGGCCGGATCCAGGAGGGGGACAGATTTGGCCCCATCCTTAAAAGGAGTTCCCAGTCTGTATCAGTGGTTTGAGGCCCTCGATGTGGATCAGAATCACCTGGGGACATTTCACCTGTAAGGTGCCAGGGCCTTCTGCGAGCATTTTAATTTCAATAGGTGGGTGTGGACCCCAGTCACCAGTGGTTTTCAAAGTTGCCCAGGTGACCCTAAAGTTCAGCCAGGGTTGAGGCAGTTAGGCAAGTAGACCTATTACAATCCAGTGAGGTAAATGTTCCCAGAGGCTCTCAGAATCTGAGAGAGACCTAAGCTTCTTCCGTGTTTTGAGGCACCTCATTATTAAAGAGATGAAGAAATGCCAAAAAATAAAAATGCTGTATTTAAATTTAACAACTGGATCCTTTTTACATACACAAAGAATACAATGTCATATAATTGTGGCATTCGTAAGATAAGTACACAGAATTGAGAAACTTATTTCACAGTGCTCTACAGGCAGTGTAGTCTGGTAGTTGGATACTATTTAAAGTTGTGTGAAGAATTCTGTCTTCTCCAATCCTCCACTATATCTCTGGGACTATGTATTGTCTCAATGGAGGCCCCTCCGGGCGCCGTGAGCACTGAAGGACCTCTGACCCAGTTTATGAGGGTCAGGAAGGGTTTCTCAGATTTGGTGCTGAATTCTCTTTCCGTGTGTGTTTAGTTATTACATGGCTACGAAACTGTTCTATTGTCGAATTATAATGGGTAGACTTTTACAAGACTACTTTGCAGTGTGAGGGAGGAAGTCACTGCGTGGGTCATCACACAGAATTCTCCTGAGGTGAAATGGTGACGCCAAAGGGAGGCAGGAAGGCTAGATCCATTTGGGCTCAGGGGGGCCAGTCTGTATAGCCTTCCCTGTCAGCTTGGAATTAGATCATGGCCCTCAGGCTGGAACCCAGAGAAGGATTGTGTGTGGGTGAGGCAGGTTTGGAAAAAGTTTAGTTTGTGGGTTTTTCTTTTTCTTTTCTTTTCTTTTCTTTTCTTTTCTTTTCTTTTCTTTTCTTTTCTTTTTTTTCTTTCTTTCTTTCTTTCTTCTTCTTCTTCTTCTTCTTCTTCTTCTTCTTCTTTTAGCTTTGCATTTAATTCTTAAATGAGGTGACACACTCCCCCCCCCCCCCCCAGAGGGACCAGGATTGGTTCGGAAAGGGAAGAAAAGGAAGGAAAAACCTTGAGGAAGGAACAAAAAACTTAGTAGAAATGGTTGGGAATCTACAAGAACAATTATCCATTACCCCTTAGAGATTTTCTTCCAGAATGCATCCTCTGCTTGCTGGAGAATATTTTGCTTATTTTTGGGTACAGATCCTTAAAAGAAGGCAAAGCAGTTGGTTTGCCTGGAGCAGAGAGTCTGTTTTGGGAAAATGACAAGACATGAGGCTGAGGGCAGCTGAGGCCCTTGTCGGAGCACCACGTGCTCAGTGTTGGAGAGTTGGCCTCTGACACGATGAATGGACGCTGTAGTGATCCTATGTAAGCCCAAAACACTGGGATGCTTGAAGATCATCAGGCCTTGCCTACAGCCAAGGGTGTTTACCCCCACCCTGAACTTTCAACCTGACAACAGGCAAGGCCTGGAATGACTTATGCTGCCCTGCATACCTAGACCCAGCCTATTTGGCATGAGTCCTGGGCACACACAGGTCCACTGAATTGCAGCTTCTTTCCTCACCGCGCTTGCAATCCCCCACTGGATTTTTCCATCAGTTTTCTATTTAGTGCTATGGTCCCTTGCTGGGACTGGAGCCTTGCCCTGATTTTCAGCCTACTTTCCCGGGCCCCAGACTTTCTCTCTGGTTCTTTCCATCTCTTCCCCTGAACTTAGTTTCCTCATCTATAAAACAGGATTATGTAAAATAGTGATAACAAGAACATATTTTATATAGGCTTTTTACGATGATTAAAATAAATATAAAGTGCTGGCGTGGAGTAGCTATAGAACATCTGGTGGGTGCTTTCATTGTTATTATAATTATTAATACTGCTTAAATTTGTACTTTTCGCTCCCAGTCACTTAATGGGGTCTGGGTTCCTGATACAGTGGTCACGTAGTCCTAAAATGACACCTTTGGTGCCTATTCTTGTCATTCCCCACCCATGGGCCACTGGGAGATGGATATCGGACCACACAAACCCTGAATTGGTTATGCTCCTTTGGATATTATTTATAAGATTACTTGTATTAGTTTCCTATTGCTGCTATGCTAAATACCATCAACTTCATGGCTAAAAACCGTACAGAGTTATTGTACAGTTTTGGAGGTCAGAAGTTCACAATGGGTCTCACTGGGCTAAAACCAACATGTCAGGCTATATTCCCTTTGCAGGCTCTAGTGGGGCACCGAGTGCCTTGCCTATTCCAGTTTCTTGAGGTTGCCTGCATTTCTTGGTTCATGAGCACCTTCTCTGACTCCGACTCTCCTGCTTCCTCTTTCACTTATAGGGATGCTTGTGATTACATTGGGTCCACCCAGATAATTCAGGATAATTTCCTTTTAACACATGAGGTAACATATTCGGAGGTTCTGGGCATTAGGACTTGGAAGTCTTTGGAGGGCCATTATTTTGTTTATCATACTTCCTCAATCAAAATCCATACCCCAGTGGTTGAGTCAGAAGGAAATGGAAAGCCAGATCCATGTGTAAAGGTGTTTTGGAATCTTGGCTTTCTCTTGGAGAAATCTTTAATACTGTCATTTGCAGCTTGAAGCAAAAGGGATCATCTGCTTAGCTGGCCTGGTGTTTACATGATATTCATTCTCCCCTCCAGGCCTTTGCTCATACCTTGAATTCACTACGTGTTCCTTCCTGAAAATTCAGATTCTTCCTATTCTTCATGTTTTAGCTCCAGGCCCAGCTTCTATGTGGAGTCTTCCCTTAATTATTTTTTATAGTAACCATCAACCCTGTATGTCTTCTTACCTGACATTTTACTTCTTCTCTCTGCTGCCTACTTTGGTGGGGGGTACATGGAAAATAGATTGGCATTACCCAGAAAGTGGGCATTTCAACTGTCATTTCAGAGTAAGGAAGAAAAAGAGTAGGAGACTATTTTGCCTCTGAGTCCCTAAACATCTTGGACAGCAGAGAAGCCGCCAAATCTAGTCCATTGCTTCAAATCTGATAATCCTTTGAGGCTGAGCATTTGCTCTCGGTTACTATAACTACGGGTTTGTAGGCGAACATTAGAACATAAAAAGACGTGAGTCTTTCGGCTAGTTTAATGAAATCTGGAAATGAAATCTCCCTGAAAGATAGTCCTTAGGTCTAATCATGTCAACTGGTTACAATAATTGTGCCAGCCTGTGCCTAGGGGGTCTCCTTTCAGGATGGGCCTCAAAACAACTGGGAAATTTGTTAGAAAGCATGTGTCAAAACAGTTGCTTAACTAAACTAACGAGTTAAGTTCAGAGTTCAGTCAAAGGAGCCTGGAAATACCACCTTCTAAATTAATGATTTCCTGATAAATGTCTGATAAATAATCATCAAAGTATATAAGAGTATATCTTTTAAAAAAAAAAAGGATGGAATTTTTTGTTGATTCATCTGCCAGAAATCTCCTGGAGACATGTCAAGTATTTACAAGCATTTCTGAACAGGCTGTCGGTAAACCAAAGCATGCCAGCCCCACAGGGCAAACATCTAAGACCAGTGGTGGAAACAGCAAACATCTGGATTGAGATGGAAAAAAAAATTCAGGAAGCATCCAAATCTTCTAAATGCCACCATTTTTTGAGTATCTATCTAAATAATTGCTTGGCTTTTCTAGTTTTCTTCTGGATGTCCCTTGGCTTAAGAGATACAGTTTTGGTATCAAAATAGGTGTTGGGCTACATGGGCCTGTCCATTTGCTGGTGATTTCGATTACTTCTAAACGTCCAACTTTTGGGGCTCCAACAAGGCAAAGTAAAACCCATTCCAACAGGGATGAAATATAACAATGGGAGTTAAATTAATGCATGGAAGAGACTGATTAAAAAGATATGCTGAGGCATATGCTTCATTGATTCTGTTTCTAATTCTTTGTGTACAAGTTCTAGCGGTAAACAATTTTTTACAGAGCTTAATGTATTGGTGTTAAAAAAATTCTCTTCTTGGCCAGTTGCCACTTGAGTAGCACTCAGTGTGCATCATAGGTAATATTTCCATTTGAGACTATTAATATTTTATGAAAGAAGGTTTTGGATCAAGGCACACTATCATCTTTGTGGTCTTTTGGATTGAATTATCACTTATATTTATGCTCTCTTCTTCACTTTTCTTGGAATTGTTAAGTCTTAGGTTGTATCCACATATCACCAAAAGTATTTAAAAGTGAGAAATCTAGTCTCTAAAGTGGGATTTATTTTGGTTGGTGTGTTGAAACAAATACACCAGAAAGCAGCCAAATCAGATGGAACAATTAGGCGTTCGTTGTGAACATAAAAAACACAGAGAAAGACACGCCAATTTTACTGTCCTCAAAAGATAGCTCAGATATGCTCCTGTCTCTCCCGCTCCGCTGCTGCCCGCTTCCCCCACCCCGGCTTTGAAACCTCTTTTAAGTGGACCAGTGTAATAGTCTTCTGTTAGCTCTCTTAGTTTCCTCTCTTGCTCAGCGCGAGGCAAATGCAGGCTGGCACTAAATACTGTGGAACCAGGGATCAGTGCAAGGTCCAAGAGGCCTAATTTTTAAGTTCGAGTGGCTGACTGAAAGTCCAGGAACTCTATGGGACACCTGCAGCAGCCAAGCTCAAAGGATCGCTGTACAGCCTTCTCAGGAACCTGTCCAGGTGGCTGCCAGGAGAGATCTAAGGTCATAGTTGTCGTGACTGCTTTCTGAAGGTGTCTGTAATCCTTTATGCCACAGCAGCTATACCTCATGGCTTGACTCCCACCCCTCCTGGCTAACCCCTCCGGGTTTAGAGAGCTCTTGCTGGTTTCTGATAGGGTTTCCTTCATTATCAGTCTTATAAGTGAGCTAAGGCTTAATAAAAACACTTAGCATGGGGCCTGGCATAGGGTAAGCCGTCAGTAAATATTATCCATAAGATATTATAATACGAACATAATATATACACGAAAATGGTATAAATGTTATCTATAACATGAACATAATATACATATGTAAATGATACAAGTGTTATCTATAGGAAGATTATCTATATATTCCCTCCTCTGGCTACATAAAAAGTCGAGAGGGGCATGTGAATGCTCTGGGGCTAGGTCATCTGTCATCATCACTGTTGTCACCCTCTCAGGGCTGATCAGAGAGCCCAAGACTGGCTGTATTTTCCTTAGAGGAGAGTGTAGCGAGAAAATTCTGGAAATCTGAAGTTTGTATTTATAGAGTCCTGGTTAATCAAAGTTCTAGTGGGTGTCTCTGAAAGCACTGAAAAAAAAAATCTAGTACCCATCTTGTCTCTTGGGAAGAGTTTGGTTCATATTTCGCGTAGAAATTTCAATATTTTTTTCTCCCCTAAAGCATCCTTATGAAGTATATCTCCAGTTCTCTCCTGCTTAGATTATCAAGAGGAGTTGAACTGTATGGTATTTGAGAATGTTTCCAAAGGTTAACTGTTCTTACCTGCGGTATCAGCATAGGCTTCTTGAAAAGAGGTTTTGTTTTTTGTTTGTTTGTTTACTTTTGCTAAATGAAACTCCTTTTCTGGAGTGAAGGGCATTTGTTGAGGATTCTGATTTGTTTTTATTCTTTTCTGAGTTTGGTGAGTATATTAGTAATTGCTTTACAGTGACGTTATAACCAATCACTTAGGGCCTGGACAAAGAGAGGGCAATGAAAAAGGGAAAGGAGAGAATGTTTTCTAAGGCTTTATTTAGAGTTGATTTTGCTCCAAGCAATGGTTGCAGGAGTCTCAGCTTTTCTGCCCTTGTGGCTATTGCACAATGATTTCAATTTTAAAGTAGAACCACAAAATATTAGAGCCATCTCTCTCATTTTACAGATGGAAAACCCCAGACCCAGAGAGGTGAAGTTGCTTGGTCATGGGCACACAGCAAGTGAAATTCCAGAGATTCACAGAGTCTCACTTTGAAGGGAATTTAGAAGTTATGTAGGTTGACTTCCAACCCATGGCAGATGTCCCCTCCATACTGTTATTGCATATTGCTTTTTCTTGTACATCCTGCTGACTGCTTTGCTCACTGGAATATGCAACCCTAAAAAGGAATGTGGATTCTTACTTTAAGGTAGGTAGAACAACATCAAATAATTGGTTCCGGTCAATTGGAGCCAACATTAGGCTAGTACACCGTAATACGCCATAATAACACAATCAGCCAAACAGGGATAATTTCTCCAACAACTTTCTGGGTCCGTGCTGCTCATCTATTATGGGTTGAAGGCTGTTTTGTTTCACTTTGTACTGGTTTTACTAAATTGACTTTTTATAAGAATCAGATGGCCCAAATCAGCTGTTGAAATAGCCCCAGGATTATTTATTTATTTTTTTCTTTTTTTGGCCTGGCTGAGGTTTCCTTTGGTAATTCAACAAACGTACTTCATTATGTAATAAAGAATAATGGTACTTAGATAATATTGATAGCTACCATTTATGGAAGATTTTCAATGTACCAGGCATTGTGATAACAGGTGCCTTCCATGTTTCCTCATTCTTCCTAATACCCTCCAGGAGGTAGGTTTTACTAAATCCATTTTGTAGCTAAGTGGAAGCTCAGTGATGCTGAATAACTTGCTTAATGGAAAGCAGTTAGCAGTGGAATGGCGATTTGATTCCAGGGCCACCTGATGCCAAAGCCCATGTATTCCACCACATTGCCCTGCGGAAAACATAGTTAAGAAATTTAGAAAATGAATGAAATAATAATTACTGTAAAGTGCCAGTCACAGAAGACAGAACTCATGGAGAGCCTCACAGTTACCAAACACTTTGCCCTTATTATCTCATGTATTATCCTAGCAGCTCTATGAGGTAGGCATTGGGATTATCCCCATTTTTACATGAGGAGACTGGGCAAGTTATGTCACCTTTTCTGAACCTCAGACTGTGCACACATAAGTGGCAGAGAGGGCAGTGGAAGAGTGGGGATTTAAATCCCTCATCTTCAAAGCCTCTGCTCTTTCCACTTTCCTGAACAGTATTACCAAGAACTGACATTTAAGTAGGACAGCTGTAAATACGATGCTGTTTCCAAAGCATGAGGGAGGCTCACTATCTGAGCATCCTATTGTGCGTTTGTTTGAAAAACAGTAAAATCTCTTTTTTGGGGGGTTTCTTTTTTTTAGACTGTTTTTGGGGAAGCAAATAACCACTCACTTTTAAATTGGTCTTTGGGATGAATTGGAATGTTTTGTATATTGCCTTAGCTTAATCAGGGCACGTCTATGGTATCAAATGGTTCCTCATTTGATGTTAGCGGTCATTGAATCTCTAATAGGAAACTAAAACCGCTAAACACTATTACTTCTGTGGTTTGTCTCAGTTGCATTGTACATCAAATGGTGGGTAATGGGGCTCGATTTGGCCAAAGATTGAAACCCAATTAGCAGAGCCAGATGAATGTTGTAGTATCTGAGTATAAAATAATCAAGTCTTGCAGGAGTGTTGGCTTCACTTCTATTATAAAGGCAGGTTCCACAGCCTTCTGTGTAGAAGGTGTGACGACAGCACCTGACTGCTCATTATTATTAGGAGAAAATTGTTTTTAAATTTTGATCCATCTCCTGGCCACTGATAATGTAGAGGGGAAAATGAAAGTTCTGAATCGCTTCTGGTGCATTGGAGAAAAAAGCAAATGCACAGAATTCTTGCTTGGGTTTCTTTTGCTAATTGTGGGATGACTGCAAGTTTGATTTTGTCATTCTGGTCCAGCCTGGGGGCCGTGTATGGGTGATTTGACTTGTCCCAGTGACACTAGTATTCACTTAATTAATTAACTAATTAATTAATTAAACAAACGAACTTAAAAATCCACTGTTTATTCAAGGGGTGTTTATTGGGCACCTGATGTATGCTAGCCATTCTTCTGGGCTCTAACAGCTACAACAGTGAACAGAACATATGTGACCGAAGAGGGACAGAATACGAAATCTAAGGTTCAAGGAAGGCTTCCTGGATGAGATCAGTTATATGAGAAAATTTGAAAGTAAGTGAAAATTAGCTAAGAAAATTGGAAGAGTAGGGAAATAGGTGCAGAGAGGCAGGGAGGGGAGAAGCATGGAAAATAGCTCAATAGAACTAGGGCATAGAGTGCAGTGAGGGGAGTGATAACACACATGATGAAAGAAATAAGCAGGGGCAGATCATAAAGCACCTTGTAAACTATGTCCACAAATTTGAACTTTGCCCTAAGGGAAATGGGAAACCACTGAAGAATTTTAAGCATTTGGTCTGGAACTATCACCTGATGGTTTTGGAGAGTTATTGTGGAATCTGGGGTAACTTTGTGCCTCGAGAGAAGATACTGCATTTACCATTTATTCCCGTGTCCCTTGTCTATGCCAGATCTCATTGTCTTTCCTGCAACTGAAGGAATGTCTGGTTGCAAAGACTATCATAATTATGCTATACAGAGGTACCATACGGTACCGTTTTTGCTGTAGACATCATTGGTGTACTGGTTTTAGTATCCTAATCTCCTCTTACAGATCCAGTCTTCTTTCACTCTATTTGTCAATAGTGATCCCTTTGCAACTTCTGGTCTGTTCCTGTGCTCTGAAGCTGTTCATTTTCATATCCGCCCTTCTGGTCATGTTATATCATCCATCTGGAAAGGTGACCCCTTTTCCTTTTTGCCAATCCAAACCTTACCCTTCATTAGGGGTACACCTCTGGTCTCACCTTCTCTGGGAAGCCTTTCCTGATTCCTCCTGCCTCATTGATCCTATTATTTTCTTACTTCCTGGAGAATTTTGATTATTTCTCCCCTCCTCCCAAATTAATCTATCACTCCTTTATGTACCCTTTTGTGTTGTCTCTCTTTTAGTGGTACCCCCAATTGGACTGATTATTAGAATTCCTGGAAGAGCTTGTTAAAAATAGAGATTTCTGATCTCTACCACCAGAGATTTTGATTCAGTAAGTTGGTGGTGGGCCCAGGAATCTGAATTGTTATAAGGGCCTAAATTAATTCTGGCAATTAACTGCTCTACATGATTCATATAGATGAATCTTTCCTTTGGATCTCAATGGAAGTTTCTTGAAGGCAGGGCTCATCTTCAAATTCCTTTGTACTTTTTCCATCACTGCCAATCCTTTTAGGAACCTACAGTAAATGTTTGTTGACTTGATTCCTTCATCTCATTATTTATTCTGTTATTTTTGGGTATTCAGTGATAATTCACTCTTCTTTTTCATCTCTTGATGAACAAATATACTATGCAGTACATATGCCAACATATTTGCAAGAATGTCTCTCTGCGTGTTGTTTGGCATTGGGGTCACCAAAATTCAATCTCAAAGAGTTCCCAAGGCTTCTCATTGAAATACATGAGACCATACCTGCCTCCCCAGACCTCATTTAATTTTGCATAATCCCCAATATTGCAATCATCGGTATCCAAGGATGCCCTTTGCATTGGGAGTTTCTTTTTTTTTTTTTTTTAATTTTTTTTTCAACGTTTATTTATTTTTGGGACAGAGAGAGACAGAGCATGAACGGGGGAGGGGCAGAGAGAGAGGGAGACACAGAATCGGAAACAGGCTCCAGGCTCTGAGCCATCAGCCCAGAGCCTGACGCGGGGCTCGAACTCACGGACCGCGAGATCGTGACCTGGCTGAAGTCGGACGCTTAACCGACTGCGCCACCCAGGCGCCCCGGGAGTTTCTTTTTTAACGTAATTCGGGAAAAGAAACAGTAGTCTTTGAAGGGAATTACACTGTTGTAACCCAGGAGGGCTTTCTCGGCGCGAGTTGTTGCACATACGAATCTGCAAGACTGAAATATGAAAGCTGCCGCTCCGTTGCTGAAGATGGTAGGTGTGTCTAGCATCAAATGCATTTATCTGAATACATCTGGGATGTCAAACTAAACCTGTTAAAGATGTGACCGATCTTTGTGCATGGATATTATGCTTTAGGCTTTTTATTAATTCTAGGATCTTAGAGCCAAAAAATTGTAGAGCTCTCTCTCTCATACACATTTATGTATGTAAATACGTATGTACGTATGTATGTTGGTATGTATCTATCTACTTATCTATTATATATATTTCAGAAAAAGAATGTACCTATGAAGAATCTGGGAAAACTTAATTTGAAAAATGAAGTAACACACACACACAAACACAGACTACACAAAACAGTGAGACTTAGGTTTAGAAATATAGACTCAATTATTCCGACTGGCTAACTCACTGTATTCTAACTCAGTTGTTCGTTTTGTTGTGGCGATGACCTTGTTTTTTTTTTTTTTAAATGAAGTTCTGGATTGTCTCACTTTCTGATGATTTTTGTAAATGGCTTGAAGGTGACGGTGAGAGGGCAGGTATGTGTGGATGGGTGCGCCTGCTTATATGCCTGTTTGTTAGAATGTATTTGAGGAAAATGGCAGCAAATCCACCCATGGTAGTGGACGTCTGATGGGTTGTAGCAAAGGGATTTCTTGCATCAAAAAATGAGTCTTAGCAGAGTTACAGGTATGAAAAATTTTGAACAAAGAAGGGAAACTCTGGCACAATCTCTGATATGTGCCACAGATATCAGTAGCTTAAGCCACACTATTTTTCTCCCCTTCATTATTTTTCTTGTTTTTGTTTGTGGTGCAAATAATATACGAATGCATGCTTGTAAAAATAAGCAAAAAGTATAGGAGAATATTTAGTAAAAGATGAAAGTTCACCTTCAATTTCTCACCCAATCCCACTCCCCTCTATAAAATAAACGTTGTTAACTAGTGTCTGTTTATATGTCCCATTATGTTTTTAGGTGAATTTCCAAGTACAGGGAAAGGAGGAGGCCAGTCCTTTATGGTTTAACATGTCATATGTTTTGCTTTGGTTTCTGTACTCAGGCTTCTGGGATGAGAAATCCTTTTCTTTTTGTGAGGACTGTGTGTATGTGTGTGTGCGTGTAGGGCTGTGAGTGGGTGTGCACATGCCTGTATGCACTTGTGCATTTTGGATGCATACATTTTCCACACGTGTCAGTCAATTGATGAAGTTGTCTTCATGTGGTGGAGATAGGAATGGGAAGTTGTTTCTTCTTTAATTGAAGTCACTATAAACAATCAATTTATACTCCAGAGGGTTTTATAATTACTTCCTGCTATCTTTTCACTTCTCTGGGGCTCAGCCTTTTAAAGAAGATCCAAGAAGTCCCAAGCTTCCCTTTGCTCTCTAGGGTCTGTTCATTGGTTGTAGGGTGATCATTTGAGAGAGGGGCGGTTATCCCAACTATAGGTTCATTATAATTTTTTTTTACTATCTTTGGGCTGAATATTGACTTAGGGGTTTTCTTTTAACAGTAGTAGTAGGTACTCTAAAGCTACCCAAGAACTCTTTTCCAAATATCAATGCAGTGTGGTGGAAAGAAAAGTCTCTTTGGTTTGACATGTGGGCTGGTGATTCAATTCATCATGAAATCCATTCTACTTGCAAGCATGGATTTGCCTAAGTGGGGAAGTTTCTAAGTAGTTCGTGGTTAAAAATGGTTGCATCACTGCTGCTTCTCTTGAAATTAAAATAATTTAAAATGCCAATTGAGTCATGGCAAAGAGCTTTGTGTCTGCCAAATCATCATAAATAACTCTATAAATGGGGAAGGATTAAGGAGCTCAGGGAAAGAGCTGAAAAAAACAAAACTAATGAAAATCGTGGTTTGTGTCCCAAGAACAAGAAAGCCTGGGAGTGGGGAAATAATGACACTCGTATCTGAGTAGGTTCTCGTATTGAAAAAGTTTGTCTATGGCAGGGGCTTACATGATTAGTGTATGAGATTTAAGTTCTGGTGAAGGATTCCTTTCCCAACTGGACCAGTTCACTACACCTTTTTTTTTTTTTTTTTAATTTTGTCCATTGCTGACTTTTTTTTAAAGTAGGCTTCACACCCAGTGCGGAGTCCAATGTGGGGCCTGAACTCATAACCCTGAGATCAAGAGTTGGATGCCTAACCGACCGAACCACCCAGGCACCCATAGACACACCAGTTGGCAAACATACGTTATCAGTCACTCACAAAGAATTCCAGGAAAGAGATTCTGTGTACACAGTGCAAATCCATACCTACCCGCGAGCATCATAAATTCCACCGTATTTCTGAATATTTACTCTTTGCCAGGCATTTTGCTAGATACTTGAGGGTATGAAATGCATTGCCCCTCTCTCAGAAGATCACCCTGGAACCAATGAACAGACTACAGAGTGCACAGGGCAGCTCGGGGCTTCTTGGGATCTTGTGTAAAAGGCTGAGCCCCAGAGAAGTGAAAAGATAGCAGGAAGCAACCATAAACCTCACTATTGTTTGTAGTGACTTCAACTAAAGAAATGAGTTCCATGTTCAAAGAAGTGTGTGTATGTACGTGTGGATATGTGCACGTGTATGCAGATGGCTGAACTCGCAGGTGTGCTCACTAGTGTACGTGGCAAATAAACAAAGTGATGGGATTTCCACAGAGCTTGGTAAACAAGGTTAAGGGAATGACTGTACATGGTGATGCTGGGATGCCTTCCCAAGGCTAGGTCTTCGATGATGATTAGAGAAGAGTACGAATGAGGGAAAGAGCAGGGGTGAAGGCAAAGAGGCCTGAAAGTGCCTGGTGAGTTAGAGAGATGGCAAGTTATCTCCAGGTGTCAGGAGTGAGGTATTTTCAGGGAGGTTTGGGGGAATGGCAGCAGATGAGGTTGTGAAAGTAGGAAGGGACAAAATTGCCAAGGACATTACAGGTTGTAAAAGAACTACATCCTGAAGTGTGTTTGGAGCCACTGAAGGTTTTTTTTTAAAGCAACACGATTTATGGTACCTCAGTAGTGCCATTTGCTGATGTAACAGTCATGTACATTTCAAAATAAGGCTTTTGTTTCAGCCCTCAAAAAAACTTTAAGCGGGGCCAGCATTGCCCACAATTTGCCTTTGGCCTATTGCTTGTTAAACGGAAGGGTTAGTTTCATTCACTGCCAGTTGGAAAATCCAAGCATTTGGGCTTCATCTCCACTCTCACTGCAATAGGAGATGGCTGCTCACAAAGGTCTTCAGACAAGTCTTGGAACTCTGGGACCCTAGGCTTTTTCCAAGTGGCTGCTTTGAATCCTCTCATCTTCCTTCTGCAGGAGAAAAAAAGCAAATGATAATGATGAAAATATTCTAATGTTCCCTCCATATTTGTACCTTTTTTCTTTTGCATTCTTTAATCTTGACGGGAGAAGATTTGCTATACGCTAAAAGGACTTGACTGATTCTACTAAAACTTTCAAAGCCTTGTGATTGTAACCACGGAGAGTCCATTTATTGTCTCCCTGATCAAAGTTACTGACATAGTCTGCGAATTAGAGGAAAGGGCTGTGTTTGCGTATTGGCCTGAAATAACTGTCAATAGATCATTTGTGAAAACATATACTCTGCCTAGCACCGTGTGGATTGCACTTCCTTTTCTCTTCACCATAGACATATGTTGCTGAGGCTCTGGGTAACCAATCTTAAATCAGTAGGATGCCTGCCAAGCAAAAAATGCAATGATCTACAGCACTGCACGATTCTGTGGCTTCAGATATTAGGGTTAAAGCCATAAGCAAATCTGGAATTCTTTTGTGAGAGAACCCCAGATTGGATGGAAAATGGTGTGTCACAGTCGGGCTAATCTCATGTGGGCTTTATGGTACCTGTTGGAACTTAGGTTTGGGAGGGGGCACAATCCAAACCAATCACTTGAAATTGTCTCATTAATAGTAATGATGTAAAATTTCCCAGGGTTTAGACCCCTTAGAAGGTTGGCTTCTTCATACTTAGATAAGTCCCAGCACTGGAGGGTGTTTAGAAGCCTTATAGCAGTCTCTATTAAATGATACATTGGAGCCGATGGCGAGAGGGTCCATGTGAAGAGCTTTTATTGAGTCTGTGTGAGTGTTCAAAGCCTTGGATGTGTCTTAGCAGCTGATTCAAGATTAGCTCAGGTGGGTGTGGAGTTACAGATGCTCAGAGCTCTGGGAGCCAAGATTTTTCTGAATCAAAGCTGGAAATCAGCACAGCGTCTCCCCACTCTTTACATGTTCTGCAAAGAGAAGAAATGTGCAGATCTATTCTGGTCACTCAGTCTCATTGAATATTTATGGAAGTTCTGAAGCGAGTGAAATATTCCCAGATATCTCTTGAAGCTGAAACAGGCGGCTTGGAAATAGATAACCGGCAGTACTGGGTTTGTCTGTGTAGGGCAGCATAAATTTGAAAAAAATCACACAGGAATTGTCAAATGTGCATGTCCTGGTGATTTACCATAAAATTAGTGAATTCTTCTGAAATCCAAGAGATTAGGAAAGAAGAAAGCAAAGCAAAATTAAAAAGAAAAAGTGGCATCTTTAAACAACCGTTTGTCAGTGCTTAATGAGGCAAGTACCCGATTTAGTTGACCAACGGAATAGAGGTTTCTGTTTTAGTCCAACTTCTTGCCATTTGGTACCATGTCCTGTATTTGGTTGTCCCTGAATTATTTCTTCTAAAATTGAGGACTCTTTTAATAAGGGATCTCTTGATTGCAGAGAAAAGACATTCACTCAAGAAAGTTCAGGTAAGGAGGATTTGTTCTAAGTAATCTAGCCAATGTCACGGACCTAGGAACCAGAGTATAGTCACAACTCTTAGGAAGTAGAGTTGGGAAGGTACTAAACCAAAGACATTCTTTTCTATTTTTTGTCAGAGGTTGTGGAAGATATATTGCATTATGGTTCTGATTAATGGATTAATGGTATTCCTATATATTCACCCCGTGCCCTGTAACTTTGAAGCCCTTTCCTGCTCTGACTCTGGGCTCAGCCACTTGACTTACTTTGGCCAGTAGGATATTAGCATGCATGATGTCAGCAGAGACTTGAAAAGTATGCACGCATTTCCTGTCTTACTCCTCTGACTTTGCCATGAGAACAGGCCCAGGTTAACCTGCAGGACAATGATACACATGGAACACAGCCAAGTCAGCTTGGTTGTCTCAGCTGAAGCTCTAAATATGTGAGAAAGTCCAGATAATATTAGCAAAGCTACCTAACTAACGCACATTTGGCCGTAGATCCACAAAGGATGCCATGGACGCTTGGTTGGATCAAAAGAACTGCGTAGCCAACACAGAAACTCAAGACCAAAAATAGATATTTATTCTTGAGTGCTACTAAGATTTTCTGGTTGTTTATTCTGCAGCAATATTGTGGCAATTAGCTCATGGAAAAAAAGTTGAAATTATCTCTTTCATTTCTGCTTCTCCTTCCCTCCCTGCCATCCAGTCCCCAGCTGTACATTGCCCAGTTTCACTGCCAGACCTTTGTCTGCCTCACCTTTGTCCAGTGCACATGGCCAACTACATACGGTCTCTTGGTTCCAATTCTTCACATAGGGAAATCTCTCATTAGTCTATGGAAAGCCATTGAATTGCTTTGCTTTGGGTCGGGTGTCCACCTGGTCCAATCAGCCATTGTTAAGGTGGTGGTACTGGTGAAAAAAGAACAACGTCACGTGACCTGCAGGGGCAGTTCAAGGAAGGCAGGTCTTCTCAGAAGGGCCTAGAGCCAGAAAACCACCGTATCTTATATCTCTAATCAAAGGGCAAGCCTAAAATGTGGCAAGATGCACAGAAAATATGATTTGTGGATCAGTACACCATCTTGACATAAAATGCAAACTAACACATTTTTTTTTCAAATATGTCAATAATAATTCTCATAGTTTACATTAGTGAGTCTTGGCTACGTGATGACACTGTGATAAATACCTTATTTAATCTTCATTACAGTGTTATGAATATGAGACTGTCATTATCATTCCCATTTTACAGATGGGAACTGAGGCTGAGGGAGGTTAAAGTAGCTCTCTATCATACAACTAGAGAAAAGTAGAGTCAGAAATAGAATCTAGATAAGCTGAATCCAGATCTCATGAATGTTATCTTTCTTCAATTACTGACCTTACCATTTATAAGGTATACCATTTATAAAATGTATAAAAGACTATACATTGATACATAATGGTAAGGCCTACCAGGTACCTGGTTGGGCGAGAGCAAGGTCAGTCAACCTATGCATGATCCAGAAGGGGTTTAAAAGATGGTGCTGCTTATCAAATTATAGAAATTATGGAAAGAGCCCAAATGTCCATCAACTGATGAATGGAGAAAGAAGGTGTGGTGTGTGTGTGCCCTTTGCAATGATGTGGATGGAGCTAGAGTGTATTATGCTAAGTGAAAGAAGTCAGTCAGAGAAAGACAAATACCATATGATTTCATTCATATGTGGAATTTAAGAAACAAAACAGGGTGGCTCAGTGTTTTAAGCATCTGATTTCAGCTCAGGTCATGATCTCACAGTTCATCAGTTCAAGCCCCATGTCGGGCTCTGTGCTGACAGCTCAGAGCCTGGAGCCTGCTTCAGATTCTGTGTCTCCCTCTCTCTCTGCCTCTCCTCCCACTCGCACTCTCTGTCTTTCAAAAAGAAATAAATAGTAAAAAAATTAAAAAAAAAGAAACAAAACAGATGAACATAAGGGAAGGAAAGGAAAAATAAAATAAGATAAAAACAGAGAGGGAGGCGAACCATGAAAGACTCTTAACAATAGAGAACAAACTAAGGGTTGCGGGAGGAGAGGTGGGTGGGGGGATGGGCTAAGTGGGTGATGGGCATTAAGGAGGGCGCTTGTGATGAGCACTGGGTGTTATATGTAAGTGATAAATCACTGGGTTCTACTCCTGAAACCAATACTATACTACATGTTAACTAATTTGAATTTAAATAAAATCTTGGAATAAAAAAAAAAATAAAAGGTAGTACTCCTGGGTACAAGGTTCCTTCTTGATTGCTTCTTCCTCAGAGATTTACTCAGCCATTCTTGGGGAATTCAACTTCCGTTTTCTGTACTCAGATTTCACTATTCACTAGGAAGGTAGACTTTCACTTAATTTCCCTGTTTTCAGCCTTACGCCCCACTCCTGTCTGGTGGTACCACATTCAAAGCCTCTCAGCTTCAATATCTTAAAAAAAATAATAAACCTCTTGTCTCCTTTATGAGGGAGGATAGTGACTTGGCTGCTCAGGGTAGAGGTTTGGTACATGGAGGTCCAACTGCTCAGTAAAAAGACTTTGAACAAATCTCATTGTTTCCTCTCCTTTGCACATTCCTGCCTTTTGTGGTACCTGGTGCCTCCAAGACATGACATTTCCTTTGTTCTATAGGGAAAACTGATTTTCCTCTAAAGAATATAATCTCTCTTTGTAGGTTCTTAGATTGTAACATGCTCTGCTAAATTAATTACCTCACTCTCATATACTTTTGGTCTTCAAAAATTTCATTAAGATCTCTAGCCCACTGTTTCTTTTTTTCTTCTGTTCCTGGGACTTTATCTATTTTTAAAATTTGTTTACTATAATTATAGTTGGGTTTTAGGAAGAGATTATGATTAATCAAGTATGGTTAGGAAATTGTCCCACCCCCATGAGCTTTTAAATAGAAACTTTTTCATTTGAGTTGTTTCAAGCCCTTATCTGAAAATTTTATCAGTAATATTAGTTAATGTTAAATTCTAGCATCACTTCCTTATGAAGCTTCTAAACAAATAAACCAAACACTTAAATTCTGGTCCTAAGTGCAGTGATGTGATTTTTTTCCACTGCACAAATCTCAACTTAATGGTACTCTAATTTTAATGGCACTCTCACTTCAAACATTTTTCATCTAGGGCAAATATTGTTTGTGAAGTAGTCCTTCATCTTGTTTTCTTCCAGGGCAAAGAAATACCCTTTGACCTTCACCTTGGGAGAAAGTAAAGGACAGTGCTGGGCTAAGGATTTGACATTTGAACACCAGTTATTCTGATGTGTTGCTAATTCTTACCACCAATATCACCCCTGGTTCATAATTTGAGATTCATCTATTTTACTTCGGGCTCATGTGCTTTTGTAGTTTGTATATTGCTATGAATCCATAACATTTTAGAAGATTAGTTAGTATTGGTTTCCCAGAAATCCATAGAAATGTTACTTCTAACAATAACATACTCATGTCATTGGCATTGCAAATGCTCAGTTCTGCTTAGGAAGAAAGCTCTTAAGAAGGACTGCCAGGGCTTGTGAGGATTCATATATGCACCCCAGCCTACTGTTATTGTTGCCTAAGAACAAGACAGGCCTGAGCAAGGCCTCATGTTTGTAGCCCCCATGCCAATTAGATGTGTAAACATTTAAAAATATTATTGTATTATTGCAGCTATTTATTTCTGGGAAACTCTGGGGTATATATATATATATATATATATATATATATATGAGAGAAACCTCCCACAAATCTCTCTCCTATATATATATACATATATATATATATATATATATATATATATGGCTTCATTCATTCATTCAACACATATGTCTTAAAGTCCTACCCTGTCCCAAGCACTTTGCTAGGTCATTATAAGCTCAAAGAGTTTATAACTTAGTGTGGGTATATTAGATATATACTTATATGAATACGAAACAATGCAGTATAAGATAAATATCATATGAACAATATAAATGATGTGTTAGGGAAGAAAGCCTGACTACTTTAAGAAGGGGTGATTAGGTAATATATGCTATTTGAGCTAGATCTCATGGTTTAGTTAGCAAAGGGAAAATTACCTAGGAAGAGAGAATGTCATGATCAAAGTCATAGAAATGAGAAGACACAGGGCATTTGGGTAAACAGTGAGTAGGAGTTTTTGATTGGGGTTTATGATTCATATTGGAAATTATTGGAAAATAAGACTGGAAAGATAGTGAAGGGTGCCCTATAGGGAATTTAAATGCCAAGCAAAGTAGTTTAGGTTTTAATTTTTACTTGGCAGATAGGTATAGAAATTTTTGAATAGAGTTATTAATACAATTAAACAGGTGGAGATTTGCTGAATGATTTAGGGAGGAGATTCTAGAAGCAGGCAGGGAACACCTGAGTGGCTCAGTCTATTAAGTGTCTGACTCTTGATCCCAGCTCAGGTCTTGATCTCAGGGTTGTGAGTTCAAGCCCCATGTTGGGCTCTGTGCTGGGCATGAAGCTTACTTAAAAGAAATACATAAATAAATAGAAGCAGGCACGATAACTAAGAGCCTGAAGCAGTCCTCTGGCCATGAGAAGACTGGGGCCTAAATTACAGAGATGACATTGAGAATGCCAAGGAAGAGAATACAAAAAGATACATTATAGTCAACGTACAGTTTCAGGCAGCTGACTGGATATTGGGAGGGAGAAGTAATGAAGAATTCATAGTCATTCAGTTTTTAATTCTGGGTGATGTACGGTGTTCTCAACAGAAATGAGAAACCACTGGGTCGGTGAGACAAACACTGAGTTTAATTTGTATTGTTGGAGGTTTCTGTAGAATCCAGGTGGAGATGTCCAGTAGATAGGCAGATACAGAAGTTTAGAGCTGGCAGGAATGGTTGGGCTTAGAAATAAAGATTATGTTCATCTTCACAAAGGTGATAGTTAAGCCAAGGGAGTGGAAAACACTTCAAGAAAAGAGAGTACACGGAGAGACATGGGCCAAACCTTGGGCAAGGGAAACAGGTCAGGAGACAGAGGTAAGAGTAGAACCAGAAGAATGAACAGAAGACAGTGAAGGAGCAAGTCGTTGGTCTAGAATGGCAGATGTCAAAGAGAAGCCACTTTTCTCTTTGTTTTGGGATGGAGAACTGGTCTTCTACAAACTAGTTCATAACAGCCAGAAGTAGAAGGCTTTTGTTTTTTATCTGACAATTGCCAAGTACTTTCTCCTAGGAGTGTGCAGTTTGTACTCAAAAATAACTTTGTTATGATTGTAAAATAACATATGCTTTTTTGTAAAAATTAGAACAAATCAAAAAGTATATATTATTAACCTTAAAATTACTCATAATGCTAATATATAGGAATAACCCATTTATTGTCTTGTGCATTTCTTTCCATTAATTTTCCTGTGTTTACTGTAAAATTGGGAACTATAGATATGAACTTTCCAGCATTCTTCATGAACCAACCATGAGAACACAATTCTCTCAATATCTGCTTTTTTTCACTAAAATCATTTGATGAGTTCTTCATGTTTCTTTTTGTAGAAACTATTTTTAATGACAATTTTTCTTTTACCGACGTATCAAAATGTATCACCTCCTTCATAGACATTTGTTTCCAAATCTCACCCTTAGAAAATAATAATTTCTATCAAAATTTTTTGCAGCTTGGTTTATACCCTGAGGAATGAGTTTACTAGGTTAGAAGTTATGTACATCATTTAAAAAGATTTTGATACAAGAAAATAAATTTAAAAAAAAGATTTTGATACATTTACCAAATGACTTTCCCTCAAAGTTGTTGTGGTTTGCTTTTACCTTTGAGGATAGGATGTTCCCTAGTTATTGAGCAAAGTGACTCCTGCAATAAATGAAGGTTGTCTTTAGTTTTCCATCTCCCTGGGTTACCGTTTTCCCACAAAACATTTTAACGAGCATAATTAAGAAATATTACCAATCAGTGCACATGGCAGTAGTCATAAGTTGTAGACAACTAATCTAATAAAAATCCCATATATATTTCTATCAAATGCTAAGGTCATTAACTCGTTTACACCTAAAAAGGTCTGTAACACCTTTCAATGTAGATGATCGAAGGTATTTACATTCACTTAATAAGAGCCAATGAAATTGGCCCAGTCATATCCATCTTTATTTTCATTTCTCTTACTCATCTCCAGGTTTTAATTTCTCTAGAATCAAGTTTTCATGGTCAACTCATATAAAACTCTGATACCACGTTATTTAATTTAAAAATTGATTTTAAAATAAAAATATGCAATATTTTGTACAAAAAGGGGGCATAAAAATACATATCCATGTTCCTTTTTAAATGAATAAAATGCCCTGGAAGGATACACAAATAATTACTAAGAGTGGTTACCTGGGGATATGGGTGGAGTGATTTCTGGGTGGATGATGGATGGAGTAGGAAGGAATTTGGAGCCATGTCGATGTTTTACTTATTCAAAAACTAAATTAAAAAAAGCGAGATCATGATTTTATGACTTAATAAAAGCAAAGAAACATGCAAAAGAATGTCTATTGCAGTATCAATCATTTTTATCAACAAAAAACTGAGAAAGCCTAAATATTTGTTAAATGGAGAAACGATAAATTATAATGTAGTCAAAGAATTAATAGCATTTGGTAACCGTTTGAATAGAAGATATGACTCCAGATTTCACACTTGGGTGGGTGCTGGTACCATTTAGCTAAGAAAGGGAATAGAGGAGGTGTGGTTGGGAGTTCAGTTTTTTTTTTTTTTCAGTTCAGTGGACATGTGTAGGAGGTGTTTGTGGAACATCTAGGTAGAGATGTGTAGTAGGCATTTGAATATTTGAGTCTGGGACTCAGAAGAGAGTTCAGACTGAATTTATAAATGTGTGAACCATCAGCATAAAAGTGGTAGTTAAAACCACATATATAGGGTGATATTTAAGGAAAGAAGAACAATTAAAGGCATGTTTTATTGCTGAAGACATTACTTTCATGGAGCAAAGAAAATAATCTCTATTATTTTGTAAAATCATACATAATTTATAAGGCCACTAGCATTTTTAATGTTCTTACCTGTTTCTATTTTATTTCTTAGATGTTTGGTACGTTTTCATTATTCTGGGTTTAACATACAGACAGTAATTTGTGACTCGTGGGTCCTGGGTGAGGGTTATACTCTACCTTATTGGGGTCAGGGGTCAGGATTTTGAAAGATTTGACACTACAAAAATGTAAAACCTTAGTATCTTTGGGTGATCAGGCCAGCCACTCTGAAGGTAGGCATGGCAAAAGACATGGGAAAGAAAAGGAAACATTTTATCAAGCACTTTCCATGTGTCAGAAACTGTTAGGTATTATATATGTATATTATCATATGTAATTGTAACAATAGATCTGTAATGCTAGTAGTTACCCACAGTTTAAAGATAACATAACTGAAGATCAAAGAGGTTAAGTGACTTAACCTAAAGTTACTTTTTAGGAAAGGTATAACAAAAGCCAGCATTTCTTAACCCTGGTGTTGAGAACTGTCTTCCATGTGTGAAACTTCAAAAAAAAAGTATACACATTCCAGGGCTCCCTAGGAGATTTTGATTTCAGTAGCTTATTGATGTGGCCCTAGGTGATATAATTTTACAATGTTCCACGGGTAATTCGGCTGTGCTGTAAGGACAGTGGTCATGAGCATTGGCTCTGTATTCAGATAGACTGCAGTATGAGTCTTGGCTCCAGTTACTGGCATTGTGATCTTGGGCAAATTAACCTCTCGAACCTTCAGTTTATTAATCTGTAAAGTGAGGATTATAGGAGACTTCCCTTGTGCCAATGTTGTAGACATTCAAAACACATGTGTGCTGAATTGTCTCCCATTTCCCCCCCAAATCCCAGCTCTTTTCTGTTCTATGTCCTAAGAGGCTGGCTTGCAGTGCCTTCATCAAGGGGCTCCCTTGCCTTCCAGCTTCTGGTTGGGTTCAGCCAGCAGGAGGTCAGAAGTCAAGAGGAGAGCATGCGTATTTATTCCCTGGGTTTCCTCTGATGGTTTGTCATGAGTTGGCAGTGGTTGTGTTCTTCTAACTTAAAGTCGCAGCTCCTGTCAGATGGCCCTCTCTTAGAGCTACAGCCACAGCTGTAATATTTTCTCAATCCCAGTAAAAGCCTAACCCCTTGTCCCTTCAGCATAGGTGAGAAAGAGTTTCTGGCTCTTGCTATCCCTGGAGTACTGCATCATCCTTCAACCTTGCTCACCCTTTTGCAAATAATCTCTTCATTAAGCTCTTAATTAGCCCATTTGAGTGTGCCATCTGTTTCTTTGGACTCTGACAAGGTACTACATATAGAATGCTTAGCACAGTTCCCTGCACATAGTACATCCTAAAACATTCTAATGTTTGTCATTATAGACCAAGTAGTATGTAATACATTCTTCAAATGTATGCATTTTGTTCACTCATTTGGAGTTTATGCTTTGCTTGGTTCTTAAAATGTAATTTCAGTAGAAACTCATTTGAACAGAGTTTATGTAACAGGGACCCTCAATTAACCAGATTTTCTCTTTTTTTTCCCCTGCTACATTTTGCTTTTTTAGAAAAGAAGATAAATGACTGGAAGATAAATTTATATTTAGGATTTTGTAAAAAGGGAAACAACTTTTTGGAGCATGTTCTAGAATGGGTGTACATTTAACCAATATGACATAGAGCTGGGATTGCATCCTCGCTCTGCCTCTACTAAATCACTTAATTTATCCTCATCCATAGATTATCTGATAATCCAATGAAACAAAGTATGTAAAGTGCCTAAAACAACTCCTAATGCATGGTACAAGTGATCCCCTTCTCTCGCTCTCTTAGTCTTTATCCCAGGCTTTGGCAGATTGATGGCCTTGAGTTCCTATAGGGTAACCACTCATCACTCACATGTTCCAAGTGGTTTCTAGACTGGATTTATTCAGGCAGGAAAGTAGGTAGCATGTTTAAAAAAGATGTTTAGCAATGATGCAAAATCCAAATTAAATTTTCGGTTATTATCTTCTGAAAACTTGAAAATTCCAATAACAAGATTCCCTGCATTTATACAGAATTTTGTCTAAAATGCATTTGTTTTATTATTACTACTTAAGGTAATTGTTTAACTCCAAGCTCATATTTCTTTTTCTTTTTTTTTTTTTTTTTTTGCTTGGAATAGCAAAAATTTCAGGTATGCCAGCTCTGTGTTCTCCATTGTATTAAACTCTTCCATTAAACAACAAGAACTGTAAGGTTGCTAAGTCTAATAGAATGGAGATAGGGCCATAACCAGCAAATCGCATCATGTATTTTGAATTTTTATTTCTCTACCACCTGCCAGTTACAAGACATTAATTAAAGGCCACTTTAAAGAGACAGAGCTCCATCTCTCTTTAGGGAATACACATTAAAATATGCAACCCATATTTTATGCCATTGTCTTATGAAAAGGAGAGAACGGAAGTGGTACTTTAAAATGACATGTGATTTATTCTTCAAATATGATTTTTTCTTTGTGCTATATAAAATGTAGCTTGAAGACACTGACTGACTAGTAATGACGGTGATTTTAATTTTTTTTTATTGTAGAGGCCTCATTACATTATGTTGTATAACTATAGAATATCAACCTTTTTTGTGACTTCAGTCTAAAGAATGGGTCAAATTGATAGGATGTATAAATGGGCAAAGTTGACAGTGATAGGCAGTCAGTTTTTTTCCTCTCTGTCATTTTGAACCAACTAATTGTTATTCCTGCAGATTCTGATTTATGGTTTCACATATCTACCACATGAATTGAAGAGAGTTATTCACCTTACATGTTAAAAAAAGGGTTATTCACTTTACAACAACAAATGCATTTAGGTGTTTAGTGATTCACTGTTGGAAGTTAAACTAAGAACTCAGGTGTTGGAAGCTACTTCCCTTTGAAAGTCCTTCAGAAAAGAGAATAACTCTAAATGATTGTGCAGACCAATGGGAAATATGGTTGAATTGACAAAAGTCCCATTTATTTTATGTGTTTTTGGTAGCACATTACATTGCAAGTCTATACATAGATCCCGTCTCCTCTCTTGAGCACAGGATTCAAGTCCAAGGCTCTCCCTTCCACTCCTTTAAACCTAGGTCTGGTTGGTGATTCTGGAGGACTTTCATGGCTTACATGCCTCCTTACCTAAATATTCGATCTCCCTTTACACAATTCACATTACCATATTAAGGATTCTGCTATGTTCTGCAGAAGAGAAATCTCTTTAACCTTATTGAAACAAGCAGTTCCCAAACTTATTTGACCATGATTTCTCTTCTTTTTTTCAATGTAATACCTAAAAACACCTAAAAGGATTCATGAGAGGTTCCAAAGTTTCTGGTAAGCCCTTTTCCAACATTGCTCCTGCAGTCTACAAAGGAGGCCTTTAGAAAGTTTATTGAAACCAGAGACATTTGACCAACCACTCCTCCTTGTTAAAGTCACCTACTGAATTCCTGGTTATTATCCACATTCACTGCAAATTTTAGCTTTTGACTCACTACTTTCTCTCTATTCCCTTTCCTTTCATCATTCATGGTGACTTAAGTGTCCAGGTAGGCATCCTTCCAACTCTCTGCCTTCTCTATTTCTTCACATATTCTCTTTGAGTTATCTTGACATTCACTCCACCTTCGCCAACACTACTCATTGTCATAGTTTAGACCTTGTCATTACTAATAAACTGCCCTCCCTCCTGAAATTTGACTTAGAGCGTCTTACTCCCCGAGCACTGCTTCCTATCTTTCTGGCTTACTTAATTTGGTAACTCTAACTAACAATTCTTTAAATACTTTGGGATCTCCAATCCATTGACTCCTCACCTTGTTCAACTGTCCACGATTCCCTTCATACCCTCATTTCCTCCTTACCAAATGTAGATTTCATGTTCTATCACTATAATCCCAGCTTTGCAAAATACTGGATGACTTTATTTCTCTCTACCTCGATCATGTTTACCTGGAAAACCATTAACCCTGGTTCAGTCTGACACTCCACCAATTCAGAGTCTACACCTAAGCAGTCAAACCTGACTGGAAAAAAAATCACAGCTCTCCTGACTGGATTAAGCTTAAATTTTAATCTATAAATTTCACTGTCCCAACATACTTCTTGCACTCCCAACATACTTGCACTCCCAACATACTTGCACTCCCATGTTCCCAGAAGATATTTTCACCTGTTCCCCTTAGAAACTTCCAACAGCTTCTTTATTCCTCAACCTGAGCTGGCAATCTTATTTCATTGAAAAAACAAAAGCAATCAGAATGAAGCTACTTCATCTTCCCACCTCCATATCTACCAACCCACCTCTGATGTCTTCTTACGATTGATAAACTGCCCCTGGTTTCATCTAAGGCCAGCCTTCTGCATACGTACTGGATCTCATCCCCTTTCAGTCTCTCACTTTCTCAACTATTTTGCCCTACAGTTACCTTCTATTTCTCTTTCAAAATTAGATTTCTCCCTCTCAAGGATCATTATCATTAATGCACAAGCACATAATTTGTTTCATCTTAAGAAATATTCCTTCATTGACTTCCAGCCTCCACCTTATGTCGCTGCTTTCTTTTATAACAAAAATTCTAAAAATAGATATCTGTACTCCCTGTCACTGTCTCCCATTCTTTCTTGAACAAACTTGAATCAGACTCTCATTGCCATCCTTTGACTAAAATGGCTTCTGTTAACATCAAAAAATGACCATTATCTTGTTCAATCCAATGGTCAAATATCTTTCCTCATCTTAACTTGTCTTTCAATATCATTGATACAATTTGAGTCCTTGGAGGAGCAGATGCAAGGTGGGATTAAAGATGCAAGAGAATTATTGAGGGCAATACCTATAAGTAATAAAAGGAAGGGAACGTTCGGAGAAGGTAGGGAAAGCTGCAGTCTGTGATGTACATCAGAGGCATGTGAAAAGAGATAAGGGAAAGAATACAAAGTAGGAAGAGGCTCAGAGGAGTCAGTGAACCAGGGTTGCCCATTTGGAGTTCCACATCCTATGGTAGAACTCTCTACTGTGCTCACTCATTGGCTGGCAAGGGAAGTGTGGCCTGAACACAAATGGCCTGGTGGATACAGAAAGATGGAAGCTGGGGTTATTGGTCAACTATATCCCCGAAGGTAGGTTGAATGGAACATTGACATGGCCACACACACTCCTTTCTTTTTGAAACACTTTCTTTACTTGGTTTCTTGGATGCCGTATTCTTTCGATTTCCCACCTTCTCAGTGTTTCTTGTTGATCCTCCTCTTCTTTCTAACTGTAATGGCCAGAGTATTTCCAGGACTAAACCCTCCACTCTTTTTGTTATCTGTGCATACTACTTAGTGGAATTCACACAGTCCGATGGATGATACACAGATTTATACTATAATTTACAACTCCTTTATTTGGAAATCTTAAAAAATGCCTCAAGCTTAACATACCCAAACAAGAATTACTGGTTTTCTTACTGCCCCACATCCCACAAAACTTTTCCTTCCATAATGTTAACTAATTCCATAAAAGGCCACAAAACCATTCATTAATTATTCAAGCCAAAGGACTTGGAGTTATCTGTAAGTCCTCTCTTTTTCTCACACTGCAGTATTTAATTCATCACTGAATTCTGTCAGCTTTGGCTCAAAATATGCCCTCGTATGACTATTTCTAAACACCTCCACCTTTACCACCCTAGTTCCACAATACTGCTGCAGGATCCATCTTTTACCCTCCTAATAGAATTCTATTGTTTTTGTCCTGGTGTTTCTAGACTTCTGCATCTTTGCATTCCTCTTCCTAAGCCTTGAAACTGATGCTCCAGTTGACATATTTGCTAGACTCTTGATTCAAACCTCACCCCTGAACACTAGTTTTTAGAACTTCCTGTGACTGTGCCTGTGCAGCTGGCAACTCATCCATTCATTCAACAAACGTTTATAGAGTGCCCCCATGTATAATGAATAGTTCTAGGTAATGGGGATATAGCATGAACAAAATAAATACTGGCATGGCCCTCTATAGAACTTGTGTTCTAATGGAGGAAGACAGACAATAAGTTAATATATAATTTGTCATGTGGGATAATTGATGGCAACATAAAAACAAGTATGGGGGTATCAGAAGCACTGGGGCGTGTCTGCCATTTTTATAAATGGTAGTTATGGAAAGCTACTCTGGGAAGGTGACATTTGAACATAGCTGGGGGGAAGAGAGCCATGTACCTATCTCATGGGTGTTCCAGGTAGAGAGAACAGTTACTACTAAAGCCCTAAAGTAAGAGTGCTCCTGGTGTGTTCAGTGGGGCTGTGTTACTTATCTATTACTGTGGAATACATTACCCCAAAACCTAGTGGCTTTAGATGAAAATTATTTATTATCTCACAGTGTCTGTAGGTAAAATATCTAGATGTGACTTAACTGATGTACCTCTGTCTCCAAAGGCTACAGCCAAGTTGTTAGCCTCGGGTAGGATCCACTTAGCTTACTCATACAGCTTCTGGCAAGCTTCAGTTCTTGCAAGATGCTGGACTGAAGGTCTCATTTCTTTGCTGGCTGTTGCTCAGAAGGCTCTTTTCATGTGGCCCTCTCCATTTTTTTTTGTTTTTAATATGAAATTTATTGTCAAATCGGTTTCCATACAACACCCAGTGCTCATCCCAACAGGTACCCTGCTCAATGCCCATCACCTCCCTTCCCCTCCCTCCCACCCCCCCCCATCACGTGGCCCTCTCCTTGGGGAAGCTCACCATGTAGGAGCTGGCTTCCTCAGAGTTAGAAAGCAAGAGAGGGTAAAGATTCGGTCCAGATTCTTTTTGTAACCCAATCTCTAAAGTGATCCCATCACTCCTGTCATATTCTATTTCTTAAAAGCAAGTCACTAAGTCCAGTCTCCACAGAAGAAGAGATTACAGGAGGATGTGAATACTAAGCAGCAAGGCTCATTGGGGGCCATTAAAAAAAAAAAACTTACTACTAGGGCACCTGATGGCTCAGTTGGTTAAGCATTCCAACCTTATCTTGGCTCAGGTCATGATCTCAAGGTTCGTAAAATGGAGCCCCATGTTGGGATTCTCTCTCTTCTCTCTGCCCCTCTCCCACTCATGTGCTCTTTCTCTCTCTTATTCTCTCTGTCTCTGTCTCTCTCTCAAAAATAAATAAACAAACATTAAAAAAAGATTCCTTACTACAGAGGTCACTGTAGCTGAGCAGAATGAGGGGATATACTGATAGGAAATGAGGTCAGGAAATATATATGATCATGGACAGTCTTAAAGGCTTTTGTATGGATCTGAATTTAAAAGAATCACCTTGGGACGCCTGGGTGGCTCAGTCGGTTAAGCGTCCGACTTCAGTTCAGGTCACGATCTCGCAGTCCATGAGTTCGAGCCCTGCGTCGGGCTCTGGGCTGATGACTCAGAGCCTGAAGCCTGCTTCCGATTCTGTGTCTCCCTCTCTCTCTGCCCCTGCCCCGTTCGTGCTCTGTCTCTCTCTGTCTCAAAAATAAATAAAACGTTAAAAAAAAAAAAGAATCACCTTGGCTGCTTTTGGGAGAATAGACTATATAAGAGCAAGGGCAGAAGAAGGAAAATCAGTTACGTGGCTACTGCAATAATCTGGGGGAGACATGAAGGTGTCTTGGTCCTTTGTAGTGCCAGTGGAGGTTGGATATTCTGGATATTTTCTGGATATGGAATGTGAAAGAGAAGAGTCAGGGATGACTCCAAGTTTCTAATCTGAGCAACTGGATGAATAAAATAAGCGTTAATTGAGATGAGGAGAAGTAGGCTTAGAGAGAAAAATCAAGATTTTTGGTTTTGGACACAGTAATTTTGAGATGTCCACTAGACAATGTCAAGTAGGAAGTTGAACATAATAGTCTGTTGTTCAGGGAAAAGTCCAGACTGGCTATATAAATTTGGGCAACATCAGCATAAAGGGTATTTAATGTCATAAGACTGGATGACATCACCTACAGAGACAATGTGGAAAAGAGATGTCTGAGAACTGAGCTGTGGGACACCTCATTTGGAAGAAGGGGAGGGGCCAGCAAAAGAGACTAAGAAAAAGCAGCCAGTGAAGTAGAAGGAAAACTAGGAGCAATTCCCTCAACAGCATTTATTTGCAGTACCATTTAATTCTTGCGGCTTCAGATGGGGGTGTGCCTTGAAGATATGAAAATAAGAGTGAAAAGGTAACAAGTGCAGTTAAGATGATTTTTGCTCAGCCTCCTCAGCAGAGGATGAAAATTGGCTAGCTCTAGCCCAACATGAGAGTGTGTGTGTGTGGGGGGGGGGGGACAGAGAGAGAGAGAGAGAGAGAGAGAATTGTGTGTGTGTGTGTGTGTGTGTGTGTGTGTGTGTGTGTATTCATACTCAAATATCCTCAATTTGAATGCTCTATTGTTTGACAGAGGGCCAACTGCTCCCTACTGCATAATTGTTGCTGTTGTCATCATCGTCATTGTCTTCTTCTTCTCCTTCTCCTCCTTCTCCTCCTTCTTTTAATTAAGTAGGCTCCATGCCCAATGTGGGGCTCAAACTCATGACCTTGAGATCAAGAGTCACATGCTCCACCAAACGAGACATCCAGGTGCCCCTGTATTCTTTTTTTTTTAAGTTTGTTTGTGTGTTTATTTATTTATTCATTCATTATAGAATCGCAAGCAGGCTCTGTGCCCAACAGCACAGAGCCCGAAGCGGGGCTCAATCTTACAAACTGTGATATCATGACCTGAGCCTAGATTAAGAATCAGACGCTTAACCAACTGAGCCACCCAGGTGCACCCTCCCCCCTCCCCCCATATTCTTCTTGACCCAAGTCACACATCAATGTCCCCTACCAGGGTCCTGGAAGCTTTTGAGTTTGGGAGGAATATAGTTGGAGCCATTTAAAACATTTTACGTTTCTAAATGTATCCCATTCAGTTCAGTTTAACAAAACACAGAAATACAAACAATCCATATAAATAAAAATACCAGCTAAGTCATTGGCGAACTAACCTAACATTTCACCTAACATTGGTGAAATGAAATAGTTTTTCTCTCTGGAAGAAAAATCAATGATATTAAAGACAATTGATATTTGTACAGCATTTTACTCACATTATCTCCCTTGAATCCCACTGTAACAATAGGATGTGTTTGCTATTATTTTCATTTTATAGACGATGTAAATGAAGTTCGGAGAGCTTAAGCAGCTTGCTCAATGTCATACAGTCAGTAGGAGTCATATCTGGGTCTTGAACTCAGTTTGTGATCAATTTTCCATCCTAGGTACAAGCGATTATAGCGCTTGAAAGAAAGGTCATTCTCAGCAGGGGCTGTGGGAACAAACTCTGAGTAAGGCTTTAGGAAGGTGCAGGCAAATCAGCTACTATGTGTGCTGCATAGACAAAATCATTTTCTCCGAACGTGAGGTTATATAAAATATTTGCTATGAACTGGATGGAAAGAAACTGCTTTTTGCACCTCAATGAATTCCTAAAGTCCCATTGGTTTCTCCTGGAAGAGAATCAGACTTTACTAGGTTTGCTAACACCTGTAGCGGCATCACTTCTGTGTATTCAATGGCATCATCTCCCCCCATGGTGGCATCCACTTAGCTCAGGTCTAAAGGCCTCTTGAATATTCACAGGCAGATATTATATTTAGGGAGCCAGATCCAGCTATCTCAGACTCATATAGCCAAATGCCACATGTATTTTTCTTCTGGAAGCCATTCCTGCCTTCTCTCACTTGTCTTCATGAAAGAAATTCAGAAGCCATAGTGACTCCATTGGCATCCAGGTCACCATCTTCCTTTTCTCTCGGGCTTCAAAGAGAAACCATGCTTATAAATGAGGTTTAAATTATGGTATGGTGAGGATGCTATTGCCACTCATAGTTCCTTTCTGCAATATTTCAAACTTTAATGCCTTAGCTAGTTACAGAAATAAAGCTTTAATATTATTACTGCATTCATATTATTTCTTGTAGAGGTACCTGAAGCTTACCCTTTGTCCAGGGATACAGCATTTATTGGAATTCTCAAATCTATCCCTATATATTTTTTAAATGAAACAAAATTCAACAGTATCAAATGTTGACAACATGGAGCTCAAGCCCATCTTCTGCTTTGAGCTGATGTCCTGTCTTTCTTTATATAATAATTTGTAGCTTCTTACCTGTCAGCACCAGAATTATGGATTGAGTCGTAAATTAAAGGTAGAGTTATCAAGTCTAGGCTAGTGGCATATAGACTTCAAATCTTTTTAGTAGATTGTTTGTTCCAAATGAAATTTTCTGTGAAACTCAATATATTTTTTAAAAGATAAAAATGGAGTTGCTCTGGTTAAAGCTCTCATTGGTGGGGGTCTGTGAGCCATGTCCCCTGAGTGTCCTCTTTACTCCACAGTGGCCTTGAAGTAACTTAGTAGAACCCTCAAGACTTCTAGTAGTTTGAAAATCACAGGAGTATACGATTAGCACACGGGCACACAGCACTCAAAGCAGGGCTCAGAAACCTATGGTGAAGGATGGACCTGGAGGAAGGAAGAATTGGAGCATTCTGGAGTGGAAACTCATTTAAGTATTGGGGAAAAGTATGGACATAGGAGTCAGACCCATGCAGGCAATTAAATCAGAGCTTCCCACAAAGAAGGAAGGTTAAGGTAAATGACACCTTCAAGACCAGGCAAACAGAAAGAAGGACAGGTGTGCAGGATTCCCCAAGAGGTAAGGAACAGATAGAAAATAGGAAGGGCAGGGGGGAAGGAAGGAGAGAAAGAGAAGGGGAGAGAGAGAGAGAGAGAGAGAGAGAGAGAGAGAGAAGTGAGTGAGGTGCCAACCTCAGTTTGAGAACTTATATAAACAAATAAGGGACAGACTATAGAAAAAAATATCCTGCTGGGAAAGCAGCAGTTAAATGACTGAGGGTATAAAAAAGCTGACCTATTATTTATGAAATTAGAATACACAGTGGTGCATGTTAAAATGTCAAGTACCACAAGGATCCAGGGAAAAATTGCCTTTGGAAGAAAACTTTTTTTTTTTTTTTTGCGAGGGATCAGAGAGAATAGGGTTAAATAAATAAAATATGCTGAGGAGAGTCTAATGTGGAGAGGAACCATCTGGCAAAAATCTCCACTATGCCCACACTGCCTTCTTTCTCAGTGCCCTTCCCTAGGGACCTTGGAACAGCTGTGTTGAGATACTAGACCCAGAATTTTCATATTCATATCAAAAGTGAAACCCAAAATGTCTGCACTGCTGCTGATTAGAGAGAGCATTTGAGTGGTTCAATATTGAAAAGATTTGTGGCACATTGGACTCCTTTGCTTTGAAACACCCAACTTGTTATGAGTTTGTTTCCCAATGCTACTTGGCTCAGCTTTTATTTTTAAATCTTCCTGCTTTACTGCTGTATTGTCTCTACTGGTGATAAATACAGAATTTCAAGGAAATGCTTTTTAGACATTCTATTGAGCCAGGATTTCAGTGCTGCATGGTACGTTGAAAAGAAGAAAAGGCTTTAGGGTCAGCAAGGCTTGCGTGAAAATTTGTCACTTAGATGTCATTTAAGCAAACTGCTTAGGCTCTCCAAACCCATTTCCATCATCTGTAAAATGGGAGTGGTCATGGTTGTCTTGCATGGTTGTTGTGAATAATAAAAGATACATAGAAGGTAAAGCAAAATATGGTGCCTGACACATAGTCTTTGGCCTATAAATGTTAGTTGCTATTATTGTTTTCATTATTACTAACTTCTCATAATGAAAATATCTGAAAATATATGCTTCTTAACTGGATACACAGGGGTGTGTGTGTGTGTGTGTGTGTGTGTGTGTGTGTAAAACACATCTAAGTCTTTGATTAGTGATGGTCATCTGATTATTGTGACAAAATTTAGTATAACTTTGAGTGATATAAAGTGCAAATACTATATATGTTTCACCTAGAATTGTTCTTGGAACATGTCTTTTCATAGTTTGTACTTTTGAAACTTCTAGAGGCTTTAAGGATAATATTGGGTTACTAGAAGGCCATTATGTGTAAGGGAAGGAAACTGGGAGGCTTGGGGGTGTGGCTCAGGGACCCTACTCCTACTCTGCTTCAATCAGAAAAACTCCATTTTTACCAGAAAAATGTGGTAGTTTTGTGCTAGGAGCCAAGAAGGGAAAGTGTTTCAAGGAGGAGGAAGTGATCAACCATACCCGATGCTAGGAAGATGCAAATAGCCTCCAAGGAGAATGGAAAGCTTCAAAAGTTCATTGGCATTTGTAGAGAAGGTGGGAATCCTAAGCAGTGGTGACTTGATGGCCATGGCCCAAAGTGTTGAGGGCCAGGGGTCCAAGTGTCTGATCAATAGGATGCCATGAAACCATCTACCAGAAGCCACAGATAAAATCAAGAAACTAGAGATGAAGGAGTAACCTTCCTAGCTCCTGGCACCCTGGTTCTTTGTAGGGATTAAGGCCTTTTACTTTCTCTCATTTGCTGGAAGAGGGAAACTAAACCTTATGGAGTTTCTACGAGGTATAATTAAAGACAAAGATTCTGGTGGAATATCATATCAGAGAAACTACAGGATTAGGCAGAAGATCAGCAGTTGATAAATCAGATGGGTCACTGATCAGGCAAGTTCTTGAACAGCAATTAAATCATGAAATTGTAAGCCAGCACTGGAAAGTGGTAAGGGCCAAAAACAGGTATCAAAGTCAGTGATCAAGAAATGAGATGATCAAAATGAGGCAAAGGGATCAAATTCTTGGACAAAGGGGAAAGCAACCCAAGGAGCAGCCCAGTGGAGTGTAGGGATAGCAATCAAAGAATTAGGTTGGCCTCCACGATCCCTGAGTACCTATGTAGTTCTGACATGTTATCTTTTTTTTTTTTTTTTTTTTTTTTTTTGTCTAGTGAACACGCTATGAAGCATTGCCTTTGAAAATTTTGTCTTAGATGTGGCCATGCCTTCAGGGATCATGTAGTCTACTAGAAAGAATAGGACAGGATCTAAACAATAAGTCAGATTTGCAGAGTTTGTTTTTTCAGGCATCCAATGCTCCTTTCCCACCCAAATCTGTTGTCAAGTGGGAAGAATCTTACATACTTTGGCATAATGTCTGCTGTGGTATTCCAAGGGGATCTGATCTTACACGATAACTTTCTAGCATGTAGAAAGGTCAGTGACCTTTTTAGAATAATGAAACTCACTATGTTTGCTGGTGTTTCTCAAAGGGTGGCCTACCGACCAACTACATTGAACTCACTCGAAGGACTGTATTAAAAGTGTAGATTAACTGACTCTCTACTAAATTAGCTGATTCAGAATATTTGAGGGCAAGATCTGAGAATCTGCATTTTAACATACAAGGTGACATTTATCCACAAGTTTAAGAACTGCTGATGTGTGAAGTCATCCATTCAACTTAATCATTTAGGCTAGGCTTCAGATGTGAAAAACTCCTTCCCTGGAGTCGCTGGTATACAGATATGACATCCTAAATACATTTGATTTATTTAACCCAAAAGGAATGCAGATCAGCTGCTATTGGATGATGCCCTTGTTTTTAGATGCTTTTAAACAATATTCACATACCTTTGAATCCCATTTGCACTCTGAGTATGATCTCAGTGCAGAGGTCAGGGTGGTGAACTTAAAAAAAAATCTTTTGTTTTTAGTGGATCTAAGATTCATTTACCATAGTCCCTGGGAGCACAGGCAGAATACCAGTTTTGGCTTATTTTTGTATGAGATGCAATGAGGAAAAAGCAGAGGGAAATGCAACCCTAAATTTCTTTTCTTCCTTAATCATGTTATTCGAAGTTTGGGGAAATATCTGGGAGAAAGCATTAGATTTAGGGGAAAAGGCATCTAAATCATACCCAAGTACTAAATAATGAAAACATTGACCTCTGGATGGCTAGGATTGATCTTACAATAGTGGGGAAGAACAAAAACCTCCATTACCATAAAGGTGATTTAGGGATAGAAGTCTGACCTTTCTTCATTCTGTAAAAGTTACATTATTAAAGACCCAGTCAATTATGACACTGCTGAAGTGAAATATTGTTATTATGTTCTGTGGGGTTTTTGCTCTAAAGAAAATTCTTGATCATTTTATTTGTTTTGTGTGTGTGTGTGTGTGTGTGTGAAGTCTAAAAGATAGACTAACAAAAAAGTACACATACTGTGAAATGCTAAGTGGCAGAACCCAGGCAGAGAAAATGAAATGTTTCTAGAAAGACAAACAAAAAAAAAAACCCCTAAAAGACCATTTTACTTTATCTCTATCCCTAGAGATATGATTAATCCCCTCACCCTCCAAAAGCTGTTGGGGTGGTGTTTCAGGGTACTGTGAGAGGTATTTACTGAGTATCCATACTGTGTCCATCATTGTGCTAGATGCTAGTTTAGGATCACCCCAATTTACTCTTTTTTGCATTTCTCTCTTGAAAAGGAAGAAGTGATGCAGACATTAGGTTTGCCTATAACGCACCTGAACCAGATGTTCACTGGGTTCAACAATTCAGTCAAAAATGGATTTTTGGCATTTATTAAAACTACCCCCCACTCCTTTCTACGCATTGCCTTTAGTTAGTTGAACCCAACCTGTCTGCGTTCTGAATTTGGTCAGCCTACTTTGTGCATGTAGACACAGAATTTGGTATTCAAAAAAAAATATGCTTCACAAAATATCCCAAGCAACCCAACTTCGATTGAATTGCTTGAGTCGCTCTCGAAAAGCCAAATTGAAAACAGGAAAAACCTAGCCTTGGCTCATTCAGCTTAAGGATTGAATTCCCAGACAATATCAACCCTGATAAAATATGAGGCTAGATAAAACACGGTACAAGAGGATCATTTCGAGGACTGATCAAGTGTGGGAAGACGCTCTTTATTGCTACTGAGATTTCAAGGCAGAACAGAAGCTAATAGTCTCTTTGGTAGTTATCGTGGGGTAGGTGTGACTTCAGGGTCATAGATAAATAAAGGTGATTACCATCTGTATGCCCAGACACTATACAGTCCCTCAACTCTGCAAATTCCCATTATGCCCATCCAACAAGATTTTATTACAGGTCAATAAATAAGAGGGAAGGAGTGCAATTGTAGCTGGTGCTCTGAGGCGGAAGGAAAGGAACACGGCTGCATTTAATTGTGTTGTGATTGTTATGTTTGGCTTCAGGTTTGCATTCAGTTAATCATAATTTGTTTCTCAAGCAAGTTTTTTAGGTCCCCCTTCATAACGGACTCTTCAATCTACCTCCTCAAATGGCTTTTCAGTGCTTAACGAGCTTACTACAGTGGTCTCCTGTGAGGTAATAGCAATAAAGTTAAAAGGAGGGGAATCATGAATCACAAGCTTTGTTCACGGGCCATGGTTTTTCCCGGGTGTTAGCCTTAAGATGCTAATTAATGGACACCTCATCAATCAGCTGGTAGATAGACACTTGCGTGCTTGCTCAGCCCAGAGGAGGATCTAGCCTCTGTAGCCCCATGCTACTTTGGGTTAATATCAATCTAACCACCATGCCTACGTCTCTATGTATTCTGGTGGAATAAAGAGGGGATGTGACAAAATGTGGATATAGGATGGAAACAAATCAGTATAGAAAATAAATAATAAGGCTGCTTGTTGTCAGGGTCAAGATTATAGTTGGTAGGTAAGATAGGGATATTTGGAGAGCTTTGCAACTTGTGTGGACATGGCAATGAGTCTGTGAAAACACATATATGGCCTATTATCTTGGAACACTGGCTCCTTAAAAAATATAATCTTAAAAAAAAGTGTGGCATAATGACCTCAGCTCTATATTTTCAATTCAGATCTTGCCCACTACTGCTGGAAGTCCCAGAGGGTGGTGGCCCAGTTAGCAGTGGCCTTCTTCTAGTGGGAATACTGAAGTAAGGAAGTAATTATTATGCTCTCATTGTAGACCCTGAACTTTGTTATAAACAGTAGGAATCTGGGGAATAAAATGATAAGAAAGGCAAGATTCTTGCTCACAATTAGCTTCCAGTGTAATGGAGGGGGGTGGGGTGGGTGGGAGTCTTATATACATAGAGAACAATGCACAAAATCATTGATTCCTAGAACCTTAAGGGACCTTAAAAAGCATCTAAGTCAACCAACACTCTGGTGCTCTCATATTCCTCAATCATATCAGTTAAAAGGTTACCTGGTATCTGTTTGAATGCCTATAGTAATAGGGATCTCATTAATTCTGGAGGTCATGTACTTGGCCACCAAATTCTTCTCCTTGACACCACTCATCGTAAGTGTACTGCCTTCATTCATGTGATATTGAAAGTAGTAGCTATGTGTCATAGAATTTCTCTTCTTATTTTTAAAAACCTTATCTTGTTCCCTCAACAATTCTATTAAAAGACAATGAATAAGCATAAAATTTTATGACACAAAGAGTCCTTAATTTAGAAGTAAAGAGAAAGGAGAGTTGAGTTGGGCTGGGTTGTCGAGAAAAATAAGGTGGTGATACTTAAATTATTTAGCTGTCTATTTCCTAACTTCCTAGAATTCAAGTTCCATGAGGGCAAAGACAGCCTTATTTATCATTGTATTCCCAGAACCTACAATTTTGCCTGGTAAATAGTGGGAGCTCAATAAAAAGGAGATAATTTGGAGAAAATAACCTGAAGAATGTCTCTTTGACCTGTCTTACCATAATATAAACCATAAATTTAAAACCACTGAGTGAAAAGATATTTACTGGGATAGGCTTGCTGCATATAGTGAAGAATGGACATAAGTACAATAGCTGAAATAACAAAAGTGCCCTGGAAAATGTACACTTACACAGTCTATAAACTAATTGCTGTAAAGTTTGCCAAAAGATCTTATCTGCTGGAAACCTCCAAGGGGGACTAACAAAAGCATCTATTATAGTTTTGGCATTTGTTTCAATTTTGTACAGATTCTTACTGGTTTGGGAATTATGAAAGGAGAAGAGCAAAAGACAGGGGATCAGAGTCTGTTGCTTTAGCCAACCTACCAACATCTCTCCCTTACTTTCCCCACTTCTCTCTAGAGGTAGTGTCTTGTTTGACCAAAGACCACCAGGAGCACACCTCTAGTTGAATAAGTTGGAGTTAATACTCATTGCAATGAGGAAGAACAGAAACCATAGAGAACCATGGGGTTCCTCAGTGAGAGAGCATTGGAAAGGACTTATTGTAGGATTTGGGCTGTGATTAGGTAATTTGAGGGAGGGCCTAAGGAAGCAGGTATTCTCTCTGAGTTGGGTGTTGGCAGCAAGTGGGGACAGTTCTATCATTGGATATCCCAATCCAGAGTTGAGGCTGAAGCTGTAAATGGTAAAGAAGACTTAGCTCCTTGTATTAGCCAGGAGAGAAAGATATTTGGTATTTTGTGGCTTGGGAAATATTCATGTTTTTGTTTGTGCTTAGAGGAAAATTATAAAGTCACCTGTTTTCCTATATTATTGTGGTCACAGTCTGATATTGTCATTCAGGAAGATAGTTTATGCCCAGCAGGGAAACAACATGGCCTGTCTGTGAGTGCCAGACCAGCTTCTAGCAACACCGAAGCCAAAGTTTCAGACCTGTTCCCAGGAATCAGGGCTTTCTTAGCAACAAAAGCATGGAAGCTGGAGGTGGCTCCTACAATATTTTCTCTTCTCCAAATTAATCATTCACTAGGCACTGACCCTACACTCAACTAAGGGAGAGTCTTGCCTGAAGGATTTTGCCAATGTATAGTCTTGATTTTGTTGATTAATTTTTGTTCTTCACAGGGTCAATAGATACTTGTAGGTGCTACTACAATATTTTGTCATGGTCTATCTGTGGTCTCCAAGATGCTTTTGAAGGGCATTCACAGAATTACTCAATGTGGCCAGTCTCTTCCCGTTTGTTCAGTGTCCAAATTTTTCCTCTTCATCTCAAACATTGTTGAATGAAAAAGATACAAATACCCTCCTCTTTGCACACCGGGCTCCCTCCCATTGAGCACAAACTAATTGTTGCATGTACCTACAAAGCCTCTGCTGGTGCAGTTATAAAGACTATTAGTGCTCACTGGGAATTGATTCTGCATAATATATTAGGCCACATTCTACCTTTCAGTTCATTTAGGAATGTCCTCCCTTTGCTCAAGATAATTAATATCGTTTGGCCACCTGCAAAACATTGTAAACCAGCTAGTAAAGAGCCCAATAAACCAATTAATTTTTACTCATGGTAGGTCTTCTGAGCAAGACTTTCTGGGTCTCGTATAATGCTGTGGTTTGGACAATGATTAATTAAAAGAATAAAAAATATATCCGGTGGAACAGTCTCCTCCTGCTTCCCTAATGTTTCATGATTTGAAGAGCATTGGGCAATTTCACTGTGTGCCCCTCCTATGAAGAATGAGCTTTCCAAAGCTAGGACTCTGTGTGAACTATAGGGAGTCTTCTGATTCTCATGCACATAGCCTGAGACGTTTAGATAAATACAAATATAACTGAGCCTTAGAAAGATATGTAGCATTGGAGAGAAGATGGGTGAAATGACAGAGTTGCTGGAAGTTGCAGACTGGGTATTAGGAAAGAGTTGATTTGCATTCAAATGGTCAGATTGCTTCCACTGTAGCTCCTGAATAGCAAACTGTTGCTCAGTCTTTGCCTCTCACCAGACCATAGAAATGAGCCACAGAAAGTGTTATTGACTGAATCCCTTGGCCATTTTTTAAGAATTGAAGTATAGTTGACACACAATGTTATGTTAGGTTCAGGTGTACAACATAGTGATTCAGCTGCTCTCTAGGTTGTGCTGTGCTCACCACGAGTGTAGCTACCATCCATCCGTCACCAAACAACGCTATTGCAATATCGTTGAAACCATGCCCCATAAGGTTACTGAGGTTGAAACTAGCAGAAAGTTTAAAGTTGTTTTTCTGAGAACAGCCTTCCCCCAATCAGCTATTGTGCCTCTTTAATCCCACCAGCAAACTCACTAGCTGTCTCTGCAGAAGTCTGGACTCAAGATCACCTGATATTGTTCTAGCCGAGGAACAAGCAAGGCCCTGCATTCTTTACCCAAGATAACAAGCCCAAGACTCCATCCAGTTTATACCACCTCTCAGAGCATGCCCATGGCCCCTTCTTCCTGTGCTGAGAGAACCTCCTGGTATCAGTAGCTAAAGGTTGCCTTGTTATGATGTGTGCACCCCAACAGTGAACATGGGATATATGTTACATACATGTTTGCTCAGTGCACATGCGCCATCTTTCCTCATGAATAGTCACAAGATTCCTCATCTTTTTCATCAATGCAATATGTAATCTCAACCATCGTGATTATGAGGTGGATTTGAGCCTTGCCTCGTATTTCCTTGTTTGGCTGCCTCACATACCCTCTCCTTGCTGCATACCTGATGTCTCAATGATTGGCTTTGCTGGGCCTCAGGCAGACAGACTTGGGTTTGATTACATCATTGACTATGTTCCCTATGCTGGGCCTTTCATTCCCATGACTTATTCATTCCATAACTGGAAGCCTGTACCTCCCACTCCCCTTCATTCATTATGCCCATCTCCCTACCACCCTCCCCTCCAGCAACCATCAGTTTGTTCTCTGTTTCTGCTTTTGTTTGTTTATAAGTTTGTTTTGATTTTCAGATTCCATGTATAAGTGAAACCATACAGTATTTGTCTTTCTCTGACTTATTTCACGTAGCATTATACCCTCTAGGTCCATCCATGTTGTCCCAAATGGCAAGATCTCATTATTTTTAATGGCTGAGTAATATTACTTTGTATATATATATCACTTGGCTTTTTAAAAATCTACCTGGTAATACCATCAAAACAGGTTCAGAAAGAAATGATAAAATAGTATTTCGTTTTAGTAGTAGTAATAGTTTTTGGTTCCTTCCCACTTATCCAGCTTAGATCTTGTGTCTCCAAATCTTCCTTTTCAATTTTCATTTACAGAGGGAACTTTATTTTTTAGTAAGTTAAAAAATATATATAACCTTAAATTAATTTCAGGTATACAACATAGTAATTCCATATTTGTATGCATTACAAAGGGATCACCACCATAATTCTAGTTACCATTCATCACAATAGAATTGACCCCTTTCACACTTTGCACCCACCCCCATCCCTTCCCATTTGATAACCGCCAGTCTGCTTTCTGTATCTATAAATTTTGCTTTGTTTGTTCATTTATTTTGTTTTTATATTCTACACATAAGTTAAATCATACAATATTTGTATTTTTGTGTCTGACTTATTTCATTTAGCATAAAACTCTCAGGGTCCATCCATGTTGTCACACATGGCAAGATTTCCTTCTGTTTCCATGGCTGAGTAATATTCTATTGTGTATATTTACCACATCTTCTTTATTCATTCATCCATTGAGAGACACTTAGGTCATTTACATATCTTGGCTATCATAGATAATGCTTCAATGAACATAGGGGTACATATATATAACTTTTCAAATTAGTGATTTGCTTTCTTCAGATAAGTACTCAGAAGTGGAATAGCTGAATAATATAGTAGTTCTATTTTTAATTTTTTGAGGAATCTTCATACTGTTTCTATAATGACAGCATCAATTTATATTCCCACTAACAGTGCATGAGGGTTCTTTTTTCTCTACAACATCTCCAATACTTTTTATTTCTTGTCTTTTTGATAGTAGCCATTCTGACAGATATATCTCTTTGTGGTTTTGATTTGCATTTCCCTGATGATTACTGATATTAAGCATCTTTTCATGTGACTGTTGGCCATCTGCTAAGTTGTCTTTGGAAAAATGTCTCTTTAGATTCTCTGCCTATTTTAAAATCAGATTGTTTTTTGTTTGTTTTATTTTGGAATTGTATGAGTTCTTCATATATTTTTCATATAAGCCTTATTGAATATATGATTTGCAAATATCTTTTCCTATCCAGTAGGTTGCCTTTTTATTTTTGGATGATGTCCTTCATTGTGCAGAAGCTTCTTAGTTTAATGTAATCTTGTTTGTTTATTTTTGCTTTCATTGCCATGGCTTTTGGAGTCATAATCAAAAAATTTTTTGCCAAAAGCAATGTCAAGGAGTTATTGCCTATGTTTTCTTCTAGGAGTTTTACAGTTTCTATCTTTTTTTTTTTTTTTAATTTTTTTTTCAACGTTTATTTATTTTTGGGACGGAGAGAAACAGAGCATGAACGGGGGAGGGGCAGAGAGAGAGGGAGACACTACAGTTTCTATCTTTACTTTCAAGTCTGTAATCCACTTTGAGTTAATTTTTACATAAGATGGTGATCTAGTTTCATTCTATTGCATATGGCTGTACAATTTCCCCAATACCATTTATTGAATAGGCTGTCCTTTTCCCATTGTATATTCTTACCTCTTTTGTCATAAATTAATTGACCATATATGTGTGGATTTATTTCTGGGCTCATTATTCTGTTCCATTGATCTATGTGTCTGTTTTTATGCCAGTACCATACTGTCTTGATTACTATAGCTTTGTAGTATAGTTTGAAATCAGGGAGCATGATACCTTCACCTTTGTCCTTCTTTCTCAAAATTGCTTTGGCTATTTAGGGTCTTTTGTGGTCCCATACAAATTTTAGAATTATTTTTTCTAGTTCTGTGAAAAATACTATGTAATGCCCTTTTTTTTTGTCTTTTATTACAGTCTTTGTTTTAAAGTCCATTTTGTCTGATATAAGTATAGCTACCCCAACTTTCTTTCCATTTCTATTTTCGTGGAAAGTCTTTTTCCTTCCCTTCACTTTCAGTCCATGTGTGTCCTTAGATCTGAAATGAGTCTCTTTCAGGCAACATATAGATGAGTATTGTTGTTGTGTTTTATCTATTTAACCACTATACATATTTTGATTGGAGAATTTAATCCATTTACATTTAAAGTAATTATTAATAGGTATGTACTTATTGCCATTTTGTTAATTGTTTTCTGGCTGTTTTGTAGTTTCTCTCTGTTCCTTTTTTCTCTTGCTCTTTTCCCTTATGGTTTGATGAATTTTAGTGTTATGCTTAGATTCCTTTCTCACTTTTTGTGTATCTACTGTAGGTTTTTGCTTTGTGGTTACCATGAGGTTCTGTCTATCTATATCTATATCTATCTATCATCTGTTATCTATCTATCTATCTATCATCACAGTCTATTTTAAGTTGGTAGCAACTTAAATTTGAATGTATTCTAAAAACTCTACATTTTCCTACGCCTTCCTCATGCTTTATGTTTTTGATATACTTTATATCTTTTTATTTTGTGTATCTCTTAACTAATTATCATAGTTATAACTAATTTTTACTACTTGTGACTTTTAACCTTCACACTAGCTTTATAAGTGGTTAATCTCCTACCTTTACTATATATTTGCTTTTACCAGTGAGATTTTTACTTTCATATGTATCCTTTCTATTAGTTAGTGCCTTTCTTTTCAGCTTAAAGAAGATCCTTTAACATTTCTTGTAGGGCTCATTTAGTGGTGATGAACTCCTTTAACTTTTACTTGCCTGAAAAACTTATTTCTCTTTCACTTCTGAACGGTAGCTTTGCTGGGTACAGCATTCTTAGTTGAAAGTTCTTTACTTCAGCACTTTGAGTATATCATGCCACTCCCTTCTGAATTGCAGAGTTTCCACTGAAAACTCAGCTGACAGTTTTATGGGAGTTCACTATACATAATAAGTTGTGGGTTTTTTTTTTTTTTGCCACTTTTAAGTTTCTGTCTTTATTTGTAACTTTTGACATTTTAATTAATGTCTTGGTGTGGATCTCTTTGGGTTCATCTTATTTGGAACTCTCTTGCTTCCTTTCACAGGTTAATAAGTTTTCAGCCGTTATTTCTTCAAGTGAATTTTCTGCCCCTTTCTCTTTTTCTTCTCCTTCTGGGAATGTTACTCTGCTTGGTGTTGTCCCACAGATCTCTTAAACTCTCTTTGCTTTTTAAATTTTGTTCTTTTGGCTTCTCTATTTGGGTGATTTCAACTTCCCTGTCTTTCAGGTTGCTTATTTGTTCTTTTAATTTGCCTAGTCTGTTATTGAGCCCCTCTAGTGTATTTATCAGTTCAGTTATTATATTCTTCAGCTCTGTGACTTCTGTTTTGTATTTTCTTATATTTTGTATCTCTTTTTTGCAGCTTGCAATATGTCCGTCCATTTTTCTCTGAGTTTAGTGAGCATCTTTTTGAATTCCTTTGAACTCTTTATCAGAGAGATTACTTATCTCCATTTCATTATAAGGCCTTTTACTGGTGTTTTGTCTTATTCTTTCATTTGGAATATATTCATCTATTTCCTCATTTTGCTTGACACTCTGTGTTTCCATATATTCGGTGAACCAGCTACCTCTCCCAGTCTTGAAGGAGTGGCCTTGTGTGGAGGTGAATCTTACTGTTCAAACTTGTTCTAGCTTTTGGTTATCTCTTGAAACATTATTATTGTCTAAGTAGCCAGATTTATTCTTGACAGGTCTCAGTTGTTGAGGCTATGACAGGATTTGTCAATATTCTAAAAGGAGTGATGTTAGCACCTAGATTAAGGCTGATTGAAAACCAGATCTTCAGGCTGCAGCTTTAAAGTATGAAAATATGTATTGGGGCACCTGGGTGGCTCAGTAGGTGCAGTTTCCGACTTCAGCTCAGGTCATGATCTCACGGTCTGTGAGTTTGAGTCCCGCGTCGGGCTCTGTGCTGACAGCTTGGAGCCTGGAGCTTGCTTTGGATTCTCCCTCTCTCTCTGCCCCTCCCATGCCCATGCTCTGTCTCTCTCTATGTCTCTCAATAATAAATAAATGTTAACATTTTTTTAGAAAAAATAAAAATAAAAACAAAAATAAAGCATGCAAATATGTATAGTCCTATGGGACTGCAATCATAGACTCTGGTGACTTCCACCTCAGGATATCAAAATGTATCTCCCGGATGACACTTGCAAGAACTGAAGCTTCAGATAAATGTATAAGCTCATTTCTGGGAGGTACCAACAAGCTGCAGTGAGGCTAACAGAGGGCACAAAGATAGTTCTCTACCTATGTTCCCCCTGAGAGTGCCTCTGTAGCCTTTAGATGTGTGGTAAACCTGAAGCCCGTCCTTCAGGTTGAAGCTCCAGGACAATTAAATGAGCCTTTTTCACATACAGACTGGGGATGTGTTTTGGTTGTAGTATGTGTTATGCCCTGGGTGTGGTATCCTGTCTTTCTACTGATACAGTCCCATGGGGCCCAGGAGTACAATCACCTCTGGCCACCAGAGCCAGACAACCAAGAGGTGTCCCTGTGTGGACTGTTCCCACCCAATGGCTTTAGCAAAGCTGCAGGAGGCTGTTGGGGGTGGGCCACAGCTTGTGGCTTTCATGAGGCTAGGAAAAGAGTGTTGGGAGCAAGGCATGCTCATAGTTTTAGCAATGTCAGAGAAGAGTATTGGGGGCAGGGCCACCTATGGCTTTAGCAAGGCTGGAGAAAAGTGTTGAGAACGAGGGATGCCTTCAGCTTTAACAAGGTTGTACCTGCACATGCTCATCTGCTGTAGTAAGGTAGAGGGGGCATACAAGAAAATGGCATTCTCCAGCACCTCTGTCTGAGGGCAATCCCAACTAATTCTTGCCTGTCCAGCAGATGCTTTAAGATTAGCAACTGAATTTCCTTCGCATATAATCCAATGGCCTTTCAAACTGCTGCCTCTGTGCTGGTTCCTGGGACGAGTGAGTCCATGTGTGAGCCCTTCAAAAGGAGTGCCTCAGATCTACACAGCTCTGTAGGTCTCCTGGATGTAAGCCTCATGGGTTTCCAAAGTTAGATGTTTTTGAGTCTGCACCTCTCTGGTGTAGGTCCCAAGGATTGGAGTGCCTAATATGAGGCACAAACTACTTGCTCCTCAGGAAGCTCTGGGTCATGAGATCCCCTCCTATTGGGTGTTACCATGCCAGGGGGATGGGTTTTTTTTTTATGAGACTACATCTCTGCCTCTCCTACTCATCTTGATGTGGCCCTTTCATTCCTTGTTTTGGAAGAATCTGTTCAACTAGTTCTCAAGGTTTTTTTCAGTAGGAATTATTCTGTATGTAGTTATACTCCATATATACCATATACACTCCATATATACCTCTAAATGTAGGTATACTCCATATACCACAGAATTTAGGCTGTCATTGACTCTGGCTATAAATGAAGCTTGCTCATATCATGTAAATCAAACCTTTAAGGTGACAATATCATGGGACTCCCTTAAAAGTCAGCCAGCAGAATAACAATCAGGGAGAGTGATGGTTAATTATATGTGTCAACTTGACTGAGCCATGGGGTGCCCAGACATTTGGACAAACATTATTTGGGTGTGTGTGAGGATGTCTCTGGATGTGATTAACATTTGAATGGGTAGACTGAGTAGAACAAATTGCCCTCCCGTATGTGGGTGAGTCTCACCCAATCAACTGAATATCTGAATACAACAAAAAGGCTGAGTAAGAGGGCACTCCTCTAGGTTGACAGTTGAGCTGGGACATTGAACTTTTCCAGCCTTCAGAGTCAGAGTGAAACACTGGCACTTCTTGGGTCTTGAGTCTATAAGCTTCCAGATTGAAACTTACAGCATTGCTTCCCTAGCTCTCAGGCTTTTGGACTCAGACTGGAACTGCACATTGTCTTTCCTGGATCTTAGCTTACTGGCTGCAGATCTTGGGGCTGTTCAGCCTCCATAAGGGTATGAGCCAGTTCCATATTATAAATAGACTTATTCTTTCTTTTTCTTCCTTTTTTCTTTCTTTTTTCTTTCTTTTTTTCTTCTTTCTTTCTTTCTTTCTTTCTTCTTTCTTTCTTTCTTTCAAGAGAACATGTGTGTGCACAAGCGGGGAAGGGGCAGAGAGAGAGGGAGGGAGAGAGAGAGTCCCAAGTGGTCTCTATGCTGTTAGTGTGGAGCCCAATGCAGGGCTCAGTCTCACAAACCATGAGATCATAACCTGAGTCAAAACCAAGAGTTGGATACTTAACCAACTGAACCACCCAGGCGTCCCAATTTTGTTTCTCTTGAGAGCCCTGTCTAATACAGAGAAGCTACTCTTTTCTCAAAAATGGTAAGACTATGTATAATTAGAAGAATTCAATAAAAATATTTTTTTCAGGTTTTCCTACTTGCCATAGTTATTTCAATTCCAGATAGAATTGACTAATCAATTTAGGGAAATACTGATTTGGTCAAATAGCTGACCTGTTATAGTGCAACAACAAACAAGTTCAGTCAGGCAAGCTAGTCATTTTAATCAAACCACTATTCATCTTAGTTCTTATTAACTAGTTCAAACTTTCCTCAGCTGGTCAAGACTGTCAAAACCAGCCAAGGAAATAGTTTGAACTACTCTACCGTAGATAGGAACCATATAAGCTAGTTAAGAGATATAATAAGACTTCATCAGAGGGGCACAAAGGGCAAGCTTTGGCTGATATGACTGAATCAAGTAAAGCAGTTGCAATGGTTTGCCAGTCTATCAGTAAGTTTCATCCAGCTGAGGGTAAGTTTAGTTCATCTTTCATTTTGATTCATTTTGAATTATTTGACTGATCATTTTGGCCGAATTAACCAACCAATACCGTAACTTCATAGAGGCACACACTTTTAAGGGGCTGCATTTTTTTAATCTAATTAACAAAAACATACACATAGGTAGCACATACATAAGAGGTCCATGAACCCTGAAGGTGGTCAAGGCAAACTATTAAATGATTGAACCAAATGGTGTAACAAGTGTAATCTGTTTCCTTCGGTTGTCCATACTGGAAAAGACCCTGCTGAATAGAATCTATACAGGAAAATAGTATTGCACAGTCAGGATGGTTTGTTGGTCATCTCTCACTGCCAGTATAAAACCAAATATTCAAAGCAATGTATCAGAAAAAGTAATAAAAGAGAAAAATGGTTACAACTTCCTACCTGATCTCAAAAGATTTTATTCATAAGAAGAGAATCCCATATCCTGAAGAAACATTAATTCGATTCATGTTCTACTCCTTTGAGGATTACAGTATAAATTATTTCCCCATTGCCTGGCTCCTGCCCTGAATAAATTTCAAAGATTTTTTTTTCCTCAAAGAAAAGCAAATTAAGATTTTTACTTCTCCCTCAAAAGCTAACCATGTCACTGCAGTCCAGAATGGTGTCAGAATATAAGTTGAATTCTGTAGGTGGGCTATAAAAAACCAAACCGAACCAAAAACACCAAATTTTTTCAAGGTTTTGGGGTTAGGAGAATAAAAGCTATTTGGAATATAATACAGAAACAAAATTCAGAGGCAGAGTGTGCAAAAGCAGTCCTGCAATTTTCTACTTTGAGGAATCCTGTGGCTAATGTTTAAACCCAGGCTGACATCTCCCTGCCACCCTGCATTCTTCCCACCTGTATCTTGAAGGGAGAATGCTTTTCTACACTGCACTGCGCTGTTTTTCAAACTGTGGTCACAGCCCATTAGTGAATTGTGAGATAAATGTAGTAGGATAAGACTCACCTATTTTTTGCCTTTTCTTTCTTTTTTTTTAGTGAAACAAAACAGAGTAGAAAATATTAGAGTGCATGGCCCACGGTAATGGTAGTATTATTTTATGACTTTTTGTGTGAATCTTGTGCTCATAGTCTGTGTATGCGTGTGTGTGTGTGCACGTGCGTGTGTGTCTATCATGTATGTGTCATGTGTGTGTGCTTTTACTGGGTCATATGTGAAATATATTTCTTACAAAAGCTCGTGGTCAAAAGGTTTGAAACATACTACTTCAATGTGAAAAGCATGTATTTTACAATTACACAAATCTGGTTTCCAAAAGTGTACCCAGGGTTGGGGACTGGAGGAAAATTGGTCGGAGTGATCCTCCCAGGCAGGTAGAGAAATTATTTCTCTGGCATGTTTAGCATTGCCAGCTTATGTTAATCATCAAAAAGAGCTACTAAAGTCAGTGTTATTGGTTTAAAATTCCTTACTGATGATGTACTTCCTTATTTCCTGTACCCATGATCTATTGTGCACAACAAAGATTTTTGAGTAAATAAACCTAAGATTATTTTGGGCCTTTTACCAGTCATGTCATAATTTGGGCTTATATTAGCGTTGTGGTCAACACAGACTTCCAGTCTTTTTGGATGTAAATCTCTAGAAAGTCTTTACTCAGTTTGCCTTTGTTGACTCAATTTTTGAATATACATAAGAATCGTCTTTAATTTGGCTCTGTTGATTTGGGATACTTGTTGTACCTAATTGAGTAATATGAATCTTAATTCTGTCGTAGCTTTCTTTCCCAGCTTTATGAACTCTGGAGCAAAAAAATAAACAACCACCCACAACAAAAACAAAACAAAACAAAACAAAACAAATAAAATAAAATAAAAGCAAACAGCAAATAAAAAACTCTAACTAAAATGACAACAAAATGACCTTTATATCTGTACCCAAACTTGACTCAGACTATTTTAAGACAAATAATATCAAAAAATGTGCCGCAAAAATCATATGCGTTATAAACCTATTATTCAGACATTTTGCATTTAGTTCCCTAATTTGGGGTTGATAATTCTGTTGGCTGACTATAAGGTGGATTCTCAAGCATTCAAGATGGCACCTTTTGTCCTATCTGGTCGGCCCCCAAATGTGCATCTTTGGTTAAAAAGGGCATGCCTGACTTAGGCATTAACTTCCCTACTAAGCAATCAGCCCTAAGCACTACTTATGGGGATCAAAAGGGCAAAAACATGGTCGATGGAAGACAGAGTCAGGAGGTGGCTAACTTAGGGAAAAATTGCTGAGAATATTGCCAGAGGTGTTAAGAGTAAACTGATTTTAAAAGAGTAAGATTCTGATGTCATATAATTCAGAACTCACACAGAGTTACCTTCTAGATAAGTTAATCTTCTCAGCTTGCTGATTTCTGTTCTGTTCAATCTTTCAGTATAAAAAACCTTATAACCATTGTTCTGTCTCTTCCCTTTTTCCTTTACATCTGATCCAAGGAAAAGTTCTTTCTTTTAAGTCCACCAGAACTAGGTTCAAATTCTGCCAGTGCTTCTCACTAGCTCATTTTCCTCAGCGATAAAATATCTTGTAGTAAGTACTCAAAAAATGTTTCTTTCCTTTTTTTCATCTTCCCTTACAATATCTTTCTAATTTGTTCCATTGCTACCACTATCATTAATCACTTCATATTCAAAATACTGAAATACATTTCTAGATCAATGAGATTTTAACCTTTTTATTGCCTCAACATAAAGGGGATATGACATGTTCTTATCAGCTTATCAGTAAAGTGGTTCCCCATTGTAGTGATTATCATCTGGACATGTACGGTGGAAAGGAATTTATCAGAATCTAAAGGAGCTATGTCTTGAAACAAACAAAACAAATGTATGAAGAAAGAAGGAAAGAAACAACAAGACCCCAGAGATTCTGATTCACTTCTGTAGGCAGCTGCCCATATGTCACAAAGAATCACTGTCAACTTTCTTGCTTCCAGGATCTTCTAAGATTTGGTTTTGTCTACCATATAACAACAGATAATACTGACAGTCACATAAAACTTTACAGTATTAAAACTCTTTTACATATATATTTAATTCCCCTCTAACACACCATATGGTAGGTATTGATATCCCTGTTCCACTGATGAGGAAATGGGCTTAGAAGAGTTCAATATCTTGACAGAGCTGACATAGAGAATATGGAGCAAAGTAGAATTTAAACCTCGGTCATTCTGGTCACAAAATATGTAGCCTGGGTCCTGGCCGCTGTTGGCCCTCTCTGGTTCCCAGTACTTTTCTCCTTTGCTGCTCTTTAGCTTCTGGGCTCTCTAGTTTGATTCATGCCTTTAATTAACACATTTACTTCTCAGATTGCATTGGTTGATTTGGGGCCCTGATCAGACATGGCTCCAGTTTCTGTTCAGGTCCTTGTATTACTCCCTTGCCCCATAAGACCGAGGTCAGATTGTTCCTGCAGATTTAGGAGTGCCCTTGGTCTTTTCTTCTATCGCTTCAAGTCCTTCAAGGCCTCACTGGATTCCTAGTCTCCACAAGGCCTTCTCTGAATAATTCAATTTAGTGTTTCTCCCTTGTCTGCCTCCCTTAAGTATTGTTTGTACTGCATAAATGAGCATTTTATCGTAAAATGTCTTTTCTAATAATTCTAATTCTAAAGGCTTCAGGGGAATGCCTTGTCTATTCACTAGGTTGTAGATTCTTTGTTGGCAAGGACTGTGTCTCCTACATTATTGTACCCCTCGTAATGTCTGATGTCATGCTAGATGCTCATACAACTAATGGATCGAATGTTTTCAATGGGACAACATTGATAAAAATAAAATGGAAATGACCACTGCTTGAATGTAATGTTCTGAAATGTGCCTCAAACATGAGAACCTCCACGGGCATCTTAAGACTGTTAGAACCTGTCCAGAGATTCTTTTGTTTTGTTTTATGTTTGGTTTTTGCTGCTGCTGCTGCTGCTGTTGTTGTCGTTGTTTTGGTTTAGTTGCATTCATTGCATGCCATCTGGACAGACTTTGAGCTGAAGTCTTGCTGCTGAAGCAGACAGAGCCTGAGGAGGGCTCACTTTATGATACGATGAATGTCATTTTCTAATGTTTCTATGTCCCTTTCAGAAGCTTGTATGGAGGTCATCTTAAAGCCCTTCCAATCTCCAAGATATTTGAAAAGCAGTAGTGCTTGTTCTCTTTAATTCTCTGCCTCTTATAGTCTCAGTGCTTATCACAGTGGGAGATACATCACAAGCACTCAGTAGAGTTTGTTGAAGGATGTCTTAATATTTGCATCTTTTGCTATGTGAGGCAGTACAGGTGAGTGACTAAGAACATACTCTGGAACCACAGTGCCCGGGGTTAAGTCCCAGCTCTAGTACTTACGAGTGCTATGACCTTCGGAAAGTCACTTCTGTTTATCTCAGTTTCCTCACCTATAAAATGGGAATAGTAATAGGAACCACATCCCAGGTTTTAGTGTATATTAGCTACAATAAATCTATATAATAAAATTCACATAATAAATCCAGTGCCTGGAACATAGCCAGTGTTTGTTGTCACTAGCATTTTCCTTTTCTTTGCAGCCAGTATCTGTCTCATTTCACTGCTTGTCCATTTCTTCTGTATCACGTATAACTTACAGAAAAATGCAACCAGTGTTTATATATGGTATTTTCTAATTGTGTCCCACGTAGACTGTCTCTCACTGAGATATTTCCTCAGTGTGCTGAATCCTTAATATCTGTAATTACTGTAGAATCAACTGCTGAAATGCCCCCTCGGATGTGTGAGCAGTGTGAATGTGCAGCTATTAGGAAAACAGTACAGAAAAAGTAATAAAGTTGAATCGATTTGCATCATTCATGCATCATCCTTAATGTCCTTAAACATTTCCATTTATTGGGCTTAGTAAACTCAGACCAAGGTTGATATGTTGCCTGGATATTCTAGCGATTTTCCAACTTTAAACTAACTGTTCTCTAAATCTTCCTCTGCAGCTGCTAGTTGAAGCCAGTCTCATACATTCTTTGATGGGTTTCAGACTAAATCATTTTCCTGACTGAAGAACCCAAAAAGAGTCCTATATTTAAAAACAGATTTTTTTTTTGAGTGAGGCATTGGAGTGATAAATACTATATAGGTATTCACACTGCATCCTCCCTCCCAGTTTTGAAGAGTTAATACGATACTTTTTCTTGCTTTTCCTTGTGATGTCCTCAATAGAAATCTGAATGATCCTGTGTGCTGGAAGGCAAGAATGCATGCTCTAGCCACTGTTCACACTTCTATTACTCTGACAAACCCTATTTTGGCCGTGCTGGGGGCAGATCACGCTATAGATTAACTTCTGGCTTTGTGAAGAAAGAATAAAGAGATTTGGACCTATAATCATATTTTACTACTTGAGCATTAAAATTCCTTTTAGAGTGCGATTGGGGATGAGACTAGATAAAGCAAGTAAATATGGGACAGCAGGGCAAAATTGTTAAGCTCGTGTACTTTGGAGCCAGTCTGCCTGGAGAAACCCTGACTCTGCTGTTATCTATTTGGCCTTTGGCAAATTACTTCACCTCTTTGCGCTTCAGTTTCTGCATCTGCAAATAAGCATTTGCAAGAGTACCTGGCATGTAGTAAGTGTGCAGTAAATGGTTCTGTTATTACTCTGGGGTAATATATGGAGGTTTGTTGAGGAGAGACAGTTGTATCTAGAGAAATTTCTAAGAAAGCTTCTAGCAAGCTCTTTGTTGTCATCTGGTACTGCGTTAGAATTTACCTATAGGCATCATCTTGTTGTACTGTTCCTATGCAACTGGAGAATCCAATGTCTTAGTAGAATGTGGTAGTTAAGATGAGCCTGCAAAGTTATTATTTCTCTCTGGATATTGTTTTCGTGTCCACTCTCATTGGGCATAGGGTGACTTTGGAGATGCGCTCTGAAAATCTCACTCTACCTGTAAGCATGAATGATAGTGAAGTATAGTGAGAATGGCATGGATTTGACTTCCATTTCTAGCACTATCATATATTAGATAACCTGGAAACTCTCACCCCACTCTCAGCTATGGAACACCAGAAATACTGGATAAATTAGCTTATTCATTCACCAAGTATTTTTTTTAAATAAGAGACGTATTGACTTATCATTTATATACTATATAATTCACTCGTTTAAAGCGTACAGGTAAAATATTTTTGTAGTCTGCTCACAGATGTATGCAAACTTTACCATAGTCAATTTTAGAATATTTTCATGACCTCGAAAAGAGATACCATACCCCTTAGCTATTGAACACCTTTTCTATGTGCCAGGCAGTGTTCTAGGTGCTGCAGAAATAAGTAAGCCAAATAGACCCAAATTCCTGACCTTGCGGAGTTACATTCTGGTGAATAGGACAAACCTGGTTTTCAAGGTATACAAGTTTTCAAGACAGAAAGACATTTCCAGGGGCCAAGCAGAAAGAAGAAACTGTAAGCCATGGTGATACCCATGAGTTAACACTGTGGTTTCCCTGGGCGTGTTGGAAATTTGGATATGAGTGACCCAGGTTTGTGTTCTAACACCCACGCACAGTGTGAGAGTCGAGGCCAAGACCTCCATGGAAAACTGGGTGGCTTTGGAGTTTGAATTCAAACTCCTTGCGTAGTCCAGAAATGTATAAGCAAGAAACAATAACATAAAAGTGCTGACATTTGCTGCCAAATGTTCCATGGGAGCAATTCTGCCATCATGTCCAAATTCCAGCCAGCAGAAAGGAGGATGGGGAGAGAAGGTCTTCAAACCCCCTGTGATGACTACACTTGCAGGAGATACTTTGAATCATGAGCTAAAAGCCTAAAATTGAGAATTATGGACAAGTGAGATAGATCTGGGACCTGGATTCCTGATGATAATGGAGCCACCACAGTGGCCCTTGATTTTCTGCGTTAACATAAGAGAGAGATACACTTCTATTTTGTTTACATTATTATTATTATTATCCTATTTGTGGCTGAATCTAATACCAATTAATACGAATAGTGTGAATAAAACAAAGGTATTTTCAAATAAACATCACTGAAAGAACCACCAAAGGATGTACTTCAGGAAAAAGAAAATTGAACCGAGAGGGAAGGCATGAGAAGCAAAACAGATTTTTGAGCAAATAAATTGGTGTGTAAGTGAATATATCAAAAGTAGCATTGATAACCCCCCAAAATTATAATAGTCTTGAAAGAGTATGGATTTTTGAATTAGAGAATAGAGACGTTACTTCACTTCTCTGAGTCTCAGTTTTCTCCTTTGTAAATTGGAAGAATTACAATAATATCTACTTAACATTGGAAGAATTACAATAATATCTACTTAACATAGTTACTTAAATATTGGAAATAATTTATGTAAGACTCTTGATATGCTGCTCAATGCATTCACTTACATTATGGCAAATTATAGTATGAACAATTATAGAGACAACAAATGTTTGCTGGTAATCACAAATGACATTGGAGATGGCTGGTCCTGTGCCTGGGTAATGGCCATTTGACTATTTTCCCCAAATAGTTCATTGGGTAGCATTTAGTACACTGGGTCTTGTACTTTGGTTTGAGATTTAGCCTTCAGCCTGTTTGTTTAAACATCGGGTATTGTCAGTGTATTTGGAATAGATCTGTCACTTAGAGGCAGATGCATACTAACTATTCTCGCAAGAGTAATGTATAAAACTAGAATGTCAGTGTATTAATGAATGATGAACAACATGACTGCTACACAGACCAAAAAAAAACTTGTTTTGGCATGACCAGAAATTCTTGCCTTCAGGACAATCTACATGGGAAGCCAAACCATAATCAGAGTGTCAGTGTATTAAATCACAACAAGAAATAAATTTCATAGGAACTGGAATATATAAAGTCTTTATGACCAATATAGGCAGATGGATATGGGAAATCAAGTCAAAATTGTGGGACCTTTAGCCAGTCATTTAATCATGAAATTTATTTAGCTTTGAATCAGGTTAAGGTGAGGCAGATGAAATGAATATTTAATGGAATAAAATGAAGACTGATACATCTCAGATAAGGGGAGGTCTTGCAACAGGAATGACATACTTGATTTCCATTGTCTCAAAGTTCTTATAGTCATTATCACAATAGAGATGGAAAGTCTTGCTAATGGAATCAGAATGCAAAATCCTTTGGCTAAGGTATTTTCTTGTCCTGGGCTGGGCACCGTCAAAGGCCAATATTTGTTCATTGACTATCATTTTTCCTGTGTCTGTCTGTTCAATTCCCCCTTCTCATAGCACACATTCTTCCTGTAGCTATGTTAGTAAAGTTAATCAGGTGACAGTATGATTCTGTTTGGCCTACAAAAATTCAGTTTTGACAACGATTTTGCCTATTATTCTTTTCATTTATTCTGTTTTCTTATTAATTCTGAAGGCAGTTTTATTGCCCTTGTTTTTAAGTACTTGTGTGTGTATATATATATATATATATATATATATATATATATAGGGGTGGAGTATTTTATTGTAGGAGGCTGTGTGAAGATGGTTAGTGATCCACCACTGATTATTTGATTAAGACGCATTTTGGCTTCGCCTTATCACTGTGGAAAATACAAATGGCATATATGTTGTCCTTCTAATAGTGGAGAATGGATTTGCACTGAGTAATGTACACATTTGTTCACAAATTTCTAGTGGCTTAATTGCAGGGTATGCATGGTACTTCAGCAGCCCAGAGCAGTGGGGAAAGAGAAGAAGCTTGGGACATGACAGGATCAAGGCCCAAGATGAATGACGCACCTGTAGTATTGCATTTTGGAAGGGGACCCAAAGTCCAAAGTGAACTGGCATTACTTTAAGAGTTGATGATATATATAGTCATTCAGGAGACAAGGATGTAGTTGGAAAAATCCTTCAGGATGAAGCAGGTCTCCAGGCTGTAGCTGAAAGTACAAAGACAAAATTCATCCCTTAAGTAAGAGAAGTTGGCAATTGCTCAACAGGGAATCAGGATCCCAGTCACATGGGGCTGAGGTTAACACAGTGTCTACAAGGGATTATTTACCTGCCTACCCAGAAGCAGAAAGGTAGACAAACTGACTCGAAGGTAACACTTGAAACTTAAATGCCATGATCTTCTAAGAATTTAGAGCATTGAGTGAGGGATGGGGGTCCGAGAGGCCCAAATTTATTCAGTTACTTCTGCTAAGATGAACTCCCTAATATAAGGGTTATGGAGAGAAAATTACTACTTTCTGAGAGTATTTTTAAGGAATTTTTTTGAACCAAATAATCTATAATGGAATTCAAAAAGTATGGATGAGCTTTAGGTGGCAATGATAAAAAATAAGAATTGTGTATATAATCTTATATATAACAAATATATGATATAACTTAAATAAGATATATAAAGATATACTATAAATCACATATAACTTATATAAGATATATATCATATAATATATGATATAATTTATACAAGATATATAAAGATACATATGTAAGATATATATAATATATAGCTTCTCTCACTATAGATGTTTGGCTTCTGTGATGAGAGGAAATACAGGTTTTGAGTGGCTAAAAAAAGGTTGCATATGTCTGGAATTGGTTTGGGTCGCTGGTATCTCCATGGCTACAAGAGTATCCAGCAGCAGAAGGCTACTAGTGAAAGGATGGCCTGAGGTTTTTTCTCCCTTCAAATATGTTTCTTGAACTAAATCTGAATTGATCAAAGGCATTTTTGAACAAAATCATTTTCCAGATATTGACTTGGATTATTATTTCTCTTTATTTAAAAATTGTGAGCTCAACTATCACTTCTGTGTTTTTGTGACTACTAAACCAATATTTCTATCCTCCCTCTCCTTCTTTTAAATCCCCCCCCCCAATATTTCTACTGTTCAATGGATGTATCCAATTGGATGTCATAGGGGGCCCTCAAATTTGACAGATATAAAAATGAACTCATCATCTTCCCCTTTCCCTTACTATATTTCCCATTTTTGCATATTGTATTAATGATACACAGGCTCGGGCCATCAGAGTATAATAGTTTTCCTTCGATTACATAGCCAGCAAATGGCAGAGCATGCACTAGAATCCAGATTTTCTCATTTCAGTCCTGTATGTTGTAGTGGATTGGGCCAGGTGTGAAATGATCAAACCCCTGAGTCTGACAATCAAGGCCCTTTACCACTTCAGCCTTGAACCTGCCTTTCCAAACTCACTTCCCACCACTTCTTCTCACGTTCTTTTTGCCCAATAATGCCGTGCTTCTTTTAGTTTAATAAGCGCACTTGGCATTTTTTAGTTCCCAATTTAAAAAGCGACGGCCATAGGATTATAGTCACAGTCATAGAGTGCAGAGCAGGTGCTAGTGGACCCCAGGGAAGTGTGCCTTACTCAGATTTGGAATGCTAAGGACAATCAGGAAAAGACTCTTTGAGGACTTGACACTGTAACTTCTTTATGGCAAAGTCCTTGCCTGATGAGTTTTCCTCTGCAGAACCCTCCAGCCCTATGCTGTGTACCAAGTAGGCTCTGTCTGGCATTGTCATATGTCCTTTCTGGGGCTACCCCCTTATTTTAATGTAGTCAGTTATACTTCATTCTTTTCCTGATATTGGGAATGCGGTAATAATTAATACTCGAGAGTAGATATCTAGTGATAGATTGAAAATCTGAGTTAAGGTCTTTCCTAGATGGATTGTCCCTTTCACATGTGTCCTAGTATTAAACAGCAATGCAGATGACCACATTGTGGACCTCATTGTAAAAAAAAATCATATAGTAGCTAAACCTTGCAGAACAGCCTATTTTCCTTTCATAGTAGTTATCATGGTTTGTCACCATGTATGTGTATAATTATTTCCTAGATATCCATCTTCATAAAAGAGCAAAAACTCCATGAGAGAAAGTATTACTTCTGTTTTGCTCAGATTTGTATCCCCAGGGTCTAACACAGCGCGTGGCACGTAGCAGCCACTCAATAAATATTTGTTCAGTGAATGAATCAATCACTTAAATAGCCAAGATTTGATATAATTATTTTGCCACTTACCTTTAAAGGATTGTTTTATTGATGGATATTGGAACAAAAAATGATGAGTGATTAAAACGTCTTTATATGTTGTGTTTTGCAATAAAAAGACAAGAGACATACAGATATACATGTTTATTCATAGCCTCCTAGTAGGTCTCCCTGCTTCCACCCCTATTCATCTAGAGTCTATTCTCAGCACAGCAGCCAAAGCGACCCTTTTAAAAATGTAAACTAAATCATCTTACTTCTAAAATCCTCTATACATTCAGAGTAAGACCAAATTCATTACCATGACCTACAGAACCCTCCATGAACCTGCCCCTGCTTACCTCTCTTCCTCTTGCTTATTCTACTCTATGTTTCTGTCTCTTGAACTCACCATGTTCTTTCTCTAATAAGGACCTTGGTGCTGGCTCTTCCCTTTGGCTGGAGTGTTCTTCCCTGTGTATTTTGCATGGTTTGCTCCCTCCTCAAAGAGCCCTTCACTGGCCACCTTGTCTAAAGTAAACCCCATCTGCCACTTATATATATATTTTTTACCTAGTTCCACTTTTACAGCAATTCTCATTATCTGAAATCATCTTATTTGTTTGTTTACTTTTGAGGGGTCAGTCTCCTCTACTATAATATAACCTCCATGAGGGTAGAAATTTTTGTCTGTTTTGCTCATTGTTGTATTTTCAGCACTTAGTCCGGAATAGAGTACACATTCATTAAATACACAATATGCATCCTTATCTTTATATTAATATTGAATTAATAACTATTTTATTCTTATCTACTTCAAAAGACTATAGCTTTTAGGGGAGGAAACCATGCCTACTTTCCTTCAGCATTTTAGCCCGTCTTGAAGCCTGCTTAGGACATAATAAATGCTCAATAAGCATGTTTGAATTGAACATAGTCATACCCATAGATACAGGGATTGAATGCACCAATTTGCTTTTAACATTACTGAGCCCTTTCTGAAATGATAAACACTTCAGAAAGAACCCAGAAATTGAGACAAACTTTGTTTACAAACCTTGAATATTTAACTAATGTGCAAATATGATTCGTTCTTCCACTCCACCTTTGGCAACCTCTTTGATTTCTTCAACCTAAAACTAGTCACTTACCAAGTCATACAGGTTGTATTTCTATGTCCTTTCTATGTCCACTGACATTCTTCTAATAAAGACTTTCATTGCCTTTCATCTGGACTTTTACAGAAACCTTACATGTCTCCTTGCCTCCTTTCTCACCTCCTAGTCATCCAAATACAGGATGCCAGGTTAATCTTCTTAGAGTTCATATTTGGTCATATAATTTCTCCATTCAAAAAACTCTAGACCCACAAGGTATGTATGGCCCTGTATATTTGAACCTTGTCTACCAAATTAAGTATGGAATCTCACCCTCACTTTCAAAGCTCTCAGTGGTATTATACCGCTTGGTATTATATCATTTTCCAGATTTACTTTTTATTACCCACTTCACGAACCCTACCATCCTTTGAAACTTGAGTACTTGCATATCTTGGACACATCCGATACTCTAGTCATGCTGTTTTTTCTAACTCAAATGCCCTCTTTTTCATACTTGTTTGCTAACATCCTTTCAACCGTATGTTAAATATCATCTCTTCTTTTCATGCCTTTCCTAAGGGAGATACAAGACAAATACCCAAATAGATGGCTTTCATGCTAGGTAAACTAAGATGAACTGAATCTCACACCAAAGTAAATAACAAATGTCTGTGGGATACAAAGCTCTGTGAGGACAGGGAATGTGTCTATCTTGTTCTCCATCATCCGCTCAGTTCCTAGCACAGCTTCTGGCTAAAGTAGATACTTCAGTAGATACTAAATAAAAATGTGATAAATAAATATTGAATGACCTAGAGAAGAGGAAAATCATACTCCATATCTTGAAGACAGGAACTTCTTTTCTAAATTTATGCTCATGTCCCTTATAGCCCTACATAATAGATGCTCAAGAACTATTTGTTAAATGTAATGGAAAACAGTGTCCTATAAACAGTGTCATTACTTGAATACTGATTATATTTGAACTCCATTTGTACTGGGCCAGTGTCATCAACAAGATGTAGGTCTGGGGCAAAATGATGTATTGCTATTTTACTGACAGATTCAGGGAGGATGGAGTCAAAAGAGGCCAAACTGAGGGCTTTATGGAGTCAATTAAAATCTCTACATAAAGAAGATTGAGTGGAAAACACTCAAAGGCCAAATAAAGTTCTCAGAAAGATGATCAGTCCAATGAAGCATTAGTTTTTACTGTTTATCACCAGTGAATCATTTCAGTTGTTTGTGAAGGGAGTTAGAACAGCTTCATCTTGTGGCTTCTGGACCTGTAGCTTGGTCCAGCCATTTGAAACAAAGAAGCAACAAAAAGAGCCCCAACGTGGAAGAGGTAAAAACTTAAATTGTGCTGACATCGGTGTTATTTGATGCCTTTCTTCACTTGTCTCTTTTTGATTTCTGTATAGGTGCATGGAACTGTTGTACTTACTCTTTTGTGGTGCCCTGTATTATACAGCAGACCCTCTATGACTTGGGTCTTTCCCCATATACTCTTTCAAAATCCAAATGGACATAGTCCCAGGTTCTCAAAAACCAATGTGGAAAAAAAAATAAGTCAAGGTGTTAAGTGGTGGCTTCTGGTTTCAAGTGTGGCATCCTTGCATTTTAATGGGTTTTTAAAAGCAAAGCCTTTACCTAACAGAAAACCCTATTCAGAGGTGATTTCAAGTGCTAAGGCAGGATTGGACAAACCAGGACACTTCAGAGTGGCCCATCTGACCCCGAGTCCCTTGAAAACCAAACGCAGTTATGTTAGCCAAGACTCTCAGGAGAGGAATCGAATGCTCACTTGTTACTGGGTTATTTGGGGACATCTTTAAAGCACTTGAAACTCATCAAAGACAAGTACTATTACTAGGTAACTTGAAAGCAATAAAGTAGAAATACCGCTTTATCCAGAAGGTGGTAAACATATGGAACCCATTACTTTAGGAAGTGATGCAGGCTAAAAATAGGAAAAGGGTCAAGAAGGGCTGAGAGAAATTTTTGGATTTTATATCCAAGGGAAAGATACATATGTCATGGACCTTTCAACCTCTTAAGGGGATGCCATAGGTGACACCCTCTTATAAGGTTTCTATTTGGCCGGGGGTGCCTGGGTGGCTCAGTCGGTTAAGCGACCAACTTCAGCTCAGGTCATGATTTCATGCTTCGTGGGTTCGAGCCCCATGTCGTGCTCTGTGCCAACAGCTCAGAGCCTGAAGCCTGCTTTGGATTCTGTGTCTCCCTCTCTCTCTGCTCTTCCCCTGCTCATGCTCTCTTTCTCTCAAAAATACATAAACATTAAAAAAAAAAAGGTTCCCATTTGGCTTGATGATGGAACCAAGAATGGCATTTTTTTTTTGATTAAAACAAATTGTTTTATTTTTTTTAAATATATGAAATTTATTGTCAAATTGGTTTCCACACAACCCAGTGCTCATCCCAAAAGATGCTCTCTTCAATGCCCATCACCTACACTTGCCTCCCTCCCACCCCCCCATCGACCCTCAGTTTGTTCTCAGTTTTTAAGAGTCTCTTAAGGAATGGCATTTCTTATATTCTCATCTTAATTCTTTTGGAAGTGTCATTCCTTCTCTTTATCTCTTTAAAATCTACCCTCTTTTTCCCCCTCTTTGTTCCTTCCCCTTCCAAATCCAGAGGCATTTCAAGTATTTTCTCTCCCCACCAGTCACAGAATTCTGAGCACCTAGAGCTGCACTGTTCAATACAGTAGCCAGTAGATACACATGGCTACTGAAATTTAAATTCAATTAAAATTAAATGAAATCAGTATTTTAGTACCTCAGTTGCACTAGAAAAATCTCAAGTGCTCGATGGTCCCATGTGACTAGTGGCTAAGCTACTACAGCTCAGATAAAAGATATTTCTTTTTAAAAAAAAATTTTTTTTAACCTTTATTTATTTTTGAGACAGGGAGAGACAGAGCATGAATGGGGGAGGGGCAGAGAGAGAGGGAGACACAGAATCGGAAACAGGCTCCAGGCTCTGAGCCGTCAGCCCAGAGCCCGACGCGGGGCTCGAACTCATGGACCGCGAGATCGTGACCTGAGCCGAAGTCGGACGCTCAGCCCACTGAGCCACCCAGGCGCCCCAATAAAAGATATTTTGTATTATTACAGAAAGTTTCGTTTGACACCACTGAATTACAATTCTATTCCCCTTTCTCCCAAAGGCCTAGACATTCATAAATTTGACAACAGAAACATTTTTTAATGCATCTTATCCAGGCACTGCACTCAGCTTTTTACATGTGTAATCTCATTTAATCCCCTCAACATTCTTATGAGCTAGATACTACTATCATCTTCGTTTCATAGATGAGGAAACCAAGTCTCAGAGAGATTAAATAACGTGTCTGAAGCCACACAGCTAGGAACTGGGCCTGGATCCCCGGCCTGTTTTTAAAGCCCATGCTCTTAACCATTCAACTGATGGTTGAATCCCATCAATTCCTCTTTTCCTTTCAAGTTCACGTTGTCTTCATCCTCTGATATCACACAAGAAGGAGGTGACATGATGTGGAAAGACCCTGGCATCCATCATGTTTTGAGCTACATAGATTCAACTTGAACATCTCCTTTCTCTCACCCATCACTCAGCTGTCCTTTCCTACTCACTTCCCCATCTTTCCTTTCCTATTCTGAAAGATGCATATTGCGAGAAATAATTGTGCATTACTGATTGATTTCCCAAAGTAAACCACACAAACATTGCTCTGGGTCCAACGGCTTTTCCTCTGGAGCCCAGTATGGGAAAAAGTTGGAGGGAGGACAGGTAACATAGAAGTCTTCCTGACCACAATCAGTGTCAGTGTTTTTGAAAAGAAAATGTGGTTATGTTGGAAGACTATGAAAATTTTAACCTCCACCCAACCCAACCCAACTCTGAGATTTACTCAGTGCCCTATTTAAAACTCAGGCAAAAAGGTCAGTATTTGTCTATATCATCTGTCTGCCTATATTCATCTTTATATCCATATTTTTAGTACATTTTCAAACATCCCATAACACTGAACAATGGATATTTCACTCACAAATTTATCTCAAGAGTTTCCTAAAATGGTGTGCTATGGTATACCATTATACAAGATGTTCAAATGTGTTCTATAGGGATAAAAGTCTTTAGTGATCAAACGTGCTTGGGAACTGCTAGATTAAAAATGCTAAGCAGATTTCTTTAAGGTGGGACTTCTTCTCAAAGTCTTGATGTAAATTGAGTAAAGCCACTTTCCTGCTCAAAACCATTTAATCCCTACCACAGTTTACAAGGCCCTACATGAGCCGCCCCCTGCCTTCCTTTTCAGTGTCATCTGGTATCCCTCTTCCCCTTAAAACTACCCTCCAGCATATTAGTTTACTTGCTATTCCTTGAACACGTTAAACTCTTTCTTGCCTCAGGGCATTTCCAGTATTCACTGTTCTCTATGCCTGACTCTTCCCCTTGCTACTCCAATGGGACAGCCTATAAGTTTCAGATCAAATATCACCTCTTGGAGAACTCTTCCTTGATGATTCTGTCTAAAATGGTTCCAACACATCCTCCTGCCATGCTCAATCACATCCCTCTGTTTTATTTAATTCAAAGCGTTTATTATCAGACCAAGATTCTCTCATTTATTTATTCATTGACTTGCATATTTTCTGTCTTTCCACCCAAGATATTAGCTTCATGAGGGCAGGGACCACAACTGCCTTATTCACCATTCTGTCTCCAGATCATGCAATAGTTCCTGAAATATTTGCTCAATTGAAATTATAAATAATAATTGAAATTGTAGATAATTGAAATTATTAAAATGCATTGAGATTATAAATCATGTCCATGTATGTAATAATATGATATAAAAATTCCCCAAACCTGTTTGAGAATGCAACCTCCTCCCTTCAACACACACTTAAACAAAATTAACTCTGAAGTCATGGTCTGTGGTACACAAGTTGGAAAAGGATGATCTAAATTTTTGAGGATTTACTTTTTCAATTTTGGGGTTCATAATTTCCCATAAAATCGATAGAGGCTTGAACAATTTTGACCAAAAAGCTGCCACAATGCATATCCAAGAATAAAAGCCAGCAATTTATTTTCTTTCTTCCCACTTTCCCATCTCTCACCCAATCAAGTGCTCACATCAAGTTTCTCCATGGAAAGTTATCAGAAAGATAAAAAGAAAAACACTAAGAGGAGATAGCAATAAATAGCTTTTTTTCTGGGGGCAATCTGGTAACAGACCCTATTAGGGACAAGGAAATGAAAACAGAGGGGTCACTCTACTTCCTGAAAATGTCAGTGAAATGAAATAGCAATGCAGAGCGTTTCTACCTGCAGGCTCATAGGAGGAGACTGTAACTAACAGGAATAGCAAGCCAGCACACCAACAGTTTTAATTTCATCTTGTGAACAGAAGGTGGCTAGACAGATGCGTGGTCCAATGTGATAATTACCAATGTCTGCTCGGAATATAAACTTTCTTGTCTTCTGCTTCATTTTCTTTCCCAGTGAATGGGTTTAAAGAGCCATTTTTGAGATTTTAGTTAGGCTTTCTGCTTTTCTGCCAAGGACATTCATTAAATATTTAATGAAATTCTGGAAGTTGACTTTTAATTATGATATGCAAGCAGGCTGCTTAGTCATAGGTCAGAGAAACACCATAGTAATCCAATGAGAGGAGTCTCTGACTGAATGCAATTATAAAAGTAATGCTAATATGATTTTTCCAAAAAGAGGGGATTAGATTCTAGAAATTATAGGCCAGTGATGTTGACATCAATCTTTAGTGGAAATCTCTAGTGGACTCATAAAGAAATGGTCGCAAACACTAAGAAAAGGCAGTGGTGATCACGAGGACCCAGTATGGCTTCACCAAGGGTTCAGTTATGCATAGTTAATCCCATTTCATTTGGCCAGTAACAAACAAAGGAGTATCACCGTGATTGCATGCGGGCTCTAGCAGTACACTTCAGGTTTTAAGTCACAGCTGTACCACTTATTAGCTGTGCGGTCTCAGGCAGTTGAAATCATCTCTTTGTTCCCCGGTTTTCTGATCTGTAATATCAAAATAAAAGTAGCACTTATTTCATGGGATTTTTGTGAATGTAAGAAGTGTTTATACAGGTACAATTTTTTGAACAGTAGCTAAGGGCTTTAGAGCAATATCTAGTAATTGGTCAAAAACCATTAACTATTATTATTTGGGTGCCTGGAATGTGAGCCGTAGGGCAACAGTGTTAGGTGGCTCCATAACTAGCTGAATAACTCCAGTGCAAAGCTGCCTTCAGGAATTTATGTCAGTCAGACAAGAAATTTCTCATGGTGCCTTGTTCATCATTTTTATCAATGAAATGGCTGAATGTTTAGATATAAGCCTATTAACTCTGTAGACGTTAAAAGAGACCTAGAAAGATAGAGTGAAAGTAATAATAATACTGGCTCATTTAATATGTGCAAATTTCAAGTCCCAGCTCTTGTGTTTAAAATCAACTGTACAAATGTAGGGTGCAGAAGATCGGGTCCAATAGGAGATTTTACGTGCAAATCCTAGAGGATTATCTGACTGCATGCTCAGTATGAATTACCACTGACCAGCCATGCTGATGGAGCCTTAGGCTACACTGGTAGAAATATAATATACAGAACAGGAGGGATGCGTTGGCCCAAACAGTCCTTTCATAACATTTGTTTTTTTTTAAATATTTATGTATGTATGTATGTGTGTATGTATGTATTTATTTATTTACGTCAACTCTGTGCCCAATGTGGGGCTTGACCCCACGATCCTGAGACCAAGAGTCACATGCTCTTCCAACTGAGGCAGCCAGGCACTCCTGGTAACATTTGGTTCTAATGTCCTATTTTAAGAAATGTTTTTGACCATTGAATAACATTTTTTTGAGGATAGGAATTGTTTTAGTCATTGGTGTATCCCCAATATGTAGCATAATGCTTAGAATGTAGTAGGTGTTCATGAAATGTTGGATGAATAAAAAGAATAACCAAATATAACACATCCATAAAACATGACCAGGATGAGGAAGAGGCCATAGGCTATGTGATATAAGGAACTGTTGAAAATACTGAAGCTGTTAAAACTGAGGGTACATGGTAATCTGTCTCCAGATATTGTTATGCAGAAGAGGTATCAGACATGCTGTGCAGTATGAGGTTCGTTTTAGAACAAATTTCAACTAGGTCTGATAACATTCATATGGCACTTTATAGTTTATTGAGCACTTTATCATACATCCCTTCAAATGATTTTTTTTTTTGCCAACCCTAGTTACTGCTGGAATTTTGCCCCAATTTAATGAAAACTAGTCACAGCTAACACTTCTATTGTGCTTACTGTGTACCAACCATTTTGCACATATGAACTCGTTTATATTTCATCACGAGTTAGTTGCTCCTATTCTCAGGTACACCTCACAGACAACAAAGCTGAGGCATGAAGGGGTTAGGTAACAAACATTCCCAAGATCACACACTGGCAGCTGGCAGAGCCAAAGTTTGATTCCCTTCGGTCCGGACTCCAGTCCGCACTCTTAACTGTTACACTACACCGCCTTTCGCATGAGCACCTTTCTACAGAGGAGGAAACCGAGTTGTGGCTAGATCGAGTGATTTGTTTAAGATCACTCAGCTAAAAAGTGGCAGTCAGGATCCAAATTCTGACTAAAGATCCAGTGCTTTCTCCACTACCCCGAGATGTTTCTCTTGTTGGATGAAATTTGGACTTTTTAGAGGCATTCAACAGTGTGATCAGGTACAGGGGCTGAAGACCTACCTTTGAGGCAAGCTGAGGAGGTGCCTACAGAGAGGGTGAAAGGCACTTCACTGATCTTTAAGGTTTACTCCCACTCAAGACTTTATGAGTTTACGAATGCAGGATTTCAGGAAGAGTAGAGGCAATCAGCTGAGGAGGAGAGGAAGATGGTGAGGGAAGGCCAGTCTGCAAGTGCTTCTCAAGATGTGGTAGTCAGAATATCTGTGTCAGAATCTAAGGCACTTGTTCCATGGCAGATTTCCAGGCTTCTCCTCAGACTTACTGAGCCTATTTCTGGATTAGGACAAACATACCAAGTGATTCTTATTGACATACATTTTGAGGACCCCTCATTTACAGTTGACCAGAGTCTTACAGTTGAAGCAAGAGTCTTCAAAATCATGCTAGGGATAAATGAATAAACAAATTGTTTCAAGGAAAAGAGTGATATGAAAAGATTTTCTAATTAGGAAGTTCATCCTAGCTATCATGAGATGGATAGGTGAAATGAGATGAGATTCTCGGGCACGAGCCCGGGAATGTAGGTGGGGGGAATAGACAGGTGTCTGTTTTAGTAATCCAGGCGAGATATATTTCCAACTCAGAAGAGTAGTTACAGATAGCATTTTGATAGTCTCAGTTTGGTATTATAGATTGGGACTCTAAAATTCTTGGTTCCTGCACTCTCAGTGACCCCTCCTTCTTGCAGTGTTCTGTGTCAAGGAGGCTATGGACAAAGAACAATAACCAAGTGGGAATCTAATTACAATTTCAGTAATAGCTGAGTCAATACTCATTAATCCTTTAATAAAAGCAAAAGGGATAATGGGACTAGACTGGTGGCTTAACGGAGTCTCTTACTCACCCCCACTCTAATCCTAATCTTGAGAACTCAGATGTGCCTGTTTGGGGCAGGAGGTAAGTGGAGGGTGAGGGGGGGAGAGAGAGAGCAGCCAGATCTCAAGAGGGGCCCTGAGTCCCTTGACTCAACAAGCTATATGGAGTGGCACAGATAGGAGACAAAAAGAATGCCAAATTTGTTCCTGAGGCAAGAAGGTAAGAAAGAGAAAGGTGCAGAAAAAGGTTGATTGGCTCTGCACCAATGATATAGATCCTTTCTAGAGGTACAAGTGAGAGAGTGTCACGAACGGGTTCTGGAACAATAACTATATGCACTGTTCAAATGTAACACGATGTACGTTTCAGGCTTTGACCAATAAGTATATCAATTCTTTTTCCCTTGTCGAAGTGCTGTTAAGGGGACAGACAGAGGAAGAAGTTTCAAGAGAAGAGTGGAATTTCCCCCTCTGCGATACTCAGAGCAAAGAAACTTTTGTAATATGGTGACAGTATGTTCCCTAGCTCCTGGCCATGGTTCTAGTAGAAGGCATCCAGGAGAAGGCAGGGAGATAATTTAGAGGATGTAGATAGATTCTTTTGAGCCAGTATCTCACTGGAGAAAAACAAAGCCTATCTCTTGAGTTCCTCAAGAAGCATTTCAAATCTTTCTGCTGTGGAATGAGAATAGGCCAATAGCTATGCTACATGACCTATTCAACCAGAGTTTTGCAATCCTTTTCACCAAATTCGACCACTGTGAAAAAATCAGGATGCAGGCCCAAGCCATTTGTCCCTTGGTGACATTACAGAAATGTCCCTCTCTGCTCCCTTTACTCTTTGCCATTTGTTGATTAAAATGAATCATTCTTTACCAAAGAAAAGATCTCAATCTCATGTTCCTTTTGTGAACTTGGCTGCAGTGATTTGGAGCTGTATCCCAGTCTAAACCCCAATCAAAATTCCACCCACAAGTTTTCTTTCTTGAGAGAGTAGTCTTCTCGGGCACGAGCCCCGGAATCATTGCAGCCTAATCAGCTTGTCATCCCTTAGTGCCACATATTCTCGTCTTTGGCAAGCATTCATTCTGAGGTGCATCCTGTAAAGCTCATGATGCTATCTTCATTGAACTCATGCTTATAAGAAGAAAATAAGGGGCTATAGAAAACTTATTTTTAAACTGAATTTAAGTAGTTTTGCCACATTTTAAATGTCAGACGGAACTGTTCCACAGTACAAATCTGCCAAGTCTATGCAGGCGGCTGTTTTCAATAGGACTGTTCGTGCCCTATTGTACTAATCTTTTTTTAAACGCACACCTTGCTGGAAAAGGCCAAGAACACCCACACAGGCAGTGGGCACTGTGACTTTTTTCTTGCTCCAAGTGGATGAATAGGCTCTTGTTCCATTTGTTGTGTTGCACTGTGAAGGTTTCCCAATCGTTTTCTTTCCCTGATGGACATTGAGCCTTCCTGGGACACAGCAGGCGACAGTCCCTGTACTCTCCCACATGGCCATCCACTCCTCCAGCCATCTGCCCATTTATGTGCCTCCTCTCGATCAGCCTCCCCTCTTCCTCCACATAGATTGGATCCTCAGTTCAAGAATGATCAGGAATCACATGCAGCGGATAAATGTGGGGATGGTCTGCTGAGATAGAGCTCTCTGTCTGTTTTCAACCATGAATGCTGAGCGTCTTCCTCTTAGGTACGCTTTTCCACCTTAGCCAGGTGCACTCTGGTTACCAACAGTGAAGTAGGCTTTGATCATTTGTCAAGTTCTTAGGATAGTATCTGTCCCTTAGTTAGGCAGTATGCCTACTGGTTTAAAACTCAGATTCTGGAATCAAATGATACGGGTCCTGTCTCCTCCACTTACTAGCTACGTAATCCCAGAAAAGTTACATAACTTCCGTGAGACTCAGTTTCCTTCTCTGTAAAGTGCAACTAGTAATACCTACCTCACAGCGTTGTTCTGAGGATGAAACGACCTATCTGTCAATGCCTGACAGACTTTCTGCCATGCAGGAAATACTTCTCATATACTGTTTTTAGTAACTGGAAGTGTTCAATAAAATGTTAGCTGCAAATGACATTATTTATTATTTAATTTTATTCAAGCCATATGTCACCATCCCGCCAGTCAGTGCTTACTGATTCTACATCTGTAGTCTTAGACAATCAACAGATATTTTGGGGGGTTCTACTTTTGTATAAAAGATGATCTGGGAGAATACAGAGAAGGTTGACATAACCCTAGTCCTAAATGACCTTTCGGTGTACTTGGGTAGATAAAATATTTGCACCCATAAATAAAACTAATGATATTAAAGTATCAGACATGTAATATAGATGCCACAAGCTATTAGAGTTCAGAGAAAGCAGGTGCCCCTGTGGGCTGGGCTGGAGGTTGAGCTATGAGTTATGACTTAAAAAATGAAAAAGGACAATAATGATGACGATATATCCTATTTGTTGGAAACCTTACATGGCCTGGGTGCTTTACATGCATTATCTCATTTAACTCACTAATATTCCTACAAGGTGGAGAACGTGATCATCCCCACTTTTCAGGTGAGGGAACTGAGGTTTAGAGAAACTAAGGAACGTTACCTAAAAGCACACAACTGTTAAGTGGCAGAGCCAGGATCTAAATCCTGGACTTTTCACACTCTAGAACTCATTCTCCTTTCTACATACCAGACTTGCCTCTTGTTAGTGAAGAGAAGCAGTCTGAGACAATTAGGCAGCAGAGTTGATGCAAGCAAATGTATATAGGAACTTATATTCAGGGACCAATGAAGGGAACATCTGACTGGTACGGACAGGATTTGTGTGTGGGGATAAAGAGAAAAGGGCCTGGGAAAAACTGGGGCCTGGTTGTGAAAGGACGTGTAAGCTAGGCTGAGGAGATCAGTCTCTGTCCCCCAGGTACCAAGGAGAGGAGATGGGGATCAAGTTGTGTGGTGTTAATATCCCCTTCGAGTGGTCTGTGACTAAGTCTTTAATTTGGGCTTTGGTTTTGTCTCTTCCAAAGGGAAGGATATTAATAATGGAAGGATAATAATAAGGGAAGGATATTAATAATGCCATTTGTTTGAAAATTTGGGGTAGATTTTGTTTGTTTAGGGGTCATCTGGGAAAGCGTGTACATGTGGAGGCAGGAGAGATCGAGACAGTTCAATATGACTTGACCCACTGAGGATATTTTTGTAATGCACCAAGGCATCCTTATACCCAGTCTAAGAGATGCTCTCACTATACACTGGTGAGATGAAGCAAATATCACCATGCAAAAGATGTGGATTTCTTCTGATTAGCAAAAAAAAAAAACCCAAAAAACAAAAAACCACAGGATCTTCTATAGTATAGTGTTTCAAAACCTGGGAAAATGCCACGCACATAACATAAGCAGTTCCTAACTTGCAAATGGGTTGACTTCCAAAAGTTCATCTATCAAGCAGTTTTTGTAACTTGGAACATACTGTGCCTTGGAAATAATGCTGTATAAAAATGGCACTTCATTTTTCTCTACAATAGAGATGATAGAATGCTTATGATTCTTTTGTGTAATCTTATGTTCCATAGGAACGTGATGGCTGGCAGTAATTATGCTTTCAAAGGCCTGAAAGGAAAGCCAGTCAAAAGATGTTGGTCTGGACAATAAGTAAAGTTGTATACTTTCCCATGCAATATACTGTTGCCCATTTTTAAAATTAAAAGACTTACAGAAACTCCTGGTTTTCTAAGGATATTTCCAAATATTTAGAGCTATGTGGGTAAAGACAGCTTTAGCAGGTCAATGTGATGAGATGCTTTTTTAGGACAATTTATTTCTAGCTTATTTATCTTCTATAAAAGACTGGCCCTTTGCCTAAGTGGAGGGTACCTGTAGTATAACATGAAGGGTAACACTGTTATGTCCTTATATCCCAAGTAATAATCCTACTATGCTGCCAGAGCACCAGAAACTCTACCATAGATATTCACTTTGTGCTCTGGCATTTTTTTCTTCAATAACTAAAGTGGGAATCTTTTTGCGTAGGGTAACTCATCAAGGTATTCCCAATGATCAATAACTCAGAATGAGTCAGTTTTTGCAGGTAGAGGGTGCTGAGGGCACTCATCAGGGAACAGGTGAATTTTATGGTGTATGCAGAAATTGGAAATAATATTTTCAAGTTTGACATGAACTTAGAAGGGGCAAGTGTGGGTAAGGTTGTAACAAGGAGTCTCGGCTCAAAGGCATTCGTTTTCTGATAGAGGCCAAGAATTGGCTCCAGGTGAAAGAGGGTAGTTTTCACAGTATAGAATAAGTGGTGACAGAACAGAGGATGGTTAAGAGGGGCTAGAACTTGTAATTTGATTAGAAAAAGTGGGATCAGCAAAATGTTGCAGCTTGGAGGAACAAACTGGCTATGAAAAATCAAGTTGACTTTGCTGATAGGCAAGCTTAGTTAATGAAAGGCAGCAGTGTTAGACAGCTAAGCAGCTCAGAAGTCACAACTTGTTAGGCCAGCTAAGACAGGAAGAGTTAAGGAGATCTATGTAGGCCCAGAGTCCAGAAAATTAGAAATGTTGACAACAATAAGCAAGAAATACTGAAGTTAGCACTTGTCTTAGAGAAGAACACACTCCACTTTTGTTCTTTGTACCAGTGAGTGTAACCTGGTTTTCACAAGTGTTATATATATTAAATGCTTAGAAGTCTGTGGGTATACCTGATTCTACTTGAAGCAGGAAAAAAGCATCACCGATCTTGTCTATTCCAAATTCCACACATGACCTGCTATTATTGGTTATATGTGTATCTTAAAGGAACTCACTTAGGTCTCAGGCAAGAGAATCCCCTTGTGGCAGGCAAGATTAGTTAGGGAGATCTTCCTGGATCTGAGTCAAGAGCTGTGTTTTGAAGGGTGTAACTGAAATGGTAACAAGTTAGGGAAGGAAAAGTCTAGTTTTATAGAACTTTTCAAAAGCCTATCTGGCAAAAACTGGAAATAAGGGCACAAATGAAACTAATGAAAATCATAGAAGTGCAAGTAAAATCTTAATGTAGTTTGTATTATTAGACTTAGTGTCTGATTCTCAGTATAAAAATTTCTTCTGAATTCAATGGTGCAGGACACTCCAGTACTGGAGGGCAACGAGCTAGACTAATGATTTACTGGGAGGGCCAATGCAGAGTTTCCTGCCTTTGGATGATATTAGAGACTATGCGACACAGCTTCTAAGATGGCCCCTGAAGGTCCCCAACTCCTGATATTTATGTCCTGTGTAATCTTTTCCCTTTCAGTCAAGCTTTCAGATGAGATTGCAGCCCTAGTGGACAGTTTGACTGTGACCTCATAAAAGACCTTGAGCCCAAGGCACCTAGCTAAGCTATGCATAAATTCCTGACCTACAGCAACTGTGAGATAGTAAGTGTTTGTTGTTTTAAACAGCTGAGTTTGGGGGTAATTAATAATGACACAAAAGATAACTAATATAGAGACAAATATTTTTACCTGTTACATATTTTGGCCTATTCTATGGCTACATACATCCAAAATCATTATTTGGTGTTTTGGTTGTACTCTGCTTTGTGATCAGGGAATTTGTCCACTTCTTGGAGGATAACAACATGTACCGATACTCTAGAGTTTCTGGAGCCTTTTGGGGGCTCTCCTAGTCATCCCCGGGAGGTACCCCCATCACCATATAAGTAACAAAGAAGTCTTCTTGGAGTACAATAGTATGGTGAAGTATGCTCAAATCTTGGCTTGGCCACTTATTAGTGTGACCTTGGACAAGCCACTCTATGTTTCTATGTATCAGTTTCCTCATCTGTAAAACAAGAATGACAATAATAACAATAATATTAACTCCTTCATTGAGTTGATAGAAAATTTTAACGAGTGGTTAGAAGAGTACTTGACACAAATGATGTGCCATAAGTATTGGCGAGGTGAAACACTCTTGTTCATGTCTTCTCACTCTCCCACACCCATAAACCCATTAGACTAGGAACTTATTGAGGGCAAGATGATGCCTTATTCTTCCCTATAACCCTGATACCTAGCACAGGATCTGACACAGAGTAGGAGCTCTGAAAATAAGAGTCGAATTGAACTCATGACGGAGTGCTCTCTCTTAGTATACAGTATAAATAGTACTGGAATGATGATCACAACACACCATTGGTTTCTTCTCTAACTCTGTTTGGGGCAACTGGGGTTTAAAATGCCACTTGCTAAGCATGAGATCTACCCAGCAAATTATACAGACATGGCTATTTGTGCTTAAGCAGTTTATTCCAGTTTGGAGCTCGGTCACAGCTCCCAGGGTGCCTGCTGAGGTGTTCAGGTCAAGGTGAAGCCCCATAGTCAGAGCTGAATGTTCTATAACTGGTTTCATATAGCTCACATTTGGTGAGCCCATACTCTGGTCTGATGTTTTCCTCATATAACCTTTTTTAATCTTCAAAGCAGTTCTATAGCAATTATCATTTCCACTTTACAGATGAAGAAAAGAAAGCTCAGAAAAGTTAGCTAATGTGCTCAAAGTCACAGAGCATGAATTTGAACCTAAGTGTTCTGACTTCAAAGCTTATTCCATAGAGTCAGAAGACATGGCCTCTCTATTCCTTAATGCCTTTTTATAAGAGCCATTGACCTCATAAATTGTGCCTTCCTAGGGCAGGGCCCAGTACTTATAACTACTTAATCCAAAGTAGAAATGGCAGAGCCAGTACTTTTAGGGACTGTTCTAGAAATTTAATTGATTCTAGAGGTGAGTGAGGAATCAAGGACCCTAAGCAAGCAGAGACGTGGTCTGTGGGCACATAATAAACTGATTCAGTGGCTTAACGGTGGCTCCTTAGAATTTAAGGCTGTAGAATCATTGGGTTCTTCTCACACTAGTTCAGGAGAAGTCAGGCCACAGCAATGATATTGAATCCCAGCACTGTCTTTTACTAGCTGTGTGATTTTTGACTAGTTACTTAGTATCTCTGATCCTCATATTTGACATATATAAAATGATGGTAACATTAACTACCTTATATGGTTGTTGTAAGGGTTATATAAGATAAGTAATGCATGCAAAATGCTCGTCACAATGCCTGCATACAGGAATCACTTAATAAATACTAAGTATAATTATCACTCATAAGTATAATAAGTATATAAGTATAAATAATGATAAGCTATTCATGTTGTAATATAAGTACACAGACCCTTGAAGTGCTCCCATGAGATTTCTCAGCATCAAAATATTTTTTAAATGGATTCAGACATTTTAGAGGAAGCAGGGGATGGGATGTGTGCTTTGGAGTCAGTCTACTCGGGTCAAATTCTTTACATTTAGTAGCTGTTGTGATCCAGAGCAACTTGCTTAACTACTTTGAATCTCATTATTCATCTGTCAATGTGGTCTATCAGTCAATGTTCTCCAGAGAAACAGAACCACTAGGATATAGATAGATAGATAGATAGATAGATCTAGCAGTTCACTTGATTGTGAAGGCTGGAACATCTGAAATCTGCACAACAGGCTGGGAGGCTGGAAACTCAGGCAGGAGTTGATGCTGCAGATTGAGGCAGGATTTCTTCTTCTCTGAGAAAACCCAGTTTTGCTTTTTAAGACCTCCCAACTGATTGGGTGAAGTCCATCCATGTCATTAAGAATAACGTCCTTTACATAAAGTCAACTGATTGTGTATGTTAACCACATCTACAAAATACCTTTACAGTAGTAGCTAGATTAGTGTTTGATTGAAAAACTGGATACTATAGCCTAGTCAGGTTGACATCTCCAGTGAGTAATAAAAGAATCCATCTCATGGCCTTGTTAAAAGGTTTAAATGAAATAATCCACGTAGAGAATTCTGCACGATGCTTGCTTACATAATAAGCACTCGAAACAATGTTATAATAATATAGCTTCTTTACTTGGGGTTGCTGGAGAATGACACTCAGCTGTGCTGTGGGAGTGGGGGTGGCTTCTTGAGTTTCTGTGGAGCAACACCTAATGCCTCATGGGCTGGTCTCTGGTTTATGAAGGCAAGTGAAATTCTAGTTTCCTGGCTAAAGGAACTAAAGGAACACCACTGAAGCATATTTTTCAGTCTCCAGGCACAGAACAGGTAGCAGTCCTGAAGTGACTAGAACTGGGCTGAGGCTAGATTGGCAAATAGATGACCTTGCTAGTTGCTTAGGCAGGTAGAGAGCCGCAAAAGAGGATGGATTCTGTAAACTTTAGCAGCAGTAAGGTCAGCAAAGGCAGGCCCAGGGATTCTGGTGTGCTAGTCAACAGAGGCAACAGACTTTGACAACCTTCCTGAATCTATCTCCCTGGTCTTAGCCACTGAAGCCTCTTACCTGGACTAGAGTAATAGTCTCCTTACTGGTCTTCTGGCTTCTCCCCTTGCCCCCTTCAATCTAGTATCCACATAGCAGCCAGTGTGGTATCGTTTAAACGTAAATCAACTCCTGCCATTTTTCTGCTCAAAACCTCCATGGCTTCCCATCCCAATTTTAGTAAAATCCAAAGTCTTCACAGTGGACTATGATTGGGTCCTAGTTCCTTATCCCACCCCTTTGCTACGTTTTCCTCAGTTCATGTGACGTCAGCCACACTGGCCTTCTTAGTTCCTCAAACACACCAAGCACACACCTGCTCCAGGTTTTCTGTCCCAGCTGTACCCTTTGTCTGAAAGGCTCTTCCCCTCAGATATCCATGTGGTTCTCTCCCTGATCTGCTTCAGGTCTTTGCTCAAATACCACGTATTATTAAGGGCTATTCTGACCACTTTATTTAAAATTGCACCCCCCTGCCCACAAGACACCATTCTTCTTCCCTGACCCGATTTATTTTTTCTATAGCCCCCATCACAATATAATATTAATCAATTAGTTAATTTCATTTGTTTAATGTCTGTCTATTCCTGCTACACTCTGATGTTCATGACAGTGGGGACTTTATTTCTTGTTGAATCCCAATGAATGACGCATGTTAGGTGTTTAATAATATTTGTTGAATGAATGAGTAAATAAATGAATGGACAAGTGAATACAGGAGCTATGGGTTTTAATATCAGTGTTTCAGATTTGAATCAAGGGGCTATGAGTCTTTATATGAGTATTTCAGGCTTCTGAGAAACAAAAGGCTGGGTATCCTCTGGACTAGAGTCTCTCAGAAAGACGAGTTTCTGGTCTTGTGTCCAGGATCTGAGTCAAAAGAGATCACTGAGAACCCTGGGATTTCATCAGATATGTGACAAATTCTCTGGATATTTACACCCTGGAGTAAGATCCTCATAGGTAAGTGGGTATGATGATCATCAGGCTATTAGCGCCATTTCAGTAGAGTGAAGTGATAATCTCTGGCCAGAGTGGATGGAGATTGAGTAGACCAAAGCAAAACCTAAACAATGAAGACTTGTCATGAATGACCTTTGTGTTAGGTCCTTAGTAAGAATGACCACTATCCCAAGGTATATGATAAGATACAAGAACATCTGATGGGATCTTGTATATGGGCCCAAGACTATGTTACATGTGTGGTGTGGCATGCAGGTTTATACCCAGGAGTCATGAAGACATGCCTTAGGTTATTGATATGGTAGTCAAGGACAACACTGTTGTCTTCTTGCCATAAACAGAAGCTTTCTTTGTTCCCTGCTCCTCCCCCCATCATTTGGAATGTAGCCAGATGGCCAATCTAGGTTGCTGGCTACTAATAGTGAGTAGGATTAGCTATGGGTCATGGGCACTCCCAGTTGAGATCCTAGTCACTCTGAGACTTTCCGGACTGTCAGAACTGGGCCTTGGGTAGTAGTGCGATAATCCAGAACAAAGACAACTAAGGCCTAGAGTCCAAACAGACCTATTAGGAAACAGAAAGTGATCCTGGAAGTTCCTAGAAGTAGGCCACAGAATGAGCATGTAGAACATGGGAACCTTGAATAGCAGAGTTTTTTTTTTGTTGTTGTTGTTTTGTTTTTTTCCTGACTTTTATAATTATGGCAGTGGTGACCCAGGCAGTGGAAAAAAATAGTCCACCCATTTTGGTAATATAGGTATAGTAAATTTGTGCTGATGCTGTGGGTGGTCAGAGACTTCATAGTTTCCTGGAGAGGTAGCCTCATTTGGTGATGGGAAATGCCTTTTTCAGGTAAAGAACAGTGTGCTATGATGGCAGTTTGCATTACTACCCATCAAACCATGTCTCCCCAACATAACCATGCCATTCAGTAGTATTATATATTTGGGTGTGGGTCCTAACCTCTGGAAACAGTATTATAAAAAGATACTTGTATGGTTTTTTTTGGAGAAATGGACTTCCAGTGGCCTCTTCTGTTATTTATGGGCTTTCAGTAGAAGAGGCGAGATGTTGTCATGATGTTTTATGAAGCTGGTTAGCTTTATAGTGTGAGAAACTTGAGCTATGCTTTCGGGACCAAAATAATATCCTTGCTTCCTCCTGCCAACCCACACCAGAAAAAGAAAGAAAAAAGAAAGAAAGGAAGAAAGAAAAGAAAGAAGAAAAAGATCACTATGCCCAAACTAAACAGAAATCTGTGTCTCTGGTTTGGTCAGAAAGAGAGGATTGTTTCCACAGAAATGATGATCTCAGTAAGAAGATAGCTGGGAAACTGACAGCAAAGAAGATCTGGACAGCAAAGAAATCATCTGATTGAGACTAAGTAGAATAAGGACCCAGAAGAAAGGGGGGGGAGGGGGTGGGGAGAGGAAAAGATCCTTCTATAGAGCTTGAGTGAGCCTATTGACCACTCACCAATGTTAATTTGGTCTTTTTGCTTTAAGAGACCAGACAATAGGCATGGGGGTCTGTCTTTATTGCTATCATCCGGTGCTAAAGTTGAACAATCCTTGTTCTAATGAAAAGATTTTTAGGATTTTATCTAATTTGGGGGATTCTGGATTGAGATAATAACCTTTAAACCATTTCCTTTGGCATTCATGGAACTCAATTATGTTGGAAGCCATGGGTTTCCTGATAGGCCCTCTTAGAGCAGCGATGTTAACAGACTCTTTTTTCTGGCTCTCTTGCCTTGCAGGCATGTAGGTTATTGGCCAAGATGGTGGGTCCAGTGCAAGGTGAGCTGGGATGAAAAGTTGGAAGTTCTTTGGATCTGATTTTTTTTTTATTTTAAAAATGTTTATTTTGAGAGAGTGCAGGCAGGGGAGGGGTGGAGAGAGATGGAGAGAGAGAATACCAAGCAGGATCTATGATGTCAGTGCAGAGCCCAACATGGGGCTTGATCCCAGGAACTGTGATATCATGACGTGAACCAAAATCAAGAGTCAGACACTTACCTGACGGAGGCGCCCCTTTGGGGCTGATTTTAATACCAAGAAAGTAACTCTTAGAGTCCTTTTCATATCCCTTACACATAACTGGGACTATGAAATGTCCAGAACCCATACTACAAAAGGCCCTACTGGGTTCAATTAAATATTAGAGCTATAATTCTAAAATATTGTTCAGTTTAATTCTTTCATTTTATAGATGTGAAAACAAAGGTTCAAAGAGGAAAAGTGCTTTAGCTAAGATTACCCAACCAGGTGTCTCCTAACTCCAAGTGCAGTGCTTATTGTAATGTAGCTCAAGAAATGAAATGCTAGGGTCAATATTTGTAGATTACACTCAAAGACAGTTGTATGGAGTAGAGGAACCTATTCTCTTGGAGATCTTCCAACTGAGAGTGAAAGGAGTACTGTAGCTCAACCACCATGACGCTTTGCCTAGTAATTTGGCCTCTTGTGCCCAACCAAATTTAGAGTCATCTCCTCTGGAAAATTCTGAGTGCTTCCCTGTGAATGTTTCTGTTTATAGTTGGTAGATTATGAGTTGATATTTAAATTCTGGTACCGACCCCATGTTGTCTGGCAGACTAACGTGAAGAAATGGGATGATTCTAGAGTGATTTCTAGGGGCTTTGAGTTCAGAACTAGGATGGTCAAATTTTCTTGAGCTGAAGCAAAGGAAAATACATTATACTTATATTGATTGTAGATAGATGGTAAATTTGGCTCTGTCCCCCGGGGCAGAAAAATTGTTAACATAAATGGATAGAATCTAAGAACTTGGGTCTCCTCTATCAATATGCTACTGAGTTCCTCAGAAATATTCCAGCCATATGGGATTGCTCTGTTGTCCCGACTGCTAAACCTCTAGTTGAGATTTTGGACTAGACCAGTGTTTTTAAAACTGGCTAGTCACCAGAATTACCTGGGTGGGGAGGGCTCTTACAGTTAATCAAATCTGCAATTGTAATGCTTTTTAGCACACTATTTCCAAGGTCCTACCTCCAGGGATTCAGTAGGTGAAGAGGCATGGCCTGGAAATCTGTATATTTAACCAGCTTTGCAGGTGATTCTGATGATCATCTAGGTCTAAAAATTGTTGGACCAGCTGTTTCTCTTTTTGTCCAGCTCTGCCTGTAAAAGGCTTCTTTGCGAAAAACTCACAGGATGACAGACATGCTCTGCCGAAGAAAACCAAGGCCTGCAGATGCCCAGGGAAAAGGTTATTGACACAGCCAGAAAAATTCGTTTAAGGAGAAGAGTCACAGTGGCAAACCATTAAATAAGAGGCTCTCCTACTGTTTTTAATTATTTATTTACAGAATTACACTTAACTAGGTGACAGAGAAAGTAGAGGAGGAGGCAGAAGGATCTGTAATTCGTGTTAGGGGATCGTAACACATTGAAGATCCAGAAGATATGAATATACAGCATTTCTGAAGTGATGTTGAACCCAAGGAGAAAACAGCATTTGCCTGATAAAAATTTGATTCTGTCACCCTCATCCCCTGGATATTTTCACAAGCATGTTGATTTGGCTAAGTGAGATTTCACCTATGCTAAGCTGAACCCAGACAAGTTGGAACATATCTGGGAGGCTAAGCATCTGAGTTTGTATTGCTTTCCATAATTACCCACTCCCTAACCATTTCTTCCCGGGCTTCCTATAACTTGTGACAAAACAGACAGTCAAGTGCTACTGAGATTCCCTCACCATTTGTCTAGAGTTCTAAAGTAATAAATCACCAGGGAGAGTCTGCTTTCAATTTAAGATGTTGTGAACTGCTTTGAGAGGGTGTCACTAGAAGAAGTCCAAGGACACTAACCTAAGGCCTTTGGGGTAGAAGTCACCAGGGGCCAACAGACCCTCCTCTCACATGCACGTTGGAACTGCGTCAATTTGCCTCTGTGTCTACCATGTTCCATAGGCTTCCACAAACACAGGGCCTGGGCCCTCAGGATTGGTAATCCCTGCTGGGGCACCTTACTTACCCCTGCCTTCCTGGCCACGTCAGCTCCATAGTAACCCTTCCTTCTCAGTGAGGAGCTTAGTTCCTTCAGTCCCCTCCTTAGCTGGTTACAAGAGAGAAGAACATCTGCCACAGTGTTTATCCAGATGGCAATAATGCTTAACATGATACCCAGGAAAGCTTCCTTTCCACAATAAGAATTAGAGGTGATGGCTCTCTGTGGTGGCACTTTGGATCCTGAGCAGTGGGCCAGGAAGATAGATTTTGGGATGAAGTGTGCCTTTTAAAAATAACACTTAATAAACTTTTAATTCTAGAATAGTTTTACACATACAAAAACGTTGCAAGAATATCACAGACTTCGCCTATACTCCGTACCACATTAACTGGTGAAAAATTAAAATTAAATTGATTATTTACATAGTTGGATTCTAGATACCATCTTTGCAACTGTTTTCCATTAGCTTCATATTTGCTCTATTTCTTTTTTCACCATCTTTTTCTATCTCCTGTGGTTTTAATTGAGTATTTTATGTGATTTCATTTTATCTCTTCTCTCAGCATATCATTTATACTTCTTTTTAAAACATTTTAAATAGTATTAATTATCTGTTGATAATTTCAGCCATGACCACCAGGAGATCTTTTTCATTTTTATTTTTTTTGTATGTATGTATGTTTGTATTTAGAGAGTGTGCACACATATGCGAGTGGGGGAGGGACAGGGAGAGAGAGAGAGAGAGATGGGGGGAGAGAGAGGGAGAGAGAGAGGGAATCCCAAGCAGGCTCCATGTCCAGCACTGAGCTTGACACGGGGCTCAATCTCAGGACCCTGGGATCATGATCTGAGCCAAAATCGAGAGTCAGATGCTCAACCAACTGAGCCACCCAGGTGCCCCAGGAGATCTTCTTTAGATTCTCAGAGTTCCTGGTGAATTACTGCAGTGAAAGCCCACATAGGTGTGAGGAGCCCTCCTGTGACTGCAACCCCGAGGAGTTTGACAATCTCAAGGTAGTTTGCTCTTAGCCTCCAGAAATTTGTCAAAATAGTCATTTAAATATCCCTACCAGCTTACGGATTTCGGGGACTTTTCTTCCAGATAAGCGAATTTCAAGGGTTCTGTCATTCTGGATGTGACTGTCTCTCCAAATTTTGGGGTAATATTTGCCCTGCAACGTCAGTTCTTTCATGGGTCCAAGAAATGTCATTGATTTTTTTTCTGTTTGTCTGGCTTTTTTTTTTCCAGGAAGAGTGACAATTTCCAAGATCTTTGCATGATCTGAACCCAAAACTCATCTTTTTATATCCCAAACCATGGCCTCAATCTACCCCTTCACTCCGCTACTTCTGCTAGCTTTGAGTAAGGCTGATTCTGATGACAATATCTCTGTGTGTCTAGAATTAATTTATGCTCCTAATAAAAGGATGAAAGATAGGTCCAGTGTCTGGTAGAACATTAATTGGCTCATTAACTGTAAGTGCATCATCTTATTTTCATTACCCAGGATCAGGTTAAGAATGGGTAGAATCCTAAACTCAACCTTTTAGGGATGAATATATGCTTTTTTTTTGGCAATCACTATAAATAAATAGCCACCAAAAGGAGTTTAGAGGAAATAAAATATAAAACATATGTTTTTTCTAGGTTGATTGCAGAAAGGCATAGGAGCAGACATACTAGTGGTCACTGGGCTTTCCTGGAAGACTGGAGTGAGAGGCTGACTTAGAGAAGGTAAGCTTTCAGGGCACGATGATCCCCTATGTACTATGGGCTTCCACCCTTTATGGGGTTATCAATCCTTTTGAAATCTGATGAAAGAAAAGGACCTTCTTTTCAGAAAAATGTACACTCTTACAACATTTTAATTCCATGTTCTTTAGATAGAATTTTCATTTGCCTTTTGCATATCTGGATAAATAATAATGGCCTGTGACATCTTTAGCCCATTTAGATGCCTTGTAGGACAGCCTCTCCCTTTTTTTCTACTTCTACCTAGGAGGGACTTTAGTCTTCCTATTCAGAGAAGTTGTGTTTACATCAAGGGTTGACAAAATTTGCCCAGTTGGCAGAAAGGGGGGGATGTAAAATAAAGTTTTATTGGAATACTGCCACACCCATTTGTTTATACATTGTCTGTGGCTGCTTTTTTCCTTACAATTCCAGAGTTGAGTAATCATGACAAAACTAAAAATGTTTATTACCTGGTCCTTTACAGGAAAAGTTTTCTGACCCTGCTTGAGATAAAAAGGTCCAGAAAAGCACAGCTGATAAAAGAATTAACTTATATAAGAGTTACCCTGCCCAAGGATGTTTACATTTTAACAGGGATCAAAATGCTTTTCAATTGGATGGACTGAATCTTAAAAATGGAATTTTATGTTTTAATGAACAAATGGCCTAAAATCAACTGATCAACCCCTAACTCAGATCACTTACATGTGTGTTCAGCTGTGCTAGCAAACAGAAAAGGCTTTATCTGACCATTTCCTGTAATTCAAGTATTCTCAACCAACACCAAACTGGCTCACACAAAACTTTACGATAAATTCTATCTTTTGGTATTATGCCGGACTTCCTTTCTTTTTCCTCACAGCCAGTGCTTTCAAAAAGCCTTTCAGCTTCCCAGAAAAAGAGGAGCTCTATCTGATGCTCTTCTCCTTCGGGTGTCAATATGGTGGCTTCCTAATACAAATACTAGTCTTCTAGTGCTCTTTGCTTAGAGGACCAGAGTAAGCAGTTGTCAACAACTTTTTCTGCAAACGCTAATGTTCATGGGGCCAGCAGAGGAACAAACATTGAGTTCACACAATGGCATTTCTCTCCAGTTTAATATTTACACAAGCTACTCACTGGTTTGAAAGGCCAAAGAAGCCAGTTGTGCTAATATCTATATAACGGCTGAATCAGGGAAGAGCCTCTAACAGAGAATTCTTTGAATGCAGGGCCCAGCTGGCCAATCAACGGCGCTGAGCATTCAGGCTTGTGTTTCTATTTGTCCTCTTACGGTTCCAGGCGAATCTCACTCAGGATCGGTCCTTAACTGATGGAGAGAGATGTCAAGACAACCTAGGGTTATTCTTTTGCTCTTTGTGCTACTTTTTTACTGGCTTCTCCTATCTGCTGACTTGGATTGTACCTCACCGTACCCCATTCTTTGCTTGTTTCCTGGGAACTTACCGTGTACTGATTCCCTGGCCATTTCCCAAACATCTTGGTTCCGTTTCTGTGGAGATAACATGCTGTGGTAGAAGGATATAGACTTTGGGTTCAGAGAGAACTAGGTTCAGCTTTATGGCATAGTAGCTGGTGTCACCAAGGCAAACCTTGATGAATCTCAGTTTGTCTGTAAAATGGGAATACAATACTTGAGATAATGTGTACAAAACACCTAGCATAGCACCTGATATATTGTAGACACTCAGTAACAACAGTTCTCTTCTCTTTCGTCTCATTCTTCTCAGTGGGACCTCTTGATATCTGTGGCGTACTGGTCTCTGATTCATCATTGCCCAGACTTTTTTTGATTTATAGATGCCATTCCTCCCTGGGCTCACGTTCTTGCTATCCTTCGTTTCTTGATCCAATGGAGCATACCAACTGACTTTTATTGGATGGCTTATCATAATTCCTAAAGACTTGGAAAGCCTGTACCCAATAACACTCTCCTCAGTCTTTTAGAAGGGTTGTAGAATCATTATGTGGTGATTTGCACATAAATGGTGCTGTGTTTTATTTAGCTATGACAGGAAAGAATGTGTAAACAATAGCGTCTGCATGAATATGCATGTTGCTTAATGACATCATTATTTAATTTGCTTTTTTGCCAAGACTCACCTCACAGATGGTTCTAGGAAGGGCCCAAGAATTACACTGAAATCACCATATACTCATTCTCTTCTTGCCAATCACGTAGTTTTTTTAAGGTTTGCCGGGGCATATGTAAGCAATAGACCTATCTCACATTGATTCAGATTCTTCTTTTAAGTCAACAATTGAAGAGCTAAACTATTCCAAATACCATGTCCTGGAAATCAGAAGCATCCATAATGTAGCCTTGTATTACATGTCTTATGCTAACCCCTCTCCCTATAATTCTTGCCCCTCTCTTCTACCCCTATACCCCATGTATACTATTGACCTATGCTCCAGTTTTCACTGCCTTTTACTTTCTTCTATTGTGTTAGGTAGAGTTAATGATCCTAATTCTTTACTCTCTAGTAAAGAAGTGGTATCGTATATTCCCATCCCTGCAAGGACTTAGAACTTTGACCCTGACAGGTCACCTGGGGCTAATTACTTTACTACAGTTTCTCTTTTTTTTAAAATTTTTTTTCAACGTTTATTTTTATTTTTGGGACAGAGAGAGACAGAGCATGAACGGGGGAAGGGCAGAGAGAGAGGGAGACACAGAATCGGAAACAGGCTCCAGGCTCTGAGCCATCAGCCCAGAGCCCGACGTGGGGCTCGAACTCACAGACCGCGAGATCGTGACCTGGCTGAAGTCGGATGCTTAACCGACTGCACCACCCAGGCGCCCCTACTACAGTTTCTCTTGAGGGCCAGAGGAGAATGGAAAGGCCCTTTGCTTCCCTCAAAAACCTTCTTTATTGCTTTGTATCTTTTCTGAAATATATATTGGTAGTTAGTCAGTCTTTCAACTTGAGACAGTGAAAGACTTAAAATGCATGCATGCTATAGAGAAGAAAGAACATATAAACATAGTGCTCATTGCCATCTGAAGTGACAAGTTTACCAAATGGACTTGGGATTCAACAGAAATTTAAGTAAGTATATTTTATGTGCCAACCACCGAACTAGGTATTTTCCAGTTGTTTTTATTACCTTGTGAATCCTTATAAGGACACTGTAAGATAAATTTCATTATTTTCCCCATCCTATATATGAAGTAACTGAGGCTCAGAGAGGTTCAAGTTATGTGTTCAAAGTCACAGCTGCTTAGTAGCAGATCTATGACTGAAGGCCAAGCCAAGGAAAGAGGCAAGTCCTTGAGAAGGGATTTAGTGTTAGAATGAGAGACACCCTAAAAACACACTTCCTACATTGCCAGACGGTGTTAGGTCTTCCTTTTCTTTCCCTCCTGCAACTTTTGAATTTTATAAGAATATATATCTTATTTTCTCTCCCTAGTGCTTAGTCCCAGGGAAGAGGGAATTTTAGTGGTGATCAGACTTGCTAAGCAGTTGTTGAGAAAAGGGCCATTCTAGTGTACTGACCTGCCTCCTGCCTCTCTTCCCACCTTACTCTGTATCTCTGTAGCTCTGTGGGGAATGGAACAACTTCTGAATGGGAACTTATGTAGAACTACAACAATATAGAGTCAGCAGGTTTGCCTACTCTTCCAGGAACTTGAGATGATACTTGGCAATGAGCTTCTATGTCAGATATTCCCAGAGATAGTTCAGTCCCAAGGCTGAGTGTATGTGATTGCTTAGCTTCCAAACTGCTCAGAGTAAAGCTCTGCAATAGCCCACCATCTCCTACCCTTTTTAGACTTTGAACAGGGAGTGGAGACTATTTTTGTGCAAAAAGTGGTCTGGGCCCTAGCCCCCAAATAGCCATTTGGGGGGAACTTAAGTCTTGAAAGTACTCTCAGAGTAAAAATTTTGAGGGCTTCTTTGTCTTCCACAACTTAAGACCTATGGAATCAGGCCCAAGCCAAAAAGCATGTTTCTTTTTCCCAAGCTAGATACTTGAACCAAACTATGAACTCCATACTAGAGCAAAACATGCTATTCTCCTTAAGACTGAATTTTATATCAAAATTGCTTTTGTATTACAGATACTTTTGAAAAATCAAAGTATTTTTCAGGATACACTTTAGAAGCCATTTTTCTTCAAGTGCAAATTTGGTTCTACTCTAGTGTTCTCCCAGCTGACTCTGGGTTGAGTAAGAATTGTATGTGCTTCAAATATCTGCCTGAGCAGAGTGAGATTCTCCTCCTCCTTCTCCTCCTCCTCAATATCATCACAACCAACAAATTTAGGAGAAGTAGAAAGGTAATTGGTATTTATTGAAGATCTACAATGTGCCAAGAGTTGTGTTAGATGCTTAAATACATTATCTCTAATTCTGTGTACATGGTGTCTAACTCAAGATAAACTTCTGAAGTAGAAGCTATTTTCTCACTTAACAGATGAGGAAAATTCAGCTTAGAGTAATTAAATATGTTGTCCAAGATTACCTAATTACTAAGTGGCAGAGCTGGAGATTTTTTAAAAACAGCTTTATTGAGATAAAATTTGCATATAACAAAATGTACCCATTTTAAGTGTACAACTCAATAATTTTTGGTAAATTTACAGAATTGTGCATCTATTACCATAGTCTAATTTTAGGGCATTTTCATCACTCTAAAAAAAAGATCCCTCATACCTATTTGAAGTCATTCCCTATTTTCAGCCATGACTAGGAAACCACTGATCTACTTTTCTGTCTGTATAGAGAAAAGGAAATAATAAAGATCAGTTCAGATATAAGTGAAATGGATAATAAAAAATTGTAAGTAGAAAGAATCAACAAGTCCCAAAGTTGTTTCTTTAAAAAGGTCAACAAAATTGAAAAATATTTAGCTAGAGCTACCAATAAAAAAGACAGAATCCTCAAATTAACAAAATCAGAAAAGAAAGTAGGCTCATTACTACTGATCTCACAGAAACAAAAATGATCACAAGAAAATACTAAGAACAATTGTAGGCCAACAAATTAGATAACCTAGATGTAATGGAAAAGTTCTTAATGACACACAAATAACCAAAATTGACACAAGAAGGAGAATTCTGAATAGCACTCTAACAAGTAGAGATTGAATTAGTAATCAAAAACCTCCCAACAACAACAGCAGCAACAACAAAACCCAGAAGCAGATGGCTTCATTGCTGAATTCTACCAAATGTTTAAAGAATTAACACCAACCATTCTCAGAGTCTCCTAAAACATAGAAGAGAAAGGCACATTTCTGAACTAATTCTATGAGGCCAATGTTATTCTGATACCAAATCCTGAAAAAGATATTACAAAAAAAACATAGACCAATATCTCTTAGGAATATGAATGCAAAACTTCTCAACAAAATACTAGAAAACCAAATCTAGCAACACATTAAGAGGATTATGTACCATGACCAAAAGGGCTTTATCCCAAGAGTACAAGGCGGGTTCCATATATGAAGTTTAGTCAATTCAATACAACATATTAATAAAATTAAGGAAAAACCCTACATGATCATCTCAGATGCAGAAAAACCATTTAGCAAAATCCAATGCCCTTCAGTGATAAAGACACTCAAACTACGAGCAGAGAGAAGCCTCCTCAAAATGATAAAGGGCATCTATGAAATACCCACAATTAACATCATACTTAGTGGGGCGCCTGGGTGGCTCAGTTAGTCAAGCGTTGGACTCTTGATTTCGGCTCAGGTCATGATCTCACAGCTCATGGGATTGAACCCTGTGCCAGGCTCTGTGCTGACAGTGTAGAGCCAGCTTGGGATTCTCTCTCTCCCTCTCTCTTGGCCCCTCCCCCACTCCAGCACGCATGCATGCCCTCTCTTTGTCTCAAAAATAAATAAACATTGAAAAAAAACCACTTAAACTGTGAGTAGAAGGAAACTTCCTCAATATGATAAAGGCATCTATGAAATACCCACCATTAACCTCATACTTAGTGCTGAAAGACTGAAAGTCTTCCACTTAATATTAGACATGACATGATGTCTGCTCTCACTGCTTTTATTCAAACATTGTACTACAAGTTCTAGTCAGGGAAATTAGGCAAAAAAGAAAAAAGAAAAAGAGAAAAAAGCATCCAAATCAAAAAGGAAGTAGTAAAATTATATCTATTTCCAGTCGATATGATCTTTTATATAAAAAATCTTAATGAAACCACAAAACACTCTGAGAGTTAATAAACAAATTCAACATAGTTTCAGGAAACAAGATCAATTTACCAAAGCTAGCTGTATTTGTCTACACGAGAAATAAGCAACCCAGAAATGAACTTAATAAAAACAATTTCATTTATAACAGCATCTAAAATAATAAGACAGTTAAAAATAACTTCAACAAAGGATGTGCAAGACTTAAATACTGAAAACTACAAAACATTGTTGAAAAAAATGAAATGGAAAGACATTTCATGATCATGGATAAGTAAATGACAATACTCAACAGATTTATCCATGAATTCAATGCAATCTGTGTTAAACTTCCTACTGCCTTTTTTATGTGTGTGTGGAAGTATACAAGATTATCCAAAAATTCACATGGAATAGCAAGGGACACAAAATCGCAAAAATAATAATCAGAAAGAAAAACGAAGTGAAAGAATTCACATTTTTCAATTTCAATAATTAATACAAAGCTGCAGTAATCAAAATGATGTGAGCCTGGCATAAGCATAGATACAGAGATGCATGGAATAGAATTGACAGTTTGGAAATAAACCCATTCATTGATGATCAATTGATCTTTGACAAGGACTCCAAGCCCTTCAATGTGGAAGGAGTAGTGTTTTCAATAAGTGGTCCCTGAAAAACTGCTAACCATATGCAAAAGAATGAATTTAGAAACCTGTATCACACCATATAAAAAATTAATTCAAAATGGATAAAAGACCAAAACAAAAAGCTAAAATTAAAAAACCTTTGGAAGAAAAAATAAGCATGAATGTTTATGGCCTTTTATTAATCAATGTTTTCTTAAATATGGTATGAAAAGTACAAACAACTAAAGAAAAACATATAAATATGCCTCACCAAAATTAAAAACTGTCATGCATTGAAGGATACTATCAATACAATAAAAAGATAATTGACAGAATGCAAATCATACACTTGATAGAAGTCTAGTATCCAGAATCTATAAAGAGCTCTTACAACTCAACAACAAAAAGACAAATGACTCAATTAAAAAATGGGGGAAACATTTGAAAAGACACATCTCCAAAGAAGGTATACAAATAGCCAACAAACCCATGATGCTTAACATTAGTCATCAAGGAAATGTAAATCAAAATTACAGTGAGATTGGAAGGCTGGAATTAGAAAAAGGAAAATAACAGTGGTTGGTGAGGATGTGGAGAGATTGGAACCCTCATACATCGCTGGTGGGAATGTAAACTGGTGAGACCACTGTGGACAACAGTATAGCAGTTCCTAAAACTTAAACATAGAATTGCCATAGGGCCCAGAAATTTCATTCCTAGGCATATACCTAGATAATTGAAAACATGTTCAAACAGAAACTTGTACATGTATGCTCATGGCAGAATTATTCATACTAACCCGAAGTGTAAACAACCCAAATGTCCGTCATCTGATGAATGGATAGACACAGTGTGGTAAATCCAAATGTACTATTACTCAGCCATAAAAGAATGAAGTACTGATACATGCTAAAACATGGATGAACCTTTGAAAACACACTAAGTGGGGCACCTGGGTGGCTCAGTTGGTTAAGTGTCTGACTTCAGCTCAGGTCATGATCTCATGGCTTGTGGGTTCGAGCCCTGCATTGGGCTCTGTGCTGACAGCTCAGAGCCTGGAGCCTGCTTCAGATTCTGTGTCTCCTTCTCTCCCTGTGCCCCTCTCCTGCTCATGCTCTGTCTCTCTCTCTCAAAAATAAATAAAAATTAAAAAAAAAAAAAAACACATTAAGTGAAAGAAGCCAGACACAAAAGTTTACATATTCTATGTGCTATGGTGTGAATGTTTATGTCCTCCCAAGCTTGTATGTTGGAATCCTAACCTCCAAAAGTGATGGTAGTAGGAGGTGGGGCCTGTGGGAGATGCTAAAGTCATAAGGGTGGAGCTCTCACGAATTGGATTAGTGCTTTATAAAAGAGGCTCCAGAGAGATCCCTAGCCCCTCCCATCATGTGAAGACACTGCAAAAGGAGTTGGGTATGAACCAGGAAGAAGGTTCTCACCAGAACTCAACCATGCTGGCATTTTAATCTTGACTCCCCAGCCTCCAGAACTGCGATAAATAAATTTTTATTGTTTATAAGTTACCCACTCTGTGGTATTTCGTTATAGCAGCCTGAATAGATGAAGACAATATGATTCATATATATGAAATATTCAGAGTGGTAAATCCATAGAGACAGAAAGGAGATTAGTGGTTACCAGGGTTTGAGGGAGTGCGGAATTAAAAACGAGTGTAACAGACACAAGATTTCTTCATAAGGCGATGAAAATGGTCTGGAGTTAGATATTGGTGATGGTTGCACAGTATCTTGAAGATACTAAAAACCACTGAATTGCTCGCTTGAAGATGATTAAAATGATGAATCTTACGTTATGTGACTTTTACCCCAATTTTAAAAAGTCTTTAAAAAATGCTTCAGTGCTGGAAACTCCAACCATTACCCCAGAAACAGGTTCAATCTGGAGCAGGGAGACGTTGCCTGAGCAAAGGGTGAAGATCAGATGATGATCCTAACTATGGTGGGACCTCACAGAGTAGGTTTTTAGTTTACATTGCAAAGCTCACGGAGGCAGTAGTAGCTCTTCAAATGACCATGTTGTGGTGATCTCTGATTAAGTCGTTGTGAAACCCTACGAGTCGCCCTACAATCTCAGTCTGGTGTAATTCTCACCTGATTGAGTAGCTCTCACAGTTCTCACTTGCCGGCTTTGTTTGGGCTGCTATAACAAAGTGCCACAGATCGGGTGGCTTATAAACAACAGAAACTTCACTTCCAGCAGTTGTGGAGGCAGGAAGTCAGAGATCAATCTGGGTGCACGCGTGGTGGAATTCTGGTGAGGGCCCTCTTCTGAATTGCGGACTGCCAGCTTCCTATTGCACCCTTCTATGGCAGAGAGCAGAGAGAGGAGGCAAGCTGTTGTGACTCCTAAAAGGACACTAACGCCATTCATGAGGCGCCACCTTCCTGAGTTCATCTAATCCTAATTACCTCCCAAGGGCCCCACCTCCTAATACTATCACATTGGGCGGTGGGGTTTCAATATATAAATTGTTGGGGGACACAAATATTCAGTCTATAACACCCACTTAGGGATAACTCCACTCTAAAGGAAATACTTACACCTGAATGGTTTTGAGTTAAGACATCGTTATGGGAAGTTAGATTCATTCAGTTTAGTCACCAGATATTTATCAAGCGCCTAATGCTACTTATTGAGCATTTATTGTGTGCTTGGCCACTGTACATAAACATTATATTCTTTATATATATTAACTCACTCAGTCCACTTAACACACCCATTAAGTAGATCTTAATGTTCCCATTTTACAGATGGGCGACTACCATGGGAAGATGTTAAATAACTTGCCTAAGGTGGGATAACCATTTAGTGGCAGATCTGGGATATTAACTGACATTAACTATGATTCTGTCCCCCATGCTCTTTAACACTATACTATGATGGAAGTTCCTTTGGGCTGGAAGGTGAGGCATATGGGGATTGTAGAGAAAGAAGTCTAGCATGAATTCTGGGTGTTATTCCAGACCGATTGATTAAATTTCTCACATTTCAGACAGTTGTTTAGGCTTCATGAAGACAGGGACTTAAATAACCTATTTCTCTCTCTTTCACTCTTACAAAAATAAAATCTTTTATCCATTATCATTTTCACAATTTCGCTGTGCAGGAAATTGGGCCTGTTGAAATCTCATAATATTGTTGGAATGGTGTTAGGCATTTACAGTATGTGTTCCAGTTTGTTTATTTGTTAACTGTGAAAACCTGTTGATCATGCATTAAATTGAGGCAGATCTATAGCTTCTGACTTAAAAAAAAAGAGACATATTGTAAATGTGGCTGTTGACAGAATGACAGGATTTTAAGCTTTTACAATTAAAAATGTCTACACATTCTGTGTAACATCCAATAATTAAATGTCTGGCGAGTGTCATTAAACAAAATTTACATACCAAAGGTGTTGGTTTGTAAATAACCAGGATAGGAAGAATGGATGAGTGTATACACAACTGTGTTTACTTGAATAACTGCCTGTAATGTAATGAGACCATCATTTCATTTACTCTTCAAAATTCTAAAATATATCAAAATTACTATTTATGCTGTCCTAAAGCATGATATTTGCTGTTCTGGCAATAATTATGAATACAGAGAGATAAATTAGGATTAGATTATCTAATTGCAACACGGTGTTGTAAGTTTTTTAACCATATAAACGTTAATCCATATCACCTCTTTCAGTGGGTTAAGCGGCAGACTCTTGATTTCAGCTCAGGTCATGATCTCACTAAGATGCCATGCTCCAAACATACTTTTTTCATACTGGGCATACTGTTTATAGAGTGCAAGGCTGCTTAAACTTATCAATGTTGTTAAGATTGTTATAAAATGATTTTTCTGGCTATTTCACAAATATCCACTTTCTTTCTCACTATCTGGCAAGCTCCCCATGTCATTAACTTCTTCTTTATAGTCATAGAATGTTTAATGATAGTCCTGTACTCATAATAGGTGCCCAATAAATATTCCTGGAATTGTAGATTGCCTTTCTAAGTTGCTAACCTCATTTAAGGTCTAAACTGTAAAGGCCACGGTATCTGGAAATTCTGAGCATAAATTCAAGAGTGCCTGAGAAATCTAGGAATTGTTTTTGCTACTGGAAAAGAAATAATAATTCTTTATTTTGCCCAAGTGATTGGACAAGTACTCTAAACACAGCCTCTCTGGCCTAAAAAGGCTCAAGCCTCCCCTCCCTGCATTCACCAGGATATTCCCCACATCCTTGTTGTGGAAGGGCCTGGCTTCTTCTTTGTAGCTACTTTTGACTTATACAAAAAGGGATATCTCTCAGGAGAGAAATTGCAAAAAGTAATACCTAGTTTATCTGGCATCATTTATCCTGAGACTGCTCCAGGTTGAGTTAGGTCCTCGTTACCTGTAGAAGGAAGGGGAGAGGGGTTCCACTTCTGGCATGACAGTAAGGAGCTCTTTGAAACTGCTCCTCAGAGAAACTGGTGACAATTATTTTTTAAAAACAATATAAAGTTTCTGGAAATTGTCCTAAGGGCATACAGCACAGGAAGAAACATGTTCTAAAATTTTTTGTGGTGATAGATGCAGAACTCTGAATATACCAGAAACTATGGAATGGTATGCTTTTTAATGGGTGGATTGAATTGCATGGACATCATATTTCAATAGAACTGTTAAAAAATAAGAAAGAAACAGGGAAACCAAACTTCAGATTCTGTCTTCCAGAGTGCACCCAGAAAAGTATTAGTGAAACCCAGGAGAGTGTAGAACTTATCTATTGCTCTTTAACAAATTTACCAAAACATAGCTGCTTAAAACAGCAAAGATTTAACTCCCAGTTTCTGTGGGTCAGGAATCCTGGGCCCAGTTTAGCTGGCTGCTTCCCAATCCAGGTCTTTTATGAAGTTACAGCCAAGCCATTGGTCAGAGCAATAGTAGTCCTATCAGGTCTTGGCTTGGACTGGAGAATTTGCTTCTAGTCACACTCACATATCTGTCGACTAGGAAGACCAGATTCCATTTTATTTATGTGGTTGCTGAAAGGCTTTGGATCCTCATTACATGGGCCTGAGTGTTCTCCAAATATGGCAACCAATGATGACAAGAGAGAGAATATGCTAAACAGTATTCAAGATGGAAGCCATAGTCTTTTTGTAACCAATCTTGAAAGTGGAATCCCATGACTTCCACTGTATTCTTTTCATTATGAAGAGCCAATAATTCCAACCACACTCAAGGGCAGGGGATCACGCAAGGGTGTGAATACCAGGAGGCAGGGGTTATTGGGGGCCGTCTCAGAGGCTGCTGGGCACAGAGAGAATTTCCCAGGCTATAGATATTCTATCTTCTCTTTTCGACTATGTCTATGGAGGATGAAATGTTTGTAGTAAAAAAGCTAAATTATCATACAGTATAATATGTGATGTGATTGGGATTGCTCAGGAAGCTATGGTAGTGTCGGGGAGGTACTTTAATGCTGGAAGTACCTTGATGTGTAGTCAAATAATTGACGTTAGATGATGTGATATCTGATCCTTGTTTTGAAGTGAGGAGTAACTCTGGCTAAAAAGATGGGGTGCAGGAGGGAGAAGGACATACAGGCACTGTGTCTTAAAAAAACTGCAGGCAGTTGAGTATAATTGGAAAGGAGGTAGTGTGTGTGTGTGTGTGTGTGTGTGTGTGTGCGTGTGTGTGTGTATGTGTGTGTGTGTGTGTGTGTGTGTGTGTGTGTGTTTAGGACAAGTATGTGAAAGGACTAGATTCTGAAGGTCTATAAATGACATGCTAAGGAGTTGGAATTTTTAAACTGAAGACACTTGGGAGTCATGTTATAAAAAGGGAAGTCACTTGGTTCTCATGAGCAGAGCAGAGCAAATATCTGTTGATTATGCATTAAATTAAAAGGAATCTATAACTTCTGACTTTGAAAAAAGAAGAAATACAGCCAGGAATTTCTAATAACCATTATCTAAACATACCCCATGTATTCCTACCTTTGTACCATTGCTTACTCTTTCTACCGCCTTCCGTTCTCTTTTCCCCCCCGCCCCATTCTAATAAATACCCCCTTTTCTTCAGAGGCCAGTTTAAGGAATGCCTACCTCCATGAGAACTCCCATCATTTTAGCCCATAAGATTACCTTTCTCTGAATTCACAGCATTTGAAAATTACCCTGCTTCTTTTAGCCTCTAAATACATAACCTGGTATATTTAGTTATTTCATCTTTATTCATCCATTGCATGAATACTTACTGAGCAATCTCTTCTTACATGCACAGCATCATATAAAAAGCTTCAGTGATATCCAGTCATACATGATATGGAACAAGGTCTCTGCCTTCACGAAGTCACAATCTAGGCCTGAGCCATGCACCCCAGATTACTGGAAGTGAATGTGAAAAGGGCTGGTTCTGGGGCCCACCCAAGACTCACTGAATAAGAATCTGAGAATAAGGCCCCCAAATCTAGACCTTAATACATTCCTACCGTGATTCTAAAGAGTATTAAGTTTGGGAACTAGTAGTCTGGTGAAAGAGATAAGAATATACATAAATAGTCCCCACACAAGGTAGAATGTGCTTACTGCGTGTCCCAGGAAACATATGGAAAATTTCAGGAGTTCAGAGATCACTTGTAGCTGGGGCAATTTAGGCAAATTTTCATGGACAAGACAGTATTTTGATTGTCATACCTCAGGGACAATTACTGATATAGCCTCTCTTATTTGTTTCTTTATTTTGATCCCCTTCTCTTTGACATAAAAGCCTTGGCTTTACTTTGAGAATGCTGCCCCTTTAACGGGAATAGCAAACAAATTTTCAAAGTATGTGTTTCTATGAGGAGCTTTTCCAAATTGGTCTTAAGATCCTGATTCTCCATTTGCTAGCCTCTTCTGCCACATCTTTTTAAATCCAGACTTGAAAAACCCAAACCGCATTTACTTCTTCATCCACTTATATATGCTGTTCACATTCACATTACGCTTGTGGGAGGATGAGAGCTATATAAATCCAAGGTGTTATTATTATTACGATCTCTCACTGCTGTTCCCTTTTGGCCCTTTATTCTAGGCTTTCAACTCGACTTAGTTTGAATTCTGCTTAATCTGATCTTCAATTTAATTCTAGTTCAGTAAAGCAATCTATAAATAATAACAATGATAATTATAAGAAACAGGTCAGATCTGTTTACTGCAAACCTCAGTGGACTAAGACTGATGTTCCCTCAATGGGGTCCCGAAGACACTCAAATTCAACATCTATATTTAGGGACACGTCTGCTGGGTGGATCTTTTTGACGTTCATAGGGTTGACTAGTGCTGGTAATTTTTTTTTCTCCATGAATGTTCTTATTACTGACGAACAGAGGTTCTGCTACTGAAGAGGTTAAAGAAAAACTGAACATTAGCCCACACGACGACATTCAATCCCTTTTACGAGATTGTGATGCCTCTGGCGTCTCATAGCAGGCATGTATCACCATCTTCTCATATTAAATCCTGTATCAGTCAGGGTCCATTCAGAAAAGCAGCAGTCATTTGGGGTATTTTACATATATAGAGAGGTACACAGAGAGTGATTCGGGGAATTAAAAGCTTTTGTTCCATTGGAAGGACTGTGGTAAAGAATGTTAGGAGATTGCTTTCGGGAAACAAGGATGTGTGAGGATCGCAGAGAAACCACCACCGGTGATATCTGCTGCCTGCTCACAATGGACATGACCTCAACTGCCTGCATTGTATCAGAAGCACAAGCCGGCTTTAGTGAGAAAGGTGGATAGAACAAGCTTACTCCTGTCTTCTGCTTTTTCCATTATCCTCTGTTGGCACAGATTTCGCATTTTTTTGTTTGTTTTTGTTCCCTTGAAATGACATACATGTTAAGATACGTGGACACGTGCTCCAAAACGTAAAACATTTTTTCACTTAGTAGATTATGAGCACATTCCTGTCATTAAATATGATGGCCTGTAATTTTAATAGCTGTGTGGCGGTCTTTTGTGTGGATATATCATAATTTATTAACCACTATATTATTTACAACAATAGGGGGATAGTGCCTGTGTTGGGATCCTGGATTTGATGCTCACTGGCTTTGTGATCTTGAAAAGTCACTTAACTTCTATAACTCTCCTATTCTTCATTTGTAAAATGGAATGGAAAATACTAGCTACCTTTTGGGTTGTCAAGGACATTAAAAGAGATTGTGTATACAAAGTGCTTCATATGTGGGGCACCTGTGTGGCTCAGTGGGTTAAGCGGCAGACTCTTGATTTCAGCTCAGGTCATGATCTCACAGTTGTGGGATCGAGCCCGGTGTTGGGCTCCACGCTGTGCGTGGAGCCTGCTTAAGATTCTCTCTCTCCCCACCCTCCGCCCCTCTCTTGTTCTCTCTCTCTCATGCGCACACACTCTTTCTCTCTCTCTCAAAAAAACAATTAAATGAATAAATAAATAAATACAAACAGAAAACCCCCAAAGTGCTTCATACAGTGTCGGGCATGTTAAAAGCTCTCAGTAAATAGTGAAGAGTATTATTACTATTGTAACTGTTTTTTTTTTACATTATTACTATTATGTCATGACTTGTCTTTTTTTACATTACATTATATCACAGATGTTTTTAATTTACACTATTTTACATTGCTTGTAAATTCCTAGTGATTGCACTACTGGGTCAAATGTATGTGCATTTTTTGAGTTTTTTTTTGAGAGAGTATGGGCAGGTACCTGTAACACATTTCTTTACAGAAATATTGGGCAATTTATACAACTCTTAATGGTTGTATAATTTATCTATTTCACCAAACCTTCACAATTTCAGGATATTATCATCTCAATCATTATAGTATAGCTGTTCAACTGTCAAATTGGTCTTGTTTTAATTGATGTTTGCTTTTGTTTTCTGTCCTACTTAATTAATTAATTAATTTATTTATTAATTTCATTTCTTACTGATTTATAAGATATTCTGTATTAGATGATATATGTAAAATGCTATAAAATATATATTATAATATAAAATATGAATATAATATTCTCTTGGTATATTTCTTATTTATTGTTTGCCTTAATTTTATTTATGGTGCCACTTTTATTTAGGTTGTAAATTGATCAAATCTGTCATGTTTTCTCTGTGTCATTTCTTTTTTCATGTTTATACTTAGGTCTTCATACCCAAACACCAGATATTCATAAAATTTTCGTGAAATCACTTACATTTCATTATGGAATATATAATCCTTTTATATTTTTAGAAAATGTTCACCAATTGTGACATTACTGTAAGCAATCCATCTCAATTGCATTGTAATGCCATTGTTATTACATACTAAATGCTCAAATATACTGTTTATTTTCCTGGGCTTTCCAATTGGTTTTATTGATATGTCTATTTCTGTTCAAGTACTTTAGTGTTTCTATTGTCAGAATAATATGCATCAGTGTTTAATGATGCAAATTCATCCTGTAATTTCCTTTACATAGACTTCAAAAACATTTAGTGGAAATTCAGGGGTGCCTGGGTGGCTCAGTTGGTTAAGCATCAGACCTTCAGGTCATGATCTCACAGTTTGTGAGTTCGAGTCCTGTGTCTGGCTCTGTGCTGACAGTTCGGAGCCTGAAGCACGCTTTGGATTCTGTGCCCCCCCACCCCCTCCTGCCTATCCCTTGTTCATGTTCTGTGTCTCTCTGAAAAATAAATAAACACCTAGTGGAAATTAAAAAAAAATCCATGTGCTTTGGGTTCAAATTTCATTAAATTAATATATATGGGAAGAATTAACATGTGTTTGTTTTTATTTTTTCAGAGAGAGAGAGAGTGAGCTGGGGAGAGGGGCAGAGGGAGAGAGAATCTTAAGCAGGCTCCATGCTCAGTGCCGAGCCCATCACGGGGCTCGATCCCAAGACCCTGGGATCATGACGTGAGCCAAAATCAAGAGTTGGGCATTCAACCAACTGAACCACCCAGGCGCCCCTAACGTGTTTTTAATGCAAGGTTTTTTCAACCTGGAAAATGATTTATCCCTTTTTTTATGGACTATTTTGTCTCCCATTTAAAAAATATACTTCTTAGAGGTTCCTACACTTTTTTTTTTGGCTAAAAAATTATTTATGTTTTTGGTTACCAGTAAGAAAAAGATCTATTTTATATTTTAATCATTATTTACTTATTCCAGTCTTATTTTATTTGACACATTAAGGATGAAGTTCACAATGAGGATTTGTCATGAAACCATTATCAATAAACATTGACTTTCCTTGTCATCTTTAGTGGTTCTTGCCTTGGATTCTACTTTTTGCCTTGAATGTTAATATTGACAAGTCTGATTTCATTTTCTTTGTATTTGTCTGAATCACCTTTGCTTATTCTTTTACTTTTAATATTTTGGAATTGCTTAGTTTCTACACATCCATCTTATGGTAAACATGCAGTCTACTCATAGTTCTTTGGTTTGCAGAGGGTAAAACTGATTTTATTTCTTTGTACATAAAAAAAAAACCTTAAAAATTTTTTTAATGTTTATTTATTATTGAGAGAGAGAGAGAGAGAGAGAGAACCAGGGAGGGGCAGAGATAGGGAGACACAGAATCTGAAGCAGGCTCCAGGCTCTGAGCTGTCAGCACAGAGCCCAATGTGGGGCTCCAACCCACGAACTGGGAGATTGTGACCTGAGCCAAAGTTAGACACTTAACCGACTGAGCACCCAGGAGCCCCTAAAAAAACTTTTAAAAATGTGTCTGGATACTTATTAGATCCTTTCTTTATCTGTGCAGGTAAAAAGACCAAACACATTATTTGGATATTTGAATATGTTTAGGAATTAGTCCTTGAAAGCCATTTTAGCCCGGTATGTAGTGAGCCTTTTCCATCTGCTGACTTAGGTCTTTGTCCACATCAGGAAAGCTTTCTTCCTTATAACTTTGCTTCTGTAAGTACAGCAATTTCATCCTGTAGATAGTGCATCTTTAATTTATTCTTTTGTTTTTCATTACCATTTATTTTGCATTCTAGAGAAACTATTTCACTTACCATGGTACTTATCTACCCTACTGAATGCCATCTACTGAACTGTTGAACTGTATGTACATTTTGTCTGCTTTCTTTACTAGGCTCTACTCTGGGCATTGTACGGGCCCATCCTATCTTGTCTGTCGTTGTATCTCCAGTACTCAGAACAGAGTCATCATTTTTTTTATTTAATTTTTTTAATGTTTATTTTTGAGAGAGAGAGAGAGAGGCAGACAGAGCATGAACAGGGGAGAGGCAGAGAGAGAGGGAGACACAGAATCTGAAGCAGGCTTCAGGCTCTGAGCTGTCAGCACAGAGCCCAATGCAGGGCTCAAACTCACGAACCATGAGAACCTGAACCGAAGTCAGACGCTTGACCACCTGAGCAGCCCAGGCACCTCCAGAGTGCCTTTTAAACATTTTCAGTGGCCAGAGCTAGAAAAATATATCATGACTTTATATTCATACTGCCCACTCAAATTTACAAATTTTACTTACTGTCTTTTACCTTACATGGAAATCTTGGGTCCCTACTAATTAATATAATTGCTTCTTTGGTATGTATACTTTCAAAACAATAATATAAATATATTATTACTAATAGAGTGCTTACTGAAAGCAATCAACATTATTAGAAATAAAGTGATTACTGAGAGCAATTTGAGAATTCTTTGCCGATCTTTAAAAATTTTTTGTCCTTAGGGTATATTCTGCCAGAATGTGTAATCAACCTACTGTGTTTTAAAGTCCCTTGAAATAATTATTTTTGTAGTTATGCCAACAACTTGACATATACGTAAGTTCATTTATTTTATTTTTATTTTTCAACAATTGCTTTTTAAATTTAACTTTGTTTTCTAATTGTGTAAAACACTCACATCATTCCAAAGAATACAAAAGCAAGGTACATTAAAAGAAGTCTAGCTTGTCTCCTATCCCTTCCATCCTGTTCCCTCTGTCCCTATTATAAAGAACCATTAAAAAAATAGTTTTAGCTTACCCTTCCATTATTTCCTTTTTAAGATATAAGAAAAAAATAAAATTATAACTCATAACTTGTGGCACTTTCTTATATAAAAGGAGCATAATATAACACACTGTTCTGCACCAGAGTTTTGTAGAAAATAATATATTTATGAGATCATGATAGTTTAAGGAGCTCTGCCTTATTTCTTTCATATGGCCGCAAGGTACTCCACTGTATGGATGCCCCAGTTTATTAAAATAGTTTCTCACTAATCTGCATTTGGAGTGTTTCGAGTCTTTTGCTATTACAAATGGTGGTACATTGAGTAGCTTTCACTATATGTCATTTTATATATTTGACAGTGCGTCACTGGGATAGACCCCTAGAGGTGGGATTGCCGAGTCAAAGGGTAAACGAATGTGTAATTTGCTAAATCTTGGCAAATTTCCCTGTATAGTAGGCTTCTCATCTTGCATTGCCATTAGCTGTGTATGATCGTGTCTGCTTTCCTATAGTCCCACCAACACAGTGATATTACTAAACTTTTGGATTTCTGCCAACTTGATAGGTGAAAAATAGTATCACGATATAGGTCTAATTGGCAGTTTTATGTTTCAAATGTTTACAGAGTATTTGCATTTTTGTGCAAACCATTATATCTCTCCAATTTTTCTACAGGATGTGACAAAAGAGTTTTTAAGAATGCAAAGAGCTGTACCACATAGCATTCTTTGTTGTAAAGATAAGGATCAGCCAGATAATATCTACAAATCAGGTATGAAGAACCAGAAAGAATATTAGCTGGCCAGCTAAAGTTTAATCAATACTTAATCTGTACCTTGTCATCATCACATTGAATTCTTAACTAATTTGTTTTTGCAAAACTCTTTTGAAATATTTTACCTTTAAAAGATTGGTCTTATCACCTATGAAATGTAACCTCTAACCGTGGTATAATTTTAATGACAATACTTCATTATGTTTGTAAGAAGAAATTGAAATGGCTTATCAACCTTGTCATATTTAACCCACTGAACATGATCACACAGATACTGTTACCATTTTCCCAACTGGCATATGCACTGGTACATTTTCTTGCTAGTTAGGAAAGGACTTTTGCTTAGTTTGAGGGCTTTTTTTTCTTTCCATAGATTTATGGAAGTAACATAAAATGATGTTTAAGAGCAGATTCATTATTAAACACCAAAGCAAAATCTTATAATACCATTAAAATCTGTTTTAGCATTATTTCCTTCTGTACGTTCTTTGCCTCAGCCAATTTCCTTTTTAAATCTAATTGTTTTGTGTTTTAATCAATCTGCAATAAGAGTTGAGCTTAAATTTCCTCTCATTTTATTCTGTACAAAACAGATACTGTTTTAAATTAACTTCTGCTTCCTATAGTAAATCTTTTTCAAAAATCTGAATGCTCCTCTTCCACCACTTGCTTCATTTTTTCCGTTTCTTTTTATGTTGCGGCAGAATTTCATTGACCTTGTGTTAGTTTCAAGTTCAATTCATTTTTGAATGAGGAGGATTTATCTCAGCCTGGAATATGCCACTCAAATGAGTGGGTAGATTCTTTCCACATTCTTTATTTAGCTGTGTGCTGTCATAATGATCTTATCCTACCTTAACCTGAATGGCTAACCGATAACAATTTAAATTAGTGCAATGATACTACTGGAAGAAATACATGGGGAGAGAACTGGGATTGCTGATAATCCCATTGGGCAGACTCATTTGATCATTTCAGGTGGGATTCGTAAAGGCACATTTTGGTGCCTTTGTTCAAGTAACGTCCTTACTTTAAAGGCAGTTTGTAAACTTTTTGGCAACCAGTCTTTAGGTGCAGCTACCTAATCAATGTGTGAGATAATCATCTATGCTCTTTGAGACTGACTTTGATTCTTTTACATAATTACCATCAGAAAACTTTTCCGAAGCATCCAACTCTATACTAGATGGTTGAAAATGAAATGACTTGGCCAGATAAAATACTTAAGTGGATAAACACCAAATTGTATTGAATGAATGAAATTATTAAACACATTAGGCCCCAGATTGGTAATACTGGGCCCTGATGGGGTCCCCGATTCTATTTCTGATCTCTACTTGATAGTCATTTCCTTGAAAGGCCCTTCCTGAACACAGCCCATTCAAACCAAATTATTCCCCCTGTTATACACTTTTATACTCTGTAGAACCCCTTAATCGTATTAATGGTTGGTGGTTGGTGGCTATTTGTTGATGATTTCATTAATGTCTCTGTTGCTCACCAGATTTCAAATGCCAACAGAGCTAGAATTTTGTCTTGTCTATTTTATTCTCTATTTTAGGGCCCAGTGCCTAGAATAGCGCAGCCCTGACACTCAATAAATACCATTTGAATAAATGGGTGAATAGAAGATACAAATATTAGATCATATCCTACAAGTTGAAGATAAAGAGTAAAAGGACATATTGGAAAAGAAAGGGCTGGAAAAGAAAGGAGCTTAAAAAGGTGGGTAGCGTACTAGTCATCCTTGATTTTCTTAACTTCTGTTTCCTCATCTCTAAAATGGAGATAATAATAGTACCTACCTCATAGAGTTGTGAAGATTAAAGGAGGTATCATGTGTTGTATTCTTTTTTTCTACCTCTTCCTCACTAAGTACTTTTCGAATCTTTTTTGAGCCTCTTGGCTTTATTCCAGCAGTTTTATCTTTAGATAGATCCAAAACATCATCAGAATTTCCTCGAAACTTCTAGAAGAGTGTCAGCTAGGAGACACTCAGTTGTGCGATGCATCCCCCCTTCATTAGTAAACTCAAATGGTATGTAGGAGCATCACACAGGGAGAAACGAATACCATTATTAGTAGTCCCTTCCCCTTAGTTAGCCAGCACTGGCCTAATTCTGAATGGTGCTTTCTAATCTCTAAATTGTGGTTCTTTTCTTCCTCCATTTAGTATAGATGCACTTGTTTACCCTTAGGGCCCAACTGTATTCATTGGCTACTAAGTTGTTTTTCTAGGCTAAATAAAAAATGCTTTTTTTTCCCCATCAAGGCAGCAAATTTCCCTGTTTTCATGTTGCCAGGTGCTGGCTATATTAGAGAGTATTTAGCTGATGAAAGTCTGTCTTTTGCAGGCAAGAGGACAAGAAAACCTGGATGGATGGAGCGTCTGTTTCCTTGGCTTTCTCACTGAACTTCCATATTGGAAAGAAAATCACCTAAGAGAGCCATCTCTTCCCAGCTCTGCATAGGCCTGGTGGAACAGCACTGAGGATGTTTCCTTAGGCTCAAAGCCACCAGATGGGACAGAAACAGCTGCAGTGGGGGGACTGACCACAAGGAGAATGGAGCCGTCCTTACCTGAGCCTCACCCATTTCCAGGCTAATTCCCCCACCTGAAGAACATATGTTCATTCAACGTTCATTCAGTAAGCCCCTGTTTGGTGCCAAGAACTATCCGAAGGCAATATGTTAGTGGAAATTCAAAAGGAGTGGAAGAAAAATCATCTAATCTGAAGAAACTCCAGACATCTCCAAGAAACTATGAAATTGAAATCAAGGGCTAAGTTGTGGGTGTTGTATTGCAAGCGTCGGAAGAGGCCAAGAGAAGTAAAAATACAAGTGAACTGGTGTTGGCAGGGACAAGCTCACTGTGAATACAGGGTAGCAGGACTAAGCACCCGGTATGCTAGAAAACAATTGCTGTGTATAGCTTTGTTAAAATAAATGGTTTTGTCTCCATACGATCTTATTAAGCATTCTTTTAAAAATAGAATTCTGGTTTCTTTAATACAGGTAAAGCTTTAACGGATTGTAAAAAAACTGTAAAGTGGTAGCAAGGGCAATGACCTCTTCAAACAAAAATAAAACAGGTTAAAAAAGGAGGGGCATTGGTGGTGGCGCCGGCCAAAAGTGAATGAATTGGCATTTTACACAGTTACGGTCTATCTAGTAACCTTTTCTGTATTGGAACAACAAATAATTAGTGTAGAAAGAAATGTGGTCTGTGACTCTGTTCTGGATCTTTCTTTGAAGGTGCATTGAAGAGTGAGTTGAAGGGTTAAGAAGACCACTTGACGCCCTCTCCGAGGAGCAGAAAATCAGCTAGCCAGCTCACATACATCAAGCACTTATGCGACAAGCAGTGTGCTGGGTGCCTTGCATCCACTATCTCATTAAAAGTTCTCAGTAGTCTTGTGGAAACAGCTTTCTCATTGGACCTCTGCTGTCACATCCAAGGCACGGCCATTCAACTGCAGATTTATAGGCTCAATACGTGGTGAGAATCATTCTCAGGGGGTTGGCGTTGCAAACTAGACCTAAGGAAGAATGGCACCTTTGCAATGTATGTTCAGGCTGAGGAACAGTGAGAGCGGAGGCCAGAAAGGTAAAATGGCACAGAACAGAGAGTTCCAGTTTGCCCGGGTTTCGGTTATTTCTGTTCGCTTTTCCCTGGTGTTCAGTAATGCACTGTGTATTTAACTGGGGATCGGTCAGCATGGTTGGCATATTAGGACTCTGGTCGTAATTCATTTATTTTTCTCAGGGAGGAGGAGAAAGATTTATTTCCCCATATTGGATTCTGCACATTTGGGCAAAATTGGGGAGTGGAAGATGAGGCTAGGAAGCTCTTGCAGATCTTGAGAATGTTTATGAATAGTTTTGCCAATATTCATTCTTTTCTTCATTTATTCTGTCACTTAAAAATTGTATTAGCTGAGCGCCTATCATGTGCCAGGCATTATGTAAGTTGCCAGGTTTGTGACAAAGTTCCAGACACAGTCCCTGACCCGAAGGATCTCTGAGATCAATAATAATACAGTAAGGTAAATACTTCGATAAGCAAAAGAAGGAATGGGCGACAGAAGGGTTCAACCCAGTTCTGAGCATCTCAACCTCACAAATAATCCTAATGAGAAAATATGAGCTCAATTTAATTTTCTGTCATACCCTATTTCCTTTCTCAGCACTCCATCTCCCCAGGCAATATGACCTGAAAGTCGAAGATATTTCAAGAGCAAGGGGATTTGCTGGCCCTTATGTGCCAGAGGGTCAGTTAGTCAGTAGCAGCAGAGGGAAGACCTTTAAGAAGGCTAAGTGCTCCATGTGCAAAGATAATGTTAAAAGAATTCTACTCAGCTCATCTTCAGAGATCAATGCCCAAGAGCAGCCAAAAAAGAATATTAAATCCTGGAGGTAACTTCCTATGGATAACGGATGTAGTGGCAGATTGCATCCCGTTAGGAAAACCAGCATCAGCTAGTCAGAAGAGAGAGATTTTAAGATTTGGGATATCATTTTGGTGTATCGCATAGGGTAGACGATTCAGGCCTCAACTGCCTTCTCTGTATTGTAAGTCTCGTGCTCGTAATGGGCACAAGCCCTAACTCAAACGTCGTGGTCAAGGAAAGGAAGGAAATCAACATGTACTGATTGCCTACCTGGAACCCAGCACTGTTGCTCCTGCATGCAAAGTCAGAACCATCCTGGGGGTGGGAAATCGACAGGCCAATTTTAAGAGACAAGAACATGAGCCTCAGAAAGGTTAAGTACCTCACTCAGGGTCACCTATCAGGCAGCAGAACCAAGATTCAAATTCAGCTCCAAATTCTAACTGGCAGCAATAAAGCCATATTCAAAGGCGAGCGAGTGTGTTTGGAGGGTGGACACATTTACATGCAGAAAATGTTTGATTCCATTCTTCTGCTTTCCTTGGCTCTGAAGAAGTTGTGCCCTGGGTAACAGCTTGTGGGTGCTTAGGGTTAATCACTGTATTACACAGCCGTAAATTCCCTTTACAAAGAGCTGTCTCCGTGCATTTGCCACTCTTGAAAATCCCTTCTAGGCACTAGCTAATCGGGTCAGGAACACAGTAGCCGACACCAGAGCCAAACAGAAACTTGTCAAACTGTTTTGACTGTCTTAACGTGACTGAAGCACTTTCGCAGTGAGAACGTTTGGAAAATATTCACAAGTGTTGAAGCAAAGGTTCAGTGTGGTTTCCGTCCTTCCTTTCTCCCCAGACCCACACCTATGCTTTCAATGCGTTTGGCGGCTGCTGTAGAGAGGCCATGTTACCGAAGTGGAAAAGGTTTTAAAGAAAAGTCTGTGCATAAAAGTGACTCGCTGACAGCCAATTAGGAGGCTTCCGCTGGGAGTCTACCTTGGAGTGACAGGAGAGTTACAAATCCAGAGTAACCTGGCCAGGGTGAAACATTCCCCGACGTGGCCCTTGAAATGAGGTTTTGGATGGAAAAGCCCAAACTGTGATATGTAGAAAGGTCAGTTGGGAGTTTTTGCTTGCAGTAGAAAAGAAGGGGCAGTGAATAGAGGATTTCGTGATTTCTTGCTTCTGTTTCCATCATTCTCTTTCCAAATGGAATATTTATTTGCTCTTGTATAAAGAGAGACCACATCTCCAGGATGCCTCCATATACCTGTACAGCCATATTTAGGGCTCCTTCATATGGTGACAGATGAACGCTCAGTCCAAACACATGCTTATTTTATGAGTGACAGCATCAAGAATTAGTCACAGCTACAATGGCTTCTGATTAAGATTGATGGTCTCCTCTATATTATAAATCATATTCCCATGACATTCATCCTGGTCATGGGCAGGAGTAGGGCAAGATATTTGGGAGAAGACAAGTGACTCAGAACAAGAAATCCTTTCTAAGCTTTAATTATATGCTTTAATAATAGAAATAGTACTGGGGGGGGGCAAGATGACCTAGTAGGAGGACCCTAAGCTCACCTTGTCCCACAGACACAACTACATAACACTCACATCCGTGTAAACAACCCAGAAAACAACCTGAAGCCTGGTAGAACAAACTCTACAACTGAGAGAAGTCGCCACCTTGAAGAGAGTAGGAAAGGGGGAGATGTGTCCAACGGGGTAGGGAGGGAGCTGCGGGTGCCGAGCAGGGCAAGAACCAGACTATCACATGGGGTGGGGGAAGGAGTGGGGTCGGGGTGTGTGGAGGGGAACCCACACAGGGAAGACAAATCCCCATAACATTTGGCTTTGAAAGCCAGAGGGGCCAAATTTCTTGAGTTCCTGCAACCAGTGAGACTTAAAGCCTAGAATTTTAAAAATCAGTGGGCTCAGCTCTGGGAGAGCCCAGAGGGTGTTAGGAAGCTGAGTTGCTGCCCTTAAAGACACAGCACGACAAGCAGCCCACGGAGATACAACATAGAAGCAGCAGTTTGGAAAACGCCTGGGGCTTACAGGCGGGAGAGTTAGTTACTAATCTCAGAGCAAATCCTGGAGGGGCAGTGTTCGCAGACGGACTTCTCCAGAAACAAAGGAGCTGGCAGGCATCATTTCCCTCCCCTACCCCCCCCCCCCGCCATAAACACGTGCCACCTGCGGGAGTGGGGCCTTACCCACCCACACGACCTAACTTGCTCACACCAAGCCGGGTCGCCCATGCTTTGGTGGATCAGCCTTTCCCAGTCACATTTGCCTCAGTCAGGGCACTGCCGTCCCCACCCCCAGAAGATGGGTACAACCCGTGCCAACACTGTGTCTGCCGATCTGTGGGTTTCACGCGGCCTCGGTCTGGTGGTGGCAGTGGCCCTGTGGAAGCCCAAGGCACTCCTTGTTAAAATTACTCACTGTGCCCACATAACCCCAGTCCTGGCTGGGGCGGCAGCATGGCTCATTTCACAAGATCAGCCCATATCTTGTTAAAACTGTGCACTCCACCCTGGCTGCAGACCAAACACTGCCCACAACAGGCAAAGGGAGCCTCTGCAGATGACCGGAGTAAAGGCAAAAGCGGCCAGGACACCACAGCTGGTGCACGCCACACACATAGGAGACACCCCTGACATGCCAGGTTCTGGCGAACAGGGCACATGGCACTGTAGGGCACTACAAGACCTCTTCTTCATAAGGTCATTATTTTTTTTTTTAATTTTTTTTTCAACTTTTATTTATTTTTGGGACAGAGAAAGACAGAGCATGAACGGGGGAGGGGCAGAGAGAGAGGGAGACACAGAATCGGAAACAGGCTCCAGGCTCTGAGCCATCAGCCCAGAGCCTGATGCGGGGCTCGAACCCACGGACCGCGAGATCGTGACCTGGCTGAAGTCGGACGCTTAACCGACTGCGCCACCCAGGCGCCCCAAGGTCATTATTTTTAAGAGCAGGACACATAGCTGACTTCCCTAATGCACAGACACGTAGAGTTAGACAAAATGATGAGACAGAGAAATTTATCCCAAATGAAAGAACAGGACAAGGCCACAGCCAGAGATCTAAATTAAACAGATGTTAAGGAACATGTCTGATGGAGTATTTAAAACAATGATCATAAAGATATTCACTGGACTTGAGAAAAGAATGGAGGACATCAGTAAGACCCTTAATAAAGAGATTAAAAAGAACCAATCAGAGATGAAGAGGGCAATAAATGAGATTAGGAACAGTAAAAATATGTTTGATGCAATGAAAGAGAAAGGAACCCAAGTATATCACTAAAGAAACCCAGCAAACTGGGAGAGAAGAAAGGAACAGAGGAGAACTACAAAAACAACCATAAGTCAAATAACAATATGGCAATAAGTACACATCTATCAATAGTTACCTCAAATGTAAATGGACTAAATGCTCCAATGAAAAGACATAGGGTGACAAAATGGATAAACAAAACCCATCTATATGCTGCCTACAAGAGACTCATTTTAACCTAAAGACACCTGCAGATTGAAAGTGAGGGGATGAAGAAACATTTATCAGGCAAGTGGAAGCGAGAAGAAAGCCAGGGTAACAAAGCTTGTATAGAACAGAATAGACTTTAAAACAAAGACTGTAACAAGAGACAAAGAAGGACAGTATATAAGGGTGCCTGGGTGGCTCAGTTCGTTGAGCATCTAACTCTTGATTTGGGCTCAAGTCATGAGCCCAGGGTTGTAAGATCAAGCCCTGCATCAGGCCTACTTAATATTCTCCCTTTCTCTGCCTCTAACCCTGCCCCACTCATGCATTTGTTCTCTCTTTCTCTCTCTCAGAGATGCCCCACTTACAGCAATGGACACATTATTCAAGCAGAAAATCAACAAGGAAACAATGACTTTGAATGACATACTAGACCAGATGGATTTAACATATATTTAGAACATTCCATCCTAAAATAGCAGAATACATATTCTTTTCAAATGCACATAAAACATTCTCTAGAATAGATCACATATTAGGTGACAAAACAAGTCTCAACAGATTCAAAAAGATTGCATTCATACCATCTTTTCTGAACATGATGCTATGAAACCAGAAATCAACCACAAAAAAATAAATCTGGGAAGAGCACAAAGACGTGGAGTTTAAATAACATGATACTAAACAACAAATGGGTCAACCAAGAAATCAAAGAGGAAATGTAAAAAATGGGATAAAGGAAAATGAAAACACAATGGTACAAAATCTCTGGGATGCAGCAGAAGTGGTTCTGTGAGGGAAGCTTATAGCAATACAAGCCTACCTCAAGAAGCAAGAAAAATCTCAAATAAACAACCTAACCTAAAGGAGATTAGAGCTAAAGGAGCTAGAAAACAAACAAGCAAAACCTAAAACCAGCAGAAAGAAGGAAATAATAAATATTAGAGCAGAAATAAATGATACAGAAACTGATAAAAGAAATCAAAAACCAAAAAAACAATAGAAAAGATCAATGAAACCAGGAGCTGGTCCTTTGAAAATATAAACAAAATTGATAAATCTCAAGCCAGACTCCTAAGAAGAAAGAGAAGCAGCAGCAGGAGGAGGAGATGTGTGGAGAAAGGACTCAAACAAAATCACAAATGAAAGAGAAAAGAAACCAAATCACAAATTAAAGAGGAGAAATAGCAACCAACACTAAAGAAATACATACAACTATAAGAGAATATTACAAAAAAATTACAAACCAATAAATTGGGCAACCTAGAAGAAATGGATAAATTCCTAGAAACATATAACCTCCACAAACTGAATCAGGAAGAAATAGAAAACTTGAACAGACTGATTACCAGCGACAAAATTGAATCAGTAACAAAAAAACTTCCAACAAACAAAAGTCCAGGACAAGGTTGCTTCACAGGTAAATTTTACCAAACATTTAAAGAAGAGTTAATATCTATTCTTAAACTATTCCAAAAAATACAAGAGGAAGAAAAACTTCCATATTCATTCCATGAGGTCAGCATCACCCTAATACCAAAACCAGATAAAGATACCACTAAAAAGGAGAACTAAAGGGCAATATCTCTGATGAACATAGATCCAAAAATCCTCAACAAAATATTGGCAAACCAAATCCAACAATTCATTAGAAAAAATTGTTCACCATGATCAACTGGGATTTATTCTTGGGATGCAAAGTGGTTCAATATTCACCAATCAATCAACATGATACATCACATCAGTAAGAGAAAGGATAAAAACCATATGATCCTTTCAATAGATGCAGAAAAAGCCTTTGACATAGTACAATATCCATTCACGATAAAAACCCTCAACAAAGTAGGTTTAGAGGGAACATACCTCAACATAATAAAGGCCATATAAAAAAAAACCACCATCATCAATGGGGGGAAATGAGAGCTTCTCCCCTAAGGTCAGGAACAAGACAAGGATGTCCACTCTCACCACTTTTATTTAACATAGTACTGGAAGTCCTGGCCACAGCAATCAGAGAAGAAAAAGAAATAAAAGGCATTCAAAATAGTAAGGAAGGAGTCAAACTTCCATTATTTGCAGATGACACGATGCTATATATAGAAAACCCTAAAGCCTTTACAAAAAACTATATTAGAACTGATACATGAATTCAGTAAAGTCGCTGGGTACAAAATCAATGAACAGAAATCCATAGCATTTCTCTACACTAACAATGAAGCAGCAGAAAGAGAAATTAAGAAAACAATTCCATTTACAACTTCACCAAAAAATAAAATACCTAGGAATAAACTTAACCAAAGAGGTGAAAGACTATACTCTGAAAACTATAAAATATTGAATAAAGAAACTGAAGACGACAAAAGGAGATAGAAAGACATTCCATGCTCATGGATTAGAAGAACAAATACTGTTACAATGTCTACACTACCCAAAGCAGTCTACACATTTATTTTTTTTAAATTTTTGAAATGTTTATTTTTGAGAGACAAAGACAGAGCATGAGTTGGGGAGGAGCAGAGAGAGGGGGAGACACAGAATTCGAAGCAGGCCCCAGGCTCTGAGCTGTCAGCACAGAGCCCATCACGGGGCTCTAACTCACAAACCGTGAGATAGTGGCCTGAGACGAAGTCAGATGCTCAACCAACTGAGCCACCCAGGTGCCCCAGCAGGCTACACATTTAAAGCAATCCCTATCAGAATACCAACAGCATTTTTCACAGAACTAGAACAAACAATCTTAAAATATGTATAGAACCACAAAAGACTCCAAATACCCACAACAATATTGAAAAAAGAAAAACAAAACTGGAGGTATCACAATTCCAGACTTCAAGTTATATTACAAAGCTGTAGTAATAAAAATAGCATGGTACTGGTACAAAAATAGAGACATAGCTCAATGGAACAGAATAGAAAGCCCAGAAACAAACCCGCAATTATATGGTCAATTAATCTTCGATAGAGGAGACAAAAATATCCAATGGGCAAAAGGCTGTCTCTTGAAAAAACGGTGTTGGGAAAACTGGACAGCTACATGCAAAATAAAGAAACTGGACCACTTTCTTACACCATATACAAAAATAAACTCAAGTTGGTTTAAGACCTAAATATGAGACCTGAAACCATAAAAATCCTAGAAGAGAGGAGGACGTCAGTCTTCACAACATTTTTCTAGATATGTCTCCTGAAGCAAGAGAAACAAAAGCAAAAATAAACTATTGGGACTACATCAAAACAAAAAGCTTCTGCACAGCAAAGGAAACAACCGACAAAACTAAAAGACAACCTACTGAATAGGAGACATATTTGCAAATGACATATCTGATAAAGGGTTAGTATCCAAACTATATAGAGAACTTATAAAATGCAACACTCACAAAACAAATAATCCAGTTAAAAATGGTCAGAAGACATGAACAAACATTTCTCCAAAGAAGAGACATCAAGATGGCCAATAGACACATGAAAAGATACTGAACATCACTCCTCATCAGGGAAATGCAAAGCAAAACCACAATGAGATAACACCTCACACCCATCAGAATGGCTAAAATCAACAACACACAAAACAACAAATGTTGGCAAGGATGTGGAGGAAAAGGAACACTTGTGCATTGTTGGTGGGAATGCAAACTGGTGCAGCCACTGTGGAAAATAGCATGGAGGTTCCTCAGAAAGTTAAAAAATAAAACTACCTTAGATCCAGCAGTCACACTACTGGGTATTCACCCAAAGAATACAAAAACACTAATTCAAAGGGATACATGTACCCCTATGTTTATAAAAGCATTATTTACAATACCCAAACTATGGAAGCATCCCAAGTGTCCATTGGTACATGAATGGATACAGAAGAAGTGGTATATATACACAAAGGAATAGTATTCAGCCATAAAAAGAATGAAATTTTGTCATTTGCAACAGCATGGATTGATCTAGAGAGTATAAAGCTAAGAGAAATAAGCCAGTTAGAAAAGACAAATACCGTATGATTTCATTGATATGTGGAATTTAAGAAATGAAACAGTGAACAAAGGGGAAAAAAGAGAGAGACAAAGCAAAAACCAGACTCAACTGTACAAAACAGATGGTCAGAAGGGCAATGGATAAAATAGGTGAAGGGGATTAAAGAATACACTTATCTTTTTAAATTAGTTAATTAATTAATATTTTAGAGTGTGAGTAGGGGAGAGGGGCAAAGGTAGAGAGAATCTTAAGCAGGCTCCACACTTAGTGTGGAGTCTGATGTTAAGACTCGATCCCACAACCCTGGGGTCATGATTCAAGCCAAAATCAAGAGCTGGACTCTCAACTGACTGAGCCACCCAGGCACCCTAAGAGTACACTTATCTGGATGAGCATTGAGTAATATATGCACGTGTTGAATCACTATATTGTACGCTTGAAAGTAATACAATACTGTATGTTAACTATACTGAAATTTAAATAAAACTTTAATTTAATTTAATTTAAAAAATAGAATTACTACTGATGACGGTGATGATGATAATGCCCTTAACTCTCTAGCCCCAATATAACTCAGGCTGACATTTCTTTAGAGAAGTTCATTTAGAGAAGCAACTCCACAGCAGTTTGTCAATTATTATCTTGTACATCGAAGACTGAATAATATTATTTTCACGTACAGTAAAAGGAAAGAACTTCTCACTGCCAGAGCTGAACAGTTCAGGGTTCTGGCTGCCCCAGGCCCCTCCCGGTCTCCTGAATGTTAGGGGTGGTCTTAGCACACCTGTAACCCTTGTACATGGGTTAAAAATTCTCTCATCTAGATGAGAACTGACGAAGATCATCTTCCTGATTCAGACCCACATAGTAGTTTTCCTAGGTATCTCAAATTGTCATACACCTTAAAATCTCTTAGATCTAATTTTTAGTAAGTTGAAAATGTCTTCAGTTTACTAAGTTTAGCTGAAGTGACTTTGTCTTTTGGTCCCATTAAATGCTATGTTTATTGGTATCTTGAAGGTCTTTGAGAGCCCGATGGAAATGATTTGTTATCCTAATTACATAGAGATAATGCTGCAAACTCCCCCACTCTATCAGAAGGATAGATCTCTGAGTTATTCTCAGAGGGACAGGATGAGTTTTCTCTGATCCAGCTGTTCTCTCTCTCTATCGAAGGGACCCATGAGATACTGGTTGAGACTGGGATCCAGTCTATTAAAACAGAAAAATCAGCTAGTCTTTGCTCATGCTGTCTCCTCTGGGAAAAGCCTCTTTTCTCCATCCTAGAAATAGCTATTCTAAACTTAGGCCCAACCTCCTCCAAGAAACCTTCTCTAAGATCTACTGTACTATGTATGTTCTGTGGTAGCATTTATCACATCATGTAGCAGACATCTTTCACTAATGCCCTCTACACTATGATCTGAAAAGGGGCAGGGACCCCTAGGGCTGGCTCCCCAGTGCCTGGCTCAGGGGAAAAGTTTGTTGAATAAAATCATGAATATATGAACTGACCCATATGGAGATCAGAGTTCACAACTTTGGGCTTATTTATACCATGTACCAACTCAAAGTGAGAAGACTAACAGCTGTAGAGTGAGTTCTTCTTGTGTTTCAGGTGCTTTATACATATTATCTCACATAATCTTTCCACCAAGATGAGTGTCATTAGCTCCATCTTGCAAGAAGCTTAACAGAAGGTATGTTAAGTGACTTGCCAAAAGGAAGTGACCAAGCCAAGGGTTGAAACCCAGCTTTGACAGACTCCAAATCTATTGCTTTTTTCCACTGAATCTCAGTATTTTTTCCAAATTTTCTATTCCTAAATAATCCATTGGTACAGAGCAGACCCTTCTAACAACAACAATAAAGGAATTCCATACATTGTAGTTTGGTATTTGGGGGCCACTAACATTTTCTGAGGCTCTATGATTTTTAGAAACTATTTGGACTGTAGCCATTCTATGACTTCAGCATTACCAAGTGAGTTCAGTTCATGCCTGTACTTTTGAAAATGAGATTCCATAAGTGATGTTACTCAGAGGCTCAAAAAAGAAAAGATACACACAACCAACTTCAAGCTAGAGCTCTAAACTATTAATACTATGAATTGTTATTACTGGAATATTTCCATTTCCAACTCTACTCAAGAAACTGCCTTAAGCGCAACATTCAGGATGTGTTACTGAAATATGGGTAGTAGTTTTTAAACAGTACCTGCTGTTATCACTATTATTATGCTGGGAGTTATTAATGCTTATCATAATGGTATCACTTTAAATCTGAAGGGTGAATTAGTAAACCCATGATGGGAGGCTGCCCACCATATGCTTGACATACAGACAATGTTAATACATTTATGTAAGGCTTCAGTGAGATTCCTAAGATTTTCTCAGCTGGTGGCTTCTCCAAATTGTCAAATTATGTGGCCGAACTAGTTTCTGGTTACAGGCTGCTGATAGTGAGGTAGAGGCTTACGAGTTCAGTCCCCTACCCAGGCCATTTGCTTCACTGGGTTCTGGAGCTCAGGGAAGGCTTCTAAAGTCCATCCACCCAGGGAGCACACAGGACTCCATGGACTTCTTTGATGAGGATTGCAGAGATCATAACATAAAGCTCAGTTCCATGAAAACCTGCACGCGCACGCACACACACAAACACACACACACACACCCCTCCTGAGTTCCTACCATATGTAAAGCCGTTTGTTTGATTCTGTGGGCAATTTATGAATAAAAACATATAGGGTCTTCCTTGTCCTCAAATAGCTTATAATCCAGTCCATGAGGAAGATCTAGATTTAAATAATTGTAACATAAGATGAACCATGGAAAGCTCTATAACAGAGGTAAAAAATTAGGTGCCATGGGATTGTAAGGGAAAGAGAGAGAAATTTGCACTGAGGCATTTTAAGATGGCTATGTGGTTGAGGTGGGATTTTATGTCAGCTTAAAGGATGAGTGTGCATTTGAAATGTGTCTTCGAAGAAAGGGAGACTTACTTACACCGGATAGACTAAACAGAAAGAACAACATAAACGTATGAAATCCTGTGGGAAAGGTTAGGTCAGCTTTCGAACATACCAAGGGGAATGATATTGTTTAGAAGGGGGTTGAATTGGTAAAGGACTTTGAAGGCAAGAGCGCTGGGTGAAGGGGTTTGAAATTTTCAGTCTGGCACTGTTGAGTCTATGCATACTTCTAGACTGGGGAGGGGCTCTGTTAGGTCTATGGTGTTGTAACCAGGTAGAGGGCAGGATAGAGCAGGTGGAGGCTGGTCAGTGAGCCTTACTTGGTAACTACTAGTCTAGTTTGGACAAGAAATAATAAGGGCTACAGCTGAAAGGGATTAGTACAGTTTCAAGTTCTGCTGGCTTGGGAGGGTGGTGAGACCATAACTGAAAACAAGAAACATGGGAGGACCTGCTGATTAAAAGAGAAGGGGAAGTGAGATCACCAAGCTTGACATCTAGCAACAAACAGAAATTCAAGACTCAGGCTCAGTTGAGGTTAAGGTCAGAGTCATAAATTTGGGGCTTATCCACACAGAGCGAGCTCTCGTGGCTGCAGTAGCAGATGTTGGTAAGTCTACAGCTGGATTCCTAAAGGAAGAGAACACGGGGTGAAGAGGGAGGCAATGGGTAAGATGGCTTATTGGAGGCATACTTCCTCTGCCTCCTTCAGGGCTTGCAACAATCCCAGGAAATATGTAGTAGGATCCCAGTTTTTCAAAAAAGAAAACGAGGGGCACCTGGGTGGCTCAGTTGGTTCAGCGTCAGGTCATGATCTCATGGTTCGTGAGTTTGAGCCCCACATGGAGCTCGCTGCTGTCAGTGCAGGGCCTGCTTGGGATTTTCTGCCCCCCCCCCGCCCCCGCCGCGAATAAGTAAATCTTTTAAAAAGAGAGAGAGAAAATGAATCTCACAGATAACACTTCCCAACGTTTGTTGACCATTCCCTCTGTGCCAGGCACTGCACTAAGCATTTTACCTAGTTTCTCACACTTGGTGTGCAGAGCATTCTTTGAGATAGATACTGTCACTATCTCTTTACAGAGTAGAAGCAAATTTAGAGAGTTTAAGTGTTTTAAGAACCCTCTGTTAGCAAATGTTAGAGCTAGTACTTAAACCCGGTTTTGCCTAGTGCCAGAGCCCAAGATAATTTACCCAGGGTACAATGATAGTCTTACCCAACTACAGGTGTCCTCGTGTAGAACTTAGCATGGCAGTTTTTCAGAACAACCAAAATGTATTAGGCCCAGGATAGGGTTGTGTTACTCAAGGAGAACACAGTCTGGTCTAAGAGGGATTTTAGGGTCTAGACAGAGGAAACTACGGTGGCTCTTAAGTTCTCAGCATTTTATACCGGGACGAAAATCAATAAAGGGGTTTGTACTTTATGGTTTACCCAGGTGATCAGGAGCACAGACATTGAACCCACACCGTTTGGGTACAAACCCCAGCTCCAACACTTCCTGGCTGAATGATGTTGGGTTAGTCATTGAACCTCTCTCTTTCTATGCTTCAGTTTCCTTATGTGTTAAATGGGGATAATAATGACAGTTATCTCACTCAATTGTTGTGAGGGTTAAGTGAATCAATAAATATAAAATCACTTATGACAGTGCCTGGTATGTAGCAAGTGCTAATTAAGTGCTATGGATGTTTTGTGGGTCAATGGAGTCCTAAATTTCAGCTTCTTGTAATGCTTCAGACTACTTCTGGATCTCTTCCTCTGAGGAGAAAGGGAGATCGATTTTTCAGCCCTAATTTCATTTGTACATTCACTAACTTCTTCACCAAATACCCACTGAGCACCTCATTGGTACTGGCCACTCTGTTAGACACTACAAATGTAAGAGTGAACACAAGTATGGTCCCTTCCTTCTCTTATGGAGCTTGCAGTCTTGATGGAAGAGACAGGCAGGTAACCAATTGCAAGGCAGCGGGGTCAGCACAGGGCTCTGAGGAAGCACACAAGATGGACACCAAGTTTGAGCTTGGTGGTGTGGAAAAACTTCCCCGAAGAGGTGACGTCTAAACTGAGATCTGACCTCCAGGTTCTTCCCGGTGGCAATAAGATTGCTGACAGGTGCCATTCTTTAATCCTCTGGGATTGACTCCATAGTGTCATTTTTTCTTTCACCCAGTTTGTCCTTGTAGTTGCTGAGTCCAGAGAAATCCTATGCATTGAAAAGAGACTTCAGAGACTGCCCATGGCCTCCCAGCAGTTCTGGCTTGGCCCTGTCCTTCATTAGGGGATGTTAGGGAAATTTTCTTTGTGGAAGTAGCCTGAAGCCAGAGATACAGTCCTTAGCTCTCACGACACGAAACCAGACTGGGCAGTGAATCAAGACTTGTGTACTGCGACCTTGTCCTAAAGGAGGCAGCATCTATAATGGGCAATGGAACCTCAGCTCACTCACAGTGATTAAAGATTCCTTTGATGTTTTCTTGGCAAAAATCACATCAGCAAATTACATCCTGTCTGTCTGGCCTGCATATAGTGGCTTGGAATGGGAAACTGTGTTTTTCTTGTCTGGTTCATGATGTTTAAAATTCCTACCATCAGTCGTAAGAGGACTTGGACTAATGGGGACTAGGCTTTGAATCTTAGATCAAGATTTTACTATTAGACCTTGGGCAAGTCACTGATTTTCTCTGAGGATCAGTTTCCTCATCGCCAATTGCAAATAATAATACCCCTTATGTCACAGTACTGTTGTAGAATTGAAAGGAGATAACTTTGTGCTTGAAACACACTGATAATAAATAATGGCTTACTTTCTACTTGCATTCTTTTGTGTCATTGATGGCCACATTCTTGTATATGTACGTTACATGTAAGAGTGAACATATGGTCATTTTCAGCCACAGACACATTAGCTCAGAGTAGGTGCTCAATTAATACTTGCCCTTTTCTTATTCACCTTGATTTAATTGATCCAATTTTCTGACAAAGAGAAGAGCATTGGAACATAAGGTACCAGTCTTGTTCACTCTGACCCTTCCCTTCTATTTTTAACCCCATTTTACAGAGTCTGGCAGATTTTAAACGCTCAGTACGTATTTGTTGAATGAATGAATGAATGAATGGGTCATCAACTGACAGGCGAGCTATGATGAGAGTGGGAGCTGGCTGGAATGGGAATGGCATGGCTATACTAGCGGTAAGACATCAAATCACTGGGAGCTGCAAATGCAGAGGGAGGGGTGGAACTTACCAAAGGTGGATGTCACGTGACTCCCCACTTTGCTCTGAGATTGGCTGAACTGATGAGTAGGAGCTTGATATGATCCATTTGGGTCTCCAAGTGTACCCCCCAGCCAATCAAACTGACTTCCTTGGGACCACATTTAAATTTTTTTCAGTATTATAGGAACTGAAGGAACAAGTAATGTTGCTGTAACAAAGGTATAACTTTTTGAGAAAAGGAAAGACTTTTGGAAAATATGCAGTGGAAGCCCTCTTACACTGCTGGTGGGCATGTAGATTGGTACAATTGTTCTGGAAAACAACTTGGCATTATTTGGTAAAGCTAGAGATGTGCGTATACCCTGCAGCCCGGAAATTCTGTGCTCAGGTATATACCCTAGAGAAACTCTTGAACATGAATGTCAGGAAACATGCTTACGGTAGCATTATTTGTAATACTAGAAAGGTAGAAGCAACCTGAATGTGTGTATGGTGAGAAGCTATAAATTTGTGGTGTAGGAATATGAGACAGTACATACAGAAATACAAATGCACATCCACATGGATGAATCTCAAAAATCCCAATGTTGACTGAGTAAAAGAATGTAATTTATGGAAAAATACATACAGTGTGACACCATAAAACACAAAACAATATTATGTGGTTGTTTATGGGTATGTATGTATAAAAAACAGTATAAAACACACATGGAAATAGCAAATACCAAATTTACAACAGTGTTTACTTCTGGGGAGGGAGGAAGGGGATAGGAAAAGGAAGAGAAGCACAGAGCAGGTGGCTTCATTTATATCTGTGATGTTGTATTTCACAAACTGAACGGGAGATAGGAGAGTGTTTGAATTATTTGCTTTGCCTCTTGCAGTTCTTAAATACGGAAACATCCATTTAAAAACTGTATACCCAGGGCATTCTCTGGCAATCCGGGAACTAGCATTTCTGTGCACGGCCTGTTCTCATTGTGTTGTGCTTGATTCCATGCCTTCAAAATACCAAGCAAAAGTGGGAGGTCCTACTGACCTTAGAAGATTTTACAGTGCACAGAGCCAGGTGCTTTTGTGATGAAGTCTGAAGCAGAAAAATAGCTCTACTCTTCAGCAAGATTGTTTTGGACAGCAAGGACTCCAATTATCCAGCCCATTTTTAAATGGACCTTGCATGGTTCTAAGTACATTTCTATTGCATTTGATTTGTGGGCATCCGGAAATTGCCCTATTTTCTTTTCTCACTGACGGCAAATGTGAGAATAAATGAACGATTTGCAAAATTAAATTTTCATCTAACGGGTTTCCATCAAGCGTGGTACCACTTGTACCAAGATAAAATTGATTTTTGAGCAAAGCGAAGTTCACTTGGGGTATTTCAACATTGTCTTAGAACCTCAGTTCTTCTGAGAAGTAAGTGCATTATGGGAAAGACCAGGGTCCCATTCCTGGGGGCCTAGGGACTCCTACGTTTCTGTCTTAAGACAGCTTTGCCAGTGCTGAGAAGATCTTAATGCTCTTGGCTTGAAGGACTCATTCTTTGCTAGAACAAGATAAAGGGGACCCTTTTTAACTCCATAAGAAGTTCATATATAGAATTTGCAACTATTTCTAAGCTTGGCTTTTGGTCTATTGATCACTTTGGCTGAACACCTAATGTTTACAACCACTGTTATTAATTTATTATAATTAGTTCCACCAAAGCAGCTTTCCATCATTAGAAATAACTTGCACATGAACATGGCCTAAATAAATATCTAAATTGCCTTCCAATTAAAATGCACATTATGCATATTATGTCATTGGAGACTTTTTTTTTTCTTTCGAGCTATTCATACAATAAACCATTAGAAAAATTCCTATAGTGCCGAGGTGGAACCTGGTGATTAATTACCTATTGACAATGAAAGATGCAAACAAGAGGAAATGATGGAGTTTTTTGCTCTTGGAAAATTTGTCTGGTCATCCTAGTTATTCTGGATTGGACTGGACATTCTGAATGGTTTGTGAGCTCGATTACAGAGGGGAGCTGCTGACTTGGAGGCTGGTCTGACATCCCCCTCATTTTATTTTCCTGACTTACAGATTGTTGTCGAATATCTCACTCGATGAGCCCAATTAACTTGGTCATTAGTTCTTCCATTCTTAAATAGAACCAAATCTGTAGCTACTTTGACACTTCGGAGCACAGTTTTCAGTGAAATGAGAATAATTATTTTCCCTTAGTACTAATAACTTAGTGTGTGGGTGCTCATCACTTTTATTCCTGATGTTATTGGTAGCACAAAATTCACTTTCTTTGTGAGGGAATCACTGTGGAAGCCAGTAAATTAGTAATATATGATCTCTGAAATCATTTTCTAGAAGGATAGAAAGAACAGGCAAAGGCCTGGGAATCTTGCAGAAAGTTTTCCTGTTGAGCCCCAACCCTTGAGTGGAAGGTAAATTCCTCGAGGTTATAGATTTGTTTTATTCACCACTGTAACTCCTGTACCTAGTAGAGTACACACAGGAAGTGTTCAATAAATGTTTTTAAAAGAAGGAAAGAAGGAAGGGGAGGAGGAAGGAAGGAAGGAAGGAAGGGAGGAAGGAAGGAAGGGAAATGACCAAATGAGCAGACTTAGCTGAATGGTTTTGGGTCCAATAAACCCAGCATTCTCATTTACAAAATGTGTGGGATATACCTTACTGCATAGGGTTCTGGGATGAACACTGTTATAATCCTTACAAGCTGGGCTACAAAACCCACTAGGATTTTAGAGGGCCAGTGGGAGAGGAAAATAATCCAGGAGAGAACATGGTCAGGGCCGTGGAACTAAATCAGTTTAGCAATAGTTTTGAAAGGAGCAAGCTAGTGGTTAATGTCATGGTGTCCATAGCAGTAGAGCAAGTTCAGGCCGAGCTGGCATAAATTCCCAAAGGAGAGGGGTGGTCTAATATGATGGGATGGAAAACAGAAGTTTCCGAAGAACACTTAGGTTTGTGTGCAGAAATATGGCAGCAGTGTGGTTCTATAAGGTCCATTTGATTGAAAGCAAGAAATGATGGTAATGTTCCCATCAGTAGGGGTAATCACATAGTCAGAGATTCAGGCTCTAGAGCCACCAGAGAAACTGCAGTGCAATGTGAAAACAGAGGCAGAATCCCAGTTATATATATACCAGCTAAACCTAGCAGGAAGCAGTAGGGAAGTTGAGACTAATGGGATATGTGGTAACACTGTGCTGGTATCAGGCTTAGGACAGATAAAATCATTCAAAATCCTGTCCACTGGCAGTGAGGCTCAAGGACTCAGTGGACTTAAGTCTGCAATTATAAAGGTTTCAGCCGGTACAGCAGGGAGGCATGGAGAAAGCAGAGGCTGAAGGGTCTTACAGGGACTAAATCAGTTAACATCAGTCTGTGGCTGCTGAAGCAATGTTCCAACATAAGCATTCATTTCCTAAAGGGGAAAATATAAATAATAACAACAGCAGTAATGGTAACAATAATAGTAACAACGTAGCAACCATAGTAATAGCAGGATCTGCTTCTATTTAATGAGTAATTACCATGCTCCAGGCCTGTACTCGGCAGTTTATATATATTTAGTATCTCATTTAATTCTTACACTAACTCTATGAAATAGATCCCAAGGTTATCCTCATTTTAGGAGGTCAGAGAGATCAACCAACATGCCCAAATTCACGTAGCTAGGGAATGGCAGAGCTGGGATTGAATCCAGACAGTCTGATTCCTAAGCCCATGAATACATATAACGCACATATAATGTCTTATATATATGCAATGCTGAATAATTTTGAGACAAACTTTATTATCAATTTTACTTACAAGAGAACCAAAGGAAGTGGATTTCAGCAAACATGTACTGTATGTACACTTCCTATGTGTCAGGCATTGTGTCATGTGCTGGGGACACAGCAATGAAGAAAGTATGCACAGCTGCTGTCCTCAAGGAGCTTACTTTCTAGTGTGGGGTCCTGGGGGTAGTTATAGGCTGCACTTGATCAACCAGAACTGAAGGAAGTCAGCTAGATTATTCCACTCTAAGATCCTTTGGAAAACTCCATGGAAGGAAACTCTTCTATGGACGCATAAATAGCTGGTGTTTAAGTGCATGGACTCTGGGACTAGACTGAATTCAAAGCTTTATCTGTTAGTGTCTTGCCAAGAAAATGGAAACTGCTAGATCTTTCAGCTAGAGGGAATTTAATACAGAGGAGGTGTTAAATGAGCAAGACTTATTGAGAAATCAAGCAAGGAATGATGAGGGCACCAAGAGATTACAGGAAGCTGCTTTCACTTCTAGGGCTGGATGGGCGATGGGAGGGAGGTGGTGTTAGCAAAACCTGGAAGCCAGGTGATGTGGTTGGAGCTAAAACCCAGGCAGGGGCTTCCCAGATAGACCGTGGGCTATGGTAGGAGAGGCATCTACCTGTAGTTGGTGGAGACGCAGCTGGTTCCAGAGATGCTATAGGAAGGAGAGAGAGAGAGAGGCCTTTCTCCAATTCTTATTCTACAATTTTCTTTTTACCAGTGCCTCCCATTGATAAAACCTACTCAAAGCCAGAGGACAGGGGAACCTGAGAACATAGTTGCTGTCATGAAGAGCAGAGCAGGGGAGGGGAAGAAAAAGGGCGACTATGAAGCTGTTAACAGCTACGAGAGCCAAGCTTGGTCATTTATTAACTGCCATTGTGGGTAAATATCCCTGTGCGACAGTTTCTCCATCTGTGAAGTTGGGATTTCAAAACAGCACCCCCATAGGGCATTTGTGACAATTAAATGTCCATACATGTGAAGTGTTTGCAACAGTGTCTGGCAAATAGCAAGCACACTAGAACTTACTGAACTAAGATATAATATAATAAGGTACTAATAATACCTACTGTTATTATTTCTATCATATACAATATTACCAGTTCACTGTGCTTAATAAAGGCCTCATAGTTACAGGAGCTCATAGTTCAAGTGTCTCGGCCAACGGTAACTGTAAATGAATGAATCTGATGATTGCGATCCATGCCATCCCTCTGTAAAAGCCATTCTCATAAACCTAAGCAGTGCTCAGGCTGGAATTTAGGGAAGCCCATGAATCACTTGATAAGCCTGGCCCCTGCCAGCACACTCAGCAAGAAGCACTCCACAATAACCTGCTGTGTTGAGGGAGAAAGGCTCCAACAGATTGAAAAGAAGAAACGTAAGAAAACATTATTTTGAATTGACCGCACAAACAAGTGCCCTGTGGCCTTTTGGACAAATATATACATTCGTCCTCAATCTTCCTGTACAAGTGCCGTCATCAAAGTTCTGGAATCAGAAACAAAAGCTGGTGGTAAAAGGGAGAATGCAAACAGGATAGAGATAGGAACAAACCCAGTAATTCATAGAAATGAGAGAGAGAGAGAGAGAGAGAGTTCACTAGGTTTATAGATATGTAAAAAATTATAGCAGATCATTTAAGGGTAAAAAGGACATAAAATGTTCAATCAGTGAAGGCAGTCATTAGATTGATGTGTCCTTCTGTATAAAAATGAATAAACGTATCAGGTGGCATATGAATGACAAGAAGGAAGAAAAAAACCTCCAGGCGGCAGAGTACTGTTTAATGCTTTAATGCTGAGAGGGACTCAGTGCTTCTGTTGCTTTTTGGCACTGGCTGGGAGACAGATTGGTAGTAGTCTAGCAGGTATTTTATATCTCTAATTTCCTTATGGTGCACCCATTGGATTGCTAAACTTGGAGGAAATTCCAATATCTTTGGAATAAACAATTGTTCATCAGGACCTGGCAGGTAGATTTCTGTAAATACATTTTGACATGTTTGCTCTTTACCATGAGTGAAGATAAAATTGTGGCACTGGTAAGGATGTTAGATGTTTTTGTTAGTCTTTGCAACTGTGTGGCATGGGTAAAAGCCGCACTTTGCCGACAATGTAAACCAGAGCGCTGGGCCCATCGTCCCATCAGGTCAAGCCCATGGCTCTATTTTGGCATTACTGATTCAGATATTTCAGACGGAGACTTTTGGGGGCATGAATTATGCAGGTAAATATCCCCTGCTCTGTGTCATTCTGCATGTCCAGACTTGATTGAAATGTTTGTTAGATTGTATTTTGTATATCAATTTTTCCCAAGCCAGGCTCAAGCATCATGAGAGCAGGGACTGATCTGTCCTTTGGACTGTTATATTCCTGGTGTCCGGATAGTGCCTGGTAAATGCTAGGCTCTCCAGGATTATTTGTTGGATGAACAAATGGAAGTTTCTAGTGACTAGTAGACATTTCTGTATGCGCTACTGAAAAACAACATAAAAAATCTGCCAGACATTTTCAAGGATATCTTTTGTCTCAAGAAGTTGGTGAATATTATATTCCCAGTGGGAGGTCGACTTTAGAGAACGCTGATTGTTTTAGGTCATATTTGTTGTATGACAAATGATGTCAGAATAGTACTGCTTTGGCCAATGTCACTATGTAGATGACTCTTTCCTTAGGTCTTGTTGAATGAAAGTTCTTGCTTCAACATTCTTAATAGCCAAATCGGATCAAGAGTTAAGCAATAGGATCTACCACTTAGTATTTCATCGCATGTGAACTTTGAAATTGACAGTTAACAAATTCGGAGTTGTGGTTCATTCATGCATTTTGGAGGCTGATGACATTCTACCTTGGTATAGTGTGGTTTTCCACAGTGTGTTATACAGAGCACTAGTTCCACAAGATACTTTATAAGAGAAAGAAAACGGTTCTACGATCAAACAACTTTGCGTAATGTTGTATGGTACAGTCCTATTTTGGAAATTCATGATGTACATTAATTAACATAGGAAAAGCTCTGAGAAGTTATACAGTTAAAGAACCTATTTCTTTCTAACTCTGAGTTTCTCAAATTGAGTTAATTACAGAAGCTTCCCCCCCCCATTAACATTCCTACAAGATTATTATTCTATCGAACAGGCAGTGGAGAAGTTTAGTAGAATAAAAACTCCTTATTAAAAGAATCAATATCCTCTCTGAATCTCCTACTTAATAGTATGTGACATGGTGTTAGTCCACTAGGCCTCATTTTTCCGTTTCAAAAGGGGATCATACAACATGTGTTAAGGTCTAAGACAGTAGTTTTGTTTTCAGGGGTTCTGGCTGGCTCAGTCAGTAGAGCATGCAACTCTTGATCTCAGGGTCATGAGTTCAAGCTCCACACTGGGCATGGAGCCTATTTTTTTTAAAAAAGTTTTGTTTTCATACTTTAAAGTTCTTGAAATTGGAATAAGTCTTATGATCCATTTACAAGACATTTATTTTTCTGAGAAAAGTTAAAATTAAATTGATAGTTCATCTTATAATTTATGGCATCTTAGAGACAAAGAAATATGATAGAACCTCCCTGACAGCTTCTCAGGATTATTGTGAAAATCAAATAAGTCAATGCATAAGAAAGCAGCATGTACAAATTCATAATAATGGATTACTTTTATTATGTCATGTTTATTTGGCTTAAGCAGGAGGGGTAAGCTACCAGGCTGCCTTTTTTTCTTTTTAAGTTTTTTTTCTTAATGTTTATTTATTATTGAGAGAGAGAGAGAGAGAGAGAGAGAGAGAGAGAGAGAGATACAGAGTGCAAGTTGGGAGAAGGGGCAGAGAGAGAGGGAGACACAGAATCCAAAGCAGGCTCCAGGCTCTGAGCTGTCAGCACAGATCCCGACATGGGGCTCAAATTCGTGAAATATGAGATCATGACCTGAGCTTAACCCATTGAGTCACCCAGGCGCCCCCCCCCCCCCCGCCGCCCAGGCTGCCTTTTAATGCCTCAAGTGGACAGAAACACAGCAAATCCAGGTATCCTAACTGATTTATTTCCATTTGTATTTGGTGGCTTGACTTGATAGTTTTGCTTTATGTACATAGTCACAGCCTCAATTACAAAAACAAAAATAAAATCATTTTTAACATTCAATAACAATTTCTGGCAAAAGAAATAATTTGAAAATGTGTGATAACTTTATTTGCTGTTGAAGGGAATTTGGAATGAAGTGGGTGCTTCTTGGAACCCATCAGGGGAATTAATTCGTCAGCAAGCATTTGCTGAACTTATGTGCCCACTTCTGCATTAAGAGCTGTGAAAAATACAGTTAGTAGGCACTAAGTGGATGTTTTTAGAATGACTTTTGGTTTGGCTCTTGATAGATACTGACTATAATAAGGATGAACGAAGGCAGATCACTGCCCTGGAGCAACTCATAGACTAATGAGGGATACAGACCGGTAACCAGATAAGTGCCAAGATATATAAGTATTTACAAAACAGTTGAAGGGCCAAATAAATGGTTACTGTGACCTAACTCAGCTTTGTGGGGTTTGAATGAGACTTGAAGCTTCACAAGGTGAATGAATACGGTCTGGGTATTGAGGGAAGGATCAGTCAGAGCTGGGCAGAAAGCACAGGAAAACAGTGAAGCCATAGAAACGTCACATGTGTAGAAACTCAGATGAAATTGCATGTGTGCCTCATGATCTCTGCAGAATGCTGAGTTTATTGGGTATGAACATTTCGGGGAGTCATAGTGAAAGATGAGCCTGGAGGTGAGCCGGGTGACTGTGAAGGACCACTGCGTGCCCTGGCGACAGTTTTGGCCAGGCGAAATGAGCGAAATGAGCAGCCATTTAAAGGTTTCAAGTTGGTGAGAAATATGATCGGTTTTGCATTAAAAAATAATTACTCTGGTAGCAGTCTGGAGCATGGAGTAAAAAGCAGAAAGACTGCTTAGGAGACTGTTGTAATAATCTGATCAAGAGATGATAGTGGGGATGGGAAGATAATAATATATTTGGGAGATAATTCTAAGGCAGAAGCTGCAGAATTTAGAGATTAGCAAACATGAGTGGGGTGGAAGGAGAGGGAAGAATCAAGGAGTAAAGTCTGTGTTTTTGACTTTGAGATATTGAGTAGATGTTGATGTCATCATTTATAATAGGGAATTGGGAAGGAGGAATCTGCTTAGAGAAAAGATAATGACTTTAGTGCCAGTGGTATTTTCAACAGACAATAGGATGTATGGAAAAAAGATAATATTTCTGCCTTTCTAGAGCTTATTCTTTGTTTTACATGACAGAATTACACATATCCTTCAAGTGGCTCCTTCTGTGGTCACGAAGTCTGCGCTGAGCCCGAGGAGAGAATTCCAGCAAGACTCTCCAGCATTTTCTGTGTCAGGGGAGGCTTAATAAAAGAGGTGACATTTAAGGTGGATCTGGAAGAATGAGTAAGGATTCATACGATTCGTAAGAAAGATTCATAAGAAAGCCAGTCCATGCAGGGGAAACAGCGTGAGCAAAAGCAGGGAGCTGTGAAAGATCATAGAATGTCTGGAGATTGTAAGAAGCTCAAAATAGTTAAAGTGTGTGTGGTGAATTTGGTGGGAGAAGAGATCTAAAATTAAATTTTCACCAGTACCAAAGTCAGAGACTTTACACTTTACTCTGTAGGAACCAATGGGAGTGTCCAGCAGAGCAGTAGCATCCACAGATCTGTATATATCATTGGTGATGAGGCATGGAGTTCAAAAAAGATCAGAAGGGAAGTCTATGATTCCCTTTGTAGCACCAGGTTAAGCTGTGAACCTTAATGACTCCTCTTTAAGGGCACCCATTAATCCTGCATCCCAGGAGCATTGGCTCCATTCGGGATCTTCCCGCTATTATTTGAAGTTGGCCAGCCATTTCTTTTTGACACAGAAACAGCTTCTGCCACTGAAATATGGCATCAAGCAGGCTTGAATTGATTCTGCTTAGCTCAGCATACCACACATTGAGATTTCTCTTGGAAAAATGATCACTAAGAGTCCCACATTGTGTCTGATAGTGCCTTATATTTTATTAATGGAAATGGTTCTAAGAAACTCCAGTGAGTGCCTGGTAGATATCAAATATCTGGTTAAGAAGGCAATTGGGAATCTATCCAATCTATCCGGCTATTTGAAGGTATCAAAATTATGTTTGTTTTGTGTGTGTGTGTGTGTGTGTGTGTGTGTGTGTGTGTACAGAGTAATAGGCTATTTTTTTCTATACAGAGTCATATTTTTAAGACTATTTCCTTTAATTCAGTACTTCTACAGCAATGATCCTTGTTCAAAATGTGGATTCATGACACCCATCCCAAACCTACTGAACCAAAATGTATAGGTTTACAGCCTGATGATACGCATTTTAAAAAGGTCTCCACATAGTTCCAATGCCGTTTAAAGTTTGAGAACCACCAAAACATGGATTCTACAGATTAATAAGATCACAAGGATATATTCAACTTACAGGTACCCCAGACTCTATGCTGCATGTTGTGATTTTTTAAGTACAACACAATAGGCTTCCTTCAAAATAACCCCTGGCACTCTCAGGCAGGAGAACAGGGCAGTGCCTTAGAAAGAGGACTCTAGCTGTCAGATGTCAGGATGGTCAATTAGGACAATGAAACAAACTGAAAGCCATAATCAAGCCTTTATTTACTTACTGTGATACTGCAAGCAAGAAGCAAAATTGTGGCCAACTCTCTAGTGTTCCATTTTCCCCCATGGAATGGCACCGGGCAAAGGTCAGATGGACGCAGTGCCCATGGGGGTAATCATCCTGCTACTGAGGAGCGCCTAACAAAAGGCTCCTTCCTTTTCATGGACCTATGGCCTGGAGATAAGAGGAGGGACAAGGGCCAGTAGTGGAAAGGTACTGAGACAAAGCAGACAAGAGCACTTCAGCCGAGGCCCCCTTACAAGGAGATCACGCTGGAAATGTGGGAAAGATGCCTCAGCTGAAGCTCCTCATAAGGAGGCCTCCAAATTTGGGTGCTTGGGCCGTGAATGCAGAGATACAAATGAGCATGGCCAGCCCGGAGTGTGGGCAGTCTGAGTCCGTGACTGCAACTCCCTCCAGAAAATTGCAATGTGATGGCTGTGTACCAAATCTAGCGTGGGGAGAGCAGTTTTGACTCACGAGGCCTGCCAAGGAAAACCTTGTAATTGCCTGTGGCCAGGCTGGAAAGATCAACATGGGATTTTAGTCTGGAGCTGGACTCCTCAAGAACTTCACTGGGAACCAGGAGATCAGAGTTCTAGACCTGATTTTGCCAGTGATTCACTGGGTGAAGTCAATTTTTCTCTTTGGGCCTCTGTTTCCTCATTTGTCAGAATGAGGAAGTTCTAGTTTAATATCCTCGTGCTCAGCCTATAAGAGTTCTTTCATCTCTTCTGTTTTGTAGTTTCATTCCCGAAAGAAGAAGGAGTCTTGTGTCCAAAGGTGACTGTGCCTGGACTATACCTCCTGCCACAAGAGCAGCTCTCGTGTCACCTGGGGGAAATAGTTAATGACCACTGGGCAGCATCGTAGTGCTCAGCCTGAGTAGAGCAGCATCTTCCTCAACTTAGGAAACTGGAGAGGCTTTTGAGCAGCTTTTTGTTTTCTGAGGATTCTCTTTAGCAAATACTAGGTAAAGGTCAAAGACGGTAGCAGTTCTATTAAAGGTGACTCTCGGCAAGAGGCTTCTCTCTCCCATCTGGCTCCGCCATTTATGATCTGAAGGCATGAGGCCAATTTGTGATGGTGGGACGGGCCAGTAGAACACAACGAAACCATCTATAGATGAGGACTTACATTTAACAGGTCTTCACAGCAGCAAGTTTCAGATGGTTTTAGCAATCTGAGGTGAGAGCATATAGATGACTAACTGCTCCAGAGCAGGTCTGTGGCTTATCCTACCTTGGATCCCCAGCCCAGAGAAGGTAGTGTATAGGGAAATATCTTGTTATAAGTGGTATCAGCATTATCAATAGCCGGCGATCAGTGAGGGCTTACTCCATTTCAGGCACTTTGGTTTTTTAAAATATAATTACTTGTCAAGTTGGCTAACATACAGTGTGTACAGGGTGCTCTTGGTTTTGGGGTAGACTCCCGTGATTCATCGCTTACATGCAACACCCAGTGCTCATCCCACCAAGTGCCTTCCTCCATGCCTATCTCCCATTTTCTCCCCTCCGTCGCCCCCCATCAACCCTCAGTTTGTTCTCTGTATTTGAGAGGCTTTTATGGTTTGCCTCCTTCCCTCTCTGTAACTGTTTTTTCCCCTTCCCTTCCCGCAGGTCTTCTGTTAAGTTTCTCAAGTTCCACATACGAGTGAAAACATATGCTATCTGCCCTTTTCTGACTGACTTATTTCACTTAGCATAATACCTTCCAGTTCCATCCACGTTGCTGCAAATGGCAGGATTTCATTCTTTCTCATTGCCGAGTAGTATTCCATTGTATATATAAACCATATCTTTATCTATTCATCAGTTGGTGGGCATTTAGGCCCTCTCCATAATTTGGCTGTTGTGGAAAGCGCTGTTATAAACATCAGGGTATATGTGGCCCTATGCATCGGCACTCCTGTATCCTTTGGATAAATTTTTAGTAGTGCTATTGCTGGGGTCGTAGGGTAGCTCTATTTTTAATTTTTTGAGGAACCTCCATACTGTTTTCCAGAGCAGCTGCACCAGTTTGCATTCCCACCAACAGTGCAGGAGGGTTCCCGTTTCTCCACATCTCTCAGGCACTTTAAATGCACTTGTTTAATTTAATCCTCACAAGCCACCTTCTGACGTGAACACTATTATTATTATCCCCATTTACAAGTGAGACGACTGACCTCAGAAAGACCACAAGGCCTACTCAGGGTTATATAGTTAGCAACTGGCTGAGCCAGGATTTGAATCTAAGTGTGCCTGTCTTTGGAAACTATATTCCCAGCCACTATTTTATGCTGCCTCTTTTTTTGTTAGGTTAATTCAACCAGGGCTAGCCACATCGTTGGGTAAAGTAGATAATTTACCTAGGTGCTATGATTCGAGGATTGCTAAAATTGTCAGTCAAGTCAACCATTAGCCTTCCTTTCTATGTTGGACTTCCAAGATGGATTCGTAAATAGTGTGATAAACATAGGTAATTCTCCAGAGAGACGAATCACCAAGGCCAATGTGACTCCTTACTTTCTATGCCTTTCGCTTTAATGTAACTTTTCTCCAGCAAAGATCTATGCTACTGGACCGTCCAGGCTCAAAGAGACGATCTTAATAGGTCCAGAATGTAAGATTCAGAGAGGAATTTGGCATCTGACCATTGAAAGACCTAAATAATACCCAAGGGTGCCATACTAGAGGAGTCGGCTACCTTTGCTTCAGAAAGACATGAATGGTAATGTGTCTTACAAATGAATGTGACTGTCAGGGTCAGGGATCTGTATTCTCTGGCACTGAGTGTTACTGGGGCAGAGCAGCCAACCACGTGTGCACCATGGAACAGGAGCAGAGTAGATAAACTTGTACTTCCTCCGCTCTGTGTCTCTTGGTTTGTGTCTGTTCTCAGTCGCAGAGGGGAAGCTCAGGTAGCTTAGAAAATTCTCCATCCTTGGGCTAAGACATGGTATCTTTGGAGGTTTATCGTTAAAATGTCAGTACTATTTGGGAGAGGCATTCGATGACAATCAGTTCCTTAACTGTAGTTTATTCACTAACGTGAGGTCTGAGGAAGTTGGGGGTTACTTAATGTTATTCAAGGGTTAGATCTAAAATGTGAGCTAGGAGAGAGAGAGAGTTATTTATTTATTTATGTTTATTTATTTATTTTGAGAGAGAGTGAGTGAAACAGAGCAGGGGAGGGGCAGAGGGAGAGAGAGAGAGAATCCCAAGCAGGCCCTGCACTGTCAGCACGGAGCACCACATGGGGCTTGATCCCACAAACTGCGAGATCATGACCCGAGCTGAGATCAAGAGTCGGATGCTTAACCGACAATGCCCTGAGAGACCTTTTAGATGTGTGTTTTGGCCAGTGGTGAGATGGCAGAGGTGGGAGGCGAGGTAAACACGTGGGCTTTGGGTGACTGGGGTGATGGCACCTCCGTGTCCAGAGGCAGAGGCAGAGGCAGGCAAGAGGGCCAAAGACTGGCATTACTTCCCTTTTACCTCCCTTTGCTCCATGGCCCGACTCTGAGTATCTCCATCTCGACAGGGACAGAATTGCTGAGCAGCTAACTGGTGGTGTTTCTTTAGCATTGATTATTTGTGCCCCCAGCTCGCTGATGCTTGCACCGTAAGCAGTGAGACAAAGGGCCACAACCGACTGTTCAGCAGCCTGAACAAAGTCCCGAAAAAGTTCACTGAACACACCTAAAACCTTGTAGTGGAAAGACAGCACACTTCTGAGTGTGTTTCTAACTTGCGAAACACAGAATGGCACTTGGCTCACACTGGGAACTAATCGGTTGATGAATTCAGTTTACAAAAGTTCCATCCAGGTGTTCTCCAAGAAGCACTCTGGCCATGCAAAAATCTGGGTGCCTCCAGAAAATGGAAAGACGCTGTGGTGCAGGGGAAAGAGCATGAGCTTCGGAAACCGTCCCGGGCGAGTTACTTAACCTCTCCATGACTTACTTTCAGTTTTGTCATCTGTAAAATGGGGAGAAGGACACTACTTGCCTGCCTCATAGAGGTCGCTTGAGGCTTCAGTATGATTCCATATGTGAGTACCTCGTACAGTTCCTGGCATATAGCAGATGCTGGAAAGTGCTAGCTCCATTCCTTCCCCTCAGTGGAAGAGCTACGCCGAGGTAGAAAAGGAAGACCGAAATGTAGAGGGACGGGAGCCACGGCTCATGCAAATCAATCCTCATGAAGATGAAGCAGCACTGAAAGCATGATGTAAGTGTGGAGACAAAGATAATACAATCTCTAAATATGGTTTATGCTACGCTGTCTCGGGGAGCAAGCTGACTGCGGGGCCTGGAAGAAAGAGATAGTCACCGAAAGACGATGGCAGCACGGGACACCTAATCCAGTTGGCACTGACATTCTGGTCACTAGCAAATATAGCAAGAGGCCCTCCAGCACATGCCTACTGTACCAGAGCCATCCCTGTGTACCAAGAAAGGAAGTGCTTACTTGGGCAAGATTTTCAATGTGGGTTGTCACTAGCAATCAGGGAAAAATTCCCATTCAAACACCACCATATCATTGTAGCTATTCAAACGGACAAAAATAAACAGTCTTTAGTGTGAAGAGGATGCAGGGAAAATGCACTCACATACGCTGCCGGTGGGAAGGAAAATAGGCACAGCCCTCTGGAAGACGGTTTGGTAGCCTCTCTAAAATATTAAAACGGGCCTTTACAACAGCCCAGCAGTTCCACATCTATGTATACATCCCAGAGAACTACCCCTGTGTGCATTTGGAGATACATACAAAGGATGATTATTGTAGATTTCGTTGCAATAGCCTGACTGCTCATTAGTTGGAGTGGTTAAATATTAGGGCACATTCACGTAATGAAATATTAGGCAGCCATTTAAAAATGAGATGTACTAGATGCAGAGACATGGGAGTATTCTTATGCTTCATTGCTGGGATTTAAAAGCAAGTTTCAGGGGCGCCTGGGTGGTGCAGTCGGTTAAGCGTCCGACTTCAGCCAGGTCACGATCTCGCGGTCCGGGAGTTCGAGCCCCGCGTCAGGCTCTGGGCTGATGGCTCGGAGCCTGGAGCCTGTTTCCGATTCTGTGTCTCCCTCTCTCTCTGCCCCTCCCCCGTTCATGCTCTGTCTCTCTCTGTCCCAAAAATAAATAAATGTTAAAAAAAAATAAAAGCAAGTTTCAGCACAGTGTTTGTAGCACGATATCAAATTTATTTTGTAAGAATTTCAGGAAATGGTATATACTTGTATTTGCATAGAAAAAAGTCTGGAAGGATAGGAGTTACCCCTGGGGAATGGGGATGACAGTGCTGTTGATGGGGGGGATCCTTTTTTCAAGTGTTTGTTTTGAGTAAGAGAGAGTACACCATTGTGTGCGTGTGTGTGTGTGTGTGTGTGTGTGCATGCGCGTGCGCATGCACCTATGTGTGCACATGAGGCAGGGGAGGAAGGGTGAGAGAGAGGGAGAGAGAGAATTCCAAGCAGGCTGTGTGCTGTCGGCACAGAGCCCGACGCAAGGCTGGAGCCCATGAACTGTGAGATCATGACCTGAGCCGATATCAAGAGTCTGATGCCCAATCAGCTGAGTTACCCAGGCAGGGTGTGGGGAATCTTGAAGAGTCACTTTCCCTGTTTACTTTGTAGATGTCTGCATTATTCGAAATTCTTTAGATGAACATGTTCTGCTGTTCCAATCCTTAAGTAAATAATGAAACACATGTATAGGATAGATGGGCCTAGTCACTTCTAGCCCCTGCTTGCTCTACATTTTCTCACTTTTCAGATAATCATAATCATGATAATAACAAACATTTATTGTTTCCTAATGTGCCAGGCGATGTTCCAAGCGCCTTGCATATATTAACTCATATAATCTTCACAAGATCCTCATGAGGTGGTCTTGGTCTGTTCAGGCTGCTGTAACAAAAATGTCATATACTGGGTGGCTTATAAAAAACAGAAATTTATTTCTCACTGTTCTGGAGGCTAAGAAGTCCAAGAGGCACCAGCAGATTTGGTGTCTAGTGAGGGCCCACTTCCTGGTTCACAGACTGCTGTTTTCTCGCTATGTCCTCACATGATGAGAGGGGTGAGGAAGCTCTCTGGGGTCTCTTTTAAAGGACACCAGCCCCAGTCCTGAGGGTTTCACTCTCATGACCTAATCGCTTCCCAAAGGCCCTACCTCCAAATACCACATTAGGGATTAAGATTTTAACATCTGAATTTCAGGGCGGACGTAAACATTCAGTCCGTAGCAGTCAAAAATCATTAGCATCCCCATTCTACAGATCAGAAAACTGAGGCCCAGAGAGGTTAGAATACTTGTTAAATTTCACACCTCTTATAAGTGATGAGGCTGGGATTTGAAGCCAGAGATCCTTGCTCTTGAAGAGTTTAGAGACTGACTGGGGAGATGCATACTCTCTTTCTCTCTCTCTGTCTCTCTTCCTGTCCCCCCACCCCACATTCAGGAATGCGCATGGAAACATGCAGTATAGAAGAGTGCTACAGAGAATGAGTGCTACAGAAAGCATCTGGGAGAAAGAGGGCTCGTTGTAGGCTCAAGGACGCAGAGACCAATGCTTACAGTTGGACCCACAGCCCCCTTCTCCCCCGATTCTTCTGTGGCCAGGAATATGCTTAGTGGGGCATCTGGTAGGGATATCTTAACAGCTTATGGCTAAAGAATAAAACAAAGCCTACAAACCCGCCCCGACCTCTGCACGTACGTTGTTCTGAGTCAGGCTTGGGCACTGCAGCAGCGCTGAAGCCAGCTGTGGTAACGAACGCAGCTCTGGGCCCCGGCCTCATGTGTCACTAACACGGAGTAACTCCAATCTAAGGTCGTATGAAATCACTGCTGGAAGGGCCTTTCGGTGCTCAGTCTTTACTCTTTTTATGGATGAAGAAACTGAAGCTCAGAAAACGGAATTAACTTGATCAAGGTCACACTGCTATTTCGGTGGCCAAAATACTGCATATATGGCAGGATTCACTTTCCTTGGAAGTAAAATACATTACCTGGCTAAAGGACTTCCTCTGCCTTATGATTTAGGTAAAGGATTTAGGGGCTTTCATATACGGTTTGCTTTCTCCTTTCCATTCTCTCTCTCTTTACACACACACACAGACACACACAGACACACACACTCACGTACATGTTTGACAGTTTCACTTCCTGATGCTTTTGTTCGTGTTTTTCCTCCATCAATTATCACTTACCCTCCATATATATAAAGTATTGGTGGAATCTGGTCAGCCTTTTTCCTCCCTGAATATGGGTGGAGAGGGAAAAATGTCTGATCTGCCCAGACACGACTTTTCAAAGGGCATCATTATTATGGCCAGAGGATGAATGATGGGCCTCCAAAGAGAATCTTGAGAACGGCCCCAGTTTTCAGGGATGACATTTCACGTGCTTGCTTGGAGGATGGTGAGTTAGTACGTCTGTGACATGATCAATTATATAGGGCCAGGGTTAGGGTTACATAACAGGCCTGCCTGCAGGAAAAATCTTCTAAAACAGAGGGGTGGAAAAAAATGTGCTGTGCAATTACATAATAATCTTGTGAAAAACAAAATGCCTTACTCATTTTAATAAAAACACTGGGAAAAAATGATGAGTCCTCACTCTGTCTAATCAATTGCAGGGCTTCATAATAAAAGCGAAGCTGCTTTTTTCCCCACAAATAAGCACAAAATCAATCTTCAAAAGCAACATATTTTATTGCACCTCTTCTTGGCTCTTCAGCTCCTCAATTTGTAAATGGTTATTTATTTATTTTCTTTTCCGTACGTTGGGTGAAGATGGGCGGGAAGAGCAGAGCAGGACTCATAGATGTCTCTAGTTTTCGGAACCATTTGTCATGGGGCTGTTTTCAAAGTCATTGGCATTTCAATAGGAGCAATCAGTTAATTTGAGGGATAATTTGGGGGTTGGGCATGCAGAGTAGAAGCACACAAAAAGGTGTGCAGAGAAGAGTCTTGATCTAGCTCTGCTCTTGAGAAGCTCAAGCATTAGACAGAGTGGTGAGATCCATGCCTTCCAGGCCCATCCAGAGCCATTATTTCTTAATCGCCTCCCGGATTATTTCATACCAGCCTGCACTCAAAAGTCTGGGGCTCAAACTCCCTTTCCCATCCCTATCCAAACATCCAAACAATACCCTGCCTCTTCTTTTTCTTTTATGCTGAAAGGGGCTCCTTCCTTTGGCCTATTCCTCTGATTCTAAAGGTTTTAAAAGGCGATTCCTCCCAGGAAACATTTCTTAGCTCTCTCCCACACTCCCTGCCTTCCCATATAGATTTAGCTACTTCTCTTCTGTGTTACCTTAATACACCTTGCTTTGTCTGTCACTGTGTACAGGGCTTTCTTGCCCCATTCATAGAACGCTCAAGGATAGGGATCAGGTATGCTTTGGGTCTGTATCTGTATCAGGCAGGACCACGCTCAATGCAGAGAAAGGGCTCGGCCTCTTTTTCTGGAATCGAATGAAATGCTGAGGGGAACTTGATATCATGAGATGAGACAGCGGCAGTGATGGGTTTATCAAGTGAATGTCCCCATTAGAGTGGATTTTGAGAACTCGCAGTATTTAAAGAGCCTAAAAGCAGGAAATATGGAGGCTGTCAGCTGTAGCAGCACTGCAAACAGGGACATAGAGCTGGAATCTGTGGCTTGGACGTGTTTGCCTTCAGTCTGTGTCCTTGGAGTTACTGACTGCCAGGATTTGCTCCTCGGAGACATGTCTTCATTGAGTCATATTTATAATCTATTTCCCCAAGTTGAATTGGATTTCATGGGTGGTTTACCTAGTCCAGGGACTCTCAGTAACATTCAGGGAACACTCTGTGCCCATGGTGAGCACTAAGGTGCACCTGTCTCAATTGATACAGCTGCTCATTTGCTGAGCAGGGAGGCAGGTGGTTCCAGGCCAGCACGTACTGGCGTTATCACAGTGAAATAAATAGTTTTGTTTCGGTAGAAACTCCACTAGTCAAAGCGATGTTAAAAAATAAGGGCATTCTAAGATAAAGGACACCAGGGCAAGTGGAGAAGAGGGATACGAATGTGTGTGTGTGTGAAAGAGAGAGACAGACAGACAGAGACAGAAGGGAGGAACTACTTGATTCCTATCATTTAGACTCATGTTTGAAAATAAAAGCAAACATTTACAGTGCTTACTCTATGCCAAGCACTGGCCTCAGCACCTTACAATGAGTATCTTACTGAATTCTTACAATGTTTTTGAAGTAGTTCTATTGTGAACCCTATTTTATATATGAAAATAGTAAGGCTTGGGCAAGTGAAATAAGTTGTCAAATGTCACAGAATTGATAGATGGCCGGGCTGGGAATTTCAACTTCATCTGTTTGATTCTAAAGCTCACACTCTTCCCTCTACTTAAAGGTGTAGTTTACGTGCAGTAAATGACATAAATCTGAAAGATACAACTGAATAATATTTTACATAGTATATACCTACATGATCACCACCAGGTCATGATGTAGAACATTTGCATCCTCCCAGGAAGTTCTTTTGTGCCCCTTTCCAGTCGACACCAACCCCCCCCCCCCACTACCCCAAGGTAGCCTCTGTTCTGATTTCTATCGCCTTGTATCAGTGGTTTTCAAAGTGTGGACCTGGGACGGATAGCATCAGCATCACAGGGGAACTTGTTAGAGATGCAAATTCTCAGGCCCCACCCCAGCCTAACTGAATTCGAAACCCTGAGAGTGGGGCCTAGAAAACTATGTTTTAACAAGCTCTCCAGATGATTCTGTTGTACAACCAAGTTTGAGAAGAGCTGCACAGAGTTTTGTGTGCTTTAGAATCATATAGTATGTATTCTTTTGTGTCTGGCCTTTTTTTTTTTTTTTCTCAGCAAAGTATCTTTGAAATTTATCCCTATTGTTGCATGTATAATTCCTTTACTTTAAATTGCTGATTAGTATTCCATTGTTTAAATACACAATGTTATCTCTTTGATAGGTTGTTAGCAGAGCTTTTATTAACACGAGTTTACTAAGGGAAATCTTACATTTGTCTAAGGCAAATACATTTGTAGAATCACAAAAATGAAGGAGCAACTTAAGCAAGAGTGAAGGAGGTTGTTGTATCATATGACACAATTTTTTAAAGTTCATTTATTTATTTATTTTGAGAGAGAGAGACCACAAGTGGGTGAGGGGCAGAGAGAGGGAGACAGAATACCAAGCAGGCTCCGTGCTGTCCATGCAGAGGTGATGCGGGGCTCGAGCTCATGAACCATGAGATCATGAACTGAGCTGAGATCAAGAGCTTACCCGACTGCACCACCCAGGCGCCCCTCATATGACACAATTTCATAAAGTCAGTGCTGTCCTCCCAACCAAGTATCTCCATTCCTTGCTTCCCAATGCTGGAAATTTACTTCATAGGAAGCTAAGACTTTTATTCCACAATAAATACTAAAACATAAAAGGCATGTGTGTACTCCAAAAATTTTTAAAAAAGGGAAGAAAATAGAGTAAAAGTCATACTGATGTGTTAATGATCTATCCTTTCTTGCCAGTGAAGAGCATGGATGCCAAATATATAGAATGCATGCTATCACTTACTAATCTAAGCCCTTAATAGGCATTACTAATCAATCATGCTACTTTTAAATGTTGATTCCCAATGCAATTTCAGGATCTTTCTCAACAAATTATCTCAGGTCATGCCAACTCTGGCCTAATGTGTGTGTGTGTGTGTGTGTGTGTGTGAGAGAGAGAGAGAATCAGAAAGAGAGAGAGAGAGGGAGGGAGAGGGAAGAGGGAGAGGGAGAGAGAGAGATTGTAATAACGTTTAGAACTGAAGAGGGGAAGAAGACACCATGGAGGAGATATGGCTCAGGAAGAGAACCAAAGTCATATTTTGTTTTCTGTGACCTGTTTTCTTTTGTGTTTACAGTGGAAAGCCCATTAAGTATGGGTGGCCGGGATATAGTAAATTCTTAGTTAACTGAATTTGGGGGAAATCAGCATAACAGCACCAAAACCAATAATAACAACAACTACTAGTTTTACTGAAAGCTATGTATTGGGCCTTATGGTAATTGATTTATGTGCATTGTCTCATTTCATTCTCAGAACCCTGGTAGGCTCGTATTATTATCTCCGTTTTAAACATAAAGGCTTAGAGAAGTGCCCAAATGCACATGACAGAGCTGAGATTTAAATATAGGCTCTCTCGCTCTATATCCCATGTTCTTTGGAAACCACTATTTCACACTGATTCTGATATAATTGGATTTAAGATGACATAGAACTCCCTGTTATTCCCAACTCTTGTTAGAACTGAGTCCACTTTCCTGCCTTATGAAAAATATAGTGATCATCATTGAAGATCTCAGGGTTATCATCCTGAGAATGAATGCCAGGCACTGTACTGAGCTCCAGCATATGAACTTGACTTCTAATTTTGGTCATTTACCTCAAAGGGAGGAGTGAGTGTGCGGATTCTATTAGTTGGCTGAAAGTTATGTGCTTCTGACTCTTAGACTTCTGGAATTTGTCCGTATACAAAGTGTATGGAAAATACAAAGTTTGGTCTTCTCAGGTTATATCTGCTATTTTTCCCCAATAACTTCATGGTTAAGATTTTATTTCCATAAAAAAAGATGAGATCTTGCCATAAGAGGATATTATGCTAAGTGAAATAGGTCAGAATGAGAAAGACAAATATCATCTGATTTTACTCCCGTGTGGACTCTAAAAAAACAAAGCAAATAAACAGAATCAGAATTATAAATACAGAGAACAAACTGATGGTTTGAGGGAAGAGGGGAATGGGCAAAATGGGTGAAGGGGAGAGGAGGATACAGGCCTCTGGTTATGGAATGACTAAGTCACATAAATAAAAGGCAAGCATAGGGAATATAGCTGATGATCTTGTATGGCGACAGATGGTAGCGACACTTGAAGTGACCACAGCATAATGTATAAGGATGTTGAAACACTATGTTGTGCACCTGAAACTAATGTGACATTGTGTGTCCACTGTACTCAAATAATAAAAAAAAAGTTAACTTGAAAAAAATGTTATTTCCAAAAGACAGAAGCTGGCCTTTTTAAAAGATAAAGCTTAATGTATTGATACTGGCAGGAGAATGTAAACATCGTGTCCGTAGCGACTTTTACATTGATGCTACATTTTAAAAAATGCAACATAATGAAAGAAGGAAGAGGACGCCTCACCATGCTTTTCACAGTTAAAATGCATTACGTGGTGAGGTAGTCTTTTTCAAAAACAAGTCAGTGTGGGTTCCGTATTGAGCAAAATGCTTCAGTGGCTTTTGTAAAATTGAAAGTAGCACATTCCTAATCTAGTGAAAGTGATCATTCCACAGGGTCTCATTTTCTTCTGAAATTATGCACACGACCCGTGGCAAGCAACTCAGCCAGGCACGTTTCCGCGAAGCTCAGATACCTTGCATCTCTGTCTTACACCAAAGCTGTACGAACGGCATCCTTGCAGAGTTGAGGTGGTGCCCATATCGCCACAGCATTAAATGCGATTGGATTCCGATGAGCAAGAACCAGGAGGCTCACACTGGCCATAAGAACAGTGCCAGCCAGTCACTCAGTTGGTGCCACCTCTTAGACACACGTGGGTAAAGCAGGCCACTTTTCCTTAGAGGGTAAAGAAACCCGATGACCACCTTTTTTTGCTATTTTTGCAGCCCCAGAATGAAAATCATCCACGAGGAAGGTCAAAAATATCAATACAAACTTCTCCTTTGGGCCCATATAGCCATGAGACAACGTTCTAAGAGATGTTACGAGTGACAGCAGTCAAGGGCTTGTATTCCAGAGTGGCACTATGTTATCTGGAAGAGGACTTCCGGCTTTGTTTTTGTTTTTGCTTTTTTATGGGCAACAGCCGCTATGGCACCAAACTATGGAGATACTTGGTGATACCCGCCCTAAAGCTGACTTTCTGGAGGATGATGATAGGACACTTCATTGTCTTCACCAAATTCAGATATATTAGTTTCTTGTGGTTGCTGTAACAAATCACCACAAACTTAGTGGCTTCAAACAACACAAATGTATTCTGTTACATTCTGGAGTAAGAAGTCTTAAAATCAAGGTGTCTGTAGGGCTGCGTTCTTTTGGCAGGCTCTAGGGGAGAATCCATTTCCTTGCTTTTTCCAGCTTCTAGAAGCTGCACTCCTTGGCTTATGCCCCTTCCCTACCTTCGACCTCAGCTTCCATTATCATTTCTCCTTTGTCTGCCTTTGACCCTCATGCATCCCTCTTAAAAGGACTCCTGTATTTAAATGTCTACTTATTTATTTTGAGAGAGAGAGAGAGAGAGAGAGAAAGCATACAAGCAGGGGAGGGGCAGAGAGAGGGGGAGAGAGAGAATCCCAAGCAGGCTCATCACTGTCAGCATAAGAGCCCAACCCAGGGCTCTGTCTCACGAAACTGCAAGATCATGACCTGTGCTGAAATCAAGAGTCAGATGCTTAAAACCAACTGAGCGATCCAGGCACCCCAGGACCCCTGTATTTACATTGAGCCCACCTAAATAATGCAGTATAATCTCCCCATCTCAAGATCTTTAACTTAGTCATGTCTGAAAAAAATCCCCTGTGCCACGTAAGGTAACATATTCAACGGTTCTAGATATTAGGACATGGACAGCCTTACGGAGCATTATTCTGTCTACCACACCAATCTAGCTGGAATGATAACAATGCTTTGCTTACTTGGTTAGGGTACCTAAGTTCATGAAGCCAATATTGCTGGTCTGATGCTCTTATATAAGTACCACACTGATGATGATGGACTATGTAATATAATCCTTATAACAACTATTATGAGGTAAGTATTATTACAATCTCATTTTGAAGATGCAGAAGTGGAGCTCATCGAAGTTAGTAAATGTGCCCAAGTTCACATAGCTAGGAAGTGGTAAAGCCAGAGCTGAAATCCAGGTATATCTTATTGTAATACCCTTGAAATTTCTAGTTCTCCACTCTGCCTCATTCATTTTGTCAGGTTTATTTACTTCATTTTTTGGCCACTGTGTGTACCTAAACCTTGACCAGAAATATCACAGCTGGGTTCCTTGGCCACATGTAGCTAGATATGGACAAATTCGTCACCACCAGGACACGAGTAATTCTGGTTAACTCCAGAAACATTTAGTAAGCATCAGTGTATGCCCCACCCTATGCAAAGTCCATGCCTCACTGATGGTGATGACTCATTTGGGCCATCAGAGATATTATCATAGAATTAGATTGTAGCCATATCATTTCACAGTTATCTCTCAGGATAAAAGAGAGCAGATACCTCTTGAGCACTTCAGTGAAAAGGCCATGCCTTGCCACTGGGAAACTGCCTAGTTTCCTAAGATCTTTTAACTTGGAAACCCATTGGCCTCCAGTAGATAAAAGATAGTTTCATGCATTTTTTAACTGTTCGAAGATAGTCCATGAGATAGGCAGTGTCCCTGGGTCTATGGAGTGGGAAGGACAATTGTGGTCCTATGGAGTGGGAAGGACAAGGCGTAGTCTACAAGTTAGCGTGATTACATTTGAAATCTCTTTCTCCCGTTTCCTTTAATGATATGTAACTTGATCTTTTCAGGGACAATGGTAGGTCAAACCTAAAGCTGATAGTCATGGTGACATTAACCTGATTGTTTTCTTGGCTAGGAAATACTTTACTCATTTAGATCCCCCTGCTGCTTTTTAAGTATCCCATCTCAGGTTCCCTGACCCCTCCATTTCATACAGGTCACCAGATTCTCTGTTTTTATCTACATTCTAATCTCAAACTGGTTGCTCCTGTGTCCCATTCCCCAATGGGACTCTATTCCTTACTGTTTTTTATAGTAACTGTGTACAAAGTTATTAAAATATATTGCTTTGTTATTCCTCCTAAGTAGTAACTTCCTATTGAGACAGGGCAGGAAGGAGAGAGGGAAGGAGAGGGAGAGGAAAAGGACAGAGAAGAGGATGGGGGGGGGGAGGAGGGAGAGAGAGAAATTTTCAAAGCTCTCCCACCTGGAAATTACCCTATCCTCCCACCCAGGTCTGATCCTCTTCCAGAATTCTTTTTGTCGTATTGTCTTGGTCTTTTAAGTACCAAGTAGCCTCAAAAGTTACTTCTTTCCCCATTCATCAAAAGCTACCTAGTCCTATTGATTCTTCAGTTCAGTTTTACACTTTTAGAAACTTTAATATGTGTCAGGCACAGTGCTGGGTTCTAGAGAAACAAACAACATCACACAAACCTCATAACCTGGAGGAGGTTTTAAGTTAAGAAGAAATACATGTGTTAACAGAACATTTTAGCGTACTATAGTATGGACAAATGCACACAAAGCTGTGGGAAAACACAGTTCTTGAAGAGCTAACTCTTCATTAAAATCTTTTTAATGTTTTTATTTTATTTTTGAGAGAAAGAGTATGAGCAGGGGAGGGGGGGAGAGAGAGAGAGAGAGAGAGAGAGAGAGAGAGACAGAATCTGAAGTGGGTTCCAGTCTCTGAGCCGTCAACACAGAGCCCAATGTGGGGCTCAAACTCAAGAGCTGTGAGATCATGACCTGAGCCAAAGTCAGACTGTTAGCCGACTGAGCCATCTAGGAGCCCCACTAACTCTTCCTTTTGATGGATGAATAGAAGTTATTTGGGCAAAATAATTGAGAGGCTTCATTTCTTTAATAATGTCTTTCGTTTATAGCCTTTTCTCTCTAGGTTCATGGCCCCACCTTGATCCAGACCTAGGTCAACTTAATCTCAGACTGTTTATCAAAATAGTCTCTCAGCCAGTCTTCAAACTACCTTTCCGGTGTCTTAGCTTCCCTGCTATCCATTGCCCCCCGCCCATATTCCACCTTGTTAATAGATTAATCTTCATAAAATATTTCTTTGTATAAATCATTATTCTTTCCCTACCACCTCCCCAGCTCTGGAATCTTCATTGACTTCCTATTGCTTTCAAGATAAAACCTTGAGTCCTTCATCTGTCATTCAGTGCTCTTCACAATCCAGTCCTCACCTATGGGCCTAGCTTCATCTCCTATAATTTCCAACACGTAACCTACTCCTTACTCATACTAGATGTGTGTGTAATTTCTCAAGCTTCCAGATATGTTCTTGCCTCCGTAGATCTTGTTCAGAATGACTTCCTCTATCTAATCCCCAGCCAGATGTAAGTTCTACTCTTCCTTCAAGAACTACCTCAAGCCCCATACCCTCTATAGAACCTACCTGGTCTACCCATCCCTCTGTGGTCACTGCTTTCTCCAGTCATCTGGCATTTGTCATATGCAATCTTCCACTGCCTTATTTTTCACACAAAATCCCAGTCTCTCTCACTGGGCAGTAATCTCCTGAAGACAGACTGTATCTTGTGTTCCTTAGTGTCTCTAGTGTTTAAGGAGCTCAAAAGATTTTTATGATGATGGTAATGAATCAGTCATGTAGCGCATATATGGGAGACATGTGGAAAAGAACTCTTGGGATCCCTCATTTCACACCCTGTAGGGAGGGACACCCAAATTGCTTACATGAAGGGCCAGGGTGAGAGCTTTCTTGAGGATAAAATTAAGCCAAAGGCATAAGCTTAAATGCTTACAGGGACCAAAGAGGGAACATAATTCGGCTAGAGGTAAGCTAATAGCTAATACTTTATTTAACAAATCTTTACACAGTGCTTACTGTGTGTTGGGCGTTATTCTAAATGCTTTATAAGTATTAATTCACCTAATTCTCACTACAACCCTACTATTACTATTCCCATTCTATAGATGAGACAATCAAGGCACAAAGAGGTTAAATCATTTTCCAAAGATCACATGATTAGTAAGTGACAGATCTTGAGTTTCAACTCAAGTACTCTATTTGTGTCTCTATTCTTAATCATTGAGAGGTGTTGATTTTCCAAAAGGGACTGATGAGTCCAGTGGTGATCTGGAACGAGTATGATAAACCTATGGACTCTTAAATTTATTGTTGTTATTTTTTAATTTATTTATTTTAAGAGAGAGAGGGGGGCAGGGACAGAGGGAGGAAGAGAATCCCAAGAAGGCTCTAAGCTGTCAGTGTGGAGTCTGACACGGGGCTTGATCTCACAAAGCATGAGATCATGACCTGAACCAAAATCAAGAGTCAGACAATGGGGTGCCTGGGTAGGTCAGTCAGTTAAACATCCGACTTTGGCTCACGTCATGATCTCATCATCCCTGAGTTTGAGCCCCCATCAGGCTCAGTGCCAACAGTTCAGAGTCTAGAGCCTGCTTTGTATTCTGTGTCTCCCCCTTTCCCTGCCCCTTCCCCGCTCACACTCTGTCTGTTTCTCTCTCTCAAAAATAAAATTAAAAAATAAAAATATTTACTCAAAAAAAAAAAGAGTCAGACACTTAACTGACTGAGCTACCCAGGCGCCCCTTAAATCTATTTTAAAGAAAATCGTGTGCTAGAATAAACATGTCTGTGGGCCGGGTCAGCCAGGGTGCTAAGCATTTGCAACCCCTGAACTGATTCTAACAACAGGGAAAATGTATCCTTTGTAAGACCACATATATTCCAAGACAGCAAGAAGCATCCTCGATTATGTCCTCTCTACCTTAACATTAGCTCACATGCCTATTATGGGGATTTGTCAAAGAAAAGGAACTATCCGTGTTCACTGTCATCACTTTATATGTTTAGGTTTGCAGATTCAACTTGCAAGAGATTTATGAACCTCTCAAAGGAACTAATGACTCCCCTGGATTTGCTCCCATAACACTTTGTTTATACCTTTAGCAAGTTGTTTATCAAATGTCACTCTTTTTCCTATTTGAAATGAGGAATTTTTCACTTTCTCTTAGAACAAAAGACTCCAGACACTTACGGATTTCAACAACTTCTAATGGTTTTAATGGGTGCTGACTTAAGAAACAAAACAGATGAACATAGGGGAAGGGGGGAAAAAAGAGAGGGAGGCAAACCATAAGACACTCTTAACCGTAGAGAACAAACTGAGGGTTGCTGGAGGGGAAGTAGGTGGGGGGTGGGCTAGATGGGTGATGGGCATTAAGGAGGGCACTTGTTGGGATGAGCACTGGGGGTTATATGTAAGTGTTGAATCACTAAATTCTACTCCTGAAACCAGTATTACTCTATATGTTAACTAGAATTTAACTAAAAATTTGAAGAAAAAAAATAAAACATGTTCAGCAAGTCCCTATCAGCTTCTAACTTTTGCACTCTGCATGCTGACAGCAGGACACCCTCTAGATGTAAATTCAGACTTCTACCAGCCCAGAACTTTAAAAACTGACATAAAGTAATCTGCGTCTTTGAAAACGTTGGTAGCTTTATGTTAATGTTTGTTTTGTTTAGGTTTGAAAGGAGAAGTGCAAATGTGCAGTACATTTGGAAAATTCCAGAAAGTTTAAAGAAATATAGAAGCAGAAAACTTCAAAATCACAACTCAAATGTACAAGACAGCAATGTTCTTTATTTCCAGACAACTGAAATTCACCTAGCTTTTTAACTTGCATTTCAATTTTCTGCAGTAAACTTAGTTCTACAATATATCTTAGGGATTTCTGAGGTTGTTTTTTGAAGTTCATTTCTTTATTTTGGGAGAGACCGAGACAGCGCAAGTAGGAGAGGGGCAGAGAGAGACAGGGAGACAGAGAATTCCAAGCAGGTTCCATGCTGTCAGCACAGAGCCCGACGCGGGGCTTGAACCCAGGATACCGTGAGATCATGACCTGAGCCAAAACCAAGAGTTGGACGCTTAACCAACTGAGCCACCCAGGAGCCCTAAGTACTTCTGATATTAAGCTCAGTCCTTTTTGAAGAATTCAACTGCTCCTTCCTTCTTTCTGGGTGTTCTAATCTCTTTTGGGTGTGAGAACATCAACCCTCTATGCTGACTGACCTCCACTGAGGTGTGCGTAGCTTGTTGAGCCCAGGCTTGTGTATCAGCTCCTCAGTATTCAATGTTGATGTGCTTACTTGTGTACTTCTCTTGGTGTGGGTAACGCACAGTAATGATTTGAGGGTAGTGTGAGTGGAGGAATGGGAAGCCTGGCAGCAATCTCAGGCTAATTGAACCCCCTTTTCAGCTCATACAGATAAACTGTGTTGTTGAGACTCAGTCAAGTTCACTGTGGCTGTCCAGTCTGTGTCTTCTGCTACTCTGTTCTTTGTCACTGGGCTATGATAACCCCCTGGCAGTCACACTATTTCTCAGTTCTTGGTAATTTTCCTTGCTCCCTTCAGACACATGGGGATTTTTCAGATGGTCTACAGAGTCCTTGAAAACCAGGGGAGATTCAGGAAAAGATGGCAATATATCATATTCCAGACATGCTATGCTGCCATTTTGACTCCAACACAGCTACTCCACTGTCACGGGGCACAATCTTAGAGGCCGCCTCCTCCAAAAGATGCAGTTGAGAAATGCGGCACATTGAGAATTCTCAAATCGATCTGATATTTGTTTTTAACTTTTCATCCCCGTGTCAGTGGCTTTTGACCTGGGTAGAGGGCATCTGTAGTCTCTCAAACCTCTCCAAACATCTAAGAGTACAGAAGGGATTCTTCTTTTTATGGCTGGAAAACCACTCCTATTGCATTACAAATTCTTCTCTACTAAATAAATGAGCTATGATATAAATCCTGGGTCCACCAGTCTTCGTGAACAGCAAGTTTTTAGAATTGCATAATGTTATTTTTCTCTCTTGGGTGCCTCACTCTAGCAAATCAAAGTTTCTTTGGCTTTCAGACTCTCATCCTAGCTAAGGACTTTACAGTTTTAGTTTGAAACTCAACTGTAAAAATTTTGACTCATTGTTTTGCTGGGTTATTTCTTGTTCTCCCTTCCCTGGGGCAATAAACTTCAGTTGCTAGTGTCTAATTTTAATTGTGGGCTGTACTGCAGGGCAGCAAGGATTATCAAGAAAGAAAACAAGCATCAATTAATATTTTAAAATGCTGTGCTATAGAAGAAAATAAAAATCACTTGTAATTTCAAACCCTGGGAAAAACACTAATATTTTAGTTGTCTCTCCCTTTGCTCTTTTTCTATGCCTACAAATATGATATATTTTATGTGTATACAGGATGCAAGGTAGGCTTCTTATTTTTTTGACCTATATGAGTTATCTTTAGATATTCTTGGTGGAGCTGGCGATCAAGGGCAAATGTTTTGGCTCAGTTATCAACTTCTGGGCCTATCTTCCTAAAGCCCTGTAGACCATTCTTTGCCCTCCTGTGGGAGTGGGAATGGATATTTTCCTCCTCATAGCAGTTACTATCTTATGACCCTCACAAATGAACGTCACAGAAATTTGCAAGAAAAGAGCTCAAACTACTCTTTCCTCAGGGCCTCTGGTGACCTGTTTCTTCTGGGTCTGTTATTTGCAAGTTCTAGGCTAATGCCAATCTCTCTCTCTCTCTCTCTCTCTCTCTCTCTCCTGGGAAAATGTTGGTCTCCAACATGGGTTGTCTGTTGCAGCTGTTCTGCCAGATAGAGGGACAGTGGTGAGGTGTGAATCCCATAAATGGAGGAGGGAATGGCAGAGGGAGGAAGAATGTCAGGGTGATCCTATGTTCCAGCTCGCAGTCTGCTTTTTGATATTTTTATGTTCTTGGGAAGAACAAAAAAAAAAAAAAAATTAAAGGCACATCTCACAGGGAGAATTTCTTTCCTGCCCGAATCCTTCCCTGGGTCTACAAAGGAGATGGATGGCTCCCTCGTCAGCATAACTATGGTCTTATTATAACAAAGACCATTCATTTGTCCCCTTCTCAACTTGGATTACATTTCAAAGCTTTTTCATTAGCTTGACACCGAATGGCATCCCTGAGCTATCCTTTCTTTTTTCATACATTCATACAGTAAGCATTTTCTTGTGTGATAATTTTTAAAAACATATTTTTAAACATCAGCATATCACCTCTTTATGTTTTTGCACAATAGTGCATTTAATTATTCCTCTAATGCTTAATATTTAGACTGTGTCTATGTTTCAGCATTGTAAAACTGACAAGGGTCATCTGGCATATTAAGTTTTGTGCACACATCTAATTATTTCCCTAGGATGGTGTCTTTAGAAGTGGAATTAGAGGCTAAAAGATACAACTTGTTGTTTTCTTACTGAAATGTTTTAAAGTAAAAAGTAATTATGAGTTTAAATGATAAAAGCAAAATATACCAGATGCTAAAAAAACAAAGAAGTATACAACATAGGAAATGTAAGTCATTTCTGCTTTCTCACCCCTCAGAGATCATAATTTTTATTAGGTTAATGTCTATTTTTAATAAGAACAATTATAATGGTCCTTTTAGCGTTGTCCATTGCTGTCCCCAAAGATCGGTCCTTTTAATTCCCACTAGCAGTTGATAAAAGTGCCGATCTCACTGCATACTCATCAACCTTAAGTATTCTTGTTTATTAATATTCACATTTGATGAACAAATTGATATTGAGTGCTTTGTTACATTAATGCTGATTTTGTATATATGTATATATAATTTATACATATTATAAACATTTTATTCACTCTTGTAATTAAAACTTTTGAAGTGCTGGGGTGCCTGGGTGGCTCAGTCAGTTAAGCATCAGATTCTGGGTTTCAGCTCAAGTCATGACCTCACAGGTTTGTGGGTTGGAGCCCCATGTTGGGCTCTGCGTGGACAGTGAGGAGCCTGCTTGGGATTCTCTCTTTCTCTCCCTCTCTCTCTGCCCCTCCTGACGCTCATGCTGTCTCTGTCTGTCTCAAAATAAAGAAATAAAAAAAAACTTTTGAAGTGTTTTTACTTAGGGTTTTTACATTTTTATGTAGTCACATTTATCAACCTTTTCCTTTCTGATTTATTTTTTTTTATATTTAAAAGGCCTTCCCTTTTCCCATGAGCAGATAAATATTCACCCATATTTTCTCACAGTCATTTAAGGTTTAAAAGTTTTTTTTAATGTAATTTAAATCATGATATATTTCAAGCATAAGAGAAGTATATAAATTTAATATAACAAGCACCCATTAATCAAACATTTCGATTTAACAGATGCTAACAGTTTGCCATATTTACTAAGTTTTTTTTCATAAAAAATACAGCTATAGCTGTAGCTAAAGACCTATCTCCATCCCTTTCCCTACCTATGCTAAAATTTGTGTATGTAATTTACCTGCATGTTTCTATATTATTTATATATGTTTACAACCATATGCATTATGAAGTATTGTTTTGCGAGCTTTAAAATTTTTACCTAAGTAGAATCCTTTCCAACTGACTTTTGTCATTCAATATTGTACTTTCAGGATTTATCCTGATAGATGTCCATAATTTCGAGTTGATACATTTTTACTACTTTATCACATACAATTGGATGAATTGGAGTGCTCTTTGTGAATTGTCTGTTCACATCACTTGTTCATTTTTTATTGCGTTGTTGGCTTTCTGTGAATTCTGGATTGTTGGAATTATTTATTCTTGACTCAAATCCCTGTGTGCTACACTCATCATCAGGGAAATACAAATCAAAACCACAATGAGATACCACCTCACATGGGTCAGAATGGCTAAAATTAACAGCTCAGGAAACAACAGATGTTGGTGAGGATATGGAGAAAGGGGAACCCTTTTACACTGCTGGTGGGAATGCCAACTGGTACAACCACTCTGCAAAACAGTGTGGAGGTTCCTCAAAAAATTCAAAATAGAACTACCTACGATCCAGCAATTGCACTACTAGGAATTTATCCAAAGGATACAAAAATGCTAATTCAAAGGGGCATAGCGTGTGCTCCAATGTTTATAGCAGTGCTATCAGCAATAGCCAAATTATGAAAACAGCCCAAATACCCATTAACTGATGAACGGATAAAGAAGATATGGTATATGTATATAATGGAATACTACTTGAAGATGAAAAAGAAAGAAATCTTGCCATTTGCAACAACATGGATAAAACTAGACGGTATTATGCTAAGCGAAATAAGTCAGTCAGAGAAAGACAGATATCATATGATTGCACTCATTTGTGGAATTTGAGAAACTCAACAGATGAACATCGGGGAAGGGAAGGAAAATAAGATAAAAACAGGGAGACAAACCAGAAGAGACTCTTAAATACAGAGAACAAACAGAGGGTTTATGGAGGGTGGGTGTTTGGGAGATGTGCTAAAGGGGTGATGGGCATTAAGGAAGGCAGTTTTGGGGCGCCTGGGTGGCTCAGTCGGTTGGGCGTCCGACTTCGCCTCAGGTCATGATCTCGCAGTCCGTGAGTTCGAGCCCCGCGTTGGGCTCTGTGCTGACAGCTCGGAGCCCGGAGCCTGCTTCTGATTCTGTGTCTCCCTCTCTCTCTGCCCCTCCCCCATTCATGCTCTGTCTCTCTCTGTCTCAAAAATGAATAAACGTTAAAAAAAAATTAAAAAAAAAAAAAAGGAAGGCAGTTTTGGGGATGAGCACTGGGTATTGTATGTATGACATGAATCACTGGGTTCTCCTGAAGACAAGACTACACTCTATGTTAACTAACTTGAATTTAAATAAAATATAAAATAAAATAAAATAAAATAAAATAAAATAAAACAAAATAAAATAAAATTCTATCCTCAAGTAAAAAAAAAGCAAATACCTGTTCCAAGTCTATGACTTGTCTTTTTAGTTTATGACATTTTATGACGTACACAAGTTTTTAATTTTAATGTGGTACATTTATCAACTATTGCCTTTATGACATATTATTTTGTCTTATTAAAAAATTGTATCTTAATTCAATGATGTGAAAATATTCCATGCTCTAAAAATTTTTAAGTTTCTATTGTCAAATTTAGGTATTTGATTCACATGGAATTATTATTCTATGTGATGTGGGGTAGGGTTTTCATGTTTTTTCCAAATAAATAGCAAACTGCCACAGCACTATTTATTGAGTACATTTTGCCCACACGGAGTAATCATGCTATTTCTATCATATACCAAGTTGCCATATAAATATTGGTCTTTTTCTGGGCTTTCTATTCTGTTCCATTGTTATATTTGTTGAGCCCTGATTCAACAGCCACTGTTAATTACTATAGCTTTATGATGAATCTCAATATCTGGTAGGGAAAGTTCTCCCTTTTATAAAAATCATTCTTTGACACTTTCTTGATTATTTTTTGATCTTTCATGTCTCCTAGTAAATTCCAGGGTCAGTTTGTCCCTTTCAGTCAAATGCCCTTTTAGAACTTAAATTGGAATTCCCTCGAATTTATTGATTAACTTGGAAACAATTGTGACCTTTCAAATATTTTTTCCTGATCAACAAGCATGATACAAATCCCCATATTGGTCATCTCTTATAGCACTGTCATTTGTGAGTGATCACAGCTGTGGCTCTTTGTATTCAATTGTGCACTTTATTTTCCTTGTCTCTTTGCACCAGCTAGGAGCTCTACTATATGCTTAATAAAAGTAACAATAGTGTCATTCTTGTCACTTTCTCAACTTTAAAAGAAATACTGTATTTTGAATACTTTCCCAGTAAGTAAGGTGTCTGCTGTTGGTTTGGGGGTTGATAGCTCTTTTTTTTTTTAATGTTTATTTATTTTTGAGAGAATGTGCAACGGGTTGGTGGGGGTGGGACAAAGGATCTGACGTGGGCTCTGTTCTGAGAGCAGAGAGCCCAATGCCCATGCAGGGCTCAAACTCATGAACTGCGAGATCATGGTCTGAGTGCAAGGTGGACAGTTAACCAACTGAGCCACCCAGGCACCCCAGGCGTTGATAGCTTTTATCAGGTTAAGGAAGATCCCAGATCTTTGTAGTTTGCTAAAAGTTATTTCATTCTTGAGTAGGCTTTGGATTTTCTCCAAAAAAATTTGTAGCCACAATATGATAAGATTTCCCCCTTTAATCTGTTAAAACAATGATTTGTAGTAATAAATATGTTAATATTAAAAGACCTTTGTATTACGTCTCAGCTTTTTGGCTAAAATCAAGTGTAGTATCTGTTCTTATCAGCTTAAAAGATCTTTGCATTCCTAGGTTAAGCCATGCATGGTCATCATGTGTTTTTTTAATGCATGTTTGATTTTTCTACTATTTTATTCAGAATTTTGCAATTATATAAATGAGATTAATCTATGATATTTTCCTTGTATTTTTTGAGTTGGGATTTTGTATTATTTGTATTTGCCTCAAAAAGTGAGCTTTACCTATTTATTATTTTATTCACTCGTTCACTGATTCCCAGATGAGCATTTGGATTACTTGGGGTAATTTTTGTTTTTTGATTTTTGTTTGTTTATAAAATAATGCTCAGGGTTTTCTGGCCCATACCAAATAAATCAGAATCTCTCGAGGTGGATCCAAACATCAATATTTTAAAATGCTCCCCAGGTGACTATAATGTAAAGCCAGGTTAGAGAACCACTGCTCTAGAACAGTTTGTGTAGGATAGAGCTTGTCTGTTCTTCAAGAGCATAAGAAAGAAAATATTTGTTCTGTGAAATTTGGGTAGAATTTGTCTGTGAAATTGTCTGGCCTGGTGATTTTGTATGTAGATTCTAAAATGTTTATTCAGTTTCTTTATTGGTTATATAGATATATTCAAGGTTTTTTTCTGTTATTTCTTAAGCCAGTTTTAGTAATTATTTCTTAGAAAATTCATTTCTTATGTTTTCAGATTTATTGGCATGAAGTTGGTCATGATATTTCCATATGAATTTTTAGTCTCCTCAGTATCTCTAATTATATCCCTGCTTTTCATTCCTTATATTTTTAACATGCTTTTTCTTTCTTTTTTTATAAATATATTCACTATGTGGTTTCCATATTTTACTAGTCTTTTCAAAAGACCAGGATTTGGTTTGTTGATGATCTGTATTATTTTCTATCTCATTAATTTCCTTTGTATTATGATTTTATTTTTTCTAATTTTCTTAGGTTTGCGCTTCATTTTCTAACTTCTTCCAATTTTTAATGCTTAATATTTTCTAAGGCCTACTTATCAGCCTATAAATGTATTAGTTATGTACCGCTGTATCTGCATCTCTTGAGTTAACGATTCATGCTTTCATTGGTTTTAAATTTTAAATTTTTTCAAATTCCCATTACAATGTTTTCTTTGAACTATTCATATATATATACACATATGAACTCATCTCTTTCTCTCTCCTATATATATATATATATATATATATATATATGCCCTCTTTTGTTAATGCTTTCTATAGCTATTGCATTGTGGTCATAGAAACTGTTCTGTGTGATATCTGCTTTTTTGTACATTTGGGTTTTTTTGTTTTGTATTTTGGTATTTATAGAGATGAGGCTCAATCTAGTCATGTTCACTGTTTATATATTACCCAATAAACTTGAGAAGACTATATTTTCTGATGGCTTTGTGTGAGGTAATATATATGTCAGTTAGACCAAATTCTTGTTAATTGTGTAGTTCAATTTTTTTGTAGCCTTACTATTTTTGTCTCCTTGATTGATCAGTTATTGAGAGAGCAATATTAAAATCTCCCATTATAATTGTGGATTTGTCCATTTTTCTTTCCACTTCCATCAATTTTTTCTTCTTATTTATTTGAGACTATGTTTTTTGGTTCATGAAACTTAATGATTATTTTATATTCTAGTCAACTGATTATTTTGCTATTATGTAACTAATACTTTTTATACCTTTTAATGCTATTTACTTTTTTGTAAGTTTTTCTTTTAATTCCAGTTAGTTAACAGTATTATATTAGTTTCAAGTATAAATATAGTGATTCAACGATTCCATACCCCACCTAGTACTCATCACAACAAGTGCATTCCTTAATCCCCATCACCTATTTAACCCATCCCTGCCTACCCCTCCACCCTGGTAACCATCAGTTTGTTCTCTATAGTTAAGAGTCTGTTTCTTGGTTTCTGTCTCTCTCTACCTCTTTTTCCCTTTATTCATTTGTTTTGCTTCTTAAATTCCACATATGAATGAAATCATTTTGTATTTGTCTTTTTCTGATTGACTTATTTCACTTAGCATTGTACTCCCTGGCTCCTTCCATGTTGTTGCAAATGGCAAGATTTCATTCTTTTTTATAGCTGAATAATATTCCATTGCATATAATATGACTTCTTTCTTGTCCATTCATCAATCAATAGAAACATGTGCTGCTTCCATATCTTGGCTATTGTAAAAAATGTTGCTGTGAACATAGGGGTGCATGTATCCCTTTGAATTAGTGTTTTTGTATTCCTTGGGTAAATACCCCATAGTGTGATTAGTGGGTCTAGGGTGGTTCTATTTGAGGAACTTCCATACTGTTTTCCATAGAGGCGGCCCCAGTTTGCATGCCTGCTGACAGTGCACAAGTGTCCCCTTTTCTCCACATATTTTCCAGCTCTTGTTGTTTCTTGTGTTGTTGATTTTAGTCATTCTGACAGGTGTGAGGTGATTTCTCATTGTAGTTTTGATTTGCATTTCCCTTAAGTGATGAGGAACATCTTTTCATGTCTGTTGGCCATCTGGATGTCTTCTTTGGAGAAATGTCTGTTCATGTCTTCTGCCCATTTTTAATTGGATTATTTGGGTTTTGGGTATTGAGTTTTATCAGTTCTTTATATATTTTGGATACTAGCTCTTTATCAGATATGTCATTTGCAAATATCATCTCCAGTTCCATAGGTTATTAGCTTATTAGTTTTGTTGATTGCTGGGATAAATAGTCTGGTACTCTTTATCTCCCCTTCTGTTCTGAATGACAGCCTTGCTGGATAGAGTATTCTTGGCTGCAGATTTTTCCCATTCAGCACTTTGAATATATCATGCCACTGCCTCTGGCTTGCTAAGTTTCTGTTGAAAAGTCTCCTGCTAGACTTATGGGTTTTCCATTGTAAGTTACTGTCTTCTTCTGTCTTGCTGCTTTTAAGATTTTTTATCACTGTATTTTGCAAATTTAATGACAATATATCTTGCTGCTTGCCTGCTTTTGTTGATTTTGATGGGAGTTCTCTGTGGCTTCTAGATTTGGACATCTGTGTCCGTCCCCAGACGAGGGATGTTTTCAGATATTATTTCTTCAAGTAAATAACCTGCCCCCTTTTCTCTCTCTTCCTCTTTTGGGACTCCTATAATATGAATGTTTTTATGGTTGATAGAGTCACTGAGTTTCCTAAGTCTATTCTTATTCTGCGTAACTATTTTTTCTCTTTTGTTCAGCTTGATTACTCTCCATTACTCTGTTCTCTATGTCACTAATTTGTTCCTCTGCTTTTTCCAGACTGCTGCTGATTTCATTTAGCTTTTTTCTCATTTTGTTCATTAAGCCCTTTATCTCTGCTATGTTATTCCTTACCTCTCTGTTAAGGGTCTCACTCATGTCTTCCACTCTTTTTTTCAAGTCCAGTGAGTACCCTCATGATCACTGCTTTAAATATTCCATCAGACATGTTACTTATATCTGTTTTGCTCAGATCTCTGGTGATGGCCTTCTCCTGTTCTTTCATTTTGGATAAACTTCATTTTCTCCTCATTTTGTCTGTCTCTGGGTGTCTGTTTCTGTGTGTTCACAAAGCAAGCTATGTCTTCAGCTCTTGAAAGTAGTGATTTTATCAAGAGGAGATCATGGAGTGCCCTGCAGGGCGGTGTCCCCTGTTCACCAGCACCTGGCACTTCAGAAGAGTGTCCTATGTGTGCTGCTTATGCCTTGCTATTGTATCTGAGTCACTTTTCCTTTCAGTGCAGTTGTCTGCACTTACTCTCTGAGAGCTATGGGCTGTGCTTGCTCAGTGTGGTGTCAATGGGGCTCAGATAGGCCAGCTCTGAGTAGGCATGCCCCTAGGGAACTTGGGAGTGGGGCAGCAGTGTTAGCACAATTTGCACTGGGTGGCTAGTCCTATACCAGAGCCACTGAAGCACTGCAGTGGCTGGGGGCTGCACACAGGAGTGGCCAGGGGGATGAGGCTGGGCCCAGTGCAAGATAGCAACTGGGTGGGATGTGCATAAGGCTTTAAAATAATTTGTCCTGAGTCCAGGACCGAGGCTAGCAGGCTTGGAGGGGGTGACTTCTCAGAAAAACTTGAGGACACAGTGCACTGCTAGCAGGTTAGAGAGCAAGTGTCTGTGTAGAGCTGCCTTCTCCAGGTGGCTCTGTGTTTATGCTGCGGCGTGGGGGAGGAAAATGGCACCTGTCGGGTCCCTCATTTTCAGAGAAGTCCCACAACTTGTTCTGAAATCAGTATGAACACATCTGTTTCCTGTTTGCCCCATGGTGTTGTGTAAACTGCCTTTTTTATGTTGCCGCTCCATGCGGGGTGGCAACCCAGCTATCACTCATCTTCCTGGCTTGTCCAGTGGCGAGTCAGCTGATGTTGAAAGCTACAGGCCCCAAGTACCACTGGTTTTACAAACTCGCAGAATTCAGCCACTCTGGTTTTTAAAGCCAGACTTTATGGGGATAAGTCTTTCCTGTGTGAGCTCCCTGATATGAGGGCCCATTTCTCTGCCTTCTGCACATTCAGCTCTCTCCTTCCTAGGGGCAACCTCCCTTCACCTTTCTGACCTTCCTAACCTTCTGGATGCAGCTTCTTCTTTATATTTAGTTGTGGAGTTTGTTCTGGTCTTCAGATTTCTCTCAAGTTTATCTACCTGGATAGGGATGATATCTATTGTAAACATGGACAGAGTGAGCTCAGCGTCCTCCTACTCCATCATCTTCCCAAGCTCCTCCAATGCTGTTTATTTTCAAGTTAACTTTTCTGATATACACAGAGGTGACCCATGTTTGATTTTGTGAGTCATCTATTTTTATCCATCCTTGACATTCAGTCATTTTATTGCCCAAAGTTTTAGGCAGGCCTCTTGTAAATAACATATAGCTGATTTAAAAAAAAATTCCTTTTTATGAGTATCTTTCAACCTGATAGTTTAGTCAATTAATATTTATTGTGATTACTGATATACTTGAATTTATGTTTGCCATCTTATTTTACCTTTTCTATTTACCATGTTTTAATGTGGTCTTTTCCATTTCATGTCTTCTATTGGATTGCTTAAATTTTATTTATTCTCAAAGATTTTTGATAGTCAGCTTGTGAGCTTATTGCCTACTTCTCCTTGCTTCTGTCACCTACTACTTCCGCTTTCTTTGAGAGTACAAGCATGAATTCAAAAAAAAATTCTTGTTTTTATTTTGTCACTGAAATTGGTGCATCATTTTGCTAGAAGTTGAAGTCTGTAATTAATATTTCGAATCCACTTGTAATTATTCTTGGTGGATGGTACAAACTAACAAACCTATTTTTTTAAATTTTCCAAATTGCCAACCAACCGTTCCAGCATCAGCATTGAAAAGTTCCTTTTTCCTCATTGATTTGACATGGTGCTTTGTCATATACTCCATTTTTCTATAGATTAAGATCTATTTCTGAGACATTTATAATGTCGTATAGATATGTATGTCTATTCTTGTATTTATATCTTATTGTCCTAATTGTTAGAGTTTTAGAATATACATTAATGCCAGGTGATTTAACAGCCTCTTCATTACTCATCCTTTGCAAAATTTTATTGACTATTTTTATGTTTATTTTTCCTGATGAATTTTGAAAACTCTTTGTAAATTTAATTTTTTTTTTCAACGTTTATTTACTTTTTTGGGACAGAGAGAGACAGAGCATGAACGGGCGAGGGGCAGAGAGAGAGGGAGACACAGAATCGGAAACAGGCTCCAGGCTCTGAGCCATCAGCCCAGAGCCCAACGCGGGGCTCGAACTCCCAGACCGCGAGATCATGACCTGGCTGAAGTCGGACGCTTAACCGACTGCGCCACCCAGGCGCCCCAACTCTTTGTAAATTTAAAAGAAAAATATATTTCAAGTTTTGCTGTGGGATAATTAATTTCTTTCTAAGTCATCTTATCATGTGTGAATATATTCTCGTATGTACTTCAGTAAGGTCACCCATTTGTTATATATATTCTGAATTCATGTTTATTACTACTCATTTTTGATTACTATTTTCTAGGTTAAAAATAACTTAAGCAAAGTAAGATATTCACATAGCAAAGCACATTAACAGTACAGAAAAATGTACAATGGAAGTATATCTTCCTCATAATATCATATCTCTAGTCCCCCAGTATGATTTTAGAATGCATTTGTCTACGAATAATGGAATGTCCTACTAATAGTGGATTAAATAGACAGTGGCTTGTTCATTCTATACAGTAAGAACTCCAGTAGTAGGCAATCTGGAGCTAGTATGGCTCAGAGAAGCCATCAGGGACCCAGCCGTCTTTCATATCTTTTTACCCTGTTTCCTATAGCATGTAGCATGTAGCATTCACCTTCATGCTTGTCAACTCATGGTATTAAACCACCAGCCTCAAGTTTATGTTATAGGGAGGACCAAGGAGTAAAGGGCATGTTAGCCAACTGAGTCTGTCCCATTAAGCTTTCCTGGAACCATCTAGAAACTTATATCTAATTGGCCAGAATTTGATCATATGTCCAGCCAAGATGGAAGGAAAGTCTGAGAAAGTGAATACTTTTAACTGGACGCACTGCTTTCCCAAATAAAAGTGGAGTTTTGCTAATAAGAAAGGAATGGAGAATAGATATTGATAGGCAACTAGCAGTGCTTGCTTCCTCCTATCATCTGTCACTGTTAACAGTTTCTGTCTTTTGTTTTTTATACTAATTTTTCTATATGTATATAAGCATATACTTTTGTGTGTTCTATAATTCCAATCATTGTTTAATAGTAGTTCTGTATTTAACAGATTTAAGGCTCACTATCAATCCCTTTACATTTTTTCCATCCTTCTCTAGTTTGCCTTGATTTTGACTTCAAGTATTTCTCAGGATTGCTCATGTCTACTCTATGTCTTGTGCTTTTACATATTAGAGATGGTTCTCAATTACCTTTATGTTTGAAAGTTTGCATGGGCATACCATTCTTGAGTCACATTATCTTTCCCTGAAGATTTTCTTAACATTATTCTACAAAATTTTAGCAGGAAGCTTGAGACCTTATTTCCATTTATAAGTTCTTATTTCCATTATAAGTGATCATTTTGCATGAATGTCAATAGAATGCTTTGATTTTGAAGTTAGGTAATTTTACCAAGATTTGTTCTGTTAATATTTCTATATCAATCTTTCTTTGGAACACCATGGGCCCCTTCAATGTGTATACTCAGGTCTTCTTTTAATAACTTAATTATCAAATGGGCTGGATTTAACGAATATAATAATCAATTTTATTTATCTTTCACCACTGTCTTCAAGGATGCTTTATTGGACATTTATTTCTTGCCCCTGGGTGACATATTGGGTAGCTATAATAGCTTTTTGGTCACTCTAGGGTATTAATAAAAACATCTAATTTTTATATATCAAAGACTCAATATAAGCTAAATAAAATTTCTTACATACAACTTTAAACTTTTTTTCTTCAGCTCAGGCCCTGACTAGGCTTGGAAATTTGCATTAGGAAAGGGGTCACTCTACTGCTTCTCGTGGGGCAGAGAGAACGAATGAAAGGTTAATATATATATATATATATATATATATATATATATATATATTCACACTTACTAAATGCCAGCAACACCCCCACCTCAGTCATCGTGACACTCTGAAACACCCCCACACATTTACAAAAGTCCTCTGGCAGTGAGTGTTTTCAACCCAGATGGTTTTGGTTTTGTTCTCTAAGAGACATTTGGCAGTATCTAGAGATATTGTTTATTGTCCCAACTGGGGAGGTCAAGGATAACGCTAAACATCCTACAGTGCACAGGATACCACCCACAACAAGGAATTATGTGGTACAAAGATATCAGTAGCATCGAGATCAAGACACCTTGCCCTGGGGAGTGGAAGGTTGTACTACACTCAGTTGAGAATCCCTGGAGTACTGACTTATTGGCAATAAAGCCTGTGTTACAGGTTTTCTGTGTAATTATATCAGAGCTGACTGCCAGTGACCTTTATTCCCCCATCTCACCTGTGTCTGTATATTCCCTCATTCAGCCGTTATTCCTCTGTCATTCCACAGGTTTAACAGAGCTCAGAACACATTGACTATTTTTAAGAGACTATTGGTTTGGACTGTAAGGAGGTGCATCCCTTTTTATAGAACCTTCCATGTTACCAGAGATTCACTGAGACTTGTGTTCTATTCTCGGTTTTCTCATTCAACCAGTTCAAATTATCTCTGCATTGGACAACCTTATTCATAGATTGTGATTTGAGGTTTGTGTGTATCTTACTTTTAATGAGAATCTGATTTTTTCTCTATTTTTCACTTTCCTCATTGGTTTCAGCTGGTTTCAGAGAAGAGCATCTGACCAAGTTATCTTTGCTTTGACATCTGCAACCTGAACTTATTTATACTTGATTGCTAAGTATTTTTTCTTACTATTTGAAATAAATCTTTTCTATAGTCTACTTTATAACGGGTTATTTCTGGTGGAAAAATATTTGATTTATATATTTAGTGTGAACCTAGTTACCTTATTAAGCCATTTAAGGGTTCTATTAATTTTTCTGTGGGAACTCACTGTTTTTCTAAATAGGCAGTGAGTCAATAAAAATTTTTTCAGCTCTTTTGCCATCATTAAAGCCCTTGTTTCTTTTATTGTGTCTTCTTGAGTTGGCCAAAAATTTTAGAGGTATATTAAAATTTGTGGTAATACAGGACACCATTTTCTTAATATTGAGAATTCCATTAAAGTCCTATTATTAGTCATTCATTCATTCCTTCATTAACTATTTTTAATTACCTACCATGTAATAGCACTGTACTAGGTGTTAGACATACAGTGATGAACAAAAAGTATTCCTTGCCCTCATGGAATGAGCAATTTCAAGGTTACGTGTATGTTAAATAAACAATTATGAAAATAAATTGATAGTAACAAATTCTGAGATGATCTAATTTAAACTACATATCAGGAAAATCTACCCTGAATAACAAACATTTAAGTTGAGTCTTAATATGCAGGAGTTATTTAAGAAAAAAGATTTCAAACATAAGAACAGTATGCACCAAAGTCTTAAAATATATTGTTTGAAGAACAAAAAGGAAGCTAGTAGGGCTAGATCTTAGTGAGTAGGAAACAGCGCTGACCAGAGATGTGGCTGGAGAGGTTATCAGAGGTTGGTAATTCAGGGCCTTGTTTTCTTTTAAGTTAATGAGAGGCAGGTGGTATTATTTACAGAGACCGGGAACATTGGAAAAGGGGCAGATCTCTTTTGGTGGGATAAAAAGATTAAGTCCCATTTTAGACATGTCGAGTTTGATATGCCTGTAAGAAATCAAATGCCAAGTAAGCATATAAATATTCAGTACACATCTGGAGCTCAAAGCAGAGGTGGTAACAACAGGTAAAAAATCAACCAACCAACCAAACAAACAAAAAACCCAAAACCTGAGAAGGGAGAACCACAAAGTCAGAAGGAAAACTAGGGAGTTTCAAATGCACAGAGTGGTCAACTCAGTCAAATATCAATGTCAAAACATCAAGAAAGATGAGAAATGAAAAGCATCTACTAGATTTAGCAACATGGAAGTCAATAGGGACTGCTTAAGCAAGAGATATTTCAGGGGAGTGATGAGGATTGAAACCATGGAAAACTGAATGGGAAGTGCGAAAGTGGAGTTAGTGTATAGATAGCTCTTTGGGGAAGCTTGACTTTGTTTAGAATAGACACAGATCAATAACAGGATGGAAGATGGGAGCAAAAAAAGTATTTTAGATGGGAGCTAATAAATATCTTTAAACACTTATAATAAAGGTCTTGTAAGAGGTGGGGTGAGGTGGGAAGCAGAGCACATGCAAAAGATCTGGGCTTTGTTAGCATGAGGGCTACTTTTCCATTGTAGTCAAAGGGAAGAGGAAGAAGATAATCACAGATGCAAGATGGGGTAATGCCTGTCTGAGGGCTATTTTTGATATATCAGGCAAGATCATCCTCAAGAGAAGGAAGTTAAGCAGTGAGGGAAGGTAAGTTTGGTGAGTTAGAAGAAAGGAAAAAAAAAAAAAAACTAGTTCTTGCAGAAAGAGAGCAAACTTAACCAGAGAAACATAATAAGACTTTTGCAGCGTTTAATGCCAAGTTGATAATTTGTCACAAATGTATAAGCATTGCCCAACTTTTATGGCTCTGGAATTTTCTCTATCAACCTTCCAATTGCAATCACAGATGATGGGAGTGGTAGGTTTCATCCAGTGTTGTATTTTACTGGTGTAAAAACGAAGGAAAAGAAAAGAGCATTAACAGCATTTTCAGCATTTTCAAAAGGTCAGTAGTAATGATGAACCATCAGATATGAGTAAGGAGAAAGTGAGGTAGGAGGGAACTGAGGGATAGAAAATGAAGATGTCAATGGAGATCTTTTAAAAAAAATTTTTTTAAACTTTTATTCATTTTTGAGAGACAGAGAGAGACAGAGTATGAGTGGGGAAGGGGCAGACAGAGAGGGAGACCCAGAATCCGAAGCAAGCTCCAGGCTCTGAGCTGTCAGCACAGAGCCCGACGTGGGGTTCGAACTCACGAACTGCGAGATCATGACCTGAGCCAAAGTCAGACACTCAACCGACTGAGCCACGCAGGCGCCCCTCCTTTTTTTTTTTTTTTTTAACGTGTCAATGGAGATCTTAATGAAGACCTGTCTCAGCAAAACTATGTGAGCAAGTGAACTGGAAGAACAGGAAGTTGTGTTGGAGAGTGAGATCTAAGTTAGTGATATCAAAGAGGATGCAGATTCTTATGACAACAAGGTGGTCCTAACATGTGACTGGGAATGGGTGGCTGAAATAGAATGGAGAGCAGTAGGTTTCTTGTTCTCTAGCAAGCGGAAAATCGGAGCCCCCAAAATGTCCCCTTCTGCGTAGTGAAAGATGCCCTTGGCAATTTACATTTTGCCTGCCAGTCATTTTACATTTGCTCTGGGTGGCAGCAAGTATCTTTGTTCCTAGGTGTCTGGGCCCAGTACCTTCTGCAGCATACTTCGGCTTATGCAGAAAATTGTTCCAATTCATAATTTCCTATGAAAACCCTAATATGATGAATCATCTGCCTGATTTCCTACTTTGGGTCCTTTGAAATCTGTGTTCCAAATCTTTCTGTTCCTTCATGACTGACTTGTTGCTCTTTCATTCCCCAAATTGACCTGTTTTGCAGAAACTGAAAAACGGTGGCACAAATTCCTGTTCTTTTTTAAAATTTATCACAACATGTAAAATTTCAGTATTAAAATGGTTCCTGCAGAATTTCCGGGAGTTCATTTTCTTCCTTTGCTTAGCATAAACCAAACCCACTGCAGACTGGTGGGCGTTCTGGCAATAAAGTATGGGATTCGGCATTCAGAGACATTTCTCTGAGCCAGCGGAGAAAGTCACAGAATTTGAACTCTTCCCGAAATCTTCTTGTTTCACAAGCCCACAAGTGCCAATGCCCTGGCTTACCATTTAATTAATTTTACTAATTTTCCCTTGACGCTAAAACTTGTTTCCCCATTTGAAGCCATAATAAAATCCTTCCCTATTTCTTCCTGAAAGTAGCCTTAAATGTGTCAGTAGGATTCAGGGTGTCTGAGTGCCGTCGCTTCGGTAAGCCCCGAGTCAGGTCTCTACCTCAATCTACTTTCTTCTCTTGTGATTCTGCCCACATTCATGGATTCTCCTTTAGTCCCCTATCTGCTCTTTCTGATACTTAATTACACTACTACATTTATGTATACATTCGGCATCTTGACGCAGTTGCTCTCATATAATCCTTAAGTGGCTAGTTTAGGTGGTTTCATGTCAGACCAATTTCTCTAGCTCAGCTGGAATTCTCCCCCAAGGCAGGGTCCATGTTGTCCATATTTTGCATCACCATACACGATGCAAACTGGAGTCAAACTGAATAGGACCTTTATTATCTCTCTTATAAATGTGCCCTCTGCCTTGAGGAAAAAGAATATTTACTAAAACTAGTTCACACTAGGGATTTAGACAAACTCACAAATGTGAAACCCTCCGTCTCTGTTTTAGGCTCAATTGATAGTAAACCCAATTTGACACCTTGTTCCTTTTCCTTTCCCGCATCAATAGTAATTAATAGAGAATGTAGTCGATTTCCTACTTGGGAAACTAACGCTTACTTTGGCTTCATTACTGGCCCTTTGTTTTACCCCTTTGTGCTGTCCAGTCACACTAGCCTGGGGCTTAAAAATGGAGAGGAAGCTTCTGGGTTTCATGAGGCAGAAGCTAGAAAATTCTGTGGCTGTACACAATATCCCTATCTGCTCTTGCAACTTTTTTGAAGACTATTGTAATGCATAAATAATACCATCATTTTTAAGCTTGTCTAGATAGAGGACAAGGACTGCTGGCCTCATCTTTCTATACCCTACAGACCACCTAGAAGGGCCTCAATAAATTCAAATTCACTTCAACCCATATTTATTGAATACCCACTAGATGTTAGGTACAGTTTTAAGGCTTTTTTTTTTTTTTACAGTTTTAAGGCTTTAGACACAAGACTGAGTAATAGAAGTGTCTTGCCTTCACTAAGTTCACAGTCTAATGAGAGATGGGTAAGCAATATGGGAAGTACTCTGATAACGCAAACCACAGAGCGCCTTGGGAACACAGAAGACAGGCATCTGATCTAGTCAGGGAGAGGCGGTGGGTTACGGAAATCTTTCAGTAAGAAATTGTATAAAATCTATGACTCTGTACTAACCTAACTCAGACTCCACCAATAAAATCGTGTGACCTTAAGGACATCATGTAACCTCTGTGGGTATCAGTTCTCTCATTGGTAAAATCAGGCCAATAATATTCTCTCTAAATGAATCAAGTGAAAGAAGGGATATGAAAATGCTTTGGAAAATTAATGTCAATTTATTTTCTGTTATTACTAAAGGTACTTACCTAAACTGGTAGAACATAATGAATGCATCTCAGGATCAGTAGTCAGATATTTATGGATTCAAGGCCTAGTTCTGCCAATGGGCAGAATCTGGGCAAGTTACTTAATCTCTCTAAGCCTCATTTTCCTTTTTTTTTTTTTTTTTAAATTGTTAATGTTTATTTATTTTTGAGAGAGAGAGAGAGAGACAGAGCATGAGCAGGAAAGGGGCAGAGAGAGAGGGAGACACAGAATCCGAAGCAGGCTCCGGGCTCTGAGCTGTCAGCACAGAGCTTGACACGGGGCTTGAACTCACAAAACGTGAGATCATGACCTGAGCCGAAGTTGGATGCTTAGCCTACTGAGCCACCCGGGCACCACTCATTTTCCTTATTTACAAAATAGGACCTTATAGGATTGTTGTGAAGATTAAATGAAATAATGTGTGCAAGTTGTCACATACTAATCATTCAATGACTGTTGGATAATATTGATGATGATGATGCTTACGATGGGGATGATTATAATGATAGAGTCATAAGTGTAGTGTTTGGCACATAGAAGTAATTATAATTATTAATGTTGGTGAGATGGGGTCCTGGATATTACTCTGGTAGTTTTATTCTGCCTGTGGCCAGAGGCTGCATCCTTAACCCTAGCTGTCCATCATTTAATATTTTCTCATAGCCAGTAAGGAGACAGGAATCTTCCAGAATTCTACCCTTTATTATTCTCTTAGTATACCTGCTAAGCAATTACCAACACTCTTATAGCTTCCATCATCATCTTTCTGTATATTAGTTGTGAGTTTTCATCTTGAACTATTTCTCTGCCTATCTCAGTGTTCCCCAAAGTTGGTACCCATTAAAATCACCTAGAGGTGTCATAAAACTTTCAATGCCAAGATTGCACACAATACTGGTTAAATAATAATAACCAAACATCATTATTTTAAAAGATGCCCCAAGTGATTCCAGCGTGGCAAATTTTGGGAACCACTGACTTAGGTCCAGGTACCTCCTTACAACTTTCTGTTAGAAATCTGGATATCTCTTCAAATTAAACTTTCCCAAGGTTCATCTCATTACCTCTCCCCCAACAATCTGGTATTTGTCTCAAGTTCCATATTTCTATATGTTACCCAGGCCTCAAACTTAAAAGTTATCAATCAGCTGAACAACTACTATAGATGATATTTGTGATATAGAAATCATTTTGATCTCTCTTTTTCTACTCCCTTTACCACCAGGTTCACCCAGGCTCCCATAACCCCATTACATATCATTTAGGTAATCACAAGATGCTGGAATCACAAAGTTTATAGAGTTTAGGGTATAAAAGTCAGTGCATAAGACAATCATTTGAAAACTATTTTAAGAACACATCACTTTGGAAACAGACATCATGTCACAAATGACCCAGTGCAGCCAATGGTTGCTTTAGGATTGGACTGGCTCACTCCTCTTTTGAGCACTAGATAAAGCAATTGTCTGAGCTGAGGAGCAATGTTACAGCAAAACAAAATGCATATGTTTTAATTCTAGAATCATGCTCAGCATGGTGAGATACTCATAATACGAGGGTCCCAGAAGAACTGAGAGACCTGCCGAGGAAACATGCTCCCCTCTCACGCTCACTGCAGGGTATACATTTCTTGAGTCAAATGGCGTACAAAAAATATCACAATGTTTTCAAAATGTTATTTTCCTTTTTCTATTTTTACGTAATTAAATATGTATAAGTTAAAGGTAGGCGCACACGCACACACACACACTAAAAAGTGCCTCCACTTTAGTTTGCAGTGATTTCTCCCCTCCCCCACATATTTCTGCTCAACTCGAATCCTTTATATACACTGCTGCCAGGTTAACCACCCAAAAGCAGTCACATCATATGACTTTCCAGTTCAAAAATCATCAGTGGCACACCATAACTTACTGTAGTGAGTCAAAATTCTTCAGTCTGTCACTCAGGGAATTCTGTGATCTGGTTTTGAGTCTGCCCTTGCAGTCTTACCAGCTACTACTCTTCTTCATGCATCATGGGCCCCAGCCAACCTGAAGTATTTACTTTCATTTGCCACCTTGATTCTTTTCTTTGTGCTATTTATTCCCTTTGCCTAAAATATTTCCCCACTGTCCTATCTAGACCAGAAGAAATACTATTTTTCCTTCAAGACTTAGTTTGAATGGAAATTTGGAAACTTTTCTGAATTCTTTCCTGTCATTTCAATACATGTGTATACCCCCACATTGTATATATATATATATATATATATATGTGTGTGTGTGTGTGTGTGTGTGTGTGTGTACTCTTTTCCTGGAGAACTATGAGTGTACTTGCTTCATATGACTCCATATCACTGACTATGCCTAGAACTGTGTCACACATAATAGACATCCAGTGAATAAATAAGAAATGAAAGCATTATAATTAACAAAAATAATTTCACGATTCCTCCTCCTCTTTTTCCCTGACCTCTGCCAGTTATTCATTATACAGTGTCTTTCAGTGTTATTTTAACAACCATGTTAGTAGTCCCTTTATGAGATGACTCATAGCAATTATATGAAGCATTGAGGATGGGGGTGGGGTAGAATAGAAACTAATTAAAGTTAATTTAATTATAGTATAAGAAAGAACACGACTTAAATACCACCATTAGGCCCAAATATGCTGAAATCATTTTGAAGGAAGTCTGAGCATTGAACACCCTTCCTTTGCTTTGCTTAAGGGGGATGGTCATGTTCATGTAGGTAAAGGGCTGTATAATAAATGGGCCAATTTACTCCTGAGAGTAAATGGGAGAAAAAAGAAACGCATGCTGGCACAGTCATCTTCGAGTTTGGGACTCTGAGAAACTTTTACGTGACATTTGCAAATGTGTGTTGGAATTTCTTTACCAAAACTGCCTCGTGCACAAATACTGCTGGGACAGGGTCTAATATCCAGCTATCTGAGAAACCTCTAGATGCCCTGATGGAAGTAAAATGCTCAATGATTATCTTATCCGTGTCTCATTAGAATTTGCTGCATTGATGTCAGTGCTGAGTAGAAGTAGAAAAGTAAAGAACAGGCCTGAGAGAGACAGAGAAACAAAAGCTGGCATATGAAGAAAAAGTAAATTCAGGGGTTTGGTCAGAATCATATACCTCAATAGGAACAGAAACCATCAAGGCTGAGTTGGCAAAGTCCATGTAAATACACAGGTGTTGCAAGGAGGTGAATCCAAACCAGACGTTTGAGAGATGTGTTTCTCTGCTCTGAGTACATCTCCAGAAAGCCTTGAAGGCATGCCTCTCGATCCTTGGAAGTGTGTTTTCTCTCAATAGAAGGAAAAAGGAGAATGATGTAAAGGAACTCAGTGGGGTGATAACTATAGCATCTCTGTAATCTAACAGTGTCTTTGAACATCTTGAATCTTCACTAATAAAGATGTTCTAAATGTTCTCATGAGGGAAGTAGTCTTAAAAAGGCATAGCCTAGGGCCACCTGGGTGGCAGTCAGTTAAGTGTCTGACTCTTGATTTTGGCTCAGGTCATGATCTCGCCATTCATGAGATCAAGCCCCATGTTTGGCTCTGTGCTGATGGCATGGAACTTGCTTGGTATTCGTTCTCTCCCTCTCTCTTTGTCCCCCTCTCTCTCTGCCTCTACCCAACTTGCACTCTCTCTCTCAAAAAATACATAAATAAACATTTAAAAAGGCATAGACTATTACAACGCCAAAAAACCAGAGGTTTTTAATGGATAGACAAATGAACCAGTGATGGAGTTGTTTTCTTTATCACTGTATTGAAGTGCTGGCATTGGGTGCAACTATTGCAACCACAGCAGAGCCGTTTTATTAGTCAGTCTATAGTTTGACTGAGGCTTATTATCTGAATTATTAGAGTATGATGATAATGAGATTAAGAATACATATCTCCACATATGATTTACTTTTTACTCTGGTCACAGATTTCAGCCCTAATCTTGACCAGTCTCTGGAAGAATATACTGACAATCATCATGGAGAATAGTTGAGATAACGTGAGATGTTTCACAATGGCACATTCTTACAACGTCAGAAATATCTTAAGATAAATGACTTGCAGAGGGGAGTGCCTATATGAGTCAGGATAGGCTAAGTACGTTGCAGTGACAAACAAGATCACAAATATCAGTGGCTTTAATACAACAAAAGTTTACTTCTTATTTAGACAGAGTCCACTATGGGTCCTAGATGACTCCTAAAGGTATTTGTCTCCCATATGATGACTCTGCAGTTCAGGTGATTTGGTCTTTTGGCCTTGCCTTCTCAAGGCCTCCTTCATGAGTGCTATGGCAGGGAAGAAGAGGTACTGGAGAATTACACATGATTTTTAACTGTTTCAGACCAGAAGTGATAGGGTATTACTGCTCATATTTTATTTTCACATGGCTCTACCTTATTACATAAAAGCCGAGAAGCGCAGTCTTTCCCTTCTCTATTCAGAAAGAGAAGATAACTGATAGTGGTGCGCAGTAAGATAGCAGACACTTGCATTGTCCCATGTAACATTCTCACAGCCCATATGATTTCAGCACAGCTATAATAGACAGTTTATCTCACCCCCAAGCACTCTATAGAGCGTCTCTACTTGGCACCTCAAAGCTATCTCCAAAATGTTGGAAGGCTACTCAACTCACACAAAGGTATAGCCTGGGAAGGTGATGAAGTTAAAGTGCTTGAGGCTAACCCTTAGGAGGATAGCCTAAGGAGGCTAGGAGGTCAGTGGACAAAAGTTCCAACCATCCAATCCTTCAGAGTGAAATTTCTGAGGTGCTTTCTAAATGGTTTCTTTCAAGGTCTCCAAAGGGATTGATTCCATCTTGTTCAGAGGGGAACCAACTCAACAGCATACGCTTTATTGGCTTCTCTCCTTTCTCTGTCTTATTTACTTACACTTCTTAGGATCACTTCTCACATAAAGTATCTGTATCCCTGCTCTTGCTTCAGGCTCTTCTATCAGGATAGCCCACATTAAGACAGTTAGTGATGTCTACCCCAGAGCTAGTGCCTCATGGAATGGACTGGGAGCCAGGAGGTTTGTGTTCCAACCTGAGTCCATCATTCACTAACTTCATGACCTTGGGGATGTTAATTCTCATGACATGTTTTTTCCCCATCTTTATAATGAATTCTTCAGACTAGCAAATATGTAATACCATTTCTAAATCTGATACCCATAATTTTTTGATTAAATTCTGGCACTGTGAAAGATTATTAAAACAATCACGGAGATCAGTGATTCTTCATCATCAAAGAATAAAGAAGAGGAAATTATTTTAAATATTAGCCAGAGGGTTTCCAATTAGATCCAAGAAAAGGCTGCTTGAAAATAGAATTCTTTACTACTGATTTTTAAGATCAAGGTGACTACATATCTGAAAGTTTCTAACTAGGTGACTCTTAAGTGCTCTCTTATTTTGGTTCTATGAAGCTATTTGGGGCTGTGGTGAAAATCATTCACTGACAAATTTAATGATTTGGTTGCCTTGTAATGGCCTCTCCATCCCTCTGTTTTGAGGAAGTCAAAGAGGCAAATATCAATAAATAAGTTCATATCTAGGACCTGGTTGAAATGACATTCCAGGGGATATCCATGCTTAGCTCCTGTTCTTATATTAATAAAATTACCTGACATCCAGTAAACATTTACTGTATGGCAGATATTGGGCTAAGCACTTAATATCAATTATATTATTTAATGTTCACAAGGATAAATGAAATTAACACTAATACAAGATATATACTTTACTGGTGAGGAAACTAAGGCCCAGCAAGGTTAAGTTTATCTTCCCAGGATCCCATAGCTAGTGAATGGCATTGCAAGAACTCAAAACAATGTGTCTCTAATTTTATTGCTTGAGCATCTAACTATATTGCCACATCATCTTGCCACTGTAATCACTGATGCTTCCAGTATACAACTTAAGGTCTTATACGAGCATCAACAACAATAAAGAAAGAAAAAAAGAAAAAGCAATCACTTCTTTTGATCTCTACTTATTGAGGCAGGAGTGTGCAGCTATGAATTTGGAATTTTCTAAATTCCAAATGAGGAGAAATGAGGGTAATTTCTATTTTCTACTCACAGCCTTCTGACTATTTGTACGATCACTCTACTGATGTGAAACTACTTCAAAATTCTAAGGACTTGGAGTTGGGGTTAACTTTGGAAAAAAATTTCCAAAGCTTTCAAGAAAACATTCTTCAAGTTCATACAATTATTTAGTCTTTCAATACATTTACATTTATGTTCAAATTCTCAGACCTACTTATTAGATTTCACAAATACTGAAAAGTAAAAGGATTATTCTTTGTTTACTTAAGAGATCTAAAAATGTAAATAAACAAAGAAAGAGAAATTCACTGAGTGTATTTGCTTTCAGGTTTTACATCATACAACTATAGCATGGGCTGATGCTCTTACCTTCTTTGGATCCATATTCTGGAAAGAAGGCATCATGTGCTGATCAGGTTGTCTGAGGAAAGAGTGGTTGGATGAGGCTACTTAGAAGCCTACTTTTTCTGGTCTCACAGAGACCATCTGCATAGAAAACCACCCTTTTATGAATTCTCTGTAAAGGAGTGTGAATGTCTTATTTCTAAACTAGAAGCAGGCTGGTTGTGCGTGTCCTTGGTTTGAAGACTGTTGAGAAGGCATTGCATTTTGAGCCTGTCTAGTGTCCACAAGAGAGAGTTGGTTGAGATGTTTGTGCAAATACTTTGAAAGTGTAAATTTACATGTATAAATGTTAGCCATGGTTATTCCTTCTTTTGGTAAGAACAATTTTCCCTCTCTTTTGACATATTATGAACATAAGAAAAGTCCCAGATTTTGGTGGAATGGTAAATGTCCCTTCAACTTTTAAAGAGCATCTTCTTTAGGCAAGTATTGAATCAGTAGCACTGTAGAAATAATTTTTTTTTAAAGGCAGAGCAAAGACAGACATCTTTCATGGCCAGTAAAATTGGAGTCTTTTATCTTTTTATGGTCAATTTACATTTAAATAGAGAGACCCTTTAGTGCTGATGTAGGTGATGGGGGAAATGGTGTCTGCATCCTGAATAATAAACATCAGGGGGAAATGTCAGTTTTTCAGCCCACTGGCACATTTTGTTGCTATGACAACAGAATGCAAAGTGTTCTCTTAAAGGGAAACATGACAATTTGTTGGAGATTAAAGCAAAACTCACCCAACATAATATATTTAAATATAATCTTAGCTTCATAAATACCAAGGATATACTGAAAAGGACTTATAGTTCTTTGATCATTGAGGAGATGTAATTATGAGAAGAGCCATACTGAGGGTAGTGAGGAGAAGCATTAAGAACTTCTCTGTCTCCATTTCCTCTTAGAACCCACAGAACCACAGCCATTAGTAGGCCCATCTGGTGTGGAACCAGAAATTGGCACCAAATGGAGGTAGACATTTAAGCAGGCTGTGTTTTAACATTCTCACTGCATACATCATTTTTTATCTAAGCCCATGTTAATTATTTTTTAAACCATTACACTCAACTAAACTGAAAATTAAAATTTCCATGTTACAAAGTGGCACCTGCTTACCTGTTTAAAGACGTAATGCTGAATGACAGTTATGGAGATTCCCCATTTACAATTCTGTAAATGTAAAGGATAAGAATTTCCCAGTGGTGGAGAATATATTCTATTGATTTATTTTAGCTCAGGTGGGGTTCAGATGTTTGATCTTAACACTATCAGTTCAAAATTGTCCTTGGAGACTTTTGCTTCCATAACCAGATAAGATGTTTGTAGCCCATGGCAGATATCACTTAATTGATCCTGGCACTCTTTTATCCAAGCCTGGAAGCAGTTTCAGCATCCTCCCCAACACAGTGCTCTAGGCAGAAGCAGCCACTATCTATTTTGTGGAATTAGCACAAGATGAAACCAATTTGCTAACTCTGCTTGATCCTATGAAACAACTATAACTTCTGTATCTCATTCTGGGCTTGGAGACTCAAAAAGTCAGCTCAAGTCTTCCCTCTTCCAGTAAGTTTTCTTGATTGTTCCAGTCTACACTCATTTTTCTTCATTGGACAATCTTATTATCTTTATGGTTAGTATCACATATTTTAGCCCTTAGTTATACCATGGATTTAATTCTCTCCACAAATATATATTTGGGAGGCTTTCCAAATGACAACCAGGGCAGAGCTTTTATCAACAGTGTGACCTTCTACATTGGTCATGAAACTGGAATGTCAAGATTGCTGATTTTCTATCCACAGTCATAAAGGTCACTGGCTATTCGAGAAGGGGAAAAAGAAAGGGTTGAGGGAGGCAATTTTTGTTTGGCTTAGTGCCTGTGGTCAAATTAAGAAGTAGTTAAAGTTTTTCTTTCGTGTTCTACAACAACCCATTATCCCATTTCCATATATGGGACCCCATTCCTCTTATCACAGAAGAAAAGTATCTCATAAATAAATTGTGATACAGAATTTCATGTTACTCTTCTGGAGGTATTTTCATTTCTAAATGGATGTCTTGAGGAAGCAATACTTAACCCAAAGAATATATCTTCAGTGAAAGATTTCCAGGCACTATGATTTCTTGGGGGTATAGAGGAGACAATATTCCGGGGCAGGATGGCCCAAATGATGACATTTGAATAATCACCTACTCTAACTATACATAAAGCTAATACTGGCAAATGAATGGCAGCTCTACTCATTCAGTTTGGTCTAGGTTGGCATAATTCCATCAGCATGCTCTGGGGCTTGGCCACCTGCATTTGGTCAGCTGTTGTCATGTGCCGAACCAATGGAGAAAGTTGCTATTGAATTGTCACTGGTCACACTGAAGTGGCCATGGAAACAGATTCAAGACCCCAGTTTGCAACTGGTCATCATATATTAGTCTAGAAAGATAAAACTATATGCTGGGTGATCAGACCTCAAAAGTACTGCTTCCTTGGTATTTCTTCAAGTACAGCCAACCCTATACAAAATTATAAAGTAGATGGTTTGTCAGAGAAAGCTCTAGATTCCCTAAACTCTTCCGCTTTTGGAGACATCTCCGTGGCTCTCAGGGGCTTGAGCACTTGCCCCTCTTTTCCTTAGCAAACCTGCTTCTCTTCCTTCACCCTAGGTGTCAAGTCACTGAAACAACACAGACGGGTATTTCTCAAGCTGGTGTTCTGTGGAACAAATTTGCTAAAGTTCCTGTGGAAAGATACATTTAGGAAACCTGTGTTTCCATAGTACCTCTTGGAACTTTGCCATGCATTTTAACACATTAAAAGCTTGGAAAAGTTCAACACAGAAGAAATCTGTTTAGCTTTGTTTCACCCAGCATCTTGCCAAACTAATTTAACCCTTCTGTCAGATAACAATCCTTTAAAAATTCCTTCAGTATTAATGTTCTATGGACCAAAATTTGGAGAATTTTGGCCCACCTAGTGTGTTATTCAGGGTTTCTTTTTTTTTTCCTTTGTGACTGATTATAAAGCATTAAAAGAAAACAAATTCATAATGGTAGATTTTAAGCAGTTCTCCGGGCATTGAAGTAATATTCTTATCTTTTATCCTTTTTAAAATGTATTCTTTTTTAACCATCAAAACTTTCCCAATGACCATTAATCTTTGATAATATAAGATTACAATGCTTGAGGAATAGCATGATATAATAGAAGTTATACAGGCTTTGGAATTAGACAAACTTACCTTTAAGTACAGTTAATTCACTAATTAATTGTGTTATCTTTTGCAACTAAATTAGTGTTTTTATCACCTCATTGTCTTTACCTGTGAAATGGGTTTTTGTTTGTTTTGAGGATTAAATGATAGAAGACACATAAAGTTCTTAGCACAGTGAATATGTAAATTCCATCCCCCTCTCTTCCCATCTTCATCACATGAGTAAGTGTAACCCTTTCTACAAGCATGCTCTGCCAGAAAGGAGTATCCCATAAACTGTGTATTTTCACTAACACATTGCTAATTTTTAAAATGAAGTTTTTACCTTTTTGCCAAACTAAAAGGGCAAAACTTCCCATGTGTTGTTATGTGTATATAAAGAGCCATCCTTTTTGTGTTTGAACTATTAAATTCCAAGCCTCGAAAGCTAGTAAGTTGTGATGACCTTGCCAGCAATAGCTCAAGCTCTTGCTATTAAATGTGGGATGCCTCACATACCATCCCAAAATATTGGCTTTAGCAATGAATGAATTATTAAACGTCAAATTGTTATTTCCCGTGACAGTTTCCAAATGGACTGGGTCTGCACTAACAAGTAGTGAAATGTGCCTCCAGCCGCCTCGCAGCTGTGGAAGAAACGGATCGCAACTCCAGTGGACTCATTTTACCTGGCAGCAGAGCACTGGAAGGCTCGCCCATCTGTCAGCACACATTTCTCTTCCAATCTCCTTGAGCCCCTTCTTGAATTCTTTCTTGTTTAAAGAGAAAATCAAGAGCTACTCAAAGTAGTAGCTTTTTATAAGGACATTCCAAGTACAGTCGACTCCAGATAGTTTAGTTATAGGGTGTCCATGCTGTCAATTAAGATCATTTGATTCTATTCTCTTAACCTGCCAGCATTATTTTTCCTGTTTCACCATCCAAATGAGCATATTGAAAAGTAACAGACTCATTACTTAAATTAGTTATAAGCCAAACAGCATCTAATATTTCCAAGCAAAGAACCAGCCAATTTCTGTTTGTATTTCAAATAAGAAGGAAAATAATTTCTTAGATCAAGTTAAATCCTTCTGATATGTGTTGATGAGAAAGTTTTACTGGGGTGTAGGCCCTCCCTCTGAAATGTGTGACATTATCACTTACTCATGGCTTGCAAATGGTATGAATAATGGCTGACGTTTTATTAAATACGAGCAAATGATTGCCCAGATTATTCTTGTTAATTAGGACCACGTGTGATGAAATTGTCAATTGTTAACCGTTATAAACATCAGCCCTGTAAAATTCCCTGTATCTGTAGGGCAGAAATATTTAATAGGTGATTACTGAAATATATCCTTATTAATGCAATCTTCCCACTGCTCTTTCTGAGTAGGGAGTGAACTAGGAGGTTTAATTCAAGCACCATTTGGTGGTAATACATCATTGTGGGCATTTTAAGATTACTTCCATTGGCGGGGTGGAGGTGTTTAGCTTATTCAATATCATTGCAGCTTCTCAGCTATCATCCAAGAACTTTGGAAAGACAGAAAGACCAGAAGGAAGGATGGATGGAAGGAAGGAAGGGAGGAAGGAAGGAAACAGGAAGGCAGGGAGGCAGAAAGAAAATGAGAGGCCAAGAGTATTGTATTGTGCATTTGCTTGCTAAGATTTCGAGTCCTTGAGTAGCTATAGATCACCTGCTAACAGCATGTTCAAAGTTATACCACTATGCAGAAGAAGCTCAGAGAAAGGAAGCACATGTGAATGCTGTTAATCATCTTGAATGTTCAAAGGGAGAGCTAGCAAAGTCATTTTTTAAAAATCTGAATATAGTTGACACACAATGTTACATTAGTTTCAGATGTACAGCATAGTGATTCAACAAGTTTATACATTATGCTATGCTCACCACAAGTGTAGCCACCATCTGTCACCATACAATGCTATTACAATACCACTGACTATATTCTCTATCTTAGCAAAATTATTTTGTCAATAGATCTATCATTCTGTTACCAACAACGTCCATGTGGATTGTTTCTTACCTTCCTCTGGTAACTTTTATGATGGATGTCTTTTGGCAGTAAGTGCTTTGGGAAGCATTAAAATATACAGACGTCCAAACTTCTGTAGGATCAAGAGGTACTCAGCAATTTGTTACTTTACTTTCATCAACCATCTTTCTTTCTTTAGCTACATCTAGTTGCTGGCCTTTCAGTTAACAAAGCATACAATAAATAGTGAAGAAAGCAAGCTAGTACTTCTAGCTTTGCTAGCCGACATAGCCTGGAATACTTACAAAGAACTACAGGACCTGAAGTCACAATAAATGCAAAAAAATGAGTGGGGCTTTATAAAAGCTGCATATATCTCCGTCAAGGATATAGGGGTTTCTAATATCTAAATCTTCACTGATGTCAGCAAGAGTAGTGGAGTGATGACCTTCAAAAATTCTCTCCTCTATAAAATCAATAAGAACACTGACAAACATTGTCAGAATCAACTTTTGCTGAACTCAGAATTAACCAAAGGCGTGCAGTAATCCAGGGGGCATTTACTCAGGAAAATGGCTTAATCTCCACCAGAACAATGTGCTTTGTGGCATTTTAATATGCCCTACTCCCATCTTATCCTCTCCAAGTCTGTGGTAGCCTTGAAGACAAATGGCAGCTTAGTTGCCACTTGAGGGAACAGAATAGGATTAGAGCTTCTCCAGAACCTCATTTCCAAAAATTTAATATGATTTCAATTGTCTGGAGATTCCCTGGAAGATTACACTCACAAGGCTGACTTTATTTGACCCGACTCAGACCTCTCCCAATAAAAACAGTCTTTTTACCCCGGGCATGTTGGCGGAAAACAATCAGAAGCAATTAATGAACATCATGGCTTCCTGAAGCAGTGGTAACAGTTGGGTCAAATAATAGGCTAATCAAAAAGCTTAAAAGGAAAAGCTGGGAAAGAGATGTTTATAAGAGTCTTTAAAAATCCCTAACATATTCCTGGAAGTCTAGAAGGTCACAAGCACGTGTAGGGCTGTGAACATGCCTACGACAAAACCAAAAAGGCTCTAAGCTCTCACCTCTGGCTAATCATGCGGCTTTGTATAAACAGGAAGTGAAGAGAAAGGTGGAGATGGACACCGCCTGGGGGTGTGTTGAAAATAAGCCCAAGTATGTGCATAGAGTCCCTCAGCAAAGACTGGGAGACATATTATTAGTTCCAGGCTTTTGAGGAAATTTTTGTATAATCATTATTTGATCACTTAGCTAACAAAGCAGAAACATCAGCAACTACATATGACAAAGACTACAGAATTTACAGAATTAGTTCAGAAAAGTCAAAAGAAAATAAACAATGACAAAACAGCTACAAAACCAAAACCCTTGGGAGGGGACAATCTAACATCTAGAGTTGCCATATTACAATATTCAAAGTGTTTAGTTTTCAACAGAACATCACAAGACATGCAAAGAAACAAGAAAGAATGGTCTATACACAGGGGAAGAAACCAGTCAACAGAATTTGTTCCAGATCTTAGGATTATGACACAAACACTTTAAATCAACAATTTTAAATATGTTCAAAGAATTACAGGAAGTCAGTTTAAAGAACTAAAGGAAAATTTGAGGGCAATGTCTCACCAAACAGAGAATACCAAAAGGCAGATGTAAATAAAGAAAAAATGACCTGATAGAATTTTCAGAGTTGAAAAGTAACAATAGCTGAAATAAAAAATTCACTAGAGAAGCTTAACAGTATATTTGAGAAGATAGAACCATCAGAAAAGCTGAGATAAATCAGCTGAGATTGCCCTGTCCGAAAAACAGAAAGAAAAAAGAATGAATAAAGATGAATAGTGCCTAAATGGCCTGTGAGACACTGTAAAGTGTAACAACATAGCCATAATGTAAGTCCAAATGGAGATGAGAGAATGAAAGGGGAAAAAACATTTGAAGGAAAAATGGATGAAAACTTCCCAAATGTGCTTAATCTATACATCCAAGAAGCTCAATGAACTTACAAAAGAGTAAACTCAAAGAGATCCATACCTATACGCGTCACAATCATATTGTTAAAAGACAAATACAGAGAATCGTGATAGCATCAGGAGATAAAGAATTCGTTCCATAACAAGGACCCTCAATATATTCGCAACTGATTTCTCATCATAAACCATGTAGGCCAAAAGACAGTGGGATGATATATCTTCAAAGGGCTCAAAGAAAAAGACTAACCAGGAGTTTTATGCTCAGCAACACTATCCTTCAAAAGTAAAAGAGAAATTAAGACATTCTCAGATGAACAAACCTGAGAGAGTTTGTGGCTAGAAAACCTAACCTACCCTATGAGAAATACTAAATTCTTCAGGCTGAAATGAAAGGGCACTAGTGAGTAAAATCTACATGAAGAAATAAATATCACCAGTAGAGGTAACTACATGGGTAAATATAAATTATAGAATAATGCATTTTTGAGAGCTCATTTTTCTTCGAATTTAAAACACAGCTACGTAAAGCAACAATTATAAATCTGTATTGATGGGCAAACAGCACATAAAGATATAATTTGTATGACAATAACAGCACAAAGGATAGAAGTAAAGTTTTTTTCTTTCTTTTTTAAACTTTCAATTCCAGTGTAGCTAATACTGTGCTGTATTAGTTTCAGATGTATAATATAGGAATCCAATAATTCCATACATTACTCAGCATTCATCAAGACAAGTGCACTGCTAATTGCCTTCATCTATTTCACCCATTCTCCCACCTACTTCCCTTCTGCTAACCATCCATTTATTCTCTATAGTTAAGAGTCTGTTTTTCAATTTAAAGTTTTTATATACAATTAATATTAATTGGTATTAATCTGAAGTAGGTTGGTATTATTGACACAGTAATTATAATCCCCAGGGTAACCACTAAGAAAGGAATTTATATATATAAACTTGTATATATAAACTTTTACAAAATGGTATTATAAACTTATATATATGAGTATATAAGTTATACTCATATATATAAGTATATATATAGTATTGGTATATATAAACACACACACATATATATATGTTATACTATATATAGTATATAAGTTATACTTGTATATATAAGTATATATATAGTATTGGTATATATAAACATATATATATATATAAGTTGTATATATATGTATAAGAAACAACATAGGAATTAAAATGGCACACTAGAAAATATCTATTTATCATAAAAGTGGCAATAATAGAAGAGAAATAAAAGACTATAAAACTAGCAGAAAACAAACAGCAAAATGGCAGATGTAAATCCTCACTCATCAATAATTACATTATATGAATATGAATTAAAACTCCAATTAAAAGGCAGACATTGGCATAATGGGCAAGAAACGTGATTCAACGATGTGTGGTCTATGAGAGGGAAGGAGGAAGAGAAAGAAGTAAAAGGGAAGGAGAGGCAGGGCAGGGCAGGGCAGCGCAGGGAAGGGAAGGGAAGGAAAGGGAAGGGAAGGGAAGGGAAGGGAAGGGAAGGGAAGGGAAGGGAAGGCAAAGCCAGGCAAGGCAAGGAAGGGAAAGAAATGCTTACATAGTCTTTGCAGCAGGTTAGTTCTGTGTTGGGCCCTCCAAAGCTTATCCACGTCATTTATATCAATGCTTTTAGCCTTCCCTTTCTGGTTTCACTGAGTTGAAAGCACAGGCTCTTATCAGGTCTTTTCCCAACTTCCATCTTGTCCTGGCTATGCATCTGGCTTTCTAGATGCCCTAGTATATGTAAAAGGTTTTCAAAAGTTATCCCCTAAAGCATCTCTCTCCAGGTTTTCTTCCCAGGTTGTGTGGGAAGAATTATTTTCTCCAACTGTACTATTTTGTACCAGACCTCCATAGAGTAAAAATGAAATAAAATTCCACAATAAAACATATTAGACGCTTCCTATTTCATTTGCTTATGTAGCCAAATGACCATTCTCAGGGGTCTCTGACAGTTTCTATAGTATTGGAAAACTGCAGGAAAGGGAGAAATCTGGGCAAAAGAAAAGTTGTGAAGAAGGTGATAACTCTTGAGGACTATTCTTTTAGGTGGCAAGTGGCAGTAGTTCATTCTTTTGCCCTTCAAAGTTTTTAAGGAATACCCTCTGCTTAGCCACTTTCCCCCCCTGAGAAAGTTCTGAATCAGATAAAACAAAGGCAAATGCCTTGCGTCAGTCCTTCAGAGAGCCCTGAGACAGGTCAAAACAGAAATACACAATTATAGCAAGGTCTACTCTGTTCCCTCCAGAGACACACACTGGGAATTTGGGATGCTATCTTCAGGACCATCATCAAACTGGAAAAGGATGCGGGGTGAGGGTATGTTAAAAAGCCACAATGCTCTCCTACCATGTTTAAGTCATCTTTTTGTCTTGATTCGGGGTTCGCTTGGTTTCTGTAACCTTTAACTACTTCCCAGAATTCCCACAAAAGTTCATTTTGAGAGTTCTTTTGCTCATTTTGACTGTTTCTGTAGAAAGGTAGGCCCTTAGAGTTCCCTACTCTACATTTTCGCTGATACATGGAGTTGATTTTGTAAGGCTTTAGTAGATTAATTCTTCACAATCAGAAAAGGATAAATGGCTGTTGCCCACCAACCATGTAAAATTCTCCTTATCCATGTGGAGTAGTAAAGGAAGTGACACGGGAGAGGGGACAGAGGAATTACTCTTGTGGTGATCTCACCACATGGAAATAGGAAAAATGGAGAATAGTATCCTCTCCTAACATTGGGGAAATAGAATATATTTTGATGAAAACTTCATCACATAGGCTTCTAGATCTTCTCTTCTATCCTAAATGCCAACTTCTATTATTAGGTGTCTGGTAGAAAGGTGTTGATAGATCTCTGCTCTGAAGAAAAAGAATTCTGATGATCTTTATGATGCACAAATTAGAAACTTGTGAATCAGAGAGGTTTAGTGAGTCACTCAAGCTTACCAAGTTAAGAAACTATAGATCTATGAATTTAACTCAGGTTTCTGACCTTAAGAAATTTCACTGTCATATATTGCCTTAATGATATTTTGAAAAAGTTAAATACTTAGTCATGTATGGGCTTAAAGAAAAATAACTAAGTATTTCCTTTTGATTACAAAGAATGAGAAATTAATTGATGAATTTGCAAATTATATGACATTGTTGAAGACATCAGACAAATTTGAGCAAGAGCTGTAACCGTAGTAGGTGTTGATAATTGCCTACCTAGCATCTGCACTCATTCTCCCTTGTTTACTGTGTCTGCATTTTCATCCATCATCCTTTCTCTGTGATGTACTCTGGGGAGGAGTTGACCCCCGGCACTAGGAGTAGCTTAAGTCAATTAACACATTTCATTATCCTGACTTGGCCAAATCATTGGTTCTGGGTTTGGCATGTCTTCTAAGTGGGTCGTTCAGGATGAATTTCAACATTCTTCCTTGAAATTTTAAGTAAGAATACTTTTTTTCACTTGAGTGGTACTGTATGTGGATTTAAAGTCTCAGCTAGTACAGCAGTATTACACCCATGATAGAAATCAGATTTAGCATCATACTAAGACTATGGCAGGATGGAGAGGTGGAAAGAAACCAGATGCTTCACATTATTGAGACACTGAATCAGACAATCCTGTTGTCTCTGTCTTTCCTCTGGACTTACAAACCCATCATTAGCTGATAAATCATTTAAATGGTTTACACCACCTTGGGTTTTCAGTTACCTCTAACAGAATGCATAAACTGATGCATAAATTTCCAGAAAATAAACGGGGTAAACTGATGATTTTTATACATAGGACTGAAAATTAGAAATATACTAGTTGATATGTGGCCTACTTGTGGCCTAAGGAACCATATGATTTTTCATGCTACAGAACACATGTCTAATATCCAATACATCTTTACTGAATTCTCTGAGAACATTCTAAACAGAGTTTCCATCATAACACCCAGTAAAACTTTAAAAAATCCTCCTCAGGCATCTATGCACAAAAACCCCATTTAGCAAAGCAGATGACCATAATCCTTCCACTTTTCTTCATAAATACCTTCAATTTTTTTTCTCAAAACCAGTAGCTGGCATTAGTCTTTTCCATAATATCTCACTCTGCGTTCCCCTTTTCCATTTATACTTTTCTCTTCCCTAAGAAACTCTCAGCTCATTGAACAATTTGGTAAGTTAATCAGCTTGGTTTTAGTCTTTTCTTTCATCAATTAACCTGCCCCGCACCACAATGGCCTAGGAATCTAGCTAGCAAAGAAATAATATTCCTTCTTTGTAAGAAGTCTCAAGTATTCCATTGTTATTCTTCTTCCCTGTTATATTCATATTTATGATGTGCAAGTCTTAAAATTTTAGAACGTTAAATCTAACGGGGGCCTTAAAACTTGACAAAGTAATTCTGGCAGGTTTGTATTCATAGAGTAAAAGTGAAACAAGGGGCCATGATAAACAATTAAACTTTTTACTTGTTTAGGATACTAAATGACCATTTCCAGGAATGCCTTGGACATTTTCTGTAGTACTGGAAGGTTGTGGAAAAGGAGCAAAGCCGCTGAAAAGAAAAATTATGAAGTAGGTGATAACTCTTGATGACTCCACTCTATTCCTCTTCCAGTGATTTTTATGGACCCTACTCCTAATATCATCTGTCATCTCCCCCTTCATATCATTTAGCACATCCCCCTACCCACCACCCCTCCAACAAACCTCTGTTTGTTCTATTTAAGAGTCTTTTATGGTTTGCCTCCCTCTCTGTTTTTATCTTATTTTTCCTTTCCTTTCCCTATGTTCATTTGTTGTGTTTCTTAAATTACACATATGAGTGAAATCATATGATATCTGTCTTTCTCTGACTGACTCATTTTGCTTAGCATAATACGTTCTAGTTCCATCCATGTTGTTGCAAATGGCAAGATTTCATTCTATTTCATCACTGAGTAATATTCCATTGTATACCACATCTTCTTTATCCATTCATCAGTCGATGGACATTTAGGCTCTTTCCATAATTTGACTATTGCTGTAAGCACTGCTGTAAACATTGGGGTGCATGTGCCCCTTCAGATCAGCATTTTTCTATTCTTTGCATAAATTCCTAGTAGAACAATTGCTGGGTGGTAAGGTAGCTCTATTTTTAATTTTTTGAGGAACCTCCATATTGTTTTCCAGAGTGACTGCAGTAGTTTGCATTCCCACCAATAGTGCAAAAGTTTCCCCTTTGTCCGCATCCTCTCCAACATCTGTTGTTTCCTGAGTTGTTAATTTTTGCCATTCTGACAGGTGTGACATGGTATCTTATTGTGGTTTTGATTTGTATTTCTCTGATGATGAGTATGTTGAGTATATTTTCACATGTCTGTTAGTCATTTGGATGTCTTCTTTGGAAAAGTGTCTATTCATGTCTTCTGCCCATTTCTTCACTGGATTGTTTTTTGGGTGTTGAGTTTGAAAATTTCTTTATAGATTTTGGATACTAATCCTTTATCTGATATGTCATTTGCAAATATCCTCTCCCATTCCATTGGTTCCTTTTCATTTTGCTGATTGTTTTCTTCTCTGTGCAGAAGCTTCTTATCTTGATGAGGCCCCAATAGTTCATTTTCACTTTTATTTCCCTTGCCCCCAGAGACATGTCTAGTAAGAAGTTGCTTTGGCTGAGGTCAAAGCGGTTGCTGCCTGTTTTCTCCTGTAGGATTTTGATGGTTTCCTGTCTCACATTTAGGTCTTTCATCCATTTTGAATTTATTTTTGTGTATGTTGTAAGAAAGTGGTCCAGTTTCATTCTTCTGCATGTCATTGTCCAGTTTGTTTTTTTTTCTCTCCAGAGAGTCCCCCTTGAAATTTCTTAAGAGCTGGTTTAGTGGTCATGAATTCCTTTAGTTTTTGTCTGGGAAAGTCTTTATCTCTCCTTCTATTCTGAATGACAGTTTTGCTGGATAAAGGATTCTTGGCTGCATATTTTTCCTATTCATCACATTGAATATTTCCTGCCATTCCCTTCTGGCCTGCCAAGTTTCTGTGGATAGACCTGTTACTAACCTTATGTGTCTACCCTTGTACGTTAAGGACCCTTTGTCCCTAGCTGCTTTCAGAGTTCTCTCCTTATCTTTGTATTTTGCAAGTTTCACTATGATATGTCATGGTATTGACTTGTTTTTGTTGATTTTGAAGGGAGTTCTCTGTGCTTCTTGGACTTGGATGCCTGTTTCCTTCCCCAGATTAGGGGAATTCTCAGCTATAATTTGTTAAAATAAACCTTCTGCCTCGTTTCCCCCTCTCTTTTTCTTTTTTTTTAATATTTTTTTTCAACGTTTATTTATTTTTGGGACAGCGAGAGACAGAGCATGAACGGGGGAGGGGCAGAGAGAGAGGGAGACACAGAATCGGAAACAGGCTCCAGGCTCCGAGCCATCAGCCCAGAGCCTGACGCGGGGCTCGAACTCGCGGACCGCGGGATCGTGACCTGGCTGAAGTCGGACGCTTAACCGACTGCGCCACCCAGGCGCCCCACCCCCTCTCTTTTTCTAAGACTCCTATGATATGGATATTGTTTGGTTTCGTGGTATCATTTAGTTCTCTAAGTCTTCCCTGGTGATCTAACAATTTCCTTTCCCTCTTTTTTTCAGCTTCATTATTTTCCATAATTTTATCTTCTATTTCACCTATTTTCTCCTCTGCTTATTCAATCTTTTTTGTCACTGTATCTACTTTGTTTTGCATCTCAGTTATAGGATTTTTTAATTCATCTTAACCAGTTTTGAGGAAGTCCCTGGCTGTGATTTCTTCTTGACCTTTCTTTTGGGGAAAATCCTCCATCTTGTCATTTTGGCTAAGTTTCTATCCTTTGTATGTTTTAAAAGCTTCTTACGTTTCCTGCACCTGAAAGTACTACTATATTAAAAAAGGATCAAACACTGTCCAGGGACTGGCACTTCAGGAAGTGTTTCTGATGTATGCTGTGTGCACTCTGCTGTTGCACTTTGCACTTTCCCACTGATCAGTCCTCTGCAGAGCTTTTTCTTACAGTGGTGGAGTGTTTGGACCTTTAATTAGGTGTGCTTTGATCTGTTTGTTGAAGCAATTCTGGAAAAAAAAGGAGGTGGGGGGAAAGCCAGATCCTAGAAAAAGAGAAAAGGAAAGGGAACAAAAAAACCCAAACAGTGAATCAAAAAACTATAAGGCCAATTCCAAAGAAAAAGAAAGGAAAAGAAAAGGGGGGGGGGGAAGCAGAGGAAAAGAAAAAAGGAAAAAGAAAATCATAAAAAAGCCCAATCCCCCCCAAAGGAGAAAAGGAAATGAAAAAAAAATAAATAAAAGAAACTATGAGCCTGATTCCAAAAGAAAAAAAGAAGAGAGAAAAAATAATAATAAAAAAAGAGCTGTCTGTTGGTGCCTGGGAGGTGGTGGCTGTGCTAGTCTGGAGGCAGGGCTGGCTCTTTTGGCTCAGAGTCAGTCTTGCCCTAGTAAATAAGCAGTTGACAGGCATGAAGGGACAGGATTTGGGTTACATGGGTCCTGCCTCCATTGGGGTCCACTGTGTTGCTCTCTGAGGTCCCACTGTGTTAATGTTGGGGTGAAAATGGCACCACCCCAATCTCTCATCCCCAGACTAGGGATCTCATTCCCTGCTGTTCAGAATAGTGAGGGCAGTCAGCTTGTCCTGCAACACAACTCTCCCACATTTTTTCTTTGGCACATGGCTGGGATTCAAAACCCAAAGTTTTAAAGCACCCACAAAATGTGGATTCACTCCTCTCTTCCAGAGTAGATCCTCTCCACCCTGCTGATGAAAGGCCTTTGGCTGGCACCTGCAGGGTCTTTTGTCCTTGGCAGGGCAATAAAGCATCTTCCAAATGCTTTGGAAGAGACTGTTCTCTCCCAGTGCACTCTGGAGATTTCTACACTATGCTATGCACTCTGGGGCCAGCTCCCTCCTACCCAAGAGCACACACCACAGCTCCACTTCAGAGAAAACCTCAGAATTTGAGCTCCAAAATCTGTTTGCAAAAAAGAACTGGGACACTCAGTACTTCTCACTCCCAGTCGATGATCCAGAGAAGTTTTCCTCTTGTGTGAACTTGATGACTCACTTTCTCGACCCCTCTCTCTTTCTTTCCCTTTTGTCTCTCCATGGAAAGGGTTTCATCCCCTCCATGGCACTGTCATTTTTCTCTCCCCCTATCCACTTCCACCATTTTGCATCTGCCAAGCTGTCTCCCTCCCACTGTGGAGATCCTTCTGCCAGTCCTCAGACAGATTTCCTCAGTGTTACAAGTAATCAGACCTAAATACAGCTGTTTTTGAGGGACAAGGAAAGCCCAAGGTCCCCCTACTTCTCTGACATCTTAACTCCTCCCAATAATGAACAACTTTAAAAGGAAATTAAAAAAAATAACTCCATTTATAGCAGCATCAAAAGGAATAAAATACTTAAGAATAAACATCACTGAGGAGGTAAAAAGCTTGTTCACTGACTACTATAAAACATTTGCTGGAAGAAATTAAAGAAGACATAAACACATGGAAAGACATCCCATGTTCATGGAATCAAAGAATATTGTTAAGATGTCAATAGTACCAAATACAATCTATAGTTTCAGTGCAATTCCTTTCAAAAATCATTTCAAAATCTACAATTTTTTTTGTAGAAATAGAAAACCCCACCCTACAGTTAGTATACAATCTCGAGAGACTCCAAATAGTCAAAACAATCTTGAAAAAGAACCAAGTTTGAGGCCTCGCCTCTCCCTGATTTTAAAAGGTACTACAAAATATAGTAATTAAAACAGGGTGGTACTGACGTATTATATATACCAATATAATATAATGTAGACCCTAGAAATAAACCATCACATATATATTCAGATTATTTTCAACAGGAATGTTAAGACTATTCAATAGGAAAAGGATAGTCTTCAACAAATGCTGTTGGGAGAACTTGATATCAATATGCAAAAGAATGAAATTGGACCTTTACCTTAGACTGTATACAAAAATGAACTCAAATTGGATCAAAGACCCTAACATAAAAGCTAAAACTATAAAACTCTTGGGAAAAAAAAACACAGGAGGAAAGTTTCAAGCATTGGATTTGCAGTGATTTCTTGGATACGATACCAAAAGCACAGGCAACAAAAGAGAAATACATAAATTGTACTTAATCAAAATGTAAAAATTTGTGCATCAAAACACTACCAACAGAGTGAAAAGGCAACACATAAGATGGAAGCAAATATCAGCAAATCCAACATCTGATAAAGGATTAATATCCCGAATATATAAAGAATTCCTACACCTGAAATAATAAACTTGATTTTAAAAATGGACAAAGGGCTTAAATAGATATTTATTGAAGGAGAATACACAAATGGCCAATAAACCTGTGAAAAGATGTTCAAAATCTCTAGCCATTAGGGCGATTCAAATCCAACCACAAGATACCAGCTCACGTCTGTTAGAACGGCTATTATTAAAAACCAAACAAAGGGTGCCTGGGTGGCTTACTTGGGTAAGCGTCTGACTTTGGCTCAGGTCATGATCTCATGGTCTGTGAGTTCAAGCCCCACATCAAGCTCTGTGCTAACAGCTCAGAGCCTAAAGCCTGCTTCAGATTCTCTGTCTACCTCTCTCTCTTTCTGCCCCTCCCCAACTTGTGCTGTCTCTCTCAAAAATAAATATTAAAAAATAAAAAACAATAAAGAAACAAACAAAACAGAAACTATTAAGTGTTGGTGAGGATGTGAAAAAATTAGGACCCTTGTGCATCGCTTCTGGAAATGTAAAGTGGTGCAGCTACTATGGAAAACAGTATGGTGATTCCTCAAAAATTAAACATAGAATTCCATATGATATTTACTCTGCTGGATATATATCAAAAAGAATTGAGAGCGGGTTCTTGAACAGACATTTTTACACCCATATTCATAGCAGCATTATTCACAATGCCAAAAGGTGGAAGCAACCTGTTTGGTGATGGATGAATGGAACGGATGGTATATACCATGGGTATATACATATAATGGAATGTTATTTAGCATTAAAAGGGAAGGAAATTATGACACATGCTATAACATAGATGAAACTTGAAAATATTATGCTACATGAAATAAGCCAGTCACAAAAGGGCAAACATTGTATGATTCCTTTTATATGAGGGACCTGGAGTAGTCAAATTCATAGATATAGAAAGTAGAATTGTTCTTGCTGGGGTGGGGGGAGACAGGAATAGGGGGATTATTTTTTAACAGGTATGAAGACTGGGGAGATGAAAAAATTCTGGAGAATGGTGTTGTTGATAGTTGCACAACAATGTGAATACACTTAATGTCTCCAAATTGTACACTTACAATGATTAAAATGATTAAAAAGTTTTATTTTATATATATTTAGCATGATAAAAAGGAATCAATTCTAATATATGTTACAAAATGGATGAATCTTGAAAACATTTTGCTAAGTGAAATAAGACAGACACAAAAGGGCAAATATTAGATAATTCCACTTATATGTGGTACCTAGATTAGAAAAATTCATAAAGAGAGTAAGTAGACTAGTGGTTATTAGGGCCTGAGTGGAGGGAGGATGGAAAATTATTGTTTAATGGATATGGAGTTTCAGTTTGGAATGATGAAAAAGCTCTGGACATGGATTGTGGTGATAGTTTCAGAGCAATAGAAATATACTTAATGTCACTAAATTGTACATTCAAAAAGGGTTGAAATGGTAAATTACATGTTATTTATATTTCACCACAATAAAATACTATCTAGGCAAGGTTAGTTCTATCTGTCATCTGAAATTTCTTAAAGGGAAGGCCTCTAACTGGCATTGTGTTGGCCATCCCTTGGACCAGAACCTATAGCCAAGGGAAAGGGAAATTGTGATTGGCCCAGCGTGGGTCACAGACTACCTCTGTGGCCATGTGGAATGGGGTGGATAATATGATTAGATCAAAAGTACCACAAGAAATTGGGGAAAGACAATTCCCCTAAGGAAGATGGTATTAGGCTACCAGAATCTGAGAAGGGATACTTAGAAAGAAAAAATGATCTTATCTTTTCTGTTTTTTTTTTTTTCTGCCTCTGATTTCTGGCTTCTGTCAAGATTTTTTTTTTTCTATATCTTGCATTTCTTTCTTAAGCCAGCTCCACTCTGGCTCAGATTTGAAGTTCAGTTCCTTTTCCTTGATGTCTCAACAGACAACATTCACATAAAGTCTTTGTAGAAAAATTTTCTGAAGGATTATAGGGATGAAAGAGTGTTATCATTTCAGTAGTGCAAGGGATGTTTTTTCTTTCTCCAAATCTTTAAATTCTAGTTAATTAACATACAGAGTAATATTACTTCCAGGTGTAAAATTTAGTGATTTATCACTTACATAAAACACCCAGTGCTCATCACAAGTGCCGTCCTTAATATCCATCACCTATTTAACCAATCCCCCTGCCCACCTCCCCTCCAGTAACCCTCAGTTTGTTCTCGTAACCCTTAGTTAAGAGTCTGCTTCCCGGTTTGCCTCTTTTTCTTTCTCCCCTAGGTTCATTTATTTTGTTTCTTAGATTCCACATATGAGTGGAATTATATAGTACTTGTCTTTTCTGACTTGCTTAGCATAATACTCTCTACCTCCATCCACATCATTGCAAATGGAAAGATTTCACTGTTTTTTATGGCTGAGTAAATATTCCATTATATATATATATATATATATATATATATCCATTATATCACATCTTCTTTATGCATTCACCAGTTGATGGACATTTGGGCTTTTTCCATAATTTGGCTATTGTTGATAATGCTGCTATAAACATTGGGGTGCATGTATCCCTTCAAATCAGTATTTTTATATCCTTTGGGTAAATACCTAGTAATGAAATTGTTGGATTGTAGGCTAGTTCTATTTTTAACTCTTTGAGGAACCTCAATACTGTTTTCCACAGTGGCTGCACCAGTTAGCAATGCAAGGGATTTTTAAATTGAGTAATTAAGAACCTTAAAAAAAAAGTTTCTTGGGTTTTTCAAATAGCTCTGGCTTCAGCTTCCTACCTTGTTTGTTGTTTCTCCTACTTCCTCTGCTCTCTCAAGATTGTTCATTGTTTCCACTCAAGAGTAAATACACAGACAATTTCCCATTGTCTCATTCAGAACAAATACTATCACTAGGTACAGGGCCTATTTCATATTTCAGTCTTACCCTTTCAAACCCAAATGGACTTTTCAAGGTATTTTATCTCTGGCTTAGAATCATGTTTTTAAAAATCTGTTACTTATCAATATGGTGATTAGTAAACACTAACAATATGGTAATAAATGCTATTATTTGCTATGAAAACTATGAAAAAGGTTGTATCTATTATAGAAAAAGGATTATTGGGCAGAGTATTATAAAATGATCTGTCACACATTCATCTTTTCCCCAGCCATGGGACACCTTATCCTTAGCTATCCATGGGAAGGCCATGAACTCCTCTGGTACGAATCTCTGCCTGGCAGCACTTTCCTAGACAATGTGCATGGTAGTTACAGAGAAATTCCCTCAGAAGTTCTAGATCTATAAATCCAAACCTGTACAAGGAAAACAAATAAGAAATTCTGTGAGGGCCTCTGAAATTCTCTAAAACTGCATTGCTGTTATGTTGCTAACGTCCTGTGCTTTCACTTTGGGGATATACACCTCAGCATATATTCTTGGAACTGGCTAATGTCCAAATGCAATCAGGAGAGTAATTGAGCATACCTATCTTCATCGTTCTGTACTCGAATAAAATGGCTTGTCTGAATTAGTGCCTGTTAGCTCATCACGGAAGCACAGATTAGACTCGCAGAATAGTATAACTGACGAGGACATTAGAGATTATCAATACTACTGTCCTCAGTTTCATCTGGAGAGACTGAGGCCCAGAGAATTTTGATGACTCCTTACACATTATGCTCATACCGAATTGGATCTGAAATCAAGGTCTCCTGACTTTTAGTCTATTGCTTTTCTAGTTATATCAGCCAAGAGACTGCTTCCTCTAAAGCTAGGTTTGCCCAGAGTCTGAACTCAAATATGTTAGACACCTTAGGACATTGTTCTTCATTGTGGCAACCAACACATTTTCAAGGGCAAGAAGATATTTTTTTATATCAGTAGAACCTGAATATACTATGAAAAGGTTAACAGTATTACAGTCTGTCATTTTGCTATTTTGTATTTAAGTAAGTAGGAGAGCCTGTGGGAGCAACTTGGGGTAATAAAGGTTAATCACTGGGAGCTTAAGGGTGCTTATTCTTAATTGGTGGGCGATTAAAGATGCTCAAGGTTAATAGCTGTGTTTTCAAAGCCAGTAATTCCCTTTACAGAAAGCTTCCCTTGTGGCTTTGGCATACCTATCAATCAGTTCCAGCCCCTAGCCAATAAGATAGCAAATTTAGGAGCATAACCCTAAGGGGATTTAGGGGTGAGGATGACTATCTTAACTATGGTTGTAACTTTGATTTTCTTTGAAAACAGTTTGGTCATCTTCAAAGTGCTCCACTCTTTTCCTCTTTTATACCCAAATGGTTTTCATTTTGTCATATAGATGCAACCCCAAATAGTACTTTTTCTAAGGCCCAAAAAGCTGATAAAATAAATTAAGTTTATGACTTAGTTTCAAGGCTAGTTGCTAATTTTCAAAACTATTTGGTTTGGCATTTCAAAGATTAGTCAGTACAATCAAGACATGTTCAGATATAAGATATAAGATATGAGAATAGATAAGACCTTAAATAAATCTTCAAACTGGAAGGCACCTTAGGACTCTCCACTCATTTTAAAGCTAGTGAACGGATAGGATCTGGAGACTGAATAACCTGGTCTTTTCATGTCTAGCAACTATTTACCTATGGCTAACCCGTGGGTTTTTTTTTCTGAGCCAAATATTACAGTTTCAACGTAACACGGGTGTTAAAAAAATTCATATAGGGGATGGCCAGTAAATCAGGCTTGTGTTTCATTTGGCAAGCTTGTGGGGAGCCTGGGTGGCACAGTCGGTCAAGCATTTGGCAAGCTTGTGTTTTGAAAGTCAACAAAGAAGAAAAAGACTTAAAACCAAAAAAAAAAAAAAAATGCCATTAGCGTGAGGAGTGTAAAAAATTTACCCATGCACTAAAATTAGCTATCCTTGTTATCAAATCCCAATTGCTTTGTTATTCTTTACTAATGAATTAATCTCTGGTTAATCCTTCTATAGAAATCAGACATTAGTGACTTCATAGATTACCATACAGCTGAATATAGAAATTGTTTATATTACTCATTGACAAATTTTGAAAATTTTGTCACTGAAAGTAGTTTGGGGTGTGGGCGCAATTGTCATTTATTTCCTTTTGTCAATAATAACTTGTTCACACAGTAAATGAAAATTGAATCCAAAGACTGATTTATTTAAAATCACTCAGTGGAGAAATTCATTCTCATATGCCAATTCCCTCTGTTTAATTCTCTTACCTTGTTGTGTCTTGTAAAAGAAAGAGAGGGAAAATATATTGCATTCCTAATGCAACATTTAGGTAATATGTTTAATTAATGGAAACAGATTCGTCATTTTATTCTGATTATCCAGAAGGTTTAAGCAACATGAGATTTATGCAGAGCATGAAATTGGTGGCATGACCCAAAGAGGTCTATTGGAAAATACTGTCAGCAGCTCTTGGCAGGATGCTTTGTGGGAAGCTCAGGGTTCTCAGTATATGGATGTATGTAAGCATTTCCAGTAGGCTGAAGCCATAACTCACAGGTATGCTTTCATAGTAATCCTTATTATTAAGTAGGAAATTACAGAAGAAAAACCCAAGTGCTACTTAAAAACCAAACCCATTAGTTTTTGGTTAATAAGGATGAAATAATAATCACTGTGAGCAATTTCCCATTTCCTAATCTCAGCAGTCTTGCTCAATCCTCAGATTTGTTCATGGAGGAATAATTATCACCACTTGTAACCCGGTGAAAAATCAGAAACTGTTAATAGCTTCAGATTTCAAACTACTGAATTTTTCCTTTTTGATTGTCTGATTATTTGATTTGCATTTGACTCAAACTCATTCTGCTCTCTAAGAAACTCATTGAGAAAAGCTATCTTTCTATACTTTGAAAATTAATCACAGAGAAACTCAAAATGGGAGAGGAGTACTCTGGTATAAATGTGATTCTGGCTACTACTTCTACTCAGGTTAATGGCATGCTTATGTAAAAATATGGGAGTATAAACTCTCATATGAAAAAATTTTTAAAAATTTAAAAATTTTTCTGTTTTCTGTTTTCCCCAAATTTTGAAATTGAGTGAGTGAATGTAACATAGAGACAGCTGTATTTTGGCTCAATAAAGAGAAAATTACTTGATGATTAGAACTAAGAACAATGAAATGGGGGTACTTCTTGAAGCAGCAGGCTTTCTGCCCCTGGAGGTATTAAAGCAGAAGCTGGAGGCTTTATGGTCCCATGTTAGGTATGCTGTCGAGGACAATATACCTGCATTATGGGGCTAGCATAGATGCCTTTTATGGTTTGTCTTGAGTGTAAGATTCTAGATTTAAAATCTTTATTTTTTTTAGCTTTTCCATAATTCATATAAAAATTGCTATCCAACAGGTCTTAGGGTCAATTTAGGATGTATGATTCTACAAGGGTACCCATTGATTCCTAACCTCATTAGGTTTACATTTTGTATATAACTTCTATGTTTTAATCTAAAAGAAAAACTGTAATGCAGAATTATATTATAGCAGGCTGTTGGAAGTCATATTTTGGATAGGTCTTGTACTGGGGCTTCCCTGCAGCACCTGGAAAATTATATCCCTGGATCAGAAATCCAAGAATCTTAAATTTTTCCATTTTTTTTAATATGAAACTTCCTTCTGTCCAAAACTTGATACAAAATGAAACAGTGAAATATGGTGAATATATGTTTGGGTGTTAAGCAATGCATTAAATAAAGTTAAGTCATAAATCAGGTGTCTAAAGAACAATGAAAAGAATTTACCTTTGGTCCTTTTGAAATATCTCATAAAGTTGATGTATTCAATAATTAAATACATATTGGAAGAGGCCTTTATTTCATTAGTGCCCCATGGGATCTTCTGTTTGAACCAAAGATCCTAATTACATAAAAGAGGTAACCTTCGGCTTCTCTGATAACTCTCACTAAAAACAAAAAACAGCACTGGCTCTCCCAACCATTTTAGCTTACAGATTCCTCCTATAATCTCAATGTGCAGGAAGAGAATAAAAACTTGTATGAAATTTCCTCATGAAATCTGAGAACCTTCATCTACAAGTGAAAGGGTAAAATAGATGTCCTCATGGTAGTAATGGGGACCAGGAAGATTGTATCATTAAACATAGCACAATGGCTTTAACCACTTTTCTATTTTTCTTGAAAAATGTAACCCTCCTGATCAATCTTTTATCTCCTACCTTTGTTATAAACTGGTGTAGGTAAATAATTCTCAGATATTAGAAAAATCAGCAGTGAAATTATAATGATAAATGGCATTTGACACTGGGCCTTATTAATAAAAATAGTAAGAAATGGTGGGGACTCAAGTAGAATGGAGAGCTCACATTCCATCTAAAGGTGGCAGCTAGCTAGTATTCAGCTAAGCAGGAATATGAGAACAGTGATATCAGATCTTCCATATTTTCAAGAGAACTGGAAACCTAGATTTTATATGACATCTCCTGATTTTAAAATATTGTTACTTTATTATTGTTGGTTAATAAAAAAATATTTTTTAAAGTTCATTTATTTATTTTTGAGAGACAGAGCACAAGCAGGAAAGGGGCAGAGAGAGAAGGAGAGAGAATCCCAAGCAGGTTCTGTGCAGTCAGCTCAGAGCTCGATATGGAGCTTGATCCAATGAACCACAAGATCGTGACCTGAGCTGAAATCAAGAGCTGGATGCTCAATCGATTGAGCCACCCAGGTGCCCCTGGCTCATAAGAAATATTTTAGAAAACAACAACATTGTGTAGCCCCCCAAAAAACTCTTCTGTGGGTCAGTTTTGTTTTGTGTTTTCTTTAAGCATTCTGAATGAGTATACCACATCAAGTTTGAGGGCATGTATTAGGAGCACATAAGGATTGCAAGCAAACCATATCAGTTTTAATCCCTAGTGGCTGGTCTTGCTTCTATCCAGTGCCTGGGCCTGAGACTCTTTGAAATGTGTTCTTGAAAGAAAGGAAAGGGCATGTTTTTGAAAAGCAAAAAGAGGGCCTGGGGAAACTTCTATTCATTAACTCTAGTCACCATGGTAATTGCTATTTGTTGAGCATGTATTGTGGCCAGGGCATTATTTGTTCCTCACAGAAACTTTTCAGTGTAAATATTATAATTTCTATTTGTTGTGGCACTTTACAGATAAAGGGTAGAACCTCATCCAAAATTCTGTCCAGAGGTAGACACACACACACACACACACACACACAGGCACACACCAAGAAGTTACGAAAAAGTTAATTAGTTACATAATGAGGATTCTAAGGACAGCAGGGAAGGTTTCTCAAGCTGGTCTGAAAATCACTTGAGAGACTGGAGAAAGGAGATTGGTTTGAATTTTTATTGTGGTTAGGGGTGGGCTTGTGTCAGAGTTCCTATTCATGGTCAGGGAGTTTGCATAGTTTCACTCTCCCATGGCCACCAAAGGAGGGAGCACTTCTCTTATTAGCTTTCCCATATACGGGGCAGAAGGGGAAGAAAGAAGGATGAGATTTAAAGGTATCAGTGCCCAAACATCAAAAAAATGAAGTCAGACTCTTTATTAAAATATTTTATAGGGGCGCCTGGATGGCGCAGTCGGTTAAGCGTCCGACTTCAGCCAGGTCACGATCTCGCAGTCCGTGAGTTCGAGCCCCGCGTCAGGCTCTGGGCTGATGGCTCGGAGCCTGGAGCCTGTTTCCGATTCTGTGTCTCCCTCTCTCTCTGCCCCTCCCCCATTCATGCTCTGTCTCTCTGTCCCAAAAATAAATAAAAAAAAAGTTGAAAAAAATTTTTTTTAAAAAAATAAAATATTTTATAGATGAGGATTCTGAGACTCAAAGTTTATGGATTTGTCCAGGATTGTATGGTAGAGTAAGGATTCAAACTCAGGTACGAAGCCACTACTCCCTTTCAGTACAAAACTGGCAGACGGATTTAAAATGTAAAGAATTAGTTGCTTACAATTAAAGTTAATATTTTACACAAAGAAATACAGTCTAAATTCCCATATATATAACCAGCTGGTGCTGAACAGGACCTGCCCTTCTAGACAACACATGTATTCTCCAGTTCACCACAGTCCCCACTACTTATTATTTCTTGACTCTGCAGAAGATCACTTGAAATTTATAATCACATCTGTGTCATTGTTTTTCAAAATTTTGTTTGAGATTTCATATAGCTTCTTGCACCTGAAAGCTTATGTATTTTGCCAAATTCAGGAAGTTTTCAGCTCATTATTTCTTTGAATACTGTTTTTAGCTCTACTCTTCCCTCTCCTTCTGGAACTCTGATAATAGGAACTTTAAATCTTCTCTCATTGTCTGTCAGACCTGGAGAATCTTTTTATTCCCCCCTGCCCCAGTTTATTTTCTCTGTTCAGATTTGATACATTTGACTACAGGGGTGCCTGGGTGGCGCAGTCGGTTAAGCGTCCAACTTCAGCCAGGTCACGATCTCGCAGTCTGTGAGTTCGAGCCCCGCGTCGGGCTCTGGGCTGATGGCTCAGAGCCTGGAGCCTGTTTCCGATTCTGTGTCTCCCTCTCTCTCTGCCCCTCCCCCGTTCATGCTCTGTCTCTCTCTGTCCCAAAAATAAATAAACGTTGAAAAAAAAATTGATACATTTGACTACAAGTTCAATGACTTTATCCTGGGTCATCTTCACTCTATTATTGGCCCACTCCGATGAGTTTTTTCTTCCAGTTATTGTATTTTTTTTTCAGTTTTGGTATAATTTCCATTTTGAAAAAGAAATTCCATCTGTTGGGTGAGATTTTCTATATAAACATTTGTTTCTTTTTTTTTCATTTTAAAGATTTTTTGTTTAATGTTTATTTGTGAGAGATAGAGATAGCACACATGAGGAAGGGGCAGAGAGAGAGATGGAGACACAGAATCTGAAACAGGCTCCAGGCTCTGAGCTGTCACCACAGAGCCCAATGTGGGGCTCAAACTCAGGAAAGGCGAAATCATGACCTAGGCCAAAGTCGGACACTCAACTAAGCCACCCAGGTGCCCCATATTAAAATTTGTTTCAAGAGGATTTGTGATTGCTTTTGAAGCACTTTTATGATGGCTGCTTTAAAATCCTTGCCAGATAATTCCAGCATCTGGTTCATCTTGGGTGTGTTGTCAGTTCATTTCCTTTTCTCACTCAATTTGTGACTTACCTGGTTTTTGGTATGATGGCTCATTTTCTATTGTATCCTAAGCATTTTGACTATTTATGTTAGAAGACTCAGGGAACCTTTTAAATCTTTTATTGTAGCAAGCAGCCACTCTGTTTATATTTAGCACACAGGTCCTGGCTTACTTTTGTGGTCTGTAGTTCTAATGATAATTTAATTTTTTGAGCCTTGGTAATGCTATTTTGGTTTGCTTGGTTTGTCTGAAGGGAATGTCCAGACTGCAGAGATAAAGACAACTTCCCTGCCAGTATCACTCAGAGTCTCTGGGTGGGGGAGGATAGTCTCAGGGCCAGCAGGTACAGGGACAGCTTCACGGATTGGACCACTTATTATTGTGGGATCCCCACTGCCAGTGTCACTCAGGTGTCCAGTGTTTTTCAGTAGAAGAAGGAATTCTCTGGTTTATTTAAAGACCACTGCCTACCTGGGTGCTGTTGTCACAGGTTTCCCCTTGCTAGTGCTATCCAGCTTCCAGGTGTCTCTGTGTAAGAGAGGGGGATATCTGGCCCAGCAGGGTAGGAGAGTGCTTCCCCTGGATGCTTCTTATCAGTGGGGTTCTTGATCTATCCTCTTTTCTGGTGCCAATGGGAGTGCCTGCTACTGTTAGGACCACTGTTCCATCATGCAGAGGAGGAATGTGCTTATTTGAACTACTTGTTTCTAGGTTAAGTTGGCAGATGCTGGACCTGGATTGCCCTGTTGTGTTGAGTGGTGTCTTAAGACACTTTGCTGCTATTTGTTTCTTCAATCTTGGTGTCCCCAACCAGTTCACCCTCCTCTTTCCACATTTCAGATTTCTCTTTGGGTTTTATCTTACATTGTTTCCAAGGTTTATAGCTGTACTTAGTACAGATCCTGTCCAAGGTATATGGATGGACAAACAGGGAGGGATGAGTCTATACACATGTTTTCTGGACTGCACACTGCTTTTCTTATATCTGATCCACTTTACTTATATATGTTAAGCTTCCCTGTGCGTTATGGTTATTCTAATTTTTATCTTATGTACTAAACTCTATCCAAAAGACCAAATCTGTACAATAAAGTGCTTCCTATGTTGAGGAGCATATCCCCCAACCCTCCCTTCTCCAGCCTTATCCCGATATTGGTTCTGTGATTTCCTTGAGAACAGAGTTCTTGAGAACAATGTCTTCTATCACTGGTGATATGGTATTGTGACATGTAGCAGAGCACTTCCAAAGAATTAGAATTTATGTGTAAAACAATGTTTGGGATTTTTCCCTACTTTCTTTTCTTAGTCAATTGTATTAATAAATAACCTCAAGAAAACTCCCCAACACCTCACCTCAAAAAGCCTACAGCCAGATAATCTAAAAATCCTTATCTAGAAAATCTCCTAAAAATCCTTTGCCAGAAAACCATGGGCAAAAATACCACTAACTTTCCCTCACATCCTATGGGTTTTTACAAGCCTCCTCTCAAATATTTACTCCCCAGAATTCCCACTATAATCTGGATCCAGCCTACATTTCCAGCTTTGTCGCTCACCACTGACCTCTTTTGTATATTCAGTTACTCACATCCGTCATACTCTTACTTGCCTCCAGGCCTTCATATATGCTGCTCTTTATAACATTTTCCACCCACTATACCACTTCATCTAAAAAAAAAAATGACTTACTCTTCATATCATAGCTTAGATGTCAGTTCTTCTGTTGAGTCTTCCCTGACCCTTTCTTCCATTCAAGACATTGGGTAAACCTGTTATATACATCTTGCTACAGCACCGTACTGTCCTCTTTATGTCTCTCATCCTATTTTTAAATTTTAAACCTAGAGAAAATTTGCAATGATTCACACTTTATCCATATTGGCCGATTAATTTCCATTTTGCCCTATTTATTTTACCATTCTCTCTCCTTCTACCATTTGAGACTAAGTTGTAGACATTATTCCCCTTTACCCATAAATACTTCAGTATATATTTCTAAAGAATGATACCTTATTTTACATAAATATAGTATAATTATAAATGACAGGAAATTTAATTTTGATAAAGTTCTATTATCTAATTCATAGTCCATAATCAAATTTTGTCGATAATTTAAATAATGTCCTTATAGTTATTTTTACCAGTCCAGGATCCATTCCAAGATTACATATTGCATTGAGTTGTCATATCTCTTTAGACTGCTTTAATTTGGAACAGTTTCTAAGCCTTTGTCTTTACTGATCTAATATTTTTTAAGAGTGCAGGCCAGTTACATTGTATAATGGGCATCTATTTGGGTTTCTTGACGTTTTCTCATGATTAAAATCCAGTTATACATACATAATTGTTGCCACTTTCATGTCCCCCTAGTATTCCTGGGAAGAATTTACTCATCACCTCTTGCAAGAACAAGCCATATCTCCTTTATTGTTGAAACCCCTCCACCTCTTTCTTTAAAACAGTGGTCCATTAACAACATTAACAATTGAAAGAGTCAGTGCTAGGTTCTTGGAAATTCTCTCTGTCAAATCTTTTCTAACTCCTTTGTGCTATGCTAGAAGGTTGAATGTGTATATGAAGAAACTTTCATTTAGCATCTACTGTGAATCTTCACATCAGCCATGTGAGGTAAGAATGACTACCCCATTTTACATGCGAGAAAGTGAAGATTTCAGAGGTGGAATGGGTATTTAAAGCCAAGTCTTTATTTAAGCACTTATTCCTTTCAGCAGAGGTTGGATTCTTGTATATATCTCTTTTAATCTTGAGTCACTTAAGTGTAACTGAACTCATTCCAGCTCCCTCTGCTCTGCCTCCCCACAACCCAGTGGGATACCACTACAAATTTAGGCCTTCATATGTGCACCTCAGAAAGGTTGTAAAAATGCTTTGTGCTCATGGCTCAATTTGCATGAGAATGTGTTTCTATATAGAGATCGTTGTTCCATTGCTCATTCTCAAAGAAGGTACTAGTTAGCCTGAGAAGATACTAGGTAGTTGGCATATTTTATACAAAGGATTCTGTCTCTGAACAATCAACTGTTCTCATGTTTTTTAAATTTTCAACACTACAGAGAAGCTGAATATTAAGTTTAGTACTGGCTTTGGTCAAAGAAAGTTGAGCACTCAGAGTCAGGGAACTGCTCTGCTTCAGTGAAATGAATACCAGCTCACTTTAATAGGAGGTCACCATCCTTATGGTGGGGAGATGGTGGTGGAGTAGGAGGACCCTAGGCTTGCCTCACACGATGTATACAACTATCACGATGAAGATAACTATCAAATAATCCTAAATACTCCAGAAATTGACCTGAAGACTTGTGGAACAAATTCCATAACGAGAGGTAGAGAAGAGGCCACCTCAAAGAAAGTAGGTAGTGTGGAGACATGGTTTAGGAGGGAAATGGATCATGGTCTTTGTGGTGAGGAAGGAGCCATGATCACAAAGAAAGATGAGAGACAGATTAGCACACAGGGGAGCACATGGGGGAAATGAATCACTATAGCAATTTTCTTGGAAAGCAAGAGGGTTCAAGCTTCATGAGTTCTTACAAACAGCCTGGAGATTTAAAGGTCAGTGGGCATGACTGGGATAGAACCCAGAGAGCATTGCATTACTCTTGGAGGGAAGGCAGGCCAACAACCCATGGACATACAGTGTGGAAACAGCTATCTGAGGACTGTCTGGGGCACACAGTGGGGAGGTTATTTATTCATCTCAGAGCATATACCAGAAAGACAACATTCTTGAAGAGACCCTCCAGGAACAAAGGAACTGGCCAGTGCCATTTGCCTCCCACACCCCTCAACATAAGCACAGGGCTACCTGCAAGAATCAGCTCAGCACCCATGTTTGCAACCTAACTTGCTTACACCAAGCCCCACCCCCTTATGATCTGGTAGAATTGCCCCTCCAGTCACTCTTGCCTCAGTCCCAGCAAGGCAGGCCCCCACCCACAGAAGAATGGTCCAAACCCTTGCCCACACTGTGTCTCCCAAGTCAGGAGTTTTTGAGAGCATTGGCTCCAGCAGTGGTGGTGATAGGTCTTATTTCACAAGTAGACTAGAGTACACCTAGTGAAAATGTGCCACATTCAGGCCAAGGACTAAACACTGCCCACAGCAGGCAAGGAGAGCCTCTGCAGATGACTGGCCTGAAGGATAAAGCAGCCAGGACAAAACAGCAGAGCACAACACATTACAGACATTCCTGGAAGGGCCAGGCTGTGGGGGAGAGGTGACAATATGGTAGGGCTCTACAGGAACGCTTTTTCATAAATCCATTACCCATAAACAACAGGAGTTATAGCTGACTTTCCTAACACATAGAAACAGGCACAAAGACTTAGACAAAATGATAATAGAGAAATGTATCCCAAAAGAAAGAACAGAACAAAGCCACAGCCAGAGATCTAAGCAAAAAAGTTATAAGTGACATCTCTGATAAAGAATTTAAAGTAATGATCATAAGGATACTCACTGAACATAAGAAAAGACTGGAAGACTGAGACCCATAACACAGAGATAAGGAATAACATAAAAGAGATAAAAGCCTCAGTAAATGAAATGAGAAACATAACTGGTGGAATAAACAGCAGCCTGGAAGAAGTAGAGGAAGGAAATAATGACCTAGAGGGCTAGAAGGCAGAGTAATGGAAAACAATCAAGCTGAATAAAATAGAGAAAAAAAGAATTATGTAAAATGAGAATAGACTTAGGGAACACAGTGGTTCCATCAAATGTAATAACATTCATATTATAGGAGTCCCAGAAGAAGAAGGGAGATAAAAGGGTGCAAGAAATTTATTTGAAGAAATAATAGCAAAAATGTACCTAATCTGGGGATGTAAATAGATATCCATATCCAGGAGGCATAGAGAACCCCCATAAAAATCAACAAAAGCAGATCCACACCAAGATATATTGTAATTAAAATTGCAAAATATAGTGATAAAGAAAAAAACGTTTTAAAGCAAGCAAGACAAAATAAGACAGTAACTTACAATGGCAAACCCATAAAGCTAGCAGGAGATTTTTCAACAGAAACTTAGCAAGCTACAAGGGAGTGGCATGATATATTCAAAATGCTAAACGGGAAAAATCTGCAGCCAAGAATATTCTATCCAGCAAGGCTATCATTCAGAACAGGAGAGGTAGTTTCCCAGACAAACAAAAACTAAAGGTGTTTGTGACCACTAAACCAGCCTGCAAGAAATGTTAAAGGGGACTCTTTGATTTGAAAAGAGACCAAAAGTGACAATATAAAGGTAGGAAATATATAACGAGGAAAAAGTGAATATTTCTGTAAAACATGACTCAAGGAACTCACAATATAAAAGAATGTAAAATATGACAGCATATATGTAAATGTGAGGGGGAGAAAAGTAAAGATTGGGTACAAATGAAAATGACCATGAACTTAATACAGATTGTTATATGCCATAGAGGTTATATACAAACCTAATGGTAACCATAAAAGGGAACTTTCTTGCACTGTTGGTGGGAATGTGAACTGATGCAGCCGCTCTGGAAAACAGTGTGGAGGTTCCTCAAAAAATTCAAAATAGAACTACCCTACAACCGAGTAATAGCACTACTAGGAATTTATCCAAAGGATACAGGAGTGCTGATTCATAGGGCATATGTACCCCAATGTTTATAGCAGCACTTTCAACAATAGCCAAATTATGGAAAGAGCCTAAATATCCATCAACTGATGAATGGATAAAGAAGTTGTGGTTTATATATACAATGGAATACTACTTGGCAATGAGAAAGAATGAAATCATGCCATTTGCAGCAACGTGGATGGAACTGGAAGGTATTATACTAAGTGAAATAAATCACTCAGAGAAAGACAGATATCATATGTTTTCACTCACATGTGGATCTTGAGAAACTTAAAAACACCATGGGGGGAAGGGAAGGGGAAAAATAGTTATAAACAGAGAGGGATGGAGGCAAACCATAAGAGATTATTAAATACAGAGAACAATCTAAGGGTTGATGGGGGGTAGGGGAGAGGGGAAATGGGTGATGGGCATTGAGGAGGGTACTTGGGATGAGCACTGGGTGTTGAATGGAAGCGATGAGCCACAGGAATCTACCCCCAAACCAAGAGCACTCTTTACACACTGTATGTTAGCCAATTTGACAATACATTATATTAAAAACAAAACAAAATAAAATAACTTATTAAACAAATGGAAAAAAAACTTAAGAATAAAAAAGCCACTAATATATATGCAAAGAATAAAGGGAAAGAAATCCAAATATATCACTAAAGAAAAGCAGCAAACTATGAAAGAGAGAAAGACAAGAAAGGATCAGAGAAAATCTTCAGGAACAACCACAAAACAAATAGTAAAATGACAAAAATATATATATCTATCAATAATTTGAATGTAAATGGACTAAAAACTCCAATGTAAAGACACAGGGTGACAGAATGGATAAAAAAACAAGACCCATCTCTATGCTGCACACAAGAGATTCATTTTAGACCTCAAGACTTGTGCAGATTGAAAGTGAGGGGATGCAGAAACATGTATGATACAAATGGATGACAAAAGTAAGCTTAAGTAGCAATACTTATATAGGATAAAATAGACTTTAACACAAAGACTGTAACGAGAAAAAGGACCCTATATAATAATAAGGGGAGCAATCCAACAAGAATACATAACAATTGTAAATATATATGCACTCAAGATGGGAGCACTCAATAAATAAAACAGTTAATAGCAAACATAAAGGAACTAATCAATAAAATACAATAATAGTAGGGAGTTTTAACACCCTGTCTACATCAATGGACATATCATCTAAACAGAACATCAAGGAAAGAATGGCTTTGAATAACACACTATAGCAGATAGACTTAACAGATATATTCAGAACATTCCATCCTAAAATAGCAGAATACACATTCTTTTCATGTGCAAATGGAACATTCTCTGGAATGGATCACATATTAGTCCACAAACCAACCTCAACAAATTCAAAAAGTTTGAAGTCATACCATACATCTTTTCTGACCTCAATGCTATGAAACTGGAAGTCAACCACAAGAAAAAATCCAGAAAGACCACAAATACATAGAGGCTAAATAACATGCTGTTAAACAATGTATTGGTCAACCAGAAAATTAAATTAAAAAGTACATGGAAACAAAAATGAAAACACAATTGTCCAAAACCTTTGGGATGTAGCAAATGCAGTTCTAAGACAGAAGTTTATGGCAATACAGGCCTACCTCAAGAAGCAAGAAAAAATTCAAATAAACAACCTAACCTTACACCTAAAGATGCTAGAGAAAGAACAACAAACAAAACCTAAAACCAGCAGAAGGAAAGAAATAAAGATTAGAGCAGAAATAAATAATATAGACACAAAAGAAACAGTAGAACAGATCAATGAAACCAGAAGCTGGTTTTTTTATAAATCAATAAAATTGATAACCCTTTAGCCAGACTTATCAAGAAAAAAGAGAGATGACTCAAGTAACAAAATCACAAAGAAGAGAGGAGAAAATAACAACCAACACCACAGAAATACAATTATAAGAGAGTAGTATGAAAAACTATATGCCAAAAAATTGGATGACCTAGAAGAAAGGATAAATTTCTAAAAACATAAAAACTACCAAAACAGAAAGAGGACAATATAGAAAATTTGAAAAGACTGATAACCAGCAAAGAAATTGCATCAGTAATCAAAAAATTCCCAACAAACAAAATCCTAGGCCAATTCTACCAAACATTTAAAGAAGAGTCAATACCTATTCTTCTCAAACTATTCCAAAAATTGAAAAGGAAGGAAAACCTCCAAATTCATTCTATGAGGCCAGCATTGCTCTGATACCCAAACCAGATAAAGACACCACTAAAAAAGAGAACTACAGGCCAGTACCCCTAATGAACAGAGATGCAAAAATCCTCACCAAAATACTAGCAAAATGAAACCAGCAATACATTAAATAATCATTCACTACAATCAAGTGGGATTTATTTCTGGGTTGCAAGTGTGGTTCAATATTTGCAAATGAATCAACGTGATACATCCCATCAATAAAAGAAAGAATAAAGACCATATGATTATTTCAATAGATGTAGACAAAGCACTTGGCAAAGTACAACATCTATTTATGATCAAAACCCTCAACAAAGTAGGTTTAGAGGGAACATACCTCAATATAATAAAGTCCATAGATGAAAAACCCACAGCTAACATCATCCTTCATGGGGAAAAACTGAGAGCATTCCCCCTAAGACCAGGAACAAGACAAGAATGTCCACTCTCACCACTTCTATTCAACATAGTACTGGAAGTCCTAGGCACAGCTATCAGACAACAAAAGGAAATAAAAGGCATCCAAATCTGTAAGGAAAAAGTAAATCTTTCACTATTTACAGATTATGTGATACTTTATATAGAAAACCCAAAAGACTCCAGCAAAAAACTGCTAGAACTGGTAAACAAATTCAGTAAAGTCACAGGATACAAAATCAATGTACAGAAATCAGTTGCATTTCTATACACCAATAATGAAGCAACAGAAAGATAAATTAAGAAAACACTTCCATTTACAATTATACCAAGACTAGTAAGATATCGAGGCATAAACCTAACCAAAGAGGTAAAAGACGTGTACTCTGAAAACTATAAACCCCTGATAAAATAAATTGAAGAAGACACAAAGAAATGGAAGCACATTGCATGCTCATGGATTAGAAAAAAATATTGTTAAAATGTCTACATTATCCAAAGCAATTTATACACTTAATGCAGTCCCTATCAAAATACTAACAGCTTTTTTCACAGAACTAGAACAAACAATCCTAAAATTTGCATGGAGCCACAAGTAAAGCTGGAGACATCACAATTCAGACTTCAAGTTATATTATTAAGCTGTAGTGATAAAAACAGTATGGCACTGGCACAAAAACAGACACATAGATCAGTAGAACAGCATAGAAAACCCAGAAGTATATGATCAGTTAAGCTTTGAGAAAGCAGGAAAGAATATCCAATGGGAAAAAGACAGTTTCTTCAACAAATGGTGTTAGGAAAACTGGACAGCAATATACAAAAGAAAGAAACTGGACCACTTGCTTTTACCATACACAAAGATAAATTCAAAATGGATTAAAAACCTAAATGTGGGACCTGAAACCATAGAAATCCTAGTAGAGAACACAGGCAGTAACTTCTTTGACATTGGTCATAGCACTGTTTTTCTAGATATGTCTCCTGAGGCAAGGGAAATAAAAACAAAAATAAACTACTGGGACAACATCAAAATAAAAAGCTTCTGCACAGCAAATGAAACAATCAACAAAACTAAAAGGCATCCTACAGGATGGGAGAAGATATTTCCAAATGACATATCTGATAAAGGGTTAGATTCCAAAATATATAAAGAACTTATAAAACTCAACACCCAAAAAGCAAATAATCCAATTTAAAAATGGGCAGGGGTGCCTGGGTGGCTCAGTCGGTTAGGTGTCAGGCTCTTGGTTTCAGCACAGATCATGACCTCACAGTTCGTGAGTTTGAGCCCTGCATCGAGTTCTGCACTGACAGTACGGAGCCTGCTTGGGATTCTCTCTCTTTCTCTTTGCCCCTCTCCTGCTTGTGCATTCTCTCTCTCTCTCTCTCTCTGTCTCTCTCAATCTCTCAAAATAAATTTTAAAAACTTAAAAATATTTTTTGTTAATGGGAAGAAGACATGAACAGACATTTCTACAATGAAAACTTTCAGATGGTCAACAGATACATGAAAAGATGCTCAACATCACATACTATCAGGGAAATGTAAATCAAAACTATAATGAGAAATCACCACACACCTGTCAGAATGACTAAAATCAACAACACAAGAAATAATAGGTATTGGCAAGGATGTGGAGAAAAAGGAATCCTTGTGCACTATTGGTGGGAATGCAAACTGGTGCAGCTACTGTGGAAAATAGTACAGAAGTTCCCCCAAAAGTTAAAAAGAATGAAATCTTGTCATTTGTAATGACATGGATGGAGCTAGAGAGTATAATGCTGAACGAAGTAAGTCAGAGAAAGACAAGTACCATATAATTTCACTCACTGTGGAATTTAAGAAAGAAAACAAACAAGCAAAGGGAAAAACAGGGGCAGGAGAGGGACAAATCAAGAAACAGACACTTGCGGTGCCTGAGTGGCTCATTTGGTTAAGCGCCTCAGTCTTGATTTCAGCTCAGGTCAAGATCTCGTGGTTCGTGAGTTGGAGTCCTGCATCAGAGTCTACCCTCTGTTTCAGTCTTCCCTCTTTCTGTTCCTCCCCTACTCATGCTCTCTCTCTTTCTCTCTCTCTCTTTCAAAATAAATGAACTTCAAAAAAAAAAAGAAAGAAACAGGCTCTTAATTATAGAAAACAAATTGATGGCGATCAGAGGGGAGGGGTTGGGGGATGGGTTAAATAGGTAATGAGGATTAAGGAGTTCACTTGTGTTCATGAGCACTGAATGATGCACAGAACTATTGAATCACTATATTGTACACATTAAACTAATATAACACTGTGTTAAATATACTGGAATTAAAATAAAACCTTAAAAAGCCAAAAAAAAAAAAAAAGAGGAGGTCACCAGGCAATAGAATACCAATCAAGCAATTTGATGAAGACATTTCTCAATAGGTTACAGTGGGCATTGCTACCAGCACCACTCTTCGTTTGGCAGTCATTAATTATTATTAATAATAATATTATTTATTACTGTATTTTTATTTTTTTTATTTATTTTTTTTTAATTTTTTTTTCAACGTTTATTTATTTTTGGGACAGAGAGAGACAGAGCATGAACGGGGGAGGGGCAGAGAGAGAGGGAGACACAGAATCGGAAACAGGCTCCAGGCTCCGGGCCATCAGCCCAGAGACCGACGCGGGGCTCGAACTCACGGACCGCGAGATCGTGACCTGGCTGAGGTCGGACACTTAACCGACTGCGCCACCCAGGCGCCCCTGTATTTTTAAACTCAAACCAAGCAATGTATTCTCTTAATGAACTAAAACAAAATGTTTTAGTTTTACAGACGAGAAAACTAAGAACCAGAGTAGCTGAATTACTTCCAAAGATTATTTAGGAAACTTAGAATTTATCCTTAACTAAGACTTAAACTTCTGGACTCTTCCCATTTAGAACCCTTTATATTGCCCTCCACATCAGATCACAATACTCTGGAAATGTCACCCTGGATCATGCTCTATCTCAGATGGAGAAAACATTATATATGCTGCCACTGATTTGACAAGTGCTGGATGTCACTTGATCATTCCAGTCTCTTCCCTTAGTAGTAAAATACATGTTAAAATAATATGGTTCTGTCAACCAAGCATGATGCTATTTTTATGTTACCTATCCTACCTCTAGAGAGAAGTATGCTTATTATACATTGTGAAATTTAGAATTCCTTGAGTTTTTCACCCATCTTTCTTGAAAACCTTGAAGATCATTTCCCACATATCCAAACTTGTGCTTAGCATTGCACATGGAAATGACACATAAGTATTTATCATTTTGAGTCATATCATATTTGACCCATAATCTCTGATGTTTGTTAACAGATATTCACTGGTGGACATTCCTTCCTTCTTTTCTTCTTTTCTACTGCCACTGCCGCTGTCTACCATGTTCAGGTATTTATGTATCTGCTATTTATGTACCTGGTTTAATTGGTGAGATTCTCAAAAGAGCAGCTTAAAATCCCAGCCAAATGCATCTACCCATTTATATTTATATTTATATGTATTTGTCTTTACAGCTGCATTGTTGTTAGCAGTGTGTGTGTGTTTTTTTTAAGGTTTATTTTTTGAGAGAAAGAGACAGAATGTGAGGGGGAGAGGGGCAGAGAGAGAGGGAAGACACTGAATCAGAAGCAGGCTCCAGGCTCTGAACTGTCAGAGAAGAGCCCGACATGAGGCTTGAACCCACGAACCACGAGATCATGACCTAAACTGAAGTCGGATGCTTAACTAACTGAGCCACCCAGGTGCCCCTATGTTTAATTTAAATCTTCTGTTCTTGGTTTCAAAGAGTGAAGTTCCCTCTGCAAAAAGTGAAGCCCTGATTTTTTCACTTTACATATCCACAAATAATTCTGGTGAGTTTGATTGTTTTTAATTTCAATTTGTTTGAAAGAAAGATAGAATGTAAGAGTTTGAAGGAGCATCCAAAATTATATAACCTAGTCTCAAAATTTACAGATGATACAACTGAGACCCAGAGAAGTAGTGATTTTCCAAGGTCACAGTTAGTGCCAGAGATGCCTAAATAAATGTTAGCCCACTGTGCTCAACAACACTTTGTGGGACTTGCATGTGTAGCCCACTAACGGAAAAGAAGCAACATTACTACTAGATCATCATAAATACAAAATGGCAGCTGGACAACGGTGAATATTCCTTTTTTTATTTCCATCTGGTCAACTTTTAGCTCTATACGAGTCCTGAGAGCTACTTCTCTCTCTAGTCTCCCTTCTCCCTTTTTTTCTTCTGCCCCTCTGCCCTTCCCATCCAGGTCAAGAATAAGAAGTACATTACTGATGACTCCATTATGGAATGGCCCCTACTTAGTGTGGGAAGTGTTTGGATCTCTCAGATTATTCTGAGTGGATCATCTACAAGACAAGTAAGTCCTTATCTTGCTAATACAGCTTTCTTTCTACATGGGAAAACCTGAATGCTTTATTATATTAAAAGGTTCTTTTAAATATCTCTGTACAGTATTGTGGAATTATTTCCATGATGCAATGTTAAGTGAAAAACAGCAAAGTGGAGAAAGTATCTAAACACTGACAGAATATTTGATAAAATTTAAAATTTATGGCTCATTTCGTTTTTTTAAAGTAGGCTCCACATCCAGTATGGAGCCCAATGCAGAGCTTGAACTCACAACCCTAAGATCAAGACCTGAGCTGAGATCAAGAGTCCCACACTTAGCCAACTGAATTATGGTTTATTTCTTTAGGCATGATAATAGTATTGTGGTTATTATTTTTTAATCTGTACTTTTGGACCTAAATACTGAAATATTAACTAATCAAATTATCTGATGCCTATGGGGCACCTGGTGGCTCAGTTCGTTAAGCGTCCGACTTCAGCTCAGGTCATGATCTCACAGCTCGTGAGTTCGAGCCCTGCGTCGGGCTCTGTGCTGACAGCTCAGAGCCTGGAGCTTGCTTTGGATTCTGTGACTTCCTCTCTCTCTGTCTCTATCCCTCCCCTGCTCATGCTCTGTCTCTCTCAGTCTCTCAAAAAATAAATAAACGTTTAAAAAAATTTTAAAAACCCAAATTATCTGATGCCTATGATATGCCACAAATAATCCAAGGTATGGGGTCAAGAATTAGGTGAGGTATAGTTTAAATGAGATTGTCCATGAATTGAGAATTGTTGAAAGTGGGTGATAAAAGAATGGAGGTTTGTTATAGTACTCTATTTTTGCAATGTTTGATATTTTCCATAATAAAAAGTTGAAGAACTCCTATTAAGACAGTTAACGGGAAAAGCAGAAACTCACATTTCTTGAGTACTCAGGGCTTAAAGAAGAAAAAGTAAAAGAGTGAGGGGAATTCCATTCTGTGATATCATAAATATTTCTATGTATTTATTTACCTATTTATTTATGTTTTATTTAAATGTAATTGACATATAACATTACATTCGTTTCAAGTATACAACATAATGATTCGATATTTGTATATATTATGAAATGGTCATCACAATGTCTAGTTAACATCCATCACCACATATAGTTCTATTGTTTTTCTTGTGATGAGAACTTTTAAATATACAATACACTATTGCTAAGTATGGTCACCATGTTTTACATTGCATACTTATAACTTATTTATTTTATAACTGGAAGTTTATACCTTTTGACCCCTTCACCAATTTTGCCCACCCCCTACCCCTACCTCTGGCAACAATCTGTTCTCTGTATTTGTGACCTTGTTTTTGTTTTTCTTTTTAAGATTGCACATACAAGTGAGACCATATGGTATTGGTCTTTCTCTGTCTGACTTCCTTCACTTAGCATAATGCCCTCAAGATCCATCCATGTTGTCAAAAATTCCACCCTTTTTAATTCACAGGTTTTCTTACCTTGACTTCTGCCTTCCTTTACCTTGATAAGGTGAGCCTCACCTTAAGGACAGCCCAAGCGCTCTCTTGTATTATTTCTCCCGGAATGGAAGTGAGACACAATCAGCCTTCCTACGCCCATATCATCTCTGGGGCCTACTCAGATATCACTTAACAAATGTCTCCAGAATTATTCATCCAAACATTACTGCTTATCATGCTGTCCACCAGTGTTTCCTCTCTGATGCTCTCATGGTTCTCACCACCAGATATACTGATGTTCTTCCCAGAGTATGATGAGAACCTACATCTGCTTCCTTATCTGCCCTCAGGGTGGGGTATTGTTCCACTCCCCCATGATCATCTCTAGCCTATTTTATCCACATCGTCAAAATAATAATAGCTTATATTTAGTGGGTGCTTATTATGTACCCAAAAGTTTGTTGAGTGCTTTATAAACATTATCTGGCTTACCCTTTAGAATAACTCAAAATAGGCCTTATGATTAGTTCCATGTTACATACACGGAAGCTGTCTCAGAGAAGTCAAGCAACTGGTTCGAGGCCATATAATTAGTATCACACCTAAGATTTGGACACTATATACTGCCTCCCCTTTACTTGTAGCCTTTCCTATCAGTGAGGGCCTAACCCTGAGATGCAGAGACCATGCATTACTATTTTCAATGTTTGAATGAGATGGTGATTTTCCCTGTTAGCTAAATAGAACAGTAGGCCAAATCAACAGTCCCTGTGTCAGAAGAGGTATTTTTAAGCTTTCAAAGTGCTTAGTGGAATTTATATAAAGTCCCTGTTACATTGAGTCTGCTCCACAAATGGCTATGATTGCTATTGCTTTTTAAAATAACAGTAATAAGGATAGAGAAGCACCAAATGCAATGGATGATTAAAAAAAATCAAAGGCATTATTTGATATGGCTTCCGGAAAGGTGAGCCAAGAGACCAAGGCCTGACTAAGATACGCAAGGGTTTTTTGTTTGTTTTTTTTTAACAGTATTTTTTTGTTGATTTCCACTGAAAGCGAGGGGTGTAGCAAGATAGATAGTGTTGACGCCGCTCTGGGAGTCTCTCTAAACAGAAATGCTCAGCACTCAACAGTGAGAAGTCCCAGGTGTCAGGGTCACTTGGCCCTGGGCTACAGATGGCCGGCTCGATATAGTTTCACAAGTATACTTGATGGACCCATTCTGAAATGACAACGAATATGCTCTGGGGCATATACACTATTCACACCCATCACTTTGCCTGAATTTAGTCAACTCTTCCCCTCAATGGACTGGATTTTATAAAAAATAAAGAAATTGGGGGGCCTACATAGGACAAATAACTACCTTTTATGCTTTTCTCTTTTCTGTAGATTTTAGCAAACATTTAAGTGCTTCTTCTGTGCCAAACCTCATTTTGTGGAGCTACTAATAAGGCTCTGGAGTTATTGCTGCCATAAACAAGAAAAGCTCTTCACATGTCTCAAGCTGCTCCTACCATGAGGATAGGATACCTACAACCAGAATTCCCACCATTAAGATTAACCGGTTGAGTTTAATGAACACTTATGGATTGTCGATCAGTATTAAAGACTCTGTGGTAAATGCTAAAGACAAGAATATGACATTGCTCTGTCCTCCTGGAGTTCACGGCCTGATGGAAAAGGCATGCATGTCCAATTAAGGACATCACAACATACTCATTATGCATGGTGTGTACTAAGTGTGGCAGCACAAGAGGAGGAGCCCAAGCCACTCAGCCTGGGAAAGTTAAATGAAGGAAATGTTAAATGTCAAATGTCATTTGAGCAGGAGTAGGAAAGGTAAGTGAATATGTATTAGTAGGGTGGAAATAACAAAGAGGGAAGAGTAAAGGAAATAGAATGGAAAAGGCAAGTGGATGTTGATTCAATAAATAGCTCTGTCTGGGTGTGAAGGGCATTGCTTAGTATGCCAAGGAGTAGAGTGATTAGAAGGGAGGGATTGGGAACACTGGATTATTTATTGAGTGCTGCTTATGTGTGAGGCATTGTGCTAAATGTTTTCTACATGTTTTATCCTAATAACTATACAAGAGAGAAATTATTGTTGCTTCATATGGCAATGGCTGAATTGCTCACCAAATATTAATATACTCCACTAGCCTCCCTTTCAGTGGAGTTGGGTTATAAGACTGAGTTTTGGCCAGTGGATATGGGCTAAAAATATGTAAGCTACTTCCTGTACTAATGGGATCCTTCAGGCTTCTCTTTCCCTCTGTGTCATCTTGGAGGCTACCTGTTCCATTGATACTATGTACAAGATGGGGTAAGATATCCTCATCCATCATGTGTACAATATGAGCAAGAAATAAACTTTGTGTTCAATCCCTAAGATTAGAGAGTTAATTTGTCACCACAGGATAGGCTATGGCAGTGGTTGCCAAATTACAGCCAGTGGGTCAAAAATGACCTGCCACCTGTTTTTGTAAACAAAGTTTGATTGGAACACAGCGCCACCCAAACATTCACATCATGTCCCTATGATTACTTTCATGCTACAATTGCAGAGTTAAATAGTTGCTACAGAGACGACGTGGCCTGCAAAACCTGAAATATTTGTTACTTGGCCTTTTACCAAAACAAAACAAAAACTTTGCTGACCCCTTCCTACTTCATGAGTAAGGAAGGGGAAAAACGCTCATCGGTAGTGTTGCTGGGATTCAAATCCAGTTGTGTTTTTGATGCTATTCTTTGTTTCTTGCTTTTATTGCCACTGGTTCTTTGACCTCCATTTGATACTGTACTTCAGCTACTATAGTTCTCCTGTTCATTTACCCACACCACACACCATGTGGATGGACCACCCATTCTGGAATCATTTTTCTTCCTCAATATTGGCATGTCTTTGGGTAATAACTTATATTACTTGTCCCCTAATACCTAACTTCTCCAGCTAGTTTCACCTTAGCCCTAAGGGACTGGAAATGAGCAAAGGAAGAATCAAATATAACTTTAAAGACTTATTTTGTACTACTGGATGGATGCAGGGATGGGATAAGGATTGGAATGGGAGAGAGGTTTAATTCTAGGCATGTTGAGTTTAAGGTTTCCTTGGGAAAATCCAGGTGGAAGTTAAAGAGGCAGATAGGGAGACAGGCATGAAGCTCAGAAAAGAGATCCGGATTAAAGATATAGTAGAATAAAACATACTGGATCATGCATCCTCTCTCTCATAAATCTTGCTGTGATTAGTGATAGAGCTGTAAGGTGACCGAGGCCAGGGCTCAGTCTGAAGGCCGGTTTGTATTCATTCTATGATTACATTAAAAAAGTGAATGGACACACCTGGGCTAATATCTGTGACCTTGATCCTGTAAGCAACAGACCTATTTTTCCCTCTAACACACTATGCTGTGTCTTCATGGCAGGACCAGACTGCTTCATGTTTCCAGGTCATATGGGACTCTATTTGGGACTGGGGAGCTTCCTCTCAGAAAGATAACCAAAGCCTTTACTGTCTCTACCAAGATTTCACAGGAACCAGTAGCAGGCTTAGTATCTCAAGGCCTTTATTTTTTCCCTGAGAGAAACAATGGTATGAATTATTCAGTATGCCACAGGAAGGCCATAAATTATTTGAGCATTGCACAGTTTAACTGTAGTTGAATCTAGGATTGCTAATGCAGTACAGTGATTAATCCTCAAGATGTGCAAAACGGAGCTTGTCCCTCTTCCTCTCAGGAGGGGCTGTGGGCCATGTACCTGAGTTCAAGCTTAACTCCTGTCAGACATATTTGATTTTCTCACTACGGTCTTCATAAAAATCCCATCCAGGGAATGAAGAACAACAATAACAAAAAACCCAAATAAAATATTCAAAATCCAATGATGACAACACGATGTGGGTTGCTTTGTTTGGTTGGTTGGTTTGGTTTTGTTTGCTTCATAGTTTGCTCCCTCTCACGGCCCTTCCACGTTGTCATTCATGGCAAATAGATGATCTGAGGAAAAATACGTGTCCGATAGATGGACTTGTTTGGAGGCATCTCCTTTAGAACCCATAAGGTGCACCAGAATCTGCTTCATGGGCCTGGGTCTTACACTGTCCAACAGGGCTTTATGCTCAGAAGAATCCCACTGTTGGCTTAATGCTCTGCTGTCTTGAGATTCTTAATAACTTTTGAACCAGGGTCTCACATTTTAATTTTGCCATGGGGACCCACAAATTACGTGGCTGTTTTGTCTTATGCTTGACTTTGGTTTCCTACTGTCTGACCTTGGCCATACCTGAGCTCTTTTAAGTGTACTCAGGCCCCAAATGCCGTGAAGATACTTGAAGAAATGTTGTGCTTCAGTGTGTATTATAATAAGCGGAGTTCTGTTGTTAATAGGCTCATTGTAGATATCTGGCCTGTTTCTGAATTTTCCTATTTTGAACCATGGCAAGATGGTGCTTGGCTGATTTCTGAGACTTTGGTAGGGCATAGCGGCAAAGGGAAGGTTGCCCAAACCTGGATGGATATCCGTGTGTGCATAGGTGTTCAGTCCCTCTCAATAATATGGACCACAGAGAGGCCAGAGATTCTGTATAGATGGCTGGTTGCTGCTGAACTTATTTAAAGCCACACTGCTGAGTGTGTCTTCTTACCTTTAGTCTCTTTTGGACATTCCTGAGTGATTCCTCTCTCTCTCTCCCACCTGTAGGCACTATTACCTCCTTTGTAGGAAGGTTTGCAGTTAAGAATAAAAGATGCAACGTGGAAGCCTTTGAAAGAATTCAAGCCCATGTGTTTTGCATCACTCTGGATTTGCATGCTGCATCCATGAAAGACCCTCCTGTATTATTTCAGCTTCCAGGTATCTGTGGAAATGTATGATTCCTACTTGACCATCCAAACCATATGCCCCAAAAGCCTAGTGCCACTAGGGCCCTAAAGGAACTCTGTTTGTCACTGAATTTTCTCTACCTTTGGCTCCTTTTCTGAATTCAATTTCCTTTTTCCCTCTTAGTGACCTTTTTGTAACCTTCTTTTGATGTCACAGATAGCCAAATTCTAGATATGGGACAAGCTAATGGTAGAGATATTCACTGTGACTTGGCAAACTTTCTCCTTGTCGGTTGGTGACTCAGGCAGGAGGGACAGGAAATGTGCTGTCAGTGGCAGAATCGCTCCCTGCAATAAGGCATTAGTTTGAATCCCAAATTAAAATGTAAAAGGGATGGGGAGGAGGAGGAGGCCCATCCATACCCTCAGTCTTTATTCACCTGGTTAATGACTCAGGCTGTTCATTAGGCACCAAAGAAGCAAGCTTTATCGTTTCCCCAGCTTCAAAAACTGAAACGCCTGCATTCAAATTACACCAACATGCTCCAAAGCCTCGTTAATTGAAAGTATGTGATGGGATCTAATGTAACATTTATCTTGCTGCAATTGACATGAGAGGCAGAGGTGAGGGGTTTAAGGAGTATTTTATTTAAAGACAGACTTGAACAGGCTGTGGGAGTGATTGCCAGCTTGTCAGGTGACTCACTGACACCTGGAGAGAACTTTGTGTCATTAGCCAGTCTGAATCCCAAGTATGGCCCAGGACAATATACTGAAGACTTTGGGCCTCCTTTATCCCCACCTCCTTACCCTACACCCTTTCTTCCTGGCAGTTTTTATCTCCACTAATAAATAAAAATTAGTACTCGGCACATACTGGAAACATTGACTACAAAACTGATCCAATACAAGGCCTGCATGGGGGCTTGTACATCAACAGACATGCCTTTCCATCCCACATACAAGTAATGCATTTGGGTTTTCAGGAATCGGTGGGCTTGGGGGTGCAAAGCATTGGAATTAAAAAAGAAGCCACCAGGAATGTAGGGGAAGCATCCTGTTTAGCTTGCTGGATTTACCCATGCATAGCTCACTGTCTTGGGAAAAATAGTTTTGTACAGCAACCTCATCTTTAAATGGGAGAGGATATCCTACTTATTGCCAAGAGAGGCTCTAGGGGGGACTGGTGGGGTCATCTGTGGTACAGAAAGGATTTGGGGAAATCCTTTCAAGTTAACTCTACTTATGGGTAGGTGTATACACAGAAGTCTCTTCATACATCCCAGCTATCGTGAAAGGATATGGCATCATTATACATTAGAGCACAGTAATTTCTTAAGTGGGTTTGGCCATGGAGGGAAGGGAATGAGGGGCTAGTGCATGCATGGGAACAACCCATGTTCTGTTTCTGTCATGGGCCCCCAAAACAGATTTCTATCTTCTTCTTCTTCTTTTTTTTTTTGTTTTTTGAGAGAGAGAGTGTGTGTGCACGTGTGTGTACACATGCATACACGAGTAGGGGAAAGGCAGAAGGGGAGAGAGAGAGAGAGAGAGAGAGAGAGAGAGAGAGAGAGAATCTTAAGCAGGTTCCATGCCCAGCATGCAGCCCGAGGCAAGGCTCAGTCTCCCAGCTATGAGAACATGACCTGAGCTGAAATCAAGAGTCAAACGCTTAACCCACTGAGCCACCCAGGTGCTCCCATCCTGTCTTCTAAGTAGCAGAACTTTAGATAATAGTCAGTATCTATAAATAATCTCTGTGATTATCAGAAGTCCCCTACCACACTTGCTTACTTCTTGAGCTAAGAATTGGAAAAAAAAAAAAACACCCCTATTATGCCATTCATTTTCTGGATCATGTACAGTACTTCCCTCTTACCCACAGGGGATACATTCTGAGACCCCCAGTGGATGCCTGATACTGTGGGTAGGACCGAACCCTATTATACTGTTTTTTCCTTACACATACATACCTTGGATAAAGTTTAATTTATAAATTAGGCACAGTAAAAGATTAAGAACAATAACTAGTAATGGATAGAATAATTATAACAATATACTGTAATAAAAGTTATGTGAATGTGGTCTCTTTCTCTCAAAATCTTATTGTACTGCACTCACCTTTCTTCTTGGGATGATGTGAAATAATAAAATGCCTACCTGATGAGGTGAAGTGAGGTGAATGATGTAAGCAGGATGATGTAGTTTTCGGGTACTATCGACTTTCCGACCATATGTCAGTAGGAGGATCATCTGCTTCCAGACTGTGGTTGACAGCCGGTAACTGAAACAGTATAAAGCAAAACCAAGGATAAGTGGGAGACTACTGTGCAGAGACTGAAAACAGTCCCAGTGTGGTCGATTTGTAAATTCTGTCACCGTCTAGGTTAGGATTTTCCTTCTTTCTCATTTCCCAAATCCTATAGGTTTCTTCAGGTTCACTCACATTTGCTCACCATGGATTTTGTTTAAGTTTCTACTTTGAAATAATTATAGATTTGTAGGAATTTGCAAAAAAAAATGTACAGAGAGGTCACATGTACTTTTCATCCAGTTTCCCCCAAATGTAGATCGAGTTTGTCCTGCTGTTAGTCATATTTATTTGATACAAGGCCTCTTGACTGCCTCATTCCCCTAAAACACCCTGCACAGGGCATTTGGGAACACTTACATGACACAGGGCATCCCAAGATATTAGTGTATAAGTAACTGGCTAATATTTCATTAATATTACCAACCATATATCTTTAAAGTATCTTATGACTTCGGTTCATGAAGAACAACACAGAAAAATGGAAGAGCTACCTTGAAAGGTGAGCATTTTCAAAGATGATTATGTTCCATGAAATCTTAACTTATACCTCATGTGAGTGGCTTACACATCATTGTGACTTATGTAAGGCATAACCGAAATAAGTTTTGAAACTCAGGGTGATACAGACTCTTAAGGTAGGAAATCCTATTAATGTACCCTCCCACTGTTATGTAATACAAAATTCCTTTCCTTGGTAACAGTCTTAGCCTTCTCCAATTTCTTATTTATGTTTGTGCATCTCTCCTCTAATTCCATACTGTGGAGTTTGACAGTCAAGGTCATTCTCCCTATCTCCTTTAATGAATATAGGACTATCTACCACTTCACTCTCTCAGTCCTTGTTTTTCTAGATTAGAGGGTTCACCTTATTAACCAGCCTTGGTGAATAGGCTCCTTCTTGGTCAACTTAGATATATTTCTCTAGGCCTACTCCAACCAATTTATAACCACCCTTGCTTCCAAAAAAGAAATAGATGTATTGTACATTTGCTCCTTGGCTCCAAATCTGTGAGTGAAGAAATGTTCTGAATATGAGCAGAAGTATGTGTGGTGTGTGTATGTGTGTGTGTGTGCACGCGCATGCACGTGCACATGTATATGTATGTGGGAGGGAGTTAGGGTGGTGGGGGACTTAATTTAATGTCACCATTTAAATAAAACATTCTGGTGACTCAGGGGAAAATACAAAAAAGTAGAAAAATTGCTTTGGATTCTCTGCTATTCTGCTGAAAATAATACTATTTCATTGGAATTATTCAAATACCTTAAAAAATTTTCACTGTACATATTTAATTTTCACTCATGCATTTGAAGGTGTGCATACATTTGTATTCATGACAAATTAGGAGGCTTTGCATGAGTGCACACATATACATGGGTGAGTCAGTCATTCAGTGGTAGGCATTACTTCCTGTGATTCCATAATATCAAATACTGAGGAGATAAGGTAGGAATATGCAAAACAATATTTCCTCTTGAAATTTACCATAGATATGCCTGCAAGAAAAAAAAAGGAAAAACACTATTTGCTATTTCATTGAGATTTCAGGCTTAATTAGACTTTGTTTAAAGCTTTTTAAAAAATGTTTATTTATTTTTGAGAGAGAGACAGAGTATAAGCGGAGGAGGGACAGAGAGAGAGAGAGGGAGACACAGAATCGGAAGCAGGCTCCAGGCTCCGAGCTGTCAGCACAGAGCTCCACGTGGGGGCTAGAACCCATGAACTGCAAGATCATGACCTGAGCTGAAGACAGATGCTTAACTGACTGAGCCACCCAGGTGCCCCCTTTTAAAGCTTTGAATAAAAATAAAAATAAAATAAGAAAGAAAAGAATTCATTAATGAAGCTGGTTAGGTAGCAAATATGAAGATCTCTCACCCCCTTTTAACTTCCCTTTATTAGTACGTGTTCCTGAACCATCTCCATCCACCTCTGTAGTTTTCAAGGTTGAGCGTTAGGGAGATTCCCTGCACACTCACCTGCAGCAGTGTTTCTCCTGTGAATAGCTGTCTTCTCATCAAGAATGAAAAATAATAAATTGGAGGCCTGGGCTTTAAATTTGGAACATTTTTTTTCCCACCAGGCAAACATTGGATAAATAAGAACTCCTAGGACGCTCTAGAGGTCTTAAAAATTTACCTTCCTGCTCCTTCACATCCAAATCTCCAGCCCTCAGACATAATCACTCTCGCCCCACCTTGGTTCTCTTTCTTTCCTCTTTCTTTCTCTCTTTTCCAGTCTCCTGACTATGGCTTATAAGAGAAATGACTACAAACATTTTTTTGATTCCTTTGGTGTCTCAAAAGAACTAATTGTGTCTTGGCAAAAATCATGTCAGGAAGAATCTGGAGACTCCCTGAAAGAAAAGTTTAGGGCTCTGATTCAATATATGGCAGGTCGTTAACTTTCTGGAAAATTGGCTAATGAGTTTAACCATAATGCTATTGAGACTAACGGGATTGGAGATATTTTAAATTGTAAGAGACCCTAGACACTGATTAGTCACTGCATCATAGACTCCCAGAGCAGGAGTCTTAAATGTTACCTAGTCCATTTTGCCCAATGGATGTTTAAATTCCTCTATAACTTCCCAGCCAAGAGGTTACCAAACTCTTGTGTAAATACCTTTAGTGATAAGGCACTCATTACTTAATGAAGTTGTCTATACCTTCTCTGGATTGCCCTTGCTTATTCTTATAAAATTTTGCTCATACTGATCCAAAATCTGTTCTGTAGATTCTCTCTGTTATTTCTAGTTCTACCCTCTTGACGATACGCAGAACACACTGTTCTCTCATCTTCATGATGGCCCTTCAACGATTTGATGACAACTTCCATCTTTTTCTTGGGTCACTTCTTCTTTAGACTTTATGTTTCTTATATGGCATTGGTTTATGTCTCTCTGATACTTGTGGTTATTCCCTTTTGAAAGCACGGGGCCTGGTATTCCATTCTATATAAAGTGGAAGGTAAAGGTACCACCCAAACTGTAAAGGTTAAGAAAATAAATTTAAGTACAGTATACACAGTTATCTCTAAAAATAAAAACGTGAATAGCAGGGTTTGGGGGGATGATTAGGGAAGAAGTGGGAGAGGAGAATGAACTCGCTCTTTATTGGCAGGAAGCTACTATGTTATTTTAAAAGTTTATAAATCCAGAAGATGTATAAGTACATGTTTTGTGCTGTGGTTACAACCAGCAGGAACCTTCTAAAGAGAAATAATGAAGAATAGTTGACTGCTCTGAGACTGAGACGAGGGATAAAGAGGGAGAGCTCTTTTCTCCTTTTGTGCTCTTCTGGATTGTTTGAATCTTTATTATTAAGGGCATATACACTTCCACGATGCCTTATATGTAATTCAGAAGCCCAAAAAACTCTGAGAGAGAAAAGTTTTTTCATATCATTTGGCCATTAAGCTTCACTTAATCTGAATAACTTGGTAATTATTCAGAAAACCTGAACTGATGTAGAGCTGTTTATAATCTTCGTTATTGCAATATTGTATGTATATTCATTGATTTTGTTCCAAAAATATTAATGTGTTTGATTTGGGGGTGCTATTCCAGACCCTACTGGGCATGCTAAATAATATACAGCGTATAGCACTGTATTATCTTTTTAAATCCTGAAAATTTTTGAGTTTTTGAAACATATCTGGCTGTAAGTATTTTAGATAATGTATTGTAAGCTTATAATACTTTATTGTAATAAAAAAAAGAATGACAAAGTAAGCTTATAATACTTTATTGTAATAATAAAAAAGAATGGCAAAGCCCAGAAACCGTAGATAATACTTGAGCATGTTCTGATCACAGCGCGGCCCAATTAGTCACCTCCCCCAGTCTAGATATTATACTTTTAGTAACACAACCTAAGAATAACCACTTTACTTGTTTCGGTGTTTGTATCACATTTACTGAATCATTCTGAGCTTACTGTCTATTAAATCCTGAAGTCTCCTTTACAAGAGCTATTCTTGCTAAGCCATGTTCCCAAAAGTAATATACAAGATGAACATGTATTCACTACAGGGCTGTTATAAATAACAAGCTCCCTGATGCATTTAAAATATCATTCAATATACCAAGATATGATATCCATACAAGTTTTCAATAATATGGTTACTGCACTGTTACTACCTCAATATAGTGCATTATGCATAGTGCATTATCAAATTAAATATACTTGATTTTGAATCCTGAATCTGGTATTTCCTAGGTATGTGACTTTGGGAAAGTCGTTAACTACTCTGAGCTCATTTTGCCTATAAGATAGGCTTTATAATTCTAAGCATAACATAAAGAGTTCTGTATTCTCAGCCAGAAATAGATGCACAAAAAAAATATGTATTACTATTATTCTAAATAATAATAGCAACATAAAACAGTGGTTCCCAAATTTTGTTTCCCATGAGAATCATAGGGGGAGATTTTAAAATTTGTGATGCCCAAGTTGTATCCCAAATTAATTAATTTAATTAATTAGAATACCTCAGAATAGCCTGAGGTAGAAGCTAGGTGATTCCAATGTGTAGCAAAGTTTGGGAAGCACTGACCTAAAGTAAAAAATGTTTTTTTTTTTTTAATTTAATGTTTATTTTTGAGAGAGGGAGGGAGAGAGAGAGCCAGAGCATGAGCCCTGGGAAGGGCAGAGAGAGAGGGAGACACAGAATCCGAAGCAGGCTCCAGGCTCTGTAGGCTCTGAGCTGTCAGCACAGAGCCCGATGCGGGGCTTGAACCCATGAAACGCGAGATCATGACCTGAGCCGAAGTCGGACCCTTAACCGACCCTTAACCCAGGTGCCCCTAAAGTAAAAAATCTTAATACTTGCCACCAGAAGATGGACTTGTTGTTGGCATATTAATTTACTTGCATCTGAAGCTACTAGACTCTCTTAATAGCTTTTCCCAATCCCAGTAGAGCAAGTTTTTGTTTGTTTGTTGTATAATTACATGTTTTTGGAAATTCATTTAGTCTCGGGAAGCTGATCCTTGCAAAAATGGTGAGCCCATTTTGATTATAAAGTGGGCCTCATATAAAATTTCTTCATGTGTGTTGTAATTTTTTGTTGAAATCTGAATATTTTAGGCAATATATCTAGCAACTCTGGCTGATGATTTTTTTCTCCTCACTTTTGGAGGCTTGTGTTTGCTGTTGTTTTATTCTTTGCTTAGTTACTTGGATATTTGAGTAAAGTCTAATTCCCCAGCAATGTGAAGCCTTTGATGTGGTTTCTCAAAAGGTGCAGCTTTGGGCATGCACACATTCACCCGTCTTTTACCCATGGCAACCACTAATATATTTTTCATTTCTATAATTTTGTCATATGAAGAATGTTATATAAATTAAATCATAGGCAATATAGCTTTTTATGATCTCGCCCATCCCCCACATTACTTTCTTAAGAGTAATCCAGGTGTGAATAGACATTTTTATTAATAAGCACAGATGGCCAATAGGCACACAAAATGATGCTCAACATCACTAGCCATGAAGGAAATGCAAATCAAAACCACAATGAGATATCACCTCACAACTGTCAGATTGACTTTTATCAAAAAGAAAAAAAAAAACAACAGTGTTGGCGATGATGTGGGAGGAAGGGGATCCTTATGCACTGTTGCTGGGAATATCAACTGGTGCAGCCGTTATGTAAAGCAGTATGGAGATTCCTCAAAAATTAAAAATAGAACCACCATACAGTCCAGCAATTCTACTTCTGGGTATTTATCTGAAGAAAATAAAAAACACCAATTAAAAAAGATATATACACCACTACGTTCATTGCAGCATTATCTACAATAGCCAAGATATGAAAGCAACCTGTCAATCAATAGATGCAAGGATAAAGAAGACATGATATATATATACAACGGAATATTACTCAGCTATAAAAAGAATGGAATCTTGTCATTTGCAACAATATGGATGGATCTAAAGGGTATTATGCTAAGTACAATGAATCACAGAAAGGCAAATACTGTATGATTTCACTTCTTTGTGAAATCTAAAAAACAAAACAAACAAAACAAAACAGAAACAGACTTCACGGATACACAAAACAAACTGATGGTTACCAGTGGTAGGGGGGATGAAGGCAAAATAGATGAAGGGGATTAAGAAGTACAGACTTCCAGTTATAAAATAAGTAAGTCATGGTGATACAATGTACAGCATAGGGAATATAGTCAATAATACTGTAATAACTTTGTATGGGGACAGTAGCTAGACTAACAATAGAGATCACTTCATAATATATAAAAATACTGAATCACTATGATGTACACCTGAAACTAATAGGATATTACATGTTAATGATACTTCAATAAAAAAGAATATTCCCTTTCAAATTGGGAACCAGGAAAAAAGAGAATAATCCAGGTTGTTGTGTGTGTCAATAGTTTATTCATTTTTACTGTAGAGCAGTATTCTGAATGTACCACAGTTTGTTTAACCATTCACCAACTGGATGTCATCTAGGTTATTTTCACTTTGAGGCTATTATGAATAAAGATGCTATAAACATCTGTGTGCAAGTTTCTGCATAAACATAAGTCTTCCTTTCTCTGGGATAAATGTCCAGGAGTGAAATTCATGGGTTGTATGTTAGTTGCGTATTTTGTTTTTTCAGAAACTGAAAGTTTTTTTCTAGAGTGACTGTGCCATTCTATGTTTCCACTGGAAATGAATCCAGTTTTTCTATACCCTTGTCAGTATTTTGTGTTGTAACTATTTTTTATTGTGTGCGTTCTGTATATGCATGTCGTGATCTTCTTGTAGCTTTAATTTCCATTTCCCTGTTGGCTAATGATCCTGAACATCTTTCCATGTGCTTATTTGTCCTGTGTCTATCCATCCTCTGCGGTGAAATGTCTGTGTATGTCTTTTCCCCATTTTCTGACTGTATTGTTTGCTTTTTTTATTGTTGACTTTTGAGTGTTCTTTATATATTTTGGATACTAGTCCTTTATCTGATATGTGGTTTGATAATATACTCTCCACATCTGTGGCTTATATTTTCATCCTGTTAACAGGGTCTTTCACAGGGCAAAAGTTTTAAATTTTTATAAAACCCAATTTATCCATTTTTCCTCTAACGAATTATGCTTTAGGTGACAAATCTAAGAACTTTTTGCCTAGCCCTAGATCCTTAAGATTTTCTTCTTCTACTGAGATTTTTATTTCAATTATTGTATTTTTTAGTTCTAAAATTTTCATTAGGTTCGTCTTTATATTTTGTATTTTTTTACTGATACTTTCTTTACTAAAAGTCTTCATCTTTCATCTGTTTCAAACAAATTCATAATTGTTTGATGAAGCATTTTTATTAGGACTGCCTTAGAAATTTTGTCAGATAATTCTAACATTTCTGTCATTTCAATATTTATATCTATTAATGATCTTTTTTCACTTATCTCAGTATTCCCAGTTCTTGGTATTATGGGTGACTTTTTATTGAAATCTGGATAGTTTGGGTATTATGTTTTGAGACTAACATTCTTTAATTTTTCTTTACTTATTTTACTTTTCTTTTTACAGTGCTCTGGCATGGGACAGGTGGGTACCACCTTATTATGGTCAGAAGAAGGTACAAATCTAGATTCCCCCACTTGGTTTCTGTTGACACTCAAGGGTGTGGGGTCTCCCTTGGTTTCTACTGATACCATGGGGGATGAAAGTCTAGGCTCTCTAGTTGACCTTCTTTGATATCACTCCAACAGGGGTGTTTGGGCACCTTATTACATCCCAGCAAAGGTAAAAATCGAGGCTTCCCACTCAAATTTTGCTGATGTCAGTAGAGGTGGGGCCACAGTGTTCTGTGTGGTACTGGCTGGATTAGAGTGGCTATTGTCTAATAATTTTCCATCTAGGTTGTTCCTTTCCTAGTCCTTTGTTTAGAGAAAGCAGGCTTTTGGTGGAGAGGGGAGATATTTTTTTTTAATTTGTACCTGCTGGTGTTAACATATTGCCAGTTTCTTTAGCTCCAATTCAGGATATATGAAGCAAAAAGAAAATCTAGGGAACTTACCACTATGTTATTCCTTGTGACCTGAGATAAGTAGCTAGTTTTTCTTCTTCTGTCTTCTTATGCTTGTTTTATATATAATTAATGTCCAAAGTTTTTAGTTGTGCTTGGTGGGAAAAATAGGGGAAAGTATACCTATGCCATATTTCCGGACATGGAGTTGACCCAACAATTCTACTTCTAGGTATTTGCTTACGATAAAAGAAAACACGTCTACACAAAGACTTATGCATGAATCTTCATAGCAGCTTTATTCATAAGAGGCAAGAAACTCCCTACAACCTACCAAATTCCCGTCAATGTGAAGGGCTAGTTATATATTAATAATGTTGAATGTTGTTTAAAATTAAAAGATCTGCCCAGTAACATCAAATGTGAGAAAAAGTGGAGGGAAAAAAGAACATTTAGACACACTGGTAGGAATGTAAATTGTTATAATTGCTTGGGAAACAAATGGAATAAAGTTAAATTTGAGTAAAATTGAAAATGTGCATTTTTACTTCTAGATGCCCTAGAAAGTGTCTTGTAAATGTATACAAGGAGATGTGTACAAGGATGCTTAATATGGCACTGTTTGTAACAAACAGAAATTGGAAAAAAACTAAAATGTCCATCAATAAGGGATTAGATGAATCATAACATATTGGGTAATTACATCCAATTAGCCTATAAATTGAAATTGAAATAAAAAACTTGTTGACTGAAAAAAGGTTAGTCGCAAAGTTATATATGCAAATTATACTACTTTTATAAATTTTAAATCATACAAAAGAATTCTATAGCTAGTTTCATGGACACAAATGTATGCAATGTGTGTATAAAGTGGAGGATGAGAAAATATATCTATAATTTACATAAGTGACTGCCTGTGGTGTGAGAGGAACAGCTTAAGGAACTTAAACACAAGGGATCTCTTCTTTTTAACATTTTTTTTACAGGTTTTAGATTCATAGACATTTTCTGTGTTACTCTCTATAATCCGTTTTTATTTTTCATAATTAAAAAGGAAAGCAGTTAGGAAATTATAGCTAGACCTGGCTTTCCAAAAAGGGGAAAACACGTGTGCAAAAATGATGAAACACACTTAGGAAACTGTAAGAACCTTGTTCAGACCTGGTGAAGGGCACATAAGCCTTGAGTCATAGATAAAGGGCAGATCATGAAGGGCCTTGTAATGTCACGTTGAGGGACACGTGGATTTTTCTTGGAAGGCAATGGAAATCCAATGAAGGCTTTGAAGAAAGAATGGTAGTTACAGGAATGCATGCATGCGATATGTGCATATTTAAGTCCAATGGTATTAGGGTTGTGGAAAGGAAAAGGAGTCACAGAGAAGTGGCAACACAACCTATGGTCACAAAAAACAGGAAGTGCTAAAAGTAAAGTTTTGTTGGCATGCAGGCTCTGTGAGGGCAGGAAGCATGTCAGCCCCTTAGTATGTGCTGCAGAGCAGACTAATGTGGATGCACAGACACACCATAGTTACAGTGGCTGCCTACTGGGAGAATTCGCGATTGAGCTCTTATTGTGGGAAATTCTATTTCAGAGGCATGATTTTCTTGGTGGTAGGTTTAGATTTGTGGAGTGCAAGCTAGGCAGTAGATATGGATTTTTTATTTGCTGTCTGACAGCCCGAATGTCCACCCAGTTGACTGAATTTATTGTGATCGATTTAGTTAAAAAACAATTTCTTACATTAGAATAGCAGGCAGATCATTTGTTGGATTAAATGAATTTATATTTTGACAAATATTTGAGCCAAATTGACAATCACAAGCGTCCTGGTTGCATGAATTGAAACAAAGATCCACTGGGTAAACACTAAGAAACAATATTTTATTTTATTCATATCTAGAAAAATGTAGAAGTTCAGTCTGAGAGATTGGGGCCAAACAATTTGAAATCCTACTCTATTTTCATTCCCATTCATATTACATTTGCTTCACATAATTCTACAATTTTAAAACTTATCCTTCAAAATAGAAGAAAATCTCACTCAGTGAAATTTATAATTGTTACAAGTATATGGAGTAGGTATAGGCTAGGTTACATTATTATAAGTTTCAAAGAACATTTGGAAATGATTAGCTCATTTCTATCATCAGCTGTCAATGCATGTCCAATTTGGAGTTAGACTCTAAAAATTAGTATATGAAATCCGAGACTCAGTCCCTGCTCCTGTCATTTAACTTCTTGACATATGTAAAATTGGGATAATGGTTCTTAATTTGCAAGGTTATTATGTAATTTAATTTACATACATATGTGTGTATAAATATATATATATATATATACACACAGATATCCACATGTGCATGTATATATATGTGTGTGTGTATGTGTATATGTTATATATATATATGCATATGTATATATATTTGCCTAATACATAGGAGGCATCTAATTAATGTTTATTCTTTTCTCTTTCCCACCCTCAATAAGAATTTGGCACACACTTGAAGAGACAGAGTGAAACAACCAGATGATTCCTCCATGCAGAGAAATTTTTTAAATACAGATTATAATTTTTTAAAGTTTGGGGCTCTTGAGTGGCTCAGTTGGTTAAGCATCGGACTCTTGATTTCGGCTCAGGTCATGATCTCATGGTCGTTAGACCAAGCCCCATGTGGGGCTCCATGCTGACTGTGGAGCCTGCTTAAGATCCTCTCTCTGTCCCTCTGCCCCTCTCAGACTTGTGAGTGTGCTCTCTCTCAAAAAAAATTAAAACTAAAAAAAATTAAAAAAAAATTTAAAGTCATAATCCACCCATTCAGATATAGTTATGCTAATGACTTTGTGTATCTCTTCCAAATTAAACACATTTTGTTTAAATGTGTGTGTTAGTCTGTGTATGTACATGTGGGATAGATCATACTGTGCACACTATTTTATCGCCTGCTTTGTCTTACTTAATTACCCATTGTTCTTATCTTTTTATATCATTAAATATTCTTTCTCAATAGATAGATCATTTCCCATTCCTCCACAGACTTTTTGCATAATGCCTTGTATTCCATTGTTTGACAGTATGAATACACTTTTCCCACATTTTAACATTCCCTTTATGTAACTACCATTCATTTTGCTTTTGATTTGCTAAATGAACTTTCCCAAAGAAGTAAAAAAATTCTACTGCAACTATGTCCTTCTCTAATACTGAATCACAGTATTGGAGACATTTTATATAGACACGTTGCTTTTAACGTGTGCAGTGAGTCTGGCCACATTCAGGAAGTTGGTATTTAATATTAACAACACTCAGACTATTTAATACTAATAAATAATATATATTGTTCATATTGTTGAGTACCTACTATGTGCCAGGTAGTGTGCTAAGTGTTTTACATAGATTTAATCCTTGTAACCTTACTACACATCCTATGTGTATCCCTATTTTAAAGATGAGAAAACTGAGATCACGAAGTTAAATCACTTACCTGAGTTTACAATAGCTAGTAAGCAAGGTGTAAGTAAGGATTCCAATGTTGGCCACCTGTAGTCTTAACTACTACACTATATCACAAGCTGCTTAGTGAAGAGGAAGTCAGAGAACAGGTATGCTACTGAGAGCCGACAGATTCCATAATTACTCCATGTTTCCCCTCCTGTCGAGCCACGCACATCCCATGTTTCAGCACTTGCCATGTTGCAGGCACGTTCTTAAATGGTAGTGAAATCTAAGTGAATTTCTAAGTCCGCTGTGACGTGTGCACATTTGTGCGTCTGTGTGTGGTTCTGCTCCGCTCTGACATTCTTGAATTCTAAGAGGGCATCCACAGCAACTCCCGAAAAGGTGTCTACGAATGGAGGGTTTGTAAATCATTTCGCATTCCTCCACGTGCTCATAATTGCAGAGTTGCTTACTTTTTATTTACATCATTCTGTCATGACATAGTTCCTAAAGCTGCAACTTAAGTAATTTTGCTCTTTCCTCTCAGTTGGCTACCATCTCCCCAAGTCCTCTCTTTCAGTCAGTGATGTGTGAGTGAACACTTCAATTCACTGGGAGAGATTGCTATTAAACGTTATCTTATGGTTAATCTTTTTGTCAAGACAGAATCATGTAAAGGGAAGAATCACTCCAAAATTGATGTTTTGGAAGTTTGGATTTGTTTGGTATATTATTGTCTTAAAGTGGCCCCATCTGCAGCATGTGTTGAAGGCCCAGCTGTCAGCCATAGAAAAGACAAAGGCAAGCTGGAAATGGAGGTGAACGCATTCGGGCCCGAGTGCTTCCACCGGGGCAGAAGCAGTGCCTGCTCACATTCCTTCTAGCCACATCATTGAAAGAAAATGAATATTCTCCTGGCACTTGAGGAAGATAGAATTGTGTTGACTCCCAATGTGAGTCTGAAATCAGCTCTCCTGGAGTAAAAGCAATGGTTTGTTTTACTTGAGTATAAAATGTATTTTCTAAGATTTTTTTTTTTTTTTTTTTTTTGCTTTGCAGATCTCCAAGAAAGGAAGGCATAAATCTTTCACACAGAACACGAGGGAAGGAAAATAATATAGCTCAGCACCCATTCTCTCTAGGTCAATGTATTTGGCTAATTTTTATAGCAGCTGGCTAAAGTAGGCCTCATTATCATCAGGGAAGTTAGGCAAGTTGCCCAAGGTCACAGTACCAGTAAGTGGCAAAGATAGAACAGTACATAGAAGAGAATCGCAATATGTAATAATAACAATACTAGCAAACAATTATTGAAAGCTAACCAGGTACTACATACCAGATACTGTGGCAGTTTTTCATAAAAAGATAGAAACCAGGTGATGAAAATGAGTTGAAAACGAAGCTCAACCAATAGAATATATGCAGTGGCTGAGAATGCCCCCCTACTCCAATAATAATGATAAAAGCTAAAATCAATTCAGCACTTACTAAGTGCCAGGCTCTGAATAAAGTATTTATATTCATTATCTCATTCAATCTTCACAGCAATTCTTTGAAAGAACGTACAGTCTGGTGGGAGAAGCAGATAATAATCAAATAATCTCATAAATAAATTAAAATTGCAACTGTGACAAGTCTTAAAAATGGCTACAAGAATGTATAATTAGGGGGATTGCCCTAGTCATAAAGATCGAGGAAGACTTCCCCAAGGGAGAGAGAGTGGGAAATAGCATGTGCAAAAGCTTGTAGGGGAGGGGGCGTGGGGCTTTTGGAAAACTGAAAGTAGAGGGGAGGGGGCACGGGGCTTTTGGAAAACTGAAAGTAGGCCAGTGTGGCAGGAGCAGAAAGAATAAACCTGAGCTTGTTGTATATGGAGGCCGGAAAGTTAGGGAAGGGCCAGATCATGTGCCAAGTGTGTTGAGGATTTGGGGCCATAAGAGGCCAGTGAAATATTCTAGAGGAGAATGACCTGTTCAAATGCATGTTTTAAAGCAATCATTCTGGCTGAATGGAGAATACATTAGGGGAGGAAGAGAGTAGCTGCAGGAAGACCATTTAGGAGATGATTATATTCATTCAGGCCAAAGGTGACCATGAGAGTTTGGATGAACTGGTTGTGGCAGATGCGGAGTGGATTTGATTCAGATACATTTAATTCATTATAAAGGACAGGCCTTGGTGATACATTAAATTCATGGAATAAATGTTAATAATTACTTGGTTATGAACTAAATTATGTCTCCCCAAATCCATAGGTTGAAGCCCTTACCCCCAGTGTGACTATATTTGCAGATGGGATCTTTGAAGAGGTAATTAAGGGTACATGAAGTCATAAGGGTGGGTTCTAATCCAACAGGGACTAGCGTCCTTCTAAGAAGAGGGATGTGTGTGCACAGAGTGACAACCACGTGAGGACACAGACAGAAGGCAATCATTTGGAAGGCAAGGAAAGAGGCCTCAGGAGGAACCAAAGCTGCCAGCACCTTGATCTCAGATTTGTAGCCTCCAGAACTGTGAGAAACAAATATTTCAACCACATGGTCTGTAACGTCTTGGTATGTTAACCTCAGAGAATACATACCATGGGTTTCTGGTTTGAGCAACTGATTAGTTACATGATGGTCCAGGTTCACAAGAAAAGATGAAGAAAATGAGGCAAAGAATTTTAAATAAGTTGTGCATGTTCTCCAAACCAAAGCCTGATTCCAAACCCCATGTTCTTAACCAACATTCTAGTATAGGGTAAGTAGGGCAGAAAATAATTCAGTCCACTCTGAACCCTAGAGCTAAATCATAATTTTAATTTTTAAAAGCACGTTCCCAGTTTAATTATATAATGCAAAAAAAAAAAAAAACGTTATCTGGACAAGTAAGTGATGCTGCCTTTGGTATCACTGCCCTAGAAACATGAACTCGGGCTTGTCTAGCTTTAGAGGATAGCCCAGAAGGTAAACTTGACTGTGTTTTTTATGGAACTGGGGGACTCTGCCTTCTGGTTAATCATGTTCTCAGTGCTGCTGCTAACCATTGTTAACATGCTTGTGACTTCCTTTGAAGCTTCTAACCCCTGAAGTCTGTACTCCAAAAACACAGCTGCCAGATATTATGAACCAGATTGACCGTATGCCCAAGCAAGTGTGGGAGAAGCCATGGCTAATACTGGATAATATAGATGAGCAGCTGTGTTAGTTTTGACCTCTGTCTACTTTTTCAACCAACTCCCTCTATCACACACACATCATACATAGAGCGTTATCTGTTTCAAAACTCACAACCTGTGGAGGAGAAAACATGTTGACATTGGGTGTCTGACTTTCCCTCTTTGTGTCCTCGTGTCTCTGATGCCTGGAACTCTCAAGCCAGCTCTTCCACACCAGGATCTGTATATCCCAGGCTGTGCCCCAAATTGTAACCCTTCTATTTTATTTTATTCTACAGCAAAATACCCTGTCCTCTCCGTGGCCCAAAGTTGCCTACCAGTAGACAACAGGAGCCACTCTGATACTATCACCAATGTCAACAGTAGTGGCTAAGGAGAACTTTCTATGTTCTGCCATGCCTGGAACATAGTTACATCTTGTTATAAGATCTTCACTACCTTCATAAAAAAAAAGTGACCGTAATGGTGGCAATTCCCAGGGCTTTTGGCTGCTGTTTCAAGCCATCTCCAAAACTGCTTAGGTGTAACATTTGCCCTACTAGAGTATATTGTTATAAATTCCAAAGTACCTGGAAACACAATTTTGGAGGGAAAGAAAGAAATAGGACATACGATCCATCGGTTGGTACCATCTCTCAGCTACAAAGTGTTCACATCTCTAATTATGCTTGTGCCTCACAACATAGAAAGATGGCAGGCTTTTTGAGACATCTCTGGTATAAAATGGAAAGAAAAAATACACAAAATACCTGAGACACAGGCTGCCACAACCCATTTTCACACCAGTGGTAGAAAATGCTTTATCAATCATGACATTCTGTACCACTGAACCTAGGCAGGGCCTCAGAACTCCAACTGCACCACAGACAGCCAGGATCGATAGAACGAAGTTGGCCCTTGGGATGAAACCTATACCGTTTCTAGTCCAGATGGTCTCTGACAACTCTTCCAGATGTTCCCTGATAACTGCTTTTCAATTTTTGGTTGAAACTAATGAACATAATTTTACAACTGAAGAACGCAAAGACCGGAAAAAAGAAGAGAACCTCTTCAGGGAGGTAAAGAAAATGAAGGAGAGGGCCCAGGAGTACTTACTCTTTGCATATAACAATCAGGCAATTTCCTGAGATCTGTATTGTGCTTAACACAGGCACCTATAGTCACTCATTTGAGTTAAGACACAGAAGACCCTAGGAAAAGGGAAATATGTTTTGGAGATCGTGGATATGGAGGGAGAGTTGGTACTGCCCATCAGATTAGCCCTATGAGACAAAGAAGAGAGGAGAAAAGTGAAGGAATGGTCTGGAATGTGGAGTAAGTGGGAAGGGAAGGCCTAGAGAAAAGTTCTCTCAATGGGCAGCCAAGGACAGTATTTGGTCATGCAACCTTTTTGAGAGGGTGGGGCAAAGGAGGCAGGGATGGACAAGGAGGTGTCCTCAATCAAAGACAAGCCTCTTTATTCACCTAACCATCCTATCTCCTCGTGCTGCTGCTGAATGACTGGGAAGGGGTCCTTTAGTGCATATATTCCCTCAATGGATAGGAAATAGGGAGCCTCAGAATGCGATTTACAAGGGTTGCATTGGCTGACATTGTATTTTATTGGCCCTAAGCCACAAGACCTTTTAGTTTACAACTTCACTAAATGCCAGCCCTTACCCCAAGGAGGCTTGTGTCCATGTGAACTAGGGCAGAATGGGAAAGTAGCTGTGCTTGCACACTTTTCACAGAGAGAGCCAAACATGGGTGTCAGAGTCCATTTACATTTCAAGAACATGTCACCAAAGGAAGTAAACGTAATCACCGTAATTTAGAGAGGGCCTAATTAACACATTTGTTAGATAACTATGGCAACTTTACAATTACATCCTAATTAATGAATAATATCCTGTGTATTCATAGGGAGAATGTGACTGAAATTAAGTTGCTAATGAAAAAACAGGGCTCCAATTGCACCTGATACTTGCCAATAAACTAACAGCCTGCCCCATACACCAGGGTAAAGCTACTGTGGTTTTTTCAGCTCATATCTTCTTATTAAATGTCTTCCTCTTAGCCTAGAGAATAATATCTATTTTCATACTTACCCCATGCCAAAGCAACAATATTATGTGTGTTATTAACAATACTTACTATGGCAGTTTAAACAGCCATAACTACATTAAAATATAAGGAAGTCAGAAACTTTATACCCATAAAGGCCGCAATTGGGTTTTCCTTAAAAACTAATATTGTCTGGTATCTGGACGTACTTATTATTTGAGGATAGACTATTTTTATTATGATTGTCTACTGGGAAATGACCCATTTTTTTCAGCTAAAGTACAGAATGGAACTGGAATAAATGTATCAAGAGAATGCAATATATCTGGCTCAATTCATTTGAGGAGTACCATATTTAAATAGAAAGATCAAATGATTGCCTATTTGGGGAAGGAAGGAGAATCTAAAAGAAGGGTTAATGTTTTATAGAACCCGTAATAGTAACATGTTAAAAGCTTTTGTCTCTGATGTGTCCAAATGAGTTTCAGAGCCTCTAAAATGTTTTACGGCATCTTAATGAGCACAATACCATGTCTATGTATTAGGTAGCAGAGAGGGAAAAGCAGAGAACCGTACTTTAATTCCCATTTTCTAGAAGAGGAAGCTGAGGAACAAAAAAAGCAAAGGGATTATTGTAGAAGCACAGGAAAGCAGCACAACAGGCCAAGATTTAATACTATATAATGTGTAAAGGGTTTCCCACAAGTCCCAGCACACCCACCATATTTCCCTATTCTCCTCCTTCGAAGATAGTTGTCGTGGAAATGTGATGTGATGGGGACTTGCCAAGAGGGGAGGACTCCCCAAGTAATCACAGATAATGGTGGAAGGAAACAAATGTGAAAAGGGAATTAACAAATTCAACCTATTTTTATCTGAGACTTTCATGAGGGCAGGGCACACCCGTGCATGTAGGCATCCACGCATGGGCACCTGTGCCTGATTAGGTTGACCAATGGAGTCTGAGTGGCATTGTTCCCAAGCTGAAACACATAAGTGGTTTGAATTTCAAGGACAGCTTGCCAGGAGCCTGCAGGGTTCTTTAATGAGCTGCCCAGCCAGGGCCCATTCCATAGATTCAGCTGTCAGGGAGTGGCAGCTGTCTATTTCCATGTATTACAACTAGTCTGAAGTACTTCTTTGTTAGAAGTTGCAAACCGAGGGGCTCCTGGGTGGCTCAGTCTGTTAAGTCTGACTTTGGCTTAGGTCATGATCTCACAGTGCATGGGATCGAGCCCCACATTAGGCTCCACGCTGATGGTGTGGAGCCTGCCTGGGATTCTCTCTCCCTCTCTCTCTGCCCCTCCCCTTCTCTCTCTCTCTCTCTCTCTCTCTCTCTCTCTCTCTCTCTTTCTCTCTCTCAAATAAATAAACCATTTAAAAAGTTGCAGACTGAAACAGGTAACTAGCCTGACAGATCCAGCCTAGGAATGAAAAGGGTTATGGACATGATTTTGCAACTAGAGTGAGCCCGGCTCCTGGTCGACATATATTGGCTTATCTTATGACCTCCTATAGAAGGAGAGCTGAAGCCTCACAGTTTATCTTCCCTCTTTTCAATTACTGTAAACTATTTTAAGGATGAGATTGGGTCATTTGTTTTCATGTTTTCATGCCTCTGCTCCTGCTCTTCCCCTTTTCTCCTTTTTCCACCTGATAAATTTCTTATTTACCCTCTAAGATATGGCTAACATGAAACTTCTCTTTGAAGACTTACATGACTGTCCCATGCAATTAGTCACCCCTTTTCCTAAACCATGTTGTGTATTCCATGTTGTGTATTAACTTGACTGACTATAAGACAGTTATCTGTTCATATGTGGCTTTCTCACTTATTAGGTAGTGAATTCCTGAAGGGCAAAGGTCATGCCTCGTTTACCTCTGCGTCCCATTTGTCATAGTTCTGTTCACTTAGTGACTTCTTATATCTATACACTGGGCATTTTCCTGGAGATTCAGCCAAGTCCCTGCCATCAAGTTTATATCCTAGCAGAGAAGGACAGATGATAAGTATGTAAAACAAACTGAAATTCAGAGAGTAATAAGTGTTAGAAAATAAACAAACCATGTTTGAAACTGTGGAAGTAGATGTGTTTCTAGGAAACCACATAGTATGTGAAGACTGCTAGGCCCAGGATAGAATCCTTGCTGATACCAACCTGTCAAGGCCAGTCAACAAATGAGGAGTGATGATGGTCGGAGAAGCAAGGGAGGAACAGATAAGAGTGAGTAGTCCTTCCCTTTTTTCCTCTTTCCTCTTCCTCAAATCACTGCACTGACTCTTGCTCCTCTAAGGTTGGAGGTATAGAGGAAAGCACACACAAAGGACCAGAAAGGACTTACTTGACCAGTACTGATGTCATCTGATATTAATGCCCTCCGCGTATGGCCAATATCCCAAATGCTAATTCTTTCTTTTCTTGGGTACTTATTTATTTATTTATTTATTTATTTATTTATTTATTTATTTTTAGAGAGTGAGAGCTAGCAGGGGAGGGACACAGAGAGGGGGAGAGAGAATCTGAAGCTGGCTCTGAGCTGTCAGCACAGAGCTCGACACAGGGCTTGAATTCAGAAACCACGACATCATGACCTGAGTGGAAATCAAGAGTCGGATGCTTAACTGACTAAGCCACCCAGGCACCCCATTTTCTTGGGTATATTTGATATTCTCCAGCTGGGGAGATCAAGTTACAGTTTCCCGCAGGATACATCCAGCATCCTGTCTGAGGTCATCTGGCAGGAAGCCTTGTTTAGTAGTCTCCTTTATAGTATGGTTCACAGCTGGTCACTTTTTGTGGGGTTCACATATGTCCCGTGAGAAAATGCAACTTTTCCCTGCCATTGGTGAAAATACAAATCGCCCTCAATGCAGTACTGTCACCAGCTAGACCCCAAGAGCTCACTTTTACTGCTCACCTGTTTGTACTCACCCAAACTTTGTCCCGCATTTTTCCTTAAGGCCTTCTTTCCAGCTTATCTCTTAACTCAGGCAAAAGACCTGGCCTGCCTATCATGCAGCGATGGAAACCAAAACTACCTCTCAAGCAATAACAACTGCCTGGACAAAGAGCTCTGGCAGCCCAGATGACCCAGACCAGTTTGAGCTTAGCCCCCCAACTCATGCCTGTGCAGATGGACCATGGAGTCACCTATGGAGCGACCGATAGTCACCTTAACCTCACTGTGACTCTAAAATCACCTAAGGAGGAATGCAAGCTTCATTTACATAACATATAATGTACGTATAGGCATGTTTTCTTAAGGTGCTAGTGTGCCCACCTCTACACATGATGACAGGACTCCCCTTTCTAAATATTCACCCTAACCCTAAATAAAAGGAACCCATTCACCTTTGCCTGGGGAGTCATGGCTTTGGAAATTATTTTCTGAGATCTCCTTATCTGCTGCAAATAAAGTTTCCTTTGTGTAACAACTCTACCTGGTATAGTTTCTATTTGTGACTCACCAAGGAGTAACTCACGTTAGTTGGGTTCCAGGACTTTCTCTTTGTGTTCTACCAACACTAAGCCTCTCTAGACACACAATATTTTGACTTTAGATATTTTTTAGGCACATGACCGGTAACAGTCCTTACGATGCTCAAATTCAAGGTGATATGTGTTAAGGGGAGATCACTGCTTTCTCCTCCATAATGTAAAAATTCTTGGGTTCTTACCTTTGGCTGAAAGCTTATGTTTAAATATAAAATTTATTTGGAAAGAGTAATAGATCACATTGTCAGCCATTAACACCCTAGTGAGAGTAAGAAAAATAGATGATTCTTGATCACCTATAAAGGTCTTAAATAAATGAGCCACAAATTAAGTACCTATTTGTTAGGGGAAAGTATAGAAAAAGGACATGGTCCCGAGTGTGGGAAGAAGGGCCTTGTGGAAGAGGACAGTACTGAAAGGATAGAGAGGATCAGAAACACAGAAAGAATTCTAATTCTCTGCATTTCCAGTTTTGCCTGATATAATTTCCTAACAGACATTTCTCTCTTTCTCTTTTAAATATATAATTTCCTTTTTGAATACATATTACAAAGAGTGCTGCTAGAAATATACTTTTCCATAGTTAATTGTGTTCACATATGAGCATATCTGCAGGATAAATATTTAGAAATTGAATTGGTGAGTCAAAAATACATGTGTGGTGGTTAATTTTATATGTCAACTTGGCTGGGCAAAGGGATGCCCAGATATGTGGTTAACATTACTTCTGGGTGGGTCTGTGAGGGTGTTTACAGAATAGATTAGCATTTGAATTGGCAAACTAAAAAAAGTTGATCACTCTCCCCAGTGTGGGGTGGGCATCATAGAATCCATTGAAGGCCTGAACAGAACAAAAGATGGAGGGCTGAATTCTCCATCTCTGCAAGACTACTCTGCTCTTGGACTGGGATTTATACCATCAGCTTTCCTTGTTTCCTGGGTCTCCAGCTTACAGATGACAGATCATGGGAGTTCTCAACCTCCATAATAGCATGAACCAGTTTATCAGAATAAATCCCATTTTATATATATATATATATATATATATATACACACACATAATTATGCAATATAATCTCCTATTGGTTCTATTTCTCTAGAGAACCTTGACTAATGTATATTTGTAAGTTTTGTGGTTATATCCTACTTGCCCTTCTTAGACTTTGCACCAATTTATACTCCCACCAACAGTGTATAAGGGTGTTTTGCCAAACCCTCACTAGTATAATATATCTTAACACTTTTTAATCTCTGCCAGTCTTTGAAGTAAAACATATTATCTCATTGTAGTTTTAATTTACATATATTTTCAATTAAGAATGAGATTGAAAGACTTTCACATATTTAATAGCTATTTGTATTTTCGTTTCTGTGCAATGCTTAGTCATATATTTTTTACCATTTTCTGTTGGGTTATCATTTATTTCCTTATTGATTTTGAGGATTTCTTTATTTAATAAGGGAATTAGTACTTTAATTGTGATATGAGTTGTAAATGTTTCCCTAGTTTATTATTGTCATTTGACTTTAATGTGTAGTTTTTAGATTTATTTAGTGGTAACTATGAGTTATTAAAATTTTGGCTTTTAAATTATGTCTTCTGGGTCTTGTAGCAACCTCAGAAAGGCCTTACTACTTTATGTTTAGAAAGAGTCCCCCCGTGTTTTTCCCTCGTAATTGTATTATTTAATTTCATAAATTTAAATATGTGATCCACCTGGAATTTATCATGTGGTGGTATATGAAGTAGGGATCCAAATTTCACTTATTTCTAGATAGCTACCAGTTGCTTCAACGCCATTTGTTGAATCTTTTCTCCACTTGTTTGGAACAATTTTTAACAGATCTGTCCAACAGTCTTTCCATGTATATAGTAACAAGCATTTACTTAGCTGAGTCACTGCTACCACAGCCTCTTCTTCATCCTTAGCAGAATGTCACTTGTACATAAAGTACTGCCTAGGGACTAGGAAGACCTCTGTAATAGCAAAGAACAACAGAGAAAGATGGGATCTTAGAGTTCATCTAGTCCAGCTCCATTTACAGACAAGGAAACTGAGTTACAAATAAGAGAACTTAATTTTCCGTAGGTTAAAAAGAGTTGTTATTCATCTAATATTGGTGTTTGTCATTTGTCATCACCTATATTAAGATGATTCATTTTACATAAAGGTTCTAATCTCTAGAGAAACCCCAAACTAAAAACAAATTAGGCACAGAAGGGACAATTTGAATTTGAAATGGAATGGGTCTCCATATATACATGAAATCAACAATTCAAAGTGATCAGGGCAAAATGATGTTCTCACTGAACAGAGAAAATCTTTGAGAGAGCTTACAAAAACCAGATGCATTTAGAGTATACATAGTGTCTGTGTACATATGGACATCCTTGGCAATTGTTTACTGATTCCATACTCCAGATTTGATGGTAGATCCAGTAATCTAGGCTTGAGAGGAAAAAAAAAACTTTCAAAAAATTAGTTTGACTGTCTCTGTGTGATTTGAAAAAAAAAAAGAAAGAAAGCAAAACAATACCAAACACAAATAAAATAAATAGTAGTGGCATTCAACTAAAGCAAAAATATGTATTTATTCAACAAATAGTTAAGTACCTACTATGTGTCCAACAATAGACTCTGGGCATATAGCAGCTAGCCAGAAAGACAGTGCTCCTACTATGTGGCATGTAAAAAAAAAATAGGTTATAGGTTAATGGATCAAAAAGGAAAGAGGAAGGATCTACGTTAGATTGAATGAAAGAGTAAAGATCTACTTGAGACTGAGTGGCCAGAGTAAGTTTATACGGGAGGGTAACATTTAAGCTGAGACTGGAATGGCCACAAAGAACCATCTCTGTGTCATATCAGGCAGACGGTTACAGGCAGAGGGAAACACAAGTGCAGAGGCTATGTGGTTGTAATATGCATGGCCATTTGAAAAAAATACAAAGAAGGCCATGGTAGTTGCAGTGTAGTGAATGAGGGGAGAGTGTTACAAAATGAGGTTGAAGAAGTAGGCAGTAATTCGATCTGTAGGGCCTTAAGTGATAGGAAGCTTGACTTTATTCTATGTACAGTGATAATTGGAAGTCATTGGTATGTTTTGAGTAGCAGAGTGCTATGTGAATTACGTTTTTAAGATATTACTATTTTACTCTAAAGAAATTAGAATAGAGGGAATAAAAAATAGAAGCAGAGAGAACATTTATGGTTCAGTTGCAGTACTCCAAGTGAGAAATGATGGTGGCTTGGATTGGATGGCAGACATCAAGATGAATGGTCAGACTCAATCCAACTTCTGGAGTAAGTAAGCAGGACTTGGTGAATTCAATAGTGAGATGTGTGAGGGGAGAGTAAAATCAGTAATAAAATCTAGGTTTTGCTTGAGCTAACGATACCATTTACTTATAAGAAGAAGAATGGTGGAGGGTGCTTTTTTTGGAAAGGGGAAAAATCAAGTGTTCAGTTTTGGAAATGTTAAATTTTAAGTGCCTATTAAAAAAGTATATTAAATTTGAACACCAATTACTGTGCATATCCCCCTCACCCTGGAGGTACTTTGAAGCACTTTTGGACTGCTATGTAGGCATTACTTTTAGTATCATTCTTTTTAATATGTATATATTTTTATTAAGTAAACTCTGCATCCAACATGGGGCTTGAACTCACGACTCTGGAATCAAGCGTCACATGCTCTACTGACCGAGCTAGCCAGGTGCCCCAGTAACTAGCATTCTTGCATACTCAGAATCTTGGGTTTTCAAATGAAATGAAATTCAGTACCTGGAAATTTAACATGCTTTCTGCTACCATGACTACGGTTTTATAAAGTCAAATTCAGATCTTTAAAGGGATGTGGATTTGTCAAATGGAAAAGAGATTTATCAGTGTAAATACAATAATAACTATTGTATTTATGTAAAGTTAACCTTTGTTGCTGGGATTGTTTTTGCTTGATTAACTCTTCAGTGTTTTACTTTTTTTAAAGTTTTTATTTTAATTCCAGTTAGTTAACATACAGTGTTATATTAGTTTCAGATGTAACAATATAGGAATTTAACACTTCAATACATCACCCTATGGTCATTGCAAGTGCACTCCTTAATCCCCATCACCCATTTCATCCATCCCCCCACCCATGTCCCCTCTGGTAAGTATCAGTTTGCTCTCTATAGTTATGACTCTGTTTCTTGATTTGCTTCTCTCTCTCTCTTTTTCCTCCTTTGCTCATTTGTTTTGTTTCTTAAATTAAACATGAGTGAAATCATATGGTGTTTGTCTTTCTCTGACTGACTTATTTTGCTTAGCATAGTACTCTCTAGCTCCATCCGTGTTGTTGCAAATGGCAAGAGGTAATTATTTTTGTGGCTAAATAATATTCCATTGTGTATATATGCCACTTCTTCTTTATCCATTATCAGTCAGTGGACACTTGGGCTGTTTCCACACTTTGGCTATTATAGATAATGCTGTTATAAATATTGGGGTGCATGTATCCCTTTGAATTAGTATTTTTGTATTTTTGGGGTAAATACCTAGTGGTGTGATTGCTGGATCATAGGGTAGTTCTATTTTTAACTTTTTGAGGAATTTCTTTTGAGATTTTCATTTCCACTTTGAGGAATACTCTTTTCCAGGGTGGCTGTACCAGTTTGCATTCCCACCAGCAGTGCAAGAGGGTTTTTGTTGTTTCTTGTGTTGTTGATTTTAGCCATTCTGACAGGTGTGAGGTGATTTCTCATTGTAGTTTTGATTTATATTTCCTTGATGATGAGTGATGTTGAGCATTTTTTTATGTGTCTGTTGGCCATCTGTATGTCTTCTTTGGAACAATGTATGTTCATTGTCTTCTGCCCATTTTTATTTGGATTATTCATTTTTTTAAGTGTTGAGTTGGATAAGTTCTTTATAGATTTTGGATACTAACCCTTTATCAGATATATCATTTGCAAATATCTTCTCCCATCCCGTAAGATGTCTTTTAGTTTTGTTGATTGTTTCCTTTGTTGTGCAGAAGCTTTTTATTTTGATGTAGTCCCAATAGTTTGTTTTTTCTTTGCTTCCTTTGCCTCAACTCTTCAGTGTTTGGAAGTCTCTACTCACAAACTATTGACTAACCAAACAACATGTCCCTTTCCTTATCAAAAACCATCAATATACATTTTCAACTAAATACTCCTGAGTTGGTATTGCTTTAGCAAAAAGACTAATAATTTTTATAAATACCCAATGTGTCCACAAAGTAGGCCCAGTAGTCTTCTGTTATATATAGATAACATTGGCAATAGGCAATCTCTAAGGCCATACCTTTTATAATAATAAATACTTTTACTATCTTTGCTTACTGGTCATTTGGTCTGAAACCCACTGCTTTTTTTTTTCCTCTTTATGATCTCTGTGGAACCATTCATAAAACTTTACATGTTCCCCAAGTACTAGTTTCTGTAAGTCTTTTAAGAAGAATGCTGAAAGCCTTGGAGTATCAAATTATCAAAAATGCAAATTTTTTAGTTAAAATGGGATATAGGGTGGAGAAAAAAGTAGGTCTTAGCCTCTGTGAGTGACTAAAGAAGAATAGGAAATAAATGAGGTAATACTGTAGATGAGTTTTAAGCATGCTCTTCCCTTGGATGTTACATTGTAGGTTTTTATTTCTTTTTTTTTTTTTTGTCTTTCATTAGTTTGAAGCCACATTAGAAGATGTTTAAAATCTATGTTGCATACTGCATACTGATAATCTTGTGAATAGACTGACAGTGCATCTTGATTCAACTTTCAGAGCTAAATCTCCTTCTTAGATTGTGTAGCTTTCTCAAAATCTCTTATGATTCTCCATAGAAGATCCAGAGAAGCCCATGGAAACACCCCATACCCAACAAGGTTGGGGGTACCTCACTTGGTAAGCTTTGGGAAGTATTGTAGGCACACCCACCCTTTCAGTGAGAAATCTTTCAGGCTCATGTATTCCCCCAGACTACAGGCAAGGGGAAACTCTCAGAGAGCTATATCAAGAAAGGTACAAGAATGGAACTATTAACAAGCAGTTGACACGTGTCTGTAAATAAAAGTTGATCATTTTACATTTGGTCTTGGCTTGTGAAGGATGTAATTTGGGATTAAAAATAAACATACTGGAACATACATCCTGATCAGAAACATTCATATGCACAGCTGGAAACAGACACTGCAATTTGAAAGTGTAATTAAGATTTACCATCTCTATTTATAGAGTCCAAGCATAGCAAATTCATTGTCTTTAAATGTGAAGGTTCAGAAAGTGTTAGGGGTAGAAGAAATATTAGCTATGAGTAAAATGGCATATAGCATATCAAACAGTCATTTCTGAATTTAGGGTTAAAGAAAACAACATAGGGGAACTGAAGTGCAAATGAAAATCACACACACAAAGGGAAAAAATGATATTCCCATGAAAGCCAAGAAAATATTCCTTAATCCTTTAAGACAACTATTGTTTCCTCGAGTTAAGTAAACATGTCTGCTGAGATACAGAGCATTAATGGGTAGGTATTTAAGACAAAACAGCTGTGGAAATAGAGCAGACAATGTTTTCCTGCAAGTGAATGATTTGCAATGGTAATGAAGCCCCTCTTCCCTGACAAACCAAGTTACTTAGTAGTCATTAAATGAAGGGTTCTTCCAAAAACACACAGACAGGCCAATCGGAGTTGTTGATAGGAAAAGCCTTGCAAATGAACACTTTGCCCCTCTCGAGGAGAGTTAAAAGAATTTTAATTTTTCATATTCTTAAGCCCTTTATTGCAATATTAATAATAATCAGTTAAAGTAAACTTAAATGATTCACCAAATCAATTTACATTTCAAAATGCAGAAATTGTATGACTGAGCTACGTGGATCAGATAGTGTCGGGATTAGTACTTTGGAACATCCCTGGAGAGGATGGTGCTGTGATTTCTTGTGTTTTGTGCATGGTTTATAAATTTTTTTACATTCTGTCAGTAGGCTAGCCTTGTAGTCAGGTTCTGTAGTCAGTTCATAAAAACTAGAGGAAAAAATCAATTACAGAGGTATTTCAGAAGGGATAGATTAGAGGCTCTCTTGGTTGTTTCTTCTTCGACAAATGGATTTACAAAGGGGCTTTTAGTGCCATCACTAGTCCTTTTCCAGGGTGGGCTCCTGAGCTTTGAATTTTTTTTTCTACAAAGAAGGTAGTTATCTCTGTTCAGGTTCATGGGAAATGTCAAACAATGTGTATCTCCTTCCTACACTTTTGATGGGACAGGATTTCAGCTCCAAGACGGTTCCCTCTCTTATTAACAAGCTTAGTTTGCCGAGCACTGTATACAGAGGCTTTATTTGAAAGTGTCTTTTTCTACACCCACATAAGCACTGTTTCAAGAGTTGTATGAAATAAGAAGCTACTGACATAGTCATTTACAGTTAAATACATTCTTAGAGCCCTTCATAGTTTGAGTACTTTCAGATAATTTTATATTTAATCAATGTTCAATGTTTGCCTCGCAAATGCAGTGGCATTATGGGAAATGGAACTCGGCAGAGTTCTATCAGTTGCATTTACTCCTGATGCATAAAGATCATCGTGTATGTGAAGAGTCAGTGAGCGCAAAGGGCATTAGATGCCGGCAGAGGCTGCACAGGACGTGACTTTAGGATGCACCCAACCTGAAAGCCTGCGGTAGATAGAAATGTCTCCAAGAAGATTCCACTCAATAATCCCCAGGACTGTGTATATACCTGACAGGTTATCCTATATGGCAAAATGAACTTTGCCACGGTTAGGTTATTAATCAGTCGATTTTAAAATAGGGAGATTATCCTAGATTATCTGGAGTAGATGAGATGGAACAATGTGATCACATGAGCCTTTAAAAGCAGACGAATGCATAAAGGGAAGTCAGAAATATCTGAAGCATAAGAAGTTTTCCAGACACCACACCATTGCTGGTTTTGAAGATGAAAGGAGCCATGAGCCAAGGAATATGGACAGACTCTAGAAGCTGAGAACAATCTCCAGCTGAGAACTTACAAAGAAACAGGAGGTCAGCCTGACAGCTGCATGGAACTGAATTCTGCCAACAATCTGAATGATCTCGGAAGCAGAGTCTCCTCCAGAGCTTACAGAGAAGCCATTGGCTGACACCTTGACTTTGGTCTTGTGAGACCCTAAGCACAATACCCAGCAAGCCCATCTGGCCTCTTGTCCTAGAACACCATCAGATAATAAATGATTGTCATTTTAAGCCACTATTTGTGGTACTTTGTTACAGTAGTAATAGAAAAGTAATTCAAAGCCATAAATAGATGCTAGTAACATACAGACTGCTTATCAACAGCCATAGGATCTACCCCTGTGTCTGACTTCTTTTGTCTGATATCTGTCACACCTTCTCCATGAGTCCCAAATCATGGCATTCTTACTTGCTTTGATACTTGGTGATAATTTATATGGACAGCTGTTATTTTACTATTCCTTGCCATGTACTCTAACTACTTACCAGGTCTGCTCCCAGACCGTTTCTGCTCACTAGTCTGGGCCATAGCAAATAAAATCATTTTCCCACACAATTTAGACTGACATCTAGAACTTAATAAAGAGAGCCTAGTCTATTTGTTTTCTTTTGGGTTTCCTCTTTTCATTCGGAAATATTTGTAGGTTTATAGAAAAGTTGCAAAGATAGTATCATTCAAAGATTTTTTGAAATGGATTTTGAAAGCCAATTAGGAGTTTGAGGATGGCAGGCAGATCTGTTATGCTCATATCACATAATCTGTGGACCAGGGGTATCAATAAGCTTTAAGCTGGCCTAGACATGGCTGGATGGAAGAGCATTGTTTCACTTCACTAAGTCAGGATACGTAGCAAGAGCAGTGGCAAACTCACTTGCACTCTGCCATCTAGTGAGAAAGAGCATGAAAGAATGGATCATGGGAAGGGAAATAAAATATTCGTAAATTGCTTAAAATGCCAATGAAAAGGAAAAACATCTAAAGGATATAAATACACAGACTCAATTCTCTTTAAGTGTGTGGCAAATCTCTTTATGGAAGGGATAGAAACTGCTCATGTTTCTTTAATAGTTTTCGAGCTGCCATTTCATAATATATGAGTTTCCATCATCTTAGCACACTGACAAATTGCACTAAATTCCATCTGGTTAGATATGGAGATGCTAATGTCCAACAAAGGAAAACAGAGGACACACTTAGGTACTTCTACACTAACAATGAACATTGGACACCCCCCCCCCCCTTTTTTTTAACTTCAAAAACACTCCTGCTGCCTCTGGAGCCTTCTTTGTAGGCAAAGCCAAAAAGGCATTGGTCGCAGTCCCTCAATGGGAACATTTCTTCTCCTCTTCACAATTCAGAGTAGGGATGTAAAGTTGGCAAATGGTTTTGGCTCTGGCATGAGGAAAAGAAAGCAAAAAAGTTGGGAGCGTGGATGTGGAAAGGTGATGGAGGGAGCGCAGTGGTAACAAGGGAAGAGATTAGCTGTGTCCTTAAAGGGAGTTGGCTGCCGAATCAGCCAGAAAGACCTGTTTGACTGTTTTTAATCTGGTGGTTTTCACTGAAAAGCTATCCTGGCTCAAAGATGAACTTGACTAATGCCCAAGAACAGGGGACAACTATTAGCAAATTTAGGGTCAATTAGGGTCTTGTTTATAGTACTTTTGTGTGGGATAGCCATCTCTATAAACTTTACTCATACTATATACCCTCTTATTAAGGCTTATTATACTGTGAAAATACTGACTAAAGTTAGATGTTCCTCAGGAAATGGAAGTATGCAATTCGCTTATGGTGGTGAAACCTACTCTTTTTAAACAGATGGTCATGACTGGCTGTAATAAAGGAAAAGGGGCATAAATTCAAGCAAACACATCATTCCACTAGGTGATAGAAATGTCAACAGGACTCCAATGAATCCATCTCTTAATAGGTTTGTCTTCCTTATTGATTTTTCTCAAGTCCTACCTCGATCTAGGATAGCTCTGTATCTGGATACACCAGATTGCAAAGTCTCAATCTAACCCATTACTTTCCTGAAGGTTTGAAAGCAGTTCCTTCAGCTAGTCTCTTTAACCCCCTACTTGTTAACTCAGTTTCACCAAGTCAGATCCATGGGTGAGGGAGGAAGGAGAAATTTGCAGATCTAAGAGTATAGAGCACGCTTTTCTTTCTTTGTTTGAATTATACCTTAAATAGAAGTGCATTGAGAGATATTGGGGGGAAGCCTGTAAGGGTGGTTTAAGAAAAAAGATTTGTCCATGTGACAAGAGCCACAATTGCTTAAAAGTTGACTGTCTTGTTTACTTCTCTCCTGGAGGTGCTTTATTTACAACAGCATATCACTGGTGTGAATTTTCAGAGATTCTCAGGCTACCTAAATACCTAACATGTGTGAGGTACCTCTTAAGTACCTCAGTGAGTCCACCGTCCAGTTTTTAGGGCTCTAGAATTTTCAGAAATATTTCAGTTTCTTGGATGCTGCATTCCTGAGTCACTTCCTTGCTCTGGCACCTTCTCCACTGTAAACCTATTTAGTATGGGTAACTTTGCAATTTTCTGTCTGGCTATAACCATGATGTCACAAATCAGCCTACACGTCTAGAATGTAAGAAGGGAGAAGCGGACCTTAACTCTAATGGACAGAAAAAGAAATGTAAATTAAATACCTTCCTCAGTGGTAAGGGAGCTGATGGCAAAGCAGATGAAACAGTGACAGAACAAAACAAAAACCAAGGCAGATTGTCCATATGCTGCATTTAAATAGTACCCTCTGCCCCTGTATGATGCTGTTTTTTTCCTAATGTCTACTTGATAGAGATGTGCAGTTATCACCAGCAGCGTAGGCGCTGGGAGAGAATCAGGTCAATGGCAGAGCAGGGGAGGGACAGAACATGCTATGTAATAAAAAGGTGAAAAGAAGTTTTATATGGTTCAAAAAGAAAAAGAAATCAAGTCAACAAGCAAAGCAAAGAAACTCAGAACATTGCACATAGTGCTATGGATATTAAAATAATGAGATTTAGAATCAGCTTTCATAGGTTGGGAAATAAATATAAACCTAGGGCAAAAAGCACAAGCAAATTCAATGTACCTTGAGGCGACTAGACAAAGTGCCAGAGACTAGAGCCTTTGACAGGACTGGCCTGAGGCCAAGCCATGTTTGAGCTGTTTTCTTTTGTTCTCTTTCCTTCTTGAACTTTCTTGTCCTCTGTCTCATCCTCAGGGGCCCTCTCTCTTACTGATGATAGCTAGCTAATCTGGTAAACAAATTCATAACGAAGGATTAAAGATGTAGTGAAAAGAACAGAGGCTTTGGTGTCAGACAGACCTGGGCTCAGATCCCAATTCTGCCTCTTTCTTAATCTATTTCTTAGATGTGTGGTCTTCGGTGGCTTTCTTAAAATATGTTAGTTGATGTGTTTTTAAAATGGGAATAATCGTGTCCACCACAACCCATTGCTGTGAAGATGAAAGTAATGTCTATGGGGCACCTAGAAAAATACCCTGGATATAGTAGATACTTAATAAATGGAGCAGCTCTTTCACACTCAATATATTCTTCTTCTCAAGAATATATTTATAATTTCATATGAATCTTCATTATATCAAAAGAATATTAAGAATATTATACTAGGGACGCCTGGGTGGCTCAGTCAGTTAAACATCCACCTCTTGATTTCGGCTCAGGTCACGATCTCAGGGTTGTGAGATGGAGCCATTAGTAGGGCTCTTGTGCAGGGTGTGGAGCCTGCTTGGGTTTTTCTCTCTCTGTCTCTCTTCCTCTCCCTCTACCCCTCCCCTGCTCACATGCATGTGCTCTCTCTCTCTCTCAAAAAAAAATCATATCAAAAGAATATTAGATTTCAAGGTCCAGGAATGAATCTTTTAGGCCATTATCATTGCTAACATTTGCTAAGTTTGTAGAATGTGCTGGTTCTCTTGTTAAGGGCTATAGTAAACAATTTCATCTAATCTGCATAACAACCCTATGAACTAGATACCATTACTATTCCATTTTATGAAAGAGGAAACTAAGGCACAAAGAGGTTATAGGTAACTTGACCAAGGTCATAGAGCTAGAAACTTAACAGCCAGGGCTCTACATATTTTCTATTTAAATATGGTGATATAAAAGACTTTCTATGCTACCTATATGGAAAGACTGCTGCAAAATCTCACTAAGGTGCTAAGTGTTTACATTTGGCAAATGACTACAGTACTCTTGCTCAAGTGATCCAGCCAACAAATTGAAATGTCAAGGTTAAAGCCCACCATGATAAAAATAGCTACCTTTTGTTGAGTACCTACCATATGCCAGGCACCATGTTATGCACACTATATACATAATCATATTTCCATATCATTTACAAATAGCAATTGTGTAGTGTGATGTTCATCTTATTCCCATTTCACAGAGGAAAACACAGAGGGTTACAGAATGCAAGTAACTTGCTCAGGTGTACAGGATTAAGAAGTTATAGCACTAGGATGAACCCCTGGCCGTCTTCTACTAGGCTGTGTCAAAGACTGTACATCTTTCCCGTATATGACTGTTCAGGGGAGAACAGTTCTGCTCACTCTTCCCCTGAGCACTACTGGCTCAGCTGGGAAGTTCAAATCCAACCTTCAAAGCTACTTTCCATCAGGGCGAACTTGTACTAATCAGTGGGGGTATTCACTTGAAAGTAGCACTTTGGAAGTAATACCTTTAATGTTTTCAAAGGCAGAAAGGAATTTTGTGAGGCTTTCTTTCTTTCTTTCTTTCTTTCTTTCTTTCTTTCTTTTTCTGCCTTTTATTTTGGTATGAGTCATACTGCTGGCTAGTTTCACTGAGAACCAACTATAATCTGACTCCATCCCCAAAGATAATAAAATATCTAGTACAATGATTTACAAGAGCAGATTTGGGTTCTACATTTCTGTTTGATTTTAGAAACTTGTTTATTAAAGTTTTGAATATAATTTTCACTAACCGTAATAAACATATGTACAAAGTTAGAGTTCTTCATCTCATGAGCCCATACAACTCATACAGATTAAAGAACTACATGGTGCCTGAACCTGTGCTAGGCTTTAAGAATTCAATTATGAGAGGGACGCCTGGGTGGCTCAGTTGGCTGTGCAACTGACTCTTGATTTCGGCTCAGGTCATGATCCCAGGGCTGTGGGACTGAGCCCCACATTGTGCTCCACACTAAGCATGGAGCCTGCTTAAGATTCTTTCTCTCTCTCCCTCCCTCCCCCTCTGCCCCTCTTCCCTGCTTGTGCTGTCTCTCTCTTCTTCTCTCTCTCTCTGAAATAGAAAAAAAGAATTCAATTATGAGAAGGATAAGTTGTGTTCCTACCCTCACAGAGCTTACTGCTTAGCAATAAGACTTACCTGATTGTACTCCTTGTTCACTCAATCATTCACTCATCTGACATTTACTGAGCATGTGCTATGTGTCAGACATTGTGTTTAGGCATTGTGTGTGGATAAAAACAAATAGCGACTAATATGGATTAAGCACTTAATGTGTGCCTAGCACCGTTTTAAGTACATTACATGTGTTAACTCGTGTAATCCTCCTAGTAACCATATGAGATAGGTTCCATTATTATCTCACTTTTTAAATGAGAAAATGGAAACTGGCAGGTCAAATAATCTGCCCAGGGCCAAAGTGATGGAGCCAGGCAGTTATTCCAGAGCCTGCACTCTTAGCTACTATGTTAAACTGTTTACGATAGTGAATGAGAAAGTCTCTGACTTAAAGGACTTCATAGTCCAGCAAAATAGACTAAAAATTTAAATCAAGCAGTTGTAATACACTGTGATCTATGATATGGGATTTATAGGATGTCATGAGAGTATGTTACAGGGCTACCTAACATCGTCTAGAAAGTCTAGAAGTGAACATCTGAGCTGAGACTTGAAGGATGAGAGTGAGCTATCAAGACAAAGAGACAAATAGGAGGGGAGTGTGGGTGGAGAGAGAGTGGAAACTCACTAAGGAGTGTGTTTCAAGCAGAGGGAACAACATGTACAAACAGAAGTTAATTAATTATAACTGAGATATTTAGTATTGTTGGGGTGTATTGATTGAAGCTAGAGAATTAGTCAGGTTTTAGATCATGCGGGTTTATTTAGGTCATGTTAAGACATTTGGACTTTATCCAAAATTCAACATGAATCCACTGAATAGATCTAAACAAGAGAGTGACAGTAATTTACATATTTTCAAATTTGCATTTTAAAATGATTGCTCCAGTAATAGTGTGGAGAATTGAATGAAGGGGCAGGAGGGCCAGTTTTCACAAATCGATAGAAAAAAATTATTTTCACAAATCAATAGCTGAATATGTGATGCATACCTGAAAAGTTCCAATTTCCTTCTTGGAAATTTTCTGTGATGATAGTTACCTAAACTTTCTGGTTTCTGTGGCCCTGACTTTCGCTATCATCCCAAAGTACAAGCAACCAGAATAATAGTTACATTTTTGGCTAAAGATCTAATTCTAGTCATTGCTTCCGAAGGGAAGAATAACCAGTCATTTCATCTTTGTGGTTATTTCTATTTATGTTTTCAGTGTAGAGAAAATAATTTGCCAATCGAATAAAATAACTTATGTTTGTTTCGGTATGATACAGTTAGGTACTTTTTTGGGGGCATTAGTTTCATTATACAAAGTTCCTGAGGCATAACTGAGTATAAGACAGCTTACTATAAGACAGAGGTATTCAAGTTTTGTTATCTCTTTGATTTATCCCACTGCCTTTAGATAAGATGTGTGTTGATTACTTTTGTTCACAGATGAAAATGCTGAATAAGCCAAAGGCATTGTAGGGAAAGGCAAAATATAGAATTCATATAACTGTGTAAGATAATTGCTTGAATTTCATAGCTCATGCCAAATATTGTACCTTGAATAAATATATAATATAGCTCAACAATGGGATCTGTGATATGTCCCCGAAAGGTGTCTGAAACTTCTAGAATCTAGATGACAATAGGTGAAAAAAGGGTAATTGTGTTGCATTAAATCCACTCGACTGAATAGAGGTCTATAGAGACCTTAACCACTGTTTACACTGTTCATGTCTTACCAAGTGATTGAAGGTTCTATGCTGAAAGAGTGTTTTGAACAACATACTGCTGGAAAGACTTTATACCTGAACTCAAACTCTACCAGAGTTTACCATCACTATTACAATACACACAGACATACAGACGTACTTCACATCTCAAATTTGCTGCCTCTTGTGTTAACAGTAAAATGTCTGAGAAAAAGAAGGAAAATGTAAGTGAGGGAATATGGTATATTCCTTCTGATCTTAGAATTCGGAGAGCAAAGCCTCACATGAAGCAGAGACAGCTAGTCTAACGCTTCCTACTTACCAACAGTGACTTACAAAACATGGCTTTGACCACTGCTTGTGCCTGGCAAATGGCAATGCTGAAACTGCATGGGGATAAGGTCTCCTTTAAGGACCAATGAACTCACCCTTGCTGTTTTGTGTCTAAACCAGTCTTTGTATCGTTTGTGCCCTCGGCAACTTATCAGCACCGCGCTAGCTATCAGAAGAGTAGTGACAACATGGAGAAGTAGACTGTAATTCCAGAGGATAAGCGATTTCACTGTGAGTCACCTTGTTCCTTGCACAACCCTTCTTTCTCCCCCTTTGCGCCCCACAAACTTAACAACTTAGCACTTATTTTTTTCTGAGGTATGTGTAGGAAGCAATGAGGTATAATGGAAAGAGCATAGGAGTCCTTCCTCTGCTGTGTGTATGACATTTGGAAGTCACTCAACCTTTCAGAGCCCCCGTGTCCAGGTTCCTTATATGTAAAATGAGGATAATAACTATTGTCCCACAGAGATATTAAAGCATGAAGATATTTGCAAAAGCACTTTGCAAATGCTAAGTAGCTACGGTCACTCAGATTCTCTGGACTCAGTTTCCCCTTCTAGAAAAATGAATGTGTTGGAAAAGGAGAATTCTAAATGTGCTTACAACTCTCACATGTAATCATCCAAAATATCAAAATTATTTTGTTTTATAAAAATATTTACTCAGATTATTTTATACTCAAAATTGAATACCCAAGAAAGTAATAATATGGTCCAATGCTCTAGGGGAAAGTAGAACACAGAAAAAAGAGTGATCAAACGCCAAAAAAAACCCACCCCAAAACCTGTAAGAAAAACCTGTAAGGAGATGCAGACAACTGACTTACCGATTTCAGCACAATAGGAACAGAGGTAACGAAACCGAAAATCAAGAAATGAAACAGAAATCTCCTTCCTTCCAAGAATTTGCTGTAAAAACTAATCAGGTGAATCTCAGGAAGGAAGAAAAACCTGCAATGTCAGGCAGATGATAGTTATTTATCAGCCCCTACTACAGCAACAGAGGCTTAAATAGGCTGGCAGGATATTGAATAGAAGTCAGTAGAGATGGATTCTGCCAGGCCAAGGGGCCCTGAGGACAGACCTTTCAGCCACAGCCCGAGTAGCACAACAGTGCAGCTGTGTGATGGACGGCGATTCCAGTGGCATGGGAATTCGCTGTTGTAAGCCACCTTGGTGAGTGGCTAGTTTTCCACACAGGTGACAGACAAAGAAGGGGATGGCTTCTTGCCCTGCCATTTGCTACAAGGATTTGTGGATAGTGGGAAAAGGTCTGCTTGATTCTGGTTGAAAGAATTTAAGAGAGCAATGATTGAAAATGCATCCATCTAACTCATATTTATTGTGAACCCACTATGGGCTTGTGCTTGGTGTTGGGAGTATAGCACTGAACAAGAGTCCTGCTCTCATTCTAGTGTGTGGAACATAACAAAGTAAGTAGGAAGTAAAACATATAGTACATTAGTTGGTGATAAGTGATATGGAGGAAAATAAAGCAGAGAGGGGATAGAGTGTGTGGGGGACTGTTGGGGGAATTTACAACTTTCAAAGGGTGGTGGGGATTGGTTTAACCGAGGAGGCTGAATTTGAGTAAAGACTTAAAGAAGGTGGGGATATTAACTGTTCTAATATCTTGGGGACAAGAATTGTAGGCAACGGGAATAAGAAATACAATGGGACTTGCAGTAGGAGTGTAACTGAACTGATACATTCAGGGAATAATGAGGAGGTCAGTGTGGTTATAGAAGAGCGAGGAAGGCAGACGATAGTAGGAAAAAAGATCAAAGGTCAGATTAAAGCCTCATAAGCCATTGAAAGGATGTTGGCTCTTAACATGGGAGAGATGGGAGGGTATTGAAGGTTTCTAAACAAAGAAGTGATATTATGTAATTCATATTTTAAGAGCTCACCCTGTTGTGTGATGAATAGACTGGAGGGAAGTGAGAAAGAAAACTGTGAGAATAGTTAGGAGACTGCTGCAGTAACGCAAATGAGAGATGAGGATTTGGGGACTAAGGTAGTAATGATGGAGGTGGTGAGAAGTGACTGAATTCTGAATATATTTTGAAGGCAGAACCATCAGGAGTTTCAGACAAATGTGATGTGAAGATGTCAAAAAAGAAATGAGTCAACTCCAAGGATTTTGGCCTTATTAATAGAAGGAGGCAGTAGCCAAAAATTGAGCTGGGAAGGAGTGTGAGGAACAAGTTTTAGGGGGATAATCATGGGTTCAGGTTTTGGGCATATTAAGTTTTAAACTTATTTAGAAGTATCAGGTAAACAATTGTTTATAAAGGTCTGATTGTATAGGAGAGGTCCAGGCTAGAGATGTAAATTTGTGAATCATTTGTATACAGTCTGGATGAGATCACCAAAGGAGGTAAGAGGTGCATGGACTAATGCCCGAAGCAATGTAACATTAAGGAGTCAGAAAAATAAAGCACACATTAGTTAAATAAATATTAGTTGTTCTAAAAAGCAATTGTTAAATGCTATTTTTTTAAAGTAGGCTCCACACCCAGCATGGGGCTTGAACTCAGGGCCCTGAGATCAAGAGTCACATGCTTTACCAACTGAGCCAGCCAGGTGCCCTTAGATGTGTTTTTTTTTTTAAAAGAAGTTCATATCTGTCTTATGCAAATTCCAACATGAGTGCTACTCATAGAGTGGGGGCTTTTCCCCAGTGACCTAACTTGTGTTTCTGCTATCCTTAATTACCAAGCTTCCCAGGTCAAAATCACAAATTTAAACTTCATCATAGTGCATCAGGCTGGTAGAAGAATGAATTTGGAGGATTGTGAGTGGGAGTACTTTATGGGCCAACCTTGAAATATGAGCACATAACTCATACTCATTTTCCATTAGTAAAAACTTGTTTATGTGGCTACAGTGAACTTCAGGGAAACTGGGAAATGTAGTTGAAGTGTGTGCCAAGAAGAGGAAATGGGTTTAATGAACATCTAGCCAGTCTCTGCCACAAAGAAACACTAGCAAAGGAGATGAAGATGAGTGGTCTATGAAATAAGACAGCATGGTGTCAGAGATGAAGAAAAAAATTTTTCCTGGAAGGGGAGAGTGACATCATATATAAAAATTATTGAATTTAACAAGGCATGGGTCATGGAGAACCTTATCAAGAGCAGTTTTGGCAGGGGAGGGATGGAGAAAGTCCAACTGGAATAGATTCTAGAGAGAATGCAAAGAGAGTGATTGGAGACTGTATTTGGACAATTATTTTGCAAAGTCTCTTAGGTACTTTCAACCAGCAGTGTTATTCTGCATCTTGGAATTGTACATAAAAAACTCTACAGAAGAAAATATGTTTCTGAGCTTTACATAGTGAAGATGAAGATTGTGGACAATTTTACTGGCTTTACCTGGACAAGATGGTTCCAGCTAGACCTTCAAATATGAATTAAAACTAGTGCCAAGAGAGTGATGTTACCAACATGATGGAGTAGGACACCCTAGCCTCCATCATTGGAGTTCAGGAAGGAGAAGAAAGGGAGAAAGAGAGAATACTTATTTAAATAAATAATTGCTGAGAACTCCTGAGGAAGATGGCAGAGTAGGAGGATCCTAAGCTCACCTCATCCCATGGATACACCTAGATAATACTGACATCAGTGTAAATAACCCAGAAAATAAACCGAAGACTGGCAGAATAGACACACCACAACTAAAATGTAGACAAGAGGCCACATTGAAGAGGGTAGGAGGGGTGGAGACAAAGTCAGGAGCCAAATGGACCCAAGAGACTTTCCATGGGAAGGAGGGATGCCATGGGCATAGAGAAGAGAGAGGAGCACATCCCCAAGCCAGGAACCCCAGGCATGAGGGACCCACACAGGAAAGATGAATTCCCATAACATTTGGCTTTGTAAACCAGAGAGACTCAACACTCTGTGGGGCTTAACACATGGAACTTTAAAAACCAGTAGGCTTGGTTCTGGGAGAGCCTGAGGGCAACAAGAAATTGAGACCCGACCCTTAAAGAGACAGTACAACATACAACCCCGCAGAGATATAACATAGAAGCAGTAGTTTGAAAAAACACCTGGATATGTGGGGAAAAGATTTACTTAGTAATCTCAGAGAGTGTGCTGGAGGGGCAGGGATCTGTGGGAGACCTCTCCAAGAACAAAAGAGCTGATGGGCACCATTTCCCTCTAGGACCCCAAGCCTAGATGCAGGAATACCTGTGGGAACCATCCAAGCACAACACTTTCCACCTAGCTTGCTAACAATGGGATCCACCCTGTGTCCTGTGGATCAGCCCCCACCAATACGCCTTTGGCCAGAGCCCATCCAAAGTGGTGCCACAAGCCTGGCAGCGTGCAACCAGCCCTGACAGGGGCCAACACCACTCCAAAGTGACTCCAGACCCAAGGAGAGGGGAAGATAACCACACACGCCAGTCCAATCGTGTCCCCAGCAGTGGGCTTGTGGCAGATATCTGTTCTGACTACAGGCCCTGACCACCAATGAAAGCTTCTCAGGGGACAACATAGGGAAATTCCTGTGCAGCTTGATGTTAATGCATCTCTGGCAAATGCCTGGTCTGATTCAACTCAAGCCTAAGGGGGTCCCAGACCGGCCCACTAACAACACAGAGGCCAAACTCTGCCCACAACCAACAAAGAGAGCCATTGCAGACATCTAGACTGAAGGCAAACTTGGCTCAGCCATAAACAGTAGGGCACACACAACACAGATAGGAGACACTCCTGAAATGCCAGGTTCTGGCAAATAGGGGACACTGCACTGCAGGGAACTATGGGACCTCTTCTTCATAAAGCCACTCCTTTCAAGAGTAGGAGATGTAGCTGACATTACCAACACATAGAAATAGACACAGAGAATTCGACAAAGGGGAGACAGGAATATGTCCCAAATGAAAGAACAGGACAAAATCATAGCAAGAGAGCTAAACAAAATGGAGATTAAGTTATATGTATAATAGAGAATTTAAAGTAAATGGTCATAAAATACTCACTGGACTTGAGAAAAGATGGAGGACCTCAATGAGACCCTCAACAAAGAGATAAAAAACACAAAAAAGAACCAATTAGAGATAAAGAACTCAATAACTGAAATTAAACATACACTAGAAGGAATAAATGGTAGACTACAGGAAGCAGAACAGATCAGTGACCTGAGGGTTGGAGTAATGAAAAGCAATCAAAGTGAACAGGAAACAGAAAAAAAAAATAATAAATTAAAATAAACCAAGGGAATTCAATGAAAACATCACAAGCATAATAGCATTTGCATTATAGGAATCCCAGAAGGAGAAGAGAGAAAAGGGAGGAAAAATGTATTTGAAGAAATAATACCTGAAAACTTCCCAAATCTGGGGGAAAAAAACAGAAATACAGATGCAGGAGTCACAGACAGCCCCCAACAAAATCAACCCAAAGGAGGTCCACACCAATACACATAGTAATTAAATGGCAAAAATTAGTGATAGAGAATATTAAAAGCAACAATAGAAAAGAATACAGTTACATACAAGGGAAACCCCAAAAGGCTATCAGATGATTTTTCAATATGCATCCAACATGGGAGCACCCAAATACATAAAGCAGCTAAAACAAACATAAAGGTAGTAGTCAGTAGTAATACAATAATAGTAGGGAACTTTAACACCCTATTTACATCAATGGATGTAAAATCAAACCAGAAAACCAACAAGAAAAAGGTGGCTTTGAATGACACATTGGACCAGATAGATTTAACAAATATATTCAGAACATTCCATCCTAAAATAGTTGAATTCACATTCTTTTCAAATGCACATGGAACATTCTCCAGAATACATCACATATTAGGCCCAGAATAAATCTCAACAAATTGAAAAATATTGAAGACATATCATGCATCTTTCCTAAACACAATGCTATGAAACTAGAAATCAATCACAAGAAAAAATCTGGAAAGAACACAACCACATGGAGATAAAATAGCATGCTACTAAACAATGAATGGGTGAACCAAAAAATCAAAGAGGAAATAAAAAATCTATGGAAACAAACGAAAATGAAAACACAACAGTGCAAAATATTTCGGATGCAGCAAAAGCTGTTCTAAGAGGGAGATGTACAGTAATACAGGACTACCTCAAGAAGCAAGGAAATTCTCAAATAAACAAACTACCTTACACCTAAAGGAGCTGGAAAGAGACAAGAAACAAAATCCAAAACCAGTAGAAGAACATAATAAAGCTTAGAGCAGAAATAAGCAAAATAGAAACTAAAACAAACAAAAAACAACAGAAGAGATCAACGAAAACAGGAGCTGATTCTTTGAAAAGAGTAACAAAATTAACAAACCTTTAGCCAGACTCATCAAAAAGAAAAAGAGAGAGAGAACTCAAACAAAATCACAAATGAAAGAAGAGAAATAACAATCAACATCACAGAAATACAAAAGACTGTAAGAGAATATTATGAAAAATTACATGCCAACAAATTGGACAACCTACAAGAAATGAATAAATTCCTAGAAACATAAACCTCCACAAACTGAATCAGGAAAAAGTTGAAAACTTAAACAGACGAATTACCAGCAATGAAGTTGAATCAGTAATCAAAAAACTTCCAAAAAACAAAAGTACAGGACAAGATGGGTTCACAAGTGAATTTTTGCAGACATTTAAAGAAGAGTTCATACCTATTCTTCTCAAACTATTCCAAAAAATAAAAGAGGAAGGAAAGCTTCCAAATTCATTCTATGAGGCCAGTATTACCCTAATACTAAAACCAAAGGCATTACACAAAAAGAGAACTACAGACCAATATCTGTGATGAACACATATGCACAAATCCTCAACAAAATTAGCAAACTGAATCCAACAACACATTAAAAAATATTTCACCACTGTCAAGTGAAATTTATTCCTGGGATGCAAACAAAGGTGGTATTTTATATTTGCAAATCAATCAACGAGATACATCACATCACTAAGACAAAGGATAAAAGCCATATAATCATTTCAAAAGATGTAGGAAAAGCATTTGAAAATGTAGAACATCCATTCATGATAAAAACCCTCATTAAAGTAGACTTAGAACATATCTCAACAAAATAAAGGCCATATATGAAAAACCCACACCTCACATCATAGTCAATATGGGAAAACAGAGCATTTCCCTCTAAGATCAGAAATAAGACAAGGATGTCCACTCTCATCACTTTTTTCCAACATAGTGCTGGAAGTTCTAGGCACAGCAATTGGACAACAAAAAGAAATAAAGGGCATACAAATTGTCAACGAAGAAGTAAAACTTTCACTGTTTGCAGATGCCATGACATGATATATAGAAAACCCTCAAGACTCCACCAAAAACCTACTAGAACCGATGAGTGAATTCAGTAAGGTTGTAGGATACAAAATCAATGTACAGAAACCCATTGCATTTCTATACACTAATATTGAAGTAGCAGAAAGAGAAGTGAAAAAAGCAATCACATGTATAATTGCTCCAAAAATAATAAAATACTTAGAAACAAACTTAACCAGGGAGGTGAAAGACCCGTACTCTAAAAACTATAAAACATTGATGACAGTAATTGAAGACAACACAAACAAATGGGAAGATATTCTATGCTCATGGATTAGGAGAACAAATATTGCTAAAATGTCCATACTATCCAAACCAATCTACAGATTTAAAGCAATCCCTATCAAAATACCAATACCATTTTTCACAGCACTGGAACAAGTAATCTTAAAATTTGTATGGAACCACAAAAGACCTCAAATAGCCAAAAAAATCTTGAAAAAGAAGAAAACTGAAGGTATCACAATCTCAGATATCAAGTTATACTACAAAGATGTAGCAATCAAAACAGTATGGCACTGGTACAAAAATAGACACACAGATCACTAGAATAAAACAGAGAGCCCAGAAGTAAACCTATGGTTATATGGTCAGTTAATCTTCAACAAAGGAGGCAAGAGTATGCAATGGGAAAGACAGTCTCTTCAACAAATGGTTTTGGGAAAACTATACAGTTACATGGAAAAGAATGAAACTAGACCATTTTCTCACACTATACACAAAAATAAACTCAAAATGGATTAAGACCTAAATGTGAGACCTGAAAGCATAAAAATCCTGGAAGAGAGCACAGGCAGTAATGTCTCTGACATTGGCCATAGCAACATTTTCTAGATATGTCTTTGAGGCAAGGAGAAAAAAATCAAAAATAAACTATTGTGACTATATCAGTATAAAAAGTTTCTGTGCAACAAAGGAAACAGTCAACAAAACTAAAAGACTACTGAAAGGGAGAAAATATTTGCAAATGACATATTCAAGAAAGGGTTAGTATCCAAAATATATAAAGAACTGATACAACTCAACACACAAAAAACAAATAATCCACTTAAAAATGGGCAGAAGACATGAGCAGACATTTCTTGAAAGAAGACATATAGATAGATGGTCAACAGAGACATGAAAAAATGCTTAACATCACTCCTCATCAGGGAAAATGAAAATCAAAAACACAATATCACCTCATACCTATCAGAATGACTAAAATCAAAAACTCAAGAAACAAGTGTTGGTGAAGACGTGAACAAGGAGCCCTTGTGAACTGTTGGTAGAAATGCAAACTGGTGCAGCCATTGTGGAAAACAGTATGCAGGTTCCTCAATAAAATTGAAAATAGAATTACCATATGATCCAGTAATTTTACTACTGGATATTTACCCAAAGAATATGAAAACAGTAATTCTAAAAGATATATGCACCCATATGTTTATTCAGTATTATTTATAATAGCCAAATGGATAAAGAAGATGTGTGTGTGTGTGTGTGTGTGTGTGTGTGTGTGTGTGTGTGTGTGATGGAATATTACTCAGCCATAAAAAAGAAATCTTGCCATTGCAGCATGGATAGATCTAGAGGGTATAATGCTAAGTGAAATAGTCAGAGAAAGACAAATACTGTCTTTCTAAATTCACACATGTGTAATTTAAGAAACAAGACAAATGAACAAAGAAAAAAGACAAACCAATTAACAGTTTTTTTTAATTTTAAGAAATAGACTCTTAACTATAGCTAACTGATGGTTAACAGAGGTGAGTAGGTGGAGGAATGGGTGAAATAGGTAAAAGGGATTAAGCATATACTTATTATGATGAGCACTGAATAATGTGTAGAATTTTTGAATCACTATATTTTACACCTGAAACTAAGATAACTCTGTATGTTAACTTAGTTAAAATTTAAAAATTAAAAAAAAAGAATTGTGGCTGAGACCATCCCAAAACTGGGGGCAGATTTAATCACTTAAGTTTATGCAGCCAATAGGTCACCCCAAATTTCTTTTTTTTAAGTTTATTTATTTTTGAGAGAGAGGGAGAGAGAGAGCACATACTCAAGTAAGGGTGGGGTGAAGAGAAGATGGAGAGAGAGAGAATCCCAAGCAGGCTCTGCAGCACAGAGCCCAACATGGGGCTTGAACCTATGAACAATGAGATTATGGCCTGAGCGGAAACCAAGAATGAGACGCTTAACTGACTGAGCCACCCAGGCACCCCGGTCATCCCAAATTTCAATCCCAAAATATCTTCTCTAAGACACACTATAATAAAAGTATTTAAAATCAAAGATAAGTAATTTTAAAATCAATAAAGGAAAAAAATTATTTTATACAAGGGAAGCCCCATAAGGTCATCAATGGTTTTCTTAGTGAGATCTGCAGTACAGAGAAGAATGGGATGATCTATTCAAAGTGTTAAAAGAAAGAAACTGCCAACGAAGAATACTTTGCCCAGCAAAGTTGTCCTTCAGAAATGAAGGTCAGAAAAAGATTTTCCCACTCAAACAAAAGCCAAGGGAGTTTATCACCAGTAGATATGCCTTTAAAAAATGCTGAAAGGAATTCTTTAAGCTGAAACTAAAAAACACTAAGCTGAAACTAAAAAACATTAGTAACTGAAAATAAACTGAAAAACTGAAAAGAAACAACACACTTTTAAAATAAGTATATAGTCAGATTCAGAATAATCTAATACTGTAATATGGTGATGTCTTAACCACCACTTAATTCTATTATAACCACCACTACTACAAAAATGGAAGGAAAAATATAAAAAATAGCTATATCTGTAATGTGTTAATAGATACACAATATAAAAAGATGGAAATTGTGACATCAAAAACATAAAATGTGGGGGTAGGGAATAAAGGGAAATTTTGTATGAAATTGAAGTTAAGTTTCCATCAGGTTAAAATAGACTTTTATATCTATAAGATATTTCAGATCAGATTCTCTGTAACCACAAAACAAAAGTCTATAATAGATATGCACAAGATAAAGAAAACAAAATCAAAATATACCACTACAGGTAATAATCAATTCACAAAGGAAGACAGCAGGAGAGACAGAAAGGAAGAAAGAACAAAACAGCCAGAAAACAATTAACAAGATCACAATAGTAAATCCTTGCCTATTAATAATTACTTTAAATGTAAATGGATTATATTTACTATTTAAAAGCCATAGAATGGCTGAATGGATTAAAAAAAACAGGACCCTACTAAATGTTCCCTACAAGAGATGCACTTCAGCATCAAGGACACATATAGGCTCAAAGTAAAGGGATGGAAAAATATATTTCAATGGAAATAAAAAGAGAGCAGGAATATCTACACTTTTATCAGGCAAAATAGACTTTAGGTCAAAAAGTATAACGTGAGACAAAGGAGCTCATTATATAATGATAAAGGGGTTAACTCACCAAGAGGATGTAACAATTGTAAATATATATGCACTCAACATTGAAGCACCTAAATATATGAAGCAAATACTAAAAGATTTGAAGGGAGTAATATATATCATTACTAGTAGGAAACTTTAATAACCCACTTTCAACAATGGATAGATCAAACAGAAAATTAATATGGAGACACTAGACTTTATACTTTTGAACAAATCTAGCTAATAGACACATACAGAATGCTTCATCAAATAGCAGCATAATACACATTCCTCTCAAGTGCACAGGGATATTCTCCAGTATAGGTTATATTTCAGGTCACAAAACAAGTCTCAGAAAATTTTTAAAAATTGAAATCATACCAAGTATCTTTTCTGACCTCAATGGTATAAAACTGGAAATCAATAACAGAAAGAAGACCAGAAAATCTGTAAGTATGTGGAAATTAAGCAACATGCTCCTGAACAGCCAGTGGGTCAAATATGAAATCAAAAAGGAAAATTTATAAGACACAAGAAAAATTTCAAATAAACAACCTAATTTTACACCTCAAGAAATTAGAAAAATAGGAACAAACTAGCCCAAAGTTAGCAGAAAGGAGATAACAAAGATCAAAGCAGAAATAAATGAAAGAAAGAATAGAAAACAATAGAAAAGGTCAATAAAGGGGTACCTGGGTGGATCAGTTAGTTAAGTGTCCCACTTAACCCATGCATATATTGTCAACCAATATTTAACAAGGGAGTCAAGAATGGGGAAAAGATAGTCTCTTTGGTAATTGGTGTTGAGAAAACTGAATATTCACATGCAAAAGAATGAAATTGAACCCTTATAGCACTTATAAAAATTAACTAAGATTAAATGTAAGATTTGAAATTGTAAAACTTCTAGAAGAAAACACATGGAGAAAGCTCTTTGACTTCAGTCTTGGCAATTTTTTTTTTATTATGACACCAAAATCACAAGCAACAGTTGCACAAATCAAAAAGTGGGACTATATATAGCAAACTAAAAAGCTTCTGCACAGCAAAAGCAACAATTAACAAAATGAAAAGACAACTTATGTAATGGGAGAATATTTGCAAACCATATATCTGTTAAGGAGTTAATGTCCAAAATATATAAGGTACTCATGCAACTCATAGCCAAAAAACAAACTACCCAATTAAAAAATGGACAGAGGACTTGAATAGACATTTTTCCAACGAAGACATACAAATGACCAACAAGTCCATGAGAAGATGCTCAATATCACTCATCATCAGGGAAATGCAAATGAAAAACACAATTAGATATCATAACAGACCTGTTTGAATGGCTAGTATCAAAAAGGCAAGAGATAACAAATGCTGGCAGGATTGTGGAGAGAAAAGGGAATCCTGGGGTACGACTGGTAGGAATGTAGGTTGATACAGATAGTGACATTACAGGGGTTTCTCAAAAAATTAAAAATAGAACTATCATGTGATCTAGCAAAGACATGGAAACCATCTAAGTGTCCATCGATAGATGAATGGATAAAGAAAATGTGATATGTGTACGTATATAATGAATATTTATCAGTGAATAAATTCAATGAATGAATATTATTCATTAAAAAAAAATCCTGCCGTTTGTGGCAACATGGAGGAGACCTTGAGGATATTATGCTAAGTGAAAGAAAGACAAATACTGTATGATCTCACTTACGTGTGGAATCTAAAAACACCAAATTTAGAGAAACAGGAGCATGGTGGCTGCCAGGGACTGAGACTGAAATGGGCAGATGATAATGATACCATTAACAAGGAAATGGTGAATGTACTTGAAAACTGTTCCTTTAAGGATTAAAAACAATGAAAAATGGTAATTTTCCTTTAAGGGACGAGTTGGGAAGAACCATTGCAAAAAAGCACGTTTGGCTAAAAAAGAGGATTTTCTTTGTAGATGAAGCTCTCATTAAACAGGACAGGAGAATAAAGAAATTCTGGGACTGGGTTTGTTGAAGAAGAGCGGATAGAAGTTAAACCATATCAGTAATTTAGTTATCTGGGTAACCAGAACCATGTTGGAGGGTGAGAGTGATAAGGTTGTGAGAAGCCTGAGGAAAAAGAGAATCAGTGTGATGATTCCCCTTCTTTTTGTGTTCTCGGCCTAGAAAGGGGCAGACTAAAGAATGGAGGAAATAGGGGAAAACATTGTAAGATTTTACTGAAAGTTACCATAGTGAGAGGTATGTCTAAGTGAGAGGTACGTCTAAGGACAAGGTGAGGAGCCAAGCAAGCCAGAGGGTACCCAATTAATACTTGCAGTGGAAGACAGCGCATGTGGAGTTTTAGCATCAAAATTTATACCGCTTGCTTTTGCTCCACAGAAGCGACTAGGCCCAGAAGCCTCTTTACAGAGCCTAGAAACACATTAAGAGAAATAATTTAGCACATTTTTTTAAGTCCAAACAAAAACTGAAGTTAAGGATATCAAAGTAGCTTATTTTAATAAGACTAATGAATTGCCTTGCACATAGATTTTCTATTTCTTTGAATCTTGCTCCAGTCATATTTTTCCTTAAGGGTTATGAAACCTAGATATCAAATTATGTTACATTTTTATATAATGGAACAATGATTTCTCCTCCACACCTCTCACTTATACACCTCTGAGAAGAGTCCAAGAGTGGACTACATTAATTATTCCAACAGAAATTATCACTGCCCACTGGCAGAAGACACCCAAATTTTAGTCATCAGGCTTAAGAAAATAAAAAAAGTCTCTAGAGATGAGATGGGAAATATTTGACACTTGTAATACCACTTCCCTTCTTCAGCCATGGACATGACAAAATTAATCATGGGATTCTTTCTGGCTGAGCCTGGAAACAGCCTTAGAATTCTTCTTAGCAGTACCCCAGGCAGCCACCACGAATCAGCTGGAACTGGTATATGAAAAGAAACCTATGTGCCATCCCAGTTTTAGAAGATGTCCTCTGTGGAAAAACAATCAACCTCACTATATTATGAGAAACTTCATAGAAGTTATTTCTGTTTGAAACTAACAAAAAATGTCTTTGAAAAGTTCTAGTTTCAAAGACATTTGGATGTGATGAATAAGAGGGTCTTGTGATTAGTGTGATTAGTGATACCATTTCTCTTAACATACTCTCCTGATTCATTGGTAAATACATTTGATTTCAGAATAGAATTCCATAGGTATCACAAGAGCAGAGCTAAAAGATGACACAGGAAAAATGTGTTACTCAAGATGTTCTAAAAACGTTTCTTTAAAGGAATATCCGTGAACAGTTCTTGTTTCCTTTTTACTTCACTCACAGTAATTATTGACCAAATGATGGTTCCTACCATGGAACATTTAAAGAATTAAGATAACAACTGCCTGATAGATTCTTTTTATCATTTGTAACCGTAGAGGTTTTTAGTGCTTTCTTACAAACTCCTTACTATTTTCATATACATATATATGTATCTATATCTTTTCAAAACACTTTAATTCAGGAATGAATTCTTTTCTGTGGTATTTACAAACAACATTTTGTCTTTGCATACTCATTTTAATTTGTCTTGCATCAGATTACAACTTGTTTTTCCATCAAAGCTAGCCCAAAGGAAAATCACTCAGTCATGGTTTGAACTCCTGGACCCTTTTCCTTTCTGCTGTACATGTTCCTCACTCCCCCGACACATTCTGCCTTTCCTACTCCAGGAATTGTGTGTTCCCATAGTGTCTTCTGGATACCTAGGCTATTTGTCTGGGATTCTTTATTCAAAGCTGTTCTGTCTCTCCCCCTTTCTCCCACTGAAATATATCTGTCTAGTGGCCTGTTCTTTAAGATATTGCTGCACTACTGAAGCCAACTGGTCATATTGATTTACTATATGGAGTTACCGTCTATTTCACATGGTTCTCCTCCAATGGCCTAACTGAATAAGGAAACATAAGGTCTCAGGTCAAACTGGTGGAAGCAAAAATTTGGGGCAAGGGGCAATGTAGTACTCTTCTTATCACTCCAGTTAACAGTGTTCCTATGTTGCTTCTGTTGAGCAAACTTTGGTAGCATTTTATGGCTATCAAACTTCAATGTGCCTCGAGCCAGTGTATAACTCATGCGAAGATTTTTTTCTACAGTTAGCTTTCTGCCCATCATGGGACTTGGATTCATGACTGAGATCAAGAGTCATTTGCTTTACTGACTGAGCCAGTCAGGCATTCCAAAGCCTTCCAGTTCCTTTTTTTTTAATTTTATTGTTTGTTTATTTGTTTATTTATTTATTAAAAAAATTTTTTTTAATGTTTATTTTTGAGAGAGACAGAGACAGAATGCGAGCGGGTTAGGGGCAGAGAGAGAGGGAGACACAGAATCCGAAGCAGGCTCCAGTCTCCGAGCTGTCAGCACAGGGCCTGACGTGGGGCTCGAACTCACGTGCGGTGAGATCATGACCTGAGCCGAAGTCAGACGCTCAACCAACCGAGCCACCCAGGTACCCCTTTATTTATTTATTTTTAAGTAATCTCTGCACCCAACGTGAGGGTTGAAGAAAAAGGGAGGCGCCTGGCTGGCTCTGTTGGTGGATCATGCGACTCTTGATCTCGGGGTTATAAGCTTGAGCCCCAACCTGGGTGTAGAGATTCGTTAAAAAACAACATCTTTAAAAAATAATCATCGCAAAGATCCCACAGAAGAATTATCAGGAATGTTGTATGGTACGGAGATAGGAACACTGGGCTGGGATTAGAAGACCTAGGTACTAGCTCGGGCTGTGCCGCTTACTAGTCATCACACTCGGGGACTTGGTTTCTTTGCTTGCATTCCTCAAACAGCTGTTAAAAGCTTAAACTAAGGTATTATAGATAAAAGCACTTTAAAAATTGTCAAGGGCAGGAGCAATAAACATACAATTATTATTAATGTGCGCAACGGTCATCCTATGACCCTCAATGCTTTCGATAAAGCTCCAGGCACCAATAAGTTCACCTCTTCTCCCTAGAGTCTATGGGTGGCTTGTCTGGATTAGATAATTTCTCACCTGTTTTCTTTCTCAAGCAAATATTATTGTCAACAGGCACACGGACCGCTACAAGTGTTGTGTTCAGTGAGGTGACAGCTTGACACGAGGATTTGAAATTTATGGCCCAAACTCGGTGCTTTCTGGGGCTGTTTGTGTTCCAATTCCCAGGATATGCAAAAGCTCTCTGGTATGCCAAGCTTCAGATAAGCACTGAAATCACATGGGGCCAGTCGGCTGGTCAGGCCCCTATGCACTGCATGCTCCCAGCACTTGTGTCCTTTCCCCAGGCTAGCTCGTCAGCATTCAGCATCATTTGTTGAAACCGAAGAATGTCCTGCTTGGAATCCCATCACCTACTGGACTGGTAATCAGTAGACAGGGAGAGACTTTCCTGGATAGTGACATATATACAAAGTCAACTATTCCCATAAAACAGGGCAAGAAAGAAGAGAGAACAGACAAGCAAATTGAGGTTCAGATTAGAACTAAGAAGGCAGTATTTTATGGTAGCTAAGCACATGGGCTTTGGGGTCAGGCATACTTGGATTTTAATGAGTCCTAGGTGTGCTACCAGTAGCTCTGTGGCCTTGCACAAATTACTTAACCTCTCAAGGTTCTCCTCCAGGAGTAAGATAACTTCCTCGTGCCATTTTTGTATGTGTAAGAATTAAGTGAGATAACGAATGCAAAGTACTTAGCACAGTGCCTGTCACATAAACACAGGTGGCATTTTTAAGTGCTCATTCAGCCAATGTGTTCAACGAATATTTCTTGCATGTCTAGTATATTCCAGACCTTGTTTTAGGCATTAAGATATATTAATGAAGGAAAGTCAAACCAAAACAGGACAAAAACACTCAAGTCCCTGACCTTATGGCACTTACATTCCAGTGGGCGGAGACAGAAAGATGGCAAAAGTGCAACGGAGACCAATACAGCAGGCTGAAGAAATGTAGGGATGGGAAGGGGTGGGTGGCTGTTGCTATTTTTATAGAGACCAAGAAAGACCTCTCTACGTGACACGTGAATAGAAATCCTTGCGAAGTAAGCACACTATCTGGAGAAAGGGCATTCCAGACACAGGAAACAACAAATGACAGGTCCCGAGGACGGTTGGTGCAGTTCAAGTAACAGCACAGAGACCGGTGGGACTGGAGCGGCGACTGAGGTGGAGAAGCAGCAGGAGATGAGGCAGAGAGATAACGGGGAAGATGATGCATCGGGTGCTGACAGCCCCTGGGATGAGTTCGGAGTGTTTGAAGTTGGAACGTGACATGATCTGACTCACATTTTAACAGAATCACTGGTTGTTTTCGAGAATAGATTATAGAAAGCAAGAGCGAAAGCAGGGAGACCCGTTAAGAGGCCATTGTACTAACTCCAGTGGGAGGTGAGGTGGCTTCGAATAGGGTGGTAGCAGTGGAGGTGTTAGGAAGTGATCAAATTCTATAGACCAGGACACACAGTCTGATGTAGTCAAAAGCATTCTATGTGGTCTAGCCCAACTCAGAATTCTCTGCAGCGGGACTTGTGACCAAAGTCCCAGAAAATGCTACTTTGCTTGTCATTGTCACCATTCCCCGTTGCATGTGACTATTATAGGGAGGGGTTCAAAGTTCTGCTGTTCTTAGGTCTTTCACTGCAATATCACTAAGTACTACACTGAGGGGCACCTGGGTGGCTCAGTCGGTTAGCGACCGACTTCGGCTCAGGTCATGATCTCACTGCTCTTGAGTTCAAGCCCCATGTCAGGCTCTGTGCCGACAGCTCGCAGCTCGAAGCCTGGAGCCTGCTTCAGATTCTGTCTCTGTCTCTCTGCCTCTCCCCCGCTCAAGCTCTCTCTCTCAAATATAAATAAACATTAATTTAAAAAAAAAACTTTAACGTTTATTCATTTTTGAGAGACACAGAGAGGCAGAGCATGAACGGGGTAAGGGCAGAGAGAGAGGGAGACCCAGAATCCAAAGCAGGCTCCAGGCTCCGAGCTGTCAGCACAGAGCCCAATGCGGAGCTCGAACTCACAGACTGTGAGTTCATGATCTGAGCGGGGCTCAAACTCACAACCCTGAGATGATGACCTGAGCTGATGTCGGATGCTTAAGTGACTGAGCCACCCAAGCACCCCAACATTAAATTTTTTTTTAAAAAGTAGCACACTGAGTGTCAGCATGATCTCTAATTGCTAGCACTGTTTTCTGTTGTCCAGGCTCAGGAATGTTGCGCTCTTTACCTTACTCTTCTCCTGCCAAGTTTGTCTGACCTGTCCCTTTTCTAAATAACGTGAAGCCAAGTGGTCAGTAGGAGTGGGAGCCAAACTGAGTGGCAGGTGGTTCTCAGTGGAAAATTGACATTGGGCAAGTCATTTTCCCTCTATGGGCTCAAATTTTTCATCTCTAAAAGGAGTGGGTTGAATTGATGAACATGAAGATCTCTTCCAGCTCTCAAGTCCTAGGATTCATTCAATGATTCACTCATACCCAGACCCTCATCAGCACGTTGTATAAATACATATTTAACATTTTAATATTTATCACCTCATCTTTAAATCATTTTAAAATTTCATACGTGAAGGAAAAGAGGTCGATCGAGATTTTGAGAAACTTCCCCAAGGTCACTTAATGAGGTACTGGAAGAACAGGTTCCAGGTACCAGTTTTGCCACATCTCAAAGTGGCACCAGTCCAGTAACTTTTAAGCCCTTAATTTTCCTTTACTGCTTGTTTGAAGCTCTCTGTTAGAAGATGGAGATTTGGGGCGCCTGGTGGCCCAGTCGGTTGAGCGACCTGCTCTCGATATCAGCTCAGGTCATGATCTCATGGTTTGTGGGATTGAGCCCCACATGGGGCTCTGCGGTGACAGAGTGGAGCCTGCTTGGGATTCTCTCTCTCTCTCTCTCTCTCTCTCTCTCTCTCTCTCCAATGAATAAAGATCAAAAAAAGAAGATGGAGATCTTTTCCTTAAAATATATGTGAATGAATGGCAGCAAGCTATGGCAAGCAATATCATAAAATATATTTATGCCACAGTCTTCCTTAGCTAATTTAGATAAAAAACGCCCTCATTCAAATTATTAATCTGCAATTTCCCTGAACACTGGCACACATTTCTCCAAAATCAGGGGCACCATTAGTACATTTGAAAGCTGAGCTCTCTTCTTTATTCCTATAATTGGTAACCCTCTAAAGTTTTTATAGCTCTTACAGATGGAAATCAGAATTAAATATTAGTGCAGGCGGTATTATTTTCAGCCTGACTAGTGCCCAAAGTCTGTGTCAATGGCTGAGAGGGGGCTAGCAGAGGTTTGGTCCCTGATTATGCCCTGCTGATTGCTAATTAGATGTAAAGGTTGGAGAATAAACATGTACTTTAAACGCTTATGCCCTAATGGGGCTCTACTCTGTCTCATGGAATGTATTTCAACCCTGAATGGGAGAGACTACACTTTTGCTAAGAGTGGCTGGCTTTCTAGGTAACTAACCCAATGTGTAACTGAGAAAGCAGCTAATGGGGACAGTGTAACTCTAAAGCTGAGCCAAGCCGACATTATGAGTGGTCTTCTCTTTGATATCAAGCTGTATTCGTGTAGAGGCAGTAAAGATGTCGGGTAAAGTTCTCATTTATGAGTCCTGTTTGATTGCTCACTATCAGGACTCAAAGTGGGGAAGGTGACACAGACAGAAGGGATATACCATTGAGAGGGATGAGTTCTACTGTAAAAATGTGAGCCCACGTATTCCAAAGTCCCAAGATGAATAGAATTTGTCATTACCCAATTCTGGTTAGCATTCAGTGTACCTGACCTACACCTGCTGTCCCTAATACCGTTCCCACTCCTTTAGTGATTAGCTCCTGGCTAAAAATCACTCATGCTAATATGGAGGCCCTTTCAGATAATACAATGCTGTGAACCCAATTCTAATGCATTCTCCTATTTAAAATCCTTCAGTGACCATAGATCACTTTAGAGAGAGTCAAAACTCCTTAGCATGGTCCACAAGGCCCTCTATAACTTGACCTCTGTTTTCCTTTCTATCTTTATGTCTCTATTCCATTATATCATGCTTTTCATTAGCTGTGCTGAACTACTTTCAGCTCCTCAATGAACCATGTGCTCTAATGTGTCCGATCCTTTACAAGTTTCTTCTGCAAAGGACGCCTCCCTCAACTTTCCCCATTTTACCTGCTTTAAAATATATATTAGATGTCACTTCCTCCAGGAAGCCTTCCTTGAGTATCCCCTGCTGACTTAGGTATATTAACTGTGCATTTTCATGGGATCGATTTCTCTATTACAACTTTTGATGGTCTTTTTACTTGCTTTTCTTCACAGATGTTATATCAGTTCCTCAAGGGAAGAGCCAGGGTATGCTCATCTCTGAATCCCCATATCTTACGAGTACTTCCTATCATACGGTTTGCTCTTTTTTTAAAAAAAAATTAATATTTATTTATTTTTGAGAGAAGAGAGAGACAGAGTGTGAGTGGGGGAAGGGCAGAGAAAGGGGGAGAATCTGAAGCAGGCCCAGGCTCTGAGCTGTCAGCACAGAGCCCGATGAGGGGCTCGAACTTGCAAACTGTGAGATCGTGGCCTGAGCTGAAGTCGGGCACTTAACTGACTGAGCCACCCAGGTGCCCCTCATATGGTTTGTTCTTAACAAACTTCTTATAGATGATTGTTTGAATGTTGCATCTATGGCTCTATAGGTAGGGCAGGATGCAAATTTCAGGCACTGTGGCAGAATGATGAAGACGATCTTTTTAGTCAGGGTTTTGGGAGTGCGGGGGTACCTTTGTCTTTACAACATGTAATATAAGCTGCTGATGCATATGAATGGGGCTAATACATAGAATCTTGTCCACACAGTGTGTTCTCGGGGCAATAGTATTTTCAAACCACTTGTCTATACAGAGTTCCTTAAACATAGACCCCGAGGAAGGTGGAGTCACAGGAAGGAAGGTGGTAATGGCTTGCAGAGGCAGGGAGTGTAGGAAAAGATGAAATGGCAGTGATGTCAAATTTCAGCAATCCATATTCGTCTCTGCCACCAACTAACTGTGTGCCTGGGAGCAAAGTATTGATCTGCCCTGGATGTTTATTTCCTCATTGGTAAAATAGAGGGGTTTAAGCAATAAATGACTTGGTAAGCTCAAGAGGTACCACTTTAGTAAGTTTGACTCAGGTCTGCCTAAGGGGTAGGATATGGAGCAGAGGCTCTCTTGAGGACTTTTTAATATTTCCCAACTCTTATGATCTATAATTTGATGATAAAGTATTATATTATTTTTTACATTTAAAAAACTTACAATATTAAAATAATATTTTCACTGACCCAAACTATAAAACACAAATAATCCCAAAAAAGATTTTTAAAAATCATCCACAATTCCACCAGCCAGAGCCACATGAGTTTTATATCTATTCCTAGGCTGGCTATCATACATGTTGCTGAAACAATCAGTTGAAGATTGAAAAATCCTTACGTGTTGGTATTCAACTATTGCCTTTTAATTGTAGTTTGTTTGAAGTAGGTCAGATAATTTGGGTAGTTGGACACAGCCTTCCTGTCTGGGGTGTCCACATTAGACAATTAAAATATCTTGAACTCGGGGAGCCTGGGTGGCTCAGTGGTTTGAGTGGCTGACTCTTGGTTTTGGCTCAGGTCATGATCTCAGGTTCGTGGGTTTGAGCCTGGAGTCGGGCTCTGCACTGGTGGTGTGGAGCCTGCTTGGGATCCTCTCCCTCTGCCCCTCTCCCCAGCTTGTGCTCTCTCTCTCTGTCTCTCTCTCTCAAAATAAATAAATAAAACTTAAAACTAAATAAAAACTTGAACTAAATATATAAACAACAGCAATAAAATCAGATCCGAAGTCACTCCAGACTCGGGCTTCTTTTCCAAACCTTGTTTCACTCTCAGTGCTGGAGCCGATGCCCTGCTCTCCTGTTGTATCCAGGCATCATTCCCCACAGCATCACTGACTTGGCTGCTCAGATTGTTCCTCTTGCTTGAAGAGGAAAGCAGAGGTCTAGAGCCATCTGGTAATTGGGAGGATTTGTCCTACCTCCAGTTACAGGGTCGGTGCCTCCCCTCACCATCTCCTTATCCCTTACCCTCCATGACACTAAATGGACATTTTTTTAGTGTTTTTTTTTCTGAGGGGAGGTGGGGTAGAGACAGAGAGAGGGATAGAGGATCTGATGCTCTGCACTGACAGTGCAGTGAGTGAGGCTTGAACTCATGAACTGCGAGATCATGACCTGAACCGAAATCAAGAGTCGGATGCTTAAGTGACTGAGCCACCCAGGCGCCCCTAAATGTCCATGTAAAGGATGGGGATGAATTAAGCAAAACCCCATACAAACCCTGAGAATCAGATCATGTCTAATTAATCAAACAAATACTCAAATGAATATCCTGGTTTGGCTAAGTCTTCCTAATGCCAAATCTAATTTGGAATCCAAAAGATGCCCTTAGCTTATGCTGCAACTCTGTCAGGCAGGTGATAATAATAATAATAATAATAATAATAATAAAGGTCTTTATATCACTGACATTCCTGGTTGAAAGTGCATCTTACCTAGGTCCTTGTGACAAATTACCAGCCAAATGCCCCCAAAGTAGTCTCAATAGACAGAGATGCTATGAGCTGCTTCAGGTAACAGGTGGTGCTGGTCAGGAAGAAACAATCAGGTGTCATTCATGACTATAGCCCGGATGATTTCCCTCCTATTTCAGTTCCAGTTACATAAAGGATCACTGCCGGCTGCATCGTGTGCTCATCCCAAATCTCTCTGAAACTTTAAGGTAGCTTGCTAAGTGGGAAAAGCCAGTCAGGTTCAGGTTCTAGGACGTGTATGAGAAGTGGCATGGCAGAGGGGAAAGAGCACTGGGCCCAGAGTCAAGAGTCCAAGTCTGTGTTCGCAACTTTCTGTTTGTGGTACCTCCAACTAATTACCAAATTTCTCTCCTCGTTTTTTTTTTTTTTTTCATCTTTTGTAATGAACATCAGAAAAGTTGCTTTCCACCTTTTCCAGTTGTAAGAACCAAAGTGAAATAACGTATAGGAAATGGACTTTAAAAATAATCTTTGTGAAGTACTGTACAAGTGTACCCTGAGTTATGGATTAATAAAACACTTCCTGTTGGTCTCAAACAATCCACAAGCCCAATTCCACTGGAGTCCATAGTCAATTGATTTAAAACAATCTGGCTATCAGCCCAGAGTAAAAACAAAATGATCACACCAGAGGTTTACTCCGGGCTTTCCCCTAGATCGTGTTTTATGAGATTGATTTCTCTAAGGAGGACTTCATCCCAAAAAGGTGAGGATGATTAATGTTCCTGTGCCAGTGCCCCCCTCGCTCCCCTCACCGTGTCTGTTTCCCCACTAGGCACTTACCCTCGGTGTATCCACAAAAAAGGTTTCATAAGAACTGTGAATTCTTGAATTTATCCTGGATTATCTTTCCTATCCCCAAATTATCAATCAAGGCAGAGTTCTATTTTTGCTCAGTTAATGCCGCTGTGGGAATGGTCACTCTCAGATCCATCTTGCCTTCTATGGCACTTTAATTAGAAAGCTAACATTCTTTATTTCGGTTTGCAAAGCTCAAAGCACATTCTGTCAGATGTAGTCCCTTGCAAGGTGCCCTTCCCCTTCTACCAGTAACCACGTGATGTACTCCACATGGCCTTAAAGCCAGCTTCCTTTTCACATCTGGGCTGCTCTAGAAGTAGTCTGCTGAACTGCTGTGACTACTGTATTTACATACCCTGTCTCCCCCGACCTCTGCCTTAAAGTCACTGGATTCTGCTCCGGTCTCACCTCAGCAGTGGATTTGATTCATTTCCCCTGCCTCAGGTCTTCAGCAGTACCCACTCTGTAGTATCTAAACTCCTGCCGACCCTAGGGGAATCCAACAGAGTTTCTGCTTTTCGGTGATCGTGTTACATCAGAGGTAGCCTTCTGGAACCCAGCAAGCTGTTTGTTTTGTCCTCGCAGCTGAGCCCACAGTGTGTTTTTTAAATAAACTTTTTATTTTGGAATAGCTTTAGAGAAAAGTTGTAAAGATAGAACGCAGAGTTTTCACATACCCCACACTCAGTCTCCCTTACAGTCAACATCTTACTGTTCGTGTGGTACTTTTCTCATAACTACTGAACTGATACTAATACATTATTATTAGCTAGAGTCCTTACTTCATTCAGGATTTCTTAGTATTTACCTATGTTCCTTTGTCTAATGCAGGCTCCTATCCAGGATTCCACACTACATTTAGTCATGTCTCCTTAGGCTCCTCTTGTTTGTGACAGTTTCTCTCAGACTTTCCTCATTTTGATGACCTTGTCAGTTTTGAGAAAGGCTGGTCAGGTGTTTTGCAGAATTGTAGCAACCAGGATCTGTCCAATGTTTTTCTTATGGTTATACTGGGATGATATAATTTGGGGATAAAAACCAGAGAGGTAAAGTGCCATCACATCCTCTTAAGGGTACATATTATCAACATTATTTATGATTCTTGATGTTGACCTTGATCAGCTGGCTGAGGTAGTATTTGTCAGGTTTCTCCATTGTAAAGTCCTTCCCTCCGCCGCTTTTCATACTATGCTCTTTGGAAGGAAGTCACTATGTGTAGCACATCCTAGAGGAGCGGGGAATTATAGCTCCACCTCCTCGGGAGAGGGTATCTACGTAAATCATAGAAGGGTTGTTTATTCTCCCCACTTATTAAATTGACTAAATATTCAATGATTGCTTTATATCAGTATAGACTCATGAGTATCTATTTGATACTCTGAGTTATAACCCAGTACTTGTTTTTTGAATCAAATATTTATTTTGTGGCTCAAGTTGTTTCAACTTTAACAACTGGAAGTTCCTACTGTTGGCTCCTCTGTCCCTTTGACATACTACCATCATTATGAGGTTGTTATTGTTGTTATCATCCCCCACTCTCCAGCACTAAAATATGCTCCAGGATCATTTTGTATATTTCTTGTCCCACTCCTATAATCAGTCATTTGTGCACAAAGCTCTAGTTCTTTTTATTACAGAATGGTATTAAAAATGGCAGATTTCATATACAATGAGATGATAGCCAGACCACATATAAAAATGGAAATCTGCCCCACCGTCTGTAGCAACCAGCCCAGAAAACCAACTCATTGTCTATAGGAAGCATCCCAGGAAGGCAGCTTACTAAGAGTCAGACTTCTAGGAAGTCAGACCATTATTCCTGGCAATCAGCTTAGAAAGTCTGTAATAAAAAGAACTAGAGCTTTGTGCACAAATGACTGATTATAGGAGTGGGACAAGAAATATACAAAATGATCCTGGAGCATATTTTAGTGCTGGAGAGTGGGGGATGATAACAACAATAACAACCTCATAATGATGGTAGTATGTCAAAGGGACAGAGGAGCCAACAGTAGGAACTTCCAGTTGTTAAAGTTGAAACAACTTGAGCCACAAAATAAATATTTGATTCAAAAAACAAGTACTGGGTTATAACTCAGAGTATCAAATAGATACTCATGAGTCTATACTGATATAAAGCAATCATTGAATATTTAGTCAATTTAATAAGTGGGGAGAATAAACAACCCTTCTATGATTTACGTAGATACCCTCTCCCGAGGAGGTGGAGCTATAATTCCCCGCTCCTCTAGGATGTGCTACACATAGTGACTTCCTTCCAAAGAGCATAGTATGAAAAGCGGCGGAGGGAAGGACTTTACAATGGAGAAACCTGACAAATACTACCTCAGCCAGCTGATCAAGGTCAACAACTGGTCCCAAATGGCCAAGACTTAATTGTTGTCAGGACTGACAACTTCCCTACTTTTTGTCCCTGCTTCCAGCTTAGACCCATCCAGAGAAAGCTAATTATGACTAGGAACCCCTAACTAACCACACAAGATACCTCACTTAGTTAGCCTGCCTATGTGTAGCGTTCCCACGCCAACTGCCTCCAATCAGGACACAGCTGAAACTTTCCATTTTTTCTTTTTTGTTTTGTTTTTTTTTAATTTTTAATGTTTATTTATTGTTGAGAGAGAGAGGGAGAGACAGAACTTGAGTGGGGGAGGGGCAGAGAGAGAGAAGGAGACACCGAATTCAAAGCAGGCTCCAGGCTCCGAGCTGTCAGCACAGGGCCCAATGCAGAGTTCAAACTCACGGACTGTGAGATCATGACCTGAGCGGAAGTCAGACGCTTAACTGACTGAGCCACCTAGGCACCGCTCCCTTTTTTCTACTGTAAAGCTTTCCTACTTCTCTGCCTGCCTGTGAATCAAAATGGGCGTGATGGAAGCTGACTCCCCAGCAAGCTTTGAACAAATAACCTTCCCCAGTTCTCATTTGGTTCATCTTTACTATTTCCACAGAAACCAAAGTCTTGATGCTAGGCATGCTCATTGCTACTGGAGTTAATTGCTTATAGGTCCCCCTAGCTAACAGTGCAAAAAAAAAAATGTGTGTATACTATGTTGTATATATGTATACACATGACCATAAATATTTCTATGTGTAACCATCTTGACTAACTAGAGTACAGTTCCTTTGGGTTTCAGTCTTGGAGATTTCACTCATTTTCAAAGTTGCTTGGGTCAGCACTTTCCTCCCCACCCCTACTTCAGCAAAGTGGCCATATTTGTAATACAGCTAGATTTTCTTAACATAGTGTGCGCTTGTTCCTTATATCCCTTGACCTCTTCAAGTGTTTTTTAAACTTGTATACATTCAAGTTCACTCTTTGTGATGCAAAGTTGGATGGGTTTTGACAAATACATCGTGTCATATAGCCATCATTACAGTGTCATACAGAATAGTTTTACCACTTTGAAAAGTCTCTTGTGCTTCAAGTATTTAACCCCCTCTTTGGTATAAACCCCTCATGACCACTGATCTGCTTATTTTCCAGAAGGTCATGTATGGGGACTTTTCTGACTGGCTTCTTTCACTTAGCGATATGCATTTAGGATTCATCCATATTGTTGTGAGGATCCATAGTGCACTGCTTATCACTACGTAGTGTTCCATTGTATGGATATGCCACAGTTTGCTTATCCGTTCACCTATTGAAACACATCCTGGTTTTGTTCAGGTTTTGGTGATTATTATTAAATCTGCTATAAACACTCAAGTAGAGGTTTTCTGTGGACATAAGTTTTCAAATCAGTTGAGTAAACATCTAGGAGTGTGATTACTAAATCAGATGCTAAGTCTATGTTTAGCTTTGTGGAAAACTCCCAAGCTGTTTTCCAAAGTCACTGTATTATTTCCCATTCTCATCAGCAATGGATGAGAGTGTAAAGGTGTTACTCCCTCAGTTATGTCACATCACATGGCAAAAGGGAGATGATCTGGACATGGCTAATCTAATCACATGATTCTTTCCCTTTAAAAGCAAAGTTCTCTCCGGCTGGTAGCCAAAGAGCAAGTCAGAAACTTTCCAGGTACATGCTGCTGCTGCCTTCAAAGTGGAGGGGACCATGTTGAAGGATTGTAGAGAGCTGGGAGTGGACCCCAACCAACAGTCTTCAAGGAAATGGGAACCTCACTCCTACAACCACAAGGAACTGAATTCTGTGAATAAGCTAAATGACTTTCAAAGTCAGTTTTTCCCCATATGCTCCAGATAAGAGCCCATTCTGGCCAACACAACTTGATTACAGCCTTAGGAGACCCAGAAGAGAACTCAGTCATGCCTGCCTGGATTTCTGAACTTTAGAACTGTAAGCTAATAAATGGATGTGGTTTTAAGCCTGTAAATTTGTAGGACTTTGTAATGCAGCAATAGAAAATGAATACAGAAGGTTGTCATTGGATGGCCCTGTTTAATAAAGAAGGAAATGAATCACAAGCAAGGAATGTATTGGTGCCGAGTTCTGAAGAAAAAAAGATGAGAGCAAGAGCAGCTGTGGCTAATTTGACTCCAGTCCTTGTCTCCTCTTCATCAGGGAGTGAAAGGTGGTTGCTTAAACCTTAAGTGCTGGCATTTGAGTCTCACACTAACCTACCTTCTTGTCCTTTCCTCCAGTCAGGTGTCATCAGTCTAAGACATTGGCTTATTCCCTAAGAGAGATACACTTACATGTCATACGTAACTTGCTGTAGGTTTTGTTTTATCTTACAGTGATGACTTTGAGGAAGGAATCTAAAGCTATCCTGGTGAAAAAAATCATTGGGGAGAAGAAGAGACAAACGAGAAACCCCTGAAACATCACATCATGTGGATAGCCATCTATTCCATTTATTCTAGTCCTGCCGAGTTGGCAGAGTCAAAGAAACCCATTTCCCCTGGCTGGCATCACTAAACCAGTTTGAGCTCCTAAAATCAAACGAGAAGAAAGGCACAGAGAGAGCCAGAATGAGCCATTCAAACAAGCTAAGCTGATTTTGACAGGTTCCCTGGTAACAAACCCAACTATGGTTATAAATGGGTCACTATAGCCTCCAGCTGTATTTCTTGTTACGTAAGCTTCCTGGAAAAGAGGATTAAACCATATTTAAGATAAACATTGGCTTTTCTATAGTAAATTTAGCACTGTTGTTTAAAGTGCTGTGGAATTCAATTGTGCAGGTGCTAAAATTCTAATTGCCTGTTTTTCCGGACATTCATCTTAGAATTGCTCAAAGAAAGACATTCTCTTTGACTCTTTCACATAAAACATAATGATCACAGTAAAAGGAACAGAATGGATAGGAAAGAAACCAAAGTAAAATAAAGTCCTTTAAAAAAAATAAAATAAAGGCCTTTTAGAAGTCACGGACTCAAGCCATCTATTGGTGAGGATGATGCATCATTTCTCAAAGTAATCCACTTTAAGTTGTTAATGATCTGGGGGGAAAACCTGCACTTGGTTTATAGTAAGAGGAAAAGAAGGCAAGAACATCTACTTTTGTGGAGTGTCCAAAATCCAGTGTTTCAGTTGAAGATGTCGATTTGGGGCCATCTATATAGCTGCAAAACCTGAATGTTTTTAGGGAAACAAAAGTTCCTAGGAGTCAACCACAACACTAAAAATGCTTGATTCTGACTTCGCATTTCTTTAGACGCTGAGAATGTTACAAAAGCTGTAGAAACAATGCTTGTGTGTGTTTCTTTTTTTATTTAATTTAAAACCTGCACAATTGCTTAATTAACCTGTGACCTGAGGCTAAGGAAAAGTACAAGCAAATACTCAAAAGGATTTGAGTGTCTTCATAATCCCCAAGGCTCTGCTCTTAGTTGGAATAATAGAAACATTGGTGAATTTCATCAAGGCTTTTAATTTAGCTGACAGGAGCTCTATACCATTGTTTGGATCATTAAAATATCCACTGATATGCCCCTTCTCTGATCGCATTCTCAAGCTGCCTGGGCTGTGGTGCACAAACATGACATGAGTTACATAAATGACAGATTGATTTTGGCAAAGCAGAGGCCTGAGGTGATAAAAGTGCCGCTATTTACCTTGATAGTATTATTCATTTAACAACTACCTACATGAAGGGGGATGGGGAAAGGAGCAGAGGACTCTCCCTCCAGAACCTAATGGCAAAGATCACGCTTCCACTGGCATCCATCTCGAAGGGGGAGACTGAGTTTCAGAGTCTCTAGCACAAGCAGGACAGAGAAGAGGGCTACAGTCCAAAAGGAGCTTAACATATTGTTAGAAATGTGACATGAATTTAGAAGATAGAAATAAAGCACACAAATCTCCACACAGTTAAGTGCCACAGTGTGTGTACGTTAGAATGGTCTGGAACGACAAAGGATGACTAAGACCAAGGTTGGGAACACTTCATGACTGAGCTGAAGTAGAAGTCATGAAGGATTTGGGAGTTTCTATGTTCTGCAACATAATAGATATTGGCCTTTTGATTGGATTCCAGCTATTTAGAAGTGGTTCATGTTTCTGGGCAGGTTCCTGTATTATTGAGGATATTTCTGGCTACAAATAATAGAAAAACAGACTAACGGTGACTTAAACCATAAGAACATTTAGTGTTCTCTAAAGGAAAAATCTGGAGGTAGGATTAATTCAACAGAATGATGATGCCAGGGACCTGGATAGGCATCTCGGGAATTATTTTTGCCCTCTCTTGTGGTCACTAGGTGACTGAAATAGCTGCAAGCATCATGTCCTCATACGAGAATGTTCAAAGCAGGAAGGAACACAGGAAAACAAAAGCCTGGATTTTGTTAAAGCTAAAATATGCCCAGTACCAGGAGATGAATCATGATAGATATGAGCTTGCTGGGAGGTTCTAGGGGAAGAAAATCTTTTCCAGAAGCTCCCAGCAGACTTCTTTTTGAATTCTATTAGCCAGAATTGCATCATATATTTCTGACCAGCCCATTCACTGGGAAAGGGGGACTGGATTGCCATAATTGGCTTAGACCGACCATGATTTATTTCCTGGGCCTAGGCACATTTTAACAAACAGAATCTTTTAGGAAGGGAGTAGAGTAAGTGGCAATGGAGTAAATCAAAAAACAATATTTACCACAGTCCCCAAAGCTGAATACGATGTTGAACATGCTTTGCAACAGAACCTAATATATGGATGATAGTCTTTGCTTCCCTCTCCCTGTCTCTCTCCATCTCTCCGTCTGTGTCTCTCCACTTAATCACACACATAGACACACGATCATAAACATCTCACCCTTAAACACATTGAAAAACTTGGATTTAAATGAGGAACCACGGGAGTGGGGCAGCCGAAGTCTACATTTCTTTGGCTCCCTTCCCATACGCCTTTGTATGTCAGATAGTATTCACATTATATGAAATTGCCCAATTAGAATCTTCTGTCATTTACAAATTTCAACCTGAGATCCTTTCAAATGAAAGGTATTGAGTAGTGGTAACTACTTCTAATCAATCATAAATCAAATGCAGACAGATGGAGTTATTCTTTCTATCCATGGAGCCCTAATCTTCATCTTATTCCCATCGGATATTAGGTCAGTGGTTAACAAAACATTGTGGCTTAATATTTTTACCACTGAGAAAGCAGTGTGATTTAGGTTTACTGTGGGTATGAAGCTACAAAAGAAGTCACGTTAAATCATACTTTAAGGCATCTGGCTATAAATCTGGCCATAAATTATTTTTTTCTTTCTGAAGAGCTTTGTCCCTAGAAGCTTAGAGTCTGAATGCTCAGACAAGATAAGTGTAGATAAACAGCCAAAATCAACACAGGGAGGTTTAGATGAAATGCTTTTCTTGAATCGAAAGGCTGAGGAAAGGTAAAAGACTAGAGTGTGCATTGCATTCGAATGTTTTATTCATGAAGAGTTCTCAGCTCAAACCTCTGAGACATGCAGAGATACTCTACTTTCTATACCATAACCTCATTTACTCAAGATGTAAATGTGGATTCCTAATCACATTTCTGGCCTTTTTAACGGCTGGATTTGTTTTGGTGATATTATAACAAGATATTTTCTTCTTCGAGTTAGGAAAACTTAACCATTCACACTGATTCCTGTATTAACTCGCAAGACAAAATTGTCTGTGAGTGCTAAAACACTAAATTTAGCTTAACACATATATTTAAATCTATTGAGCCAGATTTTTCCTTTCGTTGGTTTAATTGCAGATCCTTAAGCAACTGTCTCTTTTATTTTGGGGTAATAATTTTGATATTCAATTCAGAGAATATCAGAGTTAAAAGGAACCTTAGAGATCACCTAGTCCAATTCCCTCATCTCTTAGATGAGACCAAAACAAAACAAAAAAACAAAAAACATCTGAGGCTAAAACAAGTTAAATGACTTGCCTACTGTCACATAGCTAATTAGTGGCAAAATTAGGGACTGTAAACCAGCTCGTCTGACTTCAAAGTCCCTGATTTTTATTCCATACAGTGATGCCTCACCTATAGTAAATTTTACCTGTAGTGTTAAATACATTGGAATCACATAACCCTGTTAAGATCCTGCTTTCCCGAGTTCTGATTAGATACAGGGAGTAAATCTGTCCACCTGAGCCCTCAGCCAGCCCAGAGAAACGCAAGACCACATAGCATGGCAATTATGAATATGGGCACTGGAATAAAGCCAGATCAGGGTTGAGATTCTGGCTCTGCGACTTACTTACTACAACTTACTTACTGCAACTGACAAGTTGCTTAACCTTGCTATGTTTCACTTTCCTTGTTTGTAAAATGGGAATAAAATTCCCTTCATGGGATTGTTGCTTGAAGAAGTAAATCCAAACATTTGAAGTCTGGAAAGCTCTCAATAGATGCTAATTAATTACTTTTTTTAAAAGTTAATTTATCTATTGAGAGAGAGAGAGAGAGAGAGAGAGAGAGAGAGAGAGCACAAGCAGGGAAGGAACAGAGAGAGAGAGAAAGAGAGAGAGAGAGAGAGACAGAATCCCAAGCAGGCTCCACACTGCAGTGCAGAGCCTGATGCAGGGCTCGAACTCACAAATCGTGAGATCATGACCTGAGCCGATATCAAGAGTCAGATGCTTAACCGACTATATATGTTTAAAGTGCTACAATCTGTGCAAAGTGCTACAGGACACTTGGGCTGCTTCTCTAACTTGGCTATTATAAATCATGCTACAATAAACATTGGGGTGCATACATTTTTTCAAATTAGTGTTTTCATTTTCTCTGGGTAAATTCTTAGTAGTGGAATTACTGGATCATATAGTATTTCTGTTTAACTTTTGAGGCCCTAGAGGGCATTACATTAAGTAAAAGAAGCTAGACAAGAAAGACAAGTACCATACGATTTCACTTATATGTGGAATCTAAAAAAAAAAAAAATAAAACAAACAAATAAACACAGACTCTTGTTTTTAAGTTTATTGATTTTTCTTGTTCAGTAATCTCTGCACCCAACGTGGGGCTCAAACTCACGACCCCAAGATCAAGAGCTGCATGCTCTTCTGACTGAGCCAGCCAGGTGACTCTTAAATACAGAGAACAAATGGGTGGTTGCCAGAGGTGAGGTGGGTGGTGGGATGGGTGAAATAGATAACGAGGATTAAGAGGCACAAACTTCCAGTTATAAAATAAGTAAGTCACGGAGGTGAAAAGTACAGCAAAGGGAACATAGTCAATAATATTGCAGTAACATTCTATGGTGACAGATGGTGACTACCCTGACTGAGGTGAGCACTGACTAATGTCTAGAATTGTCAAATCACTACACTGTACACCTGAAACTAATATAATATTGTATGTTAACTGTACTTCAATAATAAAGATAAGTACATAAATAAATAAATAAATAAATAAATAAATAAATAAAATGCTGTGGGAAATACTGAAGCATTGAATATAAAATTGCCCTCCAGGGGCATCTGGGGGGCTCAGTTGGTTAAGCAACTCTTAACTTCGGCTCAGGTCATGATCTCACAGTTCGTGGCTTTGATCCCTGCACTGGGTTCTGTGCTGACAGCACGGATCCTGCTTGGGATTCTACCTCCCTCTCTTTCTCTGCCCCACCCCAGCTTGCTCTCTCTCTCTCTCTCAAAATAATTAAAAATAAACTTAGAAAAAAAAAAATACAATTGCCCTCCAGAACCTATAATTCGCCAGGAAGACCAGAATTTTATATATAGAAAACATTACCACCGGTGACATATATACTTGGTTTAAAAAAAAAAAAAAACAAAAAAAACACTTGACTTAGTGACTCATTTACACTCATTTATTAGATCAACTCCGGGGAGATTAAGATCAATGTGCCAGAGTGTGCTAGAACCAGCAGAAGAGGCTTAATTAGTGAGTTAGAAGCTGAGCCGGGTGTTGAAAGCTGAGTAGAACTTGAAGAGGCAGGGAGGAGGAGGGAGTGCATCGCAGGGGGAGGAAATCGCCTAAGTAACATGATGGAGAAGGAATTTATAGTGTACATTGGCAGCAGTGAGGAAAGGAGTGGGAGGGAAGTAGGATGAGGATAAATTATTAATGGAACCGCAAGGCTCCCAGTGCCTGTACCTGGCAAGAGGTTAACAGAGACTGGTCTAGCCCATGTTACTAGGGCAGGAAGAGAGGCAAAGAGAAGATGCTCCGCTTAGTGGAAGGGTGACAGAGTTGTCTAGAACTCTTCCTGGGCCATGATTCTGGAGGTGTAGCATAGACAGTGAGTGGTGGGGTTACAGAGGTTTGCTGTACCAACTGAGAGGTTCAAGTTTCAGTGTTGTGGCTTCCAACATTTACAGTGATATTTGATATATTTTCTTCCTGAGCAAGAAAGGGAGAAAATGTGCCTTTCCAAATACCTGCTGAAAAGTAGGATCTGGTCCAGCCTCAAGGGAAAAGTAGCCCTGAAAGCTGAGAGCCTTGCTGACTACCTACAATACAGCTCTTTTTCCCTCTCAGCTTTACTGAGATATAATAGACATATAACGTTGTGTAAGCTTAAGTGTACTATGTGATGATTTGACACGTGTATATATTGTGAAATCGTTACCACAATAATGTTAGTTAACACATTCTTTTTTTTTAAGTTTGCTTATTTTGAGAGAGAGAAGGAAAGAGAGAGAAAGAGAGAGCAGGGGAGGGGCAGACAGAGAAGGAGAGAGAATCTCAAGAAGGTTCTGTGCTGTCCGCACAGAGCTGGACGCAGGGCTCGAACTCACAAACTCTGAGATCATGACCTGAGCCGAAATCAAGAGTCAAATGCACAAAGGACTGAGCCACATAGGCGCCCATATTCTTCTTAATGATGCTTTCAAAGATGGAGGAGGGGCTGTCTGTGTCGTGGACAGTGTAAGGGTGCAATGGGAAGATTCATGGATGGCCAACATCATTTGCTGCCACCTCTACTCCTCTCAGCCTGTGTAGCAGAGCTGTTGTCAACAGAGATGCTGCATGATGGCACTGACTATGGACAGTGGTGGAGTCGATACAGTCCCTATGGTTCTACCAAAGAAGGGCACTATCCCTTTACTGTAGCCTTTTCTCCCCCCACATTCACACAGGGAGATCCAATTGGCCACTTAATGTACCAGTTTCCTACTTTGGGGGTAAAAAAACCCCAAACCAAGTCAGTAAGTATTTTTTTTTCTGAGTTAAGCACCAGCAATTCAGAACCTGTCACAACACATCTTGGGAAGGGAACGCTGACGTTAGACTGAAATCCTCAACTTCCCATCCAGCCCGGAGTAATCATTTACTGCTTCGCCCGCAGGTCCTTGCTGAAAGTATGTAAGAACCTCACAGAAAAGCCAAACCCTCACTTCTCTATCAGGTTCCCCCTTCAGTGCTTGCACTGCTGCTGCCCCAGATTCAGTACCTGTTTCCCACTCCGACCTCTGTTGTCAGGACAGCCGGATGTGACTTCTTGGCGCCCAGGGTCCTGACACCAGCAAATTTCGCACAGCTCTCCCGCTGCCAATGCTAACACCACCTTTTCTAAACACTTGCAGAGCACTTATCATGTGTCAGGCACAGTGCTTTCTTTATGAGGATTATGAAATTTAATCCTCACAAAAGCTTTGTGGGGTAGATACTGATATTATGACCCCCACTTTGTGGGGTAGATACTGATATTATGACCCCCACTTTTTTTTTTAACAGAGAAACTGATGCATAGAGAAGAGAGAACCTTGCCCAAGGTTGGACAGTGAGCATGCCCAGGGTTGGAGTAGGAGCATGCATTCCACTTGAGACAGTCTGATTCCAGAGGCCACACTAATAACAACTAGAGTATAAGAATTGGCAGCTTAAGGGAGTTCTGTATATTCCATTACTTCAGAGCTTCTAGAAGAGAGTAGTAAAAGAACTTCTGTGGGCCAGTTGACCAGAGGCCTATCAGAGATAGGCTAGGTTATTTTTTTAGGCCTATTTCTGTGAGTTTCTTCAATGGCTCACATTATACTAGTTTAAAGGAAATGTTAGCCAGAGGTTTGATTTGTGGACTATAGTCAGGAGGGGCTGGAGAAGGACAAATCTGACAGAGGGTGGAGGGAGCTGTACTTCACTCTGCCCAGAGGGAGTGGTTGTTCCAGCAACAATGGGCATTTGGAGGTTGTTCAAAACAAGTGCATTCCATGGTCTTTTCCCTTAGGACTAATGTAGTATTGATTGGTTGCTTCAAATTCATCATTTGGTGAGTCAATAATATCGATTGATCTGTGGCTGGGTGCAACACATTATGCTAAGTAATGTGGGGATACATAAAGACATCAGGAGTACAGATTTGCTCTCCTTGGGCTGCTAATAAAGAGCATAAATTGGGGATAACACACAGGTGGAAAATAACAGAGCACATTCAAGGATATAAGCACATGACCAGAAGACACTGGGTGTAAGGCAAAAGTTCTCAAGGTCATGTGTCAAGAGGGCTCAGAATCACCACCAACACCTACCTTGTAGTGAGTTGTTTTGAATTTTAGTCAATATTTTCAGGAGAAGGTTTGAGGTACGCCCATTGAACTTTCACTGAGTGATATCTCTAAAGAAAAGGTTCTCAAATCTGACTCTGCACCAGATTAATGTGTTGAAATATTGTCAGGTACAAAAGACCAGGATCCTACTCAGATCTACCGAATTGAAAATCTTCAGGTATTTGGCGCCTAGAAATCTCTGTTCTTTTTTTTTTTTTTTTTTCAACGTTTATTTATTTTTGGGACAGAGAGATAGAGCATGAACGGGGGAGGGGCAGAGAGAGAGGGAGACACAGAATCGGAAACAGGCTCCAGGCTCTGAGCCATCAGCCCAGAGCCCGACGCGGGGCTCGAACTCACGGACCGTGAGATCGTGACCTGGCTGAAGTCGGACGCTTAACCGACTGCGCCACCCAGGCACCCCTAGAAATCTCTGTTCTTAACAAGAGTCATTTAGACAAAAATTAATGCTAATACTGTTTATCTTGGTCCATTTGGAGTGCTATAACAAAACTACTGTAGACTAGGTGGTTTAAACAGCAAATATTTATTCCTCACAGGTCTAGAGCCTGGGAACTTCACGATCGAGTCACTGGTAGATTTGGTGTCTGGTGGGGACCTACTTCTTGATTCATATACACCATTTTCTTGCTGTGTCTTCACAGCAGAAGGGACAAGAAAGCTCTCTGGGGTCTCTGGGCATTAATCCCATTCATAAGGATTCTACTCTCATAACCGAATTACCTCCCAAAGGCCCTACCTCCTAACGCTACCACATTGGGGTTAGGATTTCGAAGTATGAATTTTTTGATGACACATTCAGTCCATAAACACTGTTGATTTCATTTACACCAGGGTGACGGCATGGGGAATCAAATGAGACTAAAAATGTGAAATTGACAAACTATAGTTACATTCATTTAGGGTCTTCTGTGTGCCAGGCATCATTCTAGGTGTTTTTATTATATTATTCAATTACTTATATTCTGCTGTGTTCATGTAATTTTCAGCCTCGGCTTCTTCATTAAAGCTATATGGTTTTGAAGAATATCTCCAAAATGTTAACAGTAACTACCTTCAGGTGATGGGTTATGGGTGATCTTTAGTTTTTCTTCCTTATGCTTTCTGCATTCCGCCATGCTTTTTCATTTGCAAGGATCATGTGTTACTTCTGTAATCAGAAAAATCTCCAAGTCCACAAAAATTGCTACAAATTTCTCAATGACACATGGGCAGTCCACACTCACAGTACTAGTGAATCTGTAAAACATTATTTGGGGAAAGTGTTCCGAGATTAAGAAATAGTTGAAGATGATCGGTCTAGATATTAAATATCCTTATCAAAATGTTGCCATAGCAACATTCCTCCATTTTCTTGGAGGATCCCAAGAGAATGAAATCTGGATGGCAATGTTTGTCAGGGAAGAAAGAGATGAGGAAAATTCGATAGTGTGTGAATACTTAGTTCTAAGATGGTACCGCAGAAAGAAGTCCCAGTTATTGTGAGGCCTTTTGCAGACCACAAAAGAGGATGGATATATGGAAGCAAAGATTGTAGACTCTGCAATTATATGTTACTGATTTCACAATCTGGCTTTAGGCTGGCTGGATTCGGTCGGTCCCCAACTCCAAATTACTAATGTGAGACGGTCACTAGTTGGGTGTATATTCTAAATGTGGAAGATGCTCTAATTCCTGCCAGAAGCCTCTAATGCATCCACAATGCATCACACCTTTTGGAGACCTGGAACTTGTCCTACATTTGCCACCGTACCCCCTCAGGGCATGGTAATTCAATAGTGGCAACATTAGCAGAAGCAGAAGTGGCAGCCAGTACGGTGCCTTGCTTACCGTCAATATAATGGGTCACGTAGCCTGAATGACACTTACACAAGTCTACTTTCCTGCTTTCTGTCTTCACCTCTACTGTTGCTTAAGATGACAGATTTTTATCTGTTATTTTCTACTGCTTCTAAATCACCATGGAAATGAGTGAATGGTCAAAATCAAATGCAAACTAAGGTGGCTAATGATTCAGAAAAGGCATCTGAAAGGAAACCAGTTCAAGCCCTAGTTTACTTTTAAATTGTAGTTTAAGAAAAATAATGACAGTCTGGAGGAGGAAAATATAGTTAAGAGGCAAAAATGAGCTTAGTATTTGTTTTATTTGTATTAAACAGCTCAACTCCTCAAATGAAAGCTGCGGCCTCTGTGCAATACCCTAAAAATTCAATGCCTGAAATTCTGAATCCCTTTTTCTTGAGAAGCCATGGAAATAGAGTGCACATTTGTTGCAGACACCCCTCAGCCACGTAGAATTCATTCATCCTTTATATATTTTTATTTTTATTTTTTTATGTTTATTTATTTTTGAGAGGGGGGGGCAGGGGCAGAGAGAGAGGGAGACACAGAATCCGAAGCAGGCTTCGGGCTCTGCAATCAGGGGCAGTGAGGTCATGACCTGAGCCCAAGTCAGACGCTTAACAAACTGAGCCACCCAGGCGCCCCCATTCATTCTTTTTAATAACAATTTGTTTTCCACTTGGAAAATGGCCTGCCTCTCATTCTATGTAATATGGCTCAAGTGGTCAATGAAATTATTGTGCCCACCATAGGATTCTGAGGAATGCTGGGGAAAGCAATGTCTAAGAGAACAAAAGAACCGATGGAAATTTGTGATATGAGATCCAGACTTGTATTGCTTTGAATATCAGAAGAGATGTTGCTTTAGTTTGTACTCCAAATCAGATGACACAGTGCATATTTGTAACCGGGAATAAAAAGAATGGAAGGAAATACATCAATTGTTAATAGTGCTCATCCCTGGATTGCGAGATGATTAATGTCTAGCGTTTTCTTCGTTATAAAAGAAGAAAGGGTCATGCTCATTATATAATATTTAAAATCACGTAAAACAGCCTGATACATTTGTTAGAAAAATACCCCAGTGCATGTGCTGTCCTAGTTTGGGAAGCCAGACAAGCCTTCATCTGGTGAGATGGCGCACTTCCTCCCACAGTCATCCCCAAGCAGCCAGAAGCCTTAGAGAATAGGTTCCTTTTCTTGTTTCAGGATCATAAGCGAATCCGTTGTTCTTACCCCCTAAGATTTGATGTTTTCAGCACACAGAATTCACGTGAATACACAATACAGCATAGATACCTCATGAGAAACCTGAATATATGTTGAGTCAGGTCACAAGAAAAATCTCATGATACTCAACTTTCTTAATGCAAGTGTGCAGCCTCTCCCATCATCATTGCCTTTGTCAGCCAAAGTCTGCGCCTAGGAATCTCTCTCTCTCTCTCTCTCTCTCTCTCTCTCTCTCTCTCATCTTTTCTGCCCTTGTCTTGGGCCTTTGCTTCGGGCTGAGGCCAAAAGAGAGGCAAAAATGGGCTTAATATTTTGTTTTCATTGTATTAAACAGTTCAGCTCTTCAAATGAAAGCTGCAGCCTCTGTCTTCTACCCCCACAATACAATGCCTGACATTCAGAGTCCCTTTTTCTTGATCAAAAACGGCTTATTCTATTGCTTCTATGGTCTTTCTTGCCTGATCAGATTTATAAAAAGTTCTCTTAGCTGTTTACAACTCTGTCTCCTGTTGTAAGCAGCCCACACAATCCAACTGATAACTCATTCCCTGTGCATACACAGCATATGTCTTTTGCACAGACTGGTGCTAACCACAGGACTGGTTTGCATGTTAATGACAACATCATTTTCTCCCTGAAAGTTTCATGGCCCTTTCTCACAAATTAGAATATACTTAAGATCACATCTTAATTGTAACATATTGGAGCCTGACGTTATCCGGGGTCAGTCCCTAGTTCACAGGTGCTTCTGGGAGTCTGGTGGGAAGAAGAAAATTTACATTTCAAGCGGTTCTTTCTTGTGAATTGGTAAAGCTCAGAATACAAGTACCTAAGTTGTGATTTTTTTTCTGAAAACATAGAACGGCACTGAGTAGAAACATTATATGGCAAGAATCAAAAGTTGGGAGGTTTTAATTTGAGTTCTTTTTACAGAGTAAATTTTGTCCACATACAAAATAATGATTCCACACATGTATATTTCACTTTTTAACTTTCATATTTGTCTTGGCTCTCTGACAATGAAGACACTTAATCTACCTCCTCTGTAATATCTACCCTCAGGACTCCTGGCTATACTAATCTCAGTCTTTTCTGACATTATCACTTTCAGTACATTTTAAACAGTCAGTACCTAACTGAGGACTGTGTTACATGACTCTTAATGTGCTTCATGTCTCCCTAAATAGGTTTTAAAAGTCCTGAAGGAAGAATTGGACTGAGTCTTTGGGTCTAGGTTCGAATCCCAACTATACTATAAGGAATACCACAGTGGGCACAATAGAGAACATTCCTGCTTTCACGGACCTTACATCTAGTGGGGTGGGAGGAGGAAATAAACAGGAAGCAATTTGATAATCAAGAGAATTTCAGTAGGTGGTGAGTGCTACGAGGAAAATAAAAGGGATTATGATAGAGATTGATTTGTGGAGTAGAGAAGAGGAAACAAAGTGCATAGGCCCTTTAGTGGTGTATATAAGGAATCCATACGGAGCAGAGTGTGCAAGGGGGCGGGGTGAGAAACAAAGTTAGGAGGTAGGCAAGGGTAGATCGTGAGGGCTCTTCTTTTGTACATTGTTAAGAATTTGAACTTCATTCAAATTGTGACGGGAAGCCACTTAATCAGTATTATGCAAGGACGCAGTTTGATCTGTTTCGTGAATATTACTCTGACTGCTGTGTAAGAAAGAACATAAAGACACAGGAGTAGAATTGGGGAAGCTTGTTATGGGCTAGTGAGTGCCAGTATCTTAAGTGAGAAGGCTTGGATTAGAACTGTAGAAATTGAGACAGCGGAGAAAGGTCCGATTTTGGATATATTTTTCAGGGAGAATTTTCAGGACTTTCCGATGGATTTTATCTGGCAGTGATTATGGCCTGAGAAGTTCAAAGGAAGACATGATTGGAAGATGTATTTCTTTAAGTTTATATTATAAGATTCTGGATAATAAATTATACATGACCAGAAAACAAATTATTGCTTCACATTTTTCTGCATACTCTGGGCAAGCCTTGCATTTGTGGTCACCATCAACAGAGCACAGTAATGACTTAAAAGAGAGTCACCAGAAACAAGTATTCAGAAGAGGCAGGATGGATAATGTAGTGTCATGAGTGATGGCATGACCAGCATTAAACAAATGGTATTAGGGAACTGCAGAGGCAAGATCTACATTATTTCATAACCAACTGGTTGTAAAGAGCCATGGTATTATGAATAATACCAGTATTGCTATGTTTTTTTTTAAGTTGAGAGATATGAAATTAGCCAGGAATGGCACATTTGACAATCAAATACACAAAGAGATTGCTTCTAGACCTGAACAGAAAGAAACAGTGCCCAGACATGACTAAGATTCTTCACCTGTATTTTTTGTTTAAGAAACAAATGCAAATGTACCTCCTCTGTATCCATTAGTCAAAATCTTCATCTATCTAGTATTCTAAATATTCAACCATAAATCACTATACTTCATATGGGCCCATTGATTTACTAGTATGTTTTAAAATTAAGTTGTGTTTATAGTCGGAGATCCCACATAAATTACTTACCCAGGCTCCTCCACTCTACAACCTAGAAATGGCCCCACTTCCATTTATCCAAGCACCCAAGTTCTATTTCTTTCCCTGTACTATGGATTTGCATTTCCTCTCTCATACACATATACACATGGTAATTTTCTTTTAATCTAGCATCATCAATGGAGATATTCTAAAAAATGTTAATTTTCAGAAAATACTTAAACTTGCCTCTTTAAGAACTGAAATGTTTAGAAAGGCAGCAAGAAATGGATTATATTTTATACAAATTCATATCCAAGATGATAAAAAATAGACTATGAAAACATTTCACGTGATGATTCAAGAAACAGATCAATATGACCATCAAATATCAGACCATGCAACACATTATCATGTCCTTGGTGTTTATTGAGATATGTTACATCTTCAAATAGCCCCAAATTTCAGTGCTTTTAACTGCTTGAGCATAGTCTTAGAAGTTTTACCCTCTAGATTGCTACAAGAATGTCTGTCATTTTTCACTGTGGTATGTCAGCCTGAAATGACAACTTTCTTAATTTGCTTGTAGTTTATAATTTGCTGCTTCTAATCTTCTATAGATTGGAAAATGAAATAAGTAAGTTTATTTTGCTTGTGTACAAAAATATATAGATGTCTACGTATTGATAAAGATATATCAATATGTGATGGGGCGCCTGGGTGGCGCAGTCGGTTAAGCGTCTGACTTCAGCCAGGTCATGATCTCGGGGTCCGTGAGTTTGAGCCCCGCGTCAGGCTCTGGGCTGATGGCTCGGAGCCTGGAGCCTGTTTCCGATTCTGTGTCTCCCTCTCTCTCTGCCCCTCCCCCGTTCATGCTCTGTCTCTCTCTGTCCCAAAAATAAATAAAAACGTTGAAAAAAAATTAAAAAAAAAAATTAAAAAAAAAAAGCAAAACAGTGCTTAAATTTTGCTAATGTATATGAACTACATAGCCTAGCAGGGTCCGAATCCAAGCCAACAGTTTGAGTGAAGGGTTCTCTGGAAGACTCGTGGTTTTATGTAAAAGCAATAGAATTTTAAATATATTTATTGAACGTATTTACTAATAGCAATCATTCATTTTGCAATAAGCTCAGTCAATCTTGTGTAGTGCACACTTGTACCTTGACACCCTAGGGCTCCCTCCTTATTAAACCCCCAGAGTCACAAACAGTGTCTATTCTATTCTTTTGGCTTCTCATTCTACTGGCATCATGCAACAGTAGCACAACAATCCTCTAATCTCCTTTAAAATAATAATGAAGCTTCCCTTTTTTGATTGAAAAATTTGAGGTCAGGAGAGCCTCACTCTTTCCTCTGGACTCTCACCTGTGTTCCCTGTTCCATGAGTTATTCACTGTGACAGATACAGACGAACTACAAATCTTTGAGAAATAGCAGCAATCTTACCTTTCTTTAATTACCTTTCTTTTATAAAAATGACCTTCGGTGCCTTTCTAGCCTATAGGAGAATACCTATCAAAGGAGGCCCTAGGAGTCTTTTAAGCTTTCAGGTCAGCATTATGCTTTTGAAGAAGGGAACTCTGCTAGGATTCAGAAGACCTGGATTATTCTTTGTGTTTCCTTGGTAACTCATTTCTTGACCTTGAGTAAGTCACTAAAGGCCTCCCTCGGCCTCAAATTCTTCACTTCTAAAAATGGGTATATCTCTTGATTAAGGTATGCTGTCTAATTTTATCTCTCCAATAATGTTGACATTTACTCATGGGAAGAATCTCTCCTTTGGCTCGTGGCTTATGTATTATGTAGTGGTTAGGTCATGAGAGTGGAGCCCTCAAGAATGGGATTAAAGCCCTGATAAAAAAAGACCCCAGAGAGCTCCCCATTCCTTCTGCCTGGTGAGGATACAGTGAGGAGATGGGTATCTATGAACCAGGTAGCAGATTCTCACCAGACACAGAATCTACCAGTGCCCTGATCTTGGACTCCCCCAGCCTCCAGTACTGTAAGAAATAAATTTTTGTTGTTTATAAGCCACCCAGTCTATAATATTTTTGTTATAGCAGCCCAAACAAAGATACCACAGATGCATACGTAGCAATTCCCTACCTTGCAAAGCTTGAGGGATCCCCAGACATGATACACAGTGGCCGCCATTGAACCCTCAGCTTATGAACATGATTACTACCCTGCTAAAGTTGGTGCTCAATCTTTTCCTTTATCTTTGTTTCTCCATCTCAGTCTCTGTGTTGGCAAGGGTAAATTACCCTTGAGTTCAGGAAATGTTGGGGAGGACAGGATATGTGTTGATTCTACATTTAAGAGGCAGTGGTTCCCTTCTGGCTTTTCCCTGAGTCTGTCACTAGCTAAGTTTCTATTATGGACTAAACGTACGCCCCCACAAAATCCATATGTTGAAGCCCTCACCCCCAATATGATGGTATTTGGAGATGGAGCCTTTGGGAAGTAATTAAGTTTTAATGAAGTCATGAGGGTGGAGCCCCCATAATGGGATCAGTGTCCTCATAAGAGGAAGAGACACCAGAGCTCCCTCTTTCCAAATGCATGACCAAGGAAAGGCCATGTGAGCTCCTGTGAGAAGGTAGCTGTCTATAAGTCAGGAAGAGGGCCCTCACCACTATCCAACCAATCTGGCACCCTGATGGCAGACTTTCAGCCTCCAGAACCGTGAGAAAATAAATGTCTGTCATTCAAGCTACCCAGTAGTGTTATTTTATTATAGCAGTGGAAACTAAGATAGTTGGAGCAAAAATTCATAAAAATGGGTAAAACCGTCTGTTATCTTGTTTCACCTATCACTGAAGATTTCCAAGTCTCACTATTTGATTTTCGTTTGATAAAAAAATCCACTTTGGCCAGTCACACGAGCCTATGATCTGAAAGCCTCAGCACCACAGCCTTGTGCCCAAGAACATGTATGGCTGAAATCAATCCCTGTGATGGTCAAAAAGACAAGACTAGGGGAAATGCAATCATTTTAGAGAGGAAATGAGGACCTGCATACTACCCTGCGGATGTGCTGTGAACTTTTCAGTGAAATTCTCCTTCTTTTTTGCATACTATTTAATCCCAGTAACATAGCTCCCTTCTTCCAAGCATCCCCTCCCCCTATATCCCCACGCTGCCTCACTCCCAAAAGCTTCCTGCAGCTTACAGAGCTGGTGTCATCTGCTTTAAAACATCTGAATAACGTGCCCTGCTGTTGAATAAATTTGTTCGCCATCTAGATCCCACACTCTCTACAACCTGAGTCATAGTGCTTACTTTGTTAGTAATCTTTATTAATATTTCATCAGTCATTTTCTTTCCAAAAGCATGAGGTTTGCACTTTTCCTGCCATGCTGAGAGGGCGCGATAGAGGCAGAAAAGCTTACCGATTTACATAAAGATTGCAAACTATTATTCTCCTAGTAATTTTAAAGTGCATACACTGCATACCACTTTCTGATGTAATCATATCCCTGCCTATTGAGTCTGACATGCATGAAATCCATCATTGGAGTTGGCTTTCTAAAGAGCGAAATCGCTTCTTACAGGAGAAGTAAGGAGTGCTATCTTTTAAGACTGCTTTTCAAGGGGAGCCAATGGGAGTCAATGGAGTCAGCCTTAAAAAATTCCTTTCAGATATCCATTCCACTAAAATAAGCATAGATTCAGGTCAGGCATACTTCCTCAGGCTCCCTCTCACATCCAATTCACATCTACCTTCCACTTTTAATTACAGATTTCTTGCAGCTTCTACCTCCTCTTTACCTTGATGTCTATGCCTAGTCAAAAGTTTTTCATCTGCCCAAACTGCAAACCTTACTTTCTCGATCATTACAGTTCATTCTCAGAACTTTTTTTTTTTTTTCCAACTCTTGTCATTTCATGTTTGGTTGTATGCCACTTGGTACACTGAAAATTTTTGACGTGCCAACTCCATCAAGCTACATACAGACTGGACTTTTAAAAATCTAGAATACCCATACATCTCAGTTTTCTCAGGACAGTCCTTGTTTATTACTTATTGTTCCATTTTAACTTCACAGTGACCCTCTTTTTTCTCAAAAGCATTCTGGTTTCAACAATAAATTATAGGTCACTTTATCTAGTTCCCTTTTGGCTGTACCCCACAATCTATGCTAAACAAGAAGCAAAGTGCTCAAGATGTATCTGTTAAAGGTAATCAATCTGCTTCTTGCCTTGCAATTATATTGCTCTTATTTACCGCCTATGCTGTCTTTGTCAGTGATGCGTCACGGCCTTTATATATATTACTAATTCAATTCTGCCATCCCTGGTGAGGAGCCTTATTGACATATGTCAGATGCAGAAATTGACTATGTGTGTGATAACTGACGTTGAGTTACATTTCAGCCTTATTTTCATTCCTGGATCGAAATGTAGGCAGCTGTCAGCTACTTATATTCATTAAGGGGAACAAACATGGATAACATGACAAAGCACATTATTCAAAACCATACAGTAAATCATTTCATTTGGCTGAAGATTTCCCTTTCTGCCTATAATATTTAATCTGATGTTGCTGTTCTTTTCTTCCCCCTGAGCTCAGACATCCTATGCCACTCAATAACCATTGTATGTAGCAATGTAAGTAAAAGTGAAATGGGGTCTGGAGAGAAAAGAACCAGATTTCTCCTCAGCACAGAGCTTCAGGTACACTCTGATTAGTTCCTGAGCTCCCTCAAAAATCAAGGCTGTACTTGGACAGATGCTGCAGTCCAATCAGAAGTGCTTGGGAGCCGATGAAAGAGGAACATTTGCCCATCTCCCTCTCCTGTCGGGCATCCAGTGAAGCCATTTCCAGGAGTTGAGGCATCTTGGTGTCTTTAGTTTCCCAATCCCTAGAAGCTTCTCAGTACCAAGCAATTTCCAATTTGTTTAGCAACGCACTCTAGGCTCCCTCCCCCAGTGTCTGCTCTCAACTTATCTTTCCAGTCTTATCTTTCAGTACATTGCTTACTGCCATTCCCTTCACGGTTACAGCACTAATTATGGTTACGAAATATGCTTTCTACTTCTCAGCACTTGTGTGTGTGTGTGTGTGTGTGTGTGTGTGTGTGTGCGTGTGTGCCATCTTCCGTCTCCTAAAATATTCTCCTCAATTGTCCTCCTCTCTCCATGTCCAAATCCTAAATATCTTTTTTTAGGCTTAAGTCAAATACCATTTCTTCCATATTCCTCCTATTCAAAAGCAACATTTCTCTCCTCTGAATTAGCAAAACACTTTAATTTCCCCTTCTTTTATGGTTTGCATCACCTTGTACCCTGCATTATTTATTTGTGCATAAATCTTACAAGGTTGATTAAACTGTAAGGTACTTAATAGCACTACCATCTTTAAGGTCTAGATGGGAAATATTAAGAACTTAGTTAATGATTAATGAATCAATTAACGTGTCAAAATGAGCCCAGTCAGGACATCGGAGCTCCTGTTTTCACAATGGGCGACCTGGCTAGATCAACTACCCTGTGGTTGCCCTGATCTCCATTGGTATTCAGTAATGCTTAGAGGTTGTTCAAGCGAAGTGACTCCAAATGAACCTGTCATCTGGGCTATGCATTGACAAAACAGACACAGTTCTGATCTGAGCACAGAAGTTTTATGCCAAATTGATAAATAACTCAAGTTCTCATTGGTAGAACCCTTGTTTTGCCTTATATTCTCTAATGTCGTTAGATTGAATGCCTTTCAAAAAGTGTAATTACACATCTTTCATCATAATAAAAAGGTTTGAGTGACATTTAATTCTTAAATCATAATGATATTTTCTCCCTATGAATTATGAGAGCAATGATGGCCTTTGATACCATGATGATGCTATTGTACTAGAATTTTGTCTATAATTCATATTTTCTGTCATGTATAAAGCATTATTAGTATCATGTGAACAGTATCATAATAAATATCTCTTATACTAATTGAAATACCATTATTTGAATGACTCTTCAGAGCTTTTCATTATTAAATTTAGAAACTTAACTTTTGCTTTTGTTGGAAATTCTTTTGTAGCATCAGTATACACATTTTCATCATAAGGACATTACAATTCGTAGCCCCAAACAGATTTAAGTGACCCGTGAATAAGTGAGTCAAAGTTGAATCTGTCATGTTCTGGATGATAGTAAATGGTATAGAAAAGTATATTTTCTGAAGCAAAGGTGATCAGTAATCTAAGAGTCAGAGAATCTCAAGGTTGAAAGAAACATTTTGGTTCATCCAATATACCTTGCCACTTAAAGCAGGAATCTTTCTGTAGTGATCCTGACAGGTGATCAACTTGTTTCTGTCTGAACTACTATGTGAAATTCATTTCTCTAACTTTGGTTTCAGTTCTGTCTTTTTTTGTTTGTTTGGGGTGGTAGAAAACTGCCTCTTGTCTAAGACAGTCTTCAAATATTTGAAAATCATTTCTTTCTTAGTCTTGTCCTGATTGGCATCCTTGGTTCTTTTAACCATTCTCCATACTAAAAAATAAGAAATAAAAAAATAATTGAATCTTAACTACTCCATTAAACCTTTTCTGGATGTTTTCCAGTTTGTCAATTCTCTTTAAAATACAAAACCTAGAACCAAATGCAGTATAATCTTTGTTGAGTGGCCATCACAGAAATGTGTCAGACTATTGTTACCCATGACTTGGACACTATATTTCTGTTGATATAGATGTCTGGATAGCTAGTGAACAAGGATAATTCTTTTATATTAATCTTGTGTCAATTAAGACTCCAAGAATCTTTTTCACATGAGTCCCTGCCCAGTTTGAATTCCTTTCGGCTGTCACTAGAAAATTGATTTTTCTAAATACCTAAAAGCAATGTAAATAATGCATACTATTAAATACAACCTGTAAAATGCATAACATATACAAAAGAAAATACATAATCCAATCATATATATAATATACTATATATTAATATATAATATAATATATATCATAATCATTGATACTTTGGTATATTTCCTTCCACTTTTGATATTTAGGTAACAGAAGCTATACTGTATTGCTATGGTTTGAATGTTTGTGTCTCCCCAAAATTCACATGTCTAAATCCTAACATCCAATGTGATGGTATTAAGAGATGGGGCCTCTGGAGGTGCTTAGGTCATGACAGTAGAGACCTCATGAATGGGTCTAATGTTCATACATAAGACATCCCAGAGAGATCCCTTGCCTTTTCTTCCAGGCGAGGATACAATGAGAAGTCTGCAACCTGAAAGCAGGCCTTAATCTGACCACGTGGATACCCCAATCTTGGACTTCCAGCCTTCAGAACGGTAAGAAATAAATTTATGTTGTTTGTAAGCTATCCAGTTTGTATATTTTGTCACAGCAGCCTGAATGGACTATGACATGTATGAATATTTTTACATTATGATTCTTTAAGTTTATTTCTTTATTTTGAGAGAGAGAGAGCAGGGAAGGGGCAGAGAGAGAGAATCCCAAGCAGGCTCTGCACTGATAGTGCAGAGCCTGACACAGGGCCTGAACTCATGAACAATGAGATCATGACCTGAGCTGAAACGAAGAACCAAGGGCTGGAGGCTTAACCTACTGAGTCACCCAGGAACCCTAGTTTCCGATTTTTTACTTAACATTATGTCAGTGAATGTTTCCAGGCTCTTAAAATTCTTCAAAAGTGGTAAACATATGTCCTTTATTCTATAGTGCCATTGGGTCGCATTTAGTAATTTCCCTCTTGAAAGATTTTGTTCTCAATTTTACTGTTTATTTTTTTATTAAAAAAATTTTTTTTACATTTATTTATCTTTTGAAAGGCATAGAGAGACATAGCACAAGTTGGGGAGGGGCAGGGAGAGAAGGAGGCACAGAATCCGAAGCAGGCTCCAGGCTCTGAGCTGTCAGCACAGAGCCTGACACGGGGCTCCCACTCACAAACCGTGAGATCATGACTGAGCCACCCAGGCACCCCTCAATTTTACTGTTTCAAAAAGGTTAAATAATGTTGGCACTGTGACAGTTAGGTAATGCACTGAGGCAATGGATTATCTATTTGAAAAAAGTACAATTATACTTTTTTCTCACAGGACACAACAAAATAAATTTCATAAGAATTAAAGAGTTCTATGTAATAAGAAATGCCAGTGGGAAAGTTTTTACCTGATGGGAAAGAACTTATATAAGAAAGCATAAAAGGAAAAATCAATACATTTGATTATGTGAAAGTTAGAAATTCTAAATATCAAAAAACATCATATCTGAAAAGAAACAGTATATCACATTTTGTGAAAAAAAAAACATTTTAAATGATGATCTGGGGGCGCCTGGGTGGCTCAGTCGGTTAAGCATCCGACTTCGGCTTGGGTCATGATCTCGGTTTGTGAGTTCGAGCCCTGCGTCAGGCTCTGTGCTGACAGCTCAGAGCCTGGAACCTGCTTCAGATTCCGGGTATCCTCCTCTCTGTGCCCCTCCCATGCTCATGCTCTGTCTCTCAATAATAAATAAATGTTAAAAAAATTTTAAAAATGATGATCTGAATTCATAAGGTATAAAACAACCATACAAATAAATATTAAAAACATTAAAGCCCTAGTGGTGTAATGTGTAAGAAACATTAAGAGTTAGTTTGCCAAAAAAATATGGTTCACTAGCAGCTATAATATAAACTGTCCTTTCTTACTAGTTATTGTGAAAGCAGTATTAAAACAAAAATCAGATATTTTGTACTGTATATGAACTGGTACAACCTGTCTGGAGATTTATCTTGTAATATATATCAAATGCCTTAAACAAGAGCACAACGCTTAATATAATAATTTCTCCTCTAAGAGTATATCCTAAGATAATAAAGATATGGACATATATGCATGAATAAGAGTATTTGTTACCTAATCTAAATGCTTAACACTAAGGAAATATGGAAATACAATTACAGTATGCAATAAGATTCTTCCAAACATAGTTTTAATAATTGTCTATTTAATGTAATGGGGAGATGCTAACAATGCCATTTGAGAAAAGCAGAATATATTATGTACGTGTAATTACAGTTTTGCAAGAAAAAAACTATAGTAATAAAAATGAAAGGCAATACATCAACGTGAACATTGGTGGTTTCTACATGGAATATTTGTGGATGGTATTTAATTGTTCCTCTCTGTACCTTTCAACATTCCTTAAATCTGTTGTTTAAAAATTAGGATAAAAATTATTTGCATATTTAAATAGTATTGTGATAAACATCTTTGTACATAAAACTTACTGACTATGTGCTTCTTAATTCTGATTCTTTTCAAGAGAGAATCTTAAAAGTCGAATGGAGTAGGATGTAATAATTTTATCAATCTCTCTCAAATTGCGCTATTTTGGTTCTGGCTGAGCATTTTCACATGTTGGGGAAATTACAGATCTCATACATCATTCAGTGTATAGTAGGATTCTATCTATTCGATCTGTGAGTTTGATCAGCATGATAAACCAAAACCTCATGTAATCACTGTTTACCAAGCAAAAGTTTGACTAGGATAGTTTAGAGGATGGAATTTCAAACACAGAGCCCTGCGGGAATGACATGATGGCCCATGAATAGTCCTGGAAGTGGAGTGGTTTACGCCCAAAAAATGGGAGGATTTACTCTTGCCATGGAAATGAAATATCGTGAACAAATTAACTAGTTCTGATCATCAAGCACCCACTTATTAAGAGTCCTAGTATCTGATCAGTCTTGTGGTAGGCAGAGGAGACCTCGTTACAGTGCTTTAGGAAGGTAGAATCTAGCTGTGGAGTTATGATTCATGGCCAGGAAATATTAGAAGCAGTTTGTCCTAAACTTGGGTGATCACCCAAGTCATGCAGATAGATACTTAAAAATACAGATCTCAAGTTTCTATGTCTAATGATCATTGTTCAATACCTTTGGAGTGAAGTATTTTTTAAAAGTTCCTTCAATGACCCTGACAACCAGCCAGGTTTGACAATCCCTTAGGTAGACAAATCAAGCTACTATGAAGAGGTATGGGCAAAAGCAGAATCAGGATGGGATGGGAATAGTCAAGTAAGGCTTATTATAGGAGATGAAACAGGCAAATTTGCCAAAGTGGTTTATTTACCATCTTCATTATGTATTAAGACCTAGACTCTTTCTCAAAAGGCATTTGAGTTTCCATATATATATATATATAATCTCCAACAGCCATATATGTTACATGCTTTACTTACTTAACAAGATAAACCAAGTTGCAATAAAAATTCTGGACCATGAGCGGCTCCTGGATGGCTCAATCAGTTGAGTCTGACTCTTGGTTTCAGCTCAGGTCACGATCTCATGGTTTCATGACAGTTTCTAACAGTGCAGAGCCTGCTTGGGATTCTCTCTCTCTCCTTCTCTCCCCTGCCCCCCACTCATGATATCTCTATGTCTATCAAAATAAATAAATAAACTTAACAAAAAAATTCCAGGCCATGAAAATGAGAAGAAGGCAATCATTCTCTTATAACTAGTACAATTATTTATTTTCATTTCTGTAACACTCATTCATTTAATAAATGTCTCAGCCTACTGTGCACTGAACTCCCACTCTCTTATGTGCTTGGGATAAACCACTAGACAAACCAGGCAAGGATCTCTGCCCTTGTGATGTTCACATTCTATCAGGGGAAGACACATAAGAATAAACAAAATGAGTAAATTACTGAGTATGTGAGAAGATGACAAGTGTCTGGAATATTTGGAAAGGAGGAGTCAGTATTAAACCGGGTGATCAGGGTAGGCCTCCTGGAGAAGGTGAGATTTGAGGCTGGAGAGGGATTAAACTAACCGGGTATCTTGGAAAAGAATATTCTAGGCATAGACTATAACCAGTGCAAAAGCCCTACAATGGCAGTGTGCCTAGTGTGTTTGAAGAAAAGCCAGGAGTCCAGAGTGGCTGAGATGGAGTGAGTGATCAGAGAGGAACAGGAAATGAGGTCAGAGAGGTAATGGGGGTGTCAAATTGCATAGGCCTTTGTAGGCCACTGGAAGGCTTTGAAGTGAAAAGCCTGGTCCCAGGCAAACATTGATCTGATTTCTGTCTTTGTAATTCTGCCTTTTCCAGAATGGCATCATATGTATGTGTGTGTGTATATATATATATATATATATATATATATATATATATATATTTGTATATGTAATTTTGTGTCTAGCTCCTTATAATTAGAATAATATTTCTGAGACTCTTCTACGCTGTTGTGTATTAGTAGTTCATTCCTTTTTATTGCTAAATAATTATCATTGTGTAACTATATCAGTTTGTTTAGCCATTCACCAGTTGATGAGGATTTGGATTGTTTCCAGTTTGGGGCTATTATGAGGCTATTATGAAGCTGCTATGAACATTTGTGTAGAGGTCTTTGTGTGGACATATGTTTTCATTTCTCTTGGGCAAATTACTAGAATTGAAGCAATGGGGTCATATGATAAGTGTATGTTTAGTTTCAGATGAAACTAAACTCTTTTCTAAAATGCCTGCATAATTTCAATGTATGAGAGTCGATTTGTTCTTCATTCTTGCTAGCACATGATATTTACAGTTTTTAAAAATTAGATAATCTAGTAAATGTGTAGTGGTCATTTTAATTTACATTTTCCTAACGGTTTATGATACTGACCAACCTTTCATGTGTTCATCTGCCATCTGTATCTAGTCTTTGATGAGTTATGTTTATTTTATTTATTTATTTATTTATATTATTATTATTATTTTTTAATATCAAATTTATTGTCAAATTGGTTTCCATACAACACCCAGTGCTCATCCCAAAAGGTGCCCTCCTCAATGCCCATCACCCACCCTCCCCGATGAGTTATGTTTAAATCTTTGCTCATTTTAAATTTTGGTGTTTGTCTTACTATTATTGAATTGTAGGTATTCTTTTTATATTCTGGATACAAGCGCTTTATCTGATAAGTATTTGGCAAATATTTTCTCTTTGTCTGTGGCCACCTTTTCATTTTTGTAAAGTTGTCTTTTGAGGAGTAGGAGTTTTTAATTTTTATTACGCCTAACTTACCAATTTTTTTCTTTCATGGTTTGTATTCTCATGCATGATCTGTGAAATATTTGTATTGTCAAAGTCAGAAATATTTTTTCCTAGGGTTTCTTTTAGACATTTTATACTTTTATGTTTTATATTTAGACTATAATATATTTTATTTAATTTTTGTAGATACAGTGATATATGGGCCAAGCTTCTTCAAGGTATAGATAGATGATTGATATATAGTTAGATAGATAAATTTTCCAGCACCATTTTTGAAGACTATTTTTCAAAGACTATATATATATTTGTATATATATAAACACATGCATTTCATACATATCTTTTCTATATAAAGTTTTTCATTAGAGGGGAATTGACATCTTCACATATTGTTTTCTAATCTTATGATAACAGTATGCCTGTCTCCACTTACTTAGGTCTTTCTAAATTTCTCACAAAAATGTTTTGTACCTTTTGTCACACAAACATTGCACTTATTTTGTTAATTTATTCCTATTATGAGTATTTCATATTTTGATGCTGTTATAAATGGTACTGTTTTCTTTGTTTTAATTTGCAACTTGTATTGCTGGTATAGGGGATTTCAACTAATTTTAGAATTTGTCATTTGAGAATAAAGATAGTTTGGGGCGCCTGGGTGGCGCAGTCGGTTAAGCGTCCGACTTCAGCCAGGTCACGATCTCGCGGTCCGTGAGTTCGAGCCCCGCGTCAGGCTCTGGGCTGATGGCTCAGAGCCTGGAGCCTGTTTCCGATTCTGTGTCTCCCTCTCTCTCTGCCCCTCCCCCGTTCATGCTCTGTCTCTCTCTATCCCAAAAATAAATAAACGTTGAAAAAAAATTTAAAAAAAAAAAAGATAGTTTAATTTCTTCTTTCAAATCTAGTTGCCTTTTATATCAGCTTTTGTGTACCTGATGGCATTGGTTAGGAGCTACAGTAAAATGTTAAGTATAAGTGGTGACCGTGAATATCTTTGTCTAATTCCTGATCTGAAGAGGAAAACATTCAGTGAAGGCCAATGTCAGCTGTTGATATTTCACACATGCCTTTCATGAGGTTGGGGAAATCTCCTTACATTCCTAGTTTGCTGAGAATTTTTGAATAGATGTTCAAATTGTCAAATTCCTTTTCTACATCTATAGTGATACTCATATATACTTTTCGTTTTCTGCTTGCTGATATCATGAATCACATTGATTGATTTTCCAGTGTTGCTTTGACCTGGTAGTCTTGTAATAAACTCTTACTTGGTCATTTACATATCATTATGACTACTTGGCCATATATAACAATATCCCTCTTATACATTGCTGGATTTGATTTGCTAATATATTGTTAAGGATTTTTGTGTCAAAGTTCATGAAGGATAATGGTCTTTAATCACCTTTTCTTAAAATATCTTTGTCCTATTTGGTCTCAGAGTAATTTTGACTTCATAAAATGACTTGGGAGTGTCCCTTCTTTTTTATTTTCCAGAAGATTTCTTGTAGCATCAGTGTTAGTTATCCCTTAAATGTCTAACAGACATCACCAATGAAGTAATTTAGGCCTGGACTTTTCTGTGTGCAAAAAATTGTAACTAAAAATTCCCTTGTACTGTAAACCCATTTTTTTAGGTTATCAATTCCTTCTTCAATGACTTTTGGTAATTTGTGACTTTCAAGGATTTTGTACAGTTTAAGTTATGAAGGGCACCTGGCTGGCTCAGTCGGAAGAGTATGCAACTCTTGATCTCGAGGCTGTGAATTTGAGCCCCATGTTGGGTATAGAGATTACTTAAAAATAAGTTATGAAATTCATTGGCATAGAATTTTTCTTAATATTTTCTTATTATGTTTTTGATTCCTGGAGCATGTGTAGTGATGCCTGCTCTTTCATTTCTGATATTGGTAATTTATGTTTGCCCTTTTTTTGGTCTTCATTAATTTGTTTAGAGGTATACCTTTTTTTTTTTTATCATTCAGAACAATCGACATTTAGTTTCATTGATTTTATCCATTTTAAATTTTATTGATTTCTGCTCTTACCTTTATTATTTTCTTCATTCTACATTTCTTTTTTCAAATATTTATTTAAGTAATCTCTACACTCAGTGTGGGGCTCAAATTCACAATGCCGAGATCAAGAGTCTCACACTCTTGGGGCGCCAGGGTGGCTCAGTCAGTTAAGCATCCAACTTCAGCTTGGGTCATGATCTCAGGGTTCATGAGTTTGAGCCCCACATCAGGCTTCACGCTGGCAGTCTGAAGCCTGCTTGGGATTTTCTCTCTCTCTCTCAGATAAGTAAACTTAAAAAAAAAAAATGGTCGCACGCTCTTCTGATTTAGCCAGTCAGGTGCCCCTTCTTTTGCTAGTTTCCTCAGGGACAATTTTAACTTATTCATTTTATATCTTTCTTTTTTACTAATATAAACATTTAATTTTATATGCTTCATTCTCAGCATTGCTTCAGATGTGTCCCACAAATTTTTATATATTGTGATTTTGTTTTCATTTAATTCCAAATATATTCTAGCATCTCTTTGACTATGAATTAGTTTTTCTGTCGTTCATACTACAGGTTTGTCAATTTTATTGATATTTTCAAAGAAAGAATGAGCTTTTTGTCTCATTGACTTTCTCTATTGCCTTTCTCTTTTAAATTTCATTGATTCTACTTTTTATCATTTCCTTCATTCTGATTGCTTTAATATTATTAATTATGCTCTCCCTTTTCTAGATTTTTCAGGTGGGATTATTATATTACTATAGTATTGATTTGAAATGTTTCCTTTCTCTAATGTACAAATTTGGTGCTATAAATGTTCCTGTCAGCCTCTCAGCCCACAAAATTTGCTATGTTGTGTATTATTTCCATTCAGTTCAATTTCTTTTAACTTCCCTTGAGACTTCTTTTTGACCCTTGGGCTATTTGGAAGTGTGTAGTTTAGTTTCCACATGTTTGGGAACTTTCCTTCTACCTTCCAAAATTTTTTATCTTCCCAAACAGGAAAACTCATTAAGCAGTAACTATTCCCCCCACCTTCCCCCAAGCTCCTGGTAAATTCGAATCTATTTTCTGTCTCTATGAATTTGCTGAACCTAGACATTTCATAAAAGTGCAGTCCTACAATATTTTTCCTTTTATGTCTGATATTTCACTAGCATAATGTTTTCAAGGTTCAACCACGGTATGTAGTCTGTGTTAGAACTTCATTTTTTTTTTACAGACAAATAAAAAATATGGCCTTTTTTACATATACCATTGTATACATGTGTTTTTGTTTATCCATTCATCTGTTGCTGGACATTTGGATTCTTTCTACCTTTTTGCTATTGTGAATAATACTCCAGTGCACATTGGCATAAAAATATCAGTTTGATTCCCTGTTTGAATTCTTTTGGGTACATACTAAGGAATGGAAATGCTGGGTCATATGATAAGTTTGTATTTAACTTTTGGAGGAGCCACCAAACTATTTTTCACATTTTCTTTTTATATATACTACAGTAGTATACAAGGGTTGAATTTCTCCACATCCTGACCAACACTTGTTATTTTGTTTTCTACTTGTTTTCTTTTATATATATATATTATATATAATATATATATTTTGTTTTCTTTTATATATATAAGTAAACTGGCAGGTTCCATGCCATCAGTGCAGAGACTGACACAGGGCTCAAATCCATGAACTGTGAGATCATGACCTGAGCCAAAAACCAAGAGTTGGACGTCGAACCAACTGAGCCACCCAGGCGCCTCTGTTTTCTTTTTATTATAGCCATCCTATTAGGTGTGTTGTGGTATCTCATTGTGGTTTTTATTTTAATTTACTTGATGGCTAATGATGTTCAGCTTTTCATGTACTTATTTTTCATTTGGATGCCTTTTCTGGAGAAATGTCTATTGAACTCCTTGACCATTTTTTTTTTTAATTGGGGTGTCAATTTGTTGTTGAGTTTCAGTAGCTCTTCATATACTCTGGATATTAAACAGTTAATAAATACAGGATTTGCAAATGTTTTACTCTATAGGTTATATTTTTACTTTCTTGATGATGTCCTTTGTTATTATTTTATTTTATTTTATTTTTTTTTTTTGGGACAGAGAGAGACAGAGCATGAACGGGGGAGGTGCAGAGAGAGAGGGAGACACAGAATCGGAAACAGGCTCCAGGCTCTGAGCCATCAGCCCAGAGCCTGACGCGGGGCTCGAACTCACGGACCGCGAGATCGTGACCTGGCTGAAGTCGGAGGCTTAACCGACTGCGCCACCCAGGCGCCCCAAGATGATGTCCTTTGATATACAGAAGTATTCAATTTTTATTAAACCTAATCTATCTCTTTTGTTTGTTACTTGTGCTTTTAGTATCATGGTGAAGAATCCAAGGTCATGAAGATTTACTCCTGTGTTTTCTCTAAGAGTTTTATTTAGCTCTTATATTTATGAATTTTAGTCCATTTTGAGTTAACTTTTATTATTGTGTGAGATAAGGGCCCAAATTTACATTTTTGCTTGTGAAAATCCAGTTGTCCCAAAACTATCTGTTGAAGAGACTATTCTTTCCTCACTGAATGAACTTGGCACCCTTATTAAAAATCAACTGGGGGGCACCTGGGTGGCTCAGTCAGTTAAGCATATGACTTCAGCTCAGGTCACGATCTCACGGTTCATGAATTTGAACTCCACATTGGTCTCTACACTCACGGTGTAGAGCCTGCCTGGGATTCTCTCTCTCCTTTTCTCTCTTCCCCTTCCTGATTCTCTCTAAACAAACAAACAAACAAACAAACAAAAAAATCAATTGGCCAGAGGTATATGGATTTATTTATTAACTCTCAACTCTATTCCATGTCTATCCTTATGTCAATATGACATCATTTTGATTGCTGAAGCTTTGCAATAAATGTTTAAATCAGGAAATGTGAGCCCTCCAATTTTGTTCTTTTTCCAGATTGTTCTGGTTATTAGGGCTCCTTGAAACTCCATATGAATTTTAGGATTACACTTTCCTTTTCTACAAAAAAATGCCTGTTAGAACTTTGATAGGGATAGTGTTTTGTCTGTAGATTAGTTTGGATATTATTGAAATCTTATCAACATTAAGTTTTCTAATCCATGAACACAGGATGTCTCTTCATTTAACTAGTTTCAGTGGACATGTCTTTCACTTTCTTAAATATGTTTCTAGGCTTTTTCTTCTTTTAGATGCTATTTAAAATGTAATAGCCTTTTAAGATTGTTCAATGATAGTGTATAGAAACAAAACCGACTTGGGGGTGTTGATTTTGGAGACCGCAATTTTGCACAATGTTCATCAGCTCTTTTTTTTGTGTGTGGATTATCTAGGAATATAGTTTTACTCCTTTCCACTCTGGAAGACTTTTATTATTTTTTTCCACGGCTAATTGCTCTAAAACTTCCAGTACAATGATGGATAGCAGTGATCAAAGTGGGCATCCATATCTTGTTCCTGATCTTAGAAAACTTTTAGTCTTTCACCATTGAATATGTTGCTATCTGTGGTTTTCCCACAAATGTCATTTATCGTGTTGAAGAAATCGCATATTACTAGTTTTTTGAGTTCTATTACCATGAAAAACAATGTTGGATTTTGCCAAATGCCTTTGCTGTATCAACTAAGATGGTAAATTTTTACCCTTCAGTCTGTTATTTGGTGTATTATATTAATTGATTTCCTTCAGTTGAACCATTCTTGCATTCCTGGAATAAATCCTACTTGCTCATGGTTGGTTTGCTAATATTTTGTTGAGGATTTTTTTCATCTATATTCATAAATGATTTTGGTCTGTAATTTTCTTTTCTTGTGATATCTTTATTTGGTTTTTGATAACAGGACAATAATGGCCTCATAGAAAGAATTAGGAAGCATTTCTTCCTCTTCTATCTTTTTAAAGAATTTGAGTAGGATTAGTAGTAGTGGCAGTAGTAGTAGATTCTCTAAAAGTTTGGTAGAATTCACCAGTGAAGCCATCTGGTCCAGGGCTTTCTTTATTGGGAGATTTTTTTTAATGTTTATTTATTTCTGAGACAGAGACAGACAGAGCATGAGTGGGGGAGGGGTAATGTGAGTGTTTCTAAGGATTTGTCCATTTCATCTATATTACATAATTTGTGACATACAATTGTTCTTAGTATTCTTTTTTTCTTTTTTCTTTTTTTTACTTAGGGGCAGCCAGAGGGAGATCTGCCCACAGCAAGGTCTGGGGAGGGGGTGCAGAGCTTCCATGCCACCCGAGGGCCCACTATCCCCAAATCTCTTCTTTTATATTCTTTTATAACTTTTTTTATTTCCATAAGGTTGGTACTAATGTTCCCAATTTCATTTTTTATTTTACTTATAGTTGAACCTTGCACAACATGGATTTGAACTGTGCAGGCCCACTTATGTGTGATGTTTTTTAAAATAAGTATGGTACGGAACTGTAAATGTATTTTCCCTTCCTTGGGATTTTCTTAATAACATTTTCTTTTCTCTAGATTACATTATTGTAAGAATATAGTATATAATACATATAACATACAAGATATGTGTTAATCAACTGTTTTATGTTTTCAGTAAGGCTTCTGGTCAACAGCAAACTATAGTATTAAGTTTTTAGGAAGTCAAAAGTTGCGGGAGGTGGGGGTTGGCACCCTTAACTCCAGTGTTGTTCAAGGGCCACCTGTATATGTCTGTTCTAATTGGTTTGTAGTGTAGTACTGTTCAAGTTCTTTATTTCTTTGAGAATGGGGTGTTGAAATCTCCAACTGTCATTGTAGAACTGTATATTTTCCTTCAATTCTGTTAGTTTTTGGTGTCATTTTTTTAAATGTTTATTTATTTCGGGGGAGAGGGGCAGAGACAGAGGGAGAGAGAATCCCAAGCAGGCTCTGTACTGTCAGCACACAGCCCCATGGGGGGCTTGAACTTAGGAACCATGAGCTCATGACTTGAGCAGAAATTGAGAGCAGAATGCTTAACCAACTACACCACCCAGGTGCCCCTGGTGTCATTTTTTTAAATCCTTTCTTCTTTGATGCACATGTTTATAATTGCCATATTTTCTTGGCGAATTGAACCTTTTATCAACGTATAATATATTTTTTTGTCTCTTGTAACAGTTTGGTTTAAAATCTATTTTGTCTGATATTAATAAAGCCATCCCAGCTCTTTTTGGTTATTTTTGTATGGTGTATCTTTTTTCCCTCCTTTCACTTTCAGTCTTCTTATGTCTTCAGGTCTAAAGTGAATCTCTTGTATCGAGCATATGGTTGGATCATCTTTTTCATTCATTCTGCCAATCTCTGCCTTTTAAGTGGAGTGTTTCATCCTTTTGCATTCAAAGTAATTACTAATAAGGAAAGACTTCTGCAATTTTGCTATTTCTTTTCTATATGCCATACACCTTTATTGTGTTATTCAGTTCCTTCATTACTGACTTACTTTGTGACTAACAATTTTTTTTAGTGGATTCTTGATTTCATCTAGCTTCTTTTTCTGTAATTATTTTTTCCTCAGTGGCTACCTCGTGTATTACAATTAACATCTTAAATTTATAACAGTGAAGTTTGAATTGATACCAACTTTGATTCAATAGTATACAATATCTGCTGCATTACACTCCCTTACCTCGTTTTGTATAATTGTCACAAATTATATCTTTATACATTGCATGCTTATTACTATAGCTTTATAATTACTATTTTATGCTTTTGCCTTTTAAATCATGTAGGAAAATATAAAGTGCAATTACCAACTAAATATGCGATATTACTGGCTTTTATATTTAACTGCACAACTACCTTTACTATTGTTCTTTTTGGTTTTTTTTCATGCGTCTTTGTGTTAATGTCTAGCGTCCTTTCATATAAGCCTGGAAGTCTCCTTTTAGCATTTATTTTAGGGCAGGGCTACTAGTGATAAACTCCTCACCTTTTCTTTATCTGACAATGTCTTAATTTCTATTTCATTTATGACAGTTTTATTTATTGTTATTTTTTAATTTTGTTAGTTTATTTATTTATTTTGAGAGAGAGAGAGAGAGAGAGAGAACAAACAGGGGAGGAGGAGGAGAGAGAGAGAGAGAGAGAGAATCCCAAGCAGGATCTGCCCTGTCAGCACAGAGCCTGATACAGGGCTCGAATCCACAAACTGTTAGATCAAGACCTGAGCCGAAACCAAGACTTGGAGGCTTAACCAACTAAGCCACCGGGCACTCCGAAGACAGTTTTGAAAAAGTGAATTGTTCTGATGGCTCCAATTTTTGTGTCTAAATCACATTCTATTGGTTTGCATTATCTCAACCTTAGGTTAGGGTTTTTTTCTTGATTTTTAATGTATCATATTTTTTTATTTAATTCTGGAAATTGTATTTAGAAACAGTAAAAAGTGATATAAATAGCATTTATACCCAGAAATGAATATGTTTCTCTTCCTATTAGGCTGTTAGGGCGGGGTATATAGGGAAAGAGCTGTGTGTCAGTGCCCTGATGACTTTGCACTTACTCACACAGGCCACATAGCCAAGGCTTCACTGCAGTTGTTCTAGTTCTTTGCAGAATGCCCTGTGATACTTCCAGAAAATGAGAGCATAAGATACTTGTGAGAATCTCCTAGTAGGCCATTTCTAACTTGCCTCCCTATCTTCCTAGGAGGCTGTCAGGAAATGGCTTCTCATTGCCTCCCAGGTTCTGATGAGGTATGAAAATTTTTTTATTGTTCTCTTTAGGGTAGAGCTACAGGATTTAAAACTAAGATTTTTTTAATGTTTATTTATTTTTGAGAGAGAGAGAGAGAGAGAGAGAGAGAGACAGAGACACTGAGTGGAAGCAGGGGAGGGGCAGAGAGAGAGGGAGACACAGAATCTGAAGCAGGCTCCAGGCTCTGAGCTGTCAGCACAGAGCCCAATGTGGGGCTCGAACCCACAAACTGTGAGATCATGGCCTGAGCCGAAGTCGGATGCTTAACCCACTGAGACATTCAGGCACCCCAAAACTAATTTAAACGCTATGGCACAGCCTGCTGCATCTCACCACTTGTGGTGCAGCCATCTGAACTTTTTTTCTGCCATTATTGTCCTATTGGACAAGGGAAACAGGGATCCCCTGTATGGTAAACTCTTGGGTTTGGCTGCTCTTGTAGTTGCTCTGTGTATGTAATACTATCTGTGTTTAATAAGGGCTCATTGTTTCTTTAAAAAAATTTTTTTTAGAGAGAGAGAGAGTGCAAGTTGGGAGAGGGGCAAAGAGAGACACAATCTTAAGCAGACTCTACGCGGAGCTTAATCCCATGACCCTGGGATCATGACCTGGGCCAAAACCAAGAGTCAGATGCTCAACCAACTGAGCCATCCAGGTGCCCCAGGGCTCATTGTTTCTTTACTGGACAAATGATCAACTTTTCTGTTTTTTTTTAAGTTTATTTATTTATTTTGAAAGAGAGAGCTCGTGAGCAGGGGAGGGTCAGAGAAAGAAGGCGAGAGAACAAGCAGGCTCCGAGCTGTTAGCACAGAGCCCAGTATGGGGCTCAATCCCATGAACTGTGAGATCATGACCTAAGCCAAAGTCAAGAGTCAAATGCTTAACCAACTGAGCCACCCAGGTGCCCCAACATTTCTGGACAGAATGTTTGGTCAATCTAGTCAGGGATTGAGCTGGGTTTTGTTTACTTCTTTCTATCTTTACCTTCAGCAAACCACAGGCAGCAAATAGTAGTGTATGGCTCTTACTTTGTATTTAGAATGAGGACTGGACTTCTGGAAGGTTTTTCTCAATGTGCCCCACCTTCTGCTCTACAGAAGAGATCTCTCTCCAAGAAACAGGAAGACTTCTGCTGCTTGTCAGTCATTTCTACGCTTGTCATGGGGTTGAGGGTTTCTCTAAGTTCTCCTCGTCCAGCGTCAGTCTTTAGCATGACCTGCATATCTGGACTTTGGGGATCAGTCTTTCTCAGCAGCATTACTTCCCACTTCCGGTGTCAGCCAAACTCTCCCTCATATTTGTGGAAGGTTTTAGGTGGGAAAGGGTTTCTTCCCTTCTTCCACGTATTTGTATAGGATCCTGAACCCAAGAGGGTTTCCTGTCCCTCCTTCAGGAGCATAGAACTTTTGTTTCTTCTATTCTCCTGAAATAGCATATGATTTCTTGTCTTCTTTAAGTAGGGGTGTTTCCTATCCCTTTCTCAGAGAAAGAATTGTTAGCTCCTACCCTTCCTCGACGCAAATGATCTTTGCTTAAATCCTGGGGACTGGAGTATTTTCTGCCCGTCCCAAGTGGCTTAGAGACTTTGCTTCATATGAGAGAAGGCCCAAGAAAGGAGATGCTGTTTTATCTGTCTCCAGATGGAATCCAATTATCTTTTTATGCCTTTACCACAGAGGTGGTGTTCTCTCAAGTTTCCTGCATTGAAACCTCAACTTTCTGATGGGCTCAAGAAATATTATTTTGTAATTATTCAGTCTTTTCTCAGTATTAGGTGGGATTAACGTTACCTTGAGGGGTTTTTTTTTTTTGCACACTAAGCACAAGTGGAGCCTCCACTGGAGTGCTTTGAACAGAGAGGTGATGTGATCTGAGCTATATTTAAAAAACAGCTCTGGGGTGCTTGGGTGGCTCAGTCGGTTAAGCCTCTGACTTGAATTCAGCTCAGGTCATGATCTCATGGTCTGTGGGACTGAGCTGCATGTCAGGCTCTGTGCTGACAGCCTGGAGCCTGCTTGGCATTCTCTCTCTCCTTCTCTCTCTGCCCCTCCCTCTGCTCACACTTTCTTTCTCTCAAAATAAGTAAATAAATCTTTAAAAAATCTATATCTAAAAAGATAGCTCTGACTGCTGTGTTGAGTATAAGTTAAAGTGGATCAAGATTGGAAGTAGAGAACCCTGTCAAGATGCTATAAAATTACTCGTATTTGGCTCAGATCTTCTTAATATTCACTACACAAAGAGAAATCTGTTGAATGACATAGTTCATATTATGAGACAAGAGATTACACAGTAATCCCTCAAGAAAGATATGGATTACTGTGCTGTTAAATTCTAAAAGAACCTTCTTCTGTGGTATCTAATATAAAGAAGACTGAAAATAAAATAAGCAATATCTTTGGGGGACATTTTTACAGCATATATAGGAGGATCTTCATATTACAATTGAAAAAATAAAAACCCCTGATAAAAACTGTGCTCATAACATTAAAATTTATCTCAGTGAAGGTGACCATGTATGAGCAAAGCTTGTGTGGTTACTATGCTTCTGTTTTCAGTTTTTTCCATAATCCACCTTAGAGTACTATTTCAGTTCATTTACTTTCAGTTGGAAGTCACAAGAATGGCATAGTTCTCATTGGTTTAAAAATAAAGGCACATTATTGGCACATATAACTTAAATTCTAGAGGTAGGTTATGCTTCAGGCAAGGATTGATCTAGTAGGTCAACAACAAAGGAATATCCCTTTTATTTCTGACTCTCTTCTTTCCATGATGTCAGCTTCATTCTAAAACTGACTCATTCTAAATCTAAAGATGGCTGCCTGTAGCTCCTGGGTTTATAAACTTCTTTGTTCATATTTAGTGTGTGTGAGAGAACATCTTTTTATGTATCTTCCATTGAAGTGAGAGGAAATTTTCTTCCTCAGGAACTCTCAGCAAGTGTTTCTCCAAATATAAATAGTTCAATTTTTTCATATATTCATCTCTGGGCCAAAAATAGTGTCTCCATAGGAAGAGGATACACCAATTAGCTTAAGCCAATTAAGGTCCTTTTGGAGATATAACTGGAAGTGGGTAGAGCCAATCCCACCCAAGTCTCATGCCTGAGAGATTCAAGTCCTGTTAGGATGGGGGAATGGAAGCTAGGGAGCAAATAGGAAATGACTACAGTGAGTAGAGGAGAAGAGAGAATGAACGGCACTTCTCTGTAACTTTCCTGAACATCACTTCTCTCACAAAATTTGGAGGTCATACTTTCTTTTTTCAAAAACAAACACTGGCAGGCTATTATTCTATATTGTTGACTGGAAATAGATCTGTTTACTTTAGGGACAAAAGGAGCAGGGGCACTTGGCTGGCTCAGTCAGCTGAGCGTCCGACTTCGGCTCAGGTCATGATCTCATGTTTCATGAGTTCGTGCCCCACATTGGACTCACCTTTGTCAGCACAGATCTCACTTCGGATACTCGGTCCCCCTCTCTCTCTGCCCCTCCCCCACTGGTGCTCTTTTTCTCAAAAAATAAACAATACATTTAAAACAAAACAAAACAAAACAAAAGGAACAGGTAAGAGCACTGACTTTGCATTATGACATATAAAAGCATATATGGAATTTTCTCCTTCCAGGTGGAAGAGCACCCGATCTTTCTGTAGAGAAATTATCTTCCATAGCCATATCATATGTAGGCTATCTGCTCCTTCTAGACAAGAAAATAAAGTTCCAAATATGTGCACTGTTTGCAAGGTGTGGGTCAAGATGAGGAGAAGCAATGGGACAGATGGTAGCTGTACTTATGGTGAGCATAGCATCATGTAGACATTTGTCAAATCACTAAGTTGTACACCTAAACCTAATGTAACATCGTGTGTCAACTATACTTTAAAAAATGTTCTATAAAAATATGAGAGGAGGAAGGAGGAGTAAAGAGTGCAGTGGGCAAGTAAAGAAATTATTGTTGATACACTTGGGAAATCTGGAAAAATGATGACTTAAAAGCAGGTTCACACCTGCGAACTTCCCTTTTTGTATTCACATTGCACTCCATCTTGTCATATCCTTTTTGAGTGGCAGGTTCCCCAAGATAGATAAATGGAAAGAATCAACTATGCTTAACTCAAACAACTGAACAGATGACATATCGTTACTACCTACACTAAAATTAATATGCTAGTGTTTTAGGGCAGAGAGAAGTTGACTTTTAAAATTATCTACATAATGCAACTAATGGACCTGTTTTTCATAGAAACTACAGCTATGTTCTTTCTTTTTCTTCTTCTTCGTTTTTTTTTTTTTTTTTTTTTTTCTGGAAGGGGGTTGAAGTTAAAAACCTCTGGAATCTATATCCTAGAGCCATTTGTTGCTGTCTAGGAATCAAAATAGAAAATTGAACAGGAGGAAAAGCAAAAGCATCTGGGATCCCTCCATTTTATAAATTCTATAGAAAAGAAATCAGGGAGAAATAGTGTATGTAGTAGAAAATCAATCAAAGGCTTAGTCCCATTATATACCCCAGTCCACACTCTATAATTCAGCTTGGCAAATAGAATTTATCATGGACTTGTCATTTTCAGAAACTATTTGGCCTGCAACAAAGCTGCTATCACATACAGGCAGAGTAAGAACTGAATATGAAGAGTGGCAGGAAATCTTTCCCCAACCCCCGCCCCCCAAGTCCACACATCAATATATGAAATACCACCTTTAGAGATTTAAAACTGCACAATTTGTTTTGCAAATTCAAGCATAAAATAGTTATTTCAGATTAGTGAGTGATACCAAGTCCTTTTCTCTTTTGTACCTTAAACAAGAGCCTAGATGAAAGGACAATTTTTATTTGGAGAGAGGAATGTATGTATGCTACAGTGGGGAGAAGAATGGGAGGAAAAAACAATATGAGAGTTTGAGGCAGTGTCCCATGGGACATGTCATGTGCAACATAAAGGTATTGTCTGCTAGAAAGGGAAGGGGGAAGTGCTTTTGAAATCCCAAATACCAACATTCAAGCTGGCCAAAGAAAGAATCTGAAGACATAGATTTGTTTTCATGTAATCTCATCACATGGAAATCTAGGATTTCTTCTAATAACTTCTTTGCTGCATTTAACAAAACATTAAGTGCTTGAGGTTGGGGCACAGAACAGCATGGAGATCCTTCAGAGATGATGATAAGAATAGCAGAATAAGCTGATAGGAGAAGAAAATTGAACCCAGCATCTCAAGGCAATGATATCCATTCATCAATAGGGTGTCTAATGGAAACTGACCCCAAAGTAACCTGGGAAGAAAACAAAGAAGAAACCTCTCTTTTTTTTCTAGCCTGATGTCTTTTCCAGCCAGATTACTTTCTAGGTTGTGGTCATTGGGACCCACGAATCCCTTCACCACCCAGGGGCCCCAAACTAAGATTTATTTTGTAAATGAGGCTTGTGTCTATAGTCTTTTGAATAGTATATGTTCTTTAACAGATGGATCTATTAAAGAGACATCAGTTTGTGCCCAAGACACGGAAGTTAAGCACTTGGTTACTTCCTATAATTATGAGCTGAAGAGAATTTGGTATCTGGTTCAAAGTACAGGGTATGGGAGACAAGCGCAAACACCTAAGAAGGGCTGCCCAGGGGTTCTTTCAAGGGCTCAGGCAAATGATTAGCATGTATCTGAAGTCCCTTCCCCGGCGGAGCTACAAGTTTTCATCTGAATATAGCAGGTCAATTTCATACTAATAAATGTACACCTACAAGCGGTAGTTTTGATAATCTTCCTTCCTGCCTAGACTCAAATAATGTCATTTTACGTTTTGGTCGATTTTCTATAGACCAGAAGAAAATTGAAATGCTTTGCCTCTTATTTTCAGAGCACTTCTGAAATTTTCATACTGCAGTTTAAATCTCTTTCTTTTCTCTCCCTCCAACAACCTTTCTTTGTTAAGGAACTCGTTCTTTGAGCTCTCCCTTCACCCCATCCCCCCTCCCTCTTCTTCAGTAGAAAGCTAAATGAAGATATTTAAAAATGGTCACTAAAGAGGCAGGAAATGGGTTATCGCTGAATGAGGGAATTAATCCAGAGTAGAGCAGACAGGCATTCGAAATGCATGCTGTAGTCCACAGCACGCAGTGTTATTTAAATAAAATGGTTATCTAAAATAACACGGAGGAAATACAATGCCAAAAAATGGACCATGAAAAAATTTGAAATGGGCTTTTCAAAAACATAAGAACACTTCGTTTTCTGTAACGTAACCCTGATTGGCTACCATAGCAGCTCCGGAAGTTAAGCAATTAGGACACTCCCGGCTAATGTTCTTGGGGCTGGGTAACCAAAGTGGAGGAGAAACAATGTAGCGCTGTTTGAAAACAGCTTAGATATCTGAGATGCCTGAAATGTCAAAAGATTCTCGACCTACTACAAACTTCTGAAGACTGACTGCTAATATTTAGGCATTCTACAACCAAATGATTGAGTGCATATTGTCGCTGTTAGAGCCATTCCTGAAAAAATACGTTTAAAAGCCACATATGACTTTTTTAAACCATGCATTCAAAACTACTGATGTTTTACAGTGCCAGAATGAACCTGAATGCTGTCATTTAAATTCAAGGCAAATCTTCCCAACCTCCACAACAAGTGACTTCCTATTTCGATAGCTGAAAGTACCGAAGAGCAAAGCACTTCAAACTAGTAGATTTTTTAATAGCTCTTGAAGAAGTCTGGCCACCAGGGTTCTGACCTTCATTGATAGACGACTTCCACTTTTCTCTTCCTTTTGAAAGACTCTCATCCAAAACAGTGCTCATGTGGCCCCACAGACCATTTTGCTGAGCGGAGATACTAGGGAAATGTCCTCAAAAAGGCAGAAGTAATAGGTCTGGCAATCAGCCAGACCAGACAACCTTGGGGGATGAGGGACGGGGTGGGGCAGGGGTAACGGGTAGGGTTTTTCTTTCCGCTCCCATCCTCCTAACCGAAAGCGAAAAGGTAAAGCAACAGAGGTAGGCATCTGCCTCAGCATAGGATTAGGAATTGAATCTATGATAGTTCCAGGAGAAACTGAGGCCATCATTTCCAGCCTCATCAATTTTCAGGCAGGAAAACTGAGATCTAGAGAGAGAAGGTAACTTGTCCAAGGTTGTCCGGCTAGCCAGCATCGGATCCAGGGCTAGGATTCATGTCCAGACACCCCCTCCAAGGCTTAGCACCTGGTAGAGTCTGTGAAATGGGACTCAGTCCTTCCTAGGTAAAGATGTAGGTCCTGGGTGTGAAAAATCGCCCAGCCATTCCAAAATAGATATTGATTTCATTCTGTTGGGGTTGGCATTCTTTGTAGTTTTGCATTGGGTCACCAAAGCCATCTCTTGGGTCTCAAAGGCCACGCCATTAAAGTAAACCTGTTTTTCTATGGAAAGGCCAGCTCCAGTGTCAAGAACTCTGGGATGGCTGCAGGGATGAATCGGTGTATCTGTTCAGATGGCAAAATGGGCATTCACCCTCATGAAGGACAATGTGATAAAGTGGCAAGTGGAAAAGTTGTCTTCCTAAGTTGCTGTCACAGTCCGTGCAGACTCAAAATGAGTAGTTTAAATACAGCAACAATATGGCACTATTGTACGGTAAAAATCATCTTAGTAGGAGATGCAAGCCCTATTTTAAAATACACCCTAAATAGTCCATTTACTCCAACAAATGGCAGCTGATTGGGCTGTACTGTAATTGGGTACAGCATTGAAGAGCTGCTTTGCCTATTATTTAAATTTCCAGTGAAGAAATAGCTAGTTCCTTCATCTTCACTCGACTCGTTTTCCTTTCAGGGCCACAGATGTGTTTTGGCCATAGCGCAGTTCCAGAGAAGGAAATAAGTGAGGGAGTTTAGGAGAGGCGGCTCTGCCGCAGCACAACACGCAGTCATGACAACCAAGCCGCCTCTGCAAATGGTGTAGGCCCACCTTCTCTCCAGGCATCTGCTGAGCAGCTCAAGGAATTGCGCTGACAGCAGGGATAATTTGCAGACTCCAGCCCTGCTCTGTCAGGCTAGATGAACACTCCCTTTCTTCCCATTCCCCTTGCCCAGGTGGCTGTTGCCGGTGGCTCGGGGTACGGTGTATGCAAATCAAATCCACAACTATATTTGAGCACCTGCAGAGACTCTAATCCTGTAATTCCATAGGGTAAAGTTAGAAGGGAAGAAGTGTAACTCACTTCAAATAGCATGTAACTGTTCTCGCTGTTCTATTTCACCAGCATCAGATTCAATATATCCCAGATGATCTTCCTATCCAAACCTGCTCTTCCACCTGCCTTCAGGGGAGGAGACAGGGCCCTGCCATCCACACTGTTCCCAAATAAGAAACCTACAAAGGACCTATGACTTGTCCCCTTTTCTCATCTGCCACAGCCAACTTCCTTACATGGAGCTTCAGTTATTTCTCCGTCCTCAATATCACCTAAATCTATGCCTTCTCCTCCGTTCCTAATAGCACAGTTTCTGGTATTAATCATGTTCCAACAAGAATACGGCTGCAGCCTCCTAATTACCAATGCTGCGACTTGCTCTTTCTTCTCCGATCTATCCTTCTCACTGCTCCCAAACTGAGCTCTACGTGAAACATGATCTCCAATTTGATGTCATTTCTCTGCTAAAATTCCGTCAGTGATTATAATTTTCAGGAAGGGTATAAGCTCTGAGTATGGCGTACAAGTCACACTGCGATCTGGCTTCTGCCCGCCTTATTCAAACACCAGTAATGTTTGATGTGTTAACAAAAATAATTCGTATCTATCGAAAAACATATCTAATCAATGTACCGTAGACCCTAAAAGGAACAAAATATATATTTGAAAAGAGTCTGGACTCGGGGCCCTTTACTGATACACATAGGCCTTCCTTTCTGAATTGCTGAATTCTTTGTAGCTCCTGAATTTGGGTAAACAGTGACCAGAGTTGATTCAGTACTTAATGCTCACCAAGAAATCCATTGCCCTGTGCTTAAGGACCCTTGAGGCTGTCAAAATCTTATTTTAGAGAAACAGACCTCTATCCTCAGCTGTGTCTATGCTTTAGGCCTGCTGTTTCTTGAGCTTTTGTTCTTGTTGAGAGTCACTGTGGCTGAGAAGAATAAGGGGCATTAGAGAATAAATAAATATGTTATAAATATATTAATTAGATATGTTTTAATCCTGTCTTCTCATAAAGACTTAGTTGTACATCCTCAGCTTTATTTCCCTCAAAGTAACAGTATAGCAGGCCTAAAAGATCACTGGTACTAAAAGCAGTTGATGAGTAGGATGTGTCCTCTTGGAGGAGAGAATTCTAGAAGCTCAGGTGGATGACTTCACAGAGGTTACCTGTCTGGACCTTCTATTCCCCTCTCCCTTGTCTCCAGCCTTACCACATTTTTCCTGTGGTAGAATGAACATACTGGCAGTGTATTTATTTCAAAAATATTTCTTGAAGACCTACCAGGTTCTAGGCCCTCAGATAAAAAACTGTGGATATAATGGTGAACCAGCGACTCATGGTAGTTAAATTACTCTGTGTGTGGAGGGGAGGAGAGGGGCATTGATCAATTTATCACACAAGTAAGTATGAATTAAAAAAATGTTCATTTATTTTGAGAGAGCGAGCTGGGGAAGGGTAGAGAGAGGGAGAGAGAGAATGCCAAGCAGGCTCCACGCCATCAGTGCAGAGCCTGATGCAGGGCTCGAGCTCATGAACCTTGAGATCATGACCTGAGCCGAAATCAAGAGTTGGACACTTAACCGATTGAACCGCCCAGGTGCCCCAAATGTGAGTTTTTAATAGTGATAAGTGACATGTGCTTCAAAGGAAATTATCAATGGCAGAGAATGCTAAATAATCAAGGAAGTCTCCGAGAAGGTGATCTATAAACTGAGACCAGATAGATTACACGGAGCTAATAATGCCAAGAGTTGAGAGATGGACATGCCAGTCAGATAGAAGAGAATTACAACTCCCTAAAACACAATGGATGCTCGTCCTAAGAACAGCAGGGATGTCAATATGACCAGAGCATAGCAAGTGCCAGGATGAGAGGCTGAGCAGTTTAGTAAGTGGGAGAGGTGAGATGCGTGTGGAGAGGCATATAGGGCCCTGAAGATGAAGATGAGAGGTTTAGGTTTCATTATACTGATCACCAAATGATTTTAATCATGAGAAGAAAATGATGTAAGCTCAAAAAACATCACCGACTACTACAGATCGTGCGGAGTGCTACAACTGGAACAATGAGACCAGTTAGGAGGCTATCATCATAGTTGCCGTGGAAGATCACAGTGATCCAGCCTAGGATGGTAGTGGTGGAGGTGGAGGGAAATGGCTGCATTCTGGATATATTTTGAAATAACATCTCCTTGACTGACTAACGGATTAGATGTTGGGGGGTAGTCTGTGACACCCAGATTTCTGGTATTGGCAGCTGGACAGTGGTGGCATTACCTGCAATGGGGAAGACTGGGGAAGGGTCGGGTTGGTGGGAGGTAAAAATCAAGAGTGCTGGGGGCTCCTGGCTGGCTCAGTCCACACAGCATGCAACTCTTGATCTCTCAGTCGTGAGTTCAAAACCCGCTCTGGGGGTAGAGTTTACTTTAAAAAACAAATTGAGAGTACTGCTTTGAACTTGTTTCTACTAGAGATCCAGAGAGATGTCCTAACTGTGGTTAATGCTATGAGAAGAATGGTCTGTAGGGACCAAGACAAATAACAGTGAGTTCAGGCAGGAAGCTGTGACAGTAGCTTCAGTGAGAGGGAAGGCTTGCTTTGGGTCCGTGTAATAGCAGCAGTGATGGATTTGAAAATAACTTTAAATTGAAAGTGAAAGTTGAAAGTAACTTTAATTTCCTATGTCTTCTATTGTTGCTACCATCCCCGGTGGCAATCAGATATTTGACTTGAGTCCTTTGAATTCCCTGGCCCTTTCTCTCCCGTTTGTACCTGGATAGGAAGCCTTGGTAATTTGACTTGGTGATGGGGCACTATCAGGGATCATTACTATGTGTCCACAATAGTATCTCAGTGTTGCAAAGTCCTTGCCCCTCTATCTAGTCAAATCTTCCATCAGACACCATCCTTTAGGAATCCCTGAATTCCTAGCTGAAAACAAAATCATGCGTACGTCTAGAGAAAGAAAATTTTCAAAATGAATCAAGCTGGTGAGAAAAGCAGCATCCAGGAAACAACAACACCTACACTTAACGGCAAGTTGTAAAGAAGTAGTTGAGTCAGAAATGTTTCCGCATTGACATTGGCGAGGCTTAAGCGAAAAGTACTTACTGAGTGTTACTGTGTGACTTGATATCCCCTGCTTGAAGAGTGGATTGGAATCCATTTCCCAGAACCAGGGAAATCGGGACTTTTCTAAGTTATTATAGCTTCAGACTCTGAGCTATAAACAGAAAACTAGAACCATCTAAGGAATTGGAAGAAATATTTAAAAGATCATAAATTTAAGCTCCAAGCAACCTGAAGAAATCATCAGGTCCAGCTTACTTCTGTTAGGTAGGCAGACGGGCACAGAAGCAGCCTCTGGTGATGTGAAAGGGTAAGGACTTTGGAGTCAAACACACAGGTGGAATCCTGAATCCATCACTTGCTAGCTAGGTATCCTTAGGCAAGTTATTTCATGTTTCTAGGCCTCAATCTCTTTGTCTGTGAAACTGGAGTTATAAACCCTACCCATAAATTGGTTATGAGTCAACATATGCAAAGCACTTAGTATATGATAAATAATAAATAGTGGCCATAATGTTTACACAATAGATTTTTAAATAACAGCTTTATTGACAAAGAATTCATATGTCATACAATTCACCTGTTTGAATTGTACAATTCGGTGGTTTCTATAGGATGGAAGAGATTTTAAGACAGACTTTGGTAGTAATTAGATCCGGAAAAAACTGGACTAGTTTTCAAACGACTGATAAACTCTTTATGGGGTGCACAAAGTAGGTTACTCAAATACTAGTGGATAAAATTAGGTTGACCTGAACAAGTCTGTGACCATGCAAGCACTTATCTATTTTTTGTTTTTTACTGAAAGTGTTGTCTGCATCTGTCCACACAAAAGCAATATATTCAAAAGGAATATAGGGAAGTAAATGACATTGTAGAATCAGTAGGTGGTTTTATGGCATTGTTTCTCTGAATCTATGTACGTATATATGAGACCTTGTGGCCTCCTTCACACACACACACACACACACGCACGCATGCACGCTCCATATATGAAAGTCTGGCTTTCTCCTTATGTTGTATATTTTTTCATTTTCTTACAATGACTTTGAGGCTTACTCAGGGCATGACCTGAAGAACAATAATACTGGATAATCTTTTCCCTAGATCTTTATGCAAACTACCACTTTTGAATAAAATAAAAGCAGGGAAAAAAATTAAGGTGAAGGTAGAGGAAGAGAGAAATTTAGTACTAACATATATAATCAGTTGACAGCCTCTAAGAAAAATATGGTCCAGTGATTTTCCAAGAGAAACCAGACTATGTAGAGAGATGAGCTGTATATGATAATCTTCCAAGCCTACTTCTTAATCTTATGGAAGATTTTTTTTGATCATCATATGAGACTTTTTATGAGATTATTTTATAGGTGAACTGTGTGTGTTCATGTATGTGTATGTGTTTTATGAAAGACATCTTGCCTGATATTTTTGCCAAGTCACTTTTCCAGATGATATATCAGCTATTTTGTCACCAGCTAGACAGTAATTTGATGGTGTCTTGGAAAGACAAGTGAATTCATTTCAAGTTGATAATGTTGCCTTTCCACAATTTTCTCACTAGTTCAAATGCCAATTGTGAATTATCTCATCAAGCTTTTGGACTTTAACAACCCAATTTTACTGCTTCTTCACACTTCAATACCCAAGTGTCACCAGTTATATTATTATATTGAGTATTTATTAAATTATCTTTTACATCACATTGAATAATTCCCTTATGAACTTCCTCTGAACATTTTTTAATATATTTTTTTTATTTTTAGACAGAGCATGAGTGGGGGAGAGGGGCAGAGGGAGAGAAAGAGTCTTAAGCAGGCTCCACACTCAGTGAAGAGCCCAACATGGGGCTCGATCCTGTGACCCTGGGATCATGACCTGAGCCAAAATCAAGGGCTGGACGCTCAACTGACTGAACTATCCAGGTGCCCTTCCTCTGAATATTTTTAACTCTTTTATTTCAGATTCATAATTTTTACCAATCAATGAACAATCTCGATAGATGAATCAATAGGTGATCAATATTGATCAGTGATCAATAAATGAATAATCTCTCTTTTCTATTTAGAAGAATTTAAATTAAAAAAGAATTTAAATGTATAGAAATGGAAGGATACATTAGCAAGCAGTAACCTTTATTCAGTAGTGACCATTCTATACATGAGAAAGGGAGACACAGAATCTGAAGCAGGTTCCAGGCACCAAGCTGTCAGCATAGAGCCTTACAAGGGGCTCAAACCCACAAACTGTGTGATCATGACCTGAGCCGAAGTCAGATGCTCAACCGACTGAGCCACCCAGGTATCCCTCTTATACCTTATTTCTGAAGGAAAATTGTCAACTATGTTCTTCATTTAGCTAAATAATGGAAAATATTTAGTTAGAGAGGCAGATATTTTGCTTACCTGGCATCTAACATCTATCTATCTATCTATCTATCTATCTATCTATCTATCTATAAATGTCAGGATACAGGAAAATCTCAGTTAAACAGATTACATAAAAAGAGTGGTTCTGGTTAGCTGATTATTCTAGTGACCTGAGGGTTAAAAATAGCAACAAAAATGTGTTTGTTTTACTCTTTGGTTAGTGGCTATTTTTCTAAATGGTCAAAGTATTTCATCCCCTTAGTAAAGTCTAGTAACAACTAAATCTTTGTTGACTAGGAATCTTGCAGAACAAGAGGCTAGTTTTCCAGAAATTTTTGTTTAAACAACGCCTACAACATGAGCTTTAATTTTACAATGTGTTCCTTTCTCGTAAAAGAAGAGACATTTACCTAAGGGCTTCAGTTGGTAGAGTTCTGATTAATTGCAATCTTACTACAATTAAATGTATTAGTCAACTCTAGGGGTTAAGAATGTGGATTCTTAACTAGGCTCAATCTTCATCTTAATAATGTGATGGATATGTATCTTCACCGTTGTGATCCTCAGTTTCCATTTTCTCTTATTTTTTTAAATGTTTATTTATTTTTGAGAGACAGAGAAAGAACACGAACAGCAGAGGGGCAGAGAGAGAGAGGGAGACACAAAACTCAAAGTAGCCTCTAGGCTCTGAGCTATCAGCACAGAGCCCGATGCGGGCCTCAAACCCATGAACTGTGATATCATGACCTGAGCTGAAGTCGGACGCTTAACTGACTGAGTCACCCAAGCACCCCTCTCTTCTGTTAAATGAGAATGATAACAGTACCTAATGCAGAATGTTGTTGGGATCAAGTGGGTCATTTCATGTAAAGTGCTTAGGACAGGTAAATAGTAAATGGTCAGATAATTTTAGTTATTATCGTTCCAGCTGTTTGTCATGGTATGGGTTTAAACATAGTTTTAGGATTGGGAGAATGGCTGAAGGATCCTTTTATCTACTCATTTTTTTCTAATTTTTAAAAAGAAGTCACTTTGGACTTTTCATACTACTCCAAATGTTATCTCTTGAACTTGTGGTGAACAGAAAAAATTCCTTCCCCCTTCCTCCCTTCCTCCCTTCCTCCCTTCCTCCCTTCCTTTTTTTCTTCTTCCAGATAAAGTGAAGGGATAAACTCTTAAGGACTAGAACACCTGTATGTGTCAGGAAATTCAACATTAGGCTTATGAAAAGTCATCATTTTGCAGTGGAAATAGTATAGCAAATACGTTTCTATTCAAGCATAATGATACTCAGGTTTGGGCTGTATGAATAGGAGAAAAGGTGTTTGGGGGCAAAGGGTAATAGGGCAAGTGGCAGGACCTTGAGCATGAGACATTTGCAGATATCAAATCCAGCTTTAAGCATAGGCAGAATGGACATCTGTCTACATGGAATAAGTTGAGTAGAAAAAAAAATGTTGCCATCTATGTCCCCACCCCTCTACCCCCATATATACAAAATCCTGCTATAATATTTCATTTTCCCACTCGATAATTCTGAACAAACATTCCATTCTCTGGGAAAAGTTATTGAAATATTAGGCACTTGTTGATTAATCTATATCACTCAGTCTTATAAGAGGACCAAGTCCAGAAGAGATGAAACACTGGATGGGAAGATTTTCATGAGGAAGTTGTGTATAGTGGGACCCAGAGAGGAAGAAAATTAGCACTTGTTGGATGTTTACTACAGCTCAGGTATTACAAGCCTCAATTCATGAACTTATGAATTGAGTATTCATAGGTATTATGGTATTATAGGTATTATGAAGGTATTATGAAGTCCTAGAAATAGGTATTATGAAGTCCACATTATAACGAAGAAACTGAGACTCAGAGAAGTCAAGTAAATTTCTCAAGACCACGTCAGTATTGTCAGAAAAGAGAGTCGAACCTACGATAATCTGGAATTTTTCTTTGTCTAAATTTGGAAGTGAGTGAGAGCACTGCCGGTGAGAAAATGAGGCAAATAACAGAGCGGAAATAAACTGAAGGAAGAAAAGATGTCCTCCGGTTTTATATCCATAGCTTCACTACCATTAGAATGAGTTATGGATGTCATTCAATGTGACACATAAGAGGAGACAGAGTAGCAGAGCTTCTAGTCCATTCAACTAACATCATTGAATTTCTGCTGTGTGCTAGGCTCTGTGCTTGAAGCTAGGAGTCAAGATCTAAAACAAACCCAGTCCATGCCTTTGAGGAAGTCACTTTCTGATATGACAGGACAGTTTTGTGAGAAGATGGATCTCAAATGCATATATGAGCAGCACTACGATGGGAACATAAAATCAAAGGCTAAATGCAGAAAAAGATTTTGAACATCAATTTTATGCAGTGGCAAACAGCTTAAAATAATATGTTAATTCTTAGAATGAACTGACCTAAAATGGAATACTATGCACCATTTGTATGATGTTTTTCAAAGCTTTCTTGAAGTAAACTGCACATATTAAAAATGCATAATCCAGTAAGTTTGACACATTTCTACACCTATGAAACTGTTGCCACAATCAAGATAATGAATATATCCATCACTCCAAAAGTTTTCATGTACCTCTTCCGTCCGCTGCTTCCCTGCCCAAGCAAAAAACAGAACTTTTTTCTGTTACTATAGATCAATTTTCATTCTCTAGAATTTTACATAAATGAGTATGAACTCTTTTTTGTCTGGGTTATTTTACTCTGCAAAATTATTGACATTTGTCCATGTTATTATGTGTACTAATGGTTCACTTCTTTTTACTGATGAGTAGTATTCCATTCTATGGATATAACAAAAATTCATCCAATCACCTGTTGATGGACATGTGGGTTGTTTCTAGTCTTTGGCTGTCACACACATAGCTACTGTGAACGTTCACGAACAAGTGGTTTTGTGGACACATACTTTGATTTGTCTTGGGTAAACACCAAGGAGTAAAATGGTTAAATAATATGATAGGTATACATATATCTTTTTAGAATACTACCAAAGTGGTTGTGCCATTTTACACTTTCACCAACAGTATATGAGAGTTCTAGCTCCAACATATACTCACCAACCCTTGGAATGGGTACACTTTATAAATTTTTGCTACTCTAATTGGTGTGTATTAGAATCTCACTGTGGTTTTGATTTGCGTACACTCAATGGCTTATATGTTGAGCATCTTTGTATGTTTTTTTTTAAGTTAATTTATCTTGAAAGGAAGAGAGAGAGCGTAAGCAAGAGGGGGCAGAGAAAGAGAGAGAATCCTAAGCAAGCTCCATGCGCAGCACGGAGCCCCACATGGTGTTCCATCTCAGGACAGTAAGAGCATGACCTGAGCCGAAATCAAGAGTCAGATGCTTAACTGACTGAGACACCCAGGCGCCTCTTTACAGTTTTAATTACATCTTCTTTGGTGTTGTAGCTGTTCAAATCTTTTGTCTATTGCTTATTGCTTATTTATTTTCTTATTAAGTTTTGAGAATTCTTTACATATTTTAGATACATATTCTTTATCAGTTATATGAATTGAAAATGGTTTCTTCCAGTCAGTGGCTTGTCATTTATTTATTTGTCTTATCTGGGTCTTTCAAAGAACATAAATTCCTAATTCTGATGAAGCCTAATTTATCAATTTTATTTTATGGAGAGTGCTTTTGGTGTTGTGTTTAAGAAACCATTGCCTAATCCAAGGTCATGAAGGTTTACTTTTAAGAAGTTTATAGTTTTAGCACTTACATTAGGTCTATGATCATTTTGAGTTAATTTTTGTATACAGTGTGTGGTATTGATTGAGGTTTGCCCCCCTCTTTCTCCTTTTATACAGATTATCTCATTGTTCCAAGCACAATTTTTTTGAAAAGACTATCCCTTCTCCTCTGACCTGTCTTTGAATCTTTGTCAAAATTCAATTGACCATAAATATATAGGTCTATTTGTATACTTTATTTTGTTTCATTGATACAATAGTTCTATCTCCTTGCTGATATCACACAACCTTGATTGCTGCAGATTTATAAAAGGTCTTGAAATTGAGTAGTGTAATCTCTCCAATTTTGTTCTTTTTCAAATTGTTTTGGCTATTCTGTATCTTTCACATTTTCCATATTAAGTTTAGAATCAGCTTGTCAGTTTCTACAAAAAAAAAGCATTCTGGGATTTTGATTTGGACTGCATTAAATTTATACATCAACTTGAGGAGAATTGACATTTTAACAATATTAAGTCTTTCAAACCATAAACATGTGTATCTCTCCCACTCATTCAAGTCTCCTTTAATTTATCTTGACAATGTTTTGTACTTTTAAGTGTACAGGAATTATACATTTTCAAAGCTATGCCTACTTGTTTCATATGCATAATGTTACTATAAATAACATGTTTTAAATTCCAATTTCCTATTTTTTGTTGCAGGTATAAAGAAATACAGTTGATTTTTTAAACACCGATCTTGTATCCTACAAACATGCTAAATTCACTTATTAGTTCTAGAAGCTTTTTTGTAAGACACATAGGTTGTCTGCCTCGATGATCATGTTATATGAGAATAAGGACAATTTTACTTCTTTCTTTCCAGTCTAAAAGCTTTTCATTTCTTTTTCTTGTCTGGCTACAACATTCAGTATAATGGTGAATAGAAGTGTTGTAGGCAAACATAATTCCTTTATTCTTTTTAAAATTTATTTTTACTTAAAAACGTTTTTATTTGAGTATAATCGACACAAAAGGTTACATTAGTTTCAAGTATACAATATAGTGATCCAACTTCTATATATGTTATGCTATGCTCACAAGTGTAGCTACCATCTGTCACCATACAGTGCTATTACAATATCATCGATTAGATTCCTTATGCTGTGCCTTTTATTTCTTTGACTTATTCATTATACAACTGGAAACCTGTGTCTCCCACTCCCCTAAGCCCATTTTACCCATCCCCTTACTCCCTTCCCTCTGGCAACAATCAGTTTGTTCTCTGTATTTATAATCTTAGATGAAAAGCATTTAGTCTTTCACCAGTAAGTATAATAGATGTTGGCTGTATGTTTTTCATAGGTGACTCTTTATCAGGTTGAGGAAATTCCCTTTTATTCCCAGCTCTGTTGAGAGCTTTTTAACAGGAATAGATGTTGGTTTTGACAAATTCTCCTTATGCATATATTGAGATGATTTTTTTAATCTGTTAATATAGTGAATTACATTGATTTTGAATGTTAAGCCAATCTGGCATTGCTGGACTAAACTCCATTGGACTATGATATATTATTATTTCAAAATATTATTTGACGCAATTTACTAAAATTTTTAAAGAATTATTTTTGCATCTATATTCATGAGAATTATTGGTTTGTAAAACTTTTCATGTAATTTTTTCACCTGGTTTTGGTCTTAGGGTAATGCTGGCATCATAGAATGGGTTCAGAGATAATTTACCTTCTTTGATTTCCTAGAAGAGTTTTTAGAAAACTGGTATTATATCTTTTAAAAATATTTCATAGAATCCACCAGCGAAGCCATATGGAGCTTGGAATTTTTTTGTCAGAAGATCTTTAACTATAAATTCAATTTTGTTAATAGATATGAGGCTATTTAGGTTTTCTATTTTTTCATGAGTCATCTTTACTAGCTTATTTCAAGGAATCCATTTATTTCATCTAAGTTTTAAAATTTATTTTCGGGGTGCCTGGGTGGCTCAATCAGTTGAGTGTCCAACTTTAGCTCAGGTCATGATCTCACCGTTTGTGAGTTCAAGCACTGTATTGGGCTTGCTGCTATCAGCACAGAGCCTGCTTTGGATCCTCTGTCCCCCTCTCTGTCAGCCCCTCCACTGCTCACATTGTCTCTTCCAAAAAGAAACAGACCTTTAAAAAAATAAAACAATATTTATTGTCATAAAGTTTTTCATATTTTTTTATTTTAACATCAGTAAAATCTGTAGCCATGTCACCTCTCTCATTACTGATATTGATAATTTGTGTTCATTTTTTTCTGAATATTTTGGCTAAATGTTTATCAATTTTATTGATCTCAAAAAAACCCAGTTCAGTTTCATTGATTTTCTCCATTTCTGTTTTCTGTTTCATTGATTTCTTCTCTAATATTTATCATTTGTTTTCTTCTGTTTACTTTGGGTTTAATTTGTCTTTTGTTTAGTTTAAGGTGGAAGCTGATGTCATTGATGAGATCTTTTGTTTCTAATATATGTGTTTAATGCTGTAAATTTTCTTCTCAGTATTGTGTTGTTTTTTACAGAATATTTGTATTTTGTACAAATATTGTTTTGTGATTGGTTGATGATCCAAAAAGTTACTTGTCAAACTGAATGTATAAAGTAGTTTTATAAAGGGAACACAAAACCACAGACTGAATATTAAAAATACTTTTAAGCTTCAATTTCATTAATGACAATTTGAAATAACATTATAAATTTATAATAAACTGCTATTTAACAGAATAGCATAAAACATTTGCATATATTTTTATAAGATAAAACACTAGATTTCCAGAAATTTCATACTGGTTTGAAGTCACCTTGCTCTAATTCATCCAGATTCTTTGGAGGTTCAATTTTATTCTCATTTAATAACAAAAATCCTCTATTGTAAATTTGTGATAAGCACTGAACTATATAATATAACATAGGTATACACAGTTTTTTAGAGCCCAGCAGAGGAAGCAGGCATGCATGGAACAACCAGGGAAGACTTCACAGGGTGATAATATGAGAAGTGTATTGGAGAAATAATAGGAGTTAACTGTGGCTAAGTAGGGGAGGCAGCAGTAATATTACAGATGTGCTGGGGCACCTGAGTGGCTTGGTCAGTTAAGCGTCCAACTTCGGCTCAGGTCGTGATCTCACGGTTCGTGGGTTCAAGCCCTGCGTCAGGCTCTGTGCTAACATCTCAGAGCCTGGAGCCTGCTTCAGAGTCTGTGTCTTTCCCGCTCTCTGCCCCTCCCCCACTCATGCTCTGTGTGTGTCTCTCTCCCCCCGCCTCTCAAAAATAAACATTAAAAAAAAATTCACAGATGTGCTTTGCTGGAAAAGCTTTCAGGAAGTTTTTATCACATTCAGGACATCACTGAAACCTGTGGGAGAATTTAGGTTTATCGGGTTAATGTAGATTAAGACTAATGAGGCAAAATAATCCTTGCTCTAAGCATGGGAATATGGACTGTAAGTCATTGTTGAAATCCTTTACTTAAACCTTGTACCTCAGTACTTATACATGGTTCCTTATTTGTGAAGCATTTCATTGTGTCTGATTCTTTTGGATAGTGCAGTGCTGAACTTGACTGAAATGGTGCTGGCTGTAAAAGATCAAGAGTAGAAAAGATGATAAAAAAAATAGTTGTAAAATGCTATATCGGCACTTTAACAAAAAACACTGATATCCACTCAAATGGGGCACATTGTATACTTTTTAAAAGACTGTGGATTCAAGCTTGGTTTATTGTGTATTTTTAAAAGATTGTCTAAATTTTTCCCTCACAAAATTGTGAAAAACTGCACGTATATGTGGTAACACACAAATGCATTTGAAAAGGGAGGTGAGTGAAAAAAATTGGGGCTGACAGTACCATTTTCTTTAACCTTGAACTGGACTGAAAAATTGCAATAAAAGTAAAACCTTGTAATATATGATGATTTCTTTAAGAGACAGGGAAGGACTTAGCTAACCTTTTTAATCAGTTACAGAGGTAAGGCTAAGAACGTAAGAGAACACAGATCAGGAATAGTGAGTGATCCACCAGATTGTCTCGTGGATTCTTTTCTTTTCAGTTTTCCAAATCAGCTTTATGGAAGATGGAAGAGATCCAATCCTTTTACCCCAAGGCTTTACTAGCAAGTTTAGCAACTGGAACTTGATGTAATAGGTGCTGTTTTAATGGATTATGGCCTGTGAAGTTTCTAAAGTTTGAGCAACTATATAAAATGAAAAGGTTCAGCAATGAAGCTTTTCTTTTATTTCTTTTTTTCGTAGTGGCTGCATATCGAAAGAGCTTCTGGGTTTTTTCAAAGTGCCTCAGTCCCTGCCCTGCTAGCATTAGCTACTGCTTTGTCAGAATAGCTTTGAGCTTCCTTCACAAGGTCTCCATTGGGACCTATATTAAAATCATCTCCATGCATTGTAAATTACTCAGCAACGTCAAGAAGTGACACTGTTGTGATTCCTATTCTAGAATATGCACCATCCAAATTTATTGTGGCAGAGAATTCTATGTGAAAGATTTATTTTGATAGGTGATGGCTGTGAGATACTCAATAATAAATGTCATTGTTCCCCCAAATGACCTCCAACCAGCTGGATAAAAACTTGCTTTCTATGTTGCTAGACCCTGAGGTCTATATTCTCACTGGGAAGAAGTCAAATAAAAAAATAAAATAAAATAAAATAGAGGGGGCATCTGGTTGGTTCAGATGGTGGAGCATCCGACTCTTGGTTTCATCTCAGTCATGATCTCACAGTTCATGAGTTCAAGACCCAAGACAGGCTCTGCACTGACAGCACAGAGCCAACTTGGGATTCTCTCTCTTCCTCTCTCTCTCTGCCCCTCCCCCACTTAAGCTCTCTCACTCTTTCTCAAAATAAATAAATAAATAAATAAATAACCAAAAATTTTTTAAGGAAAAAATAAAATAGAATAAATAAAATAAAATAAAATACCACAGTTTTCTGAGGTAAGTTGGAAAGTTAACACAATACTCAATGTAGAAGATTTTTCTGGTTCTAGATGGAATACTGTCTATCTGAGTATGTCACTCTCAGTTTTCTCTAGCTTTGTATCTCGGACTGTGAGGAAAGAGAATAGAAGTTGATGACAAATGATTTGTCTGTAGACTTCAAGCCATTCTGAGGAACTCTTTTCAAGTAAGTCATTTCTGAAGTTCAGTTTCAAAGATAACTGACTTCCTTTCTCTGTTAATATGCTTTGGCTTACTTTGTGTTCTGCTTTGTTATTTTGAACGGAAAATGTCCTACTGGTGTAGAGTTCCTTTTACTGTGCTAGCTTCTGAAGTTTGAAGAAGGGTTTATTGCTTTTTCTAGAGCACAGTAAAATTCTACTATCTTGTTTCTACCTGCAAAAGAGCAGAAAAAAATCACTACACATACACATTCAGGCTATGAAAGTCAGCCAGCCTTTAACAAGAAATATATGCCCATCAGGACAACCCATTGGTTTTTCAAGACAAGGAGATTCACTCACTCTCAACCTCTTTTGAAGGGGGGAAAGAAAATAATTCACTTGGTCAGTTTTGCACACAAAGGAGAAAACTTTCTGCCAACCCAATCACTTTAGCATGAGAAATGACTCTTGCTGTCTATGGATGACAAATGTCAAATTCAGAAGAAAGTTAAGAGAACACTAAGGTCTCTGGGACTGGCATTTTAGGGGAATGCACAAGTCTAGGAATGGAAGGAAGGCGCAAAAAAGAAAAATACAGAAGAAACAATTGTTGAATGTATGTGAAAGTTCATGTAAAAGTGTCTACTAAAAACAGGACACAAAATAGACTAATGGCTATTTGGGGGGCAAGATAGAGATTTGGGAAACTTGCATTACTATGGATGCACAGAAATTAGTATCATGATCTCTTAAAAATGGATTTTTGATTTAGCAAGTGGCCTTACTTGTATTTGAATAATAACACATATACATAATAAATAATAGAGTGAGGACTTAAGGGCCTCCCTTCTATGAGTATAGGTGATTTCCTCCCTTGTCATTTTTGCCATATTTGATTCAGGGAAAGAGAATTGAATTCAGTTGCACAATAAGAGATAATTTTGATGGGTACTTGGAAATTATTTTTCAACTATCTTAGAGACAGCCTTTGAGGAGAGTAACATCTAGCAGTGAAAATAGGAAAACAAATTCCAAATTATAATTTCCTTTTTACCACTAACTAGCTAACCCTTTCTTTGCCAACTTTCCAGGTATCATTTTTCCCATCTGTAAAAAAAGAAATTCCAAAATCGAATTTCACTTTCTATTGTTATGTTTCATTGCCCACTACAAATATTTATTGAACACTTGCTAATCCTTGGAGGCAGACTGTCTGAATTTGAATCCTGCTTGCCACAGATAAGTTGTGCGACCTCTGTGCCTTGGTTTTCTCATCTATAATAACAGTAACTACATGATAGAGTTACTATGAAGATTAGATGAGTTGATACATTTAAAGTGTTTGTAATAGTTTCTGCCACGGAATATTTTTTTAAAGGTTAGTTCTTAAGGGTCACCTGGGTGGCTCACTTTAGTGAGTGGCTGACTCTGTTTCAGCTCAGGTCATGATTTCATGGTTCATGGGTTCTGGCCCCGCATTGGGTTCTGTGCTGGTGATGCAGAGCCTGCTTGGGATTCTCTCTCTCTCTCTCTCTCTCTCTCTGCCCCTTCCCCACTCATTCTTTCTCTCTCTCTCTCTCTTTCTCTCTCTCTCAAAATTAATAAATGAGCTTGAAAAAAAGGTTAGTTCTTAGTATTATTAATTTAACACTGTGTTAAGCATTGAGGAATAAGAATAGATAAGCGATCAACTCTGCCTTCAGGGGATTTGGAGACTTTGGGAAGAAGTTAGAAAGGCAAACAAAAAAGGATGGTACTAAACCTACCTGAGGGTTCATGAAAGGCTTCACAGAGCAGATAACATTTTGAAATAAGCTTTAAAGGTTTAGGATTTTACCAGAAGGGAAAAAGATTAAAAGGTGTTCAGGGGATAGAATGAGAAGAGACACAGGGGCATGTAGGTGAATGGTCAGAAGTTCTAAGATATATGCTCATATTCAAGTTACCCAAGAGAGGATTTGATTATCTGACTGATTCATTAGTCACTGTCCATTTTAGAATGCCTCTATCGAACAGTTCTGCCCAGTAAGTTCCAGTAACTCTCCCTTTTGTTCAGGGACAAATTAATTTCTGATCTATTCTAAACAGCTAGTTCAGTGTGGTTGAGGTCAGTAGGACAAGAAGTCTGGAACTTTCTATGGAAAGTAGCACTTTTTATACTCTACCACTTTGGATATGGCAAGTACTTCGAGTGGCATGGTCTATCTATTTATATTGAGCCCTATAGCTAGAGCCCCTGACATCCTCCCCCGTATCCTGTATCTTGTTTAGTCCAAGCTATGCAGCTCTGACTATAATGATAAGTACTTTGATTGTTTAAAAAAAATTTTTAGTGGTCATTCATTTTTGAGAGAGAGAGACAGAGCATGGGCAGGGGAGGGGCAGAGAGAGATGGAGACACAGACTCCAAAGCAGGCTCCAGGCTCTGAGCTTTCAGCACAGAGCCCAAAGCAGGGCTCAAACTCATGAACCTTAAGATCACGACCTGAGCTAAAGTCTGACGCTTAACCAACTGAGCCACCCAGGTGCCCTGAGAAGTACTTTGATCTTAATAGTCTTAACCCACCAGCTGCTAGGGGCCAGGATTTGTCTGTAATCTATATACCTTACTTTCCTTGTTTAGCACTACCATTTCTTTGAAGGAGTCATATTTACTCTATGTCCTCTAGTAACTAACTCAAGTACTGAGGATGAAATAATACACTAGAATTATGGCAGTGTTGTCTATTGTCTTTGTCTTATTTGTAATCTAGCTACTATGACTTGCTGTTTATATTAGACCTCCTCTAATAGTAAACCTCCTCTAATCTTGACCAAATCCTAACCAGCTCTCCCATATTCTTATGCCTAATATGCACTTTAATGAACCAAGTTCCTTTCCCACAGGTCCTATACCTTGAGGCTGCAGATGCCTCCACCTTCTCCAATGACAAGATGCTATGAAGTTTCAGCTGGCTATGTGGCTTAGGTAGTTTGAATTATCATCATAGAGGAGGTAAGGAGAGATTAATCTCTTTTCCTATGAAATGTTAAAGAAACAGACTTAAGTCATATTTAAAAAGGTGTGGAGAACAATAATCATTAGAGAGAAGTAAATGAAATAATTATTACTTGCATTGACAAATCCGAGAAGTTTTTCAATGTTTTTGCTCTATAGTATTTTTGAATGTTTTATTTTATTTTTGAGAGAGAGAGAGAGAGAAAGCGAGAGGCAGAGAGAGAGAGACAGAGGACCTGAAGCAGGCTGGGTGCTGACTGAAGGGAGTCCGACGTGGGGCTTGAACTCATGAAGCACAAGATCATGACTTGAGTTGAAGTTGGACGCTTAACCAACTGAGCCACCCAGGCAACCTTCTGTAGTATTTTTTAATATGTTAAGTGCCAAACTTATAGCGTAAAATATAGCATAGAGTTATCCAAGAGTCATAGGCTTGAATTATAATACTGACTCTTGCTAACACCAGTGATTTGGGGACTTCTAATTTTTGGTGCCTATGCGACAGTTTCCAGCTTAAAAAATGGAATTATTTCTCAAACTGGGCCCATTGTGGATTTCACCACCACTTATTATGTGAGAAATAACTCAGGCCCCAGTACTCTTGCTTACCCATCTTGGAAGCAAATAGATGAGTAAAACCTCTGCTATGAACATCCTGTCCCTCTCCCCACCATCAATTTGTTTTAGAACATGATGAGGTCTGTAGAATTTAGCTACATCTCTTTTAAGTCATTAAAAATATTTACTAAGTCAAATGTGCTCCTGAAATGTCATTTGTCAGATGTACACAATAGCATCAGCATGTGGGAGACTTTACAGCTTAGCTTTCATTTCTTTGCCTAAATGGTCTCCAAACGTGAGTGATGGGATACATCACACCATGGATCTTAAAACACTGACATTTTATCCATTAAATCTTTACATTGTCTTGCATGACCGTATTTGCAACCTGGGTCTGGAAATTTGGAAATGTTATGACTTGAAATAATAGTACTCATGTATTGACAAAACAATCTGGCAGATCCTGAAACAACTTAACTTTAAAAACAGATTGAAATCATGCTAAAGTATTTTTTTTTGCTGGTTTTCTTTTGTTTTCCTTTGTTTTGTTTCTTTTTTTTTTTAATATGAAATTTATTGCCAAATTGGTTTCCATACAACACCCAGTGCTCATCCCAATAGGTGCCCTCCTCAATGCCCATCACCCACCCTCCCCTCCCTCTCACCCCCCATCAACCCTCAGTTTGTTCTCAGTTTTTAAGAGTCTCTTATGTTTTGGCTCCCTCCCTCTCTAAACTTTCTTTTTTTTTTTTCCTTCCCCTCCCCCATGGTCTTCTGATAAGTTTCTCAGGATCCACATAAGAGTGAAAACATATGGTCTGTCTTTCTCTGTATCACTTATTTCACTTAGTATAACACTCTCCAGTTCCATCCACGTTGCTACAAAAGGCCATATTTCATTCTTTCTCATTGCCACGTAGTATTCCATTATGTATATAAACCAATTTCTTTATCCATTCATCAGTTGATGGACATTTAGGCTCTTTCCATAATTTGGCTGTTGTTGAAAGTGCTGCTATAAACATTGGGTACAAGTGCCCCTATGCATCAGCACTCCTGTATCCCTTGGGTAAATTCCTAGCAGTGCTATTTGAAATCATGCTAAAATTGAAGTATCTATGGGGCGCCTGGGTGGCTCAGTTGGATAAGCATCCAACTTCAGCTCAGGTCATGATCTCACAGTTTGTGCGTTCAAGCCTGGCTTTGGGCTCTGTGTTGACAGCTCAGAGCCTGGAGCCTGCTTCAGATTTGTGTCTCCCTCTCTCTCTCTCTGCTCCTCCCTCACTCATGCTCTGTCTCTCTCTCTCTCTCAAGAATAAATAAACATTAAGAAACATTTTTAAAATTGAAGTATCTAAAAATCTAGAGATTAGTTAATGTCAGCAATTCCTTCCTAAAAATTCCTTTGATGCATCATTCATGGGTCCAGATTCTCTTGCATAAATAGCCTATTAGAACAAAACAGGAGGAGGGGGAAAGTCTTGCCATTTGCATTTAATTCCAGGCCACTGAATAAGAAAAGTTCCATTTAATCCCATTTTGCAGATTTGATGTTAACTCTGAGATGTTATGTTAAATCCCACATGCTCTTTTCAGTTTAATTCATGTGCCTCTCTAGCCTCATTTTTTTTTTTTCTATTTCTACCTCAAATTCTTTGCTCCAACCTGACAGCTTTTCTGTCAGTTCCTTGGACACATTATGCTCACTTGTGCCTCAGGGCCTTCAGCTCCTCAGGGAGGCATTCCCTGGCCTCAAAACTGGGTTGGAACCACCATAGGAACTGTAGTTCCTATTTGTAATATTCTTCACACCTATTTTATTTATTTAGCATCTATCTTCTCCACTAGACCAAGGCCTGTGAGAGTGGAACTTATATTTAACTCGTTCACTACTGTATCCTCAGTGCTTAGCACATAGTTATGAAGTTTCTGGTAGGGCCTCCAGGAGGCCCTTCTAGGTTAACCTCTCCAGACATTTAGCATCTGACGTAGTGCTTTCTCTAGGAGTTATATATGGTGGGCATTATATGAACTTGTATTTGCTTATCATTGGTCCTGTAGACACCAAATTTTTTCCACAGGAATTCTTTCTTTTTTTAATTTTTTATGTTTATTTATTTTTGAGAGAGAGACACACAGAGTGTGAGTGGGGCAAGGGGCAGAGAGAGGGAGACACAGAGTCTAAAGCAGGCTTCAGGTTCTGAGCTGTCAGCACAGAACCTGATGTGGGGCTCAAAGTCACAGACCGCGAGATCATGACGTGAGATGAAGTCAGAAGTTTCACCAGCACCCAGGTGCTTCTGCCATAGGAATTCTTTTATCTCTCCAGCTAGACTGGAAAACCACTGATAGGTAGAATAAAGTCTACTTCCATGATGTCATCCATCTTGGCTGGCATCATGCTCTGACTCAGTTGAAAATAATAGCTGTTGTATAAAAATATCCACAAACAGGGATACTCCCAAATATATTTTCTCATCCTAGCTGTGCTGAGTCTTTTTCTGGACTGAAATAGGTTTGATTTTTTTTTCCTGCACCCTGTACATCGAACATTCAAATGATAATTCAGAGTAAGTATGTTTAATTTCCCAACGCTAACTACAATTTCATTCATAACAGATATATGTAGGCACAAGTTAACTTCTTGCAAAATTATTTCCACTCATAAACACTTGAAATGATAAGAGGTAAATTGGTTTTACATCTGTTGCTGCACAACCATATAGAATATTGTAAGCACTGGAATTACTTGCTTCTAAACTATCAGAAATCAGACTTATGCAAACCCTGTAGAGTGATGTTTAAAAATGCATTTGGGGGGCGCCCGGGTGGCTCAGCTGGTTGAACGTCCTACTTTGGCTCAGGTCATGATCTCACAGTTCGTGGGTCCGAGCCCCCCATCAGGCTTGCTGCTGTCAGCATGGAGCCTGCTTTGGATCCTCTCTCTCCCTCCTCTCTCTCTGCCCCTCCCCCCTCTCTTTCTCTCTCTCTCTTTCTCTCAAAAATAAAAAATAAAATAAAATAAATAAACTTAAAAAAATAAAAATGCAGATTCAGACATATGTTGACTTTACTTTGCCCCCCCCCCCCCACACACACACACACTCAGTATTCATCTTACCTGCCCTGGTCTTATTGGATAAACAGTTCCTGAAGGAAGTGGGAGAGTATAGAGCTAATAGACAAATGCTCAGGTTGACGATATTCTATTTTCAGGAAATATTACATGAACCATTTTTCACCAAGGCCTCCTTAGGACCCACTACTCAGCCTCAGACTATAGTGCCAAACTGTGTACTTTATACGTATTGGGTACCTGTAATGTCTTATTTAATTTATAAAGTTAGTGATGCTGATAAAAAAAAATGTCTACTATTACAGCATAGCATCTTGGGTCTGGAATTTTTATAATAATATATGTAGCAATAAATTAGATTAACTGTATAGAGATGTTATGTGCGTATTTTAGCCAAAAATGTTGTTTCAGATCTGCCACAATTTCTTTCACTCTCTTCTACTTATTTGGTTACTGCTGTGAATTAATTCAAATTTGAAAATAAGATAAGTATGAGTTATGCTCAGATGACTATAACTTGTCACCTATCTAAGGAATTATATTTTTGGATTGTCTTTTTCATTTGCCCTAGACCAAGAAGATTGCTCTGTGAAGAGTATGTTTTCATTAAAACAGTGGCTCTCAAACTTCACTGTGTGGATAATCTCTGCTTTACCTTTCACAACATTTTATTTAAAATTATTCTAGGGGTGCCTGAGTAGCTCAGTCAGTTAAGCATCCAACTCTTGATTTCAGCTCAGCTCATGATCTCATGGCTTGTGAGTTCGAACCCTGCGTCAGGCTCTGCGTGGACAGTGTGGAGACTGGTTGGGATTTTCTCTCTCCTTCTCTCTCTCTCTTTAAAAATAAATAAATAAACTTAAAAAAATAAAATTATTCTATATCAAGTATTGCTATAGATGCTCACAACACTTCTGTGAGATAGATAAGATAGAGTCTACATCATAGAAAAGCGATATTGCAAGGAAAGGTAGAACAGTTTTAATCCGAGTTTTGCATTAAGACATGAATCTACATCATACCTACCATGGAACTTATACTATAATTTAGATTGTTGGCATGGGAATGGGTGAACTAGTCTTGGAGAGGAAAAGATCCTACTTAAGTTATTGTGATTACTCAGAGGTAACATTTGTAATTTTTGTCACCACAAAATGCATCAGAAAAGATGTGTTCCTTCTTCAGAAACAATTTCTTGACATAAGACATGGAGGGTTATCTGGTCTGAATAAAAAAAAATATATTGCTATTAGCCTCTAGAGCTGCTCTGTCCAGTATGGTAGCCACTAGCCACATGTGACTATTTAAATTTAATTAATTAAAATTAAATAAAAATTAAAATTCAGTCAATCAGTCACACTATAACCACATATGGTCAATAACTACCATATTGGATGGCACAGAAATAGAACATTTCTATAATCACAGAAAATTTTAATGGGCAGCACTGCTCTGCAGTAACAGCTAACCAGAAAAATGACTGGAAGAAAATGTTTATCTTAATAATTATTTTTATTTGAGGAATATGAACTCTCAAAGTTTATGCCTTTAAATATTCCTTCTCTTTTCCCCCATCCCATCAAGATAAGACTTCACCTTCCTCCTGTTATCACTGTGTCCTACACCTCAGATAGGATTAGCAAATGTTCTGGAAACAGAATCAATTTGTGAAAGGAAAGGAAACCCAAACCATTTATCACATTCCTTTAATCCCCAAAGAAAAATCTAATGGGAAGAAAATTGTTGTTTTGCCCCTTTTTTTAATCTAAAGAATTAACTAGAAGGCTGGAGGAGTGGATTTTCCTCTAGTGCTTTTTGTCTTCTCATCTAGCAAATGAATGTGTTAAATTAGATAGCCTCGAAAAGTCCTTGCTGCTATGATTCTTAACATATAAGCTCAGTGACTGTTCTGTTGGGGGGGCAGTAAAGAAGCATTCCTTATTGAATAACAGGTTGAACTAATGGTTTCCAAGAATTCTTCCAACCATAAGATTCTAGGAGGGACCTCTATTTGGTCTCATTTTAATTCTGATTTGGGCCCTATGTGTTCATTGAATCTAACCTTTTTTAATGTTTATTTATTACTTTGAGTAAGAAAGAGTATGATCAGGGGAGGGGCAGAGAGGGAGAGAGAATCCCAATCAGTCTCTGTGCCATCAGCACGGGGCTCGATCCCAGGAACCATGAGATCATGACTTGAGCCGAAATCATGAGTCAGATGCGTAATCAACTGGGCCACCCAGATGCCCCTGAATCTAACTTTTTTAATCCATAAATTAAAAACAAAAAACAAAAAACAATTCCAAGTTGCAATTTCGGGAATCTTGTTTGTCAAATCACTCTGAAGCTGTTCTTCAAAGAATGAATGGAAAAGGGTTTTATGGGGGCGCCTGGGTGGCGCAGTCGGTTAAGCGTCCGACTTCAGCCAGGTCACGATCTCGCGGTCCGGGAGTTCGAGCCCCGCGTCGGGCTCTGGGCTGATGGCTCAGAGCCTGGAGCCTGTTTCCGATTCTGTGTCTCCCTCTCTCTCTGCCCCTCGCCCGTTCATGCTCTGTCTCTCTCTGTCCCAAAAATAAATAAACATTGAAAAAAAAATCTTTATTAAAAAAAAAAAAAGAAAAGGGTTTTATGGCTACATATTTCTAATTTGAACTATAAAAATATGAAAGGAACTATTAGAGAAAGAGAGGGAGAAAGAAGCCAAAGGCAGTTTATATGAGAATGATAATAAATGCATGTGAAAGCATTGAATCCATGTTAAGTCTGCCTTCATAAACACAATGGTTTGTTGGAGATGTTAGGGGCAGGGTAAAACCAATGACCCCAACTGTGAGGTTGAAACCTTTAGAAGTGACCTGTGGCCAGAGCATCTACCTGAAACTAGGAAACATTTAGCTGCCACTTAACACAGAGAAGAACATGGGATAATTGCATCTTTCATGACAGGGAATAATAAAGATAATATAACATTTAAGAAATTCCAAAGTAGTGGTGTAGGGGCTGAATTCATGAGCATGGCAACTTTTGAAGCCTGCTTGGAAAATCTGTGCTATTTCCACAGACATCTCCAATAGAGTGGAAATAATACTAACTATGGGGCAAGAAAACTAGATTACACAGACAGCTTTGTAACGAACTAAATGACCTTAGTCTGGTCACTTCCTTTCTTTAGGCTAATTTGCGCCATATGTAAAAGGATGGTTTTCAATTCATGCACCAGATGATCTCTAAGGTTCTTTCCACCATTGCCATTCTTTAAGTTGTTGAGGAACACAATGACAATAATGATAATGGCTGCCATTTATTACATGCTTACTATGTATTATGTACTGTGAATGACTTCTATGAATTTAGTGCTCATTTGGTGTTCACCACACAGTGAGGTAGGAACTATTATAACCACTATTTCTTTAAGCAAAAATCTGAGAGCTCAGAGATATTACATAATTTGTCCAATTTTACCAGCTGAAAGAGTGAGGATTTGCACTCCAATCTGTATGATTGCAGAGATCATGTGCTTAAGCACTACATTGGCTTTCCCATCTAATATGTGCCAGTAATGTAAATTCTAGTACATGTTGAATCCATAATGAAAATGCCATTTGTTTGTATTTTCTCCTCCCTTATGGATTCTCTCCAAAATCTTTCAAATTTCCAAAGATCTTTGATGTAAAATTACTATTTACTAATTGCTTTCTTTGTTGAAGGCACTGTATGAGGTGTCTTACATTAATGAACTTTATTCTCAGACAGCCCTATAAAATTGGGACTATTATCCCTCTTCTATAGATGGAAAAACTGAGACACCACATTTGGTAATTTAATTGAGGTCACAAAGATGAAAATTAGTAGGTAAATTTAAACCCAGCTTTGCCTTACTTCAAACAAAATCCCTTTCTACTGTTTTCAGATTCTCTATTCTTAGACTTGAATGTAGGGATTGGCAGACGAGAACATTTCCAAGACCACACACATGCACGCATGCATGCATATGCACACATGCATGTACACACACCAACATATGCCTCAATTACTCATGCAGCTATTTGGATGATGTTAAGATGCTTGAAATCCCAAAATATCTGGTACTGAAGCCAACTGAAAATGAGGATGGATGGGAAAAACCACATTGTAGATCACTGAGTGGGATTATGTTGCCCCCACATCACTGTGTACTCTTTAATTTGGTTGACCATTTTTCTATGTGCAAAGCTATAGAACAGTTGGTGCATATTTGCCTAATTTTGGCTTCCCAGGAAGAATTAATAATTTTGCCAGTGTCTATCCATTGCAATGAAGTCTTTTTCCCACTGTGTGGAAGAACCTAGCACATCAAACACTTAGGGAACATACGAAAAAAAGGACAAGGAAATATTAAATACCTTTATGTTATACTGGGGAAAAAAACAGAATCCTGGTAAGAGATGAGGCACATTAGTCCATGGCAGAGGACTAAAAAGTCCCAGTAAGAACAGAGTCTTGAAAATAGAGTATTAGTAAGAAATGAGAGATTCCAACAACTTTCCCACAAGGGAACTATATATTCTATAAATGCATTTGAAATCTTGAGACATTTCTTTGAGATAAACTTATCTACTTTAGCCAGAATAGTACTCTGGTAAGGAGAGCTGCATTAAATAAATTTCTGCTAATTGAATCCAATTTTCTCACAAATATCTATATTTGTTTATATGAAGCCAACGTGGAATACATACATTTATATCTGTCAATAGACTGAGTAAAAATAAAGGAAGTAATGAGATTTTTCATCAGGATTTTGGTACTCCAGTAATTTTGTACTGCATTTTATCAATTATAATATTTGATCAATCTAAGCACCCTCACCTGCTTTTCCCCAGACTATTAAATTCCTTCATTGTCTGACTTCAAATTTAGCTTGCAGAGACTTCCTTCATCTAGAGGTTTACACAATGTCTCCTAAATCCAGTGACTACATTCACCTTTACAAATAGAGACTATTCACCTCTCTTACAACTCTGTCCTCTCATAGAGTCCATAATTATGTTTAATAACCAAGCCAAGGGGTGCAGCATGAGATAGCCCAAAATGTGCCACTTTGGCAGAAAGATTATTTTAAGTTAAAAGTAATCAAAACCCACCTGATGCAAGAAAAGCTTTTTGACTCCCCCACAACTGCCTAAGTTGCCTGCATTGGAAAGGAGAGCCTGTACCAGGAAGACAGCTATTAACAGAGGCTGAGAGACTCCCCTTTTACCTAAGGAACTTACCTGCACAATAGGGAAACCTAGTTTTTCCAAACATCTCCTTTCACCTTCTTGCTAATGTGTTTTCTCCCCTTTGTATCCTCAGACCCCTCCCCTCTCCTTAGCTCACAGAAACTTCATGTTGCTTCATTATCTTTGGAATTACATGCCTATTAAACTTGATTTTCTCCTATTAATCTGTCTCATGTCAATTTGATTCTAAGTCCAGCTAGACCATAGGGCAAAGGAAGGTCTTCTTCCCAACACAAATATACTCCTCTATCATGGTTGCAAGCCCAAATTAAGACTATGCTTGCTTTCAATGAAGGATCTCATTCTTTCTTTTTTTTTTTTTTAATTTTTTTCAACATTTATTTATTTTTGGGACAGAGAGAGACAGAGCATGAACGGGGGAGGGGCAGAGAGAGAGGGAGACACAGCATCGGAAACAGGCTCCAGGCTCCGAGCCATCAGCCCAGAGCTTGACGCGGGGCTCGAACTCACGGACCGCGAGATCGTGACCTTGCTGAAGTCGGACGCTTAACCAACCGACTGCGCCACCCAGGCGCCACAGGATCTCATTCTTTCCAGCTCTAAGAATTAGTTGGCATTTAGGCAAAACTATCATAAGATAAAGAAATGCAAATATGAGGTGCTCTGGAGGTTTTCTCCACTGTAGAGGGCCTTTGTGTGACCTAAGAGCATATCTGAAGGCAGTTACCTATTCCTTGGATATCTAAAGCTGGTCCTTCCTTATAGATCAGTAGCTAAATACTTTTGTAAAATTGTGCTTGATAATTGAAATTTGGTGGGAGGAGGGAGGGCAGGCATTTTAAAACCATGTCTAAATCCTACCAGATAACTGTTTTATATAGTGAAAAATTAGTTGCATTCATAGACCCTTAGAGCTGGAAAGGACATTTAGAGCCAGTTTAATTTTTTATTTATAGGTGAAGAAAATAAAGGCTGTTAAAGAGAAATGACTTGACCAAGGCCATAAAGCTACTTAGTGGTAAAACCTTGACTTAAATGAGGTTGGCATTATGCAGACCAGACATCTCACCAATGGACTAAATTTCAAACTACAGTTTAAATACCAAGTATACTTGCTGATTGGGGAGATGTTCCAATCACAGAAACTTAACATTGTTGGCTGCATTTTAAGAAAAATTCCACGGGCCAGAGGGCACTGAGACTTATTCTGTACTATGTTCAGGGAGAACGAATTAGGTTGCAGTAGAAGTGATTTAAGTGGTAGGTTTTCATTTCACAGTTGATCACAGCAAAGACAGAGACCATTTGGTGCCTTTTTCAATGTCTGCCAAAAAGTTACTTCGTGTCTCAAATACTGATTCTTTCACTGATGTGAAGAAAGAACTTAGCCCCCAAGGAAGCCCGTGGAATTGGTTGAATGCCAGAGCTGGTTTCTTTCTTTGGTGAAATTGAGCTTTTCTTACACTTTTAAATATCATTTAATTTCATATTTTTTCCAAAACCAGTTTGTTCCTAATGAATGAACTGATAAAGCTTGAGTTTTATTTAATTTTGTTCCTATTCTCTATATAGTCCTTTAAAACATTATTTTGCATATAAATACTTAATTTCTAAATGCCAATTTAGAAAATAGATTTTAAATTGCCTAAAATTAGTGAGCTGAGAAGATTTCTAGATGGGATGGAATAGAAGAAAAATAGTGTTATAGAAAGAGCTGCCCTTTGATTTCTCTCTTTTCTAATCTCAAGCATGAAAACATCAGTGAAAAAGTCAGTCTGAAGAAAATCTCCATTAAAACCTTGGACCTCACTCAGCTCTCTCGTCTCTGATCCTCTCCAAAACACTGTAAATAGGTTCAATTGAAAGTACACTGGTGCGGAGAGGAAGAACTACAGAGATACAACAACTAGGGCTATAAAAAGAAATAGGTCATTCATCTTGAGTCTGTGACCATTCAGGTGCATTTTAGGCATTGAATTTTAGAGACCCCTTTGGATAAATGCCTCTTGAAGTCTGAATAATTCTCCAAATTCATTTTTAAATCTTCTCACAATTAGACTCTTGAATCAAATGAAATGGCAGCTCACTTCAGGAAATCCATGGATAGTTCAGTCTTATTTTGGTTCATGGAATATCAATAATATATAAGCTTTTGCTCTCATTTAAACAGCTTCCTCAGTTTTAAAATAAAGTAATTCACAATTTCATACTTCATTAAAAAAACATAGATCAGGTTGGAAATACAGCAAATCATCCACACGGTTCATACTGGGTTGGGGTTTAGAGTTCAAAATCCCATAGTGTCATCAATTAGCTTGTCATGTTATGCAATTAAAGGTTCCAGAATAGAACAGTGCTCACACACATAAGGTAGATTTGGAATCCTTACCATCCCTGCGCAGTGGTTTAATAGCCGGTTCCCATTCCCAAGAAGTCAATGGGGAGCCCAGAAACTATCAAGTCTATATGTTAACAAATCACAAAAATGGCTTATGCAAAAACACAGAGACTGACTCCACACTGAAGAGGGCACAGAGCTGATTTACTCAGTCTAAAGGGAAAAAATAGGTTAGACAAAACTAAATAAGATTACCTTAAACTTATAAACCTAAAAACAGTGCCATCCATTATGGTTATTCTTGCCGATCCTTCTGTTTCATACTGTAGCATTTGGTTAACTATAGAACAGTATACTATTTGTGAATACAGCCTTGAGAACAATTTTGCTCTGTCCAGCCTTGTAAAGAGAACTCAGGCAATCATCTAGATTATTTATGACATAAAATAGACCTTTTCACCTTAAATATTGAAATAGTCAAGGTCAATGCCATTCACCTGATTTTTCTGAAGAAGTTGCTAGTATAGAAACACAGTCTTGTAGAGGGTTTATAAAACCATCAGTTTTAATCAAAAGCTTTTATGATCTATTCAAGTCGATTTTAAAGAATATCCTTCCTATAAAAACACCTGCAATGCACTTTGGGGATTTCTAATGTTAGAGAGCAGAGATTTCAGGAAATCTCAGCTGCAGTATGAGGTGATTCAATGTGCTTCAGCAAAACAAACGAGAAAATGTAGAAACATTTTAAAGAGGTATTGATGCCATAGATGACTACATTTAAGGCAAGACTGCACTTACGGCACCCATTCATTTAAAGATAATTTCAATTCAAAGGCCTCCCCCCAAATTGCCCGCATCCCCCTCTCTCTTGAAATTCTACTTATGAGCTTCAGACTTGTTGAATTTCAGACCAGTTTGCCTTTTATTTCCTAACATATAATAAGCATTCAAGAAATGTCTGTTGACCTGAAATGTAGTTTAAGGAAATTTTCAAACAATTTTGTATGTGAAACAAATGAGACTTTCAGAGTTTAGTGTTGTGTAAGTCAAATGTGTTGACACATTCGTATCTGCACAGCAACTGCAAATAACTAGCCAACCTAACAAATAAAAATTAACCAGCAAAGCCTTGACTGCTCCAAGGATGTGGACATCGATAATATGTTTCAGGATATTGACAGCATTAATCCATTTTAAAACCAGCCCAATATATACCGGCAGAAAACCAATTTAGGGTGTTGATAATTACTGTAAAAGGGTATCCTCTGACTTCAGATAAGCAGAAACAAAGACAGCATTTCAAGAACAGCATATAGCTAAATATGATTGAAATAACCTATAGGACTATGTTTGCTCTCGGAGTAATGAGTGATTGCTCTCAGAAAAAGTTTTGATAGCAAATAGACATACATAAGGGTACTCAATGCCTGTAGGTTGAAATGGTTGAGAGTGAGAAATAGCACATAAACCTAGCTGTATTAGTATAGATTAAGTCTGGCTACATGTAGTAGAAACCTAAAACAAAGTAGCTTAACTCTGACAGAAAGTCATTTCTTCATCACGTAAAATAAGTTCCGAGATTGGCAGTGAAGGGTTGCTATAGAAGTTCTATGGTTATCAGACTGAGACTTTACCCGCTATATACTGTTTGATTCCTAGAATATGGCTTTTATTATTATGGTTCAAGATGGCTACTGGTGCCATTAATTTCAGGTTTCAAGCAGCAGGATGGAGGAAATAAGGAAGAAGGCCAAGTCCCCTGTCTCTTATAAAGAAACCTCTAGAAGTCCCACATAACACTTCCACGTACTCCTCTGTGGTCAGAACTTAGTCATGTGCCACCCTCAAGTGCTAGGCAGGAGGAGAAATACAGTCTTTTAAGTATGGGTGTGGCTCTCTAAAAATCAAGATTATGTTACCTTCAATGGAAGAGGATAATGCATAATTAATAGGTGGTTAATTAGCAATCTCTGTGATGCTTACTTTGAGGACAATGAAAAACTTAAGGAACAATGAGCAAGTTAAAGTTCTTGAGTGGAGAGCAATTAGTGGGTTTTGTTTGTTTGTTTTGTTTTTTTGTTTTGTGTTTTTGGTATCCTTCAGAGCAGCAAAAGGATGTCATAGTTGGGTATCTCTTACTGATCACAAGTACCACATATATACTATCGACAACACATCTATTGATGGTTTTCGTATTTTCAAGAGAGTGAAACATCACATTTCTTAGACAGAGTTGAACGTATGTCACTATTTCCTGTAGGAAAGTGTTCTGAATAAGGTGAGCAGGTGTCTTGACTCTTGATGTCACCATAAGTCTTTCTTCTATAATTTTACCTATCTGGCCACCCTAAAGCATGGCTCCTGAGGACAATGTAGTTCATTTCCAGAGTAGTTTCTATCAGATTGTTTATATTACTGGGAAAATATGCATCTTCTCTAGGTGACAGGAATGATTATCCTAGCTAGAGGAAGGGAAAGTTGAGAAAACAGCGTGGGCATAACAGAGAGCCCTTTTTCAAATAGCTGCTATCTACTTCTTTTTACATTTTTCCTCATCTGCTTTCTTCTTGGTCACAGCCACTTTCTCCAAGCTTCCACAGGGTTTGGTCTTTTCTATTTTAATGCTAAAAGAAACAAGAGCAGTGGAGTGCAATACATGGCATATTTGGAAAGGTGGTAAATATTTAATAGATGATATGGTAAATAATGTATATAATTTAGCAAGAAACAATGTAAATATTTCATGGACTGCAGTGCAGCTGTTAGGTTGGAATTAAACCTGTGAGTCGGGAGAAAAGCTGCAGTTCAAAATGTCCTTTTCTGATAAGAGACTTGCTGCCCATGTCTCTAGTCCACAACCTGGAAGGAGTGCTTAGCACTTAACGTATAGCCGTATCTTTGACACCCCCTAATAGTGACAAAGGAGGGTTGATGTGGATAATTCAAAATAGTGAACAATCCAAATGTCAATTAGACTTTGGAGTGGAAATTTGGATTTCTGAAAAGTGGCTTCCCTTCTTCATTACATTACTCTTAGGACGACGTTAAAAATAACTTTTTATTCTCCTGTGTACGCATGCACTAAAGAAAGCTGTCCCAGAATGAAGCATTTACTATAGATAACCAACACTAAGAAAATGCAAGGGTGGCTATGTAGTCCTTCCTTCTCTCTGAGAAGAGCCTTGGGAATCAATCAATTCCTATAAAAGAATTCATATCATTCTCTGATCTGCTTGGAAAATGATGGAAGAAAAATCCAGAAGTAGGGCTATCACAAGGTCTAAGTTGAAAATATAGTTGCTTACATGTTTTCAGTCTTCTGCTGGGTATGTGTGATAGAAAATATAAATTCTATATAAGAAATATTTTCTTGCCTAAGAAAGTTACAATTGGAGAGACAAAGTTAATGCATAAGAAGAAAATCAATGAAGACTTCACAAAAAAATGTTAGAACTGATAATAAATTCAGTAAAGTGGTAGGATACAAAATCAATATATAGAAATCCGCTGTGGTTCTATACATTAACAATAGCGAGAAATTAGGAAAACAATCCCACTTACAACTGCATTGAAAAGAATAAAGTATCTAGGTATAAATTTAACCAAGGAAGTGGGAGACCTATATGCTAAAAACTATAAGGGACTGATGAAAGAAACTGAGGAAGACACAAGTAAATGGAAGGATATTCCATACTCATGGACTGGAAGAATTAACATTGCTTTTTAAATGTCCATACTAAAATGTCCAAGCAATCGATAGATACAATTCAATCCCTATCAAAGTTCCAATGGCATTTTTCACAGAAATGGAACAAACAATCTTAAGATTTGTATGGAACCACAAAGGATGCTGAATAACGAAAGCAATCTTAAGAAAGATGAATAAAGCTGGAGACATCATGCTCCAAGACTTGAAAGTATATTACAAAGCTGTAGTAATCAAAAGAGTGTGATATTGGCATAAAAACTGACATATAGATCAATAGAACAAAATAAAGGGCTCTGAAATAAAACCATGCATATGGTCAATTCATTTATATTGAAGGAGCCAAGAGTGTACAGTGGGGAAAGGACAGCCTCTGCAATAAATGATGTGGCCAAAAGAATGAAACTGGGCCACTATTTTACACCACACACAAGCATTAACTCAAAAATGGATTAAAGACTGTAAGACCTAAAGTCATAAAACTCCTAGAAGAAAACTTCGGTGGTAAGCTCCCTGACATGAGTCCTGGTGATGATCTCTTTTAAATTTGACACCAAAGCAAATGCAGCAAGGCAAAAATAAACAAGTGGGACAACATTAAACTAAAAAGCTTCTGAACAGCAAAGAAAACCATCAGCAAAATGAAAAGGTAACCTACTTAATGGGAGAAAGTATTTGCAAATCATGTATCTTATAAGGGGTTAATGTCCAAAATATATAAAGAATTTATACAATTCAATATCAGAGAACCCCAAATAATCCAATAAAGAGTGGACAGAGGATCTAAATAGATATTTTTCCAAAGAAGAGATGCAGATAGCCAACAGGTACCTGAAAAGATGTTCAACATCACTAATCATCAGGAAAATGCAAATCAAAGCCACAATGAGATATCATCTCACACCTGTCAAAATGGCCATTATCAAAAAGACAAGAAATAACAAGTGTTGGTGAGGTTGTGGAGAAAAGGGAAGCCTTGGGCACTGTTGGTGGGAATGTAAATTAGGTGAAGCCGCTATGGAAAACACAATGGAGGTTCCTCAAAAAATGAAAAATAGAGCTACCCTATGATCCAATAATTTCACTTCTGGGTGTTTAAAGAAAATGAAAACACTAACTCAAAAAGTATATGCACCCTGTGTTCAGTGTAGCATTATTTATAATAGCCAAGATATGGAAACAACCTGAGTGTCCACTGAAAGATGAATGGATAAAGTATAGTATATATTATATAGGGGCTCCTGGGTGGCTCAGTCGGTTAAGCGTCCACCTTTGGCTCAGGTCATGATCTCATGGCTCATGGGTTCAAGCCCCATGTCGGGCTCTGTGCTGACAGCTCAGAGCCTGGAGCCTGCTTCGGATTCTGTGTCTGCTTATGTCTCTGCCCCTCCCCTGCTCGCTCTCTCTCTCTCTCTCTCAAAAATAAACATTAAAAAATTTTAATAAACACACACACACATACATACACACACAATGGAATATTATTCAGTCATAAAAAGAATAAAATCTTGCCATTTGCAACAACATGGATGGACCTTGAGAGCATTGTGTTACCTGACGTAAGTCAGAGAAAGACATATAGTCTATGATCTCACGTATATGTGAAATCTTAAAAAAAGAAAAAAGAAAAGAAAACCAAGTTCATAGATAGTGAAAACAAATTGGTGGTTGCCAGACATGGAGGCGGGGTAGGTAAAATGGGTGAAAGGAGTCAAAAGGTACAAACTTCCAGTTATAAAATAAATAAGTCTTGATCATGTAATGTACAACATAGTGACTATAGTTAATAAAACTCCATTGCATATTTGAAAGCTGTTAAGAAAGTAGATTTTAAAAGTTCTCATCACAAACACAAACATTCTGTAGCTATATATGATGATGGATATTAACTAGACTTATTGTAGTGGTCATTTTGTAATATATACAAATATTGAAGTATTATGTTATATACCTGAGACCAATATAATGTTGCGTATCAATTATATCACAATTAAGAAAAAACATTGAGACCAATTAAATACTAAACAATGTTTTTGATAATAATTCTAATACTGCTAGGAAATTAAATTTACTACAAACTCATGTTACTTAAGGTAGGCACTCTGCTGCTCTGAAGACCTTTATAGTTATATCTTGTCTGTATATCACATTTCTCCAGAAGAGTGATTCTAACATAGTCCAAATATTCCTAACTTTAATCTGGACCTTTATCCCTCTATATCCATTGTTCTCATTGGGTGATTTCACTTCATATTCTTCTGAAGAGATCAAAGGTCTTTTCAATGTTAAAATGTGTATGTATGTCTTCAATCATTTCCTCTTCATCCCTCCTCTATGAGACGCAGACATAACTGTTTTCTTTTTCACAGTGAAAATTTCTCATTTAAAAAAAGCTTTCCTTTTCCACTCTGTCCAAAAGTTGGTATTTCAATTATCCCTTCATTGACCTTGTCTTCATTCTTTCACTATTTGCTTAATGTTTCTCTGTGCAGGCAATCAGCTTGCCTTATCATGATGCTAAAATAAATTGATGATATTTATCATTTATTAAACATTGAGGTCTAAGTACTATGCTAGACTCTAGGCTGAGCCTTGGCTCCCTTTTGTACTTAGTATGTTCACTGGTACTGGGTATCCTTGTTTGTAGGTCCTCTTAGTGGACAGAGAAACATAAAGTATGTATATACATACACAGAGACACCTCTATTTCTATAGCTATCTGTTCATATGTTAAAAACACTGAGTTAATACTGATTCCAATCCTATGCCATGGGGGCCATTCTAGTCTGCCCTATTTCCTCATTTGTAATTCATTTGATGACAGTGAGAAAACTAGCTCTCATTATCTACAATATATTTACAAATGTGCCCAATCCTAAACATATAAAGTAGTTTTATAATTGCTAACTCTTAGTTCTATGAAAAGCCAACCTACTTACTAGAGAACAGAATTTGTTTATAGTGCTGTATGTCCTTGGAGTTATACTTGGGTAAGTTACCACTCCCATCTACCTTCAGTGTGATTGTGTTATGCATCCATTTGACAAACAGCTTCATTTGTTTTTGTTTTTATTTAATTTCTGATCCCCTTTCCATCTTTGTTAAATGTATATATGTATACATGTACGTATTTTTGTTTATTTCTGAGTATGTAAATCAGGTGGTTACACAACTTAAAACTATTCAGAAAGATACACTCAGAGAAGTCTCACTCCTACTCCAATCCCTTCTAATTGATTGTTCCTATTCACTCTCTATAGGTAACCAATTCCTTTAGTTTCCTCTTTATCTTTCCTGTGTTTCTTTTTGCAAAAGTAACAGATATGTGTACATTATTATTTCCCCATTTTCATTCCATAGAAGTAACATACCATACATAATCTTCATACTTTGAATTTTTTGTTTAACAGTATATCCTGGAAGTCACTCCATATCAGTTCAAAGATGCTTCTCATTCCTTTTCATCATTGTATAATACCCCATCATGTGGATCTACCATAGTTTATTCAACCATTCTCTTAAGTGCAAGCATTTAGAGGATATTCCCAGTTTGTGAATTTTACAAAAAAAATGTTGAAGCAAATAACCTGGACTATACCTATTTTTATATTGTTGAAGATGTATTTTCAGGGTGAAATCCTAGAAATTGGGTTGATGGTTTGAGTGATAAACAGATGTATAACTTTGATAGGTATTTTCTATTTCCCTTTTATGAGGGTTGCAGCAATTTGTATTCCCACTAGAATGCGGAGCCATATATATGAGTGCCTATTTCCCCACAGTGTTACTAACAATGAGCTTTAAATTTATAGAAAAATTATAATGATAGTACACAGAATTCCCATATACTACACATCCAGTTTCCTCTATTATTAACCTTTCCCATTATGATCCATTTCTTACAATTAATGAACCAATATCAAAACATTATTATCAATTAATGTCCATATTTTATTCAAATATTATTACTTTTTAGCTACTGTCTTTTTTCTGTCCCAGGATCTCATCCATGATAACATTTAGCCATCATGCCTCCTTAGGCTCCTCTAGACTGTGGCAGCTTCTTCGACTCCACTTGTTTCAATGTCCTTCACAGTTCTGAAGAGTACTGGTCAGGTATTTTGTAGAATATCCCCTCAGTTGGGACTTGTCTCATGTTTTTCTTGTTGTTAGTTGGGGTTATAGGATTTTGAAGGAAGACCACACAGGTAATGTGCCATTTTTGTCACATCATATCAATGAAACATACTATCAACATGATTTATGACTGTTGACATTGAACTTGATCATTTGGCTGAAGTAGTGTTTGTTAGATGTCTCCACTTATAAAGTTACTGCTTTACCCCTTTTGCATATGTATTATTTTTAAGGCTGTCACCTCCACACAGAGCACACTTAAGAAGTGGGGAGCTATGCTTTACTTCCGTAAGGACAAAGTATCTACATAAATTACTTGGAATTCTGCACATGAGATTTCTCTGTTTCCCTCCATTTATTTACTTATTTACTCTATATTTATAATGGTATGGATTTATATTTATTTTGTACTTTGGGTTATAATACTACTGACTAAACTATATACTATATGTAGTGTATGGCACTATATTCTAGTTGCTGTAATACTAATTGATTTTTTTTGCTCAAAATTTTCCAGTTTCGGCCATAGAGAACTCTTGGTTGCTTTCTTTGTCCTTTTGGCATAGTCTCATCATTGTAAGGTATATATGAATGTATTTATGTATGGATGTATTTTTAACATTTCCTTACTTTCTTTTCCATACTCACCTATTATATTTACTGCCGTGGTTCTAGTTCAGCCATTTCTCCAAGGACCCATGCTTCCTTTTATTGGAGAATGGCATTAGAAACCAATATCTGGGTCCTGGGTGTGATCCTTGCTACTAGTCCCTTTTAGTGGACAGAGCTAGAAAACATATGTGTGTATACTAATAGACATGCATCTCTATTCATCTATATTTATATTAAGCTCAACAGGAGTTCATACTGATAGTTCTAAAACTTTTTTAAACATTTGAGTGTAGTTGACACAAATGTTATATTAATTTCATGTGTACAACACAGTGATTCAACATCTCTGTACATTATGTTACCATCAGTTTGTTCTCTGTATTTATAGGTCTGTGCTTTTTGTTTGTTTTTTTTTTTTTACTCACGTGGTTTGTTTTCTGGATTCCACAGATGAGTGAAATCACATGGTATTTGTCTTTCTCAGTCTGACTTATTTCCACTGCCATAATACCTTCTAGGTCCATCTATGTTGTCGCAAATGGCAAGATCGCATTCCTTTATGTGGCTGCATAATATTGCATTGTATGTATATATCTCATCATCTTTACCCATTCATGTATTTTTTAAAAGTAAGCTCTATGCTCAGCATGGGGTTTGAACTCACAACCCTGAGATCAAGAGTCACATGCTTTACTGACTGAGCCAGCCAGGCATCCCATTCATCTATTGATGAATACTCGGTTTGCTTCCAAATCTTGGCTATTCTAAATAATGCTGTAATAAACAGCATATATCTTATGATATATATCTTATCTTATATGCATATATCTTATATGAACTGACTTAGTGTTCTCATTTTCTTTGGGTAAATATGCAGTAGTGGAATTATTGGATATGATATTTCTATTTTTAATTTGGTGAGGAACATCTATAATGTTTTCCACAATGAATGTACCAATTTGTATCCCCACCAAGACTGCACAATGGTTCTTTTTTCCCCCATATCCTTGCCAAAATTTGTTATTTCTTATCTTTTTGATTTTAGCCATTCTGACAGGTGTAAGGTGATATCTCATTGTGGTTTTGATTTGCTGCACATTCCTTTTTGACGTTCCTATTTCTGTGAGTAGAACTATCATCATCCCATTGATCATTGACTCATTCCATTCTTACCATGTCCTATGAGTCATTAAATACTACCCTTCCTTTCCAGTAACTCTTGCTCCTCTTCTTTAATTTAACACTCACTATTGCCACTTAAGTTCAAAACCTGACATACTACAAACGTTTCCCAAATAAATTCATTGTATTTGCTTCCCGTTCACTTTAGTCTTATGTTTGTGAGAAAGATTCATCAATCTCCTTCAAACTTAGGGAGGTTATATAGTCATTAAGAGCTCCAGCTTTGGCAGATTGAGACCTAATAAATACAGAGAACAAACTAGTGGTTGCCAGAGGGGAGGAGGGTTGGGGGGATGGACAAAATGAGTAAAGCAAAGTGGTGGATACAGGCTTCCAGTTATGGAATGAATAAGTCAATGGAATAAAAAGTATAGCATTGGGAATATAGTAAATGATATTGTAATAGTATTGTGTGGGGACAGATGGTAGCCACACTTACAATGAGCATGGCATAATGTATAGACTTGTCAAATAATTATGTTGTACACCTGAAACTAATGTAACGTTATATTAACTACACCAAACCTATTTTTTTAAAAGCTTCAGCTTTGGAGGAAAACAGGCCTGTTTTCAGCTCAATCTTTGCCTGCCATTGCTGTGTGATACTATACAAGTCGCTTTATCTCTCTCAGTTTTCATGTCTTTATATTGCAAATGGTAATAACAATATTTATGAACAGATTGTTCCATCGATTAACAACGGTGATGTAATCAGCATAGTTAGTGTGACATTGACCCTGTATTAAGTCTTTCCCTCAAGAACATTCAATAAATAATATCCAAACTCTTTTATCCTGATACTTCAGATCCTTTTTCGTCATCATCTCTCATGCAACCACATTATGCTCTAGTCAAATTGAGCTATTTGCCATTTCCTAAAGGCCTGTGCTTTTCCATCTTTATATCACTTCTATCCTTTATCTTTTGTTCCCCCTTGGATATCCTTTACCTCTAATCTCTAGACATGGAAATCCTATCCATTTTTCAAAATCTGGGTCAAATGTCACATTAATACTATCCTGATCACACTGTTTGAAAATCATATTTTACCATCAAACATCTATAGTACATCTTTCTTTTTCCTGCTTTGGTTTAATATGAGAGAATTTGATAGATGACATAAGAACCTAAATCCTTCATTTTTTTAAAGCTTTCATTTTTATATGTATAGTTACATGTAAGTATTACAGGCTCAATAAACATCTGTCCTATGAATAGAATCAATGTCACCTAAGGATCCAATTATACCTCTTTGGATAATCTGTAGGGATCTGAAATTGTTGCCTTTATTGATTCTTTCAGCTTAAGGTACAGAATGTTAATGAACAACAAATTTTTCTAAGAAAAGCTCTAGGTAATAGCAAATTTGGGGTAGAAACGGGACACTTTTATAGAAAATGTGAAAGATCTGAAACATAAGAAACTGTGAGAGAAGGCTTTGAAAGATGGATTGTCATGTCCTAGACAGCCATGAGTTACCAGGCACCAAAAGTAAAGTCTTGAGTGCCCAGCAAAAAATAAAGAGTTAAACTAAAATATAAGTCTTGAAACTTCTGCTAGTGATCACTACTGGACAGAATAAAGGGTTTATAAGCTCTGTTTTTAGTGATAAGAGTGATATAACCAGTGAGATAGTGAGATTCCAAGTGGCATTAAGTCACACGGATGACCCATATATATGACATTTTCAGAAAATTTAAATATTATCTTTCTGATCACAGATAGTTTGGAAATGTTTATTGAGTGAGTCCTAGTTTCTTTCCTTCAATGAGTTTAAGGAGGTCTGGTCACATTCAATATCAGTCACAACTTCCATGTATAGATTTTTAATTTCCTAGTCCTTTCCCCCCTGTACATATGGCAAATGCTAATTTTTGGTCACAGGATGGACCATTTGAGAGACTATATGTGACTCAGTTAAGATTGTCTCTTCAATTGGGAAACTGAGCATAGTATAGATTGCACATTAGTAGCATTATTTTTAGCTGCATGGAAATTTGTCTTAAGTAGCTTGTTTCTAGCAGAAAAATGAGAGAAAAGAATTCATGAATAACATTGCTTCCAAATCACAGGCAGTTTGAATACATCTTATTATTCATATTTTGCCCCTATAGAATACACTAGTTTTAAAAGAACCGAACCTGATTTAGACCAGCTTGAAAACAAAATTCAGCAGCAGTTACATATCATACATTCTCAAGAGATCTCAGTGCTATGTTGATTACAAACAGCTGCAGCACTCAATTGCCATTGAAGTGTTATTCAAAAGACTATTAAACACAAAGTGTCCATATGTAAATCTTTGTTTTATATTTCTTGCATAGCTTATAAAATGATACTGACTGACCTTAAAGCCCTTTGTGCCAGGTACTTTAATGATAGTAATCAAAATGTTAGCAAGTCATTGATTAAATCAAATACCATTAAGTTTTTGTTAGGACCTATTAGAGTGAGAAAAGGAATTTGAGATTAGTTCTTAGAGATGTCAAGTGTGTGTGTGTGTGTGTGTGTGTGTGTGTGTGTGTGATAACAGCACTTATATCAGCATAGACTTGATTCCAAATGACATTTTCCCACCAAAAAATTAGTAGATAATGTTGAATCCATGCATGCTGCTGTGTCTGTTAATGCAGACACTGATGTTCAATGGTTTGAATATTTTTAATGAGAATAGTCTTCTGTGTTGAACATAGTCTTTGAAAAAAGTAATGTAAAGGGAATATCCTCTTTTGTCTGTCTGTCCCCCTTTTCTGGGAAATCTCCCAGGAAATATGTCACAGAAAAGTGGAAATTCCTTTCCTCTGAGAATCTGAACATGGACTTGGAGAGTCATAGTGCTTTCCCACTGACTTCTCTTTTTGCATCTATCTGAAAGATATGTGGCAGGTCACTAACCATTTTGCTTTTGAAGTAGAGGAGGTGTTAGATATTTTACTGACCGATATGAACCCAGTAATAACTAAGAACTAGCCTGTAATATTTTGTAATAAATAAATATGCAAACTCAAGAGTAATAGCCTTTAATAAGTGCTGGGAAGGAAACAAAGAACCTTATGACAGAGAATAATGTGGGGGCACTGTTCAAAATGATCATGAAAGGGCCTTATGTAAAAGTGGCATATAAATTGAGACCTTAATGATAAGAAGTAGTCCTGCAAGGAACTTGTTAAGAAGCTCTGAAGGAAGAGATATTGCCTTACACCTCTCAGGATGACTAAAATCAAAAAGACAAGAAATAACAAGACTTGGCAAGGATATGGAAAAAAGGATACCCTTGTATACTGTTGGTGGGAATGTAAATTGGTGCAACCACTGTGGAAAATAGCATGATGTTCTTCAAAAAATTAAAAATAGAAATATATGATCTAGTAATTCCACTGCGGGGTATTTAACCAAGAAAAATAAAAACACTAATTCAAAATATGTGCATTGCTATGTTTATTGCAGTATTATTTACAATAACCAAGGTATGGAAGCAACAAAAATGTCCATCAGTAGACAAATGGATAAAGAAGATGTGGTATATTTACAATGGAATATTACTCAGACATTAAAAAGGATAAAATCTTGCCATTTGCAACAACATGGATGGACCTAATGGTATCATGCTAAGTGAAATAAGTCAGACTGAGAAAGACAAATACCATGTGATTTCACCATATGTGGAATCTAAAAAACAAAACAAATGAAAACAACAACAACAACAACAACAACAAATAGAAACAGACCCATAAATAGAACAAATTGGTGGCTGCCAGAAGAGTGGAGGAGTTGGGGGGTGGGTGAAATGAGTGAAGGGGAATGGGAGATACAGTCTTCCAGTTATGGAATGAATAAGTCATGGAGAATAACGGTACAGCATAGGGAATATAGTCAATGATATTATAATTGTGTTGTAGGGTGACAGATGATAGTTACGCTTGTGGTGAACATGGCATAATGTATACAGTTGTCAAATCATTATGTTGTACACCTGAAACTAATGTAACATGGTATATCAATTATGCTTTAATGAAAAAAGAAAAAAATAATAAAATGAATGAAAAATGAAAGAAAAAAAAAACTTCGAAGGAAGATTGTAGAGCAAGCACTGAGCAAACTAAAGCCCTGAGGTTGTTTTCTCTTGGGAACTAAGAGAAGGTCATTGTATTTAAGACATAATGAATGAGGGAGTGAAGTAAAACTGGTGAGTTGCTTAAGGGCTAAGTCATTCAGTGTTTATGGGCCCCAGTAAAGAGTTTCAATTTTATTCTTAGTGAATTTGAAAACCATTCAAGGTTTACACTGTTATATATTAAAAAGATCACCCTGGCTACTTTGTGTGTGGAATGGATTGTTACGGGCTGGTGGGAAAAGCAGAATAGAAACAGTAGACCAGTAGACCGATTTGAAGGCTATTATGGCAAGCCAGATGAGAGATGAGCCTGTGAAGTGTGACAGTGGATACGGAGAAAAGTAGATGAAATTCAGAGGTACCTGAGAGGCAGTATCACCAGGATTTTCTGATGGGTTAGAAGTATGTACATGTATGTGTATGGACTGTGAGGAAAGGAGAGGAACAAAGATGACTCTAACTTTCTGATTTGAGCAAGTAATTGGAGCTGTGGTTTTCTGAGATGAGTAAGACTAGGAAATGAACAAGTCTTAGGGAAAATAGAAAGTTTAGTGTTAACATCTCCTGACTGAAATATCTGTGGACACATAACATATGTTAAAATAAGGTATTTGATATAAGTGCCTTAAACCTAGGAGAAATGTCTAGGCTAGAGATATACATTTATGAGCTGATCTCCACATAATTAGTAATTGATACTGTGGAAATTATTGAAAACTAGAGAGAGTATAGATGGGGAAGAGAAGAAAACCCAGGATTTTCTTAAAGAATTCCAGCATGAGAGAGGCCTATCAGAGAAGGAGGAGTCAAAAATAGAGATAAAGGAGTAGAGAGTGAGATAGTAGAAAATCAGGTGTGTATATGGTGAGTATTTTAAGAAGGAAGGATGGCAAAATCTGTCGAATTCTGCTGAGAGGTTGAGTAAGATGAAGACAGAACAATGTTGTTGCTTTGAGCAACATAAAAGCTTTCAGTTACCTTGATAAGGGCATTCTCAGTGAAATAATGAGGATTAAAATCAGCTGGAAATAAGTTGAAGCATAAATAAAGAACATCTGGTTTAAAAGTTTCCACAATTTTATTCTGTGATATAGCTTTTCTTCATCAAATAGCAAAGATAAAATGCAAGACTGAAATTTAGAAAACATGACTCAGCCTGACAGTAAACAGAATGGAGACACAATGTAGAGAGTGAAACTCAATTCTCACAGACCTATGAAGCTGAGCTCTTTCAAGATAATGAAAAAATAAGTCCTACAAATGAGAAATGGGTACCGTAGACAGTCATACTGCCCGTAGCCAAGAGCTCAAGTGAGGCCTCTCACACTGAAAAGATGCTGAGAAGCCTATTGTTGACATTCAACTTGGGGGTATTGCTTTATAAGAAGCTGTGGCTCTAGGAAGTAGACAGAGACCCAGGAAGTGAACTAAGCTCTCCACTGGTATATTTATGGAATTTGAAACATCTCAATATCACCACAAGACTAGGAATTTCTAAAAATGATTCTAAGAGTGGCTCTTCATTGAGAGCCCGGTGGACACATAGAGGCAAGAGAGAGAGAGGGAAATATAAAGGGAAAAACATAAATAACCACTCACTCAAAACGAGTGTGTAAACAGAAATCACAATCATATGCAATAACCTAATAAAATCAATTTAATTAAATACAAGGAATAAAACAATAGATTGTATTGGTTGCATGCTCAAAAAGGTAAATACAGCCATGTCAACTGAAAAAGGAAAAGGAATTGAAGATCAAAAGTTAGAAATGAAACCAGAATAGGTAGTAATGAAAAATAAAAATATTGATAATAAAGAATACAATCATCAAAGCAAAACAAATCTAATTAGTTTTAGATTAGATTTGTGGGCTTGGTACAGTGACTTGGAAGAGAACACTGAGGTATTAATTCATAATGCAAGAGGAAAAAATAAAAGAAATGTAGTTTAAAGACGTACACTTGATCGAGAGATTTCAAAATATGTGTAAGAGAGGTTCAGAAAAAATAAAGTGGAAAGTAGTATTTGAAAACAGAACAGTAAAAATTTTCCCAGAATTAAAAAAAGATATGAATTCTCAATGGTGTACTATAAGTACTAAGCATCATAAAGATGAAGTACCTAGACTATTGCTTTAGAACTAAAGACCATCAAGCAAAGTCATAAAAACTAACAGGAGGAAAATATTAATTACCTACAAAGATTGTAATTACTTACTAAAGACAGGCTATAGATCTCTCATCACAGCAACACATGGCTGAGAGAGAGCAAAAATAACTTTCAATGAAGAATTCCATACTCAGCCAAACTAATATGCAAGCATGAAGGCAAAATAAAGATATTTCCAGACATTCAACTGTATAGCACTTAAAATGACAACTGAAACAAAACCACTCATAAAAGGTGAATATTAATTCATGGATGAAAAATATAGCCATGGAATATTAACTAAAATAAAGCTTATGAAGCAGTATGCCCATCCGTAAAAGTAGAGTGCAAGGAAATAAGCATTAATAGAAGAGATGCTATTTATATTAAAAGGAACAATCACCCTTATATATCTTTATGACCTTACATCTTAGATTTGGCAAAGGATTTTAGAATCAACACCAAAGCACAAGCAACAAAAGTTAAAAAAAAAAAAAAAGAATGAAAAACTTCATCAAAATGTAGAACTTCTGTGCATCAAAAGGAATTATAAAGAAGGTGAAAAGGCAACATATACAATTGGGGAAAATATTTGAAAATCGTATATCAGAGGGGCGCCTGGGTGGCGCAGTCGGTTAAGTGTCCGACTTCAGCCAGGTCACGATCTCGCGGTCCGTGAGTTCGAGCCCCGCGTCAGGCTCTGGGCTGGTGGCTCAGAGCCTGGAGCCTGTTTCCCATTCTGTGTCTCCCTCTCTCTCTGCCCCTCCCCTGTTCATGCTCTGTCTCTCTCTGTCCTAAAAATAAATAAACGTTGAAAAAAAAAATTAAAAAAAAAAAAGAAAATCGTATATCAGATAAGAATTTAGCATCCAGAAGGAATTCTTGCAGTTCAATGACAAAAAGTAAAACAACACCAATTTTTAAATGGCCAAAGGACTCGAATAGACATTTTTCTAAAAAAAACTATACAAATGCCGAATATTCACATGAAAAGATGCCTAACATCATTAGATATTAGAAAAATGCAAATATAAACTAAAATGAAAACAAAAAATATTAAAATGAGATTCTATTTCACACACTCTTAGAATGGCCAAAACAGAAAATAACAAGTGAAGATGTGAAGAAATTGGAGAAATTGGAGAACTCATACATTGCTGGTGGGGATGTGAAATGGTTCTCAGCCACTGTAGAAATCTGTTTGACAGTTCCTGTAGCAGTTAAACATACAGCTATGATATGACCCAGGAATTCCATTCCTAGATGTGTACACAAAAGACCTGAAAACAGGTATTCAAACAAAAACTTATACATGAATGTATATAGCACCATTATTCACAATATTCAAAATGTGGAAATAACCCAAATGTTCATTAGCATGAATGGACAAACTAAATGGGGTACATGCATGCAAAGGACAATTATTCAGTCATAAAGATTGTATAAAGATGTGGTATGTATACACAATGGAATACTACTCAGCCATAAAAAAGAATGAAATCTTGCCATTTGCAATGACATGGATGGAGCTAGAGAGTATAATGCAAGGTTAATTAAGTCAGAGAAAGACAAATACCATATGATTTCACTCATATGTGGAATTTAAGAAACAAAACAAATGAGCAAAGGGACAGAAAAAGAGAGGGGGGTAAACCAAGAAATAGACTGTTAACCAGAGAACAAACTGATGATTACCAGAGGGGAGGTGGGTGTGGAGATGGGGAAAATTGGTGATGGGGATTAAGGGTGGAACTTGCTGTGATGAGCACTGGGTGAATCATTAAATTAAGTAAGTGTTGAATCACTAAATTGTACACCTGAAACTAATGTTATACTGTATGTTAACTAACTGGAATTTAAATAAAAACTTAAAAAAAGAAAAGAAAGAGTACTTAGAGCCCCCTCCCCCTAAAAGAAAGTACATTGTGTATTAGTGTGTCCTTTAAGTAACATGTTTCATTAAGATACAAGTGTTTGTGAAAGTTATCTGCAGGAGGGGCTCCTGGGTGGCTCAGTCAGTTAGGCGTCCGACTTTGGCTCGGGTCATGATCTTGTGGCTCCTGGGTCCGCGCCCCATGTCCAGCTCAGTGCTGACAGCTCAGAGCCCAGAGCCTGCTTCAGATTCTGTGTCTCCCTCTCTCTCTCTCTCTCTGCCCCTCCCATGCTAGCGCACTGTCTCTGTCTCAAAAATAAATAAACATTAAAAAAAAAGTTATCTGTAGGAGGTTATGTGAATAGCTGTATGCTTAATTCACTGGGACTAAACTGGGTTTAATGCTGCTTTTACTAACAATCTCTCCATCTCTCATTAAAACAAAAATGCAGATGCAAAAACCAAAACAAAACAAAAAGGACTGAAATATTGATACATGCAACAATGTGGATGAACCTCTAAAACTTTATGCTTAGCGAAAGAAGACCAGACACAAAGACCACATATTGTATAATTCCATTTATATGAAACATCTAAAATAAGTAAATCCATTGACTCAGAAAGCAGACTAGTGTTTGCCAGTGGGTTGAGGGAGGAGAGTGACTGCTTAACAGGTTTCTTTTGGGTGATGAAAATGTTTTGGAACTAAATTGATAGTTTTATAACACTGAAATGTATTGAATACTACTGAATTGTATACTTTAAAATGATTAATTTTATGTTATGGAATTTTACCTCATTACCAAAGGGGAAAAAAAAAAGCAGATAGAACTTCCAGGAGAAATTGACCCACCAGCAGAGTAGGATTTTTTTTTAAATTTTTTAAATGTTTATTTATTTTTGACAGAGACAGACAGAGCATGAGTGTGGGAGGGGCAGAGAGAGAGGGAGACACAGAATCTGAAGCAGGCTCCAGGCTCCAAGCTCTCATCACAGAGTCTGATGCAGGGCTCCAACTCATGGACCATGAGATCATGACCTGAGCCAAAGTCGGACGCTCAACCGACTGAGCCACCCAGGCGCCCTGAGAGTAGGATATTTTAATATATTTTACCTTAAAACTGGTAGATCAAGGAGCCAAAATATTAATAAGGATATGGAATATTTGAACAATAAAATTAGACTTGAATTAATGGATATATATGGAACTATTCACCTAACAAAGGCATGCTTTTTGAGTACACTGGGAACATTTATAAAGATCAATGACTTATTAGGTTACAAAGGAGTTCCCAACTAGTTTCCAATATCAATCAATATGAAGACCACCTGCCCTGAAAAAAAATACAATGGCAGTAGTTACTAACTATAAAAAGATAGTTAAAAACTCCATATGTGTGGAAACTCAAAATTGTACTCCTATATAATCCAAGTGTTAGAAGAAAACACTTGGAAAGGACATAATATTGAGAATCAAATGACATTGAAAGTAATACCTACGAACATTTGTGAGTTTCAGAAAAAGGCACTTAGAGGTATATTTACAAATTTTGAGGTATTTAAAAAAATAGAGGATGAAAATTAACAAGTTTTTAATTAAAAGATATCATTTCTTCATTTATTTCTTTGAACATCCTTAGTATATTTATTTTGAAAGATTCTTCCCAATTGTTCTATTAGTTTTATTTATTCTGTAGTGAATTAATGTGTGTGTGTGTGTGTGTGTGTGTGTGTGTGTGTGTGTGTGTGTATGTGTGTGTGTGGAGAGGCCTCACTTGATCATCTTCATGAATTTAAAAACTTTGGGTTGCAGTCTCTCTTCCATGGTTCATTCTCATTCTCTCTCAAACACACATAAACACACATGCAAGCATGTGGGTGTCTCACACCCCTGCTTCCTCTATCCTCAACGCTCTTTATTTACAGATTTTCCAATTGCTTTAATGTGTTTTTATGCACTCCAATCTAGAGTCAGACCATATATTGGTGGTACAGGGTTCCTGCCCTATAATGATTTGGACAGATCACAGAGGGGAGTCATAAGGTTATATGTGTGTCTTTTTCATGCCTAAATCCTCAACATTTAATAAATTATAGTCCTAGGCCAATCCACAGGACTATTTTTCAACTTGTATTAACAAGCAGGAAAGCCCCAACAAGGCCCCCAGTTTCAAGCAGGGGGCTTATTTCCATGCTAATTTATGCAAAGACACTTGCTCTACAGTATTCACAGGAGCCAAAGAACTGTCTCTGCTTTTGAACCCAAAGCCCAGAAGTCTTGTAGCTTCAGTCTGACACCAATTTGAATTTCTATTTCATTTATCGCCCACAGAAAGATTTATCTTATTTTTGAGATCAACGGCATAGTTGAATTTTTCTCCTTTAGTATTCTCTCATTGCTCTGGGTTCAACCAGAGAGGGAATGTTCAAAGTGTGGACTTTCTAGGGCTATCCTGATTGTAATTCAATCCATTTTCATATATATCAGATACACAATAAATGAGCAATGACGCAGAATTTAATTTGTCTGTTTGCAAGTGGGGAGACAGACAGGTAAAGCAATTACAAAAGCTCCACTACTGTATCTCCATTCATATATGCAATGTATATTTATTGAACCCTTACTATGCATCAAATGCATTAGATGTTATAGGAAGCAGAGAAATATAACTGACACGACTCTGTCCTGAAAGAATTTACTGTTGAACAAAGGCTGCGACAGAAATAAATCTGTCACAATTTCTACCCTCTTGGTTACAAAGTTTACGGTTATTGTCCTAAGGTGGCCCAAGGAAGAAGGAATCTAATACATCTCTGTCATATCATTCAGCTATGGAAAAAAAGGAAAGCCCTGTTGGCAATTGCCCCTCTGAAGGTTTGATCAGAAGACAGTAATTTCAATTATTCAAATGTTATTTAGTTGTCAGAAATAAGATGATCACAGCTTAAAGCATATTTTAGTCATGTGAAGGCAGAGAGGACAGTTTCCAAATTCATCAAATGTAAACATTTAGGACACATGTTGAGCACCTGTGTGAAGCCATCAGCCAGTCTTTTGTTAGTTGTAATCAGTAATTGAAACTTTGTAAGTTTGAGAGAGAAAAATAGCATGATTGTCATAGAGCAAACTAAGTGGAATCTGAGACTGCAACTAAAGTTGTGAAGTTCCTTAGTTTTAATAACATTTTTGAGTTAGAAATGGCTTTACCGTCTCATGTTTAAAACACCAAGTACCAATTACTGCACAACCTTGCAGGGCAAAATCTAAGGATGCGACTTTATTGTTTCCAATAGTTAATGGACTAGTAATTTAATAGCAATATTCTATCTTAAAGAGAAGTTTTCTTAGATCTCCCAAACACATGCTTTGATTCTCTTTTCCAGAATCAGCTATAGAGGTTCAATTCCTTACTGGCTATGTGACCCTGTGAAAGTTGCTGAATCCATTTAGGTTTCCTTTTCCTCATCTGTAAAAGCGGAATAATAGAAGTACCTTTCTTGTATGGTTGTTTTGAAGATGATATGTTACATACTTAGTACAGTGTCTGGAACAGGCTGAGAACTCAATATACTATCAGTAATTATTATTATTGTTAACTTATGTGTACAAATCTATTATTTTCAAAAATTTAAGCTCTTTCAGGGAAACAATATTGCCTTCTACTCTGTTAGTTTCTCCTTCAGTACCAAATAACAGTATTATAACAATAGTCTTAAACAAGATTCAATGCTGTGAAACATATTATCTCTTTTGAAAACTACAGCAGTTCTATGAAGGCAGGTTTTAATATCCCTGTAATAAAGGGTAAAAACAGTGTGATGTTTTCCAGGAATTTGGAAATGAGTTTGCCCTCTGAGAGATCTGCTAAGAAAACAAAACAACACATAATGGACCAGAGAATAAAGAGGAAAAGTCACCTTACAGAAGCTTTGTCTTCTAGGTCAGAGCAAGACTTAATGGAAGGTATTATTAACAGAACCATTTGCCTTTTGTAGACAGAGCACATTTGGCTGTCTTACTTCAAAGCCACCCAATATTCAAATCATCCAAATCATTATATTCTCAAACAGGCTTCTGATTCGTTTTTCACTCCCTTAGTAGTGTGTCTCTAGAAACATTGTTCCCTGATTATGCTCAGGCTCATATAAGCAACTGCTTCCATTAACAATTTTAGGCATAAAATAATGATGCCAATTTGCTAAATTGCCATCAGGCTCTTGAGAACTTCATTGTATCAGTATGTCAAAGTCTTGGGCAATGAGCAGATTGAGTTTATCAGTTGTCTTCTGAGGTTTCCTCCTGGTGATTCCTTTGACTTGAATATGCTTTCCCTTCTAATTCCTATAACACTCATGGGATAAAATTGTGACCCAAAGAGTTCTCAATTTTTAAGAACCCACAGATAATTAATAGAACTCAAGTTAGAACCCAGTTGGCTTTCAATTCTGGGTTATTTGAAGGATGAATCAAAGAAGAACAATAAAATATATCTTATTTGCTTTTCCGTGCGTAGCTTGTATATAAAGTGTAGGATTTGTGTTTTAGATACTATTCTTACATATAAGAATAGTATATTTTAGTATCTAAAATATATATATTATATATATACATAAAAATATATATTATATATATGTATATTTTAGTATAACTTTTAAATACTATTCTAATGAATCTCAAATCCCTCCAACCTCCCAAATATATACTGCTGTTGATGAAGCCAACTGGAATTGATGAAGTGACTTGCCCAAGTACACACAGCATTAATAGCAGATTGGGAATTAGAATCCAGGCTACCAGACTCTCACCTTGAACACTTTCCTTTGTACCATGATGTATCATTTCAGAGTTTTCGGGTGACACTCTCAGTAAATAGAATCACTGCACTTTGAAATAATCTGGCTTATTTTGGGGGGCCATTTAGATGCACACTAGTCTAGTACAGGATATCATCGAACCATGAATACAATCGTGGAAGGGTGGACAACGAAAGCGCTGCTTACAGAAGTCTACTGGAAGGTCTAGGGCAAAGGAAGCAAAGCATTAAAGGAAAATTATAAAAGGAAGGAACAATGGAAAGGAAGGTAAACAATAGACAAGAGAGCAAAAATTTGTAATAAAAATTATAATGAGGAATGGCCTACATTTATTAAGTATGATGTTCTGTCCATGCATTATCTCACATGTGCATAAATAACCAAAGAGTGCTTATTTGTTTTGATAATTACAATAGTTCTGGGGCACCTGGGTGGCTCAGCTGGTTAAGTGTCTGACTCGTGGTTTTGGCTCATGTCATGATCTCACAGTTTTGCGAGTTCAAGCCCTGCATCGGGCTCTGTGCTGGCAGCCCAGAGCCTGCTTGGGATTCTCTTGTCTCCCTCTCTCTCTGCTCCTCCCCCACTCACGCTGTCTCTGTCTCTTTCCAAATAAACTTAAAAAAATAGAATATTCCTATTATTATGCAAACCATTCATAAAAAGAATTGCAGGAATTGTATGCAGGAAACACAAATGATGAGACTGCTTCAGTTTGAAAAGGTTGAGTGAGACTTAAATGCTTGATTAAAATCTGTTGAATCGAGACAAAAAGTGCTAGAACTGGAGGGTACTTTTGACTAGGCAAAGGTACATTTAGGACAAAACAGGAAATCTTACTTTACAGAAGATGCACATTTAGGGGAGCTAATATTTCAAAGTGATTAAAATTGAAATAAAATTGACATAATGCCGGAACTATGCACCTCATAGGTTATTATAGGTGATTATGTGCTTTTAGTACCACGCAAGCCTTAAACTACCGCATGGGCAAAAGGGATGGCAGTCTCCCTTCCTGCTGACACACACCCCTTCCTAGCAAGCTGAGGCCAAGCTTCACAGTTCTTATCTTGGCATTTCATGTAGCCCTTGTCATGGGAGGGAACATGTTCTGTAATTTACACAGTGAATTCCTCTAAGTCAAGGACCATGTCTTAGTTTTGTATCTTAGCACAATGCCTGAAACACGTGAAATCATTTTCTCAATGAAAACATTTGGGATAAATATCAGGAAGATGATTTGAATCTTAAAATAAACCTCTCGGGGCTCTTTATCTTCTTGCCCACCATTCTGTAGATGTTGCTTTTATTTCTTCATAAAAACATTGAGTTGAATGGCAGTGAAGTTATACAATTTCCTACTCTTGTATCTATAAATTTATTTATAGTGGCACCAGCCATCAAAGCATTCCCTCCAATCTCAGAAGAAGAGGTGATCTTTCTGGTTATTGCCTCTGCCTTTGGCCTTATTTTTATCCCTTCGCATTGTCTCCATAATACAATAATCTCCCCCTGATCCCCGGGGGAATATGTTCCAAGACCCCCAGTGGTTGCCTGAAACTGCAGACCGTACTGAAACGTGTATATACTACTACCCCTACCCCCAATACAGAATGTGCATATGATAAAGTTTAACATAAATTGGGCACAGTCAGAGACGAACAACAATAACTAAAACTAAAATCGAGCAATTATAACATCATACTGTAATAAAAGTGGTGTGAATGTGGTCTCTCCCTCTCAAAATGTCTTCTTGTACTGTACTCACCCTTCTTCTTGTGGTGGTGTGAAATGATGAAATGCCTACCTGATGAAGCGAAGTGAGGTGAATGACAGGCTTGTGACATAAAGTTAGGCTGACTTTATGATGATGATATGTCAGGAAAAGGATCATCTGCTTCCAGACCGTAGTTGACCTCAGGTACCTGAAATGAGCAGAAGTGAAACCGTGGATAAGGGAGCATTGCTGTAGTGACCTTGATCCTTCTGTTATTTCCTCTGTCTCACGTGTTTACACATGTGTTACAACCTCATCCTTCTCTATTTCTGCACTTTCCAAAGTTTCTGACTATGCCCAGAGTCTCTTATTAAAAACAAAACACATTCAAACCACAAACCTTTCCCAACACTTTGCCTGCTCTAGGTACTGCAGGCTCACCTCCTCTTTGTGACCAAGATCTTCATAAGAATATCCTGCACTAAGTTTGCTTAAATTGGAATTGATAAATGGGCTTTAGGAGGTACATGGACCTCCTTGAAATGGAGGTCCTCTTGAAATGGAGGAAATTATTTTGTGTATGCATGCATATGTGTTCTGGCAAGAAGGGCCATAGCCTTCATACATCTTCCATATCTTCTCATTTGTTTATTCATCATCCTACTACAATTGGGCCGTTGCTTACAATCAGGCTTCTTCCCCCTCATACCACTGGAAATTTCATCACCAAGGTCACCAGTGACAGACTCCTTTCAATGTTATCTTACTTGAGCTCATGTCAGCATTTTTACTCCTTTCAACGTTTTCTTGTTTTTGAAACACTACCTAGCTTTATTTTACATGTATGTTTCAGGGCACCTGGTTGTCTCAGTCAGTTGAGTGTTAGACTCTTGAGTTCGCCTCAGGTCATGATCTCACAGTTCGTGAATTTGAGCCCCGCATTGGGCTCCGCACTGACACTGGGGAGCCGGCTTGGGATTTTCTCTCTTCCTCTCTTTCTGCCCCTCTCCCCTCCAAATAAATAAATAAACATTTAAATAAAATAATAAATGCACTTTTCCCTCTTGTTTCTTCTGATACTACCACAATTCCTTCTCAATCTATTTTTCAGGTTCACATGCTTGATGCTTATTTGTAGCTGACAGTTCCTGGGTATGACCGCTGCCATTTTCCTAATTGTTGGATTCACTCACAGCCCCACCTACACCCCCTTGTGAAAGTGTGTCATCCCACAGCCCATGATAAATGAGGTGCAGGCTATGTGAAGCCAACAGAGTGACCTCAGCTGACTAGATCAGGGTTGATACATGGGTAAATTTAAGCCAACTGAATCTCTTTTCTGGAGAATTAAGAGATTTTAAAATCATAGTTAAAATATAGAGAGAATTCATAACTCCATTATCTACTTGATAAATTTTCACATTCATGTAACAGGAAGAACATTAGCAACAACTCAGAAGCTATCGTTACATCCGTTGTCAGTCACTATTCCTTGACACCTCTCCAAAGATAAATGCCATTTTAACTTCTAACATAATAGATTGGTTTTGTCTAGTTTTGAATTTTCTATAGCTAAATAGATTTCGCTATTTCACCCATAATTATGTTTGTGAGAGTCCACGTTGTTCTGTGCAACTGTACTTCTTTAATTTTCATTGATAAGTAGTATTCCATTGTGTGATGAGTATGCCAAAATGTGTCCATTCTACTGCTGACATTTGGGTTGCTTCCAGTTTGCAGCTATCTATAAAGAACGCTTCTTTAGGTATTCTTCTACATGTTTATTTGTGCACACATATACACAGTTCAATTTTATACATATTTAGGAGTGTAATTTACAGGGCTATAGGATAAATACATGTTCCCTTTTCGCAGATATTACTGAAGAGTTTTCCACGGGGATGTATCAGTTTGCATTCCCATCGGCAACAGAGGAGTTTTGGTTGCTCCACACCATTGCTAATGGTTTATGTTGTCAGATGTTTTCATTTTAGCCATTCCTCTGTAAACTTAATAATATATAATTCTGGTTTTAAATTTCCTTCATTACAAAATAAACTAAGCTAGTTTTCATATGTTTTTTTAAGGTTGCTTGTTTGTTCAAATGATCTCTACACCCAACATGGGGCTTGAACTCATGACTCTGAGGTTAAGAGTCACATGCTTTTCCAACTGAGCCAGCCAGGGACCCCACATTTTTTAATTATATGTATTGCAACTATCTTGTCCCATTGGGTGGTTTGACTTTTCCCTTTCTTTATGGTCATTAATCAAGTTTTCATTTATTTTAGACATACTTGTGTCCTCTTTATGGGACCTTTCCTTATCTAAAAGTCATGAAAATATTCTCCTATGAAAACTTCTAAAAATACAACTACTTGAAAATTTTAAATCTTGGCAAACAGACACATGGAAAGATGCCCAATATCACTAATCATCAGGGAGATGCAAGTCAAAACCACAATGAGATATCACTTTAGACCTGTCAGAATGGCTAAATTCAAAAACACAGGAAATAACAAGTGTTGTCAAGAATGTGAAGAAAAAGGAACACTTGTGCACTGTTGGTGGGAATGTAAATTTGTGAAACCACTGTGCAAAACAGTATGGAGCTTCCTCACAAAATTAAAAATAGAACTACAATATGATCCAGTAATTCCACTACTGGGCATTTATCCAAAGAAAATGAAAACACTAATTCAAAAAGATATATGCACCCTTGTGTTTATTGCAGCATTATTTACATCAGCTAAGATATGGAAGCAACCCACGCCTATTGATAGAAGAATGGATAAAGAAGATGTGATACACACACACACACACACACACACACACACACAGGAATATTATTCAGTCATAAAGAAGAATGAGCTCTTGCCATTTGCAACAATACGGATGGATCTAGAGGGTATTATGCTAAGTGAAATAAGTCAGACTGAGAAACACAAATACCATAATATTTCACTCATAACTGGAATCTAAGCAAAAAAACACAAAGCAGAAACAGACCCTTAAGTACAAAGAGCAAACTGATGATTGCTGGGGAGGAATGTGGGAGACAGGAAAAATGAGTGAAGGGGAGTAGGTGATACAGGCTTCCAGAAATGGAATGAATAAGTCACAGGGATAAAAGGTACAGCATAAGTAGAGGTGCCTGGGTAACTGAGTTGGTTAAGCATGGGACTCTTGATTTCAGCTCAGGTCATGAGCTCATGGTGTGAGTTCAAGCCCTCCTTTGGGCTCTGCACTGTCAGTGCAGAGACTGCTTGGGATTCTTTCTCCCTCTCTCTCTGCCCCTCCCCCACTCATATTTTTTTCCTCTCTCTCAAAATAAATACCCTTAAAAATTATTAAAAAAAAAAGTTACAGCATGGGGAATATAGTCAGTGATATTATAATAACACTGTATAGGGACAGACGGTAGCTGCACTTGTGGTGAGCACAGCACAACTGAAAGGTAAGTTGAATCACTACGTTGTACAACTGAAACTGATGTAACATGGTGTACCAACTATACTGAAACTTTTTAAAAAATTGGATTTTCAATCAACCTGGGGTTCCCTTTTGTATGTAATATGAGATAGGGGTCATTTCATTTTTTCCACATAGCTATCAAATTGACCCAGCACCATTTATTCCAAAAACCATCATTTCTCTATGGTCTGTTATGCCACCTTTGTCATAAACAAGTGCCTTTATGTGTGAGGGATTGTTTCTGGACTTGTTCTCTCTTGTTTCATTTGTCTATTTCAAACCCTGGTGCTAACACCACAGTGTCTAATTTACTATAAACTTACAATAACACTAACATCTGGTAATGTGATTCCATCATCTTTATTTTTCTTTATTATTTTCTTGCCTATTTTTGTGCTTTGCATTTGTGTAAATAATTTAGAATGAGCATCAAATTCCATAAGAATACTACTGGAGGTTTTATGAGGAAAGCATTGAAGCTATACATGAATTTTGGGAGGATTAGCATCTTGACAACAATGAGTCTTCAAACCCATGAATGTGATTTGTCTCTCCATTTTCATTTGTACATTTTTCTCTCAATAATGTTTCAGAGTTCTCTGTGTAGAGGTTTTTCTAATTATGTATTGGACTCATTCCTAGTTATCTGGTACTTTTGATGCTACCATAAATGCCATTATTTCAAAGTTATTATTTTCTAATTACCTGTTGTTATTATACAGAAATTCAATAGATTTTTCTTATATATATTGATATCATATCTTAAGACCTTGTCAAATTCACTTATTAAATTTAACACTTATCTGTAGATCTCTTTGGATTTTCTACGTATGTATTCATGTTTTCTTTTCTTTTTCTTTTTTTTAATAGGAAATTTAATGTGAAATTGGTTTCCATACAACACCCAGTGTTCATCCCAAAAGGTGCCCTCCTCAATACCCATCACCCACCCTCCCCTCCCTCCCACCCCCCCATCAACTCTCAGTTTGTTCTCAGTTTTTAAGACTCTCTTATGCTTTGGCTCTCTCCCACTCTAACCTCTTTTTTTTTTTCTTCCCCTCCTCCACAGACTTCTGTTAAGTTTCTCAAGATCCACAAAAGAGTGAAGACATATGGTATCTGTCTTTGTATGACTTATTTTACTTAACATAATACTCTCCAGTTCCATCCATGTTGCTACAAAGGGCCATACTTCATTCTTCCTCATTGCCACATAGTATTCCATTGTGTATATAAACCACAATTTCTTTATCCATTCATCAGTTGATGGACATTTAGGCTCTTTCCACAATTTGGCTATTGTTGAAAGTGCTGCTATAAACATTGGGGTACAAGTGCCCCTATGCATCAGTACTCCTGTATCCCTTGGGTAAATTCCTAACAGTGCCTCTGCTGGGTCATAGGGTAGGTCTATTTTTAATTTTTTGAGGACCCTCCAAACTGTTTTCCAGAGCGGCTGCACCAGTTTGCATTCCCACCAACAGTGCAAGAGGGTTCCTATTTCTCCACATCCTCTCCAGCATCTATAGTCTCCTGATTTGTTCATTTTGGCCACTCTGACTGGCGTGAGGTGATACCTGAGTGTGGTTTTGATTTGTATTTCCCTGATGAGGAGCGATGTTGAGCATCTTTTCATGTGCCTGTTGGCCATCTGGATGTCTTCTTTAGAGAAGTGTCTATTCATGTTTCTTGCCCATTTCTTCACTGGATTATTTGTTTTTTGGATGTGGAGTTTGGTGAGCTCTTTATAGATTTTGGATACTAGCCCTTTGTCCGATATGTCATTTGCAAATATCTTTTCCCATTCCGTGGGTTGCTTTTAGTTTTGTTGGTTGTTTCCTTTGCTGTGCAGAAGCTTTTTATCTTCATGAGGTCCCAATAGTTCATTTTTGCTTTTAATTCCCTTGCCTTTGGGGATGTGTCAAGTAAGAAATTGCTGCAGCTGAGGTCAGAGAGGATTTTTCCTGCTTTGTCCTCTAGGGTTTTGATGGTTTCCTGTCTCACATTTAAGTCCTTTATCCATTTTGAGTTTGTTTTTGTGAATGGTGTAAGACAGTGGTCTAGTTTCACTCTTCTGCATGTTGCTGTCCAGTTCTCCCAGCACCGTTTGTTAAAGAGACTGTCTTTTTTCCATTGGATATTCTTTCCTGCTTTGTCAAAGATTAGTTGGCCATACTCTTGTGGGTCTAGTTCTGGGGTTTCTATTCTATTCCATTGGTCTATGTGTCTGTTTTTGTGCCAATACCATGCTGTCTTGATGATTACAGATTTGTAGTAGAGGCTAAAGTCTGGGATTGTGATGCCTCCTGCTTTGGTCTTCTTCTTCAAAATTACTTTGGCTATTCGGGGCCTTTTGTGGTTCCATACAAATTTTAGGATTGCTTGTTCTAGCTTTGAGAAGAATGCTGGTGCAATTTTGATTGGGATTGCATTGAATGTGTAGATAGCTTTGGGTAGTATTGACATTTTAACAATATTTATTCTTCCAATCCATGAGCACAGAATTTTTTTCCATTTCTTTGTATCTTCTTCAATTTCCTTCATAAGCTTTCTATAGTTTTCAGCATACAGATCTTTCACATCTTTGGTTAGGTTTATTCCTAGGTATTTTATGCTTCTTGGTGCAATTGTGAATGGGATCAGTTTATTTATTTGTCTTTCTGTTGCTTCATTATTAGCGTATAAGAATGCAACTGATTTCTGTACATTGATTTTGTATCCTATGACTTTGCTTAATTCATGTATCAGTTCTAGCAGACTTTTGGTGGAGTCTATTGGATTTTTGATGTATAATATCATGTCATCTGCAAAAAGTGAAAGCTTAACTTCATCTTCGCCAATTTTGATGCCTTCGATTTCCTTTTGTTGTCTGATTGCTGATGCTAGAACTTCCAACACTATGTGAAACAACAACGGTCAGAGTGGACATCCCTGTTGTGTTCCTGATCTCAGGGGGGAAAGCTCTCAGTTTTTCCCCATTGAGGATGATATTAGCTGTGGGCTTTTCATAAATGGCTTTTATGATCTTAAATATGTTCCTTATATCCCGACTTTCTTGAGGGGGTTTATTAAGAAAGGATGCTGGATTTTGTCAAATGCTTTTTCTGCATCAATTGACAGGATCATATGGTTCTTATTTTTTCTTTTATTAATGTGATGTATCACGTTGATTGATTTGCAAATGTTGAAGCAGCCCTGCATCCCAGGAATGAATCCACTTGATCATGGTGAGTAATTCTTTTTATATGCTGTTGAATTCGATTTGCTAGTATCTTGTTGAGAATTTTTGCATCCATATTCATCAGGGATATCGGCCTGTAGTTCTCTTTTTTTACTGGGTCTCTGTCTGGTTTAGGAATCAAAGTAATGCTGGCTTCATAGAATGAGTCTGGAAGTTTTCCTTCCCTTTTTATTTTTTGGAATAGCTTGATAAGGATAGGTATTATCTCTGCTTTAAATGTCTGCTAGAATTCCCCAGAGAAGCCATCTGGTCCTGGACTCTTATTTGTTGGGAGATTTTTGATAACTGATTCAATTTCTTCACTGGTTATGGGTCTGTTCAAGTTTTCTATTTCTTCCTGTTCGAGTTTTGGGATTGTGTGGGTGTTTAGGAATTTGTCCATTTCTTCCAGGTTGTCCAATTTGTTGGCATATAATTTTTCATAGTATTCCCTGATAATTGTATCTCTGAGGGATTGGTTGTAATAATTCCATTTTCATTCATGATTTTATCTATTTGGGTCATCTCCCTTTTCTTTTTGAGGAGCCTGGCTAGAGGTTTATCAATTTTGTTTATTTTTTCAAAAAACCAACTCTTCGTTTCGTTGATCTGCTGTATAGTTTTTTTAGACTCTATATTATTTCTTCTCTGATCTTTATTATTTCTCTTCTTCTGCTGGGTTTGGGGTGTCTTTGCTGTTCTGATTCTACTTCCTTTAGGTGTGCTGTTAGATTTTGTATTTGGGATTTTTCTTGTTTCTTGAGATAGGCCTGGATGGCAATGTATTTTCCTCTCAGGACTGCCTTCACTGCATCCCAAAGCGTTTGGATTGTTGTATTTTCATTTTCATTTGTTTCCATATATTTTTAAATTTCTTCTCTAATTGACTGGTTGACCCATTCATTCTTTAGTAAGGTGTTCTTTAACCTCCGTGCTTTCAGAGGTTTTCCAGACTTTTTCCTGTGGTTGATATCAAGCTTCATAGCATTGTGGTCTGAAAGTATGCATGGTATGATCTCAAGTCTTGTATACTTATGAAGAGCTGTTTTGTGACCCAGTATGTGATCTATCTTGGAGAATGTCCTATGTGCACTCGAGAAGAAAGTATATTCTGTTGCTTTGGGATGCACAGTTCTAAATATATCTGTCAAGTCCATCTGATCCAATGTATCATTCAAGGGCCCTTGTTTCTTTATTGATCCTGTGTCTAGATGATCTATCCATTGTTGTAAGTGGAGTATTAAAGTCCCCTGCAATTACCACATTCTTATCAATAAGGTTGCTTATGTTTGTGATTAATTGTTTTATATAATTGGGGGCCCCCTATTCGGCGTGTACACATTTATAATTGTTAGCTCTTCCTGATGGATAGACCCTGTGATTATTATATAATGCCCTTCCTCATCTCTTGTTACAACCTTTAATTTAAAGTCTAGTTTGTCTGATATAAGTATGGCTACTCCAGCTTTCTTTTGACTTCCAGTAGCATGATAGCTAGTTCTCCATCTCCTCACTTTCAATCTGAATGTGTCCTCAGGTCTAAAACGAGTCTCTTGTAGACAGGAAATAGATGGGTCTTGTTTTGTTGTCCATTCTGATACCTTATGTCTTTTGGTTGGAGCATTTAGTCCATTTACATTCAGTGTTATTATAGAAAGATATGGGTTTAGAGTCATTGTGATGTCTGTAGGTTTCATGCTTGTAGTGATGTCTCTGGTACCTTGTCTCACAGGATCCCCCTTAGGATCTCTTGTAGGGCTGGTTTAGTGATGACAAATTCCTTCAGTTTTTGTTTGGGAAGACCTTTATCTCTCTTTCTATTCTAAATGACAGACTTGCTGGATAAAGGATTCTTGGCTGCATATTTTTTCTGTTCATCACATTGAAGATTTCCTGCCATTCCTTTCTGGCCTGCCAAGTTTCAGTAGATAAATCTGTCACTAGTCTTATAGATATCCCTTTATATGTAGAGCATGTTTCTCCCTAGCTGCTTTCATAATTTTCTCTTTATCCTTGTATTTTGCCAGTTTCACTATGATATGTCGTGCAGAAGATCGATTCAAGTTACATCTGAAGGGAGTTCTCTGTGCCTCTTGGATTTCAATGCCTTTTTCCTTCCCCAGATCAGGGAAGTTCTCAGCTATTATTTCTTCAAGTACCCCTTCAGCACCTTTCCCTCTCTCTTCCTTGTCTGGAATCCCAATTATGCATATGATATTACGTTTAATTGTGTCACTTAGTTCTCTAATTCTCCTCTCATACTCCTGGATTTTTTTTCTCTCTCTTTTTCTCAGCTTCCTCTTTTCCATAATTTTATCTTCTAATTCACCAATTCTCTCCTCTGTCTCTTGAATCCGAGTTGTGGTCGCCTCCATTTTATTTTGCACCTCATTTAGAGCATTTTTTAGCTCCTCCTGACTGTTTCTTAATCCCTTGATCTCTGTAGCAATAGATTCTCTGCTGTCCTCTATACTTTTTTTAAGCCCAGTGATTAATTTTATGACTATTATTTTAAATTCATTTTCTGTTACATTGCTTAAATTGTTTTTGATCAGTTCATTAGCTGTCGCTACTTCCTGGAGTTTCTCTTGAGGAGACTTCCTCCGTTGCATCATTTTGGATAGTCCCTGGAGTGGCAGGGAACTTCAGGGCTCTTCCTCTGTGCTGTCTGGAGTAACTTGCGATGATGGGCAGGGCCGCAGTCAGACCTGATGTCTGCCCCCGGCCCACCGCTGGGGCCACAGTCAGACTGGTGTGTACCTTATCTTCCCCTCTCCCAGGGGCAGGACTCACTGTGGAGTGGTGTGGCCCTTGTCTGGGCTACTGGCACACTGCCAGGCTTGTGGTGCTGCTTCAATGGGATCCGGCGTGTTAGCTGGGGTGGATCCACAAGGTGCACGGGGGCGGGAGGGGCAGGTTCAGCTCACTTTGCCTTCAGTGGTCTGCTTCGGGAGGGGCCCTGTGGCACCAGGAGGGAGGCAGACCTGTCTGAGAGATGGATCTGCAGAAGCACAGCGTTGGGTGTTTGCACGGTGCAAGCGAGTTCCATGATGGGAACTGGTTCCCTTTGGGATTTTGGCTGGGGGATGAGTGAGGAAGAAGGCGCTTCCCAGCACCTTTGTTCCCTGCCACGCTGAGCTCTGTCCTCTGGGGCTCAACAACTCTCCCTCCCGCTCTCTGAGCAGAGCTGTTGACTTATTCCAGATGTTAAATCCTGCTGGCTGTCAGAACACATTCCGTCTGGCCCCTTCACTTTTGCAAGCCAGACTCAGGGGCTCTGCATTGCTGGGCAGGCTGCCCCTCCACCACCCTGGCTCCCTCCTGCCAGTTCGTGTAGCGCACACCACCTCTCCACCCTTCCTACCCTCTTCCGTGGGCCTCTCGTCTACGCTTGGCTCCAGAGAATCCATTCTGCTAGTATTCTGGCAGTTTTCCGGGTTATTTAAGCAGATGTGGGTGGAATCTAAGTGGTCAGCAGGACACAGTGAGCCCAGCGTCCTCCTATGCTGCCATCTTCCTCTCCAAATCCTGTATTCATGTTTTCTGCAAATAATGTTAATTTTATTTCTTCCCATTTCAGTCTCTTATAGCTTTAATATTTCCATACCTTGCTGTGCTGACTAGGAACTCCAGCACAATTTTAAACACAGGTACTTATGGCTGATTTTCTTGCATCATTCCTGATCTCAAGAGGAAAACTTTTAATATTTAACAATTAAGTGTGATGTTTGACATAAGTTTCTGTAAATATCCCTTGTTAGGTTATGGTAGTGCCCTTATATTCACATTTTGCCAATGGGGATTAATAGATACTGGTTTCTACAGATTGCACTTTTTATACGTTTTTTTGAGATACATTTTTTCTTCATTCTGTTTATGTGGGAAGTGACTAATTAATTTTGAATGTTAAACCAATCTTATATTCCTGTAATGGATCCAAAATTTCATGATATATTACCCCTTTTATGAATCACTAGATTCAGTTTTGTAATCTTTTGTGTGTCTACACAAGAAAGATGGGTCCATGTTTTGCTTCTTGTGATATCATTTTCACATTGTAGTAGTCAAGTTAAAGTGGCCTAAAACAAAGTGGGTAGTATTCCCTTTTTCTCTTTTAAGAGTTTGTGTAATATTATAGGTTTTAATTTTATCCTTGAATGTTTAATGAATTCACTGGTGAAATTCTATGGCCCTAGAATTGTTTTCATAAGAAGGCTTTAAATTCTGGATCCAATTTCTTCATTTTAGGTGTATTCTATTCAGAACATCTATTTATTCTTGTGTTGGCTTCTTTAAATGGTGTTTTCCCAGGAATTTGTCTCCTTCATTTACATTTACCAATTTTAGGTTTAATCTAGGACAGTGGCTTTAAGGAAAAATGGAAAACGAAGACAAGGAGACATGTAAAGTGATGCTATATAATGGGTTATGATGCTGACCATCACTTTGAAACAATAGGCACAGAAAAACTGTTCAACAAGCTTGTTCATTTATGCAGGACATTTCTAAAAATGTTTCAAGGAGAAAATGCAGCTTAAAGTAGTGTGTGGAAGGGGAGAAGGAAAATAGTTTATCTGTTAAGACCCTCCAAATTCCCCGTTCATGGGTTTTATATGGAGAGGTACATGCACTTCGAAATTACATCATCTGACCCCTGTGTAGTAAACCAAATCATCTGTTGAAAAGCAGATTTCATCCAGTGTATGGAAGTGGAAAGTGTTTCAACAAAGGCAGCACTCCAACCCAGAGGGACACAAAAAGATGTCATTGAGAGTTTCTGCTAAACACTTTAATTTATTGTGATAATATCTGTATTTTAATTAAGAGTATTTTGTTCATTTAAATTTAATGTAATTACTAATGTATTTGGGTTTATTTGCCTTCTTATTATTGGCTTTCCAATGATGAAAATAATTACTATGAATTAATAATTTATTGTTTCATTCTACCCTTATATTCTTACTTGTTATAAATCTTTTCCTATTCTTTTAGTGGTACCCTGGAAATTACAGTATGCATCCTTAACTTATTTAAGTGTAATCTAAATTAGTATTTTTACCACTTTCTGGACAATGAAAGATTCTTAGAACACTTTAAATCAGTTCATCTCTTCCTCTTGTGCTAATTTTTGGTGTATATTTTAATTATATACATATTAATTGTATATAATACACTATATATGATGTATATAACATATAGAACATACATATAACATATCATATATATCATACAATCAACATTCATTTATATTTACTCACACATTTACTCTTATCTTTGCTCTTCATTATTTCTTGCTTTTCAACACTTGCATCTAAGATTATTTTTTTTCTATTTGAAGAACTCACTTTAATATTTTTTTTAGTGCAGATCTGCTAATAAACTCTCTTAGTTTTATTAGTCTGACAATGTCTTTAATTTGTTTTTGTTCATGAAGGATGCTTTCCCAAGGTATAGAACTCTGAGTTGAAAGTTATTTTCTTTAGGGGCACCTGGGTGGCTCAGTTGGTTAAGCGTCCAACTTCGGTTCAGGTCATGATCTCATGGTTCGTAAGTTTGAACCCCGCAATAAGCTCTGTGCTGATGGCTTGGATTCTGTGTTTCCCTCTCTCTCTGACCCTCTCCCACTCACCTCTGTCTCTCTCTCTCTCTTAAAAATAAACATTAAAAAAGTTATTTTCTTTAGTAAATGTGAAGGTAACTTTCATCATTTCTGTTGAACATTGCTATTCTTTTAAAAAATATTTTTAAAAATTCCATTATTTACTTTGAATTTTTTCATTTTACTTTATTTCAATTTATTTTACTGCTTTTTCAGTTTACTTGAATGAAAACCTAAATATTTATTTTATATAGGCAATACATTTATATATTTATACATTTACCAAGAAAAGGGAATAGGGAAATCATAATCAATATAACAAAATACAAGAGAAGGAAAAAAGAAAACAAATCAGTATGCAAAAACAAAAAAAAACGTGTGTATCTACCTCTATATCTATTTATTTATCCATCTATTTGTCTATGTATCTATCAGTCATCTATATCAATAATTGCCTTTAGGAACCCTTTTGCACTGTTAGTGGGAATGCAAACTGGTGCAGACACTCTGGAAAAAAATGGAGGTTCATCAAAAAATTAAAAACAGAACTACCCTATGACAAAGCAATTGCACTACTAGGTATTTATCCAAAGGATACAAAAATGCTGATTTGAAGGGGCATAAGCACTCCAATGTTTATAGCAATGCTATCAACAATAGCCAAATTATGGAAAAAGCCCAAATATCCATCAACTGATGAATGGATAAAGATGCGGTATATTTACATATGTATATATGTATATATATGTATGTATATGTATATGTATATGTATATATATATATATATATATATAATGGGATACTACTCAGCGATCAAAAAGAATGAAATCTTGCCATCTGTAGCAATGTAGATGGAACTAGAGTGTATTATGGTAAGTGAAATAAGTCAGAGAAAGACAAATATATGATTTTACTCATATGTGGAATTTAAGAAATAAAACAGATGACCATGGGGGAAAGGGAAGTAAAAATAAGATAAAAACAGAGAGGGAAGCAAACCATAAGAGACTTAAATACAGAGAACAAACTGAGGGTTTATGGAGGGGAGGAGGTAGGGAGATGGGCTAAATGGGTGATGGACATTAAGGAAGGCAGTTGTTGGGAGTGAGCACTGGGTGTTATATGTAAGTGATGAATCAATCACTGGGTTCTATTGAGACCAATACTACACTGTATGTTAACTAATTTGAATTTAAATAAATGAATTTAAAAAATTGTCCTTTAGGAGACTCAATGACTCATAGTGAATTTCAAAAAATAAAATTAGATACATGATAACAAAAAGAAACAAATCCAAAAAGTGAAAATGACTGACAATTTAGAAATAAGAACACATATATCAAGAGAATAGTAACAATAAAATCAGATGTCACCATGTTAATATGAGGCCAACTAGAATTTAGAATATATGTGAGGAGAAAAAAGAGATACTTCATATTGATAAATGATCTATCAGGTCAGTATACTAGTTATGATTTCTATATATCTTTTAAAAATCTTCAAAGTATAGAAAGGAAGAAATGATAGGAATACAAAAATAAATTTATGAATCCACACTCAAAATATAAGCCAGGATATAGAGTATTTGAATATTTTAACTAACAACCTTCTTTAAAAAAATATATAAATTGTACGCTCAACAGAAAAACAAATATTCTTGTCAAACACTTGATGCTTGATACATTGACACAACTTTTCCACATAATTTGGCCACAAATGACATTGCAATTTTTTTGTGCCTAAACAGAAATCAGGACACATTTGTGAATCATGAAACAATAGAATTAGAAAGGAGAACTAAAACCAATGTACAAACTAGGGATCTTGTTTCAAGTCCACATTTTCATTTCTAAATAAGTATTGTGTTAAGGAAATAAACAGACTATATAGAAGAAAGCAACAATGAAAACATAACCCATCAAAACCTGAGAGGGAAACGTCCACTTGCCTGACTGCTCTCACTGGTGCACACCAACCAGGTTACCCTTTTGGATGACCCATGAACCCCTCCTATTTCTGGCATCTACCCCTTTGGGCCTTGGAGTAGCACAGGACTTAGTCTCTCCTTATTCTGGAATTGGGCTCATGCCTACAATTTAGGTTACATTGGATGTTATTTTCTTTATTCAACTTAAAGATGACTTCCATGATTTCTGTTGAACATGCAGTTATCATTCTTATTGCTAATCTTTTGGATACAATACGACTGCATTTCCCCGCTGTTTTTAAGATTTTATCTTCATCTTTTTCTTTTGGGCAGTTTTACCATGATCCCCTTTAATGTGGTCTTCTAAATGTTTATCTTGTTCAGGGTTTTTTGTCCTTGTGAATGTGTAGTTTGATATCTTTTAGCAGTTTGGGAATTTTTTCAGTCATTATTTCTTCAAATAGTACTTGCACTTCATCTCTCTCTAATCTTTCTGTGATGCCAGTTATATGAATGATTTTTTTTCACCGTTTCATATGTATTTTAAGCTCTTTCTTGTTTTCCACACTTTTGTTCTCCATGTTTCAGTCTCTATGTTTTCTTATTGCTGTCTTCAAGTTTAATTATCTCTTCAGCTGCACTGTATCTATTAAACCCATCCATGGAGATGTAATTTCAGTTACTGTAGTTTTTTAGTTGTAAATGTTCTATTCTAGTATTCTTCATGTTTGCAGTTCTCTGCCAATAATCTCAATCTTTTTATTTAATTTCATGGATATACTAATCAAATGTAAAGTAGTGGTTGGCAAACTTTAGCATAAAAGGCTATATACTGAATATTTTCAGCTTTGAAGAACATATGGTTTCTGTTGCGATTGTTGCAATAACTTAACTCTGCCATTCTAGCATGAAAATGATTATAAACTCTATGTAAGAAACTAAGCATGGTTAATTTCTAATAAAATTTATTCACAGAATCAGGAAGCAGCCTGGATTTGTCCTATAGGCCACAGTTTGTGGAGACAATATTTTAAAGCCTGTTTCTGATAACTTCTATATCATATGTGGATCACCTATCAGTCTGTTTCTATTGTATGTTTTTTTCTATTGTATTTGGTTATTTATTGTCATTTTTAGACCTTGTTATTTTTGATGGACTGACACTGTATATAATAGTTTGTGGAGATAATTTGGGGTTAAACTTGATACTATCTTCCACAAGAAATGATTTACTCTTGCTTCTGGCAGGCAATTGATGATAGATCAACTTAATTCAATCAGGGATGAAGGTGATTAAAAGTTAGATTCTAGTTTTTGTGAGCATTGGCCTTTGTTGTGGCTTATCCTTTTTACCTAAGGTGTAGTTTATCAGGGTTCCATTTGGAAGTCTGCAGTGTTTTCTATGATTCCTCCTCTTTAGTGATCCGTGGACTCCAATGCTTCTCCTGCAACCCCAAGTTACTCCTGAAATGTCTGGTCAGCTTCTCAATTGCGTAGCTGCCACTTTCAAATTAGCAAACCAGTAGCAAAGCATATGCAAGTTTTAGACTCTCCTCTATGGACTTTCTTTCTCTCTAAAATCTAGTTCCACAAGTTATGGCTGCCTTGGCATCTCTCCAGTGTGTTGAAACAAATACTTTTATTGTTTACGTTTTATTTATTTAAGTGAACTCTACACCTCGTGTGGGGCTCTAATTCATAACCCCTAGATCAAGAGTCACATGCTCCTCCAGTTTAGCCAGCCAGGTGTCCTCAAATACTTGTCTGTATAAATACATGTGTATGTGTGTTTTATTTATCAACTGCAGCAGGAGATTTGAACTGAAACAAGCCAATAAGCCACTGCTTTAAGTCTAAACTTGAGACTAAGTTAGTTTTTGTTGAATTGGGAAGTCGTCCAAATCCAGAATTGGGGTATTGTACATATTCCATTTGTGTGTGAAGCCAAAAAGTTCAAGAGATAATAAGCCAACATTCAGGGAGACAGCAGACTGCAGCCATGGAGAGTACAGGAAGAAACCCCAGTACCTGAGATGTTTCCAGTTATCATCTCTTATGATGTTTAGCTAAAATTGTAGACCTTAGTTCTACATTATCACTGTTTCCTTAAAACAAAAGCTCTTCTATCTTGTTAACTTTGGGAAAGATCCTGCCCTTGCAGCCAAATTGTCACTAATATGTTTCCCCTTAAATGTTGGATTTTGGCAGAGTTTCATTCTTACCCCAATTTTTTCTTTATCCAAATGTTCCTCCTGAGCATCTATTCCCATGGCTTAAGTTACCACATGTGCTTATGACTAAGTGTCTATATTCAGCCAAACTTATGCCTCAGCTTCAAATGCCTATTGGTTTTCTCCCCTTGGATGCTCTACAGTTACCTTAAACTCATATCTAAAGTCTCATCATTCTCTCCTTTCCTCTATCTATAATGAACAACTCACAGATGAGTGAACATAACATGCTCTTTCAATAGCCTCTGCCTTTGCTCATATTGCTTTCTCTACCTAGAGTATGTTACCTTTCACTTTTCTTCATGTTCTACTGAAATCATTCAACATGCATCTTCCAGATCACTTCCTCTGTGTTGACTTTTGTTATACCTAACCCCACCTCATAGAATTTATACCACCTCCATTCCATTTTATTTTCTATCAAGATATTTTCAGCATTTTATTATACTTATATGTTTATATTTACAGGAGGTACCCTGGAGCTGGGATATGGACATATCATGCATATATGGAATTTAATGAAATATTCATGTTTTTATTTACATTCACTGAATTGCATGAACCATATGTGGCTGTTCAGACATATACAGGCATGTTAAGTTGAATGAGAACTTGAGAGGAGAGATAGGCAAAACTCAGGAAGAAAATTGACCCCAAATGATGGAATCTCACATGACTCAACAACAGATTCAGACTTTCAAAGGTGAGTAGTGGTTCTGGACACAGTTGAGGCCTTTTATTAGAACCTACCAGAAATAAATTATGGCTTTTACCCAAACATACCATGATCCTGACAACTGGTATGTGCAAGCCTTGGAAAGAAATGGGTGTTTAAAATTTGAAAAGCCAAAACACCTTGAACCCAAGAAATTATGCTGTCATGCCTACTATGAGAGTATAATCTTGAAGAAAGTTGGGTGAAGTTATCTTTTGGTGCAAGAGTGGCAGACCTATGCAAGATAGGGGCATTTGCTTGATCAACATATTAGCAAATGTTTAATATAATTTAAGGAACAGTGGTTCATACAGTAGGCCAAAAAAAAAAAAGGCATTGTGACCATAGTTTAGAGCAAATTATCAACTATGACATAGCCTGAGAAGAATACTGGGACTTATAATTTAAGATGGAATGGTGGCAGATACACAGGCATTGACCAGGACTGGCTTGGGCACACAAATAGACCCTCCCATGAATTCTTCTAAAATACAATAGAACAGAAGGAATTTAAGAGTGGTAAATAATGTCCTACCCTAAAATTAAACAGAGATGAAGTAGTAAGATAATGCGTTGCATTGATTTTGCTGACCTTAGTTTGTACTCATGTGCTGATGAAACATTGGCTATTTAAGGTTACAAATATAATATCCCTCCTCTAAACAGTCATTTTCTTGAAAATATGGATCATTTCTTATTCAATTTTGCATTACCCATGCCTGCTATGTTTTCTTACAGATAAAAGGTGCTAACAATGACAATGAAAACTGAATGAACTGATGTGGGAATGTTGAATGTATTCCAGGATAGCTAAAACACAGGGCTGATACAAGAGGTATATAGATAGTCCCTGACATAGAATGGTTCAACTCATGATTTTTTGACTTTATGATTTTGCAAAACCAATATGCATTCAGTAGAAACTGTACTTCAAATTTTGAAATTTGATCTTTTCCCAAGATAGCAATATGTATTACAATACCCTCTCGTGATGCTTCACCACAGCAGTGAGACAGAGCTCCCAAACAGCCACATAATCACGAGGATAAACAACTGACACATGTAGAACTATTGTGTACCCATACAGGCATTCTGTTTTTCACTTTCAGTCCAGTATTACATAAATTACATGAGAGAGTCGACACTTTATTGTAAAATAGGCTTCGTGTTAGATGATTTTGTCCAACTGTTGGTTAATGTAAATGTTCTGAGCATGTTTAAGGTAGGCTAGGCTAAGCTATGATGTTCAGTAGGTAAAGCTATGATGTTCAGTAGGTATCATTTTCAATTTATGATCATTTTAATTTACAATGGGTTTATCAGGACATAAACCCCATTGTAAGTCAAAGATGTTTTCTTTTCGCTATGTGTGGGAGTATAAACTCATCCTGGTCCCACATCATAGGCTTCTCAAAAGATATCACAGAAACATGAAAGGTCTGAAAACAATTTCAGAGTGAAGAATAGAATTTATAATGAGAGCCACCTAGAACACGCCATCTCACACCCTTCTGTATGCCAGAGAAGGAGAGAAAACACAACACATGGATTGACTATATGCTCAGGCATTGGCAACTGTCAAAGAGACAACTTGAGCTGTTTGCAAATTAAATCCTATAGTTACTGATGACAGTTGTTTGTCTTAGTTGGTTAAAAATACCATCTCAAAACCTAAAATGTCTTCATTGTGCCTCAGGGTGCCACACTGTTGATGACTGTGCTTTTCTCTTCTCCCTCCATAAATCATATCTCATTCTATAATTAAAAAAAAACTAAAATAAAACAGATTTCAATCAAATACATCAACTTTTATGAAGCTACTTCAAGGACTTAACAGTGATATCAAATGGCATAGCTTGATTCTGCAATAAGTGTTTTACTTCAACCAGGAAGCATATTGCACGTCCCAAAGGAGGGTCAAGACACAATAAATATGTTTCTTTCATCAGGCTCATTTTCATGTTTCCAGATTCCCAGAGAGGATTAACATCAAGTCCGTTCATTCCAAAATACTAGTATTTCAGTTGGCATTTTGGGTCACTTATTTTTGTACAGTTCATTCACAGCATATCTTTGCAGCTCTGCCTCTCAATCTCCAAGACACACATGAAGTTTTAATTAAAACCACTCTACCTGTGCATCTGTTAAATTCCTATACTAGGCTGTGAGCAAAGCAAAGGCGAGGATAATTTTATTGGACTTTCACTATGATGCTGAGCATAGTGACTGCTGAAGTATGAGTGTTTTACAGGATGTTGTTTTTTTAAGTGTTATAAGTTGGGAAGTGGTCGAAGGAGTTTGGGTTTTGAGCATCAAAGTCCTGGATTCTAATCCTTAAATTTACCACTTTTTAATATTTGATTTTACCTATGTCATTAAAAATTATGGGGCCTTTGGGGCACCTGGCTGGCTTAGTACAGCATCTGACTCCTGATATTAGGGTCATGAGTTCAAGCCCCAGGTTGGGCATGGAGCCTACTTAAAAAAAAATTGTTGGGCCTCAGATTCTTCTTATTGAACTAGGGAAAGGCATTTCACATTTCCCCAACTCAACTGCAAAATATTTTATGAATGTAAAGCAACTACAATGCACTTTGGAAGAGATACTTCAATTATTAATTATCTACTATCCTTATTATGAACTAGGAGGTAAGAAAGATCATTGGGAACTTGAGTGGTCTAGAAATACTTCATTGAGAAGAGAACTGATTTTAGTATTGAATAAAGGAGCAAAAATTTATCAAGCTAAAATATCAGAAAAAACATTTTCACTTTAAGGAAAGACCTTCACCAGTCAGCACAACCCAGGACTCTGGAATGGCAAGCCAGCTGGTAGCATCTGTGGGCAAGAAGGTCTTGCTCTTGGCAGTCTCTCATTGGGTAAGGCTCATGTCATGAGGTTGGGAGGGGCTGCTGGCTCGGCTCTTTGGTTGAGTGTTGCTGCTGATTATACTCCTGACTGGGGCTGCAGGTTGAGCTCCCTGGTCAAGTAGTGCGACTGGTTAGAGTGCATTCAGGTGCAGCTGCAGAGTTGGCTCCATCACTGGAGGGGATCTCAAGCTATGTTCCACAGTTGGATGGAGCCTCCAAAGGGTTTCATGATTGGGTGTAGCCACAGGCTGTACCCACAGTTGGGTGAAACTGTAAGCTGGGTTCTGTGGGCTCTATGCTGCACAATTGGGCTAGATCGCTGACTGGGCTCCCTCTTCAGGTGAGGCCAGTGGCTATGCTCTGCATTCGGGCACTGGTGCTGGCTTGCTTGGGCAGGGCCACATTGTGGGATCTATGACTGGGCCAGACTGTTGGGTACCCAAGCCAGAAAGAAATGGTGACCAACCATGCTCCTTAGCTGGATAGGACCACTGGCTTGGCTCCATGAGTGAACATAGCAATTGGCTGGGCTCTCTGGGCAGGTGCTTCTACCAGATGGAACCCCATCTGCCAAGATCCCTGTACTGGTTGCTTGAGTCCTGCTCCTTTCTTTGCTTTTAGCTGACCCTTGGCAGTCTAGTCCTGCTCATCCTCCCAGTGTTCCCCATGAATTGAGAGAGAAGTGGCCTCCCAGGAAGCTCCCCAGAATGCTAGAAAAAGTTGGATGCCTACTTCAGGATCTCTTTTCCCTACTGGAGAAACCATAGGCCCAGGGGAACCCTCTCAGTGTGGTGTTGTGCTGACCTAGGGGAGGGGTGATATGGTCAAAATGAAACTGCTCCTCTTACCCTTCTAATGCAGATTTTCTCATTTTTCTGTGGTCCGAGGGGGTGATTTAGGTTCACCCCTGGGTTCTGGAATTTTCACAAAGGTGTTGTTGTCTATGGATAGTTGCTAATTGCTCTTCCTGTGAAAGGGAATAAAAAGCCAAGGACCTCCTATTCTGCCATCTAGCTGATACTCCAGAAGGATTTTGGTAGAAATTGACAACTAGATACTAAAATTTATAGAGAAATCAAAAGGAACTTAAAACTACAAAAATAATTTTGAAAAATAATAAAATTAGGGGACTCCCTCTAATTTATTCAAAAAGTTCCTCTAAAGCAAAAGTAATTAAGACAGTGTGATATTGGTATGAGAATAGATATATGGAAAAAATAGAGTCCCAAAATATACCTACATGTATGGCCAATTGATTTGCAATAAATGTAACTCAGTGGGTGGAACGATAGTCTTTTCAACAAATATTGCTGGAATATTTGGATACTCATTTCCATAATGATGAATCCTGATCCTTATGTCTTACCATATACAAAGATTAATACAAAATGGATCATGTGAGATATAAGGCTCATATAAGGCTTCTTGAAGAAAACAGAGGAGAAAATCATCGTGAGTTGAGATTAAGCAAATATTTCTGAGGTAAGATACAAAAAGCAGATTATGAAAGAAAATAATTATAAATTAGAATTTATCAAAACTAAGAACTTCTGTTCCTTGAAAGATGTTAAGAAAATGCAAATACAAGCCACTAGGAGAAAATAGTTGCAAAACATTAGATAAAGGACTTGTATTTAGAAGATGTAAGGAAGTCTTATTTTATATGACACACATGCCAATTTTAAAAAATGGCAAAATATTTGAACAGATACTTCACCAAAGAAGATATTGGGATATCAATAAGCATGTAAAAACGTGCTTATTGTTGTTAGTCATTAGGAGAATCCAAACTGAAATGAGATATCTCTACATTTATTGTGCTTTCATATGTCTTCTTTGGTGGTGTCTGTTTAAGACTGTTGTCCATTTGTTAACTGTTTGCCTTTTTATTATTGAATTGTAGGACTTTTTATATATTCTGGACAAAGTCCTTTCTCAGATACATGCATGGCACACATTTTCTCACAGTTTGTATCACCACTCTTCATTTCCATGATATCCTTTTTATAAGCAAAATTTTTGTTGAAGTACAATTTATCATATCTTATGGTTAATCCTTTTTTGTTAACCACAAAGCAATAACTGCATTCTCCTATGTCATCTCCTAATAGCTTTATACTTTCGGATATTATATTTAGATTTATAAACGATCTTTGTTTAAATTTGGTATATAGTATGGAGAGAGGTCGATGCTTCACATATACAGTTGTTTCGCTATTGTATATTATTCTGTTTCATTAATCTAGTTGTCCTTATACTCAATCTTGGTGACTATATTTTTATAAGTTTTGAATTTACAAGTGTAAGTAATCCAACCTTATTCTTTTCTTTATAGAATTCTGTGGAGTTTTGTCTTTTTTTTTGTATTTCTATATACATTCTAGAATCAGTTTATAAATTTTTAAGATAAAGTTATAAAGTTTGCTGGCATTACGATAGACATTTCATTTTGCACTTACAGGTTGACTTGTGGCAAATGACAGGTCAAAAATATTATATCTTCCAAAAAATAAAAAATAATATTCAATCTTCCAATCCATGAGTGTGATTTATCTCCGAATTTATGTCAGTCTCCTATAATTTGTTTCAGCAGTGTTTTCTACTTTTTAGTACAGAGATCTTGCAGATCTTTCCCTTTATTTAGTTCTAAGTATTTTAGGCTTTTGACCCTATTAAAATTCTTTATTTTTTATTATTCATTATATTTTATAATTTTCCAACTGTTTGGAACATTTACAATATTTCCATTTTTTCTTAAATTATTTGTGCTCTTGTTACAAAAATACACTCACACTTCTTTTATAAATGTAAGTGAATAGTAAGCTTTATGAGTAGTTAAATGTTTGAAAATGGCCTTATTCATTTCTCATAGTTGACTTACGATTCAGTATAATTTTGCTAACATTGTTGAAGGTATGCTGTATTATCTGCTGCAATCTATTTCTGCTCATAGAGGAATTGTATGATAGTCTAATTATTGTTTCTTTGTAGTGGAACACCTCTTTTTCCTTAAGAAATTTTTAGGATCTCTTCTTTGTACTTAGTTTACTGTAATTTCTCAATATTGTGTTTAGGTATTTTTTTTTTCATGCATCCTTCTTGGCACTCAATGAACTTTTTTTTTTTTCAACGTTTATTTATTTTTGGGACAGAGAGAGACAGAGCATGAACGGGGGAGGGGCAGAGAGAGAGGGAGACACAGAATCGGAAACAGGCTCCAGGCTCTGAGCCATCAGCCCAGAGCCTGACACGGGGCTCGAACTCAAGGACCGCGAGATCGTGACCTGGCTGAAGTTGGACGCTTAACCGACTGTGCCACCCAGGTGCCCTTCAATGAACTTTTTCAATTTGAAGACACATGTCTTTCTTCAGGTCTAGTAAATTTTCTTGTGTATTTTTTTTTTAGAATTTCTTCTTTTATTAATCTTCTGTGACATCATTATTATATATTGGTTTCTAGGTATTTCCTGTCTTTATTCTCATATTCAAATACTTTCATTTTTATTCCAGGAAATTCCCTTGACTCCATCTTTTGTACCTCCTTTTTAATATTTGGTATCATATATTTAATTTCAAAGTTTTTTGAGTTATTTCTTGATTCTTTCTCACCACACCATATTCTTTTTTAAAAACATGCTTTTTTATTATTATTTATTTTGAGAGTGAGCACTAGCAGGGGAGGGGCAGAGAGAGGGAGAGAGAATCTCAAGCAGGCTTCGCGCTGTCAGCACAGAACCTGATGTGGGGCCCAATCCCACGAACTGTGATATGACCTGAATCAAAATCAAGAGTTGGATGCTCGACTGAGCCACTAGGTGCCCCCACACCATATTTTTAAGTTGTGTGAGCAGTATCTTCTTGAAACTTTTACAGTATTTATCATAATATGTATGTGTGTGTGTATTTCTTTTGACAATTTCATATATCTTCATTTTTCCTATAGTCAATAATTTCATTTATTTACTTTGGTTCTCTTTTGTGACAGTAGATTTTTTTTTTCAAACATCTAGCATTTCTTTGTTGTCAATTTGTATTTAAGAATGCAGGAATAATTTTCCTTATATAAGTAGCTGGAGTGGGTTTCCTTTGCTTTGCATTGTCTAATTTTCCCCAACAGGTTTCTCCAGTGGAGGAGCTGACACAGTTTTGGAATATCAGCAGATCATGTCAACATACAGCGTTCATTTTACTGTATATGTATGTATGAATCTTGCAGGCAGAATACACATCCCTCAAACACTAAAGCTAAGACTAAGAAAGTTGTTTTACTCTAGGCTATCAACAGCAACACTAGGAGCGCTAGCTTTCCACAGGTGGAAATTATTTATAGATTAAATCTCCAGTTATATTCTGAGGGTTATACATGATGTACAAAGGAAATTGTGGCATAAGCTAATTCACACTGATTTTCTGTAGGTAAGACTTTAATTATTTACCATTACTTATGGCTCTTAGCTACTCATAATCTTCACAATATTGAATCCAATTTTGGACCATCTTTGTGGTTTTGCCTCCAAGGAAAAAATGATCCCACCTCTACTTTTTTCTTATTTGTTGTTAGTTTCTGGGTTGAATACTCATCCTGATTTATCCAAAAATATGATATAAATGACTTGATTATGTTTTTAATTTTTTTTTGAAATTCATTAAGATCTTATCTCCAAAGATACCCCCACATCTAAAAATATCAAGAGAGCTCATATATGTTTTCATTATATATGTTTTCTTTTTCCTCTAATTTCAATGAGTCTTCAACAGGAAAAAAAATTATGAACCAGAAGCCTGCATAATTTTAAATGCCAATATATGAAAAGGTACACAGGTCAAATTGAAGAGCAAAAATGAATTGACAGACTTGAGAAATACATGCAGTTAGTCATGATCCACCTTTGACAAATTTTGCCCATTGCCCTTACGCACCCCCATCCCTGGTAACCATGAATCTACTCTCTGTTTCTATGAGTCCAACTTTTTTTAAGATTCCACACATAAGTGATATCATACAGTATTTGTCTTTCTCTATTTTATTACACTTAGCATAATGTACTCCAGGGCACAAGTGGCAGGTATTTTGTCTTTATAAAGGTTAAATAATATTCCAGTGTGTGTGTGTGTGTGTGTGTGTGTGTGTGTGTGTACACACACTAAATTTTCTTAATCCATTAATCTGTCAACTGATATTTAGGTTATTTTCATATCTTGGCTATTCTGAATAATGCTGCAAGAACATAGGACTACAGACATCTCTTTGAGATGATTTTAGTGATTTTGTTTCTTCTGGATATATACTAAAAGTGGGATTGCTGAATTACATGGGAGTTCTAAAATGATTAGTGATGTTGAGCATTGGCCACTTGTATGTCAAAAAACCATTGTCTTTGGGAAAATGTCTATGCAGCTCCTTTGCCCATTTTTAAATTGGGCTTTTTGTTTCTTTGCTATTGAGTTGCGTTTCTTGTATATTTTGAATATTCACCCCTTATCAAATATGTGGCTTGCAAATGTTTTCTTTCATTCTATAAGTTGCCTTTCCATTTTGTTAGTTTGCTTTGTTGTACAGAAAGTTTTCAGTTTGATATAGTTCCACTTATTTATTTTTGTTTTTCTTCCCTTTGCTTGTGATCTCGAATCCCCCCCCCCAAAAAAAAATTATTGCCAAGACAAATGTCAGGGAGTTTCCCCTATGATTTTTTCTAAGAGTTTTATGATTTCAAGTTTTATGCTTAAGTCTTTAATCTATTTTTAATTGACTTTTGTGTATGGTATAAGAGAGGCCAAAGGGCAATATTTTCTGTACTTACTATGAGCTAGGTAGTGTTCTAAGTTTCTTATTGTTGTTTTACCTGTAGTGACTCATTTAATTCTCATGACAACCCTATTAGGTAGCTACTACTATTATCCCCATTTTACATATGGGTAAACGAAGTCACAGAGAGGTCAAATAGCTTGCCTAAGGACTCATAGCTAGTAAATTGTAGTGATGGAACTTGAAAATTGTACAGTCTGGCTATAAATGCTTGATTCTACAGATTTATGATCTAACTACTACAAAATGTATCATAAATAAAATTCAATGGGCAAAGGGGGAGGAGCCAAGATGGCAGAACAGCATGGAAATTTTTTGTGTGTCTCACGTCCACGAATTACAGCCAGACCAACACTAAACCATCCTACACACCTAGAAAACTGATTGGAGGATTAACACAACAATCTGCACAACCTGAACCACAGAATTCAGCAGGTACATGGTGTGGAGAGGTAAATTTGGGGAGTGAGAAGCCGCGAAAGTTAGGGAACCGCTTTTGCGGGCAGAGAGAGGATGGAGACTCGGGAGGGGTGGAGAATACAGGAAAAGCACCCCTCCCCAAAAGCAGCTGGAGAGAAAGTGGAAAATTGGAAACAGCGGCAGGGACTAAACCAAAAATGGATAAAGGAAAATGGAGAAAGGAGAAAGGAGAGGGTTTAAAATTAAATGGTCAAAGGATATGAACAGCTAATTCAGAGAACTATGTTAAAAGTATGTAAAGCATAACTGTATTAAAACGTGTCCAATCTTTTTAGTAATCAAATAATTTTAAATTAAAACAGCAATGATACACCCTCTTTGCTTATTAAATTATCATGTATTAATAAATGGTAATAATACTAGTGGAGATGACCACTCATATATTTCTTATAAAGTAAAAATTATTACAACCTTTCTGAAGATAAATTTGTTAGCAAATTCTAGCTTCCAGATACATGTACCCTCTGACCCTAATTATTTTCCTAGGAATCTTGCCTCACTTATTAAAACAGGAAAATGTTTATATGAAAATAGTAATAGCAGCACAATGTTAATAGTTGAAAATAATTCAAATTACCAAAATGTCATTCACTCATTTATTCATTCATAAATTCAATCACAATTATTTGTTCACCAGCTACAACATGGCAGACACTGTTTGAGACCCTGGGAATATAGTAACGGCACACAAAAAATCACTTCTCTCAAAAAGTTTACATTTTATTGGAGGAAGACAGGCAATAAACAAAGAAGAAAGAAAAACTCAAGTACTGACAAGCACCATAATGAAGAAAAACATGATGAGCTGATGGAGAGAAACTGGGGACTACTTTAGATAGTCAGATGATGGTATTTAAAGTGAGATTGAAGTAAAACTCCAAGACAGAAAAACATTTTGCATATCTGAGTGATAGACAGATGGCTGGTTCTGTGCAATCAATTAGACAGGGAAGATTTACATAGGACCTCGTAGGCCCAGTAAGGAATTTGAATTTTATTCTAAATGTGATGAGAAATTATTGAAAGATCTTGAAAAGAATATAACATAAATTGATTATATTTTAAAGGTTCACTTTGGTTGTTTTTTGGATGAAATATAGGAAACAAAATAAGAAACAGAAGAATTATTTTGAAAGTTATTACCATAGTCTAGATGAAAGCTAATGTGGCCTTAGACTAGGGCGTTAGTGCAGACTGAGGGAAGTGGATGGATTCCAGGTGTATTCTGGAGGTAGAAGTCAGGGAGTGAGTGTTAAACTTTGTTAAATAGTGCTTATGGGTTGAGAAAGTTGAGCCAGAACAGTGACTAATGGATATAGTAATATTGGAAGTGACTGGAGATCTTGACAACAAGTTTTAGTAGCTTGTTAGGGGTGAAATGCTGATTGAGGAGAAAATGCTAGATGAGAGAGAATAATGGTTAAGTGCATTGTGGTACATTCACAGGCTGCAGATATTTAACTTGGTAAATATTTTCAAAGATTATTTAACATGGTGGACATTTTCAAAGAGTATTTAATATATTATGATCATGCTCAAAATAAAATTTAAAGAAAAAAGCAGGAGTCAAAATTATAAATAGAACTTAATCTTCATTTTGTGAGTAAAGAAGCATAATGGAACCATGTGATTTAGAAAAATATACACTGTAACACTATTATAACTTATCCATAAAATGTACATGTGATTATGAATAAATACCATAGCTATTTTGGGATAAAATACTGACTTTTGGCTAGATAGATCAAATAGATAGAATAATTTTTATGCCCCAACCAATTATATGCAATGGATATTCAAGGCTGCTTGGAAATGATTCAAACTGTGACTATTAAATTCGTGAATTTCAAAAATATACATTATAAGGGTGCCTGGGTGGCTGAATTTGTTAATTGTCCAACTGTTGGTTTTGGCTCATGTCATGAACTCACAGTTGGTGAGATCTCACAGTCTGCTGACAGCACAGAGCCTGCTTGGGATTCTCTCTCTCTCTCTCTCTCTCTCTCTCTCTCTCTCTCTCTCTCTTTGCCCCTGCCTTGCACATGCTCACATACTCTCTTTCTCAAAAATAAGTAAATAAATATTTTAAAAAGATATACATTATTATTTCTAAATTGTTCAAATTTGGGGGATATTTTTCTTTACAAATTTCTCCCATAATTCTTTGTATATGTACTTCATATTTTTGTTACTACTATGAATAAGAAAATTTTGGGTATTACTGGCAATTTGGAAAGTTACTGATAATATTATCCAGGTGCCTTGATAATTTGTCTTATTGATTTTAAAGGTTTTCAGATGATTCTTTGGATCTCCTATGTTGATAATCATCTTGTCTCAAAAAGATCAATTTCTTTTTTCACTCTACACATTTTATTCATTTTTTCTTTTCATCTTGTATTTTATTTCTATTCTATAACTCACTCTTTTCTTGTATTAGTATTTCATCTATTAATCATCTTGTCATTGATATTTTTATAATAAACTTTATAGAGCAGTTCTAGGTTCACAGTAAAAATAAGCAGAAAATACAGAGATTTTCCATATACCCCTGCTCTCACACATGCATATCCTCACTGATTATCAACATCCCAATTAGCATGGTACATTTGTTACAATTGATGAACCTATATGGTGTATCAATTGATGAACCTATATGGTGTATCAATTGATGAACCTATATGGTGTATCATTAGTACCTAAAGTCCATTGTTTACATTAGGGTTCACTCTTGGTGTTGTACCTCCTATGGATTTGGACAAATTTATAATATGTATGCACCATCATAGTATTACAAAGAGTAGTTTCACTGCCCTAAATATCTTCTACACTCCACCTAGTCATTCTTCCCTCCCTCCTAACCCCTGGAAACCACTGAGCTTTTTATATCCATAGTTTTGCTTTTTCCAGAATGTCATAGTTGCAATTGTACAACATACAGCCTTTTCAGATTGGCTTCTTTCACTTAGTAATATGCATTTAAGTTTCCTCTATGTCTTTTCATGGCTTGATAACTCATTTCCTTTTATTGTTGAATAACATTCCATTGTCTGGATGTACCAAAGTGTATTTATCCATTAGCATACCAAAAGACATCTCAGTTGCTTCCAAGTTTTGGCAATTATGAGTTAAGCTGCTATAGACATTGTGTGCAGATTTTTGTGTAGATATAAGTTTCAGCTCCTTTGGGTAAATACCAAGGAGTGTGACTTCTGGATCATATGATAAATAAGACTAGTTTTGTAAAAGCTGCCAGCTGTCTTCCATAGTGGCTGTACCATTTTGGATACCTACCAGCAATGAATGAGAGTTCCTGTTGCTCTACATCCTTGCCAGTATTTGGTGTCATTAGTGTTCTGGATTTGGACCTCCTAATAGGTGTATAGTACTATCTCATTGTTGTTTTAATTTGCATTTCCCTAATAACATATGATGTAGAGCATCTTTTCAAATGCTTAATTGTCATCTGCATATCTTCTTTGGTGAAGTGTCTGTTAAGGTCTTTGGCTCTTTTTAATCAGGTCGTTTATTTTCTTACTGTTGATTTTTAAAAGTTCTTTCTGTATTTTGGAGAAAAGTCCTTTATCAGATATATCTTTTATTTTTGGGACAGAGAGAGACAGAGCATGAACGGGGGAGGGGCAGAGAGAGAGGGAGACACAGAATCGGAAACAGGCTCCAGGCTCCTATCAGATATATCTTTTGCAAATATTTTCTCCCAGTCCATGGATTGCCTTGTCATTCTCTTGACAGTGTCTTTTGCAGAGCAGAATGTTTACTTAAAAAATTTTTTTTTATGTTTATTTATTTTGGAGAGAGAGAGAGACAGACAGAATGTGAGCAGGGGAGGGGCAGAGAGAATCTTCGGACAGAATCTGAAGCAGGTTCCACTCTGAGCTATCAGCACAGAGCCTGATGTGGGGCTTGAACTCGCAAACAAGGAGATCATGACCTGAGCTGAAGTCAGATGCTTAACCAACTGAGCCACCCAGCCACTCCCAGAATGTTTACTTTTAATTAAGTCCAGCTTATTAAAACTTATTTCAAAGATCATATCTTTGGTATTATATCTAAAACGTCACTGCCAAGCCTAAGGACATCTAAGGTTTGTCTTATGTTGTCTTCTAGGAATTTTATAGTTTTCCATTTTCCATTTATGTCTATGATGCATTTTGAGTTAATACTTGTGAAGGTAGTAATGCCTGGGTCTAGATTCCTTTTTGCAAATGGATGTCCAGCACCATTTGTTGAAAAGACTATCTTTCCTCTATTGTAATTTCTTTGTTTCTTTGTGACAGATCAGTTGACTATATGTATGTGGGTCTACTTCTGAGTTTGATATTTTGTTCCATTAAACTATTTGTCTATCCTTTCACCAATACCACACTTTTTACTATAGCTTTATAGTAAGTCTTGAAGTAAGGTAGTATCATTCTTCCAGCATCGTTCTTTTCCTTCAATATTGTATTGTCTATTCTGGTCTTTTGCTTCTCCATATCAACTTTAGAATCGATTTGTTGATATCCACAAAGCAATTGTTGGCATTTTCATTGGGATTGCATTGAATAAATACACGAATTGGGAAACACTGACATCTTGACAATATTGAGTCTTTCTATCCATGAACATGGAATAGCTCTGCATTTACTCAGTTCTTTGATCTATTTTATCAGAGTTTTGTAGTTTTCCTCATACAGATCTCCTATATTTTTATGAGATTTATATTTAAGTATTTCATGTTTTAGGATGCTATGAAAATGGTATTTTTTTTTAATTTCAAATTCTATTTGCTCATTGCTGGTATTTAGGTAAACAATAGACTTTCATATATTCATCTTACATCCTGCAACTTGGCTATAATCACGTATTAGTTCTAGTTTTTTTCTTGATTCTTTCAGACTTTGTACCTCGACAGTCATGTCATCTGTGAACAAAGACCGTTTTATTTCTTCCTACAAAATTTGTGTAACTTTTCTTGTCTTACTGTATTAGCTAGGGCTTCCAGTATGAAGTCGAAAATGAGTGGTGAAAGGGAATATCCTTTCTTTTTCCTGATCTTAGAGTTTTGAGTTTCGTACCATTAAGTATTATCTTAGCTGTAGGATTTTGTAGACATATTTATCAATTTGAGGAAGTTCCTCTCTATTCACACATTGTTTACTGAGAGTTTTTATTGTGAATGGCTACTGGATCTTGTCAAATGCTTTTTCTGCATCTATTAATAGAATCATGGAATTTTTCTTCCTTAGTCTGTTGATGTAATGGATTACATTAATTGGTTTTGTGATGCAAAACCAACCTCGCATGCCTGAGATAAATCCCACTTGGTCACGATGTATAATTTTTTATACATTGTTGGATTTGATTTGCTAATATTTTTTGATGATTTTTGCATCTATGTTCACGAGAGATACTGGTCTCTAGTTTTCTTTTCTGTAATGTCTTTGCCTGGTTTGGATATTAGGCTAATGCTGCCCTTATAGAATGATTTAAGAAGTATCCCTCTGCTTCCATCTTCTGAAAAATATTGTATAGGATTGGTATAATTTCTTCCCTAAATATTTGATAGAATTTACCAGTGAACTTGTCAAGGCCTGATGCTTTCTGCTTTATAAAGTTATTAATTATTGGTTCAACCTATTTAAAAAATATAGCCCTGATAAGAGGGTCTATTTCTTCTGTGTGAGTTTTGGCAGATTGTATCTTTCAAAAAATTGGTCCATTTCATCTAGGTCACCAATTTGTGGGCATAGACTTCCTAATAATATTCTTTTATTATCCTTTTAATGTCCATGCAATGTGTAGAGATATCTCCTCTTTCATTTCTTTTTTTAAGTTTTTAATTATTTTATTTTACTTTTTCATTTAAATTCAAATTAGTTAACAAGAGTGCAGTCTTGGCTTTAGGAGCAGAACTCAATGATTCATCTCTTACATGTGACACCCAGTGCTCATCCCAAAAAGTGCACTCTTAATGACCATCACCCATTTAACCCCCCTCCTCCAGCAATCCCCAGTTTGTTCTCTATTTTAAGAGTCTTATGGTTTGCCTCCTTCTCTGTTTTTATCTTATTTTTCCTTCCCTTCCCGTATGTTCATCTGTTGCGTTTCTCAAATTCCATATGTGAGTGAAATCATATATTTGTCTTTCTCTGACTTATTTTGCTTACCATGATACACTCTGGTTCCATCCACATTGTTCCAAATGGCAAGGTTTCATTCTTTTTGATCACCGAGTAGTATTCCATGGTATAAACCACATCTTCTTTATCCATTCATCTGTTGATGGACATTTGGACTCTTTCCATTATTTGGCTATTGTTGATAGTGCAGCTATAAAAATGGGGGTGAATGTGTCCCCCTGAGTCAACATTTTTGTACCCTTTGGATAAATTCCTAGTACTGCAATTGCTGGGTCATAGGGTAGTTCTATTTTTAACTTTTTGAGGAAACTCCATACAGTTTTCCAGAGTGGCTGCAGCAATTTGCATTCCCACCAACAGTGCAAAAAGCTTCCCTTTCTCCACATCCTTGCCAACATCTGCTGTTTCCTGAGTTGTTAATTTTGGCTATTCCAACAGGTGTGAGGTGGTATCCCAGTGTGGTTTTGATTTGTGTTTTTCTGATGATGAGTGATGTTGAGCATTTTTTCATGTATCTGTTAGCCATCTGTATGTCTTCTTTGGAAAAGTGTCTATTCATGACTTCTGCCTATTTCTTCACTGGATTATTTGTTTTTTGGATGTTGAGCTTGGTAAGGTCTTTATAGATTTTGGATACTAACCTTTTATCCAATGTCATTTGCAAATATTTCTCTCATTCTGTCAGTTGCCTTTTAGTCTTGTCAGCTGTTTCCTTTGCTGTGCAGAAGCTTTTTATCTTGATGAGGTCCCAATAGTTCATTTTTGCTTTTATTTCCCTTGCCTCTGGAGACACATCAAGTAAGAAGTTGCTGTGGCCTGGTGATATTAGTAATTTGTATTCTCTTTTTTTCTTATTTAGATTGGCTAGAGGATTATCGATTTTATTGATCTTTTCAAAGAACTAGGTTTATATTTCATTGATTTTTCTCTATTGACTTCCTGTGAAATCAATTTCATTGATTTCAGCTCTCATTTTTCATTATCTTTTCATTTTTCTTTGAATTTAATTTGCTCTTCTTTTTCTAGTTTTCTAAGATAGAAACTCAGAATGTGTCGATTAAGGTGCCCAGAATGTGGTCTTCAAGGTGAATGCTCCTATGAGTTTGAGAAGAACATGTAGTCTGCTGTTGTTAAATGAAGTAGTTTATAGATGACAATTATATCCAGTTGATTGGTGGTAATGTCGAATTCAGCTATGTCCTGACAGAAATTCTGCCTGCTGTGTCTTTCCATCTCTGATAGAGGACTGTGAAGTTTCCAACTAGAAAAGTGGATGTATCTACTTCTCATAGTTCTGTAAGTTGTTGATTTAAGTATTTTGTGCATACATGTTAAAGATTGTTTTATCATGTGCATACATATTAAAGATTGTTATGTCTTCTTGAAGATGTGACTCCTTTATCATTATTTAATGCCCTTCTTTATCCTTTTTTTTTTAATTTTTATTTTTGGGACAGAGAGAGACAGAGCATGAATGGGCGAGGGGCAGAGAGAGAGGGAGACATGGAATTGGAAACAGGCTCCAGGCTCTGAGCCATCAGCCCAGGGCCTGACACGGGGCTCGAACTCCCGGACCACGAGATCGTGACCTGGCTGAAGTCAGACGCTTAACCGACTGCGCCACCCAGGCGCCCCCTTTTTTTTTTTATGCCCTTCTTTATCCTTAATAAATTTCTTTGCTCTGAAGTTTGATCTGTCTGAAATTAATATAGCTACTCCTGCTTTCTTTTAATTACTGTTAGCATAGTAAATCTTTTTCTACCATTTACTATTAATCTATATGTGCTTTTATATTTAAAATTGGTTTCTTTTTTTAAATTTTGTTGAAGTTTTTATTTTTCTATTTGAGAGAGACAGAGACAGCATGAGTCGGGGAGGGGCAGGGAAAAAAGGAGAAAGAGAGAATCCCAAGCAAGCTCTGAGCTGTCAGCACAGAGCCCAACATGGTTCTCGAACCCATGAAACTGTGAGATCATAATCTGAACCAAAATCAAGAGTCAGATGCTCAACCGATGGAGCATAGGGTTGGGTCTTATTTTTTATCTTTCCTGATAATATTTGTCTTATAATTGGTACATTTAGACTCTTGATGTTTAGAGTGGGGTAGTGTGAGTGCCTTATAATAACAAATTATTCCTAATTCCTCTTTCCCATTATTTGCATCATTTCTGTCATTCATTTTGCTTACACATAAATATACACCATAAGCCTACATGACTTAATACATTGGTGCTGTTATTTAGAACAAACTGTTATCTGTTAAGTAAGTCAATTATGAGTAGGAAATACAAAAGCTTTATTTTACCTTCACTTATTTCCTTCTCTTAGACTCTTCCTTTCTTCATGTAGACCAAGTTTCTGACCTACATAGTTTTTTTTTCCCTCCAAAGAACTTTTAACATTGCTTGTAAGGCAGTGTACTGGCAACAAGTTCTTTCAATTTTTGTTTGTTTCAGAATGGCTTGTTTTCTCTTTCCATTTTGACGGATAATTTCACAAGGCACAGAATTCTTGGTCAGTGTTGTTTCTTCTCTCTCAACACTTTGAATATTTTACTCCAATATCTTACTTGCATGGTTTCTGAGAAGAAGTCATATATAATGCTTATCTTTGCTCTTTCATTAGGTTTTTCTCCCCCTTAGGCTTTTTAAGATTTTTTTTAAACTTGTGGTTTTCCGAAATTTGAATATGATATACCTTGGTATAGTTTTAAAAAACAAACAAACATTTTTCCTGCTTGATGTTCTCTGAGCTTCCTGGATCTATGATTGGATATCTGACATTAATTTCAGGAAATTCTCAGTCATTACTGTTTTGAATATTTCCTTCCTCTCTTTCTGTTCCTTTTTCTCTTCTCCTTATGGTGTTCTTATTACATATGTTATACCTTTTTTTTAGTTGTCCCACAATTCTCAGATATTGCATTTTGTGCCTTTTAGTCTTTTTTCATCTTAATTTTCAGTTTAGGAGTTTTCTATTGAGATATCCTCACACTCATAGATTCTTTCTTCAGCTATGTCCAGTCTACTAATAAGCCCAACAAAGTCATTCTACATTTCTGTTATAGTAATTTTTGTCTCCATTCTTTTTTTTTTGGTTCTTTCTTAGAATTTCCAGCTTTCTGCTTACATTATCCATTTGTTCTTGCACATTGTATATTTATTCATCATAGCCCTTAGCATATTAATCATAGTTGCTTCAAATCCCCAATCTGATAATTCTAACATACCTGCCATATCTGATTTTAGTCCCAATATTTTTCTGTCCTTTAAAACTGTGTTTTGTGCCTTCCTATCTGGACATAATGTACGAGGTAAAAGGAACTGCTGCATATAAGCCTTTAGTAATGTGGTTGTAAGATGTGGGGGTCAGGGAAACATTCTATAATCCTATGATTAAGTCTCAAACTTTTAGTGAGCTTGTTCTTCTATATTGTGAGCTTTGCTTGTGCTTCTCAGTTTTCTCTCTTTCCCTTAGTTGAGACAGATTGGCTAGAGGATGTTGGAGTTGAGTATTTCCCTTCCCCCACAGGCTAGAACTGGCTGGAGTTGGATATTACCCTTCCCACCAGATCAATTAGGTTAGGTTAAAATTCCAGCAAGTTAAGTTCTGGCTAGTTTCTCCTGAGGATAGAACCTGTTTGGAAGAACAGAATGCTGTGTTGTGGTTTAAAATGGTTCCTTTCCCCATCACCCTGAAAGAGACATGGGGATGTGTCACTGATATTCGCTGTTAGAATCCAGCCAAGCTCTTGGAGGTACAGTTCACAAGTGTACTCCTCTCCCAATTTCCCCCTGGAATTTACTGACCTGGATCCCCCTGGAATTTACTCAGACTGGTCTACACTGGGTCTCTAACAATTTTTTAATTACAGTTCAGATTTTCCTACCCTAGCACTGATTCCCACAGGGTTTTACACTAGTAAGTTGTAATTCTCTGGGTTCACTTGTCTGCCATTTCAATTTTGGGTGCCTTGTTTGTCCTGTGACCTAACTTCTCTTATAGATCTAAGAAGAGTTGATTTTTCAATTTGTTCAGCTTTTTACTTGACAGGATGGAGTGACTACTTCCAAGCTCCTTGTGTGTCGAACTTGAAACCAGATATCTTATTCATTTTTCTTGTATTTCTATTTCAGTATTGAAAAACTGAATCATGGAAAAAAGTTTTTAAGAGCAAAGAATAAAGAAAGGATTAGAATAATAAAGCAGCAAGGAAAAAATATAAAGAAAGGATGAAGGAATGAACAAAAGTTAGTAAAACAATGTGTTTCTTCCATGTCAACTCATAGTCATGTACATAGGATGTATATGTGGGGGAAATGCAAGAAATTGGTCATGTATTTACATTAAAGAAGAATGTATCATTAAAAAAAACTCTTAAATTTTTTAAATAAATATTTTGGAAAGGATGAATTAAGAGTGAAATATCTTTTTAAAACTTAAGTTAAAGTATTAGTTGGCCTTGCAAAGGATAGTAATGGGACAGAAATTAGTAAGTTTCTGTTGTTGTATCAATTCTATACTAGTGCTAAACAGATAAAAATGTAAATAAACCTTCATGGCAGTCCTGTCACAAATGTGAAAAATAAGCAGTTCATCTAAATTTAGAAATAAATTTTCTGGATGAAATTTCTCATATAGGAAAGGATACTATGACTCACTAAATATTTATTGGCTGATTGGCCTCCAGCTTTAAGCCTACCCCCTTACTAACTTGGAAGCTTCAAACAAGTTCGTTTATCTCTCTTGGATTAATTTTCTTCAACTTTAAAATAAGGGGATTCATTTTTATCCTTTCCTTTTAATATTTATTGAGAATCAACCATGTGGCAAGTAGCTCACTTAGAAGCTATTGTACAAATCATTTCATTTAATCTTCTCTATAACTCAATGTGGTAAGAATTGTCATCCTCAGTTTACAAGTAAGGCAACAGATATTTTGTAGTTAAGTATGCTAACCTCTCCAAATTTTTATTTAAAAGCCTATTAGGGAAGAACTCAACACCTTGCTTTGAGTAGATAAGTTTAAAAGGATGTCAGGGTTTGTGTCCAAACCAGTTCTATCACATCTACTAGAGTAGTTGGTTCCTACTCTTATAACATGCTGCTCTAGGAAGTAGCTGATTTATCAATTTTACCATTTCAAAAAGGTAAATAATATTGATGAAAATGTCACCTAGATCTAATATTCAGTGATTTTAACCTCATTGCTGAATAAACTTCCAGTTTTCTAGTATAAAATCTTTCTAGGCAAAGGTCACAGGAGCAAAGGATAGAATGTCCACTCAGTGAAAATATTTAATAATTCGTTTTGAAATAAATAATAGTTGGAAAATCAGGATACTTATGGAAGGTGACCCTTTGGAGAATTGAGATACTTTTTTTTTTTTTGCAGAGGATCTGAAATTCACTAGGTGCTAAAAAAAGCTGGGGAGGGGGGAGTCTGAAGGCACATGTTTAAACCATGTTTAAAACAAGTTCCACTGTACCAACACAGTAGCCAGGTAAAAGAAGAAAATTCAAAGTCCGTTTCAGCTCCAGTAGATGACTAAAAGGAATGAATTGTAGAAGCAAGTCAGTCTCAGCAGGATCATTTTTGCCGTAACTATTGAGGCTAGAGTTTTTCAGGTAAAAAACAATTGGAAAGAAAGTTTCTTACAGCATGAGGAAACAAATAATATATTAATCGGTAGAGTAGTTATCATGTCTTAATTAGGAGCTTGTGGTGTAGGGGTCATCCACATAGAAGTTATTCATGAGAACATATGTTGTAGAATGCAGAAGTCCATTTGCAACATAATTTCAGGTGATTATGGATCTTCACTATTTTCCTCAAAAGAGATTTGTGCTTTCACAGTCTCTTTATGTTGAAATTACAATTAAAATTTTTTTCATGTCTATTTATTTTTGAGATAGAGACTGAGCATGAGTGTGGGAAGAGGAGAGACAGAGACAGAGAGAGAGAGATAGAGAGAGAGAGACAGAAAGAGAGAGAGAGAATCCAAAGCAGGCTCCAGGCTCCAAGCTGTCTGCACAGAGCCTGACACAAGGCTCAAACCCATGAATCTCAAGATCATACCTGAGCTGATGACGAAAGCTTAACTGACTGAGCCACCCAGGTGCCCCTGAAATTACATTTTTTAATGTTTATTTACTTGAGAGAGAGAGAGAGAGAGAGAGAGAGTAGGGGGAGGGGCAGAAAGAGAGGGAGAAAGAGAATCCCAAGCAGACTCCACACCATCAGTGCAAAGTCCGATGAGGGGCTTGATCTCACTGTGAGATCAAGACCTGAGCAAAAATCAAAAGTCAGGCGCTTAACCTACTGAGCCACCCAGGAACCCTGAAATTACATTTTTCTAATCAAAGGAAATATATACCTGCAAATAATATTGTTCCTGAACTACAGCTTTGATTGTGGGAGAACAACTATAGTCGCAAAAACAGCCACTAATCAAGAGCAAGGTAAAGCCCATATTGCTGTAGACTGGTGCTTCTCAACTTTGGCTGCACATTGGAGTTACCTAGAACATTTAAAAAATTCCAATGCTCAGAATTCATATAAGAAAAATTAATTCAGAATCTCTGGGGGAGGGAGCCAGTCATCAATACTTTTTAAAACTCCCTATCTGCTTCCAGTATGTAGCCAAGGTCAAGAGCAACTGCTATAGATAGTTATGATCAGCTTTATTTATTTCCTCTAAGGCCTAATTCCCATCAGTATAACACATTAGTCACTTAAGAGAGGTGTTTTCACCATGACTGAGAGCTATGTTATCTCAGTTACAAGAGTCAGTTTTAATAAATAAATTGGGAGATATTTTTGAAGGCCTGTAAGTTTCCTACCAATTTTTACATTCTGAGTTGTACATAACAGAATTTGGGAGTATTTCCACCTTGTAATCTGATTTAAGAAGTAAGACTTGTACACACGGTAAAACTGAAGAATAAATTAAGGCAGTTTCTGGGGATTTCACAATTGGGTAGCACTTATCTATATAAGTACACAGTAAAACCAGGTGATTCTTTTGGAGTTCTGCAGCTGGAGCTTTCACATACCAGGTGAAATTTGAATTAGATCTTCCTTGGTGGGTAAATGTGGAATATTAAGTAAAGTAATAATGAGGACAGCAAAAGTTTGCCTAGGCGATTTGTATATACATTCTAAGAGGTTTGCTTGATGCATCTCTGTTGCTAGAAGCATCTATAATACTTGAGATTTTAGAGTTTTCAAAATGACTTCAGTGCCACAAACATTATGGACTATACTTCATGCCTCCAGATGATTGTTAATAGGTTTTAGCATGCTGATATCTAGATTCTATTATTTGTTTAAATGTTTATTTATTTTGAGAGAGAGAAAGAGAGAGTGAGCCTGAGAGTGTGCGCGTGAGCAGGGGAGGGGCAGAGAGAGGACAGAGAAAATCCCAAGCAGGCTCCACACTGTCAGCACAGAGCCCAACGTGGGCCTTGGTTTCATGAACTGTGAGATCATGACCCACGCCAAAATTAAGAGTTAGATATTTAACTGACTGAGCCGCCCAGGTGCCCTAGATTCTATTATTATATTGGTGATTGAATAAGCAGTTCGATGCTACCTTGTCCAGTTGTGTTGGGTCTTCTGTAGGGGATAAATGATTCTTACATTGTTAAAAAGCAGTGGTGACTTTGATTTTAAGAGTTAGGCTTCCTTCTCAGGAAAATAAAAATGCCCCACTCCCCAATTTGTTCCTTACATGTCAGTAGCTTCTATAAGCCTCATTCTTTTCTTCAGTAAATCTCAATAAAGCTACCATTTACTAATTCTTTGCAAAAATGACTTATATTAGAAGAATGTAATTAACATGTAAACACTCTGTGGCTTGTAATTATGAGTATCAATAAGTTATACAATGATATTCTTGGGACTTGTGTTCTTAAACTATCAATGGGAGACCAACTCACAATTCTGACATAATAGATGGTGTACTGGGAACTAAATTCTGAGAAAAAAAATCTAATAAGGGGGAGTCAATAAATAGGGCATGCACTTTTATGTAAGGGACCATCTATCCAAAAACACGATAAGCTTCCCTCTCAGTGTCTGTTCCCACCACTACATATCCTCAGTATTTGATCTGATTAAAGATGAGAATTCCAGCATGGAAAGGCAGCATAGATGCCTACAAACTGTTGTCCCAAATGATACTCGAGGGCCCTGAAAGAATTGTGATAGATGATTTATGACCAGTCAGTAGCTGGAGATTTGGAAAGAATCAAGCTCATTTTGTACTGCCCCTCTGTTTCCTGTGTTCTTCTCTCTTCTATAATGCTGCCTCAAGCTGTGTATACTCAAAAACCAAAGTGATGACAGAATTGAATCACCAGTATCATTAGCACTTGTCATCAATCAGCCTAGAGAACAAAGTTAGCCCTGGTCTCTTTTGATAACAGCACAGTGATTTTGGAAAACATAAAACAGAGCATAGGAAAAGAGTTCACATAATTAACCATGAGGGGAGATGCAGTCATTGTCAAAGAAAAAAGGAGGAAAATATGAAGGTAGACCTCCAGGTATTCATGAAAGTTGTAGAAAAGGAGCAGAAGAACAGATGATATTAATGAAGACGATATATTTCTTTTTATTTCCATATACTTCACCTCTAAAATCTAGATAGATATATTGCTACTAAACATAAGAATAGCACTAATCAAACGAGGAATATAAATGATTTGGGGGTGGGTGCTGTCAAAAGGATAACTGGGAAAGGTCAGAAGTTGTTGTATGAGTATCTTTCAGAATAATCTGAAAATTTTTTTTCACATAGGGCTTAGGTATTTAGTTGGCTTCCTTGGGAATCCTAGCCATTTTATGTTAACAGATTAGTCATTCAAAAAAAAAAAGAGGATATCACTGATATTCGTGAGTTCGAGCCCCACATCGGGCTCGGTGCTGACAGCTCGGAGCGCGAAGCCTGCTTCCAGATTCTGTGTCTCCCTCTCTCTCTGCCCCTCCCCTTCTCATGCTCTGTCTCGCACCGTCTCTCTCTCTGTCCCTCAAAAATAAGTAAATGTAAAAAAAATTTTTTTTTAAATATCATTCAAAAATCATTCACCATGATCAATTGAGATTTATTCCTGGGCTTCAAGGGTGGTTCAATATTCACAAATCAATCAACGTGACACATTACATCAATAAGAGAAAGGAGATGAAGCAAAAAAAATCATTTGACAAAGTACAACATCCATTCATGATAAAGCCTCTCTACACAGGAGGTTCAGAAGGAACATACCTCAACATAATAAAGGCCATATATGAAAAACCCACAGCTAACATCACACTCAATGGGGAAAAACTAAGAGCTTTCCCCTAAAGTCATGAACAAGACAAGGATGTCCACTCTAACTACTGTTATTTAACATAGTACTGGAAGTCCTAGGCACAGGAATCAGACAAAAAATAAGAAATAAGAATCTTGGGTTTCACCCTTGGCAAAGAGAATTTTTAGGCACAGAGAAGATTCAAATTCTGTCAGTTCTTTCTTCATGTAAATTTTCATAATTGTACTTTCAGATATCTTTTTTTGAATGGGGCTTTTGGGCATCAAGTGCAGAGGGTTAAATCAATCACATGTTTTAGACCATGGCACATTGATAACCATTGTTAGACTTTTCTTTGGTTTTATAACAGTTCTATTTTTCCCTTTCTTCCTGCTTTCCTTGATTTCACCTTCCAGGCTTCTCTTTCTGCCTATAGGCACTTACTTTAATGCCACTCTTTCTCTGTAACTGGTTCATATTTGCATGTTTTACACTTCAATGTTATTTATAATAAATATCACTGTTTCACATTTTTTAAACCAATAGTGTATTTTAATGATCGATTATGTTGCTATTTGACCTTTAGTTCAGTACTTCTGATTGATGCAAAGTACTCTAGAGTACTTACTGACTAAATTTTACTTATTTCCTCAAATAATGGAAACCTAAGTAATGCTGTGATGTATATCTCCATATTAGACCTTTTATGGGTCTGTATATATGATATTGTTGGGTATTAAGTTTGATATGCAAATATTTTCCCCCCATCTGGGGGCTGTTTTTAATTCTCTTACATGTGTATTTTCCAGAACAAAAGTTTTTAACTTTGATGAATTCCAATTTAACAATTTGTCTTTTATGGATTATGGTTTACATCTCATGTCTAGGAAATCTTTACCTAGCCCAAGAACACAAAGATTTTCTTCTACTGTTTTTCTAAAAGTCTTATAATTTTAATTTTTATATTTGGGTCTACAATCCATTAATGGTTAATTTTTGTATAAGATATGAGTTATGGATAGAAGTTCATACATGTGTATTCATGAACATATACGTGTATGAGTCTATTTCTCTTTCTATTCTGTTCCAGTGTCAATACTTATTTATTTTTCCAATATATGAAATTTATTGTCAAATTGGTTTCCATACAACACCCAGTGCTCATCCCAAAAGGTGCCCTCCTCAATACCCATCACCCACCCTCCCCTCCCTCCAACCCCCCCTCAACCCTCAGTTTGTTCTCAGTTTTTAAGAGTCTCTTATGCTTTGGCTTTCTCCCACTCTATCCTCTTTTTTTTTTTCCTTCCCCTCCCCCATGGGTTTCTGTTAAGTTTCTCAGGATCCACATAAAAGTGAAACCATATGGTATCTGTCTTTCTCTGTATGGCTTATTTCACTTAGCATCACACTCTCCAGTTCCATCCACGTTGCTACAAAGCCATATTTCGTTCTTTCTCATTGCCACGTAATATTCCATTCTGTATATAAACCACAATTTCTTTATCCATTCATCAGTTAATGGACATTTAGGCTCTTTCCATAATTTGGCTATTGTTGAAAGTGCTGCTATAAACATTGGGGTACAAGTGCCCCTATGCATCAGTACTCCTGTATCCCTTGGGTAAATTCCTAGCAGTGCTATTGCTGGGTCATAGGGTAGGTCTATTTTTAATTTTCTGAGGAACCTCCACACTGTTTTCCAGAGTGGCTGCACCAGTTTGCATTCCCACCAACAGTGCAAGAGGGTTCCCGTTTCTCCACATCCTCTCCAGCGTCTATAGTCTCCTGATTTGTTCATTTTGGCCACTCTGACTGGCGTGAGGTGATATCTGAGTGTGGTTTTGATTTGTATTTCCCTGATGAGGAGCAATGTTGAGCATCTTTTCATGTGCCTGTTGGCCATCTGGATGTCTTCTTTAGAGAAGTGTCTTTTCATGTTTCTTGCCCATTTCTTCACTGGGTTATTTGTTTTTCGGGTGTGGAGTTTGGTGAGCTCTTTATAGATTTTGGATACTAGCCCTTTGTCCGATATGTCATTTGCAAATATCTTTTCCCATTCCATTGGTTGCCTTTTAGTTTTGTTGGTTGTTTCCTTTGCTGTGCAGAAGCTTTTTATCTTCATAAGGTCCCAGTAATTCACTTTTGCTTTTAATTCCCTTGCCTTTGGGGATGGGTCGAGTAAGAGACTGCTACGGCTAAGGTCAGAGAGGTCTTTTCCTGCTTTCTCCTCTAGGGTTTGGATGGTTTCCTGTCTCACATTCAGGTCCTTTATCCATTTTGAGTTTATTTTTATGAATGGTGTCAGAAAGTGGTCTAGTTTCAACCTTCTGCATGTTGCTGTCCAGTTCTCCCAGCACCATTTGTTAAAGAGGCTGTCTTTTTTCCATTGGATGTTCTTTCCTGCTTTGTCAAAGATTAGTTGGCCATACGTTTGTGGGTCTAGTTCCGGGGTTTCTATTCTATTCCATTGGTCTATGTGTCTGTTTTTGTGCCAATACCATGCTGTCTTGATGATTACAGCTTTGTAGTAGAGGCTAAAGTCTGGGATTGTGATGCCTCCTGCTTTGGTCTTCTTCTTCAAAATTACTTTGGCTATTCGGGGCCTTTTGTGTTTCCATATGAATTTTAGAATTGCTTGTTCTAGCTTTGAGAAGAATGCTGGTGCAATTTTGATTGGGATTGAATTGAATGTGTAGATAGCTTTGGGTAGTATTGACATTTTGACAATATATATTCTTCCAATCCATGAGCAGGGAATGTCTTTCCATTTCTTTATATCTTCTTCAATGACCTTCATAAGCTTTCTATAGTTTTCAGCATACAGATCTTTCACATCTTTGGTTAGATTTATTCCTAGGTATTTTATGCTTCTTGGTGCAATTGTGAACGGGATCAGTTTCTTTATTTGTCTTTCTGTTGCTTCATTGTTAGTGTATAAGAATGCAACTGATTTCTGTACATTGATTTTGTATCCTGCAACTTTGCTGAATTCATGTATCAGTTCTAGCAGACTTTTGGTGGAGTCTATCGGATTTTCCATGGATAATATCATGTCATCTGCAAAAAGCGAAAGCTTGACTCCATCTTTGCCAATTTTGATGCCTTTGATTTCCTTTTGTTGTCTGATTGCTGATGCTAGAACTTCCAACCCTATGTTAAACAACAGCAGTGAGAGTGGGCATCCCTGTCGTGTTCCTGATCTCAGGGAAAAAGCTCTCAGTTTTTCCCCATTGAGGATGATGTTAGCTGTGGGCTTTTCATAAATGGCTTTTATGATGTTTAAGTAGGTTCCTTCTATCCCGACTTTCTCAAGGGTTTTTATTAAGAAAGGATTCTGAATTTTGTCAAAGGCCTTTTCTGCATCGATTGACAGGATCATATGGTTCTTATCTATTCTTTTATTAATGTGATGTATCACGTTGATTGATTTGCGAATGTTGAACCAGCCATGCATCCCAGGAATGAATCCCACTTGATCATGGTGAATAATTCTTTTTATACGCTGCTGAATTCGATTTGCTAGTATCTTGTGGAGAATTTTTGCATCCATATTCATCAGGGATATTGGCCTGTAGTTCTGTTTTTTTACTGGGTCTCTGTCTGGTTTAGGAATCAAAGTAATACTGGCTTCATAGAATGAGTCTGGAAGTTTTCCTTTCCTTTCTATTTCTTGGATTAGCTTGAGAAGGATAGGTATTATCTCTGTTTTAAACGTCTGGTAGAACTTCCCTGGGAAGCCATCTGGTCCTGGACTCTTATTTGTTGGGAGATTTTTGATAACCGATTCAATTTCTTCGCTGGTTACGGGTCTGTTCAAGCTTTCTATTTCCTCCTGATTGAGTTTTGGAAGAGTGTGGTTGTTTAGGAATTTGTCCATTTCTTCCAGGTTGTCCACTTTGTTGGCATATAATTTTTCATAGTATTCCCTGATAATTGTTTGTATCTCTGAGGGATTGGTTGTAATAATTCCATTTTCATTCATGATTTTACCTATTTGGGTCATCTCCCTTTTCTTTTTGAGAAGCCTGGCTAGAGGTTTGTCAATTTTGTTTATTTTTTCAAAAAACCAACTCTTGGTTTCGTTGATCTGGTCCACAGTTTTTTTAGATTCTATATTGTTTATTTCTGCTCTGATCTTTATTATTTCTCTTCTTCTGCTGGGTTTAGGCTGCCTTTGCTGTTCTGCTTCTATTTCCTTTAGGTGTGCTGTCAGATTTTGTATTTGGGATTTTTCTTGTTTCTTGAGATAGGCCTGGATTGCAATGTATTTTCCTCTCAGGACTGCCTTCGCTGCGTCCCAAAGCGTTTGGATTGTTGTATTTTCATTTTCGTTTGTTTCCATATATTTTTAAATTTCTTCTCTAATTGCCTGGTTGACCCACTCATTCGTTAGTAGGGTGTTCTTTAACCTCCATGCTTTTAGAGGTTTTCCAGACTTTTTCCTGTCGTTGATTTCAAGCTTCATGGCATTGTGGTCTGAAAGTATGCATGGTATAATTTCAATTCTTGTATACTTATGAAGGGCTGTTTTGTGACCCAGTATATGATCTATCTTGGAGAATGTTCCATGTGCACTCGAGAAGAAAGTATATTCTGTTGCTTTGGGATGCACAGTTCTAAATATATCTGTGAAGTCCATCTGATCCAATGTGTCATTCAGGGCCCTTGTTTCTTTATTGACCGTGTGTCTAGATGATCTATCCATTTCTGTAAGTGGAGTGTTAAAGTCCCCTGCAATTACCACATTCTTATCAATAAGGTTGCTTATGTTTGTGAGTAATTGTTTTATATATTTGGGGGCTCCGGTATTTGGCGCATAGACATTTATAATTGTTAGCTCTTTCTGATGGATAGACCCTGTAATTATTATATAATGCCCTTCTTCATCTCTTGTTACAGCCTTTAATTTAAAGCCTAGTTTGTCTGATATAAGTATGGCTACTCCAGCTTTCTTTTGGCTTCCAGTCGCATGATAAATAGTTCTCCATCCCCTCACTCTCAATCTAAAGGTGTCCTCAGGTCTAAAATGAGTCTCTTGTAGACAGGAAATAGATGGGTCTTGTTTTTTTATCCATTCTGATACCCTATGTCTTTTGGTTGGCGCATTTAATCCATTTACATTCAGTGTTATTATAGAAAGATACGGGTTTAGAGTCATTGTGATGTCTGTATGTTTTATGCTTGTAGCGATGTCTCTGGGACTTTGTCTCACAGGGTCCCCCTTAGGATCTCTTGTAGGGCTGGTTTAGTGGTGACAAATTCCTGCAGTTTTTGTTTGTTTGGGAAGACCTTTATCTCTCCTTCTATTCTAAATGACAGACTTGCTGGATAAAGGATTCTCGGCTGCATATTTTTTTCTGTTTAATACATTGAAGATCTCGTGCCAATCCTTTCTGGCCAGCCAAGTTTCAAAAGAAAGATCAGTCAAGAGTCTTATAGGTCTCCTTTTATAAGTTAGGGCACGTTTATCCCTTGCTGCTTTCAGAATTTTCTCTTTATCCTTGTATTTTGCCAGTTTGACTATGATATGTCGTGCAGATCGATTCAAGTTACGTTTGAAGGGAGTTCTCTGTGCCTCTTGGATTTCAATGCCTTTTTCCTTCCCCAGTTCAGGGAAGTTCTCAGCTATTATTTCTTCAAGTACACCTTCAGCACCTTTCCCTCTCTCTTCCTCCTCTGGGATACCAATTATGCGTATATTATTTCTTTTTAGTGTATCACTTAGTTCTCTAATTTTCCCCTCATACTCCTGGATTTTTTTATCTCTCTTTTTCTCAGCTTCCTCTTTTTCCATAACTTTATCTTCTAGTTCACCTATTCTCTCCTCTGCCTCTTCAATCCGAGCCGACGTTGTTTCCATTTTGTTTTGCATTTCATTGAAAGCGTTTTTCAGCTCCTCCTGACTGTTCCTGAGTCCCTTGATCTCTGTAGCAAGAGATTCTCTGCTGTCCTCTACACTGTTTTCAAGCCCAGCGATTAATTTTATGACTATTATTCTAAATTCACTTTCTGTTATATTATTTAAATCCTTTTTGATCAGCTCATTAGCTGTTGTTATTTCCTGGAGATTCTTCTGAGGGGAATTCTTCCGCTTGGTCATTTTGGATAGTCACTGGCATGGTGAGGACCTGCAGGGCACTTCCCCTGTGCTGTGGTGTATAACTGGAGTTGGTGGGTGGGGCCGCAGTCAGACCTGATGTCTGCCCCCAGCCCACCGCTGGGGCCACATTCAGACTGGTGTGTGCCTTCTCTTCCCCTCTCCTAGGGGCGGGATTCACTGTGGGGTGGCGTGGCCCGTCTGGGCTACTTGCACACTGCCAGGCTTGTGGTGCTGGGGATCTGGCGTATTAGCTGGGGTGGGTAGGCAAGGTGCAGGGGGGCAGGAGGGGCAGGCTTAGTTCGCTTCTCCTTCGGTGATCCACTTCAGGAGGGGTCCTGTGGCAGCGGGAGGGAGTCAGACCCGCTGCTGGAGGGGTGGCTCCGCAGAAGCACCGTGTTGGGTGCGCAGAGCTAGCAAGTTCCCTGGCAGGAACTGGTTCCCTTTGGGATCTTGGCTGGGGATGGGCGAGGGAGATGGCGCTGGCAAGCGCCTTTGTTCCCTGCCAAACTGAGCTCTGTCGTTCCGGGGCTCAGCAACTCTCCCTCCCTTTGTCCCCCAGCCTTCCCGCTTTCCGAGCAGAGCTGTTAACTTATGACCTCCCAGATGCTAAGCAAGTCCTGCTTGCTGTCGGAACACACTCCGTCAGGCCCCTCCGCTTTTGCAAGCCAGACTCGGGGCTCTGCTTGGCCGGCGGGCCGCCCCTCCGCCCCGGCTCCCTCCCACTAGTCCCTGGAGCGCGCACCGCCTCTCTGCCCTTCCTACCCTCATCCGTGGGCCTCTCGTCTGCGCTTGGCTCTGGAGACTCCGTTCTGCTAGTTTCTGGTGGTTTTCTGGGTTAGTTAGGCAGGTGTAGGTGGAATCTAAGTGATCAGCATGACGCGGGGTGAGCCCAGCATCCTCCTAAGCCACCATCTTCCGGTCCCCTCCAGTGTCAATATTTAGTTAAATATCACACTATAATGGTTACTGTAGCATTATAGTAAGCCTTTAAATAATCTAGTATTAGTTCTCAAACTTTGTTCTTTTCCACTTTTGGGGAGGGGTGGGGGCTACTCTAGTTCCTTTATATTTCTGGATACATTTTATTTTTTTAAAGACTTTTTTAAAGTTTATTTGAGAGAGAGAGAGAGAGGCAAAGAGAGAAGGAGAAAGAGAATCCCAAGCAGGCTCTACACTGTCAGCACAGAGTCTGATGTGGGGCTCAAATCCACAAACTGTGAGATCATGACCTGAGCCAAAACCAAGTGTCAGACCCTCAACCAACTAAGCCATTCAGGCACCCCTACATACATTTTAGAATCAGCTTGCCAATTTTTATGATAAAAACCTGTTGATATTTTGTTTGGTATTGTGAGAAATCTATAGATGAATTTGGACAGAATTAACATCTTAACAATATTAAGTCTTCCAAACGATAAACAAGGTGTATTTCCATTTTATTTAGGCATTCTTTACTCAATGATGCTTATTTTTGGTGTTTGTTTTTTTTTTTGTTTTTGTTTTGCTTTTCAGTGTACAAGTACAAATCTTTGTCAGACTCATCGATAAATATTTAATTTTGATGCAACTGTAAATGTTCTATTTTTAATTTCGATAGCCACTTGTTCTTTGCTGTTATATAGAAAAACAAATGATTTTTGCATTTGACCTTTAATCCTTCAACCCTGCTAAGCTCACCTGCTTATCCTAATAGCTTTTCTGTAAATTCTATTAGATTTTCTACATAGGTGATCATGTAATCTGCAAATACACATTTGATTTTCCTTCAAAGCTGTATGACTTTTAGTTCTTTTTCTTGATTGCACTGACTAGAACCTCCCGTACGATGTTAGATAGAAGTGGTAACAGCAGATATCCTTGCCTTATTCCTGATCTTAGGATGAAAGGATTCTGTCTTTCACCATTAAGTATGATGTTAGATGAAAGTTTTTCATAAAGGACCTTTGACAGGTTGAGGAAGTTCCTTTATATTCCTAGTTTGCTGTAAGTTTTTTTCTGGAATGGCTATTTATATTCTGTCCAATGTTTTTTCTCCATCTATTGAGAATTATCCTATGGCTTTTCTTTTTTTTTTATCAATGTATTTAATTATCTTGATTTATATTTAAATGTTAAACCAACCCTACATTCTTGGAATAATCTCCCACTCGTTCAGGATGTATTACCCTTTTTATATATTACTGTGTAGATATTTTCATTGACAGTTTTATTCCTTTAGCTCTTTGGATATGTCATTTTACTGCCTTCTGGCATTCATTGTTTCTAATGAGAAGTCAGGGTAAGTCATGAAACCCAGTGACCTTGTTCTCAGAGAGAGCTTTTGTAGAACTACTGAGCCAACTGAGCTATGGGTAGGAAGGGTATAGGAACAGGCACGGACAAGAATGCCACATATTCCACTCACTGTTCTCACTCAAGATTTGGTGTTTTTTCTTTTTTTTTAATTAAAAAAATTTTTTTTTCAATGTTTATTTATTTTTGGGACAGAGAGAGACAGAGGATGAACGGGGGAGGGGCAGAGAGAGAGGGAGACACAGAATGGGAAACAGGCTCCAGGCTCTGAGCCATCAGCCCAGAGCCTGACGCGGGGCTCGAACTCCCAGACTGCGAGATCGTGACCTGGCTGAAGTCGGACGCTTAGCCGACTGCGCCACCCAGGCACCCCTGGTGTTTTTTCTTAAATAAACACTTCTAAACTTATTTTATGCTTATGTGGATGTACACATCTCTGACACGGTTGTTCCTCATGATTCTGTCCAGTTTAATTGAAGGTTTGTTTTGCAGGGGGGAGAACTTGACAAAGTTTTATCTACTGTATGGGAAATACTGCCTCCCTGTTGACTATTTTTCTTCCTCGCAATGATGACAGGGAAGCTAATTGTCTGTCTAGGTATATGTGGGAGAGAAAAAAAAGGGGCAGGCATTGAAAAAACAAAACTAAGCAAAAACTCTCTTTTCTACCTTGTCTCCTGCCTCTGGTTCCTTAATGAGCTCCTTCTCCTCTTCTCATCCCCCTCAACCTTGGACACAGTCAACTTCTATCATGCTACAGAATCTTCACAGGTGGAATTAATTTAACAGATTCATCAAACCACGTCTGGTATTTGGGGATTTTGATTTTTGTTTTGGAGTTTCTATGTCATTTCATGGTAGGAAGCCAGCAGCTGATGGTAGTTTACCATTCTGTCACAGATCTGATTCTTTGCTTTTTCCTTAGCAGTCTTATTGCCTCTAGCTGAATACAACCTTCATTATCATCTTTCCAGACTATTATATCTATATCCTACTCAATTTTCCTGCTTTCTATTTCTGCTACTTCAATCTATATTAAATACTGCCAAGAAATTACTCATACTAAAATCCTTCCTTGCAGATGTCATTGTTGAGAAAAGTTTTGAAAGGAAGATGCTCAAATTTTTGGTGGCTTATTTTAGGTCGATTGTAAGTGATCACTACAGGAAAACTTACCTTGGCTGATTATTTCCCCCTGCTTTGTTCTACAGACTTGGCATTATCACAGCCGCTTAATATCTTAATTTCCATTTCAAGGAATACAAGAATCAGGAAGAATTTTGTATTCCATTTTATAAGTTGGTAGATAAGATTTATGTACCTTGTTTTCCAAATTTTGCAAAGGAATGGGATATATTTGGCATTACTAAGGGGATGGTTAGCAAGACTGTAGATCAAAATATCCTCTCTTTCAGAGCTTTTGCCAAACACTAATATGAGACCCCTGAGGATAAATATATCCTAATTAGGAGAAAAGACTCGCTGTTAACACTGTTCTGGAAAACATATTTTCCTCATTCTTTACACACTGACTTCTGCTTATTGCATAAAACACACTTCATCCTTTTCTAACCTAGGGACTTTGCAGATACTCCCTTGGCCTGGAATGAACTTCATCCTTCTTTATAGTGCAGAGAGTTGACAGTGATACTCTCTCATTTGTCTTCAGTGCAATGAGGTTACAGGATAATGACCAAAACAAAACAAAACAAAAAACTGCAGGCTAAAGAAAATAGTAATAATACAAGCATAATTGAAACACAGAAAAAGGCAACTTTCCTATTGCTAGTAGAACTTCTTCATCAGCCAATTAGGTGGTAAAAAGTAATGAAGATATAATCAGCTCTTATAAGTTGGCCAAATTGTTCAAAATTGTCAACAAGATTTTTTATCAAATGAATGTATATCCACTACAATCTTGTTAATCATAATCTTGTCCTAAATGTAATGATGTAGATGTCCTAAATGTTTATTAATGTTAGTAAGAAGATAATACATTTAGAGACATTAAAAATAAGCAAACAGAAACAAATACATAACTCTATAGTATTTTGAGCTAAGTTGAAAGTCATGAGATATTTAATCTAGTAATTCATAATATATTTCAAACGAACCAAAGTAAATTCTTTCAAACACTTAAAGAAATAGACAAAATGGTGGCAATATTGGCCAAAAATAAGTGAGAGACACTCTAGTTAAATGATATTAACAGTGAAATGATATTTGTTTTTCTTAAAGTTTATTTATTTATTTTGAGAAAGAGAGAGACAGCATGAGCTGGGGAGGGGCAGAGAGAGAGAGACAGAGAGAGAGAGAGAGACAGAGAGAGACAGAATCCCAAGCAGGCTCCAAGCTGTCAGTGCAGAGCCCAATTCAGGGCTCAAACCCATGAAATTGTGAGACCATGGCCTAAGCCGAAACCAAGAGTCTGATGCTTAATCGACTGAGCCACCCAGGTGCCCCAATAGTGAAACAATGTTTTAACTACAAATAACTCTAAAGTCTTTATTTAAATTCCAGGTAGTTAACATACAGTGTAATACTAGTTTCAGGTGTACAACACAGTGACCCAACACCTCTAAACCAAACCCAAACATCTGGTGCAAATCACAAGTGCACTCCTTAATTCCCATCACCTATTTAATCCATCACTCCACGCCCCACCTCCCTTCTGGAAACCACAAGTTTGTTCTCTGTAGTTGAGTCTCTCTCTCTCTCTCTCTTTCTCCCTCTCTCTTTTTTTGAAGAGAGAGAAAGAGAGACAGTGTGTGTGCATGTGTGAGCACAAGTAGGGAAGGGGCAGAGGCAGAAGGAGAGAGAGAATCTTAAGCAGGCCCCACACCCTGCATGGAGCCCTACACAGAGCTCTATCTCACAACTGTGAGATCATGACTTGAGCTGAAATCAAAAGTGGGACACAACTGACTAAGCCATCCAGGTGCCCCAAGAGGCTGTTTTTGGTTTGTCTCTTTCTCTCTTTATGTCCCTTTGCTCATTTGTTTTGTTTCATAAATTCCACATATGAGTGAAATAATATAATATTTGTCTTTCTCTGACTTATTTCACTTAGCATAATACTCTCTGGCTCCATCCACATCATTGCAAATAGCAAGATTTCATTCTTTTTTATAGCTTAATAATATTCAATTATATATTTAATGCATATACATATATATGTATATATGTATATATGTATATGTATATATGTATATACATATATATGTATATATGCATGTATATATGCATATACATATATATTTATGTATATATGTATATACATATATATATGTATATATCACATCTCTATATCTTCTTTATCCATTCGTCAGTTGATGGACACTTGAGCAGTTTCCATAATGTGGCTATTGTAGATAATGCTATTATAAACACCAGGGTGCATGTATCTCTTTGAATTCATATTTTTGTATCCTTTGGGTAAACACCTAGTAGTGTGACAGCTGGGTCATAGGGTAGTTCTACTGTTAACTTTTTTGAGGAACCTCCATACTATTTTCCAGAGTGGCTGCACCAGTTTGCATTCCCACTACCAGCTCAAGAGTGTTCCCTTTTTTCTGCATCCTCGCCAACTCTTGTTGTTTCTTCTGTTGTTGATTTAGCCTTTCTGAAAGGTTATTATAAGACTCAAAGTTCTTTTGTAAACCACTAATTGCCAACATATTTGAAAAATATATTAACTTATATTGGAAGACTTACATTATCGAAAGTGATTTAAAATAGAAATTATAAAATGTAAGTAAAAATAAAATACCTTTTATAATAGTATCACAGAATATAAGTATCTGAAAAAAAACAACAAAAGGTGTGCATTATTTCTAAAGGAAACATTATTAAATAGTGTTAAGATAGAGGACATGTTCTAGCAAGAGGCCTAACACCATAGATAACTACATTATACTATGAACTAGGTATGCTACACAGGGAAGAACCTAGCAAGACCTGTTTGATCAAATTCCTTTATGTCCCATTGTTTCCCGGTGGTACAGCAAACACTTGTTTACCACACATTGACTCTTTTTCATCCTCCTGTGAATTGCATTCCTTCCCTTTGAAGTCCTAGACCCCTTTTCCCCCTTCTCCTTAGTTCAGAATGACAAATATACCTAATTTTGCCAATCTTTGGTATTTTCATGTCTGTGAAATTGAATTTTATTTTCTCTAAGTCATCTCATGTCAATATGATCTGTAGTCCAGCTAGAAAGGCCTTGAAGGTGAGCGGGGGTATAGCGCAGTGGTAGAGCATTTGACTGTAGAAAGACCTTGAAGGGGACAGATAATACTTGCTCCTTGACAATTCTCAAATTGATAAGAACACTACTGTAATTAATAATGTGTGATATTTAGGGGCACCTAGGTGGCTCAGTCAGTTAGGCATCCGACTTTGGCTCAGGTCATGATCTCATGGTTTGTGAGCTTGAGCCCAGTGTCAGGGTCTGTGCTGACAGCTTGGAGCCTAGAGCCTACTTTGGATTCTATGTCTCCCTCTCTCTCTCTCTCTCTCTGCTCCTTCCCCACTCATGCTCTGTCTATCTCCATCTCTCAAAAATCAATAAACATTAAAATTTTTTTAAAAGAATGTGTGATATTTGGTATGAGGAACGACAGAATAGGGTAGAGAACTTGAAAACAGACTCATTTTATAAATTGTAACATATAACAGGTAAAAAAGGATAAATCTCACAGAATTTAATACAGTACAACAATCTATTTATAAAATTTGAAACTGAAATTACATAATATTCCATATGGGTGTCTATAGCACTTTTATGGAACACACACACATAGGCAGCAAAGCAAAAGCTTTGCAAGGATCTGATATGCTTGCATTTGGTTACCTGTGGCTTAAATAACACCAGCCCCCAAATGACACAGTTCAAATTCATTACCAATGGGGAGATCCAACATGCCAGAGAAGTAGGGGGACCCAGAGTTCCCTCGTCCCACAAACACAGCAGTCTAGAGGCCATAGGACTTTGAATTCCAAGAGTCTGAGGTGCAGAGTGACAGAAACATTTCTGTGTGTGATTTTTAACTGGGAGAGACAAAATGGGCAGTGTAGGCACAGAGGGAAGGGAACCCCTTCTGTGGAGAGAAAAAGGGAAGAGAAAGGAAAGAGAGGCTGTAGAAGTGTAGGACTGTATTTGGACAAGAGAAAAACCAAAGACCCGAGATTGGAAAAAAAACGGAGAAAGATCTAATTAACTGGGGGGCTTTCTCCAGACTGGGGCCGGCTGCCGTGTTCATGCACCTGGGGAGGAGGGGAGCCAGGCCCCTGCTGGGTAACTAGTTCAGAGGTACAGTCCACAGTGGGAGAAAGCAATCCCCTCCCTTGAGTGCTGTGGGAAGAGGGTATATAGCCATTCAAAGGACAAAGGACCCTGTCTGCATCCACCAGCCAGAAGCCGCTTATCGGAGGGGTGTAGCAGCACTTCCCAGGAACTGGGGCGCATGAAGCAGGACCCATTAAGACATCAGGGCTTAAATCCCAGCAGAGCGCCAGGGAGGAGTGGGAGTTGGCAGAGCAGGACGAACTGCCTCGTTCTCACCCACACAGGAATGGGAGGAGGCCCTCCATCGGTGGGGCAGAGTGGCACTACCCTGGAATCGGGTGCATGGAGTGGGACCCTTTGGGATATCTGGGTTTGAATCCCGGATAAGCCCCAGGGAGGTACAGGAAACTGTGGAGTGGGGGGGGGGGGTGGGTGGGAAACGGCCCATGCATGCCCACACAGCACTGTGAGGACTGCCTGAACAGAGTGGGTTAGGGCGCCCGGTTAGTGGGGGAGAGACTGGAGTGTCACCATTTTTCTCCCTATCACCAACAAGGTGGGACTTCAGGGAACCAGTGGGCCCACAGTGGAGGCGGGCCTGCCTACACAAAACAACGCCCCTCCATGCCTGGTAATTGCATATATACTGGAGTGAGATTGATGGTGATGAATCAGATGGCCCCTCCTCCAGACCTGCGCTGCAACTGGGTCCAAGGCACCCAGCAGTTTTGCATTTTCTGATTTAATTCTTGGGCAATTCTTACCATATATATATATATATATATATATATATATATATATATATATATACTTTTTTTTCTTCCTTTTCTCCTTCTTTTTCTTCCTTCCTCTAGTCTGGTTATTTTGGTTGTTGGTTTGTTTAAGCAGACACATTTAATCTATTCTCTTTATACCTGTTCTATATCTCCTTCTTTATTTTCCTCTCTCTCTCTGGATTAAGCTGTATGATTTCTCTGCCTGGGCAATTTTACTTTATTTTCATTTTCCCCACCCCTGTCATTTCTCTGTTTGTATGGGATAAGGCCTCTCCCACCACCACACCCTGCACCAAATTAAAAAAAAAATTTTCCAGGGCTACTTCAACAAACAAATAAAATCACACCTGGTGGAGACTCCAAAACATCATTACGAGTAGGGAGATAAAGCAACCAGAGTCACAACAACAGAGAGCATGTAATACCCCAAAAAACACCTCCTGAAGGGCCTGGCTCTGGACAGTGTATGACCCCTCTTTAATATAGTAGTGCTTGCAGGTACAGGACACATAACAAGCTTTTAAAACACATTAAGGACAGAAAAATAGCCAAAATGACACAACAGAAGAATTCTCCTCAAAAGAAATTCCAGGAAGAAATGACAGCTAAAGAATTGTGCAAAACAGATAAACAATATATCTGATCAAGAATTTAGAATAATAGTCACAAGATTAATTGCTGGGCTTGAAAAAAGCATAGAAGGCAGCAGAGAATCTATTGCTACAGAGATCAAGGAACTAAAAAATTGTCAGGAAAAATTTTTTAAATGCTGTAAATGAGGTGCAAAATAAACTAGAGGCAGTGACAGTGAGGATTGAAGAGGCAGATGGGAGAATAAGTGAAATAGAAGATAAAATTATGGAAAAAGATGAAGCTGAGAAAAAGAGAGATAAAAAATTCTGGACCACAAGGGGAGAAATAGAGAACTAAGTGATTCAATGAAACGGAATAATATCCATATCATAGGAGTTTCTGAAGAAGAAGAGAGAGAGAAAGGGGCAGAAGATGTATTTGAGCAAACCATAGCAGAGAACTTCCCCAATCTGGGGAAGGAAACAGACATTGGAGTCCAGGAGGCACAGAGAACTCCCTTCAGATGTTACTTGAAGCGATCTTCTGTATGACATATCATAGTGAAACTGGCAAAATACAAAGATAAAGAGAGAATTCTGAAAGCAGCTAGGGACAAATGGGCCTTAACCTACAAGGGTAGACACACAAGGGTTGTAGCAGACCTATCTACTGAAACTTGGCAGGCCTTAAAGGAGTATCAGGTAATATTCAATGTGCTTAATAGGAAAAATATGCAGCCAAGAAGCCTTTATCCAGCAAGGCTGTCATTCAGAATAGAAGGAGAGCTAAAAGTTATACCAAACAAAAACTGAAGGAGTTCATCACCACTAAACCAGCCCTACAAGAGATCCTAAGGGGGACTCTGTGAGTGGAATGTTGCAAAGACTACAAAGGACCAGAGACAGCATTACAAGCATGAAACCTACAGATAACACAATGACACTAAATCCATATCTTTCAATAATAACACTGAGTATAAATGGACCAAATGCTCCAATAAAAAGACATCAGATATCAGAATGCATAAAAAAAAAAGACCCATCTATTTGCTGTCTACAAGAGACCCATGTAAGACCCAAGGACACCTTCAGATGGAAAGCAAGGGAATCAAGAACCATCTATCATGCTACTGGAAGTCAAAAGAAAGCTGGAGTAGCCATACCTATATCAGACACACTAGATTTTAAATTAAAGGCTGTAACAAGAGATGAAGAAGGGCATTATATCACAATTACAGGATCTATCCTTCAAGAAGAGATAACAATTATAAATGTTTATGCACCCAATTCAGAAGAACTGAAATATATAAAGCAATCACAAACATAAGCAATTTTATTGATAAGAATGAGGCAATTGCAGAGGACTTTAATACTTCACTTATAGCAATGGACAGATCATCTAGACAGAAAATCAGTAAAGAAACAATGGCCCTGAATGAGACACTGGACCAGATGGACTTGACAGATATATTCAGAACTTTTCATCCAAAAGCAGCAGAATACACACTCTTCTCAAGTGCACATGGAACATTCTCCAAGATAGATCACATACTGGGTCACAAAATAGCCTTGAATAAATAAAAAAGAATTCAGATCATTCCATGCACATTTTCCGAACACGATGCTATGAAACTTGAAATCAACCACAGGAAAAAGTTTGGAAAACCTCCAAATGCATGGAGGTTAAAGAACGTCCTACTAAAGAATGAATGGGTCAACTAGGAAATTAAAGAAGAAATTTAAAAAATGTATGGAAACAAATAAAAATGAAAACACAAAAGTCCGAAACCCTTTGGTATGCAGCAAAGGTAGTCCTAAGAGGAAAATACATTGCAATCCAAGCCTATCTCAAGAGACAAGAAAAATCCCAAATACAAAATCTAACAGCACACCTAAAGGAACTAGAAGCAGAACAGCAAAGAAACCCTAAGGCCAGCAGAAGAGAAATAGTAAAGACTAGAGCAGAATAAACAATATAGAATCCAAAAAAACAGTTGAACAGATCAATGAAACTAGGAGCTGATTTTTTTGAAAAAATAAACAAAAATGATAACCCCCTAGCCAGACTTCTCAAAAGGAAAAGACAGAGGACCCAAATAGATAAAATCACAAATGAAATTGGACCTATTATAACCAACTCCTCAGAAACACAAAAAAATTATCAGAGAATACTATGAAAAATTATATGCCAACAAACTGGACAACCTGGAAGAAGTGGATAAATTCCTAGACACGCACACACTACCAAAACTCAAATGGGAAGAAATAGAAAATTTTAACAGACCTACAACTAGTGAAGAAATTGAATCAGTTATCAAAAATCTCCCAACAGGGGCGCCCGGGTGGCTCAGTCGGTTGGGCCTCCGACTTCGGCTCAGGTCATGATCTCGCGGTCCGTGAGTTCGAGCCCCGTGTCGGGCTCTGTGCTGACCGCTCAGAGCCTGGAACCTGTTTCGGATTCTGTGTCTCCCTCTCTCTCTGCCCCTCCCCCATTCATGCTCTGTCTCTCTCTGTCTCAAAAATAAAATAAACGTTAAAAAAATTAAAAAAAAAAATCTCCCAACAAATAAGAGTCCTGGGCCAGATGGCCTCTCAGGGGAATTATACCAGGCATTTAACGCAGAGTTAATACCTATCCTTCTAAAGCTGTTCCAAAAAATAGGAAGGAAAGCTTTTGGACTCACTCTGTGAAGCCAGCATTCCCTTGATTCCCAAACCAGACAGAGACCCCACAAAAAAGGAGAATTATAGGCCAATATCCCTGAAGAACATGGATACAAAAATTCTCAACAAGATACTAGCAAATCGAACTCAACAGCATATAAAAAGAATTATCCACCATGATCAAGTGGGATTTATTCCTGGGCTGCAGAGCTGGTTCAATATCTGCAAATCAATAAATGTGATACATCACATTAATAAAAGAAAGGATAAGAACCATATGATTCTGTCAATAGACGCAGAGAAAGCATTCAACAAAATACAGCATCCTTTCTTAATAAAAACCCTCAAGATAGTCAGGATAGAAGGAACAAACTTAAACATCATAAGAGCCATATATGAAAATCCCATAGCTAATATCATCCTCAATGGGGAAAAACTGAGAGCTTTACCCTTGAGATTGGGAACATGACAGGGATGTCCACTCTTGCCACTGTTGTTTAACATAGTGTTGGAAGTCCTAGCATCAGTAATCAGACAATAAAATGAAATAAAAGGCATCAATATTGGCAAAGAAGAAGTTAAACTTTCACTTTTTGCAGACAATATGATACTCTACATGGAAAACTGGAAAGACACCACCAAAAATCTGCTAGAATGCATACATGAATTCAGCAAACTCACAGGAATTCAGTTGCATTTCTATACACCAATAATGAAGCAACAGAAAGACAAATCAAGAACTCTATCCCATTTACAATTGCACTAAGAACCATAAAATACCTAGGAATAAACCTAACCAAAGATGTAAAAGATCTGTATGCTGAAAACTATAGAAAACTTATGAAGGAAATTGAAGAAGACATAAAGAAATGGAAAAACTTCCCATGCTGATGGATTGGAAGAATACATATTGCTAAAATGTCAATGTTACCTAAAGCAATCTACACATTCAATGCAATCCCAATCAAAATTGCACTGGAATTCTTCTCAAAGCTAGAACAAACAATCCTAAAATTTGTATGGAACTACAAAAGATTCCGAAGAGCCAAAGTAGTGTTGAAAAGGAAAACCAAAGCAGGAGGCATCACTATCCCAGACATTAGCCTCTACTACAAAGCTGTAATCATCGAGACAGTATGGTATTAGCACAAAAACAGACACATAGACCAATGGAATAGAATAGAGAACCCAGAAATGGACCCACAAATGTAAGGCCAACTAATCTTTGACAAAGCAGGAAAGAGTATCCAATGGAAAAAAGACAGTCTCTTTAGCAAATGGTGCTGGGAGAACTGGACAGCAACATGCAGAACAATGAAACTAGACCACTTTCTTACACCATAGACAAAAATAAACTCAAAATGGATGAAAAACCTAAATGTGAGACAGGAAACCATCAAAACCCTAGAAGAAAAAAACAGACAATAACCTCTTTGACCTCAGCTGCAGCAATTTCTTGCTCAACATATCTCCAAAGTCACGGGAATTAAAAGCAAAAAGGAATTATTGGGACCTCACCAAAATAAAAAGCTTCTGCACTGCAAAGGAAACAATGAATAAAACTAAAAGGCAAACAACAGAATGGGAAAAAAATATTTGCAAATGACATATTGGATAAAGGGTTAGTATACAAAATCTATCAAGAACTTACCAAACTCAACACCCAAAAAACAAATAATCCAGTGAAAAAATGGGCAGAAGACATGAATAGACACTTTTCCAAAGAAGACATCCAGAAGGCCAACAAACACATGAAAAGATGCTCAACATCACTCATCATCAGGGAAATACAAATCAAAACCATACTGAGATACCACCTCACACCAGTCAGAGTGGCTAAAATTAACTCAGGAAACAACAGATGCTGGTGCAAATGTGGAGAAATGGGAACCCTCTTGCACTGTTGGTGGGAATGCAAACTGGTACAGCTGCTGTGGAAAACAGTGTGGAAGTTACTCAAAAAATTCAAAATAGAACTACCCTACAACCCTGCAATAGCACTACTAGGAATTTATCCAAAGGATACAGGAGTGCTAATGCATAGGGGCACATGTACCCCAATGTTATAGCAGCACTTTCAACAATAGCCAGATTATAGAAAGAGCCTAAATGTCCACCAACTGATGGATAGATAAAGAAGATGTGGTTTATATATACAATGGAATACTACTTGGCAATGAGAAAGAATGAAATGCTGCCATTTGCAGCAACATGGATGGAACTAAAGGGTATTATGCTATGCGAAATAAGTCAGAGAAAGACAGATATCATATGTTTTCATTTATTTGTCGAACTTGAGAATCTTAACAGAAGCCCATGGGGGAAGGAAGGGGAAAAATAGTGACAGAGAGGGAGGGAAGCAAACCATAAGAGACTCTTAAATACAGAAAACAAACTGAGGGTTAATGGGGGCAGTGGGAGAGAGGGGAAAGTGGGTGATGGGCATTGAGGAGGGCACTTGTTGGGATGAGCACTGGGTGTTGTATGTAAGCAATGAATCATGGGAATCTACCCCCAAAACCAAGAGCACACTGTACACACCATATGTGAGCCAACTTTAAAATAAATCATATTAAAAAACAATAATAAATAAATTCATTGCCAATGTATATTAACTAGAAATAATTGCATAAAGTACAAACTTTGCTGCTAGTTTTTCATCTCATAAAGTGCTATGTGAATAACAGAAGCACAGTATGATCAGTGATCAATCATACCATTTCTTTCAAAGACTTGAGTTGATTGGTCACTTCACATGTGTTATTCAGTTCATGCACAGATAGCAAAATGTGTAGTTGTGTTACTTCTTGTCTCCCAATTAAAAATCCATGTAACATTTTATACAAATGGATGATCAAAAGAGAAAATCAGCCCAACAGAGCTAGCATCAAGGAAACAGCAAACAAAGAAACAAAAGGGATAAAATGGAATAATAAAAATGAAATTGAATGTGATTAGAAGATTTGAAAATGGTGACAGCAAAGACAAAAAGGAAGACATTCTAACCAAAACAAAGGGCAAGAAACAGGCATGCAGCTTGGCAGAAACTATTCTTTTATTCCACATAATAGCCGGAGAGGTTTCTCATGTATTCCTATGCTTTACAGAAACTAGAAAAATGCGGAATACATGGTAGATATTTAGCATAATAGTTATTAACACTGTAGAGTATTCTAAAAATGCACATCGATCCTATCTACTCAATTCACACCACTCTTGAGAGTTTCATTCAACTTTCTACAAATATTTATTAAGCTCTTCTTATGCCAGATACCATTTTAGGAATTATTTTATGCCCAAAGATACAAAACAAAAACAAACCAAGAAAAAAAGGCTTTGCCCTCATGGAGCTCATATTCTAGTGGGAATACACAAATGATAAATGAGTGGAGTGAATGATATAGTATACCATAGGTGATAAATGCCATGGGGAAAAAATAGAAGGAACAACAACAGTGTTGAAGGATGGAGTGAAATTTCAAATAGGATGGTTAGGGCTCATATTACTAACATGACCTTTGAATGAAGGAGGTGACAGAAAAGTTCACGCAGATATCTAGGTGAAGATTCCAGGCAGAGGGAACAGCAACTGCAAAGGTGAGGAAATGGGAATGTTTGTGGCATATTCTAGAAACAGCAAGGAGTCCAATGCATGTGGAGCAGAGAATAGGTTGGGGGTGTGTGACAGTGAATGTTATGAAGTACGTCAGAGAATTCAGATTGTTTAAAACTTCTTAATTCATTGTGAGGATTCTGACTTTTACTCTGAGTGAGATAGGAAGTCAGTGATTAGATTTGAGCAAAGGGTAATAGGATCTCAATAACATTTCAGCCCAATTGCTCTGAGTTCTACGTTAAGAACAAATCTGGTGGCAAGGTGGCTGTGCAAAGTGGAATCAGGGGCACAAATTAATAGCCTATTGAAATAATCTAAGTAATACATGATGGTGACTTGGTAGTAGTGATGGGGATTGAGAAGTGTTCAAGTTGTGTATATAATTTTAAGATAGAACTTAGAGGATTTCTTGACAGGATGTGGGGTCCTGTGAGGCAAACATAACTTCAAGGATTCTACTCTGTGTAGCTGGAAGGATGGAGTTAACTGAGACAGAGGAAGACTGTAAGAAACAAATTTGGAGTAGGAGAAGATCAAGGACTTGGTTTGGGGATCTTTCTAAAACACAAATCTAATCATGTCACTTCACAGCAAAAACCGTTCTTTGATTCTGGAATAAAATTCAAACACCTCAGGATAGTGTACAGAGTGCTGAATGATGTAAATCTAGTCTGCATTTTTAGCCTCCATCAATTACTATTAGCTTATTAAATAATTTGCAGCTTCCCCAGTGACATGGTGCTTTACACACTATTTGCTCTCATTGGAGTGGATGTTCTCCCTTTTCTCATTAGCAACCTTCCAAACATTCTTTAGGATGTAGATAAAATGTAATACCGTCTTGTGAAACTTTCCCCACTTCCCTCAGGCAAAGCCAATCAATTTCTTTTCCCTGCCCCCATAACATTCTGATACTATGTCTATTATAGCACATGTTTCATTATTTGGGTCTCTCATTAAACTATGAGCTCCACAAGTACAGAACCATGATTTATTCACATCTGTATCCTCTAGCTCGTAGCATGAAAATGTAAGACAGCTGCCAAAAATTACTTGTTTAATGTTGAATGAGGATATAAACAAATGGTAAAGTACTCATGGAGATTATATGGAACCATGTCTGACACAAAAACTTTAATATGTTATGAAGTCAGGCAGGAGATGTAGTTGAAATAGATCATCCAGACTTGAACAATACATTTTAAAGGTATGTGAAAAAAAGATAAGAAGTGTTTCCAATAGCATTTCCCTCTTGGAAAATTTCTTGTTCTGGGGATACAACTTGTACCTATTAGGGATAGTAATATAAGAGAAGTACAGGTCCCAGATTCTGCTTCAAAGACATATTTCTCCCTAAGCTCCTGAAATCATGGATCAAAATGTTGATCAACTAAAGAATAAATATCATTTTGCCTTCAGCTTTCCACAAGATGTTTATGAATTAGTCCTCATCTTTGTAAGTGAATGAACTGTTCCATGAAATCTAAAGGTCTGTGTGCTTGGATTCATGCCAGAGACATTCTGCAAGCTGATAGCTCATTGTGACAAAGATGCTAACATTTGTTGATGCCAGATATATTCAAGCTAAGATGCTTAAATATGCCAAGGCTTGAATCTGTGTGTCACATTTAATGGCTCAGTATAAATTTCTATATATGTTTCTTACTTGTAGCTTATTTAGGAATTTTATGGGCTGAATTGTGTTCCCTCCAAATTCATATCTTGAAGTTCTAACCCCTAGTACCTCAGAATGTGACTGTATGTGGAGATAGAGATAGGTAATTAAGGATAAATGACATCATTAGGGAGGGCGCTAATTCAGTATGATTGGTCTCCTTATAAGAAGGGGAAATTAGGACACAGACACACACAAAGTGAAGACCATGTGAAGACAAGGGGAAAAGATGGCCATCTACAAACTAAGAAGAGAGACCTCTGGATGAAACCAAGAGTGCTGACACATCAATCTTGGACTTTAGCCTCCAGAATTGTGAGAAAATAAATTTGTATTATTTAAGATACCCAGTCTATAGTACTTCATTATGGCAGCCCTAGCAAACTAATACAAAATTGATTCTAACTCAATTCTAAATGGGTGATAATGTAAATAGTTGAAAGTTTTCATTAAGTCTTGATGCAGATAGACATTTTAGAGATATGGTAGTAACTCATATGTCTACTCTTTAGGAGGATTAGACCTCAGCAGCTTTGCTGTTTCAGTTTTCAATTGCACACACTTCCATGGTAATTAAATGGAAGTGAGCATTTAAGACAGTGAATAGCAAACTTGTGTGTACATCAGAATCACTTGGAAGGATGTTAAAATTATGAAATCTAAGGCACAGTTTTAAGTCTATGATGGGACATAGCCTTCTACATTTTAACAAACTTCCCAGTTAGCTGCTGGTGGTCCAACCAGCATCACAACAGTTAGAGAAACAGTGACCTAAGATTTTACTAAAGTTAAAAAAAATAAACACCTTGAAAAGCACGTCATAATTTATGAGGTTGTCCCAAAGCAACAATGAAATATGGAGTCTGTTCATAGGGAAAGCCAACTATTAGTACTTCTTTCCAAATTTTAGCAACATCACACTGGTAGCTTGAAATTGGCCATAGCGGCTGTATTTACACAGTGGAAATAGAAAAATGCTATAATTCAGGGCTGTTTCTCCCTACAGACCTGGCTACCAGCACAATATTGGAAACAGGCATTGGCTGTCTTTTGAGTTCCCTGGCTTTTTCCCTACCCGCTAAGTGTCCAAGGTCATTGAAGTTATTTGGCCTCCTCCCTAAATTAATAAGAGAATGCAGTAGGTCCCTTGCAAGGGAGTAATGCATAAATTATTGGTACGCATTTTGTGAGGCTATGGAGAGAATTACTGGGGCCACCTGGTTAGTAGCAGCAAGGTAAATAGCCTGGGGTCAACTTATCTAATGAAAGAGAAAGAGGAAAAATTAAGCCAAGATTTTAAAGCAGTGAAGCCAGTACAAGGGAACTTTTAAGATAGTGGAAGCCATCCCTATCAAAATAACACTGGAATTCTTCACAGAGCTAGAACAAATAATCCTAAAATTTTTATGGAACCAGAAAAGACCCCAAAGAGCCAAAGCAATCTTGAAAAAGAAAACCAAAGCAGTAGGCATCACAGTCCCGGACTTCAAGCTATACTACAAAGCTGTAGTCATCAAGACAGTATGGTACTGGCACAAGAACAGACACTCAGATCAATGGAACAGAATAGAGAACCCAGAAATGGACCCACAAATGTAAGGCCAACTAATCTTTGACAAAGCAGGAAGAGTATCCAAGGGAAAAAAGACAGTCTCTTTAGCAAATGGTGCTGGGAGAACTGGAGAGCAACATGCAGAAGAATGAACCTGGACCACTTTATTACATCATACACAAAAATAAACTCAAAATGGATAAAAGATCTCAATGTAAGACAGGAAGCCATCAAAATCCTTGAGGGGAAAGCTGACAAAAACCTCTTTGAGCTTGGCCACAGCAACTTCTTACTCAACACGTCTCCAGAGGCTAAGGAAACAAAAACAAAAATGAACTACTGGGACCTCATCAAAATAAAAAGCTTCTGCACAGCGAAGGAAACAATCAGCAAAACTAAAAGGCAAACGATGGAATGGGAGAAGATATTTGCAAATGACATATCAGATAAAGGGTTAGTATCCAAAATCTATAAAGAACTTATCAAACTCAAAATCCAAAAACAAATAATCCAGTGAAGAAATGGGCAGAAGACATGAATAGACACTTCTCCACAGAAGACATCCAGAAGGCCAACTGACACATGAAAAAATGCTCCACATCACTCATCATCAGGGAAATACAAATCAAAACCACAATGAGATACCACCTTACACCTGTCAGAATGGCTAACATTAACAACTCAGGCGAAAACAGATGTTGGCAAGGATGCAGAGAAAGAGGATCTCTTTTGAATTGTTGGTGGGAATGCAAGCTGGTGAAGCCACTCTGGAAAACAGTATGGAGGTTCCTCAAAAAACTAAAAATAGAACTACCCTATGTCCCAGCAATTGCACTACTAGGTATTTATCCAAGGGACACAGCTGTGCTGTTTTGAAGGGACACATGCACCCAATGTTTATAGCAGCACTATCAACAATAGCCAAAGTATGGAAAGAGCCCAAATGTCCATCGATGGATGAATGGATAAAGAAGATGTGGTATATATATACAATGGAGTATTACTCGGCAATCAAAAAGAATGAAATCTTCCCATTTGCAACTACATGGTTGGAACTAGAGGGTATTATGCTAAGTGAAATTAGTCAGAGAAAGTCAAAAATTATGTGACTTCACTCATATGAGGGCTTTAAGAGACAAAATAGACGAACTTAAGGGAAGGGAAACAAAAATAATGTAAAAACAGGGAGGAGGACAAAACAGAAGAGACTCATAAACATGGAGAACAAACAGAGGGTTACTAGAGGGGGTGTGGGAGGGGGGATGGGCTAAATGGGTAAGGGGCACTAAGGAATCTACTCCGGAAATCATTGTTGCACTATATGCTAACTAATTTGGATGTAAATTAAAAAAAAATAAAATTAAAAAAAATAAAAGATAGTGGGAGGCCAGTACAGATTCCATGAAAGAAAGCATGTGATGCTGCTGAAGATTTTTATCTAGCAGAAAAAGGAATGACGTAAAGAAGGGTAGTTAAATAGTAAGTGACTATGTTACTTATACTTAGTAACTATGGTACCCTCCCCCATAGTGATCCATAAAAATCCCTCAGAGTCCAGACTTTTCTTCTTAGTTGTAGAAGATGGACTCACTAAAGACTTGGTTATATTCTGAGAGATAACAGATAATGATTTTAATAAAAACAAAATGAAACACCAACAGCCAAAACAGAACAAAAATAAATAACATTACTCATATATTAAAGAACATTTTACTTTTTCTAAGAAATATATTTGTGGATCCTGAGAAACTTAACAGAAGACCATGGGGGAGGGGAAGGGGAAAAAAAAGGCTAGAGAGGGAGGGATCTAAAACATAAGAGACTCTTAAAAACTGAGAACAAACTGAGGGTTGTTGGGGGGTGGGAGGGAGGGAGGGTGGGTGATGGGTATTGAGAGGGCACCTGTTGGGATGAACACTGGGTGTTGTATGGAAACCAATTTGACAATAAATTTCATATTAAGAAAAAGAAAGTTCTTAGATGATAAGCTAATAGTGGAAATTCTAGTCACTGTAAGATGATGGGGTAGGGACATATTTTAATGGCACTGTCTATTTCTAGGATTGGTCAAATAATCTGATTGGAAATTTGATACCTTTAAAGAGAAGTCTGCAAAAATATTTGAGAAAAATACTAATCTGCTATGCCCAATAATGGAAAACTAACTGTATTACATGAAGATTGCCAGCTATAAAGGCTCCAAACTACTTTCTCTAACTTAAATAAAATGTTAGTTTTTTCCTGATTATAAAAGTAATTTATAATCATTATAGAAAAACTGAGAAATAGAGCAAGGTACACAGAAGGAAATTATAATTCCTTTTAATACAACAATCTAGATTTAATTGACGTGCATTTTGGTGTTTAGCTTTCTAGTCTTTTTTATTTTCTGTGAATTCTCACAAGTATATGTATGTGCATGTACACCCTACTGTAGTAATTTTGTGTATGTTACTAAACTAGAATCATACAATAAAAACTATTACATAATATTTTCTTTACTTACATACAGAAATATTTCCCCATGTTGCTGAATACCATTTTATAAAATAATTATGGATGGTATTCCATCATCTCAATATGCCATTCTTTACTTCATCACTTATTTAATTATTAATAAACTTTGAACCTCATGCCATAATACTATACCATGCTTTGCCTTTTATTGTTTGTGTCATGTACCAATTACTACATCACCTCTCACTTCCCTGACAGACAAATTTCTTAATGATTTTAGGACCAGACTCACTGTCACTATCTCCAATACTATTCTTGCTTCAATTTTGGTAAATTCAATATACAAAATGTTCTTCTATCAAGTTCTTCAGTTCCTTGACCTTCTCTTCTTCAAGTGATCTTGTTTTTCACTCTCTGTCCAACACTCACTGCCACGATCATATGATAGACTTATTACCAAGAACTGTAACCTTTTTATAACTGTAACTTAATTAATTCCATGTTCTGACCACCATATTCTATCTTTCCAGTTTCCTTTTTCTTACCTCAGCAAGCCTTCAACATTTCAGGACTTCCAACTCCCTCATCATCTTGATTATCTCTTTTCACTCATTACCCAGGTTAAATTCAACATTTACTTACTACAAGCACTTCTTTTTAATACACTTTAAACACTTTTGCTTAGAAAATCATGGCTGACTCATGTGCAGTTTTTGCCATCAGTTACTAGTGGAGAAAACCATACAACAGGTTGACCACATATCTTAACTAGGCCTTCAAGGCTGTCCAGGAAGCATATTTTACTTTCATAGTCCAATGATCCTCAAACATTTTGGTATCAAGACATCCCTTTACATTCTGAAACATTAAAGACCCTATACAGGTTTGGTTTATGTGGATTATGTCTATCTGAATATTTGAAATTAAAACTGAGAAATACTTAGAATATTAGTTTATTCATTTATAAAATTACATGTTAACATAAATATTTTTATTAAAAATTACTATATTTTTCCAAAACAAAAAAATAGTGAAAAAGGGATATTGTTTTAAATTTTTGTAACCTCTATAATATCTAGTTTATGTGAAGACAGCCGGACTTGTATCTTTTTCTACTTTCCAACATGTGATTTATTTTGGTTGGAAAAGGGAGAACTTTACTGCCTTTTTAGATCACTATAGATATTTTTGCTTGATATTATATTGAAACTCAATAAGTGGTAATTTCTTAAAGCTTAGTTGCAATGTCAAATCAGATTCTATACCAGTGAACTTTTGGTACTATGTTACATTAAAATCCATTGGCCTATCTTGCATTTTGAATGGTCCTTTACTCATGCATGATGTTATAAAATCATTTGTAAAATAATGGTTCATTGAGTTATCCAGCTCTTTTGAATGCTGGCACATTTCATTATACAACATCAAATAAGTCACATTGTGAACTTGTGGTTTCCTATTTTATTCTGTTACTACTATTATTTATTTTAATATTCAGACTGTCCCCAATTTGGCCAATGGAAACCCATTAAATCTAATTTTTATGTCCCTTGGACATCAACCCATTATTTTTTGAGCGCTTCCCTACTTTCTAGCATAAGAAGTAGTTCCAGGTCCATCTTATATCATCTTTTTTCTAGCTATGGAATCAGCTATTTCTCAAAAAAGACCTGAATTTATTTAGTAAAAATATTACATAGAAAGATGTGGGAACTCGATGTGCTCATTGCTATTAGGTGTTGCTGATCCCAGGCTCTCAGTGTTCAGAGCTGTGGAATACATAGATATACATATATGAAACACACACACACACACACACACACACACGCACACATACCTATACAAATACAAACATATAATTTATATGTATCTATATGGAAAACTCTAAATTCAAGTTGCAATCTTCAATTCCAACCCAACATCAGAGTTCAAATTCACTTACTCTCCATATTTGTAAATCTTTCCTCCAATGGTGAGAAGCTTGGCTTCCATTATCCTTAAAATGGTTACTCATTTGATCTGTTGCACTGTAGGTAACCAATCTCTCTTTTCTTCTTCCACCACTGGTCTGACCAGATATCATCCTCACCTTGTTATGGTTGTCTCCTAAAGCCAGGCGGCTCCCCCACTTTCATTTTTCCTCATACTGCATGGGCTTTGACATCTTGAATTAAAACACTTTCCCCATGTAGATGCTTTTCTAACCTTGTGTGTCCACTCCCTCTCATAGACACCCTGCTCATTCTGCTAGGCTCTTATATGCCACCCCAATGTATGGACACTGTCCCTAGCTCTTTCTGACTCTAGCATCCCACATCAGGCTCCTCCTCCTCCTTGTGAAAACCCTTCTAAACCTCTTTAGACTCTAACTTTCCATGGATGCACACCACTGCCCCCCCACTTTCCTCCACCATTTACCTCATGAATGCTGTCCTTGTTTTACTTGGGCTCTCACACTCAATGCCAACTTACTCCTCAGTTGGGATGTCTTCTTTATTTCATTCAGGATCTGATGCCGAGTACTGATCCACTGTGGGACCCCTCAACACAAACTATCAACTCCTATGCCTATCTTGCTATGCCACACCTAGGAAATTTAGGACTGAACTGTTAATGGAATGGAAGGGAAGGAAGTATAGGGAAAAGAAGGGAAGGGAAAGAAAGATATGAGAAAGGAAGGGAAGGGAAAGAAAAGAGGAAGAAGAAAAGAACTCCAGTATTACTCAATGAGTTGGTAATTAAAATTTTGATTACTCTTTGATCCAAAAATTATTTATTAATTTTAGTTAGTAGATTGTGTTGTAGACATGGATTCAGATTTTATAGTGTTATTTAGAGATAGAGACTACAATTTCTGGTTTTGACATTTATGATCAACGTATAAATGTTCATTATGTGCTTGAAAAGAATGTTTATTCTCTTGGGCAAAATTTTACATACATGATGTGAATAATTAAATTTTCAACACCTCTATATTTAAAATTTTTAATGTTATATTTTAATTTTAAAATGTGTATTTCAATCATCCTCTATTATTGTTTCTTTTTTGACGCTTTACCTTTGGATTTTTTAAACAGTGTCCAGTCTATGTATTTTGATCCCTCATTAATAAACAACTACCCTCTGTCTTATTTAATATTTCTTATAATAAACTCTACTTTCTATGGCATTAACATTATGATGCTTGGTTCTGCTTTGTTTAGTTGTTGCAAATTTTAACAATTCTGAATCACTTCATTTTAGCTTTTGTTCTTGTAAAGTACATTTTTAAAATCCCTATTTGAATCTCTATATTTTAACAGAGAGATTCAATTATTTACATTCACTGTCACAAATTATATTTTCAAATTTCCTTTTAGCGATTTTGTTTTTGAATTTAGGTAAATATATTTTCTGCTCTTTCTTTGTTTTCTCTCTTAATATGCTGACAAAGGATTTGTTGTTTTTCTCATTGCCCATTTAATTATGTGAAAGATTTATATTCTGCTTTAATTGAGCATAAGGTGTTTGAACTCAATTATTCTATTTGTTCTTTTAAGAGAAACAGAAGTTCAAGTAAGTTTACAAAACCTTAATTACCAACATCAAGAATAAAACAGTATCTATATACTATATACATATATACTATATCCTATCTATATAGGAAAAGAAAGTTAGCATTTCTCTTCTTTTCACACTTTTCATCTATTATTGTTAAATTATTTTTACAATGTCTTTCAAGAATTTTGGCCATGTAAATTTAGTTTACTAATCATACTTACAGCTATTGTTTTGACACAATTCTTCAGCTTTGCATTTTTCTTACTACCAAAGTTTTCATAATGATTCTTGTTTCCAGCTTTACTGAGATATAATTGACATGTAACATTGCATAAGTTTAAAGTACACAGTGTGATGATTTGATACCCATATATATTGCAAAATGTTTACCACAATAAGATTAGTTAGCACATTCTTCATCTCACATAATTACCATGTGTTGTTGTTATGGTGAGAATATTAAAGTGCTACTCCCATAGCAACTTGAAGTATACAATACATTATTGTTACTATAGTCACCAAGCTGTACATTAAATTCCAGGAACTTATTCATTTTATAGCTGAAAATGTGTAGCTTTTGACCAACATCTCCCCATTTCTCCCTACCCTTGAGGCTCTGGAAACAACCATTTTTTTCCCTGTTTCTACCAATTTGATGTTTTTAGATTCCACATATAAGATCATACATATTTGGCTTTCTCTGTCTGATTTATTTCACTTGGAGTAATGCTCCCAAGGTCCATTGATGTTTGTTACAAAACAGGATTTCCTTATTTTTTTATTCCTTATTTTTTATGCCTGAATAATAATCCATTATGTATGTGTGTACCTCTCTCTCTTTCCTCCACCCTCCCCCCAGATTTTATTTATTCATCTTTTGGTTGACATCCGGATTGTTTCCATGTCTTGGCTATCATGAATAATGCTTCAATGAACATGGGAGAGTAGACATCTCTTTAAGATAGCAATTTTAACTTCTTCAGATATATACTCAGACGTGGAATGGCTGGAATATATGGTAGTTCTATTTTAAAAATTTTTGAAGAACCTCCAAACTGTTTTCCATAGTGGATCTATCAATTTACATTGCCACCAACAGTAGACCAGGCTTCCCTCTTCTCCACATCTCTGCCAGCATTTTTTATCTCTTGTCATTTTGGTAATAGCCATTCTAACAGGTATGAGGTGATATCTTGTGATTTTGATTTGCAATTCCCTGATGATTAGTTATACCAGGCACCTTTTCATGTATTTGTTGGCCATTTTTATGTCTTTGGAATAATGTCTATTCAGTTCCTCGGCCAATTTTTGAATCAGATTTTTTAAACAGCTGTATGTGTTCCTTATGTATTTGGGATATTAACTATCTGATACTAGACTTGCAAATATGTCTTCCCAGGCAATAGATTGACTTTTCATTTTGTTCATTGTTTCTTTTCTGTGCAGGAGCTTTTTTGTTTGATGCACTTCCACTTGTTGATTTTTGGTTTTGTTCTTCATGCTTTTGGTGTCATATACAAAAAAAATGATTGCCAAGACCAAGGTCAAGGAGCCTTTTTACTATGTTTCCTTCTAGAGTTTTAGGATTGCAACCCTTACATTTAAATCCTAACACAAGGTAATTTTTGTGAGTGGTATAAAATAAGGCTCAAATTTCATTCTTTTGCATGTGTATATCCAGTCTTCCCAATGCCATTTACTTAAGAGACTATACTTTTCCTAAAAGTATTTTTAGCTCCCTTGTCAAATATTAGTTAACCATATATGTGGGGGTTAATTTCTGGGCTATCAATTCTGTTCCATTGGTCTATGTTTGTTTTTATGCCAGTACCATACTGTTTTGATTATTATAGTCTGGTAATATAATTTGAAATTAGGAAATGTGATATCTCCAGCTTTGTTCTTTCTCAAGATTGCTTTGGCTATTTGAGGTCTTTTGTGGTTCCATAAGAATTTAAGGATGCTTTTTTCTATTTCAGTGAAAAATGCCATTGCAATTTTATAGAGATTGCATTGAATCTATATAGATGGCTTTGGGAAATATGGACATTTTAACAATATTAACCCTTTCAATACATGAACACTGGATATCTTTCCATTTCTATGTGTCTTCTTTGGTTTATTTCCTCAATGTCTTATGGTTTTCAGTGTATAGATTTTTCAATTTCTTGCTTAAATTTATTATTTTATTGTTTTTGATGCTATTGTAAATGGGATTGTTTTCTGTATTTTTTTTCAGATAGTTCATTGTTCCCGCATAGAAATGAAACTCAGTTTTGTATGTTTATTTTGTATCCTGTAACCTTACTGAATTAATATATTAGGTATCAGAATTTCTGGTAGAGTCTTTAGGGTTTTCTAAAGGCAAGATCAATGCTATCAGAAAACAAAGACAATTTTACCTCTTCCTTTCAATTTGGATGACTTTTATTTCTTCTTGCCTAATTTCTCTGGCAAGGACTTCCAGTAATACATTGAGTAGGAGTGGTGAGAATGAGTGCCTTTGTCTTGTTCCTAATATTAGAGGGAAAGATTTCAACCTTTCACCATTGAGTATGATGTAGGCTATTGGCTTGTCACATATGGCCTTTATTATGTTGAGTTATGTTCATTCTATACCCAATTTATTATCAGTTTTTATCATGAAGGGATGCTGAATTTTGTCAAACACTTTATTTTATATATCATCTCTTGGTCTCTAGGGTATATCTTTGTTTTCAGGGAAGGGTTAAGTTGGAAAGTATATTTCATGCATGAAAGTAGTAGAAATATGAACTTTACTCACTTGATGGGGTGTATAATCCTTTATGTATAAACTTACTTTCTCAAAACTGTACCTTTTGCTTCATTGTATTGTTACATTTAATATCTCCAAAAATGTTTGAGATCAACCTAATTTCCTTCATTGTAAGTAATTTGATTCCTCCCTTGCCTGAATATTTATATATTTATTTCCTTCATCCCACATTTTTTACATAAATAGAGGTGTGCATCATTATTAATTTTGCTTGATCTTTAATGAGTACAACCAATTTTACAGGCAGATATTCCTCAATCCAGTATCATTTAAAATTTTTTTATCTTCTATCCTAAATTTTTTCTTCCTGTAAGTTGGATCTCTTTTCCCTATCTTCTATATTTACTGTTCTTTTAACATTTTCATTTATGTTCCTTTTACTTTGAGTTCTGAGAGAGGCTTATATTTGTCCTCTATCTCATTGATTCTTTCTTCTGTAATATTGATACTACATACTTATTTCAATATTGTATCAAAATTTGCGAAGGCATTATTGGTTTCTTATCTCCCTTGTGGTTTCTGAAGCCAAATTTTACAACTTTTATATTAGTCTTTAATAAGATAATATCTTATTTAACTACAATGGTATACTTGGAGTCCACTTTTTTCTGATGCTTTATTGATGGCAAGAAACTGACATTGCCAAAAGCATGCTTTTTTTTTTCATTGCATTTTTCCCCCCTCGGGAATTCTCTTTGTTTGTTGAATGCTATGCCATTTGCCGTTTTTATGTTCCAGACTCATATAATTGTCTCCATGCTTTTTCAGTTACCCAGGCTTGTACACTTTCTTCCTTATTAAATAAATGATTATTCAAAAATATTTTGATTTTCCATAATGTCTGTCTAATGCTATTTTAATCCTTATTTCAGATCTTACTCCAAAGGCCTCGTGATATAAGTTAATCTCAACATTAACATGATCAGAGGGGACTGATGTGGCTATGATTGAAAATGCAGAGTAACTGCATACTTCTTCATTATGCTTTTTCTCGATAATTGAGACAACCTCTCTATGGGTCATGTTTACACACCTAAGCTTTTTTTGGTAAGTCTTTATTCTATATACATGGTATAAAGTATATCAGATCCCCTTCTTGGTGTTAAAATAAGCTATATCAGGAAAGAAACTTAACATGTCTGTGAGAAGCCCTGATGGATTTTAGTTTGATGTGGCTACCCTGGGATTCTTGCTTTCAAATAGTATTGTGGTAAAAGGGAACTCAAAATGGAATGCCTACAGAATTTTCTCTGAAAAATGTTCAGGTGTTAGTGAGGTTGTTTTACAATAGACTCTACATACTTTAATTTCTCTCACATCACTTTCACAGCAAAGGTAAATGTGAGGTGGTCTTAAGTAGATGATCTGCAAACCTTAGTGAATCTATATTTTCCATAAACAATCCATGACATTGCAAAATTTTAAGTGAATAAAAGTTTCACTTAAAATGCAAGATAGATGAGTGCATTTTAATTTCACAGAGTAAAAAAGTTCATCAATATGACTTGAGATTCCACATTTCAACTCATCTTTAAGAAAATTATCACTTGTTGAATTTTAGTGTAGTATCAAATAGTATCATAATTATCTGAAAGGGTTCATAAGTTACTCTTCCTTTTTTCCGACTATATATCTGAATACAAACACATTCTCTTCAAATACTTCAACCAAGACAAAAAATTGTAAGAGATCAAATGAAGAAGCAGATATGAGAATTCAGCTGTCTTCTTTCAATCCAGACATAAAAGAGATTTGAAAAATGTTAAGCAGTGGCACACTTCTCATTATATTCTGCTTTTGGAAAAGTTATTTCTTACACTATGTTAATTATATGACACGAGTTCATTATTTTTTGAATGAATAAATAAGCATTTTTAAAATGTCTCAGTTTCAGTCGAATATGGCAAATAGCAATAGATATAACTCATATAAACAAAAGTTTTCAGGAGTCCTCAATAATTTTAAGACTGCAAAGGGAACCTAAAAACAAAATGTATGGGAACTGCTGCCCTAGCAGGAAGTGGAGGGACAGATTGCTTCAATATAATCACAGACTGAACTGACCCAGGGCTGGTTTGCAGGGTTTATAGTGCTTTGTCTACCCAGAGTTTGGCCCTATCCTTAGGTGTAGCTTTCTAGACATCCCAATGGGCAACTCTTTCTTCCTCCCTAGGGTTCTTTCTTCTTAGTGTGTCTTGACTTTGAATTTTTTCTTTCTAGCACAGGAAGACTTCAAAATCTTTGCTTTGCTTTCTCACAGCTTTTTGCTGATCTTCTACTCCTACCCCAATGCCTTAATTAGCCAATGTTTCAAAGGGGAAACTACTGCTGATCCGTGGTCTCACATATTATGTCCTCAAGAATCTTGGCTTCTCAAGCCCTGGTTTCCTTGTCAGTCCTGATTTATAATATTTTCCTTCCCAGAACTATGAGATCTGGCTTCCCTGTCTCTTAGCCACCAACTCTACTCTGCTACTCAGTCTCCTTCCCCATGCAATGATTTGGTAAATGTCCAGAAAGGAAAAGCGGTGTGTACAAAGTTTTGTTCAACACATCGAAATTTCCTTCTTCACATATGGCTCAAGTCTTTTTTGCCCCAAGAACTCTCTAGCATATTCAAACAAATAGTGCTTGTTTGTTTCTTATCCACATTTTGTTACTTTTGCTCAGCAAGAGTCTATTCCATATTGTGAAATGTTTGATCAAGTCTCTTGCCTAGTTTTCTGTCAGCTTGTTTGTATTTTTCTTATTAACTTCTAAGAGTTATTTCTACAGGTTCGGTATTAATATATGTATTTCAAATCTTGTCTTCCACTCTAGGGCTTTCTCTTTCATCTCATAATTCAATCATTTGATAAACTTAAGTTTTAATTTTAACATAATCAAATTCATTTGCCAAATTTAACTACCTGATTTGATTCAACATAGTTTTGAGATAGTCAAAAAAAAAAAAAAAAAAAAGAAAGGGAATGAAAGAAAAAGAAAAAAGTGAAAGGAAAAAGGAAAAGCAGCAGGGCTAAGCTCCATAGGAAAAAAAAAAAGTATCAGCATTTCAGTTTTCACTTCTATATTTGTGTTGCTAAATACAGATCTTGGAAGGGAGAGATCACCATTTTCATATGCGAATCTGTTTAAAGGTATCTCATTATCCTTTCCTCTTACTATACATTTTTCAGAAAACAATTTTTTTGAGTGCTAAAGTTGTCTTTTATATTGCTTTGCAACCTCCAACAATGCTGGCCACAAAAGAAGTCATCAAAATCTTTGTTAGTTAATTTTGTTCCTGTTGCTTTGGAATCCTCTAATATGTAAGGAAGCCTAAGACCAGATAAGGCACCTCTAAATACATGCAAAGAACATTCAAGAGTGGAAATAAGTTTCAGTTTGTGTGTGACCTTCAAATGATTGAGAGCTGACTATCTGTAGTAATGTGTTAAGGATTCTAACACTTTGAGTTCAGCAGAAAAGAACAGCATGATCCATTAATGATGTTGTCATAGTGCTAGAAGGATCTGTTTTCCAACACAATTTTTTTCTTTTACATTTCTACAGAACATAGTTAAGATTTTTCACTACCAGTAAAGAGATATTTGAAAGCCAAATTGCCTCCATTTTCTATTTCTTCTGATTTCTACCTGGATTCCTAAATGCAAAGTCTCATTGTGTTTTACCTTAACTGCTAAGAAGTGGAAGACTTAATTGAATGCCAAGAAGTGAAATAACTTCTCTCCCAAATCAAGAGTCTCTCCTCATATCAAACGTGAGCATTTTCATTACTGTCCTTTCACTTATTCATTTAGCAAATATTTGAGTGTCATATGTCAAAAGCCAGGCAAACTTCTAGGTAATGGGGATACAGTGTTGAAAAAAATTGTGCCTTTGGGGAATATATTTTAGTGGGGGAAGAAAGACAATTTACAAGATAACAAGTAAAAAATAGTATTTTAGATAGTGGGAAGTGTTAAGCAGGAAAAATTAAGCCTATTTTCTGATAAGGATAATTAAATTGTCAAAGGGTTTTCAAATTTTAGATAGACTAACCACAGTAGTCCTCATGAGAAAATGATTTTAGAGTAAAAATCCGGAGGAAATATAGGTACTAGTCATGCACATATTTGGGGGAGGAACATTCTAATACAGAGGATAGCAAGTGTAACGGTTACCAGGTGAGAGTGTGCCTGGTGTATCTGTGGCACAGCAAGGATCCCAACGTTACTGAAAATGAGCAACAAGAAAGTATTAAAAAAACACAATCACAGAAGCTAATGGAGCCAGATTACATAGGGCTTCTATGAATCTTAGTAAGGACTTTGACTTTTACTCTGGGTAATATGAATGAGATGGAAATCCATTGGACAGTTCTGACCAGAGAAGTAACATGATCTCACTTATGTTTTAACAAGATTACATTGGTTGTTGGCTTGAGAACAGATGGCAGGAGGCCAAGGTCAGAAGCAGGAGGGCCAGTTAGAAGGCTATTATACTAACAAAAGCAAATGACAATGGTTGCTAGAATCAAGTTCATGGCTGTGTCAGTGGCAAGAAGTTATTTAATTCCAGATCTATTTTGAAGATGGAACTGACAGGATTTGCTGGCACTTTGGATGCATAGTGTGAAATAAAGAGAAAAGAACACTAGCATTTTGATCTGAAAAGAACAACAACAAGAACAACAACAAAAACGTAACAAAATGGAATTACCATGGATGCATACAAGCTAAATTTTTGGACTGTTATATCAAAAGCACGGATATTTGTGACCTAGAGCTTAGAAAGACTGCAGAAGTAGCTGGTTTGGGATTGAGGGGGATTAACAGAGGGTCAATTTCAGACTGTTTGAAGTTTCTATTAGACACCCTTGAGCCCTTGTCAGGTAGGAGCAGAGATCAGACGTAAAATTCAGATCTGTCTTACCACTTCTGCTTTCAGATAAATCTCCACTAAATCTTCTTTTCACTAAACACAATATGAATTGAGTCCTGGGTGGTCTCAGTATGAATACACACGCATGCTTTGCATCACAATTCCCAATGAATATTGATAAATAAAGAAATGTGTATTTGTGTGTACTTTCTAAATTTATGGACTAGTACATCAAAAGCACAAATATATGCTACTTAGAGGCAGATGAATTGGTAACATATTAAGGACAGCAGCTTAAAGAATTGGTGCAGAAATGGAGCAATGCCCCAGTGTATAAACGGAAATCATAGAAAAAGTAAGAAGGAAGGTGATACCCGTGAGATCCCATCATCAGATATTATTGCTTCCAAGATTTAACCTATAACCCATTTATGTGGGAATTAGCACATCATTGCCTTGATATAATTGAAGCCTCCATGAAAAAAGGTAAAAAAAAGCAACATAGGATAAAGGCCAAACCTGATAGCCACCCTAATTAATATTGCTGCCTTTTCTCTTCATCCAGTATTCTTTGGTGTTTCCAAAGAAACTCTTAACCTCAGGTGATTTCTCAGAACTACTCCTACAGAACTGTGGCCAGTCTCATTTCCCAAACGTACTAGATCTCAGGACCTCCATATATACTGGCATCCATATTCATTCACATTCCTGTCTTAAGCCCTCTTGATAATACAAGTTAGCATCAATATTTTCTTTAAGCAGAAAAACCTCACAAATATGAATCATTAGAACAATACAAGGCAGAATGTAATCAAATGTTAACAAGTTTGGTACAAATAATAAAAGCTGTGGGAGGTAGAAAAAAAGTGGAGAAATTAGTGTGGGTCAACATCATAACATTCTCAGGCAATGCAAAGGTTGTAGCAGATGCTATGGAAATAGGAAAGACAGGTATTGACAGATGGGAGAGATCACTTTATAAAGGTTTATGATGATTTTAACAGACTGGAACCAGAAACTGGATTAAAGCTTGACTACTCTTCATTTGGTATGGAGGGGAAAGGTTTCCCCTATTTGAAATATTTCCTAACTTTCATATCTTACATGGATGTCCAAATGTAAAATCCTGTCTTATGTTTTTTGAAATTTATTTTTGTTATTTGAAAGTTATATTCAAACAAAAGTCAACCATTCAACTGCTCAGTCTAAGCTGAGATATCCCAGAACAAACCAGCTCAGGTCATAAGTCTTTTCTCACCATTTTAATCTATTCTTTTTGTGTCAAGGTGGTTTCAACTGTTGTTTGCCATATCTTTATGAGACCAAGGGCTTCAATTGTGAAAATATATATTAAAGCCATATCCCCCAAATCATTAGGTTCTTGGTTCAAGTAATTTCAAATAGGCTTTTTCTTATATGACTAAGTGAATATAGTTGAAAATCCTGCAGAATGTAAAGCAGTTCTTTGCTGTGTGGATCAGTGGCACACATTGCAGAACTTCTAGATTTCCTAACCTCCACCCCCTAAATACAGCATGGAATCTCTATCATTGTAATAACCAAAACACATCCCTACACATTTCCCAAACATCCACTAAGTGGTCATATGGCCCTCATTGAGACCCACTATTGGAGGGGTGCCTAGGTGGCTCAGATGGGTTAAGCGTCTGGCTTCAGCTCAGGTCATGATCTCATGGTTTGTGAGTTTGAGCCCTGCGTTGGGCTCCACACTGTCAGCGTGGGATTCTCTTGGGATTCTCTCTCTCTGCCCCTTCTGTGTGCACTCTCTCAAAATAAATAAATAAACTTAAAAAAAAGAAGCACTTTTCGAGGACTGCTTTCTGTTCTTCACCTATATCGGCAGTCACAAAACTTGTAGGAAAATAGTCTTGCTTCACTACTTTGAAAGGGAGCCAGAACTCTTTTGTAATTATCAGATGTGTAGAGCCATCATGTTTAAAAACATTTTAAGGGTCTCATAGTATATGACCCTAGGTGTCAATTAACAATTTCTGATTTTAGAATTCTTGATCATTTTATATTTAAGCATAATTTCCTTTAGAATTCTTTATTCTTTTATATTAAGCACAATTACCTTTCTAGGGTATTAACACACCTTTCATCAATAGTTGTGGCTTCATGCTTGTCATTTCCTGTTCTGTGAGGGGAGTTAGCAATAATAACAATGATGTGTAACTGCAAATTACAATAGCAAATACAATGTACAACTGAGTGGCACAAATGTTTGGGAATTTTTTAAATATTTATTTATTTTTGAGAGAGAGAGAGAGAGAGAGAGAGAGAATGGGGAGGGGCAGAGAGAGAGGGAGACACAAAGTCTGAAGCAGGCTCCAGGCTCTGAGCTGTCAGCACAGAGCCTGAGGCAGGGCTTGAACTCACAAGCCATGAGATCGTGACCTGGGCTGAAGTCAGACACTTAACCGACTGAGCCACCCAGGCACCCCAATGTTTGGGAATTTTTATGTAAGGAGTAGCTTGTTGAGCTGACAACTAAAAAGGCAAAAGAAACCAAACAGAAGTATATCTGTTTTTATATTTCTACATGAATAGGAAATATTTTGAAATACTAGAAAAACATGGTAAAGAAAAGCAAGTTGTAAATAAGGTGTCAAGGACTTTCTTATTGGTAACTTGTAAGGCTACTAAGCCCCTAGACAAAAGCAAGGTAACAATACTAAAAATTCTGTGATTTTTTTCTTTGTAAACTGTGCAGAGAAGAAATAGGCAATGTCTTCATGCAGGAGCTTAGATACAGTATGGCCCAGGACACAATTATTGGCAAAAGCGAAAGCTTTCAAGATTTCTAGGTTCTCTGTCATAGATAGATTAATCAGATTTAAACCAGATGGCTGCAGATGCAAAATTTAAACTTAAAGAATTTAAATAGAAAAAAATATTTCTAGAAGTAGCTGCCCTGACAGTATAAACTGTTGTCATGAAGGTTTAGACATATGCATTTAGATGTGCTAGATTAGACTCAGATGAGCCCTCCTATTACTATATTCAGTATCATACAGTTTGTCACAGACATGGTGAATAACAAACATACATCATACTGTGGCTAGGTGCTAATTATACCCTGAAATGACTCCTATTGGCAAAAATGCATCCAGGCAAAAAGTATGACAAGAAATCCCATCAATTTCTTGACTGGATATGATGTAAGGGAAAGGGTTTAGTTCACACAGTTCTGATGTCTTCATAGACAAGAGAAAGTAGTCAATTTAACAGGAATACCTAGGCTGTGACCAGCACTCCAAGATCTTCATTTTTTTAATACATTTATTTATTCAGTAAATATTTACTAAGCATGTACTTTATACTAGACACTGTCTCAATTTGGGCTATATCGGTAAAGAATACAAAGATCTCTCTCCATGAAGAGTTTAAATTAAAGCAGAGGGAGAAATACAATTATAAAAATAGTGAAAAGGCCATATAATTATGGCTTTGCTGTGAGATTATACGAAATGTTGAAAAAAAGGCAAAATTTTAAAAAGGAATAGAGTTCTAGTATTTTTTTTGGTGGAGTCTTTCGGTTTTCTTTGTAGAGTATCATGTCATCGGCAAATGGTGAAAGTTTTACTTCTTCCTTACCAATTTGGATGCCTTTTATTTCTTTTTGTTGTCTAATAGCTGTGGCTAGGACTTCCAGTACTATGTTGAATAAAAGTGGTGAGAGTGGACATCCTTGTCTTGTTCCTGACCTTAGGGGAAAGGCTCCTTTTTTCACATTTAGGATGATATTAGCTGTGGGTTTTACACATATGGCCCATATGATGTTGACGTATGTTCTCTTTAAACCTACTTTGTTGAGGGCTTTTATCATGAATGGATGTTGCACTTTGTCAAATGGTTTTTCTGCATCTATTGAAAGGATCATATGCTCTTTATCATTTCTTTTATTAATGTGGTGTATCACTCTGATGGATTTGTGAATATTGAACCAACCGTTGCAACCCAGGAATGAATCTCACTTGATCACGGAAGATCAGAAGTGGTGGGAAGGAGGAAGTGTATTTCAATGTTAAATATTTGTAAGTAGAACAAGTGAGGGGGATGAGAGAAGGATACATTTTGAAGATTCCTAGCATGCTCTGAGATAGGATTCATGTGAAAAGGACTTTTGTCCCAAATTTTAGGATTTAGATGTTTTTCCATTGAGGTATAGCACAGATATACAAATTGTCATACCATTTTAATCTCTTCTCTAAAGCAATTGTTGGCATAATATGCTTCTCTAGACAGGCCTAATTCTGGGCTGAGTAACCTAAGTCAGAAACTTTTTCAGTACTTTATTTGTTCCTATTACTGGGGATGCCATGACCAAACTCAGGAATTCATTAGCTCGTATTTACTTTTACTAAATTATAAGATTCACTCCCACGTAAACCAAAGAGTCACACATGCATTCAGACAAACTGAAAACTCAAAAGTAACATATATGTGTAGGGGAGGAGGGAGAAAGTCACTCATGTAATAAAGTTAAGAAAATTTCTAGTAGTATAACTATAAAAATTGATGATGGAAGGAGTGACATTTTCTTTTCACAAATGGACTTTATAAATATGGGTCATAAGAGACTTGGGATATATGCCATTCAAGTCAAAATTACCAGAGTTTGTCCTTATATGGAAATAAAACTAGAAAATGTAGTCATCAAAGTGACTGTCTAAGGAAATGAATTCATTAATAAGCACTTCTGAAAAGGCAGAGCAAAGACCCCCAAAAACTTGCTCCTCGATAAGAATAAAGAGAATAATGGCAAAAGTTGTCCAAATCAACTTTTCCAGAACTCTGTAAATTAAGCAAAGGCTTATAACATTCCAAGCAACTTTTATTCAAGAAAATTGGCTAAATCTCAGTAAGATGATCTTTGTGGCATTTGAACTTGCCTATTCCTATCCCCCACCTCAATCCGTAACAGTTCTGAAAACTAATAGCCTTACAATTCTCAAAGCTGTGAAAATCATAATTGTAGGAGCCACTGAAGAGGGCAGAATGGACTTATACCTCCCCAAAAGGCCCATTCTCAGAGAACAGTCAAGTCACTATTTGATCTGTCTGGAAGATCCCTGAAAAATTCCATCCTCAAGGCTTGAGTGTATTTAAGCTGACTCATATCTGACTCTGTGAATAGCCCTAACACATCTGCTAAAAACAATCAGTTGCAATTGTTTGACAACATAGGTGCTTGAGGTGTGATACCACTTGGTCTAATGAAAAGCTGATCACAAACTTAAATGGCGTGACTAGGGAATTAGATTTATAATAGGGACTTTGAAAAGCTGCAAAAGATGTCAGAGACTTTAGAAGGCCATGCACATGAGAAGGGCCGTGCATCAGCCCAAGAAAAATCTGAGAAGGTTATAATCTCTCATCTCTGGCTGACCTTCAGTGTCTACACTAGCAGGAAGTAAATTCTAAAGGAGTCTTCCAGAGCAGACCATGTAAGGTGTGCCCCAACACACTCACAGAGCCCACTGGCAAAGACTGGGAAACGTATTGGTTCAAGACACTTAAGGAAATCTCTTTCTGGTCATTAGCTAACCTCCTAAGAAACTTCAGTGGCTACACATCACAAGGAATAAAGGCTGTGCAGAATTAGTCAAGTAAAATCAGTAAATAATCAATAACTGACAATAACAAAAATTAGTAACAAAGAACCATGTAGGCAATTTAATTTCCATAGTTGCTATATGATAATATTTGAAATTTTCATTAAAAAATTGTGAGATGCACAAAGAAATAGGGAAATATGGTTCAAACACAGGAAAAAGGCAATAAATAGAAACTGTCCCTGAGGAAGCCCACTAGGCAAAGACATTAAATCAACTATTACTTATGCTTTCAAATAATGAAATGCAACCATGTTTAAAGAATTACAAGACTGCTTCCGATTCTGTGTCTCCCTCTCTCTCTGCCCCTCCCCCGTTCATGCTCTGTCTCTCTCTGTCCCAAAAATAAATAAACATCTGGAAAAAAAAATTAAAAAAAAAAAGAATTACAAGAAAGTATGAAAAAATGTTTAACCTAATAGACAATGTCAATAAAGAGATACACATCATAAGAATCAAATGGAAATTCTGAAATTGAAAACACAGATCACTAAAATTAAAAATGCATGAGAGGGGCCCCATAGCCGACTAAAGCAGGGAGAAGAATCAGTGAACTTGAACATATGTCAGCTGAGTTTATCCAGTTTGGGGAGCAGGAAAAAAATGAAAAACAAAGAACAAAGTTTTAGAAATGTGTGGGATGCAAATAAGCATACCACCATATATATAATGAGACTCTCTAAGATGATAGAGAAAGGGGCATGTTACAGGATGAATTTTATTAACACCAAAAGATAACTTGAAGTCATAGTCTTCAGTTCCTCAGAATGTGACCTTATATAATCTATATAGATGTAATCAAATTAAAATGAGGTCATTAGGCTGGGTCCTGATGGTATACGTCTGGTGTCCTCATTAAACGAGGAAATTTGGACACAGAAGCATAGGGAAGATCATGTGAAGAGACACAGAGGGAATGCCATATGAAGATAGGGGCAGAGATTGGAATTATGGTGCCACAAGTTATGAAATGTCTGTGGCTATCAGAAGCTGGAAGAGGCATGGAAAGATCCTTCCCCTGCAAGTTTTATAGTGAGTATGACCCTGCTGCCACATTGATTTCAGACTTTTAGCCTCCAGAACTGTGAGGAACAAAATTTCTGTTGCTCTAAGCCACCCAATTTGTGGTATTTTATTACTATAGTCCTAGGAAACTAATACAGAGCACAAAGAATATTTGAAGAAATGTCTGAAACCTCTCAAATGTGATAAGGGACATGAATCTATGTATCAAAGAATCTCTATAAACTCCAAAAAGGAAACCTCAAAAGAGATCCACACCCAGACACATCGTAATCAAAATGTCAAAAGCCAAAACCTAAAAAAACCCCACAATACTGAAACCTGCAAAAAAAGAAATGATTAATTATATAGAGGAGATCCTCAGCAAAATTAACTGCCTTTTTATTAAAACCATAGAAGCCAGAAGAGAGTGGGATGGCATATTCAAACCACTGACAGAGAAAAAAAAATCAACTGAGAATTGTATATCCTAATAAGTATCATTCAAATATGGTTAAAAAACATGATAGTCTCAGATCAACAAAGACTGAGAGAATTTGTTTTTAGCAGACCAGCCCTACAAGAATTATTAAAAGGAGTCTTCAAAGTGAAAAGAAAGGAAACTAGAAATAACTTAAATCCACTTAAAGAAATAAAGACCAACGGCAAAGATAACTGCATGAGTAAATATAAAATGTACTATTATTTGTCATTCTTTTTTTCTCCTACCTGATTTAAAAAAAAACAACTACATAAAGCAAAAATTATACTACTGTTCAGATGGACTTATAAAAATACGTCATTGGAATGACTATAATAGCACAAAGTTGGAGGAAGAAGAGTTGCTATATTGCAGCAAATTTTTTGTATACAATTGAAATAAAATTGGTATTAATGTTAATATGCTAATTGTTAATATTAATATGTTAATTGCAACTCTTACGGTGACCACTAAAAAAGGACTTAGAAAACAATAGAGTAAAATAAAAAAGAAGGGAATGAAAATGGTATAGAAGAAAATATATTTAACACAAAAAAAGATAGTAATGGAGTAATGGAAGAATTTTAAAAAACATAGGACATATATAAAAGAAATAACAAAGCTAGCACAGTAGTCACTGATTAAATCTTCTCTCTCTGCCCTTTTCTCAGACAAGCACATTTACATATATATATACATATATACACATATATGCATATATATGTATATTGAGAGTGTATTGTTTGATTTATCAAAAAAGAAAGGTACAGGAAAGAACAATGCATGAAGCTAAGTTAGAAGGTTAAAATCAGAACATTATATTCTGATTGGTGAACTGGTGATACCAGTGGTAAATAGAAATTTCATTTGAGGTTGTATTGCATTTTTCTTTTATCAGAGAGAATTTTAATTTGACCTGATTTGAGCCACATTAAAGTACCAAATCAATCTCATCTCCTTCAAGGAGACTCCATAGGAACAGCTTCTGAGTTATAGAAAATTTGCAATTTATTTAAAATGTGCTTTAAATCTCAAAATTCAGCTGCAAAGTACAGTCAGAGCATGATCAGTTTAATTTGGGGTGTGGATAAATTTTCTTTAGAGCCATTATGGACTCTCAGATTACTACCCATTCTAATGGATCTCCCATTTCAGTGCAAAGCATTGTCCTTCATGGTTAATGAGGTAGAAAGCTGAGTATCTGTGGCAGAATAGCATTTCCTAATTTGTTATCTCAGGGGGAAAAGTCATTATTTTTCTAATCCTGAAAATGTTTCCCCATGAAGTGACAGCAATCAGAGATATTTTTGGCCAATGCAATAAGCAAGCAAACTAATCCATAAAACTAGGCTATAGTGTGAGCATGTAGGTCAATCTTTCCACTTGATTTTGATTAACACTGTCATCAAAGACATGAAATCATACTTTCCATCAAAGTCATGGTTATTCTGTGCCACTCAAATTCCATTTCATGAAAGAGACCTTTTGTGTTATTTAATTGTGGATATAGAGAAAAACAAAAGGGTCACTTGTGAAATATTAAAAGAATTAACTAGATTTTGCTCTAGAATAGAATGCTTTGAGTCATCATAGGAATTAGATGACATGATTTACAGGCTTTCAGAACCTTTTTGTATGGCTAAGAAAAACTGATTTACTACTCTACTCCTGAACCAGTTGGTTTTAATATCCTGCCCTGTCTTCTCCAGGAACCTTAGGATCCTTAAACAAGCAGGTCACTTGACTAGTGTTCTGAGGCTCTGCTATAAGCTAACTCCTATGTACCGACATCAAGTTGAATATTACATGTTTCTAGGACATAAGTAAAAGTTGTGTTTTTTGTTTAATGACAATGGTGTTAATAACAATGTCATGAGAATAATTCAGACTATTTGATCTTTGGGTCTGAACACCTATGGACTCATTGATAAAGTTCCGTATGACCAGACTGTCTACACCACAACAGAGAGAATATACTTGTGTGATACTAAGTTCTGAGGTGACATAAATGTTCTATTCTAGAGTAAAATCCAGTTAATTGTGGTAATATTGTTGTCACTCACAAAAATGAGATGGACCTCCAACGCAAAAATTTGGTTCAGATGTCAAAACTGATGATAGCACAAATATACTCAAAGGATATGAAAAGGGGACACCTGGGTGGCTCAATTGTTTGAGCATCCAACTTTGATTTCAGCTCAGGTCATGATCCCACAGTTCATGAGTTCGAGCCCCCATCAGGCTTCGCACTGACACTGTGGAGCCTGCTTGGCATCCTCTCTCTTCCTCTCTCTGTGATCCTCCCCCACTCACTGTGTCTCTGTCAAAATAAATAAACTTTTTAAAAAAGGATATAAAAAGTTTATTTCTTAGAGAATAAGGCTTTCTGGGGAGAAGAGAGTATGTTCCCAAGAAGAACTAATTGCTTGAGAGGCAGATAAAAGAGACCGGCCTGGGGTTTTATTGTAGTAAGAGGGTGGGGCTGGCGTAAGGGTTCCTGCACATGGACAGAGGTTTGCGTAGTTTGAATCTCCCACTGGCACAAAAAGAGGGAGCACCTATGCTTTTTTTTTTTAAATCAGCTTGACCAGATATAAAACAAAAAAGGAGAGGGAAGAGTACAGATTAAAAGCTGTGTGTGGTTACATTCTGCAGAGGAGTCTTTTTTACTCTGGTCATATTTACAGTCATGAGTTTCTTCCTACCAAGAGTCTCAAATGAGTATTGTCAGGGTTAGGGCCTTCTCCAAAACCCCTCCTCCATTGCAACAGCTGCTTTAAATTATCTACTTATTATTTTAATAGACTTTATTTTTTAGGGAAGTTTTAGATTTATAGCAAAATTGAGCAGAAGGTACTGAGAATTCTCATATATCTCCTTCCCCCTCATATGCATAACCTCTCTCATTATCAACATACCTCACCAGAGTGGTAAATTTGTTAGAATTGATGAACCTACACTGATATATCATTATCACCCAGAATCCATATTTTACATTAGGGTTCACCTTTGGTGTTATACATTCTAGGGGTTGGACAAATGTATAATGGCATGTATTCTCCAGTATAGTATCAAATAGAACAGATTTATTGCCCTAAAAATCCTCTGCTATCTAACTATTCATCCCTCCCTCCCTGCCTTACCACTAGCAACCACTGATTTTTTTACTGTCTCCATAGATTTCCTTTACCAGAATGTCATATAGCTAGAATCATACAGTATGCAGCTTTTTCACATTGACTTTTTTCACTTATTAATATGTATTTAAGATTTGTCCATGTTTTTTATGGCTGAATAGCTCATTTATTTGTAGTGCTGAATAATATTCCATTGTCTAGATATATCACATTTTATTTACCCATTAATCTACTAAAGGACATCCAGGTTGCTTCCAAGTTATGGCAATTATGAATAAAGCTGCTATAAATATCCCTGTATGGACATATTTTCAACTCCTTTGGTTAAATGCAAAGGAGCATAAGTACTAGATCATATAGTAAGAATATGTTCAATTTTCTATGAAACTACCCAACTGCCTTCCAAAGTGTGTACAATTTTTAATACCTGACAATAAGTAATGAGAGTTCCTATGGCTTCTGATGTTCACAAGCATTTGGTGTTGTCAGTTTTCTGGCATATTAGCCATTCTGATAGGAGTGTAGTGACAGCTCATTGTTTTAATTTGCATTTCCCTTATGGCGTATGATGCAGAGCATCTTTTCATATGGTTATTTCCCACTTGTGTATTTTCTTTCATGTGGTATCTATTAAGGCCTTTGGACCATCAATCAGGTTATTTTGTTTTCTTACAGTTGAGTTTTAAGCCTTTCTATGTTTTTTGATAACAGTTCTTTATCATATATATCATTGCAAGTATTTCCTTCCCCCAGTCTGTGCACTAACTTTTCATTCTCTTAACTTTTGTAGAGCATAATTATTTTATGTTAATTAAGTGTAGTTTATCAGTTATTTCCTTTGGTATTATATCTAAAAAGTCATCAATAGGGGTGCCTGGGTGGCTCAGTCTGTTAAGCATCTGACTTCGGCTCAGGTCAGGATCTCACAGTTCATGGATTTGGGCCCTGAGTTGGGCTCTGTGCTGACAGCTCAGAGCCTGGAGCCTGCTTCAGGTTGTGTGTCTTCCTCTCTCTCTGTCCCTCTCACACTTCCACTCTGTCTCTGTCACTCTCTCAAAAATAAATAAACATTAAAAAAAATATCTGAATCTGAAGTAGGCTCCAGGCTCTGAGCTGTCAGCACAGAGCCTGATGCGGGGCTCGAACTCGCGAACTGTGAGATCATGACCTGAGTCGAAGTTGAATGCTTAACTAACTGACTGAGCCACCCTAGTACCCCTCCATCCTTTCATTTTCAATCTGCATGTGTCTTTATGTCTGAAATAAGTCCCTTGTAAGCAGAATATAGATGGGTCTTGCATTTTTATCCATTCTGTCACCCTATGTCTTTCTTTTGGAGCATTTGGCCCATTTACATTCAAAGTAGTTATTGATAGGTAGCTACTTATTGCCATTTTGTTGTTTGTTTTTGTACATTTTTGTTTTCTTCTCTTGCTCTCTTCTCTCACAATTAGTTTACTTCCTTTAGTGATATACTTGGATTCCCTTCTCATTTTTTCATATCTATTATTGATTTTTGATTTGTGATTACCATTAGGTTTCTATACAACATCTTATTCATATAGCAGTCTATATTAAGTTGTCACTTAAGTTTGAAACTACTCTTTACTCCTCCCCCCCCACCAAAATTTTAGGCATATGGTGTCATACTTTATATCATTTTATCTTGTGAATCCCTTTACTGATTTTTACAGATATACTTAATTTTACTGCTTTTGTTCTTCCTACTTTTCTTCTACTTATGGTCTTTCCTTTCCACTCAAAGAATCCCCTTTAACATTTCTTATAGGGCCAGTTTAATGATAATGAATTCCTTTAACTTTTGTTTGTCTGGGAAACTCTCATCTCTCCTTCTATTATGAATTATAGCCTTGCTGGATAGAGTATTCTTGGTTTAAGGGTTTTTTCCCAGCATTTTGAATATATCATGTCACTCCCATCTGGCCCACAAAGTTTTGCTGAAAATCAGCTGACAGCGTTATGGGATTTTCCTTGTATGTAACTACATTCTTTTCTGTTAATGCTTTTAAAATTCTGTCTTTAGGGGCACCTGGGTGGCTCAGTTGGTTGAGTGTCCAACTCTTGATTTCAGCTTAGGTCATGATTCCAGAGTTGTGTGATTGAGCCCCATGTCACGCTCTATGTTGAGCATGGAGACTGCTTTGGATTCTCTCTCTCTCTCTCTCTCTCTCTCTCTGTTTCCCTCTGCCCCTCTCTCCTGTTGACATACAGTCTCTCTAAAACAAAAACAAAACTAAAATAAAACAAAACAAAACAAAATTAAATTAAATTAAATTAAATTCTTTGTCACTACTTTTTGCCATTTAATTACTTTGTATTTTGGCATGGACCTCTTTGGGTTGATTTTGTTGGAGATTCTCTGTGCCTCCTGCATCTGGATTTCTGTTTCCTTCCCAAGATTGAGAATGTTACCAGATATTACTTCTTAACATACATTTTCTGGCCACTTTTCTCTGTCTTCTTTTTTTGGAATCCATATATATTGCAAATGTTATTACCCTTGATGTTGTCAACAACTTCTCTAAGTCTTTTTCATTTTTTAAATTATTTTTCTCTCTTCTGTTCAGCTTGATTGTTTTCCATTACTCTGTCCTCCAGATCACTAACATGTTCTTCCTCTAGTCTATTTATTCCCTCTAGTGTATTTTTAATTTTTAATTTCTGGTATTTGGTTCATCTCTAATTTGTTCATTTTCATGTTTTCTCTTTGTTGGGAGTCTTACTGAGGACCTCCACTCTTCTCAAGTCCAGTGAGTATCTTTATTATCATTACTTTAAATTCTCTATCAGACATAAAACTTATCTCCATTTCATTTAACTCTGTTGCTGTGATTTTGTCCCGTTCTTTCATTTGGGACATATACCTCTGTTTCCTCATTTTGTTTAACTCTGTGTCTATTTCCATGTATAGGGAATTCAGCTATGTCTTCTGTTCTTGAAAGTAGTGACCTTGTGAAGAAGACATCCTGTTGTGCCCTGCAGTGCAATGTCCCCTATTTACCAGAAACTGGCACTTCAGTGGCATCTCCTATCTGTGTTGTGTGCACACTACTACTGTGTCTAAGTCACGTTTGCCTTCAGTCCAGTTGTCTGAAATACTGCTCTTTGCCTGTTGTGGGCAGGGTTTGGTCCCTATGTTGTTAGTGGGCCAGTCTGGGGTCACCTTGGGCTTGAGTTGAGTCAGATCAGGTATTTACCAGGGATACAGTAACCAAACTGTAGGGCACTTTCTCTGTTGTTCCCTGAGGAACTTTGGTTGGTGGTCAGAGCCCGCAATCATATGAGATGTCTGCTCCAGCCCACCAGTGGGGTCATAGACTAACTGATATGTGTGGTTATCTTCCCTTCTACCTGGAACAGGAATCACCTTGGAGTAGTGTGGCCACTGTCAGGGCTGCTTGCACCCTGTCAGTCTTATGTCACCACTTCGGATAGGCTCTGGCCAATAGTGTATTGGAGGGGGCAGGGCACACAGTAGGAAGTGTTACTAAGTTTGAGTGGGTCTGCTGTGGGAGGAGACCTGGGACCAAGAAATGGATGGAGGGGGCATGTCTGCAGGAGAATGTGTGGGTGGGGTGCACTGTTAGCAAGTTAGGTAGTGTTGGTGCAGTGCTAGTTCCCCACAGGTGTCCTTATATTTAGGCTGGGGACAGGGAAGGGGAATGGTACCTGCCATCTCCTTTGCTCCTAGAGAAGTCTCACAAGGATCCTTGTCTCTTCAGCTCATGCTCTGAGATTAGTAAATAAATCCCTGTCCCATATACCCCAGGGTGTTTTTCAAACTGCTGCTTCTATGTTGTGTCTCCATAGGGCTGTTTGTTGTGCTGTCTCTTTAAAGGCAAGGACTCAGTTTCCTTTCACTCTCTGGGATCTCCCAGAGCAGAGTCCACTAATTTTTAAATTCCAGATTTTAAGCCTCAGTGATTGTAAGAATTTGCAAAATCCAGCCCCTCTGGGTTTCAAAGCCAAATGTCATAGGGGCTTGTCTTAACCATGTGGGATCCCTTGTGTGAGAGTCTCTTTCTATCTCATCTTTGGCCCACAGCATGCCTCCCTCCTGCAGACTGTCCTGGAGATCCATGTAGCTGCCCACCATGGCTCCACCCTTCCTACCCTCTTCAATGTGACCTCTTCTCTACATTTAGCTCTGGAGAGTTTTCTCTGCGAGTCTTCACGTCTTTTTTTTGGGTTATTCACATTGATGTGGGTATCATCTAGTATTCATGAAACAAGGTGAGCTTAGGGTCTCCACTCTACTACTCCACTTCCCCAGAAGTCCTCTTTCTTTCTTTTTAGGTCTAGATGGTAAGCCATACATTGATTCATCGATATTCATCCTTTCTTTAAGCCTGCTCTACAGAAGAAGAATTGTCCTTCTTAGCTAAGGTCCAGGACTCTACTTCTCAGTGTAAAATTTTCATTTTCTAATTATTTTTCTGGGATATATAAAACTACTTATTTTCAAATATTGATTTTAAATCAATAAATGTTGATAAACCTTCTTGTTAACACAAATATTTTGTCTCTATATTCTTTTATAGTTTCTATATATACAATTATCAACAGCAAATAATGACAGTTTTCTTTTACCAATCCCTGCCATTTTATTTTTCTTGCCTTATTCTGCTGGCTAGGACTAACATTAAAATGCAAAATAGAAAAGGTAATTATTTGGACTTTATAGAAATATATCTAAAATAAAGGTGTGTGTGTTTTGGGGGGGTGGAGAAATTATGTATCATCTTAAGTCACAGGGAAAAAAAACATATACTTTTTCTTCTTGGCAAACCTAGCTTCATGTGACAGCTGTTACTGTCTGACCAGTGATAATAAAATCTGTCGTATATCCCTTCTTCTGCCATCTATTTTTGTGCTCCTATGGATATGTTAGGGAGGGAGAAAGCAGCTTTGCAGTAGGACATATGTTCACTAAACTGTGGCAAATCAATTTGGATAATCTCTAGTGTAAATTTTCACCTTAGGCAGACAAGTTTTCCACCACTGAGCAAGATCTGCTTTTTGTAGAAATAACCCAGTATGCTGAAAGTTCAACAGAAGTCTAGTAGACATTTCTAATTTTTTAAAAAAACTTTTTTACATTTGTTTTTGATAGAGACAGAGCACAAGTGGGGGAGGGGCAGAGAGAGAAGGAGACCCAGAATCTGAGCAGGCTCTAGGCTCTGAGCTGTCAGCACAGAGCCTGATGCAGGGCTTGAACTCACAAACTGTGAGATCTTGACCTGAGCTCAAGTCGGACGCTTAACCAACTGAGCCACCCAGGCGTCCCTACATTTCTAATTTTTTAAACAGCACAAAATTAGTTTCCTTTTATATAGGGAAATACTACATAAGGAAAACTACTTGTTGTAAAGAGGTTATTGATAAGCTAGTTTTTAGCCTGACAATTAACTACTTTAAAAATAATACAAAATGTACTCAACTACTAAGCCTTTTATTCCCCTGAATGATAAAACATAGTTTTGTTTTTCCCAACTGTTTTAGCTTTTGAAAAGAATTTTTAAAAGTTGATGAAGTAGCTGGGAATACGCAAAAATAACATTTAAGTTTTGAGGGGAATATGGGGAGTGAAGTTTTATGTTTTAAAACTGTTTTATTACTTTTCTTTTCCTTCTTCTTTTGACTGCTACCTTGTTTACCCTAATGGTGATCCTTCTCTCACAAGGGAACCTTTAAGTGGTAACATGTTTACTATTGAAAGATGGCTAATTACTTGCATGGGCAAGTTTGCTACTCACTCCTGTATCCTTGTCAGATAAACTGATCATGATAGCCTTTCTTGATGAAGAGTGACATAGCTGGAGATTATTTTTCAGCTGGTACTCCAAGTAGTCAACTGAAATTGGCATTGGAGATGAAACCTATTTATGATATGATAGCATAAAACAGAACATAACTCGGAGTTGAAGTACCCTTTTTCCATAAGGACTTGCTGTTTCTTCTATATAGGTCTGGCATGTTCCCTCTAGATAACTATGTCTAAAAGCACAGACTATTAATTTTGAACTGTGAGAATCCTAAGATCAGTAACTTGAAGCTGTATTAATGGTCATGTACCTAACTGCATTACTATATGTGTTTGGAAAAGGTGGAATATAGAAGTTTTCTAAATTTTGAGGGAGAAGCTAATGTGATTCTGGTGTATATTGGTTTTTATCACACTGCTTTTCTAGATTGTTCAACAATTCTCAGTGAAACATTTCCAGGGGATATTAGAATAATAAGTCAAAAGAATTTTCTATGTGTTCATCTTCCATGCAGCTGGAAGCAGGTGTCTCACTGTCTGATTCAGTGCTAAGTGGGACAGAAAGAGGAATTGGAAAAATCTTTAGTCTTGGACCTCAAAGAAATTTCTAATGGCTGCAATGAGAAATATAGAAAGCCATAATTATTTCTGAATACTTTGCCTTTAAAATGATGTTTGGGTAAATAATTAGCTTGTAACGGCCTTGATAATTTCTGACATCTGTTACCTCAAATCTGCTGATTTTACTTTTAAAAATAGCAAAGAATATTCTTGAAACATTACAAAATTGAAAGCAGAGATATTCCAAGTACTGACTTGGAAGGAAACTTGTATATCTTTCCCTGGATTTTAAAATGCAATGATTTATCATAATCAGAAAAAGGAGCTAAAATGGAATATGCAGTGGTTAGCAATTGTCTATAAAATATCTTTTTTTCATTGTATTTCATATTTGGGAGAAAATACATAACATGGTGCCTACCAGGGATTATGGAAATAAAAGTTATGACATCAGAGAGTTTCTCTATTGTAAGAACATAGCTACCAAGTTAATTAATTAGCAATTAAACCTATGCTTTTCAGTCACAGAAAGGAAATGTGAAATTTTTGACTTTTTAAATTAAAAGTTTTGAAAGATAACTTTAAAATGCATTATAAGGAACCAAGGCATACCTATTATTATCTCTGATCAGTGAGGAAGAAGTCAGGGTATGGCACATCTAAGCAAAATAACTGATTCTCGCCTTTGGAACACAGACTGACACTTGGTTCAAAGTCTTTTTAAATTCACCGTACTCTACTGAGTAAAGCTTCAGGGTAAAACCTACATAGGTAGTAAGTATGATGAAGTTTAGAGCCTGGTTACCTACAGTTCTGAAAGCCAGCTTTTTCAAAAGATTGGCTGCTATGCATTTTAACGTGAACAAGTTTATTGCGCACAACGTTGGTTTAGTACTAACTTAATGCATTTTGTATTTACCATTTAGTGCACATATTTTGAAATAACTAAATGGAATAACTGTCATTCCTTGTGAATGTTGTAAGAAAACTTTTATGAATCATGGCTTTGGAATGTTCTTAGTTTTTATCATATACCCATCAAAAACATAAAGTAAAATACAATACTACTTGGATTCAATGTGCAATTTACATTAGTAAAGTATTCTTTACGTTACAAAGTACTCTTTTTTTGTCCCTTCAGGGTTGTACTTGTAGTGATAAATTAAGGTTGTTCTGAATCAGACATATAAGAATAGATTACCCTAAAACTAATAACTTTTAAACCATTATAATTGCCCACTACAATTGCATTCCAAATACAAAAAAGCAACTTTGTGAATGTTTGGAATGTTAAATGAATTGCATCAATCAGCTACATCAGGTTTTATGGAAAGCTTTCGATAAATGGCAATGTTGCAATAGCATAAAAAGAGAGTGCAAAAAGAAAAGTACAGTGTGTCCATCACATATATTTTTATTTTGAGGATTTTTGTTTGGCAAGAATAATGGCCATTATTGAGTTAAATTAAATTAAAAACAACATTTAAGAGTCTTAAATTAATTAATAAAATTAATGTTTCTTTCAAGATGATTTTGCTCCCAGACTCATACAAGTGTTCTTATGCACTTTTTTGTGACAACTGTTACCATAGAAATACTGAGACATTTTCAGGGGACCCATTTTTGGAAGGAGTTTCACTGCTCCTCTACAAAGTATCCTCCGCCAGGTAAACTGGATGCTCATGTTACAGAATGCAAGTCAGATGATTAAGCTCTTTTCCAGAGAACTGATGGTTGACATTTAAATATGACTTTTTCCCTGAAAATTAGGACCAACGGCGATGACAACAATGATAATATAATGGAGTCAAATGACATGCGTGGTATTTTTACTAAACATTTTTTTTCTGTAAACCTAACATTTGAAGCAAGTTCTAAGAAATTTGACATGTTTGCCCTCTTACTATCTCATGGTTTAATTTTTTTCTCACTAGTTATCTCAAGCCTATGTTTACATTCAACTTTTTTCATTTGCAGTGTGCCTGAGCTATTTCCAGTTCTGCTGCTTCTAACAGGGTCTGAAAACCCTAAAGCGTCTTGTTTCAGCCACTTCCCAAACGTAGTGGTCTTTATCCCTACGTTTTATCAGAGACAAGAGTATTGAACAGCAGTCATTAAGTTGAATTTATGGCTTCCCACACAGTGACTGAACTTATAAAAATATTTCCTTATTTGTGATATTTTCAGTTTTTAAATTTGTGACACTTACAATTTTTCTCAGCTTTATTTAAAGATATTCCAGAACCTTCGTGACTTCTGTTTTCATGATATAAACTGCTTTTAGATCAGCTGTCCTTATAAAACCTACTCTTTTACATTACAATAAAAATTTTTAAGGGGCATCTGGGTGGCTCAGTTGGTTAAGCGACTGACTCTTGATTTCGGTTCAGGTCATGATCTCACGGTTGGTGGGTTTGAGTCCCGCATCAAGCTTTGTGCTGAGAATGCGGAGCCTGCTTCAGATTCTCTCTCTCCCTCTCTCTCTGCTCCTCCCCTACTCATGCTTGCTCTCCCTTCCTCTCTCTCTCTCTCTCACACACACAAAATAAATAAACTTAAAAAAAATTTTTTAAGTTTTAAAATAAATTTTTTACCTGACAGAATTAAGTACTTTAGTATAAATATATGGTGGGTTTTTTTTTTAAATATTTTCCCTTTACCATGGTACTCATACTCTAAATTTGTGTTAAGGTAGAATTCATTTAGTTGGATGTAGAGCCACAAGGTATTTATGCTTTCCTATCCTATTGTCAGAAAGCTTACCTGCCAGGGCATTCACACATTTAGAAATATACTAAATGTTTATCAAGAAAATCCAGAAATTTCACAGCCATATTGGCAACATGCTATGAGAGTTTTTCATTTTTAATCACATAATATGAATAATACCCTGGCCAGAAAAATATGATCCAGGTTTAGGAAAAGTTTCCAAATTTATTTAAATAGCACCCTGGCACATTAGAAGGATCATAAGATTTGGAGTTAGATAAACTTATATCTTGGCTTTACCTCCTATAGCTAAGTACCAAGCATGAGCAGGTCAAAGAATTTTCTGAACCTTTATTTTCTTGTTTATAAAATAGGAATAATAGTGCTGACATAAATATTGTGATGATTCAACTTGAGAGAAATAATTCATGTAGAGTGCCTAGTATACTGTTGATACTAAATAAATGTTTCTTTCCATTTGCATCTTTCTGTTCAATTAAATAAACACTTACTAATCCTCATTACATTCCAGACATTATGTTAGTAGCTAAGAATGTATTACATTTATATTGCCTAGAACAATTTTGGTACAGAACACATCATTAACTACATTGAAGAGAGCTGAAATGCTTGGGCTAATAGATGGTAACTATGCTATGTGCTAAGCACTTGAAATTTCCTAGAGTTTAAATTTCTAAGCAATCCTAATAAGCATTATCATCCCCAATTTATAGATGAGGGAATGGAGGCTCAGATAAGATAAGAAGCTTGTCAGGGGCACCTGGGTGGTTCAGTCGGTTGAGCGTCCAACTTCGGCTCAGGTCATGATCTCATTTTCTATGAGTTCAAGCCCCATGTGTCGGGCTTTGTGCTGACAGCTCAGAGCCTGGAGCCTGCTTCAGATTCTAGGTCTCCTTCTCTCTCTGCCCCTCCCCTACTTGCACCCTGTCCCCCCCCTCAAAACATAAATAAACATCAAAAAAAATTTTTTTTAAAGGTAAGAAATTTGTCAGTGGTCACAACTACTAGTAAGGGCAGAGTAAGGATATGAACCTATGTTGTTTCTTTGATTCTTAAAATCCATGCTCTTTCATCTAAGAAATTTTATTTTCAAATATTGGGAAGAAAACTATTTCATATTTTCAGAATATTTTTGAGACTCTGAAGTTTTAAAATATTACTCCATGTGTTAGTTGGGAATTGGTACTACTATGGTCTCAATATGGGGATAAACCTTCTTGTAAAATTACGGTAGTCCTCAGAATGATCTCCTTATATCTTAGCTGACAATTCAATAGTTCTCTGTATTCAACAATGGGGTCTGGGGCTCAGTAATCATGGTGTGTCCTTAGTATTTGACATTTGGAAATCTAATTGGCATTTTTAAGTTTTTCCATAAATCCATTTTGGCAGCTAGCATTTTAGCAACACTCTGGGGTACTCCTGATGTTCGTATCTACTATGGATATATAGAGTTAGGTAATCATGCAGTTTACAGAAAATGCCATAGTTCCCAGATTAAACTGTCAACCAGGCATTGGAAAGAGTCTGGTGAGTTTTTTGGTTTAAAGCATAATAAAAATAAAATAAAATAAAATAAAATAAAATAAAAGGGTAATATACTAAACCAGTGTTTTCCAAAGAGTATCTATTCTCAATAACATGTGTCTTAAGAAATACTCAATGAAAACAAATTAAAAAGCAAATAAAAACATAGAACAAAATGATTAATTGGTCACATACATTTTGGACAAGACGTATACTACACTATCCTTCTGGAGACTAAGAATTGCACATCAGCATATTAAGACTCTGAGGGAACCTATAGTTAAAAACAAACAAACAAAAAAAACCTCTAGATTTTTTTAAAGCCAGATTGTTCCAGACTGATTTGACCAAGGAACCCTGTGTGTGTGTGAAAAAAAAAAAATCTATAACAAGTTGTTCTTGTGTTCCTCATCTGTTTTTATTTTCAAAACTATAAAGAGACTTCTGAAATGTGTCAATACTAGGAGCTCAGGGAAACTTCTCCCCAGAGAGACAACTATTAGACTGATCAAAATTAGCAAAGACAAACTTTCAAAATCTCTGGAATTTGATCAAAGGGCTTACAACCAACCGAGAAGCGTTTAAAACACATTTACAGAAAGTCAGTAAGAGTGGGAGGCTGTGGCATTCAAGACAGGGACTACGCCCATGCCCACACGGCTCTGCATCCTGGAAAAACTGTTTCAGCAAGAATGTCAGCTGAATGGCAGTTCCCATCTCCCTTAAATCCCTGGAGTGCGAGAGCTATTCTCAGTTCTTTCAGCAGCTGGCGAACATCAGCGGATCCTATTTTCCACAGCTTTGTGCTACAGAAGGCACCTGTCTAGTGGATGGCAGCAGCCAAGCAGCCCTTACTACTCCACCCCCAACTCCTGCTCCACAGGGAGTGTCTGGAGAGGGCAGCCGGTGAAGCGTGCAGCCCTTCTTTCCCACACAGCACAGTGTCGTAGAAGACCTTCTCAGGTGGTCTTGGCATTAGAGGGAAGCTCTTATCTCCCCTGTGTTCCTGGAATGTACATTTAATCTCGGGGGATTCATTAGCTGGTGAACATCCTCCCTAGAACTGAGCTGAGAAACATCCATCTGGGAAGTGGCCGCGGCCACCTGGGGACACCGGTTCCTTTTCCCGTTCACCACAGCTCCTGCTCTGTAACCCAGAGTTCTGCCTGGAGGAGGGTGGAATCATGTCGCAAAAAACTGGAACAGCCCACCCCTGCCAAGGATCCAACTTTAATGAGATCAGACTATGGACCCATATAAGGCAGGCCACAGGGTCTTGCTGAAAACTATAAATAAATCAGCTTGCAATTCATGCAAATTTACAGCTGGGTGTGATACCAATACATGTAGGCCAACCATAAACTTAACAGAGACATGAGGGAAAGAGACTGTCAAAGAGGGTCTGCCTAGAACCATAGTCATCAATGGTGGTCAGGAAGACCCAGGTCAGGAAGACCTCACTGAAGTTTTCTATCCATTAAAAGTCATTAAAAAGTAAATAACTGAAAGGGAAAACAGTAAAAACAAGTCCCAGGAAGGAACAGTTATCATCTATGTTACTATAATATATTAACTAAAATGTACAGTTTTCAATGAAATATGATGAGCCACATAGAGATACAGGAAAGGGTGTGTCAGATAGTTTTTAAAAAAGGCAAAAAATCTGCCTTTGATGGGATTGCTGTGAAGTACAGCAAAGACTTCAAAGCAGCTATTATAAATATGTTCAAATATCTACATTAAAACCCATTTAAAGAGTTAAAAGAAGGCGTGATGACAATGTAACATCAAAAAAGACTATAAATAAAGATATAGAAATTATAACAAAGAAAGATGGAAATTCTGGAGTTGAAAAGTACAATAAAAATTTTAAAAATCACTGGGGTGTTCAATAGTAAATTAGAGCCTGTAGAGAGAGAATCAGGTAATTTGAAGATACAATGTTAGATATTAGGCATTCTGAAAAACAGGGAAATGCAAATCAAAACCATAAGCTATCACCTCATACCAGTCAGAATAGCCAGTATCAAAACAAGACAAGATATAACAAGTGTTGGTGAAGATTTGGAGAAAAAAGAACCCTCCTGCAATGTTGGTGGGAACATAAATTGGTGCAGCCACTAGGGAAAACAGTATAGAGGTTCCTCAAAAAGTTAACGGTAAAAATACCATACAACCCAGTAATTCCACTGCTGGGTATTTACTAAAAAAAGAAAAAAAAACACCAATTCAAAAAGATATATGCACCCCTATGTTTATTGCACATTATTTACAATAACCAAGATATGAAAGCAACCCAAGCGTCCATCAATAGATGAACAGATAAAGAAGATGTGGTATGTGTGTGCATGCGCACGCACGTGTGTGTGTGTGTGTGTGTGTATAATGAAATATTATTTACCCATAAGAAAGAATGAAATCTTGCAACAACATGCATGGACCTAGAGGACATTATGTTAAGTGAAATAAGTCAGAAAGAAAAAGACACATACCATATAATTTCACTTATATGTGGAATAAAACAACAACAATGAAAATAGAAAGAGATACATAAACATAGGGAACAATCTGGTGGTTGACAGGGGCGAGGGGTGGGGAGAAGATGGGTGAAATTCATGAAGGGAATTTAGAGGTGCAAACTTTCAGTTATAAAATAAATAAGTCATGGGGATGAAAAGTACAACATAGGGAAAACAGACAATAATATTGTAATAACTTTGTATCGTGACAGATGGTAACCACCCTTATTGTGGTGAACATTTATAATGTTTATAATTACTGAATCACTATGTTGTATATCCAAAACTAATATAATATTCTCATATACATACGCTAATATATATACTGATATATTTAAATTTTTAAAAACGAAGGATCTCACATTAATAATCTAAATTTTCACCTTAAGAAACTAAAACAAAGGAGAGCAAATAACTCCAAAATAGGTTGAACGAAGAAAAGAATAGAGTAGAACCAAAATTAATGCATATAGAATCTAAAAACAATAGGGAAATCAACAACCCAAAAATTTCTCCTTTCCAAAGAATAACAAAACTGACAAACTTTTGCTGGACTCACCACCAACAAAAGAGGATGAAAGGATGAATGGAGAGGGGTGCCTGGGTGACTCAGTTGGTTGAGCATCTGACTCATGATCTTGGCTCAGGTCATGATCTCATGGTTCGTGAGATCAAGCCCCCGTGTTGGAGTCTGCACTGACAGTGCAGAGCCTGCTTGGGATTCTGTCTCTCTCTCTCTCTCTCTCTCTCTCTCTGCCCCTTCTCCACTTGTGCTCTCTTTCTTTCTAAATAAATAAATAAACTTAAAAAATACTTTCCTTAAAAAAAAGAAAGGGTGAATGAAGAGACATCGCTATTGACATTACAGAAGTGAAAGGATTATACAGAAATACTATATACAATTGTATTCCAACAAATTAGATAAAATGGAAAAATTCCTGGAGAAACACAAACTACTAACACTGACTCAAGAAAAAACAGAAAACCTTATTAGATGTATGATAACAACCAAAAGAAATTTAGTGACTAAATACAGAACTTAGTATAAAGAAAAGCCCAGGTCCAGAAACATTTTTTAGTCTAAAACCAAATTTAAAAAGAATTAAAACCAATTCTTCACAAACTCTTCCAAAAAATAGAGGAGGAAATAATTCCCAGCTCATTTTATGAGGCTATAAATTACCCGGGAAGCAAAACCACACATTACAAGCAAACATAAGAAAACATCACGAGAAAAGTAGAAACCAATATTCCTTAAAAATATTGATGCCAAAATTATCAACAAAGTAACTAGAAAACTCAGTCCAGAAAAATATAAAAAGGAATACATACCATGACTAAATAGGATTTATGTGAGGAATTAAAAATTGGTTAACATCTGAAAACATTAATGTAATAAATCACATCATTGGAACAAAGGACAAACACCACATGATTATCTCATTAGACAGATAAAGCATTTGACAAAATCCAACACCATTTTATGATAAAAACTACTCATTCAACTAGATATAAAAGGGAACTTACTCACTCTGGTAAAGGCCATCTACAAAAACACATCAGTTAATTTCACACTTAATTGTGAAAGACTGAATGCTTACTCCTATGATCAGGAAGAAGCTAAGGATGTCTGCTTTTACCAAATATATTCAATCTTGTGCTGGAGGTTCTAACCACTGCAGTTAGGCAGTAAATAAAAATAAAAGGTATTCTGATTGGAAAGTATGGAATAAAATCATATCTATTTGGAGATGACATAACCTAGTATGTGGAAAATCCTAAGGAATCCACTTTAAAAAAAAAAAAAAAAAACATTAGAACTAGTGTGAGTTCAGCAAATTTGCATGATATAAGATCAATATACAAAAAAACCCAACTGTATTTCCATACATGAACAATGAACAGTCTGAAAATAAAATTAAGAAGTTATTTACAATAGCATAATAAGTAATCAGTAGTAACTTTAATAATGTTCAAGACTTGTTCACTAAAACTCACAAAATTCTGAGGAAAAGATAAAAGACACAAAAAATGGAAGGATATCCCATGCTCATGGTTTGGAAGACAGTGTTGTTAAGACAGCAATACTCCCCCAAATTGATCTACATATTTAACACAATTATTATAAAATATCAGCTCTATGTTTTTTGGCAGAAATTGACACCCTAATTTTAAATTCACATTGAAATACAAAGGACTCAGATTAGTCAAAACATCTTAAGAGATCAAAAAGGAAAAAAAAAAGAAAATTTTGGAGACTTACACTTCCAGTTTCAAAACTTGTTACAAATATACAGTAATCAACAAAATGTGATAGTGGCATAAGTACAGATATGTAGATAAAGGCCACAGAATTGAGAGTTCAGAAATAAACCCTTACACTTAAGGCAATTATTCCCAACATGGTGTCATGTCATTTCAAAGAGGAAATAATAATCTTTTTAACAAATGGTACTGGGAAAATTGTATAACCACATGCAAAAGAATGAAGTTGGGCCTTTCCTCATGAATAAGAAAATAACTCAAAATAATTATAAAATTAGATGTAAGTGGTAAAACTATAAAAGTCACAGAAGAAAATATAGGAGTAAATCTTCATGATCTTGGGTTAGGCAATAATTTCTCAGATATGACACAGAAAGCACAAGCCACAAAAAATAGATAAATTGTAATACATTAATTAAAAACATCTGCGCTATAAACAATACCACTAAGAAGATGAAAATACAAGTCACAGAATGGAAAAAAATTTTCATAGCACATATCTGATAAAGGATTTGTACCCAGAATATATACAAAATGCTTATAATTCAATAATGAAAAGATAAATAGCTTAATTTTCAAAAGGGCTAATGATCTGATAAACATTTCTCCAAAGAAGAGTAAAAAATGGCCAATGTGAACTTGAAAAACTACTTAATATCATTAATCATTACAGAAATGCAAATCAAAACCACAAAGAGTACCAGTTCACATTCACTAGGATGGTTGTAATAAAATAGAAACTAGGAAGTGTTGATGGGATGTGGAGAGATTGGAGCCCTCATAAATTGTTAGTGAGACTGTAAAATGGTGCAACCACCTTGGAATACAGTCTGGCAGTTCCTCGGAATGTAAAACATGGAATTACCATATAACCCAGCAATTTAACTCCTTGGTAGATAAAAACATGTCAACATAAAAACATTTATGCAAATATTCATACCATTATTACCTATAATAGCCAAAATGTGAAAATCACCTGAAATGTGATATAACTATATAATGAGATATTGATTGGTAATAAAAATTAATAAAGTACTCATACATGTTATAATATACATGGACATTGAAAACAATTTACTATATAAAAGAAATGAGTCACAAAAGATCAGTATTATTATTTCATTTGTATAGAATAGAATAAATGGATAGTTCTATGGAGACATTAGGTATATCACTGTGCCTCAGGATGAGAGGGATGTGACGGTCGAATGGGGAATAGCTAATGTACTTGGGATTTCCTTCTGGGGTGATGAGAATGTTCTAAAGCTAGATGGTTGATGGTTAGATGATTAGATGATAATGGTTGTACAATTCTGTGTATCTACTTAAAATTTTTGGATTGTACAACTTACATGAGTGCGTTTTATGTTATACCTCAATAAAGATATTTTTAAAATATAGCCATTACCATAATCGATAGTTGAAATAACTTTACTGGTCCCCAGTTGATCAAATAGTGTAGTAATTTTGGGCATAGGATACACATCAAGTATTGTTATGGAATTCAATTATCTATGATACATACAGACTTAATGTGTTTTCTATTGAGAAACAAAATCAAGGGAGAAAATGAGAAATTGAGACATTTGGTTAATCCCTTATTTTACTTTCTCACCACTATTGTGATTTAATCTAAAACACTTCCATTCATTTAAGAAATTGGCAGCATAATTGGATTATCATCTCCTCTACATAGACAGCCAAACTGCTTCTACATGGTTTTCAGCGAAGTACAGCTATGATCTCTCTTAGCACAGACATAACTCTTTCTTACATGTTATAAAAAAGAAACAGGCAAACTGAACTACATCAAAATGGAAAATAAATATCTGTGCTGTAAACAATACAATTAGAACGTGTTCTCAGACTCTCTTCATTATTTTAGGACTTACTCTCTTTAGAGGATGTGCAAGAATGCCATGATTTTCTTCAGCCTTTGATTTTGGGTTTTATCAGGCATCTGATTGATTTTGGGTTTCATCAGGCATCTGATTTGTTCTGGATCTAGAACTAGACTTTCTGAGGTTTCTAATGTGTCTGAAATTTTGTAGTTGGGATCCCTTCATTATGATGACAAGTTTTGTTAAAAAAATATATATAACCTTGGGCTCTACAAAGGACCCACTTCATCAGAATCTGTAGTGGTAGAATTCAATAATTATATATTTTTAAAATCCTTATGTAATTATGTTTATTAGTATTGAAAAATGGATTTAGCTTACGTATGCCCTTTGCGGTTTCTCTGGTGACTTATTCAAGAAAAATCACGTAAGATTTTTCATCTAGTTAGTTTGGGATCATAGATAGATCTCTCCAGTAATCTATCACTAACCTTTATATATGGTCAGAATACCATCCTTCCTCCTTTCAAGAATTATAATGTGTTGTTTTCTAAATTTATGACCTCTAGTTTGCTAATGAAATTTCCACATTTTTGTTTTACTCCAAAAGACACGTTTTTTTCATTGTTTTATAATGTTTAAATAAATTACATTGTATTATTGGCACATTATATTCTGAAAGTTTCCCTTTCCTTTAGTAAATTGCAGTTTTTTTGCATGTTTCTCATCTCTAGTTACTCATTTAATCAGCAATTTTCATTATATGAGAATGTGTTCCAATTGTTTTTAAATTTCTGGTTTTGTTTACATTTGTCCAATAGTGAGAAGCCTCCTTAAATCTGGTATCTGGAAACAAGTTGACATTTGGTAGGAATATAAATATAATAGTATATGTCATGGCAATATATGTATAAATAGAACTATATATATGTATATATATAATTGTGTATATTTTTATAGATTATATAGTGTCACTTTTTAGACAATATGTGTTAATTTTTTAAAAATTTTAATCCTTGTGTATAAATTACAGAGGATAGTTTAAATAATAAAACATATAAACAGTAAGTCGTGTCTGATGCCTCTAAGAGGTTATACAAATCATGAGACTATAATAAGCTCTACATTATTATCAAGTTGATATTTAAGTCACTTACCTTAAAAATGATGTCATATATATGTGTGTGTGTATGTATATGTATATGTATATATCTGACTTTACAATTTAGTAAATATGACATATTTATATATGACATCTTTATGTGTGTGTGTATGTATATGTATATGTATATGTATATATCTGACTTTACAATTTAGTAAATATGACATATTTATATATGACATATATATGTGTGTGTGTATGTATATGTATATGTATATGTATATGTATATGTATATGTATATATCTGACTTTACAATTTAGTGTACTGCTCTGGCAGGAATAACCTAGTTATGGATTTAAAAGGACTCACCTCTTTCTTCCTTCATTGTATAACTCTAAATTATAAAAAATAAAATAATTCCTATGAGACCTCTCTATATGTAAATGACAGAAGTGATAAAACTTCTCATCTAAATTATTAGCATGATTATCTACATACTTCTTAATTATTCCCTTCAGGGTTATATTAAATCTTCCCAGTAGTTTATTGTGGAAATTAAGCTACAGTCTTGAATTGCTCAATCTCAACTGCATCATATTTGAAAGAAAATTTTTGTCCTCGTTAAGATTACTGGTAACGTTCCCAGTAAAGGATTATGCCCAGTAAATCTTTGCCTAATACTGGAGTGTCAACAGAGGCATAGAAAAGGAACCTGGTATTTCGAGCCAGCCAATGGATGCTACTTATCTGGGTGGAGAGTTTACAAGGTCTTTTTTTCGGTGTCTGCTCTTTCTTATGTTATACCCGTCTAGAAATACAACAGTCATCAATCGCTATTATTTCCATACTAGCCAAAGCTTATCAATAGTCTTTGTTTGATCATGCTTTAGAAGACTTACACTAGCTCAGTGACAATCTTTAACCTTGGTGAACGGCACCAAGAACCCAGGTTTGGTGACTTCTGGACAATATCACCACGATTTATATGCTTGTCTCACAACAGGCCCTCTTCTACACAGAGTCATGGTTGTTCCTGGCACTCCTGATGATGTTTTTCTGGCAGTAGTTTAAAGCTTTTGTTGACCATGTTTCCCCGGAGTTTTTATAACTATGTAATAGCAGGATTTTAGGAGGGCTTTTCTAGTTGTTGTAGTTGACTCTCCCAGACTAACTGGTAACCCTGGTGAAAGTTATTAACTTGTAGCTCTTGTCATGAAATCAATGAGTCCCCTAGGGAAGCATGATGGTGTAACAGCGCAGCTGTTTTTCTGAACTACTCCAGGCAGTGGAAGGAATGTTCTCCTACTCCCTTCCCACGTCTTTTCATAAGTTATAGTTATCAGGCCTCTGAGGATTATTTCTTGAGGTAGATCAGATAAGAGCTCCCTCACTGTACTTCTTACGGCAGGTAGTTTGGCAAAGTACCCAATTTTTTCTCAGAAATAACCCTGTCTTCCATAGTATAAATTAACACAGAGGCAAATTTTAATCCAGAAAAAATATTAATTTTACAAAAATTTTAATTTAACTGTTCCATTCAGTAAAATAAGCAATGGCACTGCTGAGTGTCATTCATTATCTCTTGAAGAATTTTTCATATACACTAAAGTATATGTTTAGTTTTCAAGTTCAGGCAACAGTAAGTATAGTAATAGTAACCCCTAATATGTTAAACCTCAATTATCTGGGATCAACCCAGTGAGAATATTAATTTATCTGCAAATAGCTTTTGGATATTTACTTTAGTAGAGAAAAAAATATCCCTGATACAAACTTGTTTTCTTATTATTTGGTTGAGTTTAAAACAAAGAAAACAAAGAAGCAAACAAAAAAAAAAACAACTTTCATATGATCCTCTGAGATCATCAGTACTTCTTTTGGGAATTCACATCTTCAAATCCAATCTTAGAATATTAGTGTTGATATAAATATGAGTGCCTCAATTATCAAGGCAGCATTAAATGTATTCATTAGCATCAACTCATTCAGAGGAAAATATGTTTAAGTGATTTAGAAACAAAGGGTGAAGTATAAATAATTGTGGTTAAACGCACAAATTTTGTTAGATAAAACAATCTAATCATTAACACATGCATTTCTTGAAACATGATTCTCTCAAAAATCAATCATTTCATTCATCTTATTAGAGGGAAGCACTGGACTTTTCTTCACATTTTGTTGAGGTATCTAATTTCTGCAATGATAAATAGGAGGAAGCACACCATGAGTTGGGGGAGGGGTGACAAGGAAGGTATAGGCCAAAATAGCTTGAGAAGCACATCACTCTCTAAGAGCTCAGACAGCTACCTAGGTCTTAAATGAAGTAGCAAAATTTCATGATATCAGCTTTGTTGTATAGAGAGCATACTCCCCCTTTCTTTAGATTCCCCTGAAAAAAGTGAATATATTTCAGTAGAATAGACAGTTGAAATGCTCTATTTCTTTGACCTTTAAAATATTTTCAATAGTGAACAGCTGGCCACTCTGCCCCTTTCCCAGAGGCTGCTAGGCTGTAAACAGGAGGCAAAGTAGAACTGCAGCCAATCTAATTATGGAATATTGAAAAGGTCAAAGCATTGCCCTGGGCTACAAAATAGTAAGATCTTCATTTAAAAGAATGCCAAATGTCCTAGTCAGTAAATGCAAGAGTAACAGCTTGTATTTCTTATAGAATTAGTATTTGGAAGCTATCTCCCATACGTAAGTTTCTGACCTACCAAACACGTTACAATGCTATTAAAAATTGTCCAGAAAAGCAGAAGTAATATGGATTGTGGTGGCATCTTCTCACATTAAGGACACTATAACTTAGCTGTAACATAGTGTGTCAGTTAGGTTGCAATCAGAGATGCAGAATCACTGAGGGTTACAAAAGAAGAGGTTTATCATACAGGTTAGTTCTTATGCAAATGGAGAAACTTATAAAAATGTCTATGGAAGGCTGTCTCTGTATCTGGTGGTATTCCTGAAGTTGCTGTAATCAGCAGGGCCAACACTTGGGAAGAAAGGCTGAATGTCATAAAGGAGAGGATATGAACAAACTGGAATCCATGAGATCAAATTGGAATTGATGAAAACAAACTAGAATTTACAAGGACAAATTACAATCCATGTTTGTCCCTATCACTTCTGTCTTCAAAAACACAGGTGACCTGAAGAATGGGTTGATGTCCTTACCATGGAACTACGTATGTGCCTGGATCAGGACTTGGAGAAGTTGAAGGTGGAGATCAAGTGGACATTGGAGAGTTGTCTGACCACCCACAGCCCCGTGCCAATTAGATGACCCACTCCTACTTTCCAAATTTTGTGCAAATTATTTTTGTGGTAAACTCAAATCCAAAAGTACACAGGGTTCAAGGTTAACTATATTGACACAATAACAAAACCACCATGTCCCATCAGCAGATGCATCTTCTAAGGGGGCTGAGAAGTGTAAGAGAACTAAGTGCTGTATCTTGTGATATGGAGATTCGGGAGTTCATAAGGATGTATCTGGTATTATCTAGATTCTGTCCTCTCTCATATGTAGGGCAATCAAGAGCTGGATACATTCTCTTTGGAAGGGGAATTTAAAAGGTTTTCTGGGGTGTCTGGGTGGCTCAGTCTGTTAGCATCTCGATTTCAGCTCAGGTCATGATCCCATGGTTTCATGGGATCGAGCCCCACGTCGGGCTCCACACTGACAGCATTGAGGCTGCTTGGTATTCTTTCCCTCTCTGCCCCTCCCCTGCTCACATGTGCATGCTCTCTCTCTTTCAAAATCAATAAATAAACTTAAAAAAAAATAAAAGGTTTTCTGCAGGGAAGTTATACAATTGAGCTTATGTAAAAAGATAACTCTCAATGTTGAAGATAGCTGAAAAAAAACAAAATTGCAAAGTCAGGTTAAATCTACTCATTTTGCCTTCTGCATCCTATAAGAAACCCCATGATGAATTTCCTCCTAATAAATAACCATGGGGTTTTCATGTGATGAGAAATACACTTACCAGAGGAAACAGACATTTGGAGCAGATTCCCTGAGGGGAAAATCCGAGCTATCTGATTGGAAATCCCTAGTGACCAATCAACTTATCATTTTAGTTGAATTTCTGAATAGATTTTTTAGAATGAACCTGAAGTGGTCTTTCTAAATCTTTTTTTAAAATAATGTTTTAATTTCAGCAAATTGTTCACATTTCATATCCAACTGAGATTTTTTTAGGATTGACTTAGTTATCTTATTTCATAAATGGTATTTGTGTCCAGTTTAGTAATTAGCATGCACTTCTACTGATATCAGAGATGTCACAAAAAGCCCACATGACCTTAACCCACTATATTAGATAACTCCAGCAATAATATGTTCCCTTTGTGGTAAGTACCATGGGAATGGATCAGAAATGCATGGTCTGGATGGTTTCCCTTGAGTCATTTTCATGTGAATTTAAACTTTCCAGCCATGTTCTTAAAAAAAAAAAAAGATCATTGCCCATAGCAACCCAGTAGGTGATCAGTTCATTAAAATTAATTACATTGGATTGCATAGGAATGCTTGAGAAAAGCAGGATACAGTTGCTTTGATTTCAATGCCCAGAGAAACTCTCTGACAACTATTGGAGTAGCTATAGTTTAGATTTCTTCAGCAAACTCCAGAGAGCCCTTCCCTGATGCATTAATTCTTCAGCCCCAGACTGACATTACCTAGAGACTTACTTCTCCTTGAAAAATTAATCCTCTTTGTCTGTTACTTGCTCTCTTTACTTCAAATATTTGACCCAGAAAAAAAGACATGTCACAGGCTTGTCCTTCATGCTCAGCATCTCATGACCAGGCCATATGACCTTTAGTTATAGTTATAGTTAATATTATTGTATAAAATAAGTAAAATCATTTTATTCTGATACAGGTCCTAGAATTGTTCATAGTGTAAGCATATAGACATGCATTCTATAAAGAGATATGAGTAATCTTAACCATGATCTATAACAAGAGATAATGAATAAAACCCACCCAAGACATGGGTTATTTTTAGAATACATATACATATCTATCTATCCATCCATCTATCTATCTATCTATCTATCTTCCTATTTTTCCTACCTTTTACTATATCTTGATTTAGATTTTCCCTGTGTACGACTTTCTCAAGACAGCCAGTTTGGATAACTTACCTGAGAACATTGACAATTATTATGAATTTTTGAGAAGAATGAGCATTTTCTCTGAAAACCTCTATTTGTTCACCACCAAATACAGACTATGCAATAAAATTCAACATCTCCGTCTTAGAACCATGAGGCCACAGTTAAGGAAGACTGTTCAACTCACCCAAGAACTATCTTGACACACACATGAAATTTTTAGGGTTTTAGCTTCCCACACTAAAATTGTGTGTGTACTTGAATTTTTGACACACTGTGAATATACTTGAAAGATTTACTTATTCATGTTTATAGTTTTAACAAAGTAATTCTTGGAACAATTATACTTCTCATCATTTTGTGCAAAGTATTTTAATAAGTTCTCTTGCCAGATACAAATGGCATTCCTTAGATAAGGCTACACTTTGTTTCATATTTACTGTCTGAAAACACAAAAGGGAAAAAAATTAAGAAAAAAGCAATGAAACAAGCATTAAAAAAATATAAGCTGACACCAACTTTTGTTAGTCTTACATTTTTAAACATCCCTTTCAGTATTTTTATTTCTACTTCTTTTTTTTCAGAGGTTCAATGCCTCTTTGCCTTTCTAGCCTCTACATTTCTTTGCTTGGACTTGCTGGCCAGTATGTCTTTGGTGTTTATACTTCCATTTACTCACTAATTGAAAAGTATCTACTTTGTGGGTTTTTTAAAGTAATTTATTAGAAATGACCTTCCTATAACTCAAAAGACTAGTGATAATTTCAGGAACAGAAGTGGAAATTCTCTGGAGACTATCTATTGCAAGTTAATCTTTTTACTTAAGCCTAAGGAGATGCAGCCAACAGAATACTACTTTGTCATTTAGGCTTTGACCAAGTTAGTGATACAGGAGCTGTGCAAATCACTTGAGTATTTTTCAAGGAAACTTAGAAAAAATGGCAGACTTGAATTTCACAGCCCTTTTCCTCCATGGAAATATCAAAAACCAATCAGAAAGTGGCTGACTTAAACTTATAGCAGCTCTGGAAAAAGGTTAAAGGTCTATAGCAACCAAGTAGTTGCCCAATTGAGATAAAGTCACATTCAAAATGAAAGGAAAGTCTTTGGTATTTTTAAATGATCTTGTGCCAGCTCCCTCCAGGCCCAGGTGGTCTTTGTCTAAAAGAGGTAGCAGACCAGTTCCAAATTTCCTCCTTTGAACTTGAGGAAGCCAAAGAGACATTATTCACATGTTCTAAGCTGCCTGGAAGCTACCTAAAGGACTAGTTTCTATCTTGCCTAACTCAGATCTCAGGAAAAAGGGTGGCCACTGTTTGTAAAAATTGCAAGGGGACTAAAGAACCACAGATATCTGGGACAAGATTTTACCATGTACACATAAAATAGACCATCAAAGACCCCAAGGAAGAGTTGGAGTATAATTTAGGGAAATCATTCAAAGTAGCTGTGTATACAGAGGGATTGAGAAAGCTAAATGCAGGCCAAAGCAAGTCTACCTAATCAGTGAAGATCGCTTCATCCCAAACCCTATGTGCAAAGACTAAAAGAGGTAGCTATTTGTTCAAATGCCCAATTTCCAACAACACAACAACAAAAAATCATAAGGCACACAAAGAAGCAGCAAATTGTGGTCCACTTAAAAGAAAGAAAATAATTGGCAGAAACTGTACCCGAGGAAGCACAGACATCAGATTTAATAGACAAATATTTTTAAAAAGCTAAATTATGCTCAAATTGCTAAAGAAAAACAAGGAAAAAAATTAAAAGAAATCAGGAAAATGATATATGGAAAAATTAGATGACCTACAAAGTGATAGAAATTATAAAAAAGAACCAAACAGGAATTATGGAAATAAAAAATACAGTAACTGAATTGAAAAATTCAATATAGAGGTTTAACAGTAGATTTTAGTGAGCAGAAAACAGAGTCAGTGAATTTGAATGCAAGACATTCGAAATTATCATGTGAGGAGCAGAATGATAAAGAATGAAGAAAAAGGACAGAGCCTAAGAGACATTTGGCATACCATCATGAGGAGCAATATATACATTAAGGGAGTCCCAGAAAGAGCAGAAAGAGAAAAGGGACAGAGAGATTGTTTGAAAAAATATTGATTATAAACTTCCCAAATTTGAGGAAAGATGAATCTACAAATCCAAAAAGCTCAATGTACTTACAAGCAGAATACCAAAGAGATTCACACTAAGACATATTATAATGAAACTGTTAAAAGTCAAAAACAGAATCTTTAAAGCAGAAGAGAGAAAAGTTTTGTCACATACAAGGAATCCTCAATAAGACTATCAGCTGATTTACCAGCAAAACCCTTGGAGTCTAGAAGGCAGTGGAAGGATACATTGAAGTTGCTGAAAGAAAACAAACAGGGACTCCTGGTTGGTTCAGTCAGTTGGGCATCAGACCCTTGATTTCAGCTCAGGTCATGATCCGAGTCATGGGATCAAGCTCCATGTTGGAATACACACTGGGAGTGGAGTCTACTTAAGATTCTCTCTCTCTCCCTCTCTGCCCTCTCCCCTGCTTCTGTGCTTTCTCTCTCTAAAATAAAATTTTAAAAAATAGAAACCATCAAAAAAAACTGGCAACACAGAATTCTATATCTAGCAAAACTCTTCAAAAATGAGAGAGAAATTAAGACATTCCCAGATAATCAAAAGCCAAGGGAATCCATTGCCACTAGACCTGCCTTACAAGAAGTGCTTAAAGGAGTCCTTCAAATTGACATGAACTGACACTAGATAGTAACTTAAAGCCATATGAAAATATAAATATCTCTAGGAAAGCTAAATCCACATAACTAGGAAATATACAAAACTAGTGTTATTGTACATTTAGCTTGTAAGTTCACTTTTGATTTCTTACAGGATAAGAGACAAAGGTATAAAATGAATTACAAATCTATGATAATAAATACACAATGTATAAAGATGTGATTTGTGACATCAGTAACATAAAGTGAGAAGAGAACAATGTATAAGTAGAGGTTTTGTATGCAGTTAGTTAAGTTGGTATCAATTCAAATTAGGTTGTTAAAACTTTAAATTGTCATATGTAATCTCCATAGTAACCATAAAGAAATCATCTATAAAATGCACACAAAAGAAAATAAGAAGGGAATCTAAATGTCTCACTACAGAATCAATAAACACACAAAAAGGGAATAATAGAAGAAATCAGAGGTTGGGGCACCTGAGTGGCTCAGTGGATTAAGCATCAGACTCGATATCAGCTCAGGTTGTGGCCTCATTCATAGTCATGAGATCGAGCCTCACATTGGGCTCCATGTTGAGCATGGAGCTTGCTTGGGATTCTCTCTCTCCCCCCCACTCTCTCTGCCCCTTCCCTGCTCTCTCTCTCTCTCTCTCTAAATAAATATTTTAAAAAAAGAAATCAAAGGCATTTAAAAAACCTTAAAAAACCTATAAGACATATAGAAAATAAGTAAAAAATAACAAAAGTAAGTCCTTCCTTATCTGTATTTACTTTATTTATTTATTTATTTACTTATTTATTTTTAAGTAATCTCTACAACCAACATGGTCTCAAACTCACAACCCTGAGACCAAGAATCACATGTTCCACTGACCAAGCCATCCAGGTGCTCCATCAGTATTTAGTTTAAGTGTAAGTATATTAAATGCAACCCCCCCAATAAAAAGACATAGATTGGCAAAATGGATAAAAGCCAAAAACAAAAACCATGGTCCAATGATATGCAGTCTAGATGAAATTACTTTAATGGTTGACAGCGAATGGATGGAAAAAGATATCCCATGTAAATAGTAGCCAAAAGAGGGTGGGGAAGGAAATACTAATACAAAAGAAAATTGACTGCAAGTCAAAAATTAGCACAAGAGACAAAAAAAAAGACCTACTATATTGATAAAATGGTCAATTAGGCAAGAAGATATAACAATTATGAACATACATACACCAAAAAATCAGCACTCCAAAATATATGAGACACATACTGATAGAATTATAGGGATAAAAAGATATTTCTACAATAATAGTTGCAGACTTTATTACTTCACTTTCAATAAAGGATAAACCATCCAGAAAGATGATTAATAAGGAAATAGAAGACTTGAAAAATATCATAAACGTCTTGGACCTAATTAGACATATATAAAACACTCCATACTGCAATAGCAGAATACACACTCTTCTCAAGTGAACATGGAACATTCTCCAGGATAGGCCATCCATATGTTAGACCAGAAAACAAGTCTTAATAAGTGTAAAAAGATTGAAATCATAAAAAAGTATCTTTTCCAGTCATGATGGAATGAAACTAGATATCAGTAACAGAAGGAAAACTGGAAAATTCAGAAATATGTGCAAATTAAACATATTTAATCACACTTAGACAACCAATGAGTCAAGGCAGAAATCACAAGGGAAATTAGAAAATATCTTAAGTGAAAACAAAATATGACCTACTAAAATTCATGTAATGCAGCATAAGTAATATTAAGAAGGAAATTTTAAAATACTTACATTAAAAAAGAAGAGAGACTTCCAATAAATAATCTATAGCTTAAGAAACTAGAAAAACATACTAAACCCAAAGCTAGGAGAAGAAAGAAAATAATGATTTCAGTGAAGATCGAGAATAGAAAAGCAATAGAGAATAATCAATGAAACCATAAGTTGTTCCTTTGTAAAAATCAAGAAAAGTGACTAATCTTTAGTTAGATTAACTAAAAAAAAGAATGCTGAAATTACTAAAGTTGGAAATGGAACTGGGAACATTATGACCTGTTTTAAAGAAATCAAAAGAAATAGAATGGCATCAGATAATCTAGATGAAATGGATAGATTTCCAGAAATACACAGCCTACCAAAACTGAATCATGAAGAAATAGAAACTCCTAATAGACTTATGATTAGTAAGAAATCCAGTTATAACCTTCCTCCCAAGAGACACACAACAAAAATAATATTTGATCTGCATTGCTTCACTGGTGAATTCTATCAAATATTTAGAGAAGATATAACACTAGTTCTTCTCCAACTCTTCCAAAAATTAAGGGGAAGGGAACATTTCTGAACTTAGTGTATGAGACCAACATCACACTCATACCAATGCCAGGCAAATATACTACACTACAAGAAAACTATAGATCAATATCCCTTATGAATATTGATGTAAAAATTCTCAACAAAATACTATCAAACCAAATTCAGCAGCATATTAAAAGGATTATACATTATACATTATAACCAAGAGGAATTATTCCTGTGTGATATATATTTCTGAAATATAGCCACATGAAGAGTTTCTTGGGCTAACTATTAATAATATAAGTTCCTATTAACAATAGTTGTGTCACTACTCAGTGGATGATGGACCATTACAAGAGAGCAAATCATAATACCTTTAAACAGAGACAAAAACCAGTGCCTCTCATAAAACAGAAATTAATTTTCTAGCATAATTATCAACTTAGAACATAGACCATGGGTCTATGGTTACTTCTCAAATGTGAAATCAGTGTTAAGAATCTTATTAATGACCATTTTAACATTTATATTAAATATATTAAATACCCAGCCCTGGCTATATAATCAAAGGACAGGTTCGTTTAATAGTTTTAAATACCAATACAGTACTACATCTTATTTTTCATAAATGAAAATGTCTCATCAGGAATAGCCCTTTTCCCAAGGAGCACCTTGAATTTTATAATGCCTACAAAACAACCTTTCATTTTTTTCTCATTGTTCATTACTAAACATGCATTTCTTTTTCTTTTAATTTTTTTTTAACATTTATTTATTTTTGAGACAGAGAGAGACAGGGGAGGGGCAGAGAGAGAGGGAGACACAGAATCTGAAACAGGCTCCAGGCTCTGAGCTGTCAGCATAGAGCCCGACGCGAGGCTCAAACTCACGGACCGTGAGATCATGACCTGAGCCGAAGTTGGACACTTAACCGACCGAGCCACCCAGGCGCCCCCTAAACATGCATTTCAAGCACCATGTGTTTACTATCACCAGATAGTACAGTAGAATTTTTCTCTCCCATATTATTCACAAGGCAACTTAAACAAGAGAGAACGTTACTGACTCTACCCTTAGACTCACTGAAATCAAGGAGAAAATGAAATGGGATGAAACAATTACTGTTGGTCTTTTATGTATCTACATTGTCTGAATAAATGTATTATCCAAATGATGTGTTAATTCTTAGTGCTATCTTTTAGAGACTATCCTTTCCCCACTAGATGTTCCTGGCTCCTTTATCAATTATTAGTTGACTATGTAAATATTAACTTTAGCTTTTTCGGAGTTCAACTTGTATTGAAAACACTCTTAATCCACAGTACACAGATGTCAGATTAGTGGTTAATCAAATGTCATAATGCATATGTTAGTTAATATATACACATATATATACAGATATTTTAGTTTAGTCGATCTTTATGGTCAGATATTTTATTCATCCAGGGATAAAATATCTCCAAGTGTCATCTTTCCAATGTGTATTGAGATTATATATATACATATATATATATATATATATATATATATATATTCTATATAATTTTGTTGACATTTGGTATTATTAACTGATTTATCATCAACTGGATCTCTTATTTCCCCTAAGATCACATCATCTATTTAAAGCAATGGATAGATTATCTATTGAAACTGCATTCTTTTAGCTAGTTCTTTTGGAAACTGACATTGTATCCTACAAATATTACTATTACATGTGGAGGTAAGGAAAGAAAATTTACATTGTTGGTCATAATTTACTTGTACCCACTTGGGCTTTCATCCCTCACAAAGATATATTTATTGAGCTCCTGCCACAAAAAAAAACCACACAAAACAAACAAAAAAATCTTAATGATGACAAGGGTTAACAAAACACGGAAAAGACATGACCTTGTGTCTCCTGGTTTTTCCAGTGCAGATTCTGTGAATACCACTCATGTAGAGCTAATGACAGACACGTACAAAAAAGTTGGCAGTGTTAACACAACTAGGTCACTTTTTTTCCATTCCACAATAAAAATAGCAAATGGATTATTAGGCAGAATTAATTATGGGTTGACTGGCCGATTAAATCCATTTAAATAGTTGTTCTAGTAAGCCTGGTGCACAAAATCATAGATAAAAGTGCATATACAGCACTAATAGGGACAGTAGAGTGACCAGAAATGAGAAGACACAGGTTCCTTGACTAATCACTTATTTTCTATAACTTTGATTCCTCCTCAGTTACATGAAGATAATATTTCCTATATATACTACACAATATGGTTAGATTCATGGAGAAAAATAGACGTGAAATAATTTTGTGTACTTCTGTTTTAAAGTACTTTATAAAAGTGCTGGCTTTCATTTTTATTTGTTTTGCTTTACATAGCGAATAGATGTATATACAACAATAATTTTAAATGAAGTTTTTCCCTGAAATAATTTATGTAAGTAGTGTTGACATCCTGGAGGGGGTGATATTTTATTGATGCTGTGTTAAGTCATGTGTTAAATAAAAGGCAGAATATTCATGAATTTATTTGATAAATATTTGTTGAGCACCTACTAAGTGCCAGACATTATTCCAAGTGCAGGGGATACAGAAATGAATAAAAATATAAATATCTGTTCCTGTGGTCCTCATATTCTAGTAGAGAAAGACAGACAATGAACAAAATAAACAAGTAAATTATATAGTAGGTTAGTGGTTAGTGTTATAAAGAAAAAAATAAATCAGGTAAGGAAAAAAGAGTATTGATGTGAGTTTGTTCAGTTTTGAATAGGATGGTCAGGGAAGATCTCAGTGAAAGCATTTGATATTAGAGCAATTACCTGCAGATGGTAATTGGGGAAATAAAGGTCTGGGTATAGTAAACAGAATGTGCAAAGGTCCTTGAGTAGGATGATTTCCCAGGATCAGCACCAAGATCAGGGTAATTGGAGTAAGAGATCAAGGGGGAAAATAGCTAATTAGTAAGGTTGGAAAGGTAACAGAAAGCCATATTGTTCAGGAAGTCATAGGCCATTGTACAGCTTTGGCATTTACTTTGACCAACATGGGCTACCACTGAAATGCTTATGTTTTAAAAGGATTAGTCTGGCTAGTATGCTGTGTGAATGCAGTATGGATGAGGGGCCAAGGTGAAAGAAGGGAGAACAGAGTGATATTGTAATCACCCAGACCTGAGATGATGGTGATTTAGATGAGGTTGGCAGCAGTAGAGGTGGTGAGAATGGTCACAGTCAAGATGTTTTTTGAGTGTAGAGCCAACAGGAGGATTTACTGATAGACTGGGTTATATACAGTGTGAGTACAAGAGAGGAGTTAAGTGTGTTTCAAGGGTTTCTTTTTGTAAGTAATTGGAGGCTGTAGATTCAATAACAGACAGGAAAGATAGTAGAGATAAATTATTATTTTTAGATGAGGAGATATCAGAAGTTTTGTTTTAGAATCTTCATTTCAGATGTATATTAGATACACACTTACAGATAGCAACACAGCAGTTGTATATATGAGGCTGGAGTTCAGGAAAAATTTCTAGCTGAACATATGGATTCAGGATTCAGCACTATATAGATATTGTCTGTTTAAAACCATCGGACAGGATGACATCACCAATAGAGTGTGTATAGGGCAAACAAGATGTCCAAGCTCTGAGCCCCACCAAAATTAAGAGGTTATGGGGATGAGGTGAATGAGAAAAGGAGACTGGGAAGGATCAGATCATAATATAAGAGAAAATTCAAGAGTTTTGGGGGATCCATAAACCAAACGAAGGTGTTTATGGAGGATAGGTATTAAACCAGGTCAAATGGAATATATATTCTATACCATATATATTCATAAATTACCAAAGAAGACAAATTCAGATGATGATGATAAACTATTTTTATGGAATACTTTCTATGTAACAGACAGCATAATTAGTGCTTTACATGCATGACCTACATGCATGTAATCCTAACAACATCACAATGGGCTAGATATGATTTTTACTTTGATTTTACAGATAATTAAAGTTATCTCGACAGAAAGCAATATTCTCATACTTCAATCTTTATAGGAAAACAATTCCAATGAGCTTTCAGATCAAATGAACTTATTTTAATAACAAATGTGTCATCTCCTTTACTAGGCTAAAATTAAGCTCATAGTTAACATAATCTATGCATATACATAAAAACTCAATGTGGCGTATATAACCCAAGGAAGGATTTTAAAAGTATATGTACTAAAATGGTAAGTGTGTCAATATGTAGATACTTGGACTCAACTACAAAAGATGACACAATAAAGTAGTTCAATAATTGTACCTGTATATAGCAGGACCACAAATGTCAGAGCTAAAATGCAAACCAATTCAGGAATTTTGAATTGCCAATTCAAATGCCATGTAATTTTCTGAATGATGGGCAGGTCTTGATAAGTTCTAAACAAACCAATGTACAATGTACAGTATTCCCTCAATTATTATCTCAATTTACATGCTAGTTACATTCTTTAAAAATTGTGTTTACCCAAATTAATCAAAATGACTTTGTTTGTATGTATCGTGGAGTTTGGTTCTAGGCTCACATAGTTTTCCAGATATTCATTTAATTCAATATGACTTACATGAATGTCTAAAAGGGCTTTCAAAAGTTGCTCAAGACACAGGACCATTTTCTGTGGTTCCTGAGCCAGGGAGTCCCTGCTCACTAAATGCCATTAGAGCCCACTCCCCACAATTATGATGGAAACTGTCCCCTGCAATTTCCAAAATGATCTCTAGGGGTTAGTGGCACTTCTTTTGAAAACCACTGGTCTGAAATGTGCTCTTTGTACTCTTTCCTGTAAATGAGTCAGAATATATTACAGCTAAAAAGACATTAACTCTCAGGGTGCTTGGGTGGCTCAGTTTGTTAAGTGTCTGACTCTTGATTTCAGCTCAGGTCATGATCTCACAGTTTATGCTCTGTACTGGCAGCACCAAACCTGCTTGAGATTCTCTTTCTCTGTCTCTCTCTGCCCCTCCCCCTCCAAAATAAATAAACTTTCAAAAAAAAAGGACACTAACTCTCAGCCAATGAAAAAAGTGTTACAATAAAAAATTCCATTAGAGTGGAAATAAAATAAATTCAAAATAAAGTTTTTAAATGACTGTTTCATGGCTTCTAGGTCAGCATGTGAGGAGCATACCTTTGTCCCTAGCTAAAGGCACCAAAACACCAGCCTCACCAGGGCATTCCACCAAAATATTTCTTTACCATCACACAGACCCATCTGAGGCCAAAAGCCAAAGAGACCACTAATGTAGAGCAAAATTACTTGCGCTTTTTCTAGAGAGTCATGAATAATTTTCTGAGCACAAAACATTAACAGAAACACCATATGTGACTGGTGCTAGCAATATTTTGATTGGTTACTATACTAGAACTAGGCAAATTAATCTTACTTTTAAAATCCTGAATTGGAGATGGGGGAAATGCTCTAACCTTATGGCCTGAATATCAGAGATAAAGTCCTAACATCATAAAGATTCAAAAATTGAAGGGCCATGCCAAATTAAAATCTTTCAAGTTTGCTTTTACTACTAGTTGTGTGTGTGTGTGTGTGTGTGTGTGTGTGTGTGTGTGTTTTAATGAGTCAGTTAATGATATGGATAGTTTGGGGGTTTTTTATATGGACAGTTCTGCAAAGTGTCCATCTAAAATGCTGATTATGCCAAGATCCATGATAATCTAGAGGAAACAGTTATCCCAAATGAAAGCTTTCTCTTTTTAAGCAATCATTATCTCTTTTTTTCTTGGATCAACACACTCAAATGTTCTCCCTTATACAATAGTCAGGGTTTAGATGGTTTGCAATTTGAGATGTATTTATAAAAGGTGCCACTTTCAGTATACTAAATACTGACATCATCAACAGCAAAGCACAGGTGACATTTGATCTGGCCAACTTAGCCCTTCTTTTTCTGCCTTATGCTAGAAACTGCATGGCCCCCATCCTCAATCCTGCCCTTACATCCTGACCTTGTTCCATGCAGTTTTGGAGGTATGATAAGTCATCATGTCTTCCAGGATGGCTCTGGATGACTTGGAGAATGAAATCTCCTTAATAGAACTATAGAAATGACAAAAAAGGCTTTCTTGGGCAAAAGAAAAGTCATTTTCTTTTAGATCCAATGAAGGACATTGGAATATCAGAATATTCAAGTAATGATATTGGAATATCAATATTGGAATGTCAAGTAATGACATTGGAATATTCAAGCAATGATAGCCAGCACACAAGCAAAACTAATGCTTGTGAGGAAGATCAAATCTAGAAGCCAAAAGCCATATATGATAGTTGAGACCACAGTCATAGTAAGGATGGAGAAGAGAGTTACAAGAATAGTTGGTGTCATTTTAGCTCATCACATCTTTAAGAAGATACAAATTGTCTGGAAATTATTTGGAGTAGTAAAAGCTAATATTTAGATAATAGAATCAAATCCCCCTAAGGAAATTTAATATGGAAATAGAGTTGTTTTGTTGTGAAGAAGGGGTGACATTCCATTTCAATTAAATTAAAGAGCTATTATGAGCTACTTTGATAAAACATGGGAAACAAACCACAGAGTCCATGAAATCTATTTCTTAGAGGGCATCAGAAAGAAAACAGATAATGCTATGTCCTGTGTGGTTGGAATCAGGTCCCCATAACTTATTATGGCTCCTTCTATCTCTAAGTTTCTAGCATTCTTTCTCCTTCCCCTCTCTAATTACCCCCTTCATTATTTTTGACAATGAGGGTACTTCTTTTTTGCTTTATTTTACACAGGAAAATAGTTATGTCTTCACATAAGTTTTTAACTAGCACACATATTATACTTCCACAGGATTCTGATATGGAACCCCAAATCTGTCTGCTTTATCATGATCCACGGAAACCCACAAGATGGGCTGAAAAGAAAACTGTGACTTTTTCATCTGCTAGCTATGCAAATGTTCAGTTAAGGAAGGGTAACTTTTTACATGTTTGAATGTACAAATGTTCACTTTTGAGGCATCAGAAGTGTTTTTCAGAATGGCTTATCAAAGTCTGATGCTTTAGCCCCAATGCATTCAAATACATTTCCTGAATACTTTGAATTGAATATTCAGTTTAGATTAGCTGGTCGATTATCATATGTGAAATAGGGTACCAATAAAATAGAAATGTGTGCTAGAGACTTAGCTAAGGGTACAACAGTTGGAGTAACCATTTCCATATACAATTGCTATATTTAACAAAAAGTATAATAAAGCTGCAGGCATTGCCTAGTTCTACTTGGCCTGTGTATAACCTTTAAGTCACCTTTAAGTTACCCATAAGGCAACCCGAGTCCCCTTTTGCTATGTACAGATTTAATGGCAGGTAATATTGCAAACTTGTATTTTTGTTTTCAGATACGCGACAGAAATTTTCCTTGTGCCTTCTGCAGTGCTTTAATAAAGATTTAACACTAATTTGCTGCTTTTTCTCTACAATAAGGGAGACAAGACCACTTTCTTGGCTACCTTGTTTGTTTTCTTATATCACGAATTTCCAGCAATTAACGTGAATTAGTAAACAATTCTGGAGCTTACTAAAATATGTTCTTACCTCAACGAGATAATTAAATTCCAAGCTAGCACTAATCCTTATTGAAAAGTTAACTTGAAGCATGAAATACACTTCTTTTAAAAATGTCTTAAAACTGTCTTTGGGAAATGTACTGGGAATGCATGCAAAAGCTTTCTAAGATTTTTTTTCCCTAGGTGAACCAACATCTACTCAGTTTGAATGAAAAAGCTGACTTTCTCCTTGAAATGAGGTTTGCCATATGGATAGTCTAAGCTGAATCTTAAGACATATTAAAAATACTGTTTTCCTTTGGAAAAAAAAAAAGATCTCTCTCAATACCTAGCCAACAATCATTAGAACCTTTGTGGTCTAGTCATAAACACAATGAATCCCAGAATATTTAACAATGTATATACATGAATAATAGACTGCTTATAAAGTACTTAATTGTACCACTCAGAGTAGCTTAAAGAAAAATAAACCCAACTGAAAATTCCACTTACTAAATGGAGACCTGCCTACAGGTCTGTAAAGGAATTACTGAGATTTACAGGAGGTGACATTTTATAGAAAGGTTGCATTTGGCAATATATTTGTGCTAAAGAATCCAGGGTTTAATCCTACTGAATTCATACATTTCAGTTAAATCAATGACATTGGATCCAGTTAGAAAGGTTATGAAATCACTCCCCCCAAACAGTAAGGCCAAATTCAACATAAATGATGTCATTTAATAGCTGCCAATAACAGAAAGTCTGAGAATGCAGGTATTGACAGTCTCATTTGATTGAAACTCCATTTTTTAGTGAGTCCCAAATATGCTGTAAAAATTAATCTATGCTAAGATGATAGTGACAGTAGTTATGTTCTGGTCCATACGTCCAGGGAGGCATAGTCAAATGAATTCATTGTTTGACAGTTCCAGTTATTCTATTTCTCAATATGGGTTGACCCCATAGCTGGCTATGAATATCTTAAAATTTTCCTCAACATAAGGATTATATAACTTACATGCATCTAAAGTCCATGTTATTGTGTACAAGACATCTGGGTGATAAAACAATAATTTTACTATACTATCTCTGCCTTAGCATATAGTACAAACTCTATAGAGAAAATTTATATTGGTGCTAATATCTTTTAAAATTTTGGAAGAAAAAACAATAGGGCTTTAACTTTTGAAAATACTAGAGTGTGCAAGATTTCAAAAGAGGGAACAGAGGTAAATAGTTTCAACCTGCAAAAAGGTGCAATGCAAAATGTAGTGGGAAAATTGATATGACAGGGATTCTTAGTGTGAGGTGTTTGGATCTCTAGGGAGACCAAGGATGATAAATGTATTCTTCTCAAAATTTTCCCATGTTGTACATGTACATTCATACATATTTATATATTTCAGGTATTGTTAATCAAAACAATGGGATTATACTATACACACTGTTACATAAACTGAACTTTTCAATGTTTTTCACATTGTTCTATGCTAATGTATATAAATAGACATCACAGTTTTTAATGGTCCCATGGTATTCAGTTAAATGGCTGCATCATAATTTAACTCCCTAATGATTAGTCCATAGGCTGTTTCTGATTTTTTCATAAGCATAGACAACATTACATTGAATATCTATCTGTTTTTTTCATAAGTATAGACAACATTACATTGAATATCTATATCTATACCTATATTCATAATTCCAATAGGGAAATTTCTTAGATGTGGATTGTCCGTATTAAAAGAGAGGCCCATTTTTAAAACTTTTGACAATTATTGCTGAATTAACCTCCAGAAATATTTTACCAATGTAAACTCTCACCACTAGTCCTTTATGTATCTTATTTCTCCACCTCCTCTTCTCCCTTAGGTATTATCATTCTTTTTATGTTTTTCCAAATCTGATTTGTAAAATAAATGTTTTAATTTGGAGTCTGTTGATTATTAGTGAATTGGAAGTCACTAGTGAATATGAACTCTGGAAATTCAGGCCATTCCCAATCCAGCTCTGTCTCCCTGTTACTTTGCAAACTACCTTTAACATTTTGCTGTTCTTTTCTGGAAAAAGTAGGATCAGTGGCTTAAGACATTTTGATTCTTTTGACTGGTCCCTGTGAATGTGTTTATCCTGCTTATAGAAGATTCGCAGCCTCCATCTTTAAGTATTAGTCCTGCCACGTTTAGTGATAAGCCAGCTTTTGGCCTCAACATTTTGATTTCCAGCTAAATCTGAATACACTATTGGTTTCTATGTATGTTGGCTTGACATAAAGCCTGGTGTATAGTTACAATTTGTCCCCCAAAGAATTAATTTTATTGGAAAGGGATACTTCTATCAGAGTCTGGGTAGGGCAGAGGATAATTATAATTCTCCTATGGAAATGAAATTCCTAAGATAATAGACTTCAAGGGCTGAAGTACTCATAGAAAAGATCATCGTGCCACTCATGGGAAATTTCATGTCACTGAGTTTACGGAAAGCAGTGGAGTTTAATGGAATGAACTTCAAGGAGGAAGTAACTTTCTTCATTTTCACCTTGATTCTCCAAATTCACAATGTTGACGCATTCCTCCTTCTCTTTCCCTACATGGAATCTCAGGCTGGCTAATGGTAACAAAACCTGTTTCACGATAAATTGGCACGGTATTTTGGTCTTGAATGTTAAGATAGCCTGTTACTTTAAGATGTGGGGATCCTTGGCACCCATTCAATTTTCCTCAGTCTGTGATCTGAAGAAACCTGAGGGTGAAAGCATTTCATTTTAATATGTCGCATGGGATTTGGGGGGACAAAGTATTTTCAACATGATCAAGGAAATACAAGTCTTGTGATTCAGTTACTGGTAAGCTTCGATAGGCATGGTTTCAAAACCTCATTTACCCTCTGTTGTAGAAGGGCTTGGGGATACAAGTAATACACTCTCGGCTCTGGATGAGTTGCAATTCACTTGGAGAGACAGGCCACACATAGAGGATACAATTGGAGGGCAATTCTGTGGGAGTTGGCTAAGTTTCTGTCACGATTGATTCTGGCAGATGCAATCCTGCTAAAACCCCTGTTGCTGGGACTTGTTTTTGGCCTTCTCCTGTCACTTGGGGCAGTCAAACATGGCAATACGTTCTAAACAAGGCCAAATAAGCCTCAGAAATTTTCAATGGGTACACTAATTAGAATGAGAAAAATATTATTTTCCAGAAGACATCAAGTGTGAAACCTGATTCTCACCGACCTTTGCCGAAATCCCATAATTTCTGAAAAGAAGTTATCTTCAGTAACGTACTAAAATGCACATCTTTCTTTTTTTCTTTTGAAATTTATTGTCAAATTGGTTTCCATACAACACCCAGTGCTCATCCCAAAAGGTGCCCTCCTCAATACCCATCACCCACCCTCTACTCCCTCCCACTCCCCATCAACCCTCAGTTTGTTCTCAGTGTTTAAGAGTCTCTTATGCTTTGGCTCTCTTCCACTCTAACCTTTTTTTTTTCCTTTCCCTCCCCCATGGGTTTCTGTTAAGTTTCTCAGGATCCACATAAGAGTGAAACCATATGGTATCTGTCTTTCTCTGTATGGCTTATTTCACTTAGCATCACACTCTCCAGTTCCATCCATGTGGCTACAAAGGGCCATACTTCATTCTTTCTCATTGCCATGTAGTACTCCATTGTGTATATAAACCACAATTTCTTTAACCATTCATCAATTGATGGACATTTAGGCTCTTTCCACGATTTGGCTATTGTTGAAAGTGCTGCTATAAACATTGGGGTACAAGTGCCCCTATGCATCAGCACTCCTGTATCCCTTGGGTAAATTCCTAGAAGTGCTATTGCTGGGTCATAGGGTAGGTCTATTTTTAATTTTTTGAGGAACCTCCACACTGTTTTCCAGAGTGGCTGCACCAATTTGCATTCCCACCAACAGAAAATGCACATCTTTCATAAAGGTCACCTCATAATCATTCCACCAATTTGCCACGTAGGCCTAGCTTGCCATCAAGAGAGAATGATTCCTCAAAATGCACAAGCACACTGTCCTTAGAGCCATCCCTGTGTAGTGAAAAATGGTTGCCTTTGGAATAAGACAGACTTGATTTTATGCCTCCCTTCTACCTCTTCCTAACTAGGCAAGTTTGCATCGTGGTTAAAAGGAAAGAGCCTAGAGACAAGCAGCCTGATTTCAAACTTCAGCATTACCACTATTTAGATGATCCTGAGCAAGTTACTAAACTTCTCTGTGCCTCAGTTAGTTTATCTGTAAAGTATGAATAACCATAGCTTCTATTTCATATGTAGTTCTTAGAAGTAAATGACTTTACATATATAAAACACTTAGGAGAATGTCTAGCACAAAGTAACCACTACGTATGATTAGGTCATATTGATGAGAATGATGATCGTGATCATGATAATGGTGATGGTGGTAGTGGTGGTGGGATGAGAGATCATTTACATCTCAGAGTTATAGACCCCTAATCTGTAAAACTAGAGATAATGCTACCTATTTCCCAGGAGTAAACAGATAAGCATATGAAGGATTTGATATATGGCATCAACTACATAAATATGTTGTCCACCACCCTACCCTAGCCATTCTTTCTTTTGTCTATAGAAGAAAGGAAATGGTAGATTCAGGAATTGAGAGCTTAGTTTATTTGCTTTTCTTTTAACATCACTGACCCCACAGCTTAAACATGGTCATTTAGCACTTATAGTAGGCTAACTCAATTCCTGACATATCCTGCAAAGTTTTTATGCAACTCAGTCTCAAGTTCTTTTTGGTAATGTAACACTTATTTGAGATATTTCAAAACCATTATAATTGATGGAGCAATTTGGGGTGTGTCACAAACACTGAGTCACTTCTCTTATCTAGGAAAGGTTGTGTTCCTTAGAAAAGCCATCTGGCTATCAAATGGACGCACACAGCGAAATTGATGGACAAAACTTCCCCTGATTCATTATCCTGCAAGTTAGCACCACTGCAAAGTCTTCTAGCGTTCAATAAACATTCACTGAACTCCTTCTATATGTCTATAGAAACATATTGTCTAGATTCTCTCCTCAAAGAAGGATTTGTTTGTTGACCTAGCTGATAAAAGTGCACTCAGTCCTTTCAGGAACTATCCAAAGTTATACCCTGTTAGGGGAAACCCATATAATGACCTTTCTGAGGTAGAGTTATCAAAGTCTAGCAATTTTGGCCAAATGAAGACTATTCTAGTTCTAGAGCTCCTTATGGGGTTGGATGAGGCTATTGGAGCTGCATTGTAGCTTAACTTTTCCCTTTAATCAGTTCAGATTTTGGAAGGGTTTGAAAGCTGAGCAATGTTTCTAAGGCTGGATAAAGTATACATGCCTATAACTTTTACAATTTACCATTTGCAAGATACACTGTTTTATTCCTCAATTGTTTAAGCTGGTTTTCTCTGAACCATCCACTCTTTATTTATGTCTTCTGGTTACTTTGGGGAGAGGTTCAAGAATATCCTCCCTCTTCCAAAGAAAGGAAAGCTAGCCAATTCAATCTAGGTTCAAAATCCTTATCTTAAATATCATCAGATATTGAAAAGTTAGCAAATCATGTTGGCCCTTTTATCCAACTATCCAAGATGCACACCTGGACAATGAAATAGAGGACTGATATTTAGGGCTCAGAGTTTGAGAATCTTTACTTTGTGTATCATCCATTCTGAATCTAAAAAAAATTGATTAGAAGCATTCTTTAGGGGTCCCTGGGTGGCACAGTGGGTTGAGCATCTGACTCTTGATTTTGGCTCAGGTCATGATCTCACAGTTCATGAGTTCGAGCCCCGTGTTGGGCTCCATGCTGATAGTGTGGAGTCTGTTTGGGATCCTCTCTCTCCCTCTCTCTCTGCACCTCCTTTCTTTCTTTCTCTCTCTCTCTCTCTGTCTCAAAATAAATAAACATTAAAAAACAACAAAAAAAGCATTCTTTAGATCACTGGTTGTCAACTAGGAGGCACAATTTTCCAACACCCCAAACCCCGAGGGGATATTTAGCATATTCTGGAGGCATTTTTTGGTTGTTACAACTGGAGAGAGTCTTACTGACATCTAATGGGTGGAGGCCAGGGATACTGCTAAACATTCTATAATGCACAGGACAGCCTCCCACAACAATTTTCTGCCCCAAAATGTCAACAGTGTTAAAGTTGAGAAACCATGCTTTAGTTACATCTATCCTCATCTTACGTGAATGCTCACATCCAGAGGCATGGAATTGTATTTTCATTCATTTCCAAATGATAGTAGCCACTCAGTGTTTCCATGACCGTACCTGAAACAGTTCTCAGTAAAAATTTAGGCTTTTCTGTCCAATAAAGCAGACGTTGGCCATATATGATACACTTGAAATATGGTTGTTCCAAACTGATATGTGCTATAAGTATAAAATATTCACCAGATTTCAAAAACTTAACTATTTTTAAAAAGTAAGGTATATCATTAATAGCTTTTGAATTATTATATATTAAAATTAAAATGTTTCAGTATCTTGGGTTAAATGAAATATATCATTAAATCCATCTTATCTGTTTTTACTTCTTAAATGTGTCTAGTTAAAAAATGTAAAATTACATATACAGCTTGTATTATATTTCTATTGGACAATGCTGATCTATATGACTGCTCATCTTTATCAATTTCCATATAGTCTCCTAAGAGATTCAGATCCTTCTGCCAATCAATCAGCACACCTAGGACCTACTGGGAATCCTATTCTGTTCAATCCCTTGGAGCTGTGGTTTCAAAAACTCAACATATGAAGAATATGACACAGTTACATAACTTTTCTTTTCTATCCAGAATTGTCCACATCCTATGCTAGTCATCAGAATAGACTCCCAGTGTCTCAATGATGAACTGCTGTTTCCAGAGTATTCTTCTTACAAATACCATAAAAAATTGCCTGTAGGAGTTTCTCTATGAAGAAAGCTGTGATTCTACCTTGGCAGGAGAAGCATAAAACTCTGGATGTTGTTGATAGTGACAGAAGGCCATGATTGAAGAGACATAAGGAAATACGAAGATTAATGAGGAAAAGAGCAAAAAACTAAAGTCTTTCTAAAGAAAGGACTTCAAGGTGATGACCTTCTCACTTTTCTCTGAGAAAAGAGATGCTTGGCTTGGTAAAATGGAAGCAGCACAGGACTGAGAGTTAGATGCCTGAATTCTAGTGATATTTCTGCCATGTGCTCACTGTGTGACTTTGGGTGAACCACTTAACTTTCCTAAGCATCAAATTAACATGTCTGTAAAATGAGGAGGAAAAGCCTCAAAGACTGTTGTTCATATCATATGAGAAAGTGTATGTAAAATACTTCTGAAATGTAAAGTTAGGCACTTATAAACAAATAAGTGTTATTAAATGACTACCCCTTTTAAATGCCTTGAATATACAGAGTGTATTTGAAAATGTGGCTTAGGGGTGCCTGGGTGGCTCAGTCAGTTGAGCATCTGACTTCGGCTCAGATCATGATCTCATAGTTCGTGAATTTGAGCCCCGCATCAGGCTCTGTGCTGACAGCTCAGAGCCTGGAGGCTGCTTTGGATTCTCTGTGTGTCTCTCTCTGTTTCTCCCCTGCTCCTGCTCTTTCTCTTAAAAATAAATAAAAACTTTAAAAAATATTTTAAAAAATAAAATATGTGTGCCAAAGGTAATAAAAGATAACAGTAGTTCCAAAAATTTACGACTGACATCACTCTGAGGTTGTAGGTCCAAAAATGAACCGACTTAAAAAGCAGTGCTCTGTTTTCAACGAAACAATGGTTATAAACTGGTTGTTTTCAAAATAACTAGTTGTTTGTTTTTAATGGTGTTTTTGAAATGCTGGAAAAACACCATTTGTGCTTATATATTTGTCTCCCAACTACTATCAGCTCTAACCATGTTGCCAGTGTCACAATAGTAGCATTGTATTTGGAATAATGATGTTCCACGGTTGTGGTTAAAGGAGTCAGGCTTTTACACTCAAAATACTTCAAGGCAAAAAAGGACTCCTTGTTCAACAGTTGGGTGTATTTTTTGTTAAAGCATCATCAGTAAAGAGGAAATAAACTATAGCACAATCTAAAGACATTTATGGATTTGTATATTTTGGTAAGCCTCTGAGAAGAGTTAAAGATACATCACCACTTAAACTTTCCTCAGAGTTAAAAATCGGCTCATTTTCAGTATTTAAACTTAAAATTTCTCTGACTATATATGAAGCAGTGATGACAACTGGATATTAAGTCATCACATTGGACTTTTACATTTTTTTGGTGATGGCTTACCACTCTCATAAACAAAAGACTTATTTTATCTTTTTGGTTATCTACTTACCTAAATTGAGAGGGCATAACATTATCTCTGAGCCTTGTGCTGTTACCTTTTTTTTTTAAAGTAGGTTCTACACCCAGCATGGAGCCCAAAGCAGGTCTTGAACTCATGACGCTGAGATCAAGACCTGACTGAGATCAAGGGTCAGACACTTAACCGACTGAGCCACCCAGGTGCCCTGCTACTACCTTCTTGACTCACCCAAGATTGTCTACAACTGTCTTGAAGGTATAAGTGGACTTTACCAAGTAGAAGTTATAAGTGAACAACAAACACCTGCTCAATGAATGAATGAATCTACAACTACTCTGTTATTATTTCTTTCCCTTTGCTTTGCTTCTAAAATTTTTTTCCCTAGGTTTTGGGTTCTTTTTCTTTGGGGCTCGACTTTTCCCATTCCTGTGTCTTGGTGGCATAAAGAAGAGATTGGTGATTATGGTCACCTGGTATATCTGTTTATCAGAAGCATGAATATTTGAGACCAACTTCTGCTCTGAGAGCAGTAATTTTCCGTGTTTATCAGTGTTCTCCTGATAGGTGTTTACTGATTACATTGTATCAAATTGTTCTTAACATCTATGACTCAGAAAGCAAATGTATTTGATACTCTGAAAACCACTGATAATTATTAAAGAATTTGCAGCTGTGAATTTGTGCCATACCAAGATATCATTTAAAAGCACATTTTAAAAAAATATGTGATTTTTCAAACAGTTATTTCTCAATGGTTGGTATTTGAAGTTGGCTTAGGCTGTCATAACAAAATATCACAGACTGGGCAGTTTAAACCACAGAAATTAATTTGCTCACAGTTCTGGAAGCTGGAAGTCCAAGGTCAGAGCACCAGCGTGGTTGTTTTCTGGTGAGGGCTCTCTTCCTGCCTTGTAGACTGCCATTTTTTCACCATGTCCTCACATGGCAGGGAGAAGATGGCTCTGATGCCTCTTTCTCCTCTTATAAGGGCACCAATCCCATCGTGAGGGTCCCATTCTCATTACTTCATCTAAACCTAATCACTTCCCAAAGGCCCCACTCCAAATACCATCACGTGGGTTTGCGGGGGAGCAGTGTTAGGGTCTTAACATATGAATTGGGGGAGGGAGTTGGTAAAAAAAAAAAACTAAAGCTTCCCCTGATACTTTGAAATTATAGCAGAATATATACTGCAAACCCGGTGCTGTTTAGAAGAAATGTTACTTCAGTGACTCCCTGTTGTTTAGAGTTTCAATTTTTTATCCTCAACATGCATATCCCTAATCTGGTCATATTAGTCTCCTTCATAAACTCTGTCAAAAAAGGTAGAGGCTTCTCCTCACTGACCCCTAAATATACTTCATACTATTTTGGTAGCCCTAGTTGTATGCATTTGTTAATTCAATTCCTTTGCTTAAAATGGTCTCCCTAATCCTTTCTCCTTATATAATCAATATCAAGAATTTTGATACTAAATAATTGCATGGAGTAAATAGTAAGCACACAGTTGATTTTAGTTAAGTGCTTAACATGGATTATCTCCTCTAATCCTTGCAACAACCCAATGAGGCAGATAAGATTATGATGCCTTTCACAGATAAGAAACTCAAGACAAAAAGGTTAAGTAATTTGTTCAAAGTCCCATGGGACACACTACATAATGGCAAAGCTTGAACTCAAACCCAGTTTTATCTGACTACAAGATCCACGTTTTAACCTTTGTGTTAGGCTTCCTGGAGTCAGCATTCTGAACACAATTTCGTTTACAGAATGTAATTAATTAAAGATTGTGAATAGTTCCAAACAACAATTTCCACTGACGATGATTCAGTGACTTTATTATTTTTTAAGAGTTGGAAAACATTAGTTATTAACTCCGTGGAAAAACACATATAAAGGGTAACATCTACCAAAAACAAATATTATCCAACAAACATTTCATGACCAAATAGGCTCCTTTTTAGAAAATAGAATATCCTTGGAAGTTGATGGAAATGGCTTCTCAGACCTTCTTAAAGAAAGCTTAAAGTAGCAAACATTAGCTGACTTGTTTTAAAGAAAGAAAGAAAGAAAGAAAAGAAAGAAAAGAAACAATTACATTTCCCATAATCAATATATCATTTATTTTTAGGCAGCGCCAAGTGGATGGAAGTGAAATGTTTGCATTGCCACTGACTGCTCAGACTCACATATCTCTCGTTCTCAATCAAGATACTGAATGTACAGCATGGACCCAAGGGCAGAGTGGATATAATGTGCATAGATCTGTTTCAAGCATGATGTTATTTAAAGCCATACTACAACACCAAATGGAATGTTTTGCACCACAACACAATAGTCATTTCTACATAGGACAGACACAGACTCCTCACCAAATAATACATTTACTGAAATTAATGAATGAACATTGTGAATGCCTACTATATGTCCGTCACCACTGGGGACAAGGCAGTAAACAAGAGAGTCTTATTAGGGAATTATCACTCTAGAGGAAAAGACAAAAGGTAAATATGTAATTAAAATATTATATACATGCACACAATTCTGTAAGTGTCTTGAATAGGAGGATCTGACAGTCTGGGGATTCATGGTTTCCTTCTTTACGCAGTGATACTTGAGCTGGGGCACCTGGTGACTCAGTTGGTTGAGCATCCGACTCAATTTCAACTCAAGTCATGAGATCAAGCCCCGTGTCTGGCTCTGCATGGGGCATGGAGCCTGCTTAAGATTCTCTCTCTCCCTCTCTCTCTTTCCCTCCCCCCCCCACCCTGCACACATGTGCTCTCCCACTCTCTAAAATTAAAAATTAAAAATAAAAAGTGATACTTGAGCTGAAACCTGAAGGATGAAGATTTGGTCAGATACAGGGATGAAGGGGACTCACAGAGGAGGGGAACACTCTAGGCAGAGGGAAAACCAGGTGTTAAAGGTCCAGGAGAGGGATTAGCACATTCTAACTGAGAAGGCCAGGATGGCTAGAACATAAATAGCACAGAGTTGAGTCAAGTATGAGTGGAACTTGTAAAGATCTATTAGTGACAGTTTCTTCAGGGACCCGTAGATGAGGTATTTGTATTGTAGGCTAAGACAAAGAGGAAGCCTCTGAATTATTTCTTAACCCATGAGAGAAACTATTTGGAAAGTTCAGGTCAAGCTATATTAGGAAGGATGGGGACATATCACTTTCAGGCATCTATTGCATCCCATGGACTATGTCTGATTTTTACATATATTTGTCTCATGTAACTTTTGCTATATAACAGTCTATCTCAAAACCTGGTGACTTAAAAATGAGAAACATGTACAGTATAACCTTGAATTGTGAATAACTTGTTCTGTGAGTGTTCTGCAAGACAAGCCAACATTTCTAATAAATCTTAACTTGATAAATGAGCAATGTCTTGCAATATGAGTAGTTCGTGACACTGAATATCACATGATCACAACTGAGCCGATGGTTCTTCTCTCTTTGTCTCTCTGTCTCTCTTACTGCAGGATAGTGGGTGATTGTCAAGGCAATGTCACATTTCTGCAAAATCCTCAAAAGGAGGCAAAAGCAAGTTGGATAGGTTGGAATAGGTTCCTTGTTAAATTTGCATGAAAAGAAAGAGACTCCATTGGAGCCAATAGATAGCAGTGATTCCATTAGTGATAGTGAAAGTCATCGTACACAATAACCCTCCTCTCTCATCTCCCTCACACCAGCCACAAAGGATTTCAAAGGTTAAGTGCAGGTTAATTTGTTGATTTTTCCTTATAGTTTGTATTTTCTTTATTATTTTGTATCATATTACAGTATTGTAATCATTTTTATATGAATATTTTTGGGTGTGGAACAAATCATCTGAGTTCCCATTATTTCTTATGGGGAAATTCACTTTGATATACAAGTGCTTTGGATTACAAGCATCTTTCTGGAATGAATTATGCTCGCAAACCAAGGTTTTACTGTATTTGGTTCATGATTTTGCAGGTTGGGAATTTGGGCTGGGCTCATCTGGACAGCTTTTTTGATTATCTTGGTTGGGCTCATTCATACTTCTGTAGTTAGCGTCTGGAAGTTGGCTTCTTGTCAACTGTAACAATATGCGTGGATGGGTCAGGTATTTCTTATCGTCCAGAAGGCTAGCTCAGGCTCCTTTTATTTGGTGGCTAGGTTCCAAAAGAGGAAGGAGAGGGCAAGATTCAATGTTGAAGCATTTTTCAAGCCTCTGCTTGAAACATGTTTGCTAATGTTTAATTGAGCACAGTTTATCACATGGTCAATTTCAGATTTAAAAAGTGGAGAAATAGACTGCTTTTTGAGGGAAGGAGCTGCAAAGCCACATTGAAAAGTGACACGCATGAAGGAATGGGAAGAATGATTGAGGCTCTTTTAAAACAATCTACATCAACATTATCACCACTCTTCAAAATAACCAGGAAGGTAGATATGTATATTCACACTTTAGAGAGGCAAAAAAAGAAGTTCAGAAAGTTTGTTTTTTAATTTTTTTATTGTTTATTATTTCTGAGAGAGAGACAGAGAGACAGAGAGCAAGCAGGGCAGGGGCAGAGACAGAGGGAGCCACAGAATCGGAAACAGGTTCCAGGCTCTGAGCTGTCAGCACAGAACCTGACACGGGGCTTGAACCCACAGACTGCAAGATCATGACCTGAGCTGTAGTCAGCTGTCCAACCAACTGAGCCACCCAGGCACCCCAGAAGTTCAGAAAGTTTGAATGACTTGCAAATATTACACATTGGCAGAGCATGGATTATCATGCAGCTTTGTCTAACTACAAATCCTATGTTATTTCTACCATATGAGGCATCTTCCTGGACAATCTTCTTGCCAATTATTGGGAGCTATTGAAGATCCTTAATTTTGATGAAACTTGGTAAAAGCTGTCCCATGAAGATGGTTCCATGTGTGTTGGATGGATGAGACAAGACTGCAGGGACAGTTCTCTGTGTGGCAGAGATCAGAACCATGCATAGGATTTCAGGCATGGACGCAAGCATCTTCTAGTAACCAGAGAACATAGCTAAATGTTCAGGACCCTACATGCAGCCATTTTCTACCATCATTCCAGAAAAAATCTTCGTATATTTCCACAGCAAATATTTTTCTTCTTACAGCTGCTTGATGGAATCAGGTTCAGAAACTAAAGTTCACATAGTTCTCAAGTCCTTGTGTTGCCATAAAATAAAACCACCATAAATAATAAAAAGTAGCACTTCATTAAAAATCATTTGTTACAGTTATCCAATCCATTCCAAAATACGCTGAATAAGAAATGTTCGCTGCACCTCCTATTTAAAATTGAACAAAATGTCAATTTCAGCGAATAAAGGTGTCCTATCACAGAATGCACTTTTATGGGAAGAATTAAGTTTAATATCCAATTGGCCCCTGAAGACCCTTTTTTCATTAATGAGCACACATTGCTTATTGCATCTCAGTACTTGGTTCTGAATAAATCATGAAGTGTAAATATCTCATAATTCCATAAAATGAATAGTTACTTCCCTAAGGGATGGAGCTTTCAAAAAGATTTGTGGAAAATAGCCATCGATCTTCATTTCCTGTTTCCCCTGTGTAGCCAACATTTCCTATTTCAGGAAATATTTTGTTCCTGATCATAGAACTTTTTGTTGTCAGTTTCTTTCTTACCCTGGTTCTTTGAGGTAATGGCTCAGCTCCTATCACTGTCTACCACACACACTCTAATTATGAAACACATGCATAAGTCATAGAGGTTTCCGTTCATTTTATTTTCAGAGGAGCTAATCTCAGTCTCCATCCAGTGTATCTCAAGAGAGTTATTCACAGTCAAGGGTAGAAAATGCAAAACACTGTAAAAGTAGGAGCTGAAGTTTTGCTCCCTATTCCACAGCTTCTTAACTATGTGGCCTTGAGGAACATGCCACTGTTTAGGGATTTGTGTATCTAATTACAAAATGGGAGTACTAAAAAATATTAACAAAAAATAATGATAATCCCCGAAAAGGCTAACGTGGATATCTCAGAGACAGAGACAGGGAGAGATCCTCTGAGTCCTTTGAATCCATTAAGACCATAAATAGAACACCAAAGCAGTTTCCCAAGAAATAGTATTGCCAGTAATACCAAACTTGGCTTGAGGAGGGACTGTTTCCCGAGTAAGAGTAATGGAGGCACAAAATTTCAGAGGTGAAGACACTGTAACCAGAAAATGCAATTTCTTCTGTCCCCTGGGGTCAGGACAGCCTAGGACTTTGAACAGATACATTTTAAAAGGATGGTATTAGCTTTCTGGCACTTGGTCTCATATTCTGCCAGCTGCAGAAACAATCAATGATAGGAAGATGCTCACGGCTGGGATTCCTAAGACCTGGCTTCTAGTCCTATTTCTCTACTTCCTGCCTGGATGATCTTGGGTGAATTTCTTCCTTCTCTGAGGCTCAGTTTTATCGTCCATAAAGTTAGAAGATACAATTTTACTGTATGAGTGGAATTTATTAAGCAGGATGTCATCTGCTATCACAAAAGAATTGGTAGCCTAATTATACCTTTTCAAGCTAAATGAGTCCTGAGCCTTCCTTTCTGGGGTGTTACATGATCAATATGCAGTTCAGATTTTTATAGTGTCAGCTCTCAGTAATACTGAGAAGTAGGGGGTTTCTAAGTACAGTCATTTTCACCCTCTCTTTAAGTGTCCTACACAAACTACATAGCTTCACTCATGGTTCACTTCAGCTGCCATTTTCTCAAACGACATGTCCTCAAAACATGGGGAGAGATAAATGAGCTGCGGGTAGTGACGACTGTACCCTGGATGAAAAACTTAACTGCAATAAGCCCTCTCCCTAATCCCAAAAGTGAATGAAAAATTGTTGGGTAGAAAATAGATATGAAAATGCTAATGAATGAGTAATTAAAGAGTATGCATCTTTATTATGGTCTTGAGAGCAATAAACTATTATCACTTTTACAGTCAATAATTAACCCGAGTGATAAATAGTTATGATGATGAAGATGATGATGATGATGATGATGATCACGATGAGTATGATGAATTCTCATATTCAGAAAGAAAGTCCACCTGTGGCACTGGGTGCTTCAGGTTTTCGGAAACTCAAATGATTTATTTCCACTATAGAAAGGTTACTAAATCCATAAAATTTTGTTAAACAGCTTTGACTGATAAAACTTGACACAGCAAGATGATGATGTGTGCCTTGGTTTAAAATGCTCATTTTTATTCTTCCTTTTTACTCGTCAGCCACCAAACTGAATCTCCTGCCTTCAGAGCATAAGACTTCTGGTAAGCTCTGAGTCTTCTAGAAAATTGATTTTCCAGGGCACATTGCTGCTAGTGCCTCATGCTGATGAATGACCCTGCTAGTGAAACACAATTTCTACTAAATCAACAAATAGTCGTTATAAAGGCTCTAAGTCTTACTCTAGTCCTATAACAAAAGCTTCCATCTACTGCTCATTAATCCTTGTACGTGAGATTCAAACGATGGGGAAAACTCCAGTAAACCCTCTTCTTTTCTTAATTCTTTTCTAGTTATTTCCTAAAATTGTGAGGAGGAGACCTGATTCTGAGGAAAGAATGGTGAGATTTCATGCGGGTCAGCATATTTCGAAGGGGATGGGATCATCCAAATGTCAGTGGAAATGTCCTCCCATTAGGTTCATGTCATCCATAAGCTTGTCGAATTGTATTTGATGAAGGGAGGGAGAGAAGAAATGGGGAAGGGAAGGAGCAAGGGAAAAGGGGAAGAAAAGGAGGAAGATTAATACTCAGGGAGCACACCTCATGATTGTTGGACTTGGAGCTACACAATGATGAGTCATTCTTATAGGATCCAGAGGAGAAAAGTGTTTCTTTGTAATGTATTTTTCTCTTGGTTGTGATCATACCAGTGTTTCACTGAGTTGAGGTTATATTAAAGGAGAATCATCATGATCATCATCATATTTATTATTATTATATTATTACAACCAGTCCTAACAATTATACTTGGGTGTGTCTACCCAATATTTACTCCCAGCAATTTTGCAGCAGTCAACCTGGTTTTTCCCACTCATGCAGTACTACTTTTGTGTAGGCAAGAAATTCTTTGTAAGCAACGTGAGGGGTCTGTAGACAGCCTGATGTTAACAATGATGTAACACCATACTGACAGGCTTCAGGTATCAATTAGCAATACACTTACCATCTTTCTCCATGGGATGCTACTAAACCAGAATTATTATCTCCATTCGTTAGGACCACGAGCTTTTAATTATTTTTTTTAAAGTAAGCTCTCTGCCCAACATGGGGCTCAAACTCACCACCCTGAGATCAAGAGTCATATGCTCTACACACTAAGCCAGTCAGACGCCCCTTCTTTTTTCTAATGGTTATTAATTTTTGAGACACAGAGTATGAGTGGGGGAGGGGCAGAGAGAGGGAGACACAGAATCCAAAACAAGCTTCAAGCTCTGAGCTACCAGCACAGAGCCTGATGCGGGGTTCCAACTCACAAGCTATGAGATCATGACCTGAGCCGAAGTTGGATGCCCAACAACTGAGCCACCCAGGTGCCCCTAGGATCATAAGCTTTTTCATAGTAAGGCAGGATTGTTACCTAATGGTCTTTTTAATGAATGAATGAAGCTACCTTTCTTCCTAAAATAATTGAAAACTGCTGATGGAGGCCACACATTTACTGAACTATAATTTTTACCTCTTTCCCCCAGAAGCTATTTTACAAATCGGCAGACCCAATTTCTCTACACTGTTGCATGTCTCCATAGTGTGTCAACATTTAGAAGTGACTGATGGCAGGGCCCACTGCTACTCTGTCTCCATTTATCCCAACGGAAAATCCTAGGCCTCCTTACTGAAAATTCCACAATACAGTTTCTTTTCTCTAGGACCTGGGCTACAATGCCTTCATTCATTATGTACACCTCTGCTATGTCCCAACAAGAGATCCATCTAGGGATCTTTCCTTTGGGCCCATCACTCAAGGAGGAGGATGCCCGAGGAGTCCTCAGGTGAGCAGTTGTTATTTGAATTATAAGAAGAAGAATATGCTAGAGGACAGGGAACAATCAAGAGGACATAGAGTCTGTAGCTCTCCACTCTAATACTGCCTTCTCTGCAGTCTTAGGACAGAAGAGGAAACAGAAGACTTGTCCATCGTTAAGGTATGTGTTCTGTGATGCTCCTGCTTTTGAGAGGATACAGAAGGTAACTGGTAACCTCAATCTCCCCTCCTAGAGATGGCTGGTCAGAGCTAGGGCTTTTGTCTGGGGCTCTACAACACAGAAAACTATGCCTAGTGAATATGAATCTCACTTATTTTGTGTTCTTATCCACAAAAATAACCACACAGAGATAAGGGACAATGGACCTCACTACCTAAAACATGAACTTCTGAATAATCTTTCTCTTAAATGGCTACAGTGCAGTGATAACGCCTCAGCATTTAGTAACCAACATCAACCACAGATTACTAAATTTCTTCTGAAACATCACATGTCAAGAAAAACATCTACACTGATCATCACAAGTATATACACAGTGCAACCCTGAAATCCTGGCAAGCCTGGAACTTCATGTATAGTACATTTTGTTCAAGCAAACATTTTTTAAAACTTTATTTACAAATCTACCTTTCACTTAAGTACAGAGACAAGTATTTTTCCTTCTGGCACTAAACTCATGAAATTATAGGTCCCAATGGAAATATATTTAACAGGTACATATACAAACACACAAACACACACAAAAAGATGTGGGGGAGACACACACACAAGCATTGGCAAACAATAAAAGATTTTCTCAGTGGACTTGAAACTGGAAAGTAGACATTAAATATCAGGGGAAAGACAGACTCTCAGAAGAAAGCTGGAAAGTGAAGTTTGAGAACTTTAGGCTACCAGAAAGAGAGGATCAGCACTAAAGGTGTTCCATATCTGGAAACAGAAGAACCCGGAAGCAGGCAGGGACTTAAGAGAAACTAAGAAATTAATTAGATGGCTCTCTCCGCACACTTTTCTAGGCTGTCCAATTCCTGTATTGTAGACACCTGCTTCCCCCTTTAAGGCCAAATGGCAGAAGCAATTAGAGATCATGGGGAAATTGCTGCAATGAGAAACCCCAAGACCAAGTGTTTTGGTCTATTCGGGCTGTTACAACAAAGTGCTATAGACTGAATGGCTTCAAAACACCAGAAACTTATTTCTCACGGTCCCGGAGGCTGGAAGTGTGAGATTCTGGTGCCAGCATCGTAGAATTCTGGTGCGGGTGCTTTTCCGAGTTGTAGACTGCTAACCCCTCACTGAATACTCTCATGGCTGAGAGCAGACTTGAGTAAACACTCTTCAACTCTTAAAAGGGTGATAATCGCACTCCTAAGAGCCCTTACGACCTCATTGAGTCAAAATTGCCTCCCAAAGGCCTTACCTCCTAAAATCATCATAATGGAGGATTGGAGGGGCTCCTGGGTGGCTCAGTCTGTTAAGCAACTGACTCTTGATTTCAGCTCAGGTCATGATCTCATGGTTCGTGCGTTGAAGGCTTGTGTCAGGCTCTATGCTGACAGCATGGAGCCTGCTTAGGATTCTGTCTCTCTCTCTTTCTGCCCTTACCCTGCTTGCACTTTCTCTCACTCTCTCAATAAACAAACAAACAAACAAACAAACAAACATTTAAAAAAATGATGGGGGATTGGGAGTAAGATTTCACCATATAAATTTTGGGGGTATAGATACATGCAGTCCAGGAGCGCCTGGGTGACTCAGTCAGTTAAGCGTCTGACTTCAGCACATGTCACGATCTTGTGGTTCGTGTGTTCAAGGCCCACGTGGGGCTCTGTGCTGACAAGCTCAGAGCCTGGAGCCTGCTTCAGATTCTGCGTCTCCTTCTCTCTCTGCCCCTCCCTCACTCCCTCTCTCTCTCTCTCTCAAAAATAAACATTACCAAAATTAAAAAAAAAAAAAAAAAAAAAGGAAACATTCAGTCCATAACACCAAACCACCATCATTTCCTGCTGGAGTTAACATAGTTGTCTCCTAAATTGGTCTCCTTGCTCCCAAAATTGTCCCCCCCACCCAAACCTGTTCTTAATAGGTACCATGAGAGATCCATTAATAATATAAATAAGCTTATGTCTCTCCCCTATTCAAAACACTCCACCGGCTGATTGTCACACATGAATAAAATCAAAAGCCCTCCTGATGACCTTGAGTACTCTGTATAATCTGTCCAAGTTCAACTTTCACCCTCTTTTCATTCTCTTCTTCCTCCATAGGATCCAGTCACAGTGACTTCCTTGTTGCATGTTCCCCTCAGTGCATTTGCATCTAATCTTGCGTCAAGTACACTGCATCCACACTCTCCCTTGATTGAAGCCTCTATTCAGGTGTCACTTCCTCCAAGAGGCCTGTCTAATCACTCCATCTAAAATAGTACCTCCCTCACTTTCCATTCTCTAGTGTACTTTTGTTTTTCTTTCAGCACTCATTAATATGTAACAGGCACATGTAATGTAATTACATAACAATATACTTGATTCAATACATAGTTATTGAATATTGATCAAATGAATGGATAGTACAAAAAAATAGTACAAAAAATAAACAAAGCAAAAGAGTGAATTAATGAACTGGATGGCCCACTTGCAAAATTTCACCAGAAGAGAGTATAAAGAGATAAACAGATGCCATGTCAAGGACAAATGAAGGGAAATGTAAAATAAGTATATAAATTTCAACATCTTTAAAATCAAAGTTCCAGAGAGCAGGAATAGAGGGAGTGGAGTGAGACAATATTTAGAGAAAAATAATGAGCTAACTAGAATTGTCCACAAACGAAGATAGACTTAAATGCTCTGAAGGATGTATTGAATATCCTTCAGGACATATACAAAAACATAAAAAATAATAAGCCCACATAGAGACACACTGTGGTGCCTCTTCAGAAATATTAAATACCTAGGAATAAACATAAGCAGAAGAATGACAAGTATTTATAGAAAAAACTACAGAAATTTACTAAATAATATCAGTGGACACCTGCACAATTTGAGTGCTTTACCATGGTCTCAAATGGTATATTCACACTTTATTATTTCTTTTCTTCTCCTTAATGTGGATTATTTGATTGTCTCTTCTTTTTCAGTTTCCTAAGGTACAAGCTTAGATTATTGATTGTAGATTTTTCTTCTTATCTAATATATGCATTCAATGCTATAAATTTCCCACTAACCACTGCTTTGCTGTACCCCACACATTTTGAAAAGTTGTACCTTCAGTCTCATTTAATTCAAAATATTTGTTAATTTCTTGAGGCTTCTTTGATACAAGTGTTATTTAGAAGCTTGGTTTTTTTTTTTTGCAAATACTCTGGGATTTCACAAATTCAATTTTAATTCCATGTGTTCTTAGAGCATATATTGTATAGTTTCTATACTTTTAAATTTGCTAAGGTGCGTTTTATGTCTCAGAATGTGTTATGCAAATGGAAAAGGTTCCAGGTGAGTTAGAGAAGAATGTGTTTTCTGCTTTTGTTGGATGAAATAATCTATAGATATCAATTCAATCCAATTGATTGATGGGGCTGTTTAGTTTAACTATGCTCTTATCAATTTTCTCCTTGTTGGATCTATCAATTATTGATAGAGGGGTGTTGAAGCATCCAAGTATAATAGTGAATTCACTCATTTCTCCACATGGATCTCTTAGTTTTTGTCAAACATATCTTGCCACTATATTTTTAGGTGTATATGCATAAAGGATTGTTGTCTTCTTGGAGAATTGACTCCTTTATCATTACGCAATAACTGTCTTTATCCCTGATAATTTTCCTCCCAGCTTTATTGAGACATAATTGACATATAACATTGTGTAAGTTTAAGGTATACAATATGTTCATTTGATAAACACATATGTAATATGATTACCATCTTAACAGGGTAACGCCTCAATCACATCACATGATTACCATTTCGTTTTTGTGATGAGAACATTTAAGATCTACTCTCTTTGCAACTTCCAAGTATACAATAGAGTATTATTAACAATAATCACATTGCTATGCATTAGAGTCCCAGAACTTATTCATCTTCTAACTGGAAGATTGTGCCCTTTGACCAACATGTCCTCAATTCCCAGCCCCTGATAATCACCACTATTCTCTTCTCTGTTTCTACAAGTTTGAATTTTATAGATTTCACATATAAAGAATATCATACAGTATTTGTCATTCTCTGACTTATTTCACTTTATAAAATAGTACCCTCAAGGTCCATCCATGTTGTCACAAATGGCAGGATTTCCTTTTTCATGGCTGAATAATACTCCCGTGTGTGTGGGGGGGGGGTATCTTTTTTATCCATTCATGCACTGACAGGCATTCAGGTTGTTTCCATGGCAAACAGGTTGACTGTTGTGAATAATGCTGCAATAAACATAGGAGTGCAGATCTCTCTTCGAAATTCTGATTTCATTTCCTTGGGAGCTATACCAGAAGTGAGATTGCTGGATCATATGGTATTTCTATTTTTAATTTTTTGAGGAATATCTATACTGTTTTCTATAGTAGTTGTACCAATTTGTATCCCCACCAACAGTGCACAAAGTTTTCCTTTTCTCTACAGCCTCACCAATACTTGTTATCTCTTGTCTCTGATGAAAACCACTTTAACAGGTGTGAGGCGATAGCTCTTCGTGGTTTTGATTTGCATTTCCCTGATGATTAGTGGTGTGGAACATCTTTTTATGTACCTGTTGGCCATCTGTATATATCTGGAAAAGTGACCAGTTCTTCTATCCATTTTTTAATCAGATTTTTCTGTTTTTGCTGCTGTGTTGCATGAGTTTTTTATATAATTTGGATATTGATTCTTTATCATATATATGCTTTGAAATTATTTTCTTCCATTTTCTAGGTGGACTTTTCATTTTGTTAATTGTTTCTTTTGCTGTGAAGAAGGCTTTTTAGTTTGATGCAGTCCCAGTTATTTGTTGCTGCCTTTGTTGCTTGTGCTTTTGGTGTCATATCCAAAAAAATCATTGCCAAGACCAATGTCAAGGAGTTTTCTCCTTATGTCTCCTTGTAGAAGTTTTACAGTTTCAGATCTTACGTTTGTGTTTGGAATCCATTTCAAATTAATTTTTGTGAGTGGTGTAAGATAAGGTTCTAATTTCATTTTTCTAAATGTGGTTATATGGTTTTCCAACAGCAATTATTGAAGAAACTATCTTCCTCATTGTTCTTAGCTCCTTGTCAAATATTAGTTGATGGTATATGCAGGGGTTTATTTCTGGACTCTTAATTTCGTTCCACTGGTCTATGTGTCTATTTTTATGCCAGTACCATACTGTTCTCACTATTATAGCTTTGTAGTATAGTTGAAAATCAGGATGTATAATTCCTTTAGGTTTATTCTTTTTCAGGACTGCTTTGGCTATTCAGGGTGTTAGGTGGTTCCATATAAATTTTAGGATTTTTTTTCTATTTCTGTGAAAAATGCCAGTGCAATTTTTTAAATGTTTATTTATTTTTGAGAGAGCATGTGTGAGCAGAGGGGCAGAATGAGGGTGAGACAGAGGATCTGAAGTGGGCTCTGTGCTGACAGCAAAGAGCCTGGTACAGGGCTCAAACTCACAAACTGAGATCACGACCTGAACCAAAGTTGGACACTCAACCAACTGAACCACCCAGGTGCCCCAATGCCAGTGTAATTTTGATAGAGATCACACTGAATCTGTAGATGGCTTTGGGTAGTATGGACATAATAATATTAATTCTTCCAATATGAACATGGGACATTTTTCTGATTGTATCTTCTTCAATTTCTTTCACCAGAGTCACTCATAAGTTTATAATCAAGTTGCAATGAGCATGTAGTCATGTGGGGAAGAACTGGCTTCCAAATTCATTGACATGGTTGTTAGAAGGGCTTAGTTCCTTACCTTGTGGATCTCTCCATAGGCTTCTTGAGTGTCCTTATAGCCTGGCAACTGGCTTCCCTCAGAACATTCCTCAGTACTTAAGAGTACATGTTTTCTTTTTCTATAATAATATACGTGGCATGTATAAATTCCTTTGGGGAATGAATGATGGTAAAAACAAATAATAAATAAAGGAGTCTACCTCAGAAAAATCAGTACAGCCCATGTTGTCAGGTATTAATTTTTTTTTTTTTTTACTTAAAATCGATTGCATGCTAAGGCTTAGATGACAAATAGTGGGGAAATAGAGTTTGTTGCCTCCCCAACCCCTTTTTATTGCTCTCCTAACTGTGAAGCTTCCATGTAGTTTAGGCAAAATTTACTTTAGGTAGGATCCTTGGGTGAGTCCTAATTGGTCAAAGCCCACCAGTATATGATTACTTATGTCATAAGGATTGAGTCAGGGGAAGGCATAGAACATCATGGAAATTTGTTCAATAGTTGAAGAAGAGATGTTCCCACTCTCTGTAAACAGTGGAGAAAGTATATAGCCCTGGTTGATAATGGCAGTGATCATGCAAGCAGAAGAGGGCCATCTAAAGAATTAATTGGTCACCTCAAAAGCAGAGTGAACTGTCGAAAAGAAATCAGGTGCTAGGTGACACACTGGAACTACTAGATGAAATTCTGGAGCCATCTTACCTCTGGCAATAAATTTCTTACTATTTAAGCAGGCTTGAATTGAATCTTCTTTTATTTGTCATATAAATTGTACTAAGTGATAGATGTGGCAATAAGAAAAACCTCTCACCGGAGGACATTGGGGATTGAGAATGCACCTTCCTGAAGAACCTATAGTCACATCTACAGGGTGTAAGAAACTGTATGACTTAATGGGCTATACTGAGAGATTCAAATCCCAGCTCTATTACACTTTTACTCCTTTGTACATTACTCTATTCATTTAAAGGGGATGAATTTTGAGGTGCCAAGTACACACGGGCTGTGATGATAGAGGTGCACTTGTCATACTGTGAAATTTCATCCATTCAGGCACATACTTAATTGCCTTTCTGGAGTTTTGTAGTGAGGTCTGGAGTTTGATGTATATCAGTGTTTTTCAATCCTGTAAAACTGAATGTTCCTTTTCCTTCTTAACATCAAATATATAATAGTTCCCTCCCTTACTATACTGAAATTAAATTCCCAGAAAACCTAAACCTAACTACACGCTTATTTTTTAAAATAAATATATTGCCTCAACTGTAATAAAAATAATAAATACAAGATAACTAATTTATAATGAGATAATACATACTTCAGTGTACATATACTTGGGCAAAACTATGCCAGAAGCTATGGCAAAGTTATCAGAGGCTCGTACCTAATGTCACACATCACTATGAATATGACAGCTATAAATACTGTCTGATCCAAGTGTGTCATACTATTGACTCAAATACCACAAGTGGCATTATTATTGGCAATATCATTTTCCAGAGTGATGAATAAGATTTGTAACTTTCTAAACAAAAGAAAGTATAGTCTTCCCTTAATTTACTTGGTAGTTTTATTCCTCAAAAATTCAGTGTCTATTAAACATGTGAAAAAAATGTCTTAGGTTTGCAAGCAAAACATTTGAAGTCTAGATTCAAGATTATTGTTTTTAAGTTTTTGTTTTTAAGTAATCTCTACACCTAACGTGGGGCTCAAACTCAGAACCCGAGATCAATAGTCGCATGCTCTACCGACTAAGCCAGCCAGGTGCTCCAGATTCAGATTATTATTACTAGCTTTTTCCCCCCTTTTATGCTACATGAATATCCAGGGAAAAAATTCAAAAGTCATATGGGGGACACAGGATTTATTGGTTGGGATTGTCCCACATTTGGTAGAGTATCCAGTATTCCTGAATTCTGTTCCTGAGTCACCAGGAGAAAACTGGCAATGAGACTCAGGGCAATTGAAAAGCTAACAGTTGGGGGCACCTGTGTGGCTCAGTGGGTTGAGCGACCAACTCTTGGTTTCAGCTCAGGTTATGATCTCACAGTTCGTGGGTCTGAGCCCCACATCAGGCTCTGTGCTGACATGTCGGCACGGAACCTGTTTGGGATTCTCTCTCTCTCACCCTCTCTCCTTGACCCTCCCCTGCTCACGAGCACTGTAAATAAATAAATAAACAAATAAACAAACAAATAAATAAATAAATAAATACTTTTTTTAAAAAGGAAAGAAAAGCTAGCAGTTATTTAGAAGAAACTAGAGGAACACTCTGGAACTCTCCTACATCTAGAAACTCAGTATGATGTGGATACATTTGTGATAGGAAGGTGAGGAGCCAATATCTATACTTCAAGTTTGAATGAAACTTATTGGGAAATCAGCTGCTTATTGGTGTCTTTACACATCTATGTTGCTCATGCACTATGACATTAGGAAACTCATCCTCCAAAACCAGGGAAAAACAAGCACTAATGGCCCTCTCAGTAGGCTAAAGGAGGAGGCTAAAAAGTGAGTGATCAGCCACCTACCAAAGTAATGAGTTCCTATCACTCTGGAGGCCTTTCTTATTTGGACATTTAGGAACATGAGCCTCCAATTTCCAGATTGAAGTTGGAGTTTTATGGTCAAACATTTTCCTGTTACTGTTGAGTAACTAAGAACTAACTGGCATCTAACCATCTGTTTTGGCTTTATTCTATCAGTATTATTCTTCTCATATCATCATTTATTAATGTTTCTACTGAATTATGAAAGCTTATTTGGCAAGTAATTACAGCAATAATTATGAACACTCTATCCCCTCCAAACAAGGACCCATAAGGATGAGGAAAATGTTGATTACAAACAAACAAAAAGCTTGATTTTCTGAAGATACAAGAATGTTATTTCCATTGACCAGGCCACCTGCCTTAAAATGATAGCTTAATAAGTACCTACCAAGCTGATAAGCTATCAGAGAGAAACTGATAAAAATTCCATGATGGCACAACATATTTTGCTGTGCTTATTTTTGCTGTATCAAGATCTGAAGGAGGCCTTAGAAAACACCCCTGAACCATGATTAACTTGCTGACAGTGAAACAATCATTGCACTGAACTACACGTTCTGTTGGTATTACTTCTTTCACCAATTCTGACTACTAAACTCAACCTTGACCTGGGAAATGAAGGTGTCTATGCCTAAGCAGCATCATCTACCCTGATTTCTTACTTTATATCATCTAGAAATAGCTGCTATACAGGAGAGCGCTAGAGAAATACTAAGGATTAACATGTTATCATAGGTCCTCCTAGAAATAGTCTGGTTACTACAAAGTATTCTCTGAACAAGTACACATTTTAAAGAAACTGTCTTGATAACTTCATATAAAATTTTTCCTACCAGATATTAATTATCCTAGGATGAACACCTAAAGGGATCAGGGTTTAAAACCAAGAACGAGCTGGTAAACCAAGATTTCAGCTTCAAGGTGAAAATCTAGTTAGTTCGGTTAGTTACCATTATGATGTGAACAATTTCTTTGTGTCATTCATTTCACAAACTGAACCATATAGTTCTAGAGGGGTCAGTCAGTGCAGCCTATCATCCCTGTGAAAAAAAATCCCATTAGGTGAGAAGAGAGACACACACTGAACAATGGTTTGTACTGGGAGAAAACTATCCAAACAGAAATAACACAGGACGACTTTATTTTTCTTTCACTCGTTACCACAGAATAATTTGTCTGATCAAGGAAAAAAAATACACTGTGGAAATGGAAGAGAAAGCAGATAAGTCTAGATAAAGGGAAAGTAGAAACATCATTTCAAATTAAGGAAGGGGATAACTATAATTTGTAGCATTTGCTGCTTTCCAATTTCATGCAGTGAACATGACCTAACTGAAGGAGGGGTTGGGAAGAGATACAGAGCATCACACCATTATAGGTATTTCCACCACACACATGCAAGAGATGTACATAACCTCAAGAGCATAGATAACAGTAAAACTTTTGCAGAATAATTAGGAAGTTGTGAGTTTTGAGTATTTATTTTTTTTATTATTTTTTATTTTCTTTAAAAAGTAGGCTCCATATCCAACGTGGGGCTTGAACTCATGACCCCGAGATCAAGAGTTACATGCCTTACAGACTGGGCCAACCAGGCACCCTTATTGTCTTTGTTTTTAATATAATTTATTTAGTTGTAAATTTACATAATTTATATTTTACAATAATGGCTGTTTCATACTTGGCTTGTGAAATTATTAAAAATTTAACCATAGCCTCTCCCAAACTCATACAAAAAAATACTAGCAAACCACTGGTTACAGTCAATAGAGCAGGGCTAGTGAAATTAAATAAACATAGTATTACATTTGGGTATGGAGGAGATAGGTAGTCTTCCTTAGCGAGACCATTTCCTTCACTCTCAATATTGAGCAGCCCATTCTCATTTTCAGAAGGAGAGCTTCAGGAGAAAAAGTAAAATATAAATTAGACTATCCAAATAGGAAGTCTGTTTTGATGTATCGTTTGGGAATTGGTAACTCAATGTATTCGTAGAGATTAATACTTAAAATAGTGATCTCATGGGGCACCGGGCTGGCTCCGTCAATAGAGCATGTGGATCAATCTCAGGGCTGTGAATTCGAGCCCCACATTGAGTGTAAAGCTTACTTAATAATAAATAAGTAAGTAAATAAATAAATAAATAAATAAAATAATTTCATGAAAGGTTCTAGGGCATAATTCACAAAACATAATCAGAAAACAAACCAGAGTCTAAATCAATGATTTAAATATATTTTTTAAACAAATTCTGCTGCTAAAAGAACAACAATGTGCTCAGATGTTTCTCATTGAAGTTTCAAAGCACACATATTGGCATGGGTGAAGAGCCTGGAACCATACCTGTCAGCCCTTGCCCTTGAGACACTTTGGTAGATTCCCAGAGCTCCACAGAATTACTCAAATAGATGAGTAAGAAAGTTTGAAAACTTCTATGCAAGGAAGCCTTTTGAACCTTGCTTCGCATAGCCTGTGGCCGATGGGAGTCCCGCATACCAAGGAGTCTTAAAGATACAGCTATAGCTTATAATTCATCATCCACATGCACACAACCATATTGCTCTTGTAGCAGAGCATTTACCTGCAATAAGTCTAGAAGTGTAAAAGAGATAACGCTTATCAGTACGCTGATGTTGCTTTGGAGACATACACTGCTCCAGAATTCTGACAAGTTTCACACTTATAATATGGTTCAGTGCATAACTTCCCCCATGTGAAGTACTTGCAATAACTAAAGATCATAGATTTGGAATCATTACACTAGCATTCCCCCACGACACGCACTTTAATCAAGGCAACCTTTCCCATCTATCTCAAGACCACGCTAGAATCTTGCCTAACACACTTTTTCAGGCAGCTACAAACAATCAGAACTGGCACCCCAGTTAAAGCCATGTATCCTTCACGGTCCAGGAAATTCTTCAAGGTCACATTCAGCTATAATGTCTTAGGCACAGCACAAATGTCAACCTCTTCTCAATTCTTACTGCCACTACTTTACTTTCTCTTAGCCTGTATCACTTAAAGAAACAGGCAAGCAGACACAAATATTTGCATCTTTGAATACTTTCCAAGAAGAAGAGAAGTAAATTTATTGACTTCACCAGCAGAACATACTATACGGTGCAAAGATCTGCTCAAGATTAACAGTTGGAGAAAAAAAGCAAGAATCCCTTCCTTTACCTGCTCTCCGCACCTCCACCCCCACCCCCCGGCTCCACCGTACAGTTTCACACACGTGGTAGAGTTCCTAAACTGAATCATCACAGAAGAACAGATGCTAAGGACTTACTGCATACTTAAAGCAAAAATTATTAGGAATGCCCTCTGCATGGGTGATTATAAATTGGCTATGGGGTTTAATTAAGGGGTTTTCATTTCATGATCTAAACAACAGAGCTTTGGGATTAGCAGTTGCTGTCTGTTCACATCAGTAACTGGCAGTGACTCTTCTAATCATAGGAGGACATATTAGCATATTGTGCATTGCAAGATGGTGCTCCCAATAAAAAGTGACAAAAGGTTTCTGAACTCAGCATCTGTCATCCAGAATGCATGGATATCCAGGATGCATATCCAATTTATTTATAAAATATCTTCATTCCCAAGAGATCTTATTTATTTTTGTTTGAGAGGCTACTAAAATCAAAAACAAGCAACCTAACTTACTTTCTCAATATTCCCAGGGAGATTTGGAAAACAATCGTTCTTTGATGATTATATAGTACTTATGTACTATATGTCCAGTTAACAAACAAAAAATGTTTAGGAGCAGAATAAAAATTACAGTCAGGATGCAGGATTCTCATCTATTAACTGGCTCTGAAAATTTACTATTGTCTCAATGTGGTATCTCGATACTTTCTGGCATCAGTGTAGATGCTACCAATATACATTTTACCAAAATGCTTTACAGATTGGATATAAAGTATAAGTGTGATAGAATTAACTAGCTGGTCTTTTAAAGAAAGATTTGCTTAATATATTCGAGTAATGTTTTTCTTGGAACATCAGCCTTTGAAATGGTTATTCATTCATTTTACAAATATTAAAAGTGCCTACTAGGTGCCAGGTAAGGCACTGGATATAGGGATATAGCAATGAGCAATAGACATAATCTCTGGTCTCACACAAGGTTTAAAGTCATGCGGGGAACAGAGGATGTGTAAAATAGACCTCTCTTGTAGATCCAGAATTCATATTGGCATATTGAAGCCCCTGATATGTTGTACAATAAGAAAGAAATGACAATAATGACAAAACCAGTTCCTTAACTGGGTATTTCCCAAGCTGATTCAAATGAAACAAATGTTCTGAAGAACTCACATTGAGGCAACTGAATGAAAAAAATGGGGCTAGGTAAACAGACCAAGAAATTTAATCTCCTTTTAGTGCCAAGTATATGTTATTCTTTGAAACTTGTAATATGAGACACCAAATTCTCTAGTAATCAAAATGTTTGAAATTACGGACAAGAGTTTTTCCTGTGTGTGTATGGACATAAGCTAGAAGAGGAAATCACTATCAGCTCTCAGCTGTGAGCTCCAGGAGTCCTTAGGGCCAACTATGTTGTGTATCAATACGAATTCTGTGTAAAGGCTGGACTGTCCTTGCTGGAGGGCTTGACAGATCCCCTCCCCTAACTGGTAGCCAAAACACACTCTTGGTGCCCCTTTTTCTCACTAGTTAATTGTATTTTTAACCTTCAAACACAAATAGGAAAGGGTAGTAAGGGATTTTTTTTGTAACCCACAAATGCCCTAATGCCCTGGCTGGAAATCAACCTTATGTAAACTGGATGTCCCCAGGCCTCATGAGCATAATGGCACATGAAGTCACATTGACATTTATGCCCAAATTAGACTTACTCATCGCTTCCACTTGGATAGGTGGTTGATCCCATGGAGGATTTCATGAGGTTTCTGGGACGGCAGTGGGACTCAGTATTTTTGGGGGCAAATCAGTCGGGGTCAACGTTCAGCCCATAAGTGCTGCCATCTCTGGCTGTCCCTGCTCACACAGCTACTTGCGCATGCTCGCACCTCACCGCCCTCTGCAGCCATACTGAACTTCTTTCAATTCCGAGAATGTGCCATACTTCTATCAACCTTAGGCTGTGTCAACTTGCTACTCCTATAATCTGAAATGTATTTGTTTAAATCGCATGGCAAGTATAGCTTATTCCAGCAAGCATTACTTGACTATAAAAGAGAGGCATCCCTTCCTCTATGTTCATGTAGGATACGGTGCATTGTTTTAATAGTCTATTAGGAAAAAAACAGGTAAATGGCAAAATCCTTATGGAGAGAGAGTATGTCTTTTTATCTCCGTGTCTTGAGCACTTGACATGGGGCCTGGTACATAATAGGACGTTACTATAGGAGGGTTTGCAATTGGCCTTCTACAATTTAACAGATAGTCTAGCTACAACTAGGCTATAGATGAGCCAATCTTGATTAGCAGTTTTCAAACTGAAGTCACACATAGCAACTCTCTTTCCTTATTTCTCATATTTAAAACATCGCTATATAACCTACCTCAGGCAATTTTGTGATAGAGAATTATCTATTGACTTATTCTATTCCTTCAGGCACTCAGAATCCTCATTCTGAGCTCTGACTGCCTGAAGCTTCCCACAATTTCACCGGGCCATCCTCGACATCGCTTTATGCTCTAGATTTTCCTTCTTTATCATTTTTTTCTTCTGTCCTGGGTCTTATTTTCTTAGAGCTCTGCTCTCTGCTAAGTTACTAGGGACTCAATCGAAGTTACTGTAAAAGCCCATTGTAATGAAGTTGTGGGAAGAGGAAATTATCAAGATTCATGATTGAGGAAGATGTATGTCCAGCAACCCCCTCCCCTTTTTTTTTTTTTACAGCTAATGATAAGAAGTGAGTAGACAGCGTAGGATAATAGTCTGTCATAGGTCTTGCACTGGTCAACATATCACACTGCACGGTAGCTGGCTATGCCACTCTAATGTCAAATGACTCCGATTCTGGCCCTGGAGACAATGATAAGACCCTCAGCCTAAGGCAGATAGACGAAACACAGACATCCCTCTAGAAACCAAGCCTCCCTGCCCCTAACCCAGCCCTCAGTACTGTTCCTTATTTCTTCCATACAGAGCATCGCTAGGAATCAAAGAGCCGGGCACTCCACATCATTTAAAGAGAATGTGGCTTCTGACTGTGACATCCTCAGGTGTGGTTAGGGTGAGATGAACACTCCCCTGATTCGACGGCTGGCTCACTAAGCTATGCTTGATGAAGAATACAGAGTGAAAAAGGAAAGGCAATAGTGGAACATGGAAACTTTGATAAAAAACGAGCCAGTCCAAATGAATAAATAGCATGTCATAGTGCATGAGGAAGATAAGGCACCAGTTGAGAGTGAGATAGGCAGAAAGTGAGGAGAGAAGGAAGAGAGTGAGAGCAAGAGAGAAAGAAAGAGAGAGATTGAAAACCATGTAGTAATTATATAGATATATATATATGTATATATATATGTGTGTGTGTGTATATATATATATATGTATATATATATATATATAAACCCCTAGGGGCTAGCATTATGTCGAGATCACTAACTCTCTAAAGAAAAGCCAAGAGGTCTTCAAATTACAGCTTATAAACCAAATCTGGTCAGCTGACTGCTTTTTCAAATATTTTTATTTTTATTTTTTTTATTTTAAAGAGAGAGAGAGAGCATGCAAGCAGAGGGAGGGGCAGAGGGAGAGAGAGAGAGAGAGAGAGAGAGAGCGTCTTAAGCAGGCTCCACTCTCAGCACAGAGCCTGACATGGGGCTTGATCCTAAAACCCTGGGATCATGACCTGAGCCAAAATCAAGAGGTGGACGCTCAACTGACTGAGCCACCCAGGCCCCCACAAATAACATTTATTAGGACACAGCCACACTCCTTTGTTTACATATTGTCTATGGCTGACTTATGGCAATGGTGGTAAAGTTGAATAGTAGTTACAATGGTCTTACGACCCACAGAGCTTAAACTATTTACTCTCTGGTACTTTAAGAAAAAGTATGCTGAGTTCAGAAGGAAGACAATTAGAAACATAATGTATTTTCTCCAATGATGGGGATTGAGTCCCAGAGGCAGGACCATGGTCTCTACTTGGGGAACTTTACAACCTAGATGTAAGGAACATGCAATCCTCTTACTTGGAAAGTAGGGAAGAAGCCCCACAATTTGAAGAAGTGCTGCGTCCTAAACCCTTTTAAGCCACTTAGCAGTCTAACCTAAGTAAATATTCTGCAAGTCTGTGCTAAATTGTTTATGGTGGCAGCTCAGATACTGGTGAGTCCTCTGTTGATGAAGCCCCCAGAGTGCATACTTTTATTTTATTTTTTAAATTAATTTTCTTTAATGTGTATTTACTGTTGAGAGGGGGGGAGGGACAGAGAGAGAGGGAGACAGAATCCAAAGCAGCTCCAGGCTCTGAGCCATCAGCACAGAGCCCGATGCAGGGCTCAAACCCATGAACCATGAGATCATGACCCGAGCCAAAGTCGGACACTTAACTGAGCCACCCAGGTGCCCCCAGAGTGCCTATTTTTTGGAAGAAAAACTCCAATTCAGCCTTCCTAGAAAGGTTATGCCATATATTCTGAACTCTTCCCACTGACAAGGCTTCTTTCATTCTTGATGACCTTAAAGAGACTGACCATGTGAGCTGCTTAAAAAAAGAGTTCATGGCCATTTGAGTTCATTTAGATGTTAAAAAAGAAAAATCGCTAAATAGATCTAAGTCTTACAAACTTCTGAATTCCTGTAATTTTAAGTATTTTTCTTCTGGTAGATATGGCAGGGCGATGTGTATGTGTGTATTTGTGTGTATGTGTCCATAGACCCACAGCAGCATATTTTTATATGAAATGAAATGTATAAAAATATAGAATGCTGTTCTTACGGGTGGCTGCTTCTGTTGGACTTACTTAATAGTTAAGAAAATAAAGTAGATTTAGATTTTGATAACCAAGACTGAATGAGGGAAACATTTTGGTCAGTTTAGAAGAGCCGGTTGTTTTCGGGGGGGTTAGGGGGTTTAGTGGTTGAGATACAATTAGCTGCTGTACTCTGGAGAAATAGTGAACTCATATCATTTTAACCAACAGCTAAGAAAGACATTGGGAGTTTATTTCCCCATTTATACCTGCCTGGAGCTTACTGATGAATTTAGATGTTTTGAATATCTTTTGTCTTCCTTGCTAGCTCAGAATTTTTTCTCCTTGTCTATTCAAATCTTATTCTTTTGGCCAAAACAAAATTCAAGCATTGTTAGAAGTCAGTCAAAGATGCCACAAATGGGGGTGCATGGATAGCTCAGTGGATAGAGCATGCAACTCTTGATTTCAGGTTTTAAGTTTGAGTCCTACATTGGATCTAGAGATTACTTAAGATTTTTAAGGGGAACCTGGGTGGCTCAGTCGGTTAAGCGTGCAACTTTGGCTCAGGTCATGATCTTGCAGTTCACAGGTTCAAGCCCTCCATTGGGCTCTGTGCTGACAGCTCAGATCCTGGAGCCTGCTTCACATTCTGTGTCTCCCTCTCTCTCTCTGCCCCTCCCCCACTCGTGGTCTGTTTCTCTTTCTCTCTAAAAAAAAAAAACAATTTTTAAAAAATAAAATAAAATCCAAAAAAATGAAGATGCCACAAATGTACAAATGGAGAAATAGAAATTTAGAAAGTCGAAGAAAATCTTTAAATTTTAATTTAAATAACCATGTAACTATTGTTAGTCAACTTGCCACAAAAAGAAATGACATTAATTGATATAACAACAACCCTTTCAGTAGCCAGTCAGGGAAGTAAGCCTTGTGCTCAGATATAAAAGCAGAGCTTTACAGAAAACCAAAAAATAAACATAAAATTTAATTAGAATTAGCCATCTTCACAGGCTATTTGGAGCTATTCTCTTTTTTACCACTTAGGATATTTGGAAAGAACTGTGAGGTTCATGATAATAGACAGGAAACTGTTCACAGGTTTGTGACCTTTCCTGAGTACCAGAAACAAAATGCATTCATTACCCATGCTTTGGATCATTCCTCAATTGGGTAACCATAGCAATTCACTTTGGAAGACACTGAGAATTTCACAATGTGATACAGTACATGAAGAATCCAAAGCAATGTAACTTCACCAGAGACTGAAAATGTATGTAAATCCACTGAAATTTTAGCTGACAAGATGAGGGAGTGGATATTCTGGTACTTTATTATTATCCACACCAGTGATTTTCATGTTTTTTGGTCACAGAAATCTTTTGCAGAAGTCCAAAATATAAAATAGCAAAAGCAGGCCTGATTTGGTTAAAGCAGTGGCAGATATACAACTTTCTGTCCTTATCATCCAGCTTTCTCTAATCATCCCACTACCATACTGCATTTACCATAGTGCCTGGTCCATAGCAGACATTCAAGTAATAATTTTGAATGAGTAAGTGAATGAGACACATACAAGAAATCACTAGTTATCTATGAAGCAGTTTTAAATCTGCTGTATAACTCATTAGTTCTTAAAGATGAGAAACTTCTGGAAAATATGAAGAACACTAAATGTAGACCAAACAGCATTTCATGTTTGTGGGAGGACTCAGAAGGCCCTCTCCTGCCTGCAGAACCTTAATATCAAGTATCACTATTTTGCTGCTGAAATACCCTGAAAGAGGTTTCTTATGTTTTGGTTGTACAAAAAATGCATTTTATTACAATGCTTTGTACAAACATATTTTCTTACAAGACTCCTGAGTATGGACTACATTTCTAGAAACATGATAAAGGTCATACCTCATGAAATCACACACCTAGGCAAAATAACACAATTCAAATAATAAATTCCATATTTATACATAGATATGGCCTCACATGATCAAAATGTAAGAGTTTTTGGAACTGATAGTCCTTTTCATTTAAAAGCAAAAATGCTTTTAAAATAAAGGATTATGGGGGCGCCTGGGTGGCTCAGTCGGTTGAGCGTCCGACTTCGGCTCAGGTCATGATCTCGCAGTCTGTGAGTTTGAGCCCCGCATCGGGCTCTGTGCTGATGGCTCAGAGCCTGGAGCCTGCTTCGGATTCTGTGTCTCCCTCTCTCTCTGACCCTCCCTTGCTCATGCTCTGTCTCTCTCTCTCTGCCAAAAATAAATAAAAACATTAAAAAAATTTTAAAATAAAGGATTATGAGTAATTCTAGGAGTAATTCTTTCATTAAAATATTAAGAGTAATTATTTAAGAATAACTCTGAGTTATTTGTGCATGGCTATGATGGCTAATTTTATGTGTCAACTTGACTAGGCTGAGGGCTGGCCACAAATCTGGTTAAATATTATTTTGGGGTATATCTGTAAGCGTGTTCCAGATGGCAGAGATTAACATTTAAATTGGCAGACGGGGTAAAACAGATTGCCCTCCCCAATGTGGGTAGGCATCATCCAATCCATTAAGAGCTTGAATAGAACAAAAAGGTTGAGGAAGGCTGAACTAATATTTTCTCTCTCTCTCCTTCTCTCTCCCTCTGCCTGACTGTATGAACTGACACTAGTCTCCTGCCCTTGAATGTAACCTACCACTGGCACTCCTTAGGACTAGGACTGGAATTTACAGTATTGGCATTCCTGGGTATCCAGCATATAGATGGTACACTGTGGAACCTAGCCTCTGCAATCACATGAGACAATTCCTTATAATAAATCTCATTTTATGTATTATATTATGTATTGTATATATTATATGTATTTTTATATACATCAGTATATTTCAATAGATTTTATACACACACACACACACACACACACACACACACATTTGGTTCTGTTTCTCTGGAGAACCCTAGCTAGTACAGATTTGGGCACCAAGAGTGGCTCTACAGCAACAGAATTTTAAGGTTGAGTTTTTTGAATTGGTTCTAGGGTTTCTAGAATTGGCTCTCGAATCTGAGTAGATGTAAGGACTCTAATGATTTTATTGCCAATAGTAAAGAGAGCACTGATGGTCCATGGCATTATCTGACAACAGAGATATGCAAAATATCTGCATTGGATATTGCTAATCAGCCACTCATAGGAAGCAAGGAGCTGAGTGACTGAATGTGTATATAATACTTTTAAACATATCTGAAAAATTATACAAATATAATGAGATTGGCAAGTTGCCCCTAATGTCACTGGACAAAGTGGTGAAAGAAAAGAAGAAGCTCAGAGACTCAAATTCCCAATTCAAGTATCACATAAATGACCTGAGGGCGTCTCCATGGGTCCTGAAGGAGAGCCTTATCTCCTATAGCCATGGGGCTGACATTGCAGAAAATCACATGCAGAATCTCATGAGGAAACCAGGTGAATTACAACTTAAGCTGAACTCCCAGCCTCTCAGAGTGTCTATTGTTAAAGTGAGGTCATTGACTGAGAAAGAACAAGATCCTGTAAATTGAGATGGGGACACATGCACTGAACCTCTAAATTCTAATGCAAGTGGAAGAGATCCCCCCACTCAAAGCAGAAACAGCCTCTCCACCCCTAGTGGCAACAACATCTCCATCCCCAGTGATACCAGCCTCTCTACCCTGCAGTCTTACTGGCCTTTCCACCAGTGGGAGGGAATTAATTGCACATTATAATCCCAAGGAAGGGATTCAAAGGCTTAGGACTATTGAAATACAGGGGCACCTGGGTGGCGCAGTCGGTTGAGCGTCCGACTTCAGCCAGGTCACGATCTCGCGGTCCGTGAGTTCGAGCCCCGCGTCAGGCTCTGGGCTGATGGCTCAGAGCCTGGAGCCTGTTTCCGATTCTGTGTCTCCCTCTCTCTCTGCCCCTCCCCCGTTCATGCTCTGTCTCTCTCTGTCCCAAAAATAAATAAAAACGTTGAAAAAAAAGAAATATAGAGTGGACTTGTCATTTAAGACTTATTCACCCACACTGGGAGGGTTTGGAAGACATATGTGAGAAATCAATGTGTGAGAGTAACTGGCATCCTCAAAGGGCTCTGTGATTGCAGCCCTAAAGGACCTTGGGGAAGCTAAATCCTCTCAAGTGGGCAGAACTTGAAACAGGGCACTTTGCTTTGCACTTTGCTTGGAAGGAGAAATGGCCATACATGTGCTGTGGCCAGTGGTTTTGCTAGATGTTCAGGGACTTAGAAGGAACATGCTTGGAAACTGATGACAAAGAAATCTGGGGAAGAGGTATATGGAGACACATCTCTGAATGAGCAAAAAAACATGATGATATTTGTGTCCAGTGTTAATGCTCACCAAAGCGTGACCTCAGCAGAGGAGAATTTTCATCATCAAATGGATAGAATGACCTATTCTGTACATGCCAGTCAGCCTCTTTCCCCAGTCACCCCTATGATTGTCTAGCGGCCTCACGGAAAAGTGTCCACGGTGACAGAGATGAAGGTTATACAGGGATGAAGGTTATGATGATGAAGCTCATCAACATGCACCTTCATCCACCAAGGCTAACCTGGCTATGACCACGACTGAGCACCCCATCTGCCTACAGAAGTGACTAACATTGAGTTCCCGATATGGTGCCATCCCCAAGAGAGATCTGTCAGCTATCTGGTGGCAGGCTGATTATATTGCACTGCTTCCATCTTGGAAGTGGTGGCATTTTGTTCTTACTGGAATAGACACTCTGGAGATAGATTTGCCTTTCTTCCATGACAAAACTACCATCCATGAATTTATAGAATGCCTTCTGCATTACCATGGTATTTTATACAGCACTGCTTCTTTGTTTCAATTAATTTTAATGTTTATTTTTGAGAGAGAGAGACAGAGCATGAGCAGAGGAGGGGCAGAGAGAGAGGGAGACACAGAAACCGAACCAGGCTCCAGGCTCCAAGCTGTCAGCACAGAGCCTGACGCGGGGCTCAAACCCATGAACTGTGAGATCATGATCTGAGCTGAAGTCTGGCGCTTAACCAACTGAGCCACCCAGATGCTCCTGTATAGTACCACTTCTAAGGAAAGAACTCACTTCATAGCCAAAGTGTGGCAATGGGCCTATACTCATAAAATTCATTGGTCTTACCCTGTTTTCCACCATCCGCTGGCTTGACAGAACTGTAGAATGGCCTTCCGAAAACTCAGTTATAGTGCCAGCTAGGTGGCAATACATTGGAGGCCTAGGGTGAAGTTTTCTAGAAGGTTATATATGCTCTGAATGCAAGGCCAATATGTGGTGCTGTTTCTCTGATAGGATTCACAGGTCTAGGAATCAAGGGGTAGAAATGGAGTGGCATCACTCACTATTACCTCTTGTGACCCACTAGCAACATTTTTGTTTCCTTTTTTTGCAACTATAAGAGCCAAGGTCAGGCCAACCCAAAATGTGCCACTGTGGCATATTGATTATTTTAAAGTTTATTTTTGAGAGGGTGGGGGAGCACATGTACACACAAAAGTGGGGTAGGGGCAGAGAGAGACATAGAGACAGAGAAAGAGAGAGAGAGAGAGAGAGAGAGAGAGAGAGAGAGAGAGAGAGAGAATCCCAAGCAAGCTCTAAACTGTTAGTGTAGAGCCTATGCAGGGCTCAAACTCACAAACCGTGAGAGATCAAGATCTGAGCTGAAATCAAGAGTCAGATGCTTAACTGACTGAGCCACCCAGGGGCCCCATTGCATATTAATTATGTTAAATAAAAGTTACTTAAGAGACAGCCTGTACAAGAAAGAAACTCAGACCCTCCTCCGCCCCCATGAAAGCAAGAAATAAATCTCCCATGTAAAAGGTGGCCTATGTGTACCAGGAGGTAAAGAGACATCCTTATCACCAGAGATAGGAAATTTAAAGCCGAGAAGGCTATATAAACAAGCCTGGTTATTTTTACTAATTTACTACCTTAGCCCAAATTCTAAGGTATTTAGAAATACATTCCTAATCAAAGCTCCCAAAGTTAAGTTTTCTTTGTCCTGTCAGTTCCTTACAGATATATTGTCTCTTTGTCTCAAAAGTATAAAAACTACCTGCCTTGGTCATTTCTTTGGTTCTCAATTTCATTATTGGGACTCTGTGCACACATCATAAAACTTTGGAATTTTTTCTCCTGTTAATCTATTTCATGTAAATTTAGTTCTTAGTCCAGCTGAAAAATCTTGAACAGTAGAGGAAGAATTTTTCCTTCACAACCTTATGTTTTGCTGGCCTTGAGGTCTTAGTTCCACAGGGAGGAATACTTCCACCAGAAATACAACAATGACTCTATTAAACTGGAAAGTTAAGACTGCTGCCCAACCACTTTGGGCTCTTCATGCCTCTGGATCACCAGGTGACTGACAGTGCTGGTGGCGGTAATCGATCCTGACTGCTAAGGGGAAGTCAGATTACTACTGCACAAAGGAGGTAAGACTATGTGTGGAATACAGAAGATCCCTTCAGGTGTCTCTTAGTATTATCATGCCCTGTGACAAAAATCAGTGGAAAACTACAACCACTCAATTTAACCAGGATCACTAATGTCCAAGGCCCTTCAGGAATGAGGCTTTGGATCACCCCATCATGTAAAGAACCACAATGAGATGAGGTACTTCCTGAAGGCAAAGGAAACACAGAACGGGTAGTGGAAAAGGTAATGATAAATACAAGCTATAACCACGTGACCAGTTCCAGAAACAAGGACTACAAATGCAATGATTATTTCCTCCTTATTTTATTTTGTTATATATTTTATTTTTAAATATACTTTATTATGTATGTGTATATTAAATATCTTTGTTTTTTTCTTATTCCCTCATCACATAAGATGTATTATTGACTTTATATCACAGTATTTAAGTATTGTTAATTTTACATCACAGTATTTAAGTTATGGACATCAAAGAGAAGAGTAATCACTCAAGGACTTTACCTCTGGTTTTAGAAGGGGTTAGTGCATTTTTGGTTGTATGCAGGATAGTTGTATCATGTTAAAATAATGGCCTTGTTATTGCCTTTCTTTGGAGATTAAGTATGATTTAAGGAGGTGTGCATTAACGCCAACTTGACAGGAGTGGAATTGTGATGGCTAATTTCTTTTATCAATTTGATTATGCCAGAGGATACTCACATATCTGATTAAACACTATTTCTGGGTCTGTCTGTAGGGTGTTTTTGGGAGTAATTACTATATTTGAATTGGTGGACTGAGCAAAGCACACTGCCCTCCCGAGTGCAGTGGGCATTATCTAATCCATGGAGGGAATGAATAGAACAAAAAGGCAAAGGAAGGCTGGATTATTTCTCTGCCTGACTAAAGAGCTAACATAGGTTTTCTGTCCTTGCACTAGGATTTAAATATCATTGGTACCAATTCTGGTTCTCAGGCCTTAGGACTCAGACTGGACTTTATAGCACCCACTTTCCTGGGTCTCTGGCTTTTAGACAGCAGATCATGGGACTCTTTGCAGCCTCTATAGTCTCATGAGACAATTCCTTAAAAAAAAATCACATTGTACACACACACACACACACACACACACACACACACACACACACACAGATCTTCCTCAACTTACGATAGAATTATGTCCCAATAAAAATAATACACCTAGCTGGGGTGCCAGTGTGGCTCAGTCAGTTAAGCATCCAACTCTTGATTTCGGCTCAGGTCATGATCTCACAGTTTGTGGGGTTCAAGTCCCATGTCAGGCTCTGCACTGACAGCATGGAGCCTGCTTGGGATTCTCTCTCTCTCCAACTCTCTCTGTCCCTCCCATCCTCTTGCTCTCTCTCTCAAAATAAATAAATAAACTTAAAAAAATACACCTAAGGTAACAAACATCATAGTTTACCCTAGCCTACCTTAAATGTGCTCAGAACACTTTCATTAGACTACAGTTGGGCAAAATCATGTAACACAAAGCTTATTTTACAATAAAGCATTGAATATCTCATGTAATTTATTTAATATTACACTAAAAGTGGAAAACAATGGTTGTATGGTACAGAATGGTTATAAGTGTATCAGCTGCATAGCCAGTGTTATGAGAGAGTATCATACCATACAAGGCTAACCCAGGAAAAGATCAAAATTCAAAATTTGAAGTATGGCTTCTTTTTTTTAATGTATTTTATTTATTTTTGATGGAGAGAGCACAAGCAGGACAGAGAGAGAGGGACAGAGGATCTGAAGCAGGCTTCACACTGATAGCAGTGAGCCTGATATGGGGCTCCAAATCAAGAACAATGAGATCATGACTTGAGCTGAAGTTGGATGCTCAACTGACTAAGCCACCCAGGAGCCCCTGAAGTATGGTTTCTAATGAATGCGTACTGCTTTCATGCCATTGTAAAATCACAAAATCCTAAGTTGGAGACTGTCTGTATATACATAGAAAATTATAATATATAAAACACAATAATATATAATATATATAATTATACATCTAATATTTTACATATGGTATACAGTATAATATATATGAATTATTATAGTATTATATATATGTACATAAATATAAATAACATTAAATCTGTTTCTTTGGAGAGCCATGACTAATCTAATGTCTGCTTCTACATTTTTCCTTGTATTTAAGCAAAAAGAAGAGACGTATACACAGAGTGAAAGGAGCCAACGCAATTTCAAGCTGGAAAATCCCTTAAAGATTATTCACATTACCTTCTACATTGGACAGATGAAAGAACTAAACTCTGTATAGGTAAAGGGACCAGCACAAAGAAGATAAGGCTGGGAGTAGAATTTATACATTCTGACATGAAATTCAGTGGTCTTTTATATTACATCATTCAAAAAGAAAAAGAATAATGCTAATGACGATGTTATAAGTTAGCATAAACCTGAGGTTTATTTAAAACAATACTTTTGCTTCTATTACCCTTTTTAAAGAAACAGAAGAAAATTGGATCCAATTTGTACATTTTTGCAAATTATCTCCAAGGTGCCTAACTGTACAGGTGCTGAAAAATAGGTTACATAATTAGGGTGATTAATAGGACTTAAGAATGTATGATTCCAACGCATGTTGAAGCCATGTGATCCGAATGAGTTTTAATTAGAGTTGGATGAATTTCTTATTTCCAAATCTGTTGGTGAAAAATTGGATTCTAACTCCAGCCAATTTAATTTGTTGCTTTATACTGCATGGCTACATGAATGACAGTAAAGAGCAGTGCCCTGGAGTCTCAATAAATTGGACTAATTTGAGGAGAAAAGCCTCTGATTTAGTGGAAGAGTATGTTCTTCCAAATAAATGTAATTTAGGGTACACATAATACTTCAAACTGTACTAACAACATAATGTCATGCCCCCAACCTCTAACCTAATTCTGTTTTAAAGAGGTATGTTTATATATCCAACTTTTTCTTGACCACTTTGTCTATTCATCTTTTTTTTTTCTTTTTTTATTTAACTGGAACCAGATTCTCCTTCATGGACACTGATTCCCCTATGACACTGTCAACTGACATTTCCTTATTCTCCCACAGTGGACATATATTAGGTCCAGGAAAATGGGTTGGAATACCTCTGACTTCCCTTTACTATCTTTCAGATATGGTTTCATCACCTTTGCTCAATATCCCATACTCACTTGAAACTTATAAAACTACATATTTCCTATCTGGTTTCATTTTCAAGTCACTCTTCTACAATCTTTGAAGATGTTGGCATCCGTTTTTTCATCATCACAGTAATCCTATGATATTTCAGCTAAAAAATAGATGGCATATCCATGACTCCCTTATGCTTCCTTGATCCTCTTCCACATTCTATTTCTGAGATGGGGAAACTGAAGGACTCCATAAAAATCTGCTTTTGCTCCTTTTCTTGCTTCTATTCTTGCTAGGACCTGTACCCCCACTTTATGCATGCCTCATAATGCAGATAGTGTATGTCCTCCTTGTATTTCTTTTTTTTATTATTTTTTAATGTTTATTTATTTTTGAGAAAGACAGAAAGAGTGCAAGCTGGGGAGGGACAGAGAGAGGGAGACACAGAATCTGAGGCAGGCTCCAGGCTCGGAGCTGTCAACATGGAGCCCCACGTGGGGCTCAAATTCATGAACTGTGAGATCATAACCTGAGCTGAAGTCGGAAGCTCAACCAACTAAGCCACCCAGGCACCCCATCTCCTTGTATTTCTTTAGAATAGATAATATCTAAGGAAGGATCAGGTGAGAATGACCAGATAAAGCTATCGTATGTGTATTCCAGACCACTGGCAATAGACATCTCAATGCCAAGACCCTCTGGCTCCAAGGAATAACACACCTGGATCCTTGTCTTTGTTTTAACCAGTTCCTAGATGCCTGAGAAGACATGTACACCAGACCATAATCCTCAAAAAAAACCCCAGGCCCTGAGCAAAGACACTCTCCCCTTTCTGAGTCTCTCAGGTACTCTGTACTTGCTCTCTCTCTCGCACGTGCTCTCTCTCTCTCGCACGTGCTCTCTCTCTCTTGCGTGCACGCTCTCTCTCTCTCTCTCTCTCTCTCTCTTTCTCTCCCTTCAGTAAACTCTGCTTTTACCTCCTGCTGGCTAGCAATTGATTTCTATCTTGCACGCAGCCAGGGATCCTACTGGCTGGTCCTGCAGGATACTCTCTGGGTCCTTGGACTTAGCCTGCCTGCATAAATTCTGCAATTAATTCACAATGATATTCCCTAGAAATTACCATCACTCAGAACTATTCCACTTCTATAATATTTAACTTTGAAATTTCTCCCATTGCATTCTTCTATCATTTAATTTCTCCTACTCTTGCATCCTAAATAGCCTAGTTTTTTATTTCATCAAAACCTACAATCCTCTGTTACCACTTCTCATAACTTCCTATATTACCTAAACACTCATGGATAGTGCACTCTTACCAGCAACTTGAATTTCTTTTTCCTCACACAGTATCTGCCTAGTCAATTAATTCTAAAACCCTAGTCTACATGTCTGGTTTCTCTCTGACTACTTCTAGGCTTCTGAGCATTGCCAGAGAATGTTATACAACACATGGTGACTGGCTCCAGTGAAAATGCATCATTTCCAATATTTCAGCTAGGACCTCTATACCATTAAACAATTGTGTCATTCATTCTTGGTATTCCCTTTTCTAAACAGGTTCTTTTGGTTTTTAGATAACTCAAATTAAGTTGAAAACATGGGGGATAAAGTATTGAAAAAGTACAGAGACCTCATGAATATTAATATATCCAGATTCAAAGTGACTCACAGTTGGTAACTGGATGCCATCATGTACTATGGTTCCAATTCTCTCTGTCTCTTTCAATCTCCCTGTCTCTGGCTCCCTCTCAGGCCACATGATCTTTCTTGGCTTTTCTTGGTTCATTTACATTATTTTCCTCTCAGATTCCCACAACTCCCTGGAACAGTCTCCCAGTGTCCCAAATCTAAATTCCTAGAGAAGAGGCAGCATATTTGATCAGTTTGATCAAGTAGCTAATCAGCAAATAATATGACAAACATGTGAATATAAGCTAACTGCTTCGACAGAGGATTTGGGTGGTTTCAGTTATGAGAAAAGAGAGGCGCTTGCAGGAAAGCATCATAAAAATATTTTCCCTACAGTTCTTCCAACTTCACGGCAATCCTCAAGTCCTCCCGTTGCACTATTTTCAACACTTTTAGCCTCTTTTTTAAGGCAAATAGAAGACAAATATTTTCTACAATCAGTGTGAGCTTGATTTATGCTCACCTACATCTCCACTCATCCTTAACTCTTTTATACCTGTTTCAGAAAATGAATACTCCAAATTGTTTCGTAAACTAAACTACACAGAATTATTCATATGGACTAGTAGAAGAAACTTGTAGAAAAGAAAATGGGTGGAGTCAACAATAATTTCCTTTTCCTTTCATGTCTTCAATTTCTTCCTTAGCATTAATATTGTCCTCTCCACTAACCATGACGATCTTCCTCGTTCTAAAGAACAGTGCTGCCCTCAAGATACTCTTATATCTTTTTTTTCCTTCCCTAGTCAAACATGGAAAAAGTACTCTAAAATGCATGCATGCATTTACCTCCTTTCTTCTTCTCAAAACTTTGCTATCTTTCAAGACACTGTTCATGTCCACATGGCTTAGCTGTAATGCATTTTCTTTAGTAAACAAATAAGACCAAGACCCAGTTACAGTTTGCTTTTGCATTGTAATTATATATCTTGGATCTGGAATTAAGAGGAAATGCTTCTTCCTCATTCCCAATGTTTCTTTTTATGTGAAGAGACATCTATTAGCATAACACTCCTGGCTTCTTTCCATTTCTTTACTCATTTTGCCTTAGGGGATGAGGAGTTATATAATATGATTAGTAATTTTTGGAAAGAGAAAATTCTTAGGACCAACACTTTTCTCGTTTTTGTCACTTGAGAATAAATTGTCTACAAGGAGCACCTGTTCTCTTCTGTTCCTCCAGAGGCAGCCAATCACAATTGGCATATCAGTAATAGGACATCAGAAATTGCTCCAGCTCTGTAATCTTTTTTAAAAATTTATATTTATTTTTGGGAAAGCACAAGCAGGGGAGGGGCAGAGAGAGAGAGGGAGAGAGGATCTGAAGTGGGTTCTACGCTGACAGGCTGACAGCAGTGAGCCTGATGTGGGGTTTGAACTTATGAACCTTGAGATCATTACCTGAGCCGAAGTCGGACACTCAACCCACTGAGCTACCCAGGTGCCCCAGCTCTATAATCTTTAATATTGAAATTTTGCTCCCTGATCAGAATCATTTGCTCTTATATTTTAGTGGAATATAATATATGGAACCTTAGAGATACAAGCCACATTCTACACCATCAATTTTCAGTAATAAAGGTTATATTTTAATCCCTATATTTATTTTTTTGTCTTATTTCCACTTGGTTCAGTCAGAAATATTGATAAAGAGACCTCTGGGAGGTCTGGGAGGACAAAATAATTTCTGGAGGTTAAGGTGTATCACATGCCCTTTATGGATGACATTAAAGTTTGGCGGCATTATATTAAGTGCAGGACACATGGGTTTTTGACCTTGAAGTTGACAGTGGCCTGTATGGCACAAAATGGCTGTTTTCAACAGTTGTGAAGAATAGCTTTTAACTGCTGTGCCCTTAGGCTATGTTGTGCTTTGACCTAGGCAGGTGAATATAGCTTATGCAGTCTTTTCTTAAACAAATGTTTCTTTAGAGGCACTGCATATATAAGGCCTTCAGTAAGGCACAAACCTGGGGTTTCAGATCTCATCAATGGTGTAGGTGAAAATTTTTAGAACTTTGGACCTCGGCAAAGAAAGAGGTTACAGGGGCCACAGCCGTGGTCTGGCCTCAGAAAACAATGACCATATGGGGCTTAGCAAGCAAATACTACCTACACTGGGGTCAGCAAAGGTGTAGGCCTCAAAAATCTCACACTTAGTAAACAGACTTTACCACATTGTGGGGAATTTAAGATACAGACTACAACTAAAATTTAAACTACAAAGGCACTGACCTTAGCACATGTGTGTGGAGTTGAAGATGCCTCAACAGACATGGCTGGGTCACTGAAGCCTCTGTTAAGTGGGTACAATTGAGGCAAAGATTCAAACATAAATAAAGGAGAATCTTTCCACGTACATGCCTTTTAGCCACTGATAGAACAAAATTTATTGCTTTTAAATTGAAAGACAGCTGAATTCCTCAGACATTATAAAGTTCTAGAGTTTTCATGTAAAAATTGTCACAACCTTACAAAGGCAGCCCTATATATGCTGCCTTCGGTGCCTAGAGAGCAATGGTGAAGGAGACAAATTTAGATTCATGTAGATTGTCCACAGGCTCAAGAGTCACTCTCAAACATGTGGTCTCAGCATGAATCTAGATTCATTAACTATGCAGTTTAGTTCTGAGAACTAAACAAGCAACAGTCCAAGTTACCACTGGGACCTAGGACAATAAATTCCTGCTTATAAAACCACGTGCACACTATTTTGCAAGAAAGAGTCCAAATCAGTGAAAAAAATACAGGCTCAAAATGTAATGGTGAATAAAGATGAATTGAAAAAGCAATAAAATAGCCTCAAATAATATCTGGTGAAAAGGATTGTCAGCTTTGCAGATATACACACTTTCTAAAAAGGTTATAATGTAAACATAAGGCTGGAGGAGCTAATTTAATAATCAGACAAATCTTCAAGACAAAGAGATTAAGAGATAAAAAGTGAGCTACTTTGTAACAATAGAAGGATCAATTCACTGAGCAACCCCGGCACCCCGGAAATTTAATTTATTTGTCTTTTCTTTTATCTTTGTTTCCCACATCACTGATAACACAGCTTCACAATACAGGAAGCAAAATTTGGCCAAAATAAAGGGGAAACCAGTCAATTCCATAACAACAATTGATAATTTAACACTTATCACTCAGCAAATGGTAGAACTAGCAAAAATCAATAAAAATATAGAGAATCTGAACACTATTGATTGACATGACCTAATTAATATTTATGGTACACTATCATCTAGTAGTGCTGAACATAATTATTTTCAAGTGGGTATGTGCATTTACCAAAATGGGATAGACCCTGTGCTGGGCCACAGCAGTAATCTTAATAAATTTAAAGGAACTAAAATACAGATTGTGTTCTCTTGCAACAATAAAATGAAATTAAAAATAAATAGCAATAAGATATCTAAAAAATACTACGTATTTTTAAATTAAAACACTTGTAGATAATTCACAGCTCAAAGAAGAAATCATGAGAGAAATTAGAAAATATTTCAAAATGAATTATAATGAAACTGAAACAACATACCAAAATTTATGAAATATAGTTAAGCAGTGCTTATAGGAAAATCTATACTTTAAATGTTTACATGAAAAAAAAGGTAGCCCTAAAATCTACAAATGATTCAAGATTCCACCTTCTAAAGTTAGGAAAAAGAAGAGAAAGTGAAAGGAAAATGATAATAATGAGCAATAAATAAATAAAATTAAAGATAGTCAAACACACGGATTAAGCCAAAAGCTGGTCTTGGAAAAGAGACACAAAATTAATAGGTCCGTAGATAAGATGACTAAGAAAATAGGAGCAAGAACTCAGATTACTAACTTCAGGAATGAAAGAATGTATACATCATTTTGTTGTAGAGAATTCAACAACTTCCATAGATAGATAAATTTCTAGAAAAAATACCAATTTACCAAGATTAATACACAATAAAACATAAAGTCTAAACAGCCCTACATCAATAAAATGAATTAAATTTACTACCAAACTTTCCCACAACGAAAACTGTAAGCACAGATGGATTCACTGATGAAGTTGCAGGGGCCAGGGATAGACTGCCCCAAGATGAGCCAGTCTGGCATGAAGATTATTTTGAGCTAAAAAGAAATCAAAATGCAATCAAAATCCAGCAGATACTGGAAAAGCTCTTCACCTCCTTCCTCAATGGCCTAAAAAGAATTTAGGTAGAGGAACTGCTCCAGGAAGAGCTATGATCACAGATAACTACATTATGACATGAACTAGGGATGGTAGAGGGAAACCTAGCAAGACCTGTTTGATCAGTCTTCTATGTCCCATTGTTTCTGAGTGGCCCAGCAAACATTTGTTAACCAAATATTTACTCTTTTTCATCTTCCTGTGAATTCTATTACCTCCCTTTGAAGCCCTTAGTTCAGCATGATGTATCTCATTTTACCTGACTGCCTCTGGAATTTCATGTCTGTGTGGATTCCTTGTATGTACAAAATTGAATTTGGTATTTTCCTATTGTCTGTCTCATGTCAATTTGACTCTTAGTCTGTCTAGAAGGACATTTAAGGGCAGAGGAAACTCCTCCTCTCTGAGAAAGTCTATCAAATATTTAAGGAAGAAATAATATCAGAAATACATAAATTCATTGGGGCACCTGGGTGGCTCAGTTGGTTAAGCATCCGACTTTGGCTCAGGTCATGATCTCATGGTCCATGTGTTTGAGCCCCATGTCAGGCTCTGTGCTGACAGCTCAGAGCCAGGATCCTGCTTCAGATTCTGTATCTCCCTCTCTCTCTTCCCCTCCCTCACCTCTCTCTCTCTCAAAAATAAGTAAATATTTTTTTCAATTTAAAAAGAATAAATTCATTAAGCAGAGTAGAAGAAAATACTTCTCACTCTATTTTATAATCTAGTATACTCCTAACACCAAAATTTGACAGTAACATATGTAAAAATACAGATCAATATCTCTTATAAACATATATATAGAGAGAAAAATTCCTGAATAAAGTATTAGAAAATAGACTTAAACAGTATATAAAAAGGATAATATAGCATGACCAAGTGCAGTTTATTCCAAAATTGCAAGTTGGCTTAATATTCAAACACTAATTAATGCTTTTCACAATATTAACAGGATAATGGAGAGAAACCATATAATAACTTTAAGAGAAGAAATATAGGGGCATCTGGGTCGCTTAGTTCAGCGTCCGACTTCAGTTCAGGTCATGATCTCACAGTTCATGGGTTCAAGCCCTGTGTCAGGCTCTGTGCTGATAGCTCACAGCCTGGAGCCTGCTTCAGATTCTGTGCCTCCCTCTCTCTCTGTCCCTTCCCTGCTTGTGCTCTCTCTCTCTCAAAAGTAAATAAACATTAAAAAAAATTTTTTTAAATAAAAGAAGAAAAATAAAGTTGACAATACTCCATATTCAATCATGATAAAAAGAAACTTATTAAACTTGGAATAAAAAGGCAACTTCTTGAATATAGAAAAGGGTATCTTAAAAAAAGTTACAATTATACTTAATGGTGAAACATTAAACAGTTTTCCTGTGAGATCAAGAACAAGGTAAGGCTGACCGTTCTTACCATTCCTATTCAACACTGTAATGATTGTTTCAGCCATTACAATGAGACAAGAAAAAATTAAAGGCATAAAAATCAAAAGTACAGGGGTGCCTGGGTGGCTCAGTCAGTTAAGCATCTGACTTCAGCTCAGGTCATGATCTTGCAGTTTGTGGGTTCAAGCCCCATGTGGGGCTCTGTCCTGACAGCTCAGAGCCTGGAGGCTGCTTTGGATTCTGTGTCTCCCTCTATCTATACCCCTCCCCTGCTTGTGGGTGTTCTCTCTCTCTCTCTCTCTCTCTCAAAAATAAACAAACATTAACACATTTTTTTAAATCAAAAGTAAAAATCTATTAGAAGATGACAACATTTTTTTATGTAGAAAAGCCTAAGTAGTCTACAAAGCAACTACTATAACTAATAAGTCAATTTAGCAACGTTTCTACAAGTAAAAGGCATTTCTTAAAGAACTTAAGGAAAATCTAAAGAAATAGATATATTTGCTCATGGGTTAAAAGAACCCATTTCATTAAGAGGTCAGTTTTTCCACAAAATTATCAACAGATTCAGTACAATCTCAATCAAAATCCCAGCAGCCCCTAGAGTCCCCCCAAATTTCAAAGTTATGCTAAATTTATATTGAAAAAATAAGGACACAGATTATCCAATACAATCTTAAAAAAGAAGAAAATCAGAGGAATAAAATTTTCTGATTTCAAGGTTGAGTATAAATCTAGACAAATGAAGACAGTGTTTCATTTGAATAATGTTTGAGAAATAGATTGTTTTATTTGAATAGTGTTTGAGAATAGATTAATGGAACAGACTAGAGAGATTAGACCTACACCAACACATATAAGGTCATTTGGTTTTTGGTTTTTAGCAAAAGTGTCAAGGCAATCCAATGGAGAAAGGAAATTTTTTTTAACAAAATGAGCTGAAATAAGTGTATATTGATGGAGAAAAATCGGCATAATAAACTCTACATCACAGCACACACACTCACTAATTCAACATTAATTACAGAAAAACATAAACTCAAAAATTATAAAGATTTGAGAGGCACCTGGGTGGCTCAGTTCATGGTTCATGGGATCAAGTCCCATGGCTGGCTTTGTACTGATAGCACAGAGCCTGCTTGGGATTCTCTCTCTCTCCCTGTCTCTCTGCCCCTCCCTCATTCATGTTCTCTCCTCCCCCCCCCCCTTTCTCTCACTCTCTCTCAAAATAAATAAACATTTAAAAAATTATAAAGCTTTTAGAGAAAAAGAGGGGAATACTTTTGTGATTTTAGTATAGGCAAAGATTTTTAGATGAATTGGAGAAAGGCAATAACTATAAAAATATGATAAATTATACTTCACCAAAAATTTTAAATTTGGCTTATCAAAAGACACAGTTCAAATGAAAAGGAAAGCGACAAACAGTGAAAAATATTCTCAAAACATATAAGAGAATTCTGTACAGGTTATATGAAGAACTCATATATCAATAATAAAAAGAAAAACCATAATAAAAATGGTCAAAATATTTGAGCAGGAACTTTGCAAAATAAGGCACACTATTGACCAATAAGCAAATAAAAAATCTTCAATATCATTTGTCCTCAGGGAAATTCAATTTAAAGCCACAATGAATTAACACTGTACACATACAGTCTAAAAATAAAATTACTAAAAGCACCAAATGTCGGTGAGGCTGCGAAGCAACTGAAACCCTCATATGTTGTAGGTGGGTGTATAAGATCCTTATCTTGGCAGTTTCTCATAAAACTAACCTACCCCTACCTTATGACACAACAATTCCACCCTAGGGTTTTTTTTTTTCCAAGAGAAATAATTATATATTTCACAAAAGAGCTTGTCCGTGAATGTTCATAGCAGCTTTATTCAAAATAGTCAAAACTGTAATCAGCTCATGTGTATATCAAAAGAAGAATGGATTAACAAATTGTGTTATCCATATGAAGGAACTATACCCATCCTACTGAGAGCCCAGGTTGAAGTTGTCAAAGGTATGCTAACATGGCAGTAAAATGCAATGAATAACAGCTAGACAAATGCATTAGCTTTCAAAACATTATGCTGAATAAAAGAGAAGGAAGCAAGAGAGTACATATACTCTATGGTTCTATTTATATGATGTTCTAGAACAGGCAAAGATATATATGTTGGTTTTCTCTTAGGGTGGTAGGAATGGAGATAAACTCAGAAAGGCACAGGAAAATCTTCTGGGCTGGTATTAATATTCTATACTTTCACAAAGATTTGACTTATACAAATGAATGTACTTGTCAAAATGCAGTGATTGTACTCTTAATATCTGTGTCTTTACTTGCATGTACATTTTACATCAAAAGAAAAATTACTGTAAACAAATATTGATCATTCTTGTTAATGATTGCACACTTATATACTATAGTGATATTCTACAAATATAAAGTGAATTGATGGATAGAGGAATGAAAAAATGGATAGATATGTTATAAATCAAGTATAGTAAAGTGTTAATGGTAGAATCTAGAGGGTGGTTATCTGGCTGCTCATTATAAAATTCTTTCATCTTCAATGTATAAAATTTGCATAATAAAACCTTGGAATAAAGGTAGGATATCTCAAATGCTTCTGAGAGAGGTCCCAACTCGCATAAGTGGATTACCCTACCCCAAATAGAAACTAAGTATTTTAGATAGTGCCAAAATTTGCTTTTTATGTGAAGATTTCTCCCAGTTAAGTTCAAGTCTATAGGTTGTAGATTTGGGACAACTGTCCTCCAACTAATGTGTTAGTAAAGCTAAAATTAGGAAATGTTTTTTCTATCCTTCTTCTCTCAGACACTACTGAGTCTTTGCTATAGGTTTTACACAATTAAGTACTACAGTCAAGGAATATGATTTTGCTTGGCATCACGGCTAATCGAATGGCGTTTTTAAAAAATTTTTTTTTTTCAACGTTTATTTATTTTTGGGACAGAGAGAGACAGAGCATGAACGGGGGAGGGGCAGAGAGAGAGGGAGACACAGAATCAGAAACAGGCTCCAGGCTCTGAGCCATCCGCCCAGAGCCGTATGCGGGGCTCGAACTCACGGACCGCGAGATCGTGACCTGGCTGAAGTCGGATGCTTAACCGACTGCGCCACCCAGGCGCCCCTCGAATGGCGTTTTTAAAAAATTAAATTTGGCATGTTTGTGGCTGGCATTATGATAATTGCGTATCCTATGAACTCTTTGAATTATTTAAAAATCAAGGCTCATGAAAGACTTGGCAATGAAAGTACTGAGGATCTGAAGGAACTACACCCATTTCACCAAGTGACCAGGGTGAAGTTGCCAAAATAATGCTGATTCTATCCAGGTATTTATGAGCTCTATGTCTCAGATTTAGGGGGTAAGAAACTGGAGAAAATTTTAATTTGGACTTTTAACTAGCAAGAGCAAAGTAATTTAATCTAGGGTCTTTAGTATCTTGAACTTTAATATCCTTGGACATTAACTTTCTAGGAGAATTAATTCTTGAACTTTTATTTCTCCCTGGGAATTTGATAATGGGGCAACATATTCCAATGTGGGTGATCTTATGGCTGGCATTTTATTGTTAGAGTATTTTAATAATGCCTTTTATTCAAAGTGCAGAACCTCTGAGAGGATATGTTCCACATAATGGCTGGACATAACTTCAGGTGGAAAATAGAATAAGGCATAAATTTTGGCCTGGCTTCTGATTTATTTCAGAACTTTTTGCAGGTAAAATCTATACTGACTGACAGCAGGTCAGAAAGATACCAAAAAATGAGTGGTTGGTATGGGAGAGTTAGCCTTGGAAAGGTGGGCACAGGACTGTCTTGAAAGACTGCCAATCTCTTCCACTGAGGTAAATAGCCAAATCATGGGGTAAACATAGATTTAATGGCCAAGGTTAATGAGCTAAAATTACAAAGGTCAGAAGACTAATTAAAGAACATGTTTCTTCCAGCACTGATACTTTCTTCTATGTGGAAAGTAATTCATATCACAGGTTTGCCTTTTCTCCACTTCTTCATGGACTTGGAATAATTTACATATTTGGTAACTTTGGGAAGAATTAATTGGCCATACTTGGTCTGGTCCATTCAATTTCCCTTTGTTTTATGATTAGGCTGCTCACAGAGAATACAACATCTACTAATGGAGACAAGGGACAGTCCTGTCTTGGACCAGCACTGTTAAGTCAGGTAACTGTTTAACTCTGCCTTCATCTTTACTTTTATTTCTTAATTTGCACAGAAATTACAGAGGATTGAGAAGTGATGTTTATTGGGTCCACTCTTAAATACTGAGAAATGGGGTGCTGTCAGACTTTACACATATTTGCCAATTTTAATATCATAATTTTGAATTGTAAGGGTGAACATCTCATATTCATTTCTTTTGTTGTGTGCTTTTCGTTCATATACTCTGCCCATTTTTCTATCGCTACTTCATATTTTCTCATTTATATGATCCCCTTCTATATTAGTGAAATTAATTGTTTATCAATACACTGTAAATATTTTTATTCAGTTTATTTTCTATCTTCTGACTTTATAGTATATTTGGAGACTTGATATACAAAAAAGTACTGAGGTTTTTTTTTGGGGGGGGTTTATAGTTTCCATGTCTTGTTTTGAAAAGTCTTGTCTGAGATTATAAGAAATATTTTTTGGAATCATATGGAATCCTGTTTTATTTTAGAACTTTGTTATTATTATTTATCAAAATGGAATTTATCTCGCTATAAAGTTTGAGACAAAAATGCAAGTTTATTAATTTTTCAAAAAAAAGCTAGTCAATTGTCTCAACAAAATTTATTGACTAATCCATTTTATTCCTGCTTATTTAGAATATACTGAACCCCCATGAATTTGTTTCTGACTTTCTCTATTCTTTTCTATTATTTGATCTATTCTTGGACTATTACCTAACTGATATATAATAGACTTAGTCTTGCCTCATTATTTCTCTTTAAATTTCCTTGTTATTTTCACATATTTATTTTTATGAAAATTTTAGACTCATTTTGTCATCACTAAAAGACAATAAAAATGTAAAAATCTTAATAATATGGTAATAGAATCATATTTGATTTAATAACTAAATTAGAGAGGCTAAATATTTGGAATAGAGTATCTTCTTAGACAACAACAAAGTAGCTTTTCCATGTAATATAATAGAGGTTTTACATATTTTCTTATCAGTCATAGACATTCCATGTTAAATATACACATAAACTGTTGATGTTGTACTATTGTAAATAAGATTTCATAATCTTTTGAAACTAGTTTTTATTTATAGAAAAGATAATTGGCTTTTGTGTATTAATTTCACAACCAGTCACCATCCTAAATAATTTTGTTTCTAAGAATTCTTGTTGATTTTCTTGCATTTTCAAAACATACAATCCTATCATTTATAAATAATAATTTTGTTTCCACTGTTCATTTGCCAAAATGATTTATTTTAGTCTAATTACTTTGGCTAGTATTCCCAAAACCTATCAAATTGATACAGTGTGAGAAAATAGACTTCCTGCTTCTGATTTTAATGGGAAAGCTTCTAGGACATCACTGCTGATGATAAATAAATTTCTATAAGGTTTGTTTTTAAAAATCAGTGACGGATATTGAAGTATATTAAAATGCTACTTTGTAATTCATTGGGATAACTATGTTTTTCTCCCTTTGGCTTATTGATATGATAAGTAATGATGATTTCTTAATACAGAACCACCCTTACTTTAAAAAAAAAATTTTAATGTTTATTTATTTTTGACAGAGAGAGAGACAGAGCATGAGCAGGGGAGGGGCAGAGAGAGAGGGAGACACAGAATCCCAAGCAGGCTCCAGGCTCTGAGCTGTCAGCACAGAGCCGGACGCGGGGCTCGAACTCACGGACCACGAGATCATGACCTGAGCCGAAGTCAGACGCTCAACGGACTGAGCCACCCAGGCGCCCCCACCCTTACATTTTAAAATAAATGCTCTAGTTGTTCATGGTTTAATATATACTTAATTAACTGCCTGATTCTATTTGCTAATATTCCATTTAAGATATTTGCATCAAAATTATACAGAGAGAGTAATTTATAGGTTTTTTGGGTGCCTTTTTGTAAGGGGTCATTATCAGCATTATCATGATGTTGTAGATTATATTTTAAATTTTTCTAGTTTTGGTCTTGGAAAAGTTCATACAGTATTCATATTTTGTATTTATTAAAGTTTCACAAGAATTCATCTATTTAATAATTTTGGTTATATGCATTAAGGGGATGGGCATGACCTGGAATAGGTACATGGAATGATGACATTACTAATTATCAAGGAAATGCAAATCAAAACCACAATATCACCTCATACCTGTTAGGATAACTATCATCAAGAAGACAAGAGATAATAAGCACTGCAGAGGATGTGGAGAAATGGGAAACTTTATGCACTGTAAATTGACACAGTCATTGTGGAAAACAAAATGGAGGTTACTAAAAAATTAAAAATAGAACTACGATATGCTCCAGCAATCTCATTCTGCGTATATATCCAAAGGAAATGGAAACAGGATATTGAAGAGATATCTGCATTCCCACACTTATTGCAAGATCATTCAGAATCACCAAGATATGGAAACAACCTAAGTGTCCTTCGATCAATGAATGGATAAATAAGATGTGATATACATACACATACAAACACATATATATGGTATACACACACATTTATACTATGAAATATTATTTAGGCATGATAAAGAAGGAAATCCTACCTTTGCGACAACATGAATGATCCTGGAGAACATTATGTTAAGTAAAGTAAGTTAGACAAAGACAAATATTGTATGATTTCTCTTATGTTTGAAGTCTATGAGAGCTGAACTTGTACAAACAAAAAGGAAGGTGGTGGTGGTGGTTACCAGGGGCAAGGGGTGGGGGTAATAGGGAGATGCTGGTCAGGGTACAACCTTCCAGTTAGAAGATGAGTATGTTTTTGGAATCTAATGTACAACACATACTGAACCATAAACCCAAAAGTTACTAAAAGAGTATATCTTAAATTTTCTCACCCCCAAAAAGAAATGGTAATTATATGACATGATGAAGATCTTAGGGAACCCTGTGGCGGTAAATATATTGCAATCTATAAATGCATTAAATCCTATTGTACACCTTAAAGTTACACAATGTTACATGTCAATTACATCTTGCTGAGGTTGAGGAAATAAAAAAGGGGATTACCTGGAATGGAGAACAGTGAGCAGCAGTGATTACTTCTATTTAAGATTTTTTCTTTATGTATTTTAATGCTAAGTTATTTCGTTGCATAAAGATGCATGCTAGAATTTATTGTGGAATATACTCTGTACATCATGGAAAGTGTTGTTAAAAATCACCTTTGCTAGTAATACAATTTCTGAACTTTCTTTTACATAACATTTGTGTGTACTTGATTTTTTTGCAAACTTCTGATCATTTGAAAGGACTATATCCTTGAAAAGTGAAATACCTGTCAATCTCTAGTTATTGATTTGTCAGCTTTAGATGCTATTAATTGATACTCTGTTATTCATTCAATAACAAGTTATTGAGTGCCTACTATATAGCAGGCACTATTTAAGTGCTGATTAGGTATTGGTGAGAAAAAACAAAATACCTATCCTCAGAAAACTAACCTCTAGCTATAAAAAGTGAGGAAAATTGCAATTTCAAAGTTCATCTATCTTTTCCTCCTCAACCTCTTGATTTTTGTTAGATGCATTACACACTTACATTACCTATCACTAAAACTTTAGGTCCTGTTCCTTAATAAAATACCCACAAATCTTTGTACTTAATTCTATAATTATTTTCTTCAGTGATTCCTGCTGGTTTTTTGCTAGCCCCATCTCCACATTTACAAGATCTGACCTTCTTTGATCCATTGACTAGTTCAAGAAAATATTTCAAAACATACTTGTGTATACTATGAATTTGCAGTCCTTTTTATGTTCACAGTATCTTTTGTCAAACATTTTATACTAGAACATTAACTTGGATAGGTATGAGATTCTTGAGTCATACATCATGACACTCCACCTTCTTCTTCTACTGCAGTTTTACTTTGACACCAGATGTTTCTATGAAGTTATGAAACCAGCCTGAATTTTTGTCCTTGTAGATGACTTTTTTTTACTGTGCCTGGATATATATGAAGATAGTTGCTTTATACTTAAAATTCAGTAGATTATGAAAAATATGTCTAAATTTAATCTTCACATTATCAAATAGACTTTCTATTTAAAAGTTTTATTTTTTAGTTTTCATTTATTTTTTTAGTTTAGAGAGAGAGACAGCTTACACACGCGCAAGTAGGAGAGAGGGGCAGAGGGAGAGAAAAAGATAATGTTAAGCAGGCTCTGTTAAAAGATAATGTTAGGTGGAGCTCGATGTGGGGCTCAACTCTACGACCCCGGGATAGTAACCTGAGCCAAAATCAAGCGTTGGATGCTCAACTGACTGAGCTACCCAGGTGCCCCTAAAACAGTTTCAGATTACATAAAAATTGAGAAGATTGTACAAGGAGTAACCATGTACTCTACAGTTTCCCCTATTATTAACAACCTGCCTTATTATGGTACATTCGTAAAATGAATGAGCTACATTACTTGTGTTTATTTAATTGCTCTTATATATAAATACATTATGATTAACTAAAGTCCATACTTTATTCAGATTACCTTATCATTTGCCTAATGCTCTTTCTCTGTTTCAGGACCTTTTTCCGAATGCCACATGAAGTCTAGTCATCATGTACCCTTTGGATTCTCTTGGCTGTGACAAGTTTTCAGAATTTGCTTGTTTTGAATGACTTTGATAGTTTTGAGGAATATTGGTCAGGCATTTTGTAGAATGTCCCTCAACTGGAATTTATCTGATATTTTTCTCCTGATGAGACTGTGGTTGTGTCCTCTTGCAGGGAAGCCCACAGAGATGCAGTGCCATGTTCAATGCATCATATCAAGGGTACATACAATTAATGCTGTTGATGTTAATTTTGATAATCTGGCTGAGGTAATTTGTTAGAATCATCCAATGCAGGCGTACTCTTTCTTCCTTCTTCCTACAGTGTACTTTCTGGAAGGAAGTCACTTTGCCTATACTTAAAAAGTGGGGAGTTATGTTTCACCTTCTTGAGGGAGGATTAGCTACATAAATTATTTGGAATTCTGCATGGAAGATCTATATATTCTATCACATTTATTTATTTACTCAATATTAACGTAAGAAGCATGGATTTGTGAATATTTATTTTATACTTTGGTTTACAATCCAATATGATTTTATTACTCAAATATCTTCCAACTTTGGTCATTGGGAGCTATTTACATTGGTTCCTATGTCTCTTTGACATAATCTCATCAAAGTGGTCATTTCCCTTTTGAGAACCTGCTTGTTTTATGACACTACAGAATGCCCTAGACTCATTTTGTATATTTCCTATAACGGTCTAGAATCAGTTATTTCTCCAAAAGTCTTGGAGAATGGAAATCAACACCCGGGCCCTAGATGTACTTGTTCCTACTTGCATATCATTTCTTCTAGGGTCTCTCAGAGGACAGAGCAAGAAAATATGTGTGTGTATTAAACTGTGTATCTATATATATCTATAAATGTGTGCAACTGTCTATATGTATATTAAGCTGAACATGAGTTCATATTGATGTCTCCAAACCTAATTGATTACCATATGAATCATTCTAGCTTCCTACCCTTACTGATACGGAACTCCCACTCTAACAGTTAAAAACTTGGTTCACACCACCCATCCTTTATTAAATTATTCTAGGACAGTATAGTGTAAAGAAGTATGAAAATGGTTAACGTGTACCCCCATGAGGAAGAATTTTACCAACTGGAGTGAAGTTCCTTTGTGTTTTCTTTTAGACCCCACTCATTTCTCAAGCTACTTATGGCAGTGCCCATCCTCAAAAACCCTTCAGTAAGGTTGTCTCAAACACTTACAATACATAGCTTGCATCCTCTCTTGGGATCTCCCAACTTGCTAAATATATTTTTCAATTTTCGTACATTAGGGTTCACTCTTCATGCTATGGTATAAAGTTCTATAGGTTTTGACATATGTATAATGTCATATATACATAATTAAAGTGTCACACAGAATAGTTACGCCATCATAAAAATCTCCTGTGCTTTGATCTATTTACTAACACTTTCCCCCCCATTTTCCCCTGGCAACCACTGATCTTTTTACTGTCTCTGCACTTTTGCTTTTTCCAGAATATCATGTAATTGAAATCATACAGTATGTAGGCTTTCAGAATGGCTTCTTTTACTTAGCAATATGCATTGAAAATTTATCCATGTGTTTTCATGGCTTGGTAGGTTTTTTCTTTCTTTTCTTAGTTGAATTTCTTTATGTGTTGCTGCCACAGTTGTTAATTAAGTGTCCCTAAGTATATTAGCCTTCAAACTATTTTTTTTAAGTAGGCTTCACGCCCAGCATGGAGCCCAACTCAGGGCTTGAACTCACGACTCTGAGATCAAGACCTGAGCTGAAATCAAGAGTTGGCTGCTTAACTGACACCGAGCCACCCAGGTGCTCCAGCCTTTAAACTTTTCAAACACGGAAATAGGTTGATCTGTTTAAGTGAATGAACCACCATAAAGTTTTATCTTTCAAGTAGTAAGGTCAATAAGCAGAAATAGTCATACAGACCCAACAGAGGTGCTGATTCCTAATTACCAATACACTTGACTCTTGAACAATGCAGGTTTGAACTGCACAGGTCCACTTATACATGGATTGTTTTTGCTAAGTACAGTATTGTAAATACATTTTCTTTCCTATAATCTTAATAACATTTTCTCTAGTTTATTGTAAGAATACGATAAATAATATATATACCAAATATGTGTTAACTATTTTTATTATTTGTAAGTCTTCTGGTGTATAGTAGGCTATTAGTAGCTGTTGTGGGGGAGTCCAAAGCTATACACAGATTTTTGACTGTGCAGGAGTTGATGCTCCTGACACTCGTGTTGTTCAAGGGTCAACTGTACTTAACAAGAGCTGACACGCAGTAAATGCACATTAAGTATTTGTTACATGAAGAAACATTTGGGCACTTCTGACTGCTTTAATAATAATAATAATAATTGTTAATGTTCGTTGAGCATTTATAATATGCCACATTTTCCAGATGAAAAAAGCCAAAGTTCATTGAAGTTAAGTCACTTGCTCAAGGTCACATAAGCAATCAGTACCAAACAGCTTCTTTCTTTTTTTTTTTTAATGCTTATTTATTTATTTTCAAGAGAGAGGACAAGTGGGGGAGGTGCTGAGAGAGTGACAGAAGGAGACAGAATCTAAAGCAGGCTCCAGGCTCTGAGCTGTCAGCACAGAGCCGACATAGGGCTCGAACCCACAAACTATGAGATCATGACTTGAGTCACACAGGTGCCCTGCTTGTATCTTTTTAATGCTCAGTAGTATTTCATTGTGTGATGGTACCACAACTTATTTATCCATTCATCTATTTAAAGACATCTTGGTTGGGGCGCCTGGGTGGCGCAGTCGGTTAAGCATCCGACTTCAGCCAGGTCACGATCTCGCGGTCCGGGAGTTCGAGCCCCATGTCAGGCTCTGGGCTGATGGCTCAGAGCCTGGAGCCTGTTTCCGATTCTGTGTCTCCCTCTCTCTCTGTCCCTCCCCCGTTCATGCTCTGTCTCTCTCTGTCCCAAAAATAAATAAACGTTGAAAAAAAAATTTAAAAACATCTTGGTTATTTGTGGGTTTTGGTGATCATAAGTAAAATTGCTATAAATATTCACATGTAAGTTTTTGTGGGCATAAATTTCCAAATTGGTTGATAAATATCTAGGAGCAGGATTGCAGAATCATATGTAGGACTATGTTCAGTATTGTAAGAAACTAATAAAGTATCTTGCCAAGTGAAAAGATAGTTTATTATTTTGTATTTCCACCAACAATGAATGAGTTTCTATGTAATACATCAGAGAGAGCATTAGGTATTATCAGACATTTTGAGCATTTTTAGTTGGGTTTTTGTTTGTTTATTGCTGAATTTTAAGTTTGCTTTGTACATTTTGGATACAAGTCCTTTATTAGATGTATGTTTTACAAATATTTTCTACTAGTCTGTGGCTTGTCTTTTCATTCACTTAATAGTCTCTTGGAGGGGCACCTGGGTGACTCAGTTGGTTAAGTGTCTAACTCCCGATTTCAGCTCAGTTCACGATCTTGCAGTCTGTGAGTTCAAGCCCTACATCAGGCTCGCTGCAGTCAGCTCAGAGCTCGCTTAGGATCCTCTATTTCCTCTCTCTCTCTGCCCCTCCCCTGCTCACATGCACACTCTCGCGCATGCTCCTCTCAAAAATGAATAAAAACATTTACAAATATTAAAAAAAATGGTCTCTTGGAGAGCAGAAGTTTTTAATTTGAATAAAGCCCAACTTATTAATTTTTTTTTCTTTCATGGACCATGCTTTTTAATTGAGATAAGTTTTATATAAAATTAACCATTTAAAGGAAAAAAAACCAGTGATATTTGGTACATTAAAAATGTTGCAAAACCATTACCTCTATCTAGCTCTAAGATATTTCATCACTTCTAAAAAGAAAATCTATAGCCATTAAGCAGATTCCCTCCTCCCCTCAGGCACTGGCAATGAATAACCTGCTTTCTGTCTCCAAAGATTTGTATAATTTGGATATTCTATGTACATGGAATTATACAATGTATTATCTTTTGTCTTTTTTAATTAGCATAATGTTTCCAAGGTTCATCAGTGTTATAGGATATACTTGTACCCCATTCCTTTTTATAGCTGAATAATAATCCATTTGTATGAGTATACCACACTGTGTTTATCCATTCACCAGTTGAAGGACATATGTGTTGTTTCCACCTTTTGGCTATTGTGAATGTTGCTGTCATGAATATGCATATACATGTGTTTGCTTGAATACCTGTTTTCAAATCTTTTGGGTGTATATCTAGAAGTGGAATTGCTGGGTCTTATGGTAATTCTATGTCTAACTTTTTGAGGAAACACCAACCAAACTGTTTTCCTCGGCTGCTGCACCATTTTACCTTTCCACTAGCAATATATAGGGGCTCCAATTTCTCCATTTCCTCAACATCATTGGTTATCTCCCTTTTTAAAAAAATTATAGCCAAGTATGTCGGTATAAAGAGGCACCTCACTGTGGTTTTCTTTGCATTTTCCTAATGACCAATGATGTTGAACATTATTTCATGTGCTTGTTGGCCATTTGTATGTCTTTAGAGAATGTCTATTCAAGTCTTTTACTGATCTTCAAATTGGGTTGTTTGACTTTCTTTGTTGTTTTAAGAGTTCTTTATATGTTCTAGAACTAGAATCTTAACAGATATTTGATTTGCAAGTATTTTCTCCCATTCTATATATTGTCTTTTCACATTCTTAATAGTGTTCTTCCATGTACAAAAGTTTAATTTCAGAGAAGTCTGTCTATTTCTTCCTTTGTTGTATGAGATTTTAGTTTCCCATTTAAGAATACATTGCCAAGTAAAAGTTCATGAAAATTTACTTATATGTTTTTTTTTCTCTAAGAGTTGAACTCTGGATGTAAGGTTTCATGTCTGACATTAATTTTGGAAAATGCTTAGCTATTATTACTTCAAATGTTTCTTCTGATCCATTCTTTCTTCCTTCTTTGTCCTTTTTTCCCCAAATTACTCATATATTGAACATTTTGAAGTTCTTCCACCATAACTGAATATTCTGTCATTGTTTTTAATTCTGTCTTCTCTTTCAGTTTGGGAAGTTTCTATTGAGAAATTTTTAGGCTTACTAAATAGTTTCTCAGTTGTCTATTCTACCCATGAGCTTAACAAAGAGTATTCCTTTTTCATAATTTCTAATTGTTTCCATATCTCTTCTTACATTACTCCTTTGATCTTGCATATTGTTTCCATTAGAGTCCCTATCATGTTAACTATAATTATTTAAAATTACCTGATAATTAAAAAAAATCATTTCATGTATGAGTCTGGTACTTAGGCTTGTTTTTGTCTCTTCAGACTGTGTTTTTTTCTTTGCATTTCCCATGTGTTGTACTGTTGAAAGCCAGATATGATGCACTGGGTAATTAGAACTGATATAAAAGAACCTTAGTGTGAAGTTCTATATTAATCTACCTATGAGTTGGGCTATATTTAATGTTTTCTATAGCTTTAAGTTCCAGAGGGCTCAAATTCCTCAAGAGTCCTTATTTTTCTCTCTTTTCTAGTCTTTGGGTGTCCATAAGAACCCCTTCTTAAATAGAGTCTGTCTTTTACTCTTTTCACTATAACCCACTGTTATTATTCTGAAGCCCTGTTAATATGGTGGCAAGGTGTGAGGGTGGGGAATCATTCTTATTATCAAATCTCTTAGTGGGCCTGAGTCCTCAGAAGGTGGCATTTTGAAGTGTTTCTTAGCCATTATTCTCTGGCCTTATGTGAAACAAGAAGGCTCCAGGGGGCTTGAGTTGGCTAGCCGCCCTTTCCATGGATCAGATAAAAATCTTTGTAAAGATTTATTTCCTTTGGAGAGTTGGCCTTTGTTATGGAGAACAAAATCAGTGTTTTTCAAAATGGTTACTTTTTTCCTCCACAATCCTGAAATGAGATGGTATTTTTCTTGGGCTTCTACCATGAGAACCCAGTAGAATTCCTGAAGATAAAAACCCTAAAAAATGCAGGGACATCCTTAAGACTGGACCTCAAGAAATTTCTCACTCTCAAGCAAGATCATGGCCGTTGGCTATTTCTCAAAATTACCCCTTTAGTTTTCCTACCAGATTATGATTGCGGTGGCTTCTTCTTCTCCAGGTAGGCTGATCTCTGTATTTGTCTACTTCTACAGATTTGAGAGTGGCAGTTTACCCTGTTACTTCAATTCTCTGATGGGTCCAAGAAAAGTAGTTTATTTTTGGTTTGTTCAGCTTTTCTCTTGCTGTGAGGATTGAAATGATGACTTCTAAGTTCTTTATGTGTCTAAGCTAAGACTGACCATGACTTTTTAACTGCAAAACATCACCTTTTGATCTGGAAATTGAAGTCTAAGTTTTTCTTCTATCACATACATGAATGTTTTTATATTTTATCTTAGGAATATAACATGAATTTTGAACATTTCAAATTGCTTTGATCTTATTTTACTCACAAATCTGCTTGATTTTCTCAGGTCCTTTAATTGTATCAATGGTTCTTTTTGTAGCAGAATATATTCTAATTATTGATGTGTTTAAGATAGCTTTTATTTTTGATGGTTAATTTTTTCTTCATGTTTCCCATAAGAAATGAGTAATTACTTAATGTTCATATATTTGTTTCTTTATATCACTACTGACCTCATATCTAGATTGATAGATAGATAGAGATGATAGATGGTAGATAGATAGATATAATTTTATTCATTAGTCTCAATGTTCTATTTAATGACTTAAAAATTTTTTTGTCAGGTATATTTTTCACATACTCTTGTTTACTATGCTCCTTCCCTTAACACCTCCCATTTCCTGCTCTGCTATTTGTTCAAGATAAAAATGGGGAAGAGTAATTAAAATTAAAATGAAATGAGGATGAACAAGAGGAGCAAACCCAGTCAGCCACAAATTCAACTGGAGTATGTTGTCTCAAAACAATAGATTTTCATAGCATCTGTAGGTAAATATCTTCTACTTGATTTTGTCATTTCCCTCTTTGGAATAAATAAGTTATTCCTGTAGCAGGGAAACACAACTCACAGTAAAGCTGCAGATATCACAGATTCTCCACAACACTTATCATAGACAAGAGCTTAAAGGAAATATATATGGTGTGTCTGTACAAATACTTGAGTCCTTCAGTCATTTTTATCCCACCACCATTCTGTGTAGACCTGAATTTTTATGGGGATAGACTCCATTTTCCTTGAATGACATCCATTGCCATAGTCCTTGCCTAAGAAAGTAAAGAATCATTAATTACTTGTTTTAGGATCCATAACCTACTTTAGAGAAAACATTACTTTTGTGACACCTACAGAAGTGTATATGTATTGAATATTAGCTTCTCAGTTTGGTCCAGATTTTACTGTTACATTTCTTTCATATCTCTAGTTTCAGGTTTTAGCTGTTACATAATTTTATTACAGAGTTTTCTCTTCTACCTTCCATTATTTAATGGTTTTGGTGTGTTTTAGTGAGGATAAAAGAATGTGTATGTGTATGATATAATTTACATAAAATGTACAAATATAATGAGTGCACAGTTCATTGAGTTTTAATAAATTCACACACACATGTAAACACTACCACAATCAAGACAGATAATTTCCATCATCTCTAAAAGCTTTCATTGTGTCCTTCCCAGTTAGTTCTTATTCTCAGCTCCTGTCCCAGGCAAACTGATCTTCTACTGTAAGTAGATTATTCTACTTATAGTTTTATATAAGTAGAACCATACAGTTTGCATTCTTTTGTATCTGGTTTCTTTCATTTGTATACTCTGTTTGAGATTTAGTTGTATTATTACATTTATCAACAGTATGTTTCTTTTTTTCTGAGTAGCATTCCATTTTTTTAATACTTATTTATCTTTGAGAAAGAGAGAGAGTGTGAGCACAAGCAGGGGAGGGGCTGAGAGAGAAAGAGAGGGAGACAAAATCTGAAGGAGGCTCCAGGCTCTGAGCTGTCAGTTCAGAGCCAGACACGGGGCTCGAACCCACCGATCATGAGATCATGATATGAGCTGAAGTTGTTGCTTAACCGACTGAGCCACCTAGGAGACCAAGTAGTATTCCATTTTAAAGATTTATCACAATCTGTTTATCAAATCTGTTGATGATCATTTATTTTGTTTCCAGGTTTTGACTATTAGGAATAAATCTGCTATGAACATCTGTAGATAAGTCAGTCTGGACACACACTTTCATTTCTCTTAAGTAAGTACCTAAAAGTAGAATTCTGGGTCATATAGTAAGTATATGCCTAACTCTAAAAAAACTGCCAAATTATTTTAAAAGATTGCTGTACCTTTTTACATTTCTACCAGTAATGCATGAGAGTTCCAGCTGTTCCACATCCTTGCCAACACTTGGTATTTTGAGTCTTCTAAATGTTAGCTGTTAGACTAGAAGTACACTGGTATCATATTGTGGCATTGATTTGGATTTCCTTCATTATGAATGATGGTGAGATTCTTTTAATGCGCTTACTTATCATTTATAGGACTACTTTGTGAAGTATGTGTTCAAATTGTTTGCCAGTTTTTAACTGGGCTGTTTATCTCCGTATTGACTTATAAAAGTTCTTCATACACTCTTGATCTGAGTCTTCTGCCAAATATTTCTGAATTCCTGGAGTAACCCTTTTTCTGAAGTATATTTTTACACACTATTGTTTACTAGGCTTTTTTTCATACATCATTTAGTTTATTTCCTGCCCTGATATTTCATGATAAAAATGAGGAAGAGCAAGAACAGTAAACAAGGCTAGCAGAACTTCAATTTGAGTATATTGTCATAGATTTTCATACATTGTCCTATAGTCAATTGTGTATCCATCTCCTTCACTAAATTATGTTTTATGAGAGTAAGTATGATATATAGCATACTTGATCATACTTGATATATGATATATATCATGCTTACTCTCATATATAGATAGATATATAGATAGAATATATCATACTTACATGAATATATCATGCTTATATCATATATATATATCATAATTACTCTTATATATAAATAGAATATATCATACTTATATATATAGAACATATCATACTTACTCTCATAGATAGAGAGAGAGAGATAGATAGATAGATAGATAGATAGATAGAATATATATATAATCTATCTATCTTCAGGTATACCCCCTGGCATCCATTTCTTGCCAGTCGGTAGAATAAAGTAATTCAGTCAACAGTGGACATTAAACAATTAGGATTTGGACTTCACATCCCACAGCTTAAGATGAGTCCTGCCATAAAAGAAATTCTGCCTAATGAATTTATCATGGATAACTATTATACCTGAAGAAATGCTGGATAATAGAAATTGCCTTGAAAGTTCTATTTTCCTAGGAGATATTTGGACCACCTCTTAGGGGAATCTTCTTAACATAATGTGATTAAAAAGTAATTATTATAAAATTCTACATATTATTAAAGAAGATATTTAGGAGTGCCTAGGTGACTCAGTTGATTAAGTGTCCGACTCGATTTAGGCTCAGGTCATGATCTCATTGTTTGTGAGTTCCATTCCTACACTGGGTTCTGTGCTGACAGTGGGGAGCCTGCTTGGGGTTCTTTCTCTCTCTCTCTCTCTCTCTCTCTCTCTCTCTCTCTGCCCCTCCCCTGCTTGTGCTCTATCTCTCTCTCTAAATAAATAAATTAATTAACTTAAAAAAGAATATATCTAAATATTATATTATATTCAAAGAATAGACATTTCAATAAATAATGATGGTGATAATAACTATTACCAACTGAACTGTTTATATTTATTGCCATCTTATTAGGAGCAAGTAATTCTAGAACTCAGTTTGATATGTTAAACTCAATGGCAATGCAGACTATATTTATAGCATTTTTAACAACTCACATGTAGTCAGGTTGCTTCTCTGAAATGTCAAAGACAACTTTTTTCAATTAGCTATTAAATTTATATAAACAGAAGAAAGGAATTTGCTTTTGAACCCTCATCTTTGCTAAAAATGTTCTGAAAATTGCTCTTCATTCCAATAATAACAATAATCCACCGCAAATTATGGCCCAATATCACACAAAGCTGCAAAGTTAGAGAACATAACACCATGGGAAGTGGGCTGAGATTTCTGTTTGCAACAAAAATAAATGCTTGAGCACCACAAAAGCAATTGGAACATTTCTTAAAGGCCAGTAAGTATGACCTGGCTATTAATTTCTACAAAATGTCAACTAGCAAAATAACATGATCTCCAGGAGAAATAGGCTGGCAGAATTGAATAGGCTCCTTAGAGGCCATTGTAACTCTATTGTATTACAAGGATAATTATCATCTTGCCTTCGCAATATTGCTCATCTAAACAGTTACAAAGAAAGCCAATAATCTCTTCCACACCAATTTCAAGATGTACCAAGAGGGAAAATATTTAAGTTATCTCAGTGAGACTTTTCACACTCCTGTGATACTTTACCCATACCCCCTCTCTTCACACCAAATGTTAAATACGATCAAAAGCTAAATTTTAGGGTACTTGGCTGGCTCAGTTGTAAGAGTATACAACTCTTGCTTTCAGGGTTGTGAGTTCGAGTCCCATGTTGGGTGTAGAGATTACTTAAGAATAAATTTAAAAAAATATATTATTTTAGTGTAAGGGAGGCTGGATAAAACCACATAATTACAAGTAGTTATATGGAACTGTGTAGACCAAAGACCAAGCAGAATGATTGGATATTTAGCCCCTTTATTGAGCATATTGACATTGTAATGACACAGGCTCACTGCAAGGGTTTTCTTTGTTTTCTAACACCAGAGTCTAGGATAGGGTATGGAGTCAACAGATTACAGCTAGTATTAAGAGAAATTTCAAAGGTTTATGATCACTATCGGTGGGGGTGGGGGGAGTGGAAGCTTCTGGTCATTATGCTTGTAAATCCCAAATCCTCATTTATCCTGATCTCTAGCCCATATATTAGAAAAATTCCATTTAATCATTCAACAGAAACTTAATGCTTCATATGTGATAGAAAATGAGCTGGGCACTGGCGATGAAATAATGACATAATCTGTGTACTCAAAAGAATCACAGGCTATTATCTCCCATCTACTTTTTAAGTAGAAGACTAGGGTTAAACGTATTATGTTATGGGGACAGTAGGTGGGAGAGTGAGGAGAAAAAGAGCATGTTTTCTAGAGGAGGCAATAGGCATATAATAAGGAGTTTTAAGTAGAAGAAAATGATCATATTTATGTTTTACAAAGGTCACTCCATTGGCAATATGAGGTACTAATTGCTGAGGGTTAGGCTACAGGTAGACATGGGTATTGCAAAGCTTCAATAAAGAGAAAGTATTGGCCCGGTCTAAGGAAGTAACTCTGGGAATGTATATAAAAGGATAGAGAAGAAAAAAACATTCAGGAGGCAGAATTAAAGGATTTAGTAGTTGATTGGATGCATAGAATTGGGGAGTGACTTCTAAGTTTCTTAAAGGGGGACTTCAGAAATCTTACCCAGCTAGTTTTATATTGCATTTATCCAAGATTATTTTTTGAACAAAGCACACTTGGGGGTCATGGTAAATATCAATGTTAATATGGGGAAAGCAACTGACTTCCTTTAATGACCATTTAAAGAACACCCATTCATAAATAAGTTCAAAGTAAATTGAGATTATTTCCCTTTTGGATATTCTACAATATAATATAACCTCTTCTATTTTGGTGTATTTATTATATTGGCCTCTGCTTATGTGGACTGGTTTTTATTCAGCTATAATTTACTATACTCTAGTTCCTAGGAGGATTCATTCTTCCAATATTTTGATATATGATGAGTAAGCCTCTCTCCCTCCCCATACACCTCCATATAGAATTAAGAAATTTGAGATCAGAAGGATGTGCTGGTAATTTGTTAGGAAGGGGCCTTTCACCATCCTGCTTGTTAGCACCCACTTCATTTCACTTGTTTTATTCTTGGAATAATTCCAGCTCTAATGGAGTCATAACGGAGGGCAGCACGAAGAACTATGCATTGCAGTGGGGCAACTGGGTGGCTCAGTCGGTTAAGCATCCGACTCTTGATATCTGCTCAGGTCATGATCTCACAGTTGTGAGATCAAGCCCCACATCAGGCTCTGTGCTGAGGAGAGTCTGCTTGGGATCCTCTCTCTCCCTCTCTCTCTCTGCCCTTCCCCTGCTCTCAATCTCTCTCTCTCAAAATAAATACACTTAAAAAAAAGAAGTATGCCTTGCAGAGGAGACAAATTATATTTAATATGAGTTACTTCCCTAGTAAAGATGCCATTTAGTGCTATTGATGCAGCTTCAGAAAAATTTTTTAAAAAGTAGGATATTTTATAGCATTAAGTGTACATATACACTCCTCATAGCTCAATGAAAACTAATGGGGCTTCTTTGTATCACTAAAGGACAAGTTATGATTATAAGCTTAAATCAGTGCTTGTTAATTAGTGGCATTTCTAACATAAACAGTGAAAATGTTGAGGATAGGAAACATTGTCCACAGTAGCCTTGGATGAGACTCAGTTCATGACAGAATGATTATAGGAAAACAGAGCAACCCAGCTTCAATCTAGGGAAAAAATGGAATTCCCAGATGTGATAGAATGGTTATTGTGGTTCCTATTGGAATAACAGAAAAAAATTTTCTACCCCTTCAAAGGTTCATTTCAGTCTGGACATTGTGTCTGAGTTCTAGAACAGAGTAAGCTCTAGAAATAAAGACATTTCAGGCCTTATAACTACCCCATGCAGTGAGAATTATGTCTATCCTTATTTTACAGATGAGGAAACTACAATGAAAAAAGAGGTTAAATCCGAGGTCTTACACCTAGTAACTATTATAATAAGGATTTAAATGTTGGTTGTCTGACTTCCACGTCCGTGTTCTTAAACACTACACTAGGTTGCATGTTAGGGAGCAGTCTTATATTTTACATTTATATTTCATATTCAAGAGTGATTCTCTCATTTTTTAAATGTGATACAAGGAAAAGGGGAGAGAGGTGATTTTGCTTTAAATTACGTTTCAGTCACCTAACTGCGGCATTGGTACATTCATTCAATATGCAATTGTTGGATACCTATGCTGTGCCAGTTGCATATGGAGATTTGGGAAGATAAATTTTTAGAAAGCGTACCATTTATCAGGCAACATAAGATAGGATTTATCATTTTCTATATTCTGCTATAGTCTTTTCTATCTTTCTGATGTACATAAACTAAAGCACTGAGGAGGATCTGAACATCCGGAGAAGAGACTGCAGGTATGCTATTCCGGCAAGCACAGCCACACAAAACTTTCTAAAAGCCTGAAACAGTAAAATTGTATAGGATGCAGTGGAAGTATCAGTAATAGTAAGCATTTTGGTTTATATGTCATATGGGATTTATAAATGGGATCATTAAGAGAGGGCTCAAAATCATAGAGAGCGTTGAATTCTAGACTAAGGGATGTACACCATAACCTGGAGCCAATGCACAATAAACAGTTCTGAGAAAATGTGAAATATTGAGATGTTGGTGTTTAGTTGTTTTGTTTTATTATATAGTTTTGACTCTGTGTATAAGGCAGGAAGTAGGTGGGAAAAATAGGAAAATTATGAGACTATTGCAGGGGTGAAGTGATGTAAACCTGGAGCAGATGGTGGCAAAAATAGAAAGGTAAGCTTAGAGGTGAAACAATGGTAAAGATGTTAAAGCTCTTGTAAGATACTACCTATTCTGAGATAGCCTGTGTATTGGGAAACATGTTGGATACCGCAGTCTGGCAGACCCAGTTCTGTTCACCTACCTAACAATTATGTAACTTTGTACAAGTTATCTAAACTCTCATATGTCTAAAACTGAGAGGTAGGAAATTCTCAATTCATGTTCTTTTCCTTCTCTCTTCCCTCTGTCTTTTCATTCCAAAGATAACAACATGAGACAGTTGAGTATTAGTATTATAATCTATGTTTATAATGTAAGTGTGATAGAAATTTAGAGATAAGAGAGTTCCGAGGGATAGAGTAATCATTCAATGAAGCAATATTCTATGCTGGGGTATAAACAGTATTGGACCAGGGGAGGGACAAGGGAATGGGAGATTAGAGCTAGAGGTTTCAAACATTTTATTTCATATTTTGGTAGGTACAATGAATACAGCAGGTCTTAGCAAAATATCATATAAGGCTATAAGAAGGGTCAACATTGACAAGACATTTTCCAACTAGAATAACTGGATTTTCATTTGTTCTCCTTGTGGAACCAAGAAAGCTAAAAACAAAAGTCACCAGTTGGAAGGAAAATTGATGAATTTATTTTTGTATACATTAAAAATGAGGTATTTGAAAGTCCAAAGCAACTTGGTAACAGGTTATAAGTTTTTGGTAGGCTTTTTACTAAGTTCTCATCAAGATCATCAAAACAATTCAAAAAGACAAAAACTGATAACCAATACCTTTTACAAGCTAGACGTGGACCATATGGAGCCAAACAGTGGACTGGGAAGCTCTAAGCTCTCTTCTCAACAATGCTAAAGCAAACAAACAAACACAACTGTCTGGATCTTTTTGGAAAACAAAGGTTTATTGTGTATATCTGTATTAAACTATATGAAGGATACCTGAAAGACTGATGTGTGGTGCTTGACTCTGAACCTACCTCAGAAGTCAGGCAGGAAAAGCAGTGGGCACTGTCAATAAAAGCTGCCGAGGACTTTGGGTCAGGTCATAATCTCACCTTTCCATGAGTTCTGCCCCATATCAGGCTCTCTGCCATCAGCGTGGACCCTGCTTTGGATCCTCTGTCTCCCTCTCTTTGCCCTTCCCCTGCTCATGCATGCGCATTCTCTCTCTCTCTCTCAAAAATAAATAAATGTTAAAAAAAAGCTGTTAGGTGAGTTATAGACCACTCTGCCCTGCCCCGTGATGCTTGGGACAAGAGATTATTGGTGAATACATGACACAGATCGTTTAAGGCATGAGGAAGATGCTGGAGTGAGACTCTGGGAAATTAGATCAAAAGCAACAGTGTATAGGAGGAAATTTAGAAAGTCACGTACATCTCCGACAATATACATGCTCAGAAAAGACCTGAGAAAGCCTTCAGCTTTCACCTTGGTCAGATCCCCAGATGAGCAAGCCTAGGTAAGCACTAAAAGAGTGTATCAGCACAGAGCCAATCTGAAAAGACTGGGAGAGGTTATTTTTCTTCTTTTTGTTTGTTGGCTTCTTTCTTCCTTTTTTTTCTTTCTATCTTTTTTTTTTTAATTTTGGTGTGCTGTTTGTTTTATCTCCTGCTATTCAAGGAAATCTCTGTCAAAAGATTAGCTGAACATGAGGTAAAGGAAGAGAGACTTTGAGGATCAAATACAACAAGGAATAGTTTTTCAAAATAATTTGGAAAACCATAAAGCAAATGGACTACTAATGCTTTCAATAGTCAAAAGCAATAAAGGGGGGCACATGAGTGGCTCAGTTGGTTGAGTGTCTGACACTTGATTCAGGCTCAGGTCATGGTCTCATTGTTTTGGGATCGAGTCCTGCATCAGGCTCTGTGCTGACAGGGTGGAGCCTGCTTGGGATTCTCTCTCTCCCTCTCTCTCAAAATAAATTAAAAAAACTAATAAATACATAAAAAGAAAGAATGGAAGAAAGCAAGCAAGAAAGAATAAAAAGAAAACAGCAAACCCTGGGGAAGGGAGAGAATCTGATTTTCAGAATTATCCATTAAAATAGCCAAATTCTAATTTTCAACAAAAATCTTAAGCTATACACAGAAAAAAAGTGACTATGGCTCAGTGAAAGGAACAAATTAAATTGACAGAAACCATCTCATTTCAATGAAGCCTCAATATATATTTGTTGAAACAATAAACTACCAAAGAATGAATAAAGTAAGAAATTAAAATCCATGATGAAGAACTAGCTATGATAAACATTATGGCATAAACAAGACAAATAGAAATTTGAAAAACAGAATAAAACAGATGGTTTTTATTGGAAAGTGTATTTTATCAAAAACTGTTGACTGAAGAAGGTTTCCAAATCTTCCCAATTGTATCTATACTAACTGGTCTTTTATGATTTTCTAAGGGCTAATATGTCCATCTCCCCACGTTTTAAAGTGCCAATGAATTTCATAAGCACATTCTGTCAAACTTTTCAAGGAGCAGAAAATCCCAATATAATTAAATTTTAAGAGAGCAGAGAAAAATAGGGAAAGTAGCTAAATGATATCTTTATTTTTATCCATATCTGTAAAAAAACAGAATGGAGAGTCTAATTTGCACATAGAAGAAATCATGTATAAAATAAAAATATAATTCAAAAACTGTAGTAAAATAATAATTCACCAAAACCCAGTGATTTTGTTTGCATTATAGAAATGTAAAAATAGTTCAGTATTATAAAACATATTAATATAATTCACCATCTTAAGCATAAAGCAGGAAAGAGCACACTTATTTCAATAAATTCAAAAAAGCCATTCAATAATAGCTAAACTTCATGAGTAGAATGAAAAAAATAAAGGAAGGAAGCAGATGAGCAAGCAGATAAAAGGAAGAATATCTTTAGTAAACAGTAAAGTAGTAATAGGTATTTTTAATTGTATGTGTATATATATACACACACACACATATTATATATACACATATAAGTAACACATGCTTATATGCATATGGTGGAGAACTACAATTGCTTTGTATTAAAGACCAGAATTAGGCAGGAGGACTAAGCACCATTATTATCACTTAAATGTTTCCTGGAACTTTGGCTAATATAATTATTCAAGAAAAGAAAAAGCGACAGGGGTGCCTGGGTGGCTCAATCAGTTAAGCATCCAACACTTGATTTGGCTCAGGTCATGATCTCACAGTTCCTGAGATCAAGCCCCACATCGGGGATGTGGAGCTTGGGTTTCTCTCTTTCCCTCTCTCTCTGTCACTCACCTGCTCTCTCGCTCAAAAATAAATAAATAAACATAAAAAAAATAAAAAGTGACATAAATATAATAAAAGAGTAGATCAGATAGGACAGTCAATAATTTTGTAATTGTGTTCTTGGACTACCCAAGTGTTAGGGACTGAATTGTGGCCCCTCAAAATTCATGTTTAAGCCCTAACCCCCAATGGGGCTGTATTAGGAGATATGGCCCTTAAAGAAGTAATTAATTTTAAATGAGGTCATAAGGGTGGGGCCTTAACCCAATCTGACTGGTGTCTTTATAATAAAAGAAAAAGAAACCAAAGTTAGGATGTGTAAATTTATGTATTGTACCAAATTATCAAACTTTTAAAAGATTTGGTCTATTATCTCATCAAAAATTCTTTCTGCCCCTTGCTCTCTCTCCTCCTCTCATTGGACTCACATAATTTGAATACTGGTAGGTTTGATAACATCTCACAGGTCTCATAGAAGGCTATACTTCTTACAATTCATGAACCTACACTGAAAAATGATAATCACCTGAAGTCCATAGTTTACCTTCGGGTTCACTCTTGAGACTGTACTTTCTATAGGTTTAGACAAATATATAATGAACTTTCTACAGGTTTAGACAAATATATAATGACATATATCCACCATTATAGTATCATCCAGAGTAGTTTCACTGTCCTAGGAATTCCATGTGCTCCACCTATTCATCCTGCAGAACACCCTAAGCCATGCAACAAAGGATCTTTTTATTGCCTCCATAGTTGTGCCTTTTCTATGTAGTTGGAATCATACAGTATGTAGAATTTTCAGATTTGTTTCTTGCACTTAGTAGTATGAAGTGAAACTTCCTCCATAACTTTTCATGACTTAATAGTTCCTTTCCTTTTAGTGATGGATAATATTCCATTGTTTAAATATATAACTATGAATTCACTTACTGAAGAATATTTTGGTTGCTTCCATGTTTGGACAATTATCAAGGAAGCTGCTATAAACATTCATGTCCAGGTTTCCATGTGGACATATGTTTTCAACACCTGTGGGTAAATACCAATGAATATGACTATTGGATTGTATGGTAAAAGTATGTTTAGTTTGTAAGAGACCGCCGAACAGTCTTCTAAAGCAACTGTGCCATTTTGCATTCCCACTAGCAATGAATGAGAGTTTTCCTTGCTCTAGATCCTTGCCAGCATTTGGCAGTGCCAGTATTCTGGATCTGGGCCGTTCTAATAGGTGTGTGTTTGTTGTTTTAATTTGTATTTCCCTGAAGACCTATGATGCGGAGCATCTCTTCATATGTTTATTTGCCATCTGGGTATCCTCTTTGGTGAAGTGTCTGATAAGATCTTTGGCCCATTTTTAAAGTGAGTTATTTGAGATTTTTGTCATTGTTGTTGAGTTTTCAGAGTTCTCCATATATTTTGAGTAACAGTCCTTTATCAGATATGTCTTCTGCAAATATTTTCTTCCACTATGTGGCTTGTTTTCTTATTCTTTTGACACTGTGTTTCACAGAGCAGACTTTGTACATTTTAATAAAGTCCAGCCTATCAATCATCTCTTTCATAGATCAAGCTTTTTGTGTTGTACCTAAAAAGTCATTACCATGCCCAAGGCCATCTAGGTTTTCTCCTAGGGTTTTGTCCAGGAATTTTATAGTTTTGTTCTACATTTAGGTGTAGGATCCATTTTGATTTAGTCTTTGTAAAGGGTATAAGGTCTGTGTGCAGATTCCTTTTTTGCATGTGGGTGTCCAGTTGTTCCAGCACCTTTGGTTGAAAAGGATATCTTCATTTATTGTACTGCCTTTGTTCCTTTATCAAAGATCAATTGAGTATGTAATGAGTCTATCTGTAGGTTGTCTATTCTGTTCTACTGATCTACTTGTCTATTATTTCACCAATACCACATTGTCTTGGTTACTATAGATTCATAGCAAGTGTTGAGGTCAGGTAGTGTCAGTCTTCCACCTTTCTTCTCCTTCAATACTGTGTTGAATATTCTGGGTATTTCACCTTTCCGTATATACTTTAGAAGCAATTTATTAGTATCTATAAACTATCTTCCTGGGATTTTCATTGGGCTTACATTGAATATATAGATCAAATTGGGATGAATTGACATCTTGACCATATTGAATCTTCTTATCCTTGAAAATGGAGTACCTTTCCATTTATTTACTTCTTTGATTTTGTTCACCAGACTTTTTTAGTTTTCCTCATTACAGATATTACATGTACTTTTGCTTGATTTATACCTAAGCAATTCATTTTTGAAGTGCTAATGTAACTGGTATCATGTTTTTAAATTCAAATTCCACTTGTTCATTGCTAGTATATAGGAAAACTATTGACTGACTTTTCTATTTTAACCTTACATCCTACAACCTTGCTATAATTGGTTATTAATTCTAGGAGTTTGTTCTTGATTATTTTGAATTTTCTGCAGGCTCATGAGTTTTTCAAGGTTATTTTTTCTTCCATATTTTCTTCTCTTTGTCTGCCATGTGTTCTAATTCCCCAGTACTAGTTTACCATTCATGAATTGTTTTTTCACCTTTGTTGAAAACAGAGCCAGTTCCATTTTTTAGTCTCTTTTTTCCATTTAAATGACTGTCTGTTTCCTTTATTGAGTTTCCAATTACTTATTTTTCATGTCCATCTGTTCATGATTCATAGTTGCATGCTTTTATTTCATAACTTAATATTCTTCTTCTTGGATTTTATTTCCTTCTTTATGTCTTAGATCTGAGATCACCTAACTTTTTCTGTAAAGAACCAAATTGTAAATATATGAGACTTTTCAGGCTGTATGTTCTCTACTGCAAGTACTTAACTCTACCTTTATAATGTGAAAGCGATCATATATAATAGATAAAAATAATGGCTATGTTTCAAAAGAACTTTATTTACAGACACTGAAATTTGAATTTCATATAATTTTCATGTGTCACAAAATATTATTATTTTGATTATTTTAGGTATTTCAAAATGCATAAATTGTTTTCAGTTTTCTGGCTGTATAAAAATATTTAGTGAGTTAGAGTTTAACCCATCTTAGAAGATATTAAACATATGATTTGTTGGTGTGATTTGAATTTGATCTATTATTTGTCCTTTGTTATGGGTAAATACATTTATTTCTCATCAGTTAAGTAATTGCATTTCTTAATGTTATCTGTTCTTTATACTTTGAAATTTTACTAAGAAGGGTCATCTTGAGTGGAGTTTTCTTTTCACTCTATCCCAGAGTGACATCTTATATTAGTGACTTGGGACCCATGAAGCCATGGCAATATACAAAATATAACAATTCCAATGTGTCAAATGGCTTTCATGTGTTTTCTTTTTAGATTCCTAAGCCTCATTTGTTGTCAGGGTCTTTGGCCATTGATTCCAGCACAAGCTGTCACTGAGTACCCAACTTCAAATTCGAACTATCTGAATAGACCTCACCTCAGTATGCATTAAGATCCTTCATTTTCTTTGCTAAGGCTTGACACTGAAGCTTATATTAGCACATGCTCCACCAAAGTGTTGGAATTAAAATCTCAGGGATAAACCTTTCACCAATGAAAGATAGGAGCTGTCATATAAATTCTTCTTATTTTCTCCCCATAGTGGACTTGGCCAAGAAACAAGTATTTGGACTCCTGCAAGAAGATTCTATAAGATTGAGAAACTAGTTGAATTTAGTGGGGGCAGGTTGGGTATCTCAACCCGATATTGACTTTTCCTTTTTCTCTGCCTTAGTCTTCTTTTCTTTTCTTTTCTTTTCTTTTCTTTTCTTTTCTTTTCTTTTCTTTTCTTTCTTTCTTTCTTTCTTTCTTTCTTTCTTTCTTCCTTCCTTCTTTTCTTTCTTTCTTTTCTTTTCTTTTCTTTTCTTTTCTTTTCTTTTCTTTTCTTTTCTTTTCTTTTCTTTTCTTCCTTTCCACTCCTGAGATAGGACTCCATAATTAAAAAAAAAAATAGCACTCTGCCTCATGATCTGTTTTCTGCAAATCCAGAGTAAGACAAAGTCACTAAGCATGTCATTTGGCTAGTCCAGGTCCTTCTTTTCTGTGACTTTTTCTGCTTCTACCCATCAGTCCAGTTATTAAACTTTATAGTATCTGTTGCACAGGACACCAGTAACAGAATTTTTCAGGTTCTATTCATGGTAGGGAGAACACCACTTCAGGTCTTTGATTTCACTCATTGATCATTTGTCTAGTCCTAGGAGCAGTACTTTTGTCTTCCACAGTAATTGATCTCTGGGGCATTTCAACATATTTCCAGACCTTAAGTTTAGTGGGCCATAATGTTAACCTTTGTTTACATCTGTGTATTCCTTTTCAATTTGTGATCTACAGGAATGGTTAGCTTATTTATGAGCATCATTTTTGTTTAAAGAAGCATTTTTCACTGCCGCAGAAATCCTACAGATAAGGAAGGAAGTCAAAGGTCAACCTACAAATGTCTCATTGACTGAAAATTCCTAAACAGAGGCATTTGTGTGAATAAAATATTGAAAAAGTTTAGGTTTGTGATGGACAAGGTAAAATTTCTAACAAATTCATCGTTTAAAATAAATTTTTTAATGTTTGTTTTTTGAGAGACAGAGTGTGAGCGGAAGAGGGGCAGAGAGAGATGAAAACACAGAATCCAAAGCAGGCTCCAGGCTCTGAGCTGTCAGCACAGAGCCTGATGCAGGGCTTGAACCCACGAACTGCGAGATCATGACCTGAGCTGAAGTCAGATGCTTAACCGACTAAGCCACCCAAGAGCCCCTTGAATAATTTTTAGGTTGCAAATTATCTGGACAAATGTGCCTTTGTAATTTTTTGCTGGGTAGCTACAGATAGCTGACTGTATCTTCCTGAATTCTGTACCATTTCTTTATTATGGACTTCTCTTTAAGTTGAAAAATCTCGGCTGAATAAACATCCCCCAGTAATAACTTTACCTCCATGAATGGCTGGCCTGAATGATGACACAATATGGCTGGCTTAGATGGCTCACAAAGGTGTCTACATCCGAATCCCTAGAACCTGTAAATTATCTTACATGGCAAAAGGAATGTTATAGGTATGATGAAGTTAAGTATCTTGATATTGGGAAGTTACCCTGGATTTCCCTGAGGAGATGAATAATAATCACATGGGTATTTTTATAAAAGGGAGGTAGGAGAATCAAAGTCAGAGAACAAAGTGTTACAATGGAAATAAGAGATTGGAGCGATGTCAGGCATTGACTATGAGCCAAGGAACACTGTGTAAAAGATGCAAAAGGCAAGGAAATAGATTCTTCCTCTGGAATCTTAAAGACTAAGCCTGGTTTGGAGAAAGAATCAGCCCTGTATGCACCTTGGTTTTTACCTCTAAGATTCATTTAAGATATCTGACATTTAGAACTATAAGAGAATAAATTTGTGTTGTTATACATCAGTAAGTTTATACTAATGTGTTTGTTATAACAGCAATAGGAAACTAATACATATGGCTATATTGATGCCCTATATTTTCTCTATCCAAAGATCCACAAATCTAGACATTTATTTTTTTGAAACTTAGATACACAATACATCAAAGGCACCTTAAAAGCATACCAAGGGTTTCATGCTCAAAGGCCATATTTAAGATGATAAATGGCAATGAACACCAAGCTTTATAGTCGAAGAGACAACAGAAAGTGATGAAGATAGTGGAAGAATGTAAACTGCATGCCTCTCCACAGGCCGTCTGTCACTCAGTCCCAGCCAAACGTTGTTATGTAGGAATGCAGGCCCAATGTACCAGATCCTATATTTTTAATGTTCAAAAGAAGCAATTTATGCAGTTATTATGTGAAACTTCCTGATTTTAAATATCTGTAACTAAATAAAAGTTAAAACATCACATAGACCAACTCAGCAGTATGGACCATGCAAAACACACCTCAACCAGCTGTTTTGATTGTTTATGCTACAGCTAGTCCGCAATCTACAGATGAGACTTTGAGAACCCTGTATCGGGGAAAATATCCTGATACTCATCAAGGCCTGCTTTAGGGGAAATAAACTACTCTTTATATAGCTGCTTTCAAACCAGTTTTTTTTTTTTCACTAGACCAAGGTAAATTTCAATGTTTAATTATAAAGAATAATCTAATAATCAGTCACATATTTTACTATTTTAATAAACGACCTATAAAGTCCTCAGTTAGATTTCTTTAAAAAAACAACAACATCATTTTGGTTTCATAGACATTGCCACAGAAGACCACGTAGTCTCTGTATCCAAGGAGTCACAAACATTTTAGAAAGACCATGTAGTATTGATTCACATAATTCCCCACAGAAAACAATCCTGTGAAACTTGAGAACAGAAGTAACTAAAGAGTGTGCCTCCTGGAGAGGGAGAGAGGGAGAAAGAGAAGAGCTAATTGGTGATGGCACCACAGCAGGTGTTCTCCCTCAAGGACAATGATGACACTGCTCATACATTCAGAGGGACTCATGTGCTCCTTGGCAAGCTGACACAGATTCCTTTTTGTAAACAAGTCAAGTGTCTACATCTGCTAGAAACAAATCCATGCTTTAAAGAGTGCTCCACAGCCTAAGGGCCCTAGTAACAAAGCCAGAATAAAAGTTTGTCAAATTGCTAACACTCATTTTGTACTAAGTAGGCTTAAAAGCTCAGGTGTGGTCAGTTATCAAGAAAGATGGAAATGAATCAGAGGCATTAAAAGAGGAATCTTAACAGCTACTGAGTTTCATAAAAAGAAACAGAGACACCTTTGATGTTTGAATATTAATCATTGCATGGTTACTCTCTGGAAGGGTCAGAAAGTGTAAACTGCCAGCCTAGGGAATCACAGCATGTGCTCCAGCCATCTGCTGAAGGTGTCTGAGAGCATGGCAATGCTTCATATTGCCCTTCGTCTTCAAGGAAAATTATTTCAGTATTGACGGCTGAGGCATAGAAAGGACTAGTATTTAAAAGGGAAAGTACGAGGTTTTTTCTGTGTTTTGGTAAGGCAGCATTCACTCACAATTTCTTTTTCTCTCACAAATAACTTGAGCACACAGAAGTAAATCCTTTGAGTTCTCCTGGAACTACTTGCTGTGATATTGTTGGAGAGAGGCAAATCCTCAAGGTAAATGTTAGAGTGATGGAGTAAGTCATTTGTAACTTACTTCTAAGCGAAAGGCTACGGTTGTACCTAAAATATCTTCAAAATATAATAGAAGCACTCAACCAAAATTTACAGGATAAGGACACTGATTAGCGGATTAATCCAGTCCTTTGGCAAATGATAAAGAAATCCTGTACTAGGTGATTGGGGGTTAAAAAAACAGATATGGTTCCGAAGGTAGACTCTTAGAGTCTAGGAAAAACAATAACAACAGGTTTAATCATTTTTTATTATTTATAATGTTATAGCATTGATTAGGATCATGACATACACAATCACATTTAATCACCGAAGTGATCCTGTAAGACATGTATCATCATGTTCCTTATACAAATATTGAATTTGACACTCACAATGAATTAGTGATTTACCCAAGGTCATATGGTTCTGAATTGCAGAACTAGATTCAAATCTACATATATCCGACCACAGGTCCCAATAGATAGCTGCCTAGTTGTTTTATGTAGGGTAATGAGTGTGAGGATCTCCCACTCCACCATCTTGCTGACATCACTCTGGAACGATTTTTTTAAAGGTATTCTCTCATATGCTAAAATGGAACAATGTACTCAAAGGGAAAGAAACCTCTTTAATCCTTTGTGGAACAATTTATTAAAACATTACCAAGACACATAGCTCTAAATCTAGAACATAGAAATCTTTTCATTTCCACCTTAGCTGGAAATCTTCTGCCTGATATAAAGAAGTAAACTGAAGATGATATAGTTGGATGGGTGGTTCTGCTCTTTAACATTCTGGCTGCAGATCCAATTCTTTGGGGAATTAAACAACAACTGTCCTTTTCTAACAATCTTTACAAGAACAGAAATGTAGCTCTAGAAACAATTCAAAGACTACCTATCTTTCTTACCAACCCCAGACCTCCCCTATTAATCTCAAAATGCTTTCAGATATTGCAAAAGATCACCACATTTGAAACAGAACTGTCCTACAATTAAGAAAAAAGTAAAAAGGATAAACTTAATTACCCCAGATCTGTGATAATAGGCAATTAGGACCCACAACTCCTTCTGGGAGAAAAGTTATATCCTTTCTTGTCACAGTTGAGATGTAAATTTTCTCCCCCGGTATTCTCTGGGACCCTTTGTAATGTGAACTTCAGGGAGATGACTCACCAGAATGGGGAAAAGAAGAGATAATTGGAAACAAAATGTACACATAAAAAATCTTAAAGGTCTTCTCTAAAAATATTATTAAAAAGTTTTAGTTATCTGGGTGGGGAAATTTAACTTATTCCTTCTGCAAGAAACACAATTTGGGTTTCACTTACTCTTTTATAAACTAGTGAGTTTTGTGTTATTATACCTGATACATGCCTAAAATTTTTAAATGAAAGCCATAAGACCTCTGTTTGTGCCTGTCTGTAGGGTTCATGTGTGTGTGTGTGTGTGTGTGTGTGTGTGTGTGTATACACACACACATAGGTGATATTTTTCAACCTCTTTTTGGTATTGCCAAAATTAATTTGTAAAAGAGCTCAAAAAGAAAAATAAACACTTAAATAAATTAAATATTCTCTTAGAAAAGTGGGAACTAATCTAAATGCTTTTCAAGTTCACGTGGCTTTGGTAATCTTTGGGAAATGAGAACACTAATAGTTTAATAAAACAAAACAAAAAAACAACACAAAAAAAATGAGTATACCTTCCTATCTGTTAGCATTAAACATATGCACACGTATGTCAAAGAGCAAGAATTTCTGTTCCCTAAAAGGTCCTTCTAGCTGGACTTAGAATCAAATTGATATGAGACCAATTAACAGGAGAAAATTAAATTTAATAGGTGTATGTCTGGGGAATCCATGTAGACGTGAAATTACAAAAACAATGAAGCAACATGAAGCTTATAAGAGCCTAGGAGAGGGGTAGGCCCCTGAGGATTCAAAGGGGAGAAAGCTCTTTAGCAAGAAGGTGAAAGATGTTTGAAAAATAAATAAGTTTGCTCTATTATGCAAAGGAGTTCCTTAGGTAAAAGGGAATCTCTGTTAATAGCTCTCTTCCTGTTATAGGCTCTCTTTTCCTGTGTAAATTTAGGCAATTGAAGACCAAGAAGAGAGCTTTGGCTACATCTGTTGGGTTTTGATTACTTTTAACTCAAAATAATATTCATGCCAAAGAGGCCCACTTTGGGGTAGCTTGTCCATGGCCCCTACACAAATAACATTTAATCTACCGAAGTTTACTAGAGAAATGCTGTCTCTGTGTTACCAAATTTGTCAGCAAGGAAATCAACTTAAGATGATAGCTAGCTGTTTAATGTTTCACGAAAGTATCATGATTAATACAAGCAAACTTGTTTAAAAAGCTGAATTAAAAAGATTTAAGTGGGATAAAATTAGTTATAAATGAACTTTTCAACAATTATGTTTTATAAGATCTTTATAATATGTCTACTTAAAAATAATTCTAGGGGCGCCTAGGTGGCTCAGTCGGTTAAGCGTCCAACTTCAGCTCAGGTCATGATCTCATGGTCTGTGAGTTCAAGCCCCACATTGGGCTCTGCACTGACAGCTCAGAGCCTGGAGCCTGCTTCAGATTCTTTGTCTCCCTCTCTCTCTGCCCTTCCCCTGCTCACGCTCTGTCTCTCTGTCTCAAAAATAAATAAAAAAATTAAAAACATTTTTTAATAATTCTGAAATTTCTTTGGTAACATAAACCCTTAGAGTTTTGCTAAGTTAAAGTTAAATGGTGAATATTTATTGATTATCTAGATCTTTTTCAAATAAGATAAAATAGTGAAGCATTAATTGCTAAATATAAGTTTATATTTATCTACTTTTTGCTTCTAAATTTTTACAGAGAGACTAAAGATACTTAGGTTATTTATTAGTAGACCTTTGGGTCTGTTAGTAAACATGTCCTGTGCCACATTTAAAAATAATGCTATTGATGAAGTTTTGGGGTGATGCAGGTTTGTGGGGTCCAGAGCTGACGGCGAAGAAAGAATTCTTGAAGATGTCTTTGGTGCAAAAAAGGTGATTTTATTAAAGCATGGGGACAGGACCCATGGGCAGGAAGAGCTGCACTGGGGTTGTGAAAGGTAACTCATTATGTACCCTCAGGTTGGGAAGGGGTCAGGGATAGAGTATGTCTCTAAGGAATTTTGGAATCAAGGTTTTCAGGACCTTGAGGGGTTAACTGTTGCTAGAGAAATGCCATTTATCACCGTTTAATAAAGCCACAGTCATGAAACCCTTCAGATGCATATTGGGGAGCCATAAGCTTGGAGTATGATTGCCAGCATATATCTTGGGGCAGTTGAGGTAAAGGAAGTAGACTTACAGGATCCTTGAGGTTGGGAAAATGGTAGGCCAAGGTTCTCTTTTGCCCCTAGTAAAGTGTCATCATCGAGGCAGCTGAGCTCCTAGAGGGAGGTCGCTCTGCCAGTTTCAAGGACTTGTCAATGAGCTGTAGGCAGTAAGGGAATTTAATTTTTCATTTGCCTTAGTTTTCCACATTACCATGACAAGCACTTAAACCCTGTTCCTTTGTTCTTGGGTAGCCAGGAATGTCCAAGTAATAGGGAAAAATCTATTTATAAGATGGCTGACAGGACTGATAGGGACATTCCTGTCCCCGATCAAAGACTCCCCTTCTGGGTTCCTCTTCCTACCCCGCTTGCCGCAGGCACCAAATTACTACTAATGTGGAAGGTGAATGTGGTAGTCACAGTCTATAAATTGTTCTCTCTGCTTACCCTTGGAGCTCAGCCCTCTGGAGAGTGATCTCTGAGCCTGAAATAATCCTCCTGCCTTCCAAGATCTAAGAGTGCCCCTTGGTTCTTCCACCAGGTGATCCAGACCAGGTTCCGCAACACAAGGAATATGACACATATTCCACCTTGAGGGGGTGGGGTGTATGTGTGTGCCAGCCTGTTTTTTGTGCTCAGTTTGCCCCACGCTTCCTCATCACTATGAGGAAGCATACACTACAGAAATTAGGAAACAGTGCATTCATGTTTGCCAGTCTACAAAATGCTGGTGTGACAGTTCACCGTTGCTTACCTCCTATTTTTCTCTAGAAATTAAGATTACTAAGGATTAAGAATTCCAATTAATGTGTGGGGTGCCTGGGTGGCTCAGTCAGTTGAGGGTCTCAGGTCATGAGCCCAGGGTCATGGGATAGGACCCCACATTGGGCTCTGCACTGAGTATGGAGCCTGCTTAACATTCATTCTCTCTATCTGCCCTTCTCCCCTGCCCTCTCTCTAAAATTAAAAAAAAAAAAATTCTAAGTAATGTATGTAATTAAAATGACTAGAAATAATAAGGGACACAAATGTGTATGCAAAGTATACCAGGAAAGCCAGAAGTGTTTTTGGTAAGGAAAGCTATAAGGTATGGAAGGGTTTTTTTTTTAAGCCATAAGGTATGAAAGATGTAGTTTTGTTAAGGGAAAAGAGAATAATTTTTCTTAGAGCAGAACAATTGAATGTTCCTAAATGAGAGAAAGGAGAATAGAGAAGCAGCACTAAATGTAAATAGAAAGCGGGATGGAGAGAGAGAAAGAGAGAAGTTTTCTTGGATTATTATACAAGATTTTTTTAATCTATTAAGTAATTAGCTTAGAAAACAAAGATTTTATGTCTTATCAAAATAATTTCCTGTGTTTCATATTGTCTTTATCAGGTCTTTGATTACTTAAGAAAACTGTGTTTTCCTATTAAAAAAAAGCTAAAGTTTCTTTGACTATGTAACTGTGGTTGTCTGTGAAAGCTTTTAATTGTCACTTTGATTAATCAGATAACTATGTTTTCATAGTAATTTGTGATCCTATTTAATCAAGTATTTTAAACCTTTTGACATTTTAAATAACTTCTCAAAACCAACTTCTATATTAATTTTTTTAGAGTTTGGACTAACATTTGGATTTCAAAGAGAGTCTTTGGGCAATCTCAAAGGAATCTGTTCTCTCTCCTTATAGAAAGAAGAGATGCTATGTTAAATTGCATAGGAAGTATTTTCAAATAAGGAGTGATGTTCAACCTTCTTTAGGTTATATTTGTATGGTCATATTTATATTAACATGTGTTGTAGAAATTGTATAAAATTCCTAAGCTATCTGCCAACATCTTTATTGTTCAGATAACCAGTCATAATTCCAAATATTTGCTTAAAATGTTGTATGTCACAGAAATAACCAAGTCTCCTTGTCAGTTACATTGTAATTAACTCTCATTAGATCCTTACCCAAGGCCATTTTTAAGTCTTTTGACATTCACAAACAGTTATTGTTTACTCTGATGCTTCCCTAAAAGCTATTGCTATCAACTACAAACAAAAGAGCTCATCCTCAAAGAGAGATGGATGGAAAAGACTTTGACAGGTATAGGATTCAGATCACTTTATGATGATACCATTGAGGGGCACCTGGGTGGCTCAGGTTAAGCTTCCGACTTTGGCTCAGGTCTGATGTCTTGGTTGGTGAGTTCAAGCCCCGCATCGGGCTCTGTGCTGACAGCCTGGAGACTGTCTCAGATTCTGTGTCTCCCTCTCTCTGCCCTCCAGGCTTGTGCTCTCTCTCTCTCAAAAATAAATAAACACTAAAAATTTTTTTTAAAAAAGATGATACCATTGAACTGGGTAAGAATTTACAATAATAAAAAAATGCACTCAAAACTGCTAATCCAAGATCAAGGAAAACCAAATTTAATCAAATTGAAACTAAATGAATTGATGAGAGGATTATAATTGTTATGAAATGTTGTTTGAAAATTATTGGTTATTTAATATTTTGTGTTCCAAATATAAAGACACCCTTTTTGTCAAGGTATTTATAATTTACAGCTATGTGGTAAATTATACCTTGGCAAACAGAATGGAAACTTCCCTCACTGTACCAGTTCCTTCCACAATTTAGAAGCTGTTATTGACTATTCTTATTTTTATAGCAATGTCATTATTTGCATAATTTCAATAAGACTGTGTTCACTTGTAATAGCTACACAATTGGGGACCTTCTTCTAGTTTCCTCAAATACCTGATTACAACCTCCGAACTGCAGAGGCAGCTTTTAGACAATAGGCTTGAGCAAGGGAAACGTGAGTAAGGTAGAAAGGCCCACAGGGACCACCTGGCTGAATACAAACCCACCGCAGAGTATCACAGGTCCTAACTAACCAATGGTCTACTTCCAACAGGCACAGTTTCCAAAAATGGGAAAATTCCCTATGTCCCCATACTTCCTCATCTTCCTCCTTTTAAATACAGCCCCCACCCACTGCCTCAGTGCACAGTCTCCCCTTTGCTGTCCTGCCCACCACTCCCTTGTGGTGTATTCAATGAATTCCTATCTCCTTTGTTCTGCCTCGGATGAATTCTTTCACCACCTATGCCGCTGGCTGCCACCTGATCAGGTGGCCCCACATCTGGGGGCCCCCATCCAACAGAGGCAGACACCACACAAACTAGTAGCTCAGATTTTCTTGTGCTCCTTTCGGTTGGACTCACTAAAAACAAAAGTGCCTTTTCCCTAAAACTCTGCAAGCAGAAGCTGGGTGACTTGACATACACTTCAGAGAAATCACAACAGTCCATGTATGGACAACTCTCACCCCTGCTGCTGCAGGAGGCATGCATAAAATTCACTGAAACACCAGATGACACCATCAAAGCCACGCAAGCCACAAAAGATGTTTTGAGCCGAAATCTAGAAATCTCCACTGGCTGCTCTTCAGATTTACAAACTAGGTTTCCAACTATTAACCTTTGTTTTTTTTCTTTTTTTTTTCCTTTTCATAGAAATGCCAGGTTACTTACAGCATACACATGCCTAACTTTGGGAGTGTACCAGCAACCTCCTCTCCAGAAATAAGAGACAACTGTTTAACTGAAGTGATCTATTCTTAGGACAAAGAGACTACTTCAATGAGATATGGAGCAGTCTACCAACTCACTTTCTGAACTATGAAACTTTTTAAGTAAGGTACAAAGCCAAGAAATAAAGGGTGGTAAAATATGCCACTCCAAAAGATGCCTCTTTAGCATAAAGATAATTTTGAGCCGAATATTTTAGGAAACAGTGACACAGAAGAAGCTATGAAAACAAAGTAGAATTTACACTTTCGTAAGGGGCATTTACAATTATAAAGAAAATCTCCATTTGTAAGAGGGTCACCCTCTCTGGAAGAGAACAAATAAATCACAAGGGATTCTTGTCAAGGGAGAAGGAATCAATTTATTTATTTAATGTTTACCTATTTTTGAGAGAGAGAGCACAAGCAGGGGAGGGGGCAGAGAGAGACAGAGACACAGGCGCGGTCAGCTCAGAGCCTGATGCTGGGCTTGAACTCGCAAACCCATGAGATCATGACCTGAACTGAAGTCAGATGCTTACCTGACTGAGCCACCCAGGCGCCCTGAAAAGGAATCAGTTTAAATCCGTATTACAAGCTTTATTTCTATTTATTGTACTTTATTTACTCCCATACTCTGCACCCTCAACATACCCTTTCTTCTTTGTTTTTAGCTTCAGATGATATTTAAACCTGAATTTTACTGAGGCCCCTGGGTGGCTCAGTCAGTTGAGGATCTGGCTTTTGATTTGGGCTCAGGTCATAATGGTGTGGTTTGTGAGTCTGAGCCCCACATCAGGCTCTGAGCTGACAGTGCAGAGCCTGCTTGGGGTTCTCTCTCTCCCCGTCTCTCTCTACCCCTCCCCCCTCTCAAAATAAATAAATAAACTTAATTAAAAAACTGTTTTAAGCCTGAATTCTATGTCTGCAGAATATCACTGAATAGGAAAGT